>NW_026606108.1:14825000-16270000 GCF_029834395.1 Sorex fumeus | reverse complement strand
TCCCAGAAGGATATTTGGTATATCTGTGGATGCTTGTGTATGCATGTGTGTTCAGGATGGTGGCAAATCAGCGACCACTTGGACTTGACCAAAGACCACCTTTGTCCAAGACAAATCTTAAAGTACAACATTTTCTTCCACCAAATCTGGTTTCAGCGTGGTCATTTTGAACACAACTTTATAAGGATTTTCACATAACGACCTTCATGTGGCCCTTCCAACAAAGCTCTGTGCTGCTATTGATTAGGAATAGCAATGGTGGCGTTTTGTTCAATTACTTTGGTAAAAATGAGTTTTTGAAAAACCGAAGTTAGTTTAAAGTGAGTGTTTCAGGCCAACTGGTTTGACAATGCCCCCATTAATAATGAGGTGGACTTGCTCCTACTTGTACAGGCTACAATTAACTGGCTTTGATTTCCACAGTTAAACTGTCTCTCGAGTGCCCGGGGCACTTTCTGAGTTAGAATTTCTTCCCTCTCTTTTCTTTCCTCTCCATTTTGCAAGTTGGAAACAAACTCTTCACTCCTGGCTTACTACAAATAGAATCTGTTACCCATCAAAAGACTGAAAAATAATAATTTTTTTCCTTAGGCAGGGTTGTGTTGTATAACACACATAAAACACTTGAACTGAAGTTACTCTTCTTTGTAGGGGTTTTCCCCATGACGGCGGATCATACACAGATTAGAACATAAAATAGACCTTCCTTCCTATGTCTACAGACTTTTGGCTGCTCCCTGGACTACCCCTCCTTAGTAAAGCCCTTACCCCTTTCCAGAGAGAAGGAAAGAAACATCCCCCACCCAGATCTTTCTGCTCAATCTCTTTATTTGTCATTTCTAGAACTCAGCATTTCTCAATGAGAGTGCTTAATGGCTCCACTGTGAGCCTCCAGGATATTCTAAGGGGGACAAGGGTGAAAGTCAGGTAAGTGAGTGGCCCTGGTAGGAGACTAGAGGTTCAACAGGTAGGTCACGGGGGGGGGGGGGGGGGGTAGCATAGAAAGGAAGGAAGTGGAAGGGCCCCTGGTTAGGAACACTCTCCTGTAATTAGCGATGTCAAGAGAAGAAGACTGGATGATGTCCTGCTGGATGTGAGGATGGATTCATCAAGGTATTCATCCAGGCCAGAAGTCTTGTCATCTCCCCATTCCCCCTACTCCACGTCTTCCTCTCAGGATTTCTCTGGACCAGGAACCCACGCCCCACGCCCCATCTCACCCCCAGGCCCTGTGACTCCTACATGCCCTTGAATGAGAGGTGGCTTGCTGTGGCCCAGCACGATGGAGCTGCACCTCATTTTTTAGCAGAGTATGTTGGGGACTTCCCCTTCAGAGTAGCATAGCCTGGCTTGGCTTGTCTCATCAGCCCATTTGCCATTGTCACAAACAGCACTACCCAGGCAGGAAATTAGGATCACTTTTCTCCATGGCACCATGAGCTCTCGTGCCACAGACCATGAGCCATCTCCCGCTGTTTTAAACAGATATAACATGGGCCCCAGCCCATGTGTTTAAAAGGGGGTGGATCCCTGAGAGGGACTGAACTAGGAATTCAGAGGGGTCTCACTTCTCTCTAGTAGTTCCACTGCATTCTCTAAGAAACTCAACTCAAATGACAATTTGGTCAGTGGTCAATGTAAATGAGGAGAATGTGTTCCAAGTTCATATATTCATAAAAGTTTCTTGAGGCTGGAGGGATAGTACAGAGGGTAAGACACTTGCTTTGCATGCAGCCCACCCAGGCTCGATCCCTGGCACCCAATATGAGTCCCCTGTGCCCACCAGGAGTGATCCCTGAGCACAGAGCCAGCCAGGGGTAAGCCCAAAGCATGACTGAATGTGGCCTCAAAAAAAAAGTTTCCAAACAGCACCCCCCCCAAAGATGCCAAGTTATGAAATATATTCCAATTAGGGCGTTATTTTTTTCACTCTCATTTTCAGAGCAGTTTCTAAACTAAGGATACTGTCAACTAAGGAGGCTGTCTTCATTTTCCCAAATGGGACATGTCCTTTGGTGACCTGTGAGGACGCTTGGGAATGAGTAAATGCTCTTTCTACTGGGGCTGCATAATCGGTTTCTACTGGAGACCCCTTTCCAACAGAGAAATGCAGATTCCTCTGGCTGATTTGGAAATAATCTCTTGTCTCTACCTGTTCAGCAACCTTGGCTGCCAAATTTTGTTGTAGACCACCCCTCCACCTCATACCCCTCCTCCACACACACATATTCATTTATGCCACCCACTGGGGTAGTGATCCTTAGTTGAAGAAGCGTGGGGCTGGAGTTCAGCCTTGTGAGCAAACAGTTACATGCCTCTCTCACCCACCGACATCAAAACCTCTGGTTGAATGCCAATGTTACCCTCTTTTTTTATGGTGTGTGACATGCGCCCTCTGCTTGTGAATACTTTCCTACTAAATTTACCACTCTGCCCCAATCGGTAGAATGAACTGTTCCTCCAGTGCACATGGAAGGGACTGTCACCCCCGGGTGCTGGGAGGCAACTGCTCCAGGACTCAAGCACTGGCTTTTCTTGTTTCTCTATTTTTTTAAATTTTATTTTTTATTTACTTCTTGGGTTACACCCAGCGATGCACAGGAGTTACTCCTGGCTCATGAACTCAGGAATCACTCCTGGCAGTGCTCAGGGGACCATATGGGAAGCTGGGCATCGAACCTGGGTCAGCTGCATGCAAGGCAAATGCCCTACCTGCTCTGCTATTGCTTCGGCTCCATCAAGACTGGCTTTTCTTCAAGACCATGAGTTTGACCCTTGGTGCCAGTGCACCTGGGTCTGGTACAGCCCTGGCAGCTTCCTTTCTGAGGGTCCTGGCACTACCACTGATTTCCAGGTGCCCCTCAGTCAGGTGTGTGTAAGCCGACACTTGGGGTGCAGCTCCGATATTCACAGAACTAGAAAAAGATGTTCAGGACTGCAGCTCAGAGTACAGCTCCCTGTGGGCACACAAGGGAGCACTGCGTGATGGTGCTGCAGAGCACTCGGGCCAGAAGGTGTGTGAGCACTAAAACTAAAGGTGCGCGCCCCTTCCCCCAGGGAACACTGTAGCCCCAGTCACTAAGCAGCACCTCCAGCAGAGTAAAGGGGAGGAGGGCATTAAAAAATAAGGAAATAGAAGCCCCTCTCCACTTGTAAGCTGGGGGCCTGAGGTGCAGCCCTGCCCCTCCTCCTCCTGGTAGAGAGGTCAGACTCCTATGCCCATATGTCTGTGCCATCTGCAGCCTTCCTGGCACTGACCCCACATGCTCATGGCCTCACCAGCAGCTGTGAGAGATGGGGGTCCTGGATGGGGAGAGGTATCTTTTTATTTTTTTCAGAATGGTGAAGTGTGTTTCACAGGACTTATATCTAAAAGCATAGAGATTTCCTTTTTTTTTTAACAAAGCTGTTCATGATTGGATTTCAGTCATACAGTATTCCATCATCCATCCCTCCACCAGTGTCCATTCCCTAGCACCAGTGTCCCCAGGTTCCCTCCTATCACCATCACCCCTCCCCCACCCCCTGCCTGCCTCTATGGCAGGCGCTTTTCTTCTCTCTCTCTCTCTCTCTCTTTCTCTCTCTCTCTCTCTCTCTCTCCCCCCCCCCCTCAGTTGTTGTCCAGAGTGATCATTCCCAGCTATTATTGTCATAGTGGTCTCTTCTCTATCTTACCTACCCTCAGCTCCACACACACTTGTGGTTAGTTCCAACTGTTGACCAGCCTTCCTAACCCCTGTTTTCCCCAGCCATGAATATTCTTCTTCTAATATATATATATTATATACATGTATATATATGTATATATGTGTGTGTATATATATATTTTGTATACCACAAATGAATGCAGCCATTCTATATCTGTCCCTTTCCTTCTGACTCATTTCCCTCAGCATGATATTCTTCATGTCCATCCATTTATAGGCAAATTTTATGACTTCATTCATTTTTCCTGACAGCTGCATAGTATTCCATTGTGTAGATGTGCCATAGTTTCTTTATGCAGTCATCTGTTCTCGGGCACTCAGGTTGTCTCCAGATTCTGGCTATAGTTAGTACTGCTGCAGTGCACATAGGAGTGTAGATGGTGTATGTGCTATTTTTTAAGGGGCCAGCATCCTGGCAGAGTCTCTGTAGCACAAATCCTCCCTGGACCCACCAAATCATTAGGGCAGGAACAGGTGAGACTCCTTTACTGCCCACCATCTCTATTCTCATGGGGCACCATGCACCGTATCTGTGCCCTGATAGGGAAGGAGATGAAAAATAGTCCACTGGAATAAGAGTCCATGCAAAATGATGTGTTCTTACCATGTTGCCCAGCCATTACACTTTGTAATTTTCAGCTTGGTGAACTAAACCATTTGGCTACATGATCCTTGTTAAAATGAATTGTGAAAACCAGAGGGTGTCTTGGCTAACACTTGCAATTCTTTGGCACATTCTGGGACAATTTTAAGATGGACTTTAGCTCCCTGCAGTGTGGGGATCC
This sequence comes from Sorex fumeus, assembly GCF_029834395.1. NCBI lineage: Eukaryota > Metazoa > Chordata > Mammalia > Eulipotyphla > Soricidae > Sorex > Sorex fumeus. The sequence continues at coordinate 16,265,508 of NW_026606108.1, read as the reverse complement.
ATGGGCCACCTTCAGCAATACTGGCCTGAAAATGGGGGGCATCCGCTGACTGGTGCTAGGGCTCACGAGGACCCATCCGGCGGGGCTCCTGGCTGTGCTGGAGATGAGACTCAGGGTCCCCACTCATGCAGGGCTTGGACTGTGGCCTCTGTGCTCTCTCCCTGACCCTGCTGGTTCATTTCCTTTTTCTTTGGGGAGGGAACCTAGGATTTCATGCTAGCATGCAAAGCAAATGCACGACCCCTGAGCTTTGTCCTGCTGGTATAGTTATAAGAACCACTGCTGGCCTTGTGAGGGTTAATCAGGGGTCCCCAGACAGGGGACAGTAACTTTGAGTGAGTAACAGTGGAGGGCCAACTTTCAGGAAAGTCCAGGGGGCAAAGGCTAGACAGGTGGCGTTGTTTTGTTCTGTTTTGTTTTAAGGACCTCCTGTCATTGAGGGAAAGCTAATGGCTCCCTGCCTCCGACACTGGTGTCCTCAGATCTGCCTCTCACTGCACAAAGGGGCTTGAGGGGGTGCCCTCTGAGATAATATTTTATTTAAACTCCATCAGCAGGTCAGAGACCAGCTGAGGGGTGTGGGGCATAGGAAGGCCAGGAGAAACTGTCTGCATGGACACTGGAGCCCGGGCTGAGATCCAGGTGAAACGCACACATGCCCAGGGGCCTCCTTGGTGGCGGGCAGCTCCCTCTGCCTTACTCGCCTGCAAACGGGTCTCAGCACCTGGTTGGGGGTTAAAGGAATATGTATATAGGTATACATTGCTGAAGGGGCTGTCACATCACAAGCATTAGGTACAAGTTTCCTCACTTCATTCTTCCCAGCTCCATTCCTGAAAGCATGCATATTGAGGCACTGGCTGCAGAGAGGAGGGTTGTGCACCTATATGTATGAATACGTGGCATGCGTGCATGCATGCATGTGCGCATGGAGCCTATCACACAGAATCCATTAGACATGTTTGCTGTAACCTGAGCCTCCCTCCCCATTCTGACATGTGCCCCATACCCCAAGCCTTCCCTCTGCCACCAGTTGCCCGTTCTTCATCCCACATTCCCCTTAGACAAGTCTGTGTCTCCACTTAGTGTGGCTCAATGATGCCCTTGAAACCACTGCCTTAAAGGACCCCAGGATCAGAGACTACCCTAGAATCATTTACTCTTCCTGGTTGAATGGCCTGTTGATCCTCACACTTTTATTTTTTCTACTTTTATTTGGTGGTGGTGGCGGTGGTTTCAGGGGCAGGGGTCTGGGGAGAATCTTCTCATCAGTACTGCTTGGGAGCCCCAGAGGCTCTCCCCGACAGTTTCCAAGCAACCTGCCTGCAGGTTCCATGCGAAGGTCTGAAGATGCGCTGCTGCTTAGGCCCTGTGGTGCTGGGATCACACGGCTCACCCCAGCGGTACTCAAGCTCATACCTGGTGATGCTCAGGGGACTGTGTGGTGCCAGGGATCAAACAGGGGTTGACCACATGCAGGACACACACCTAACCCCTGCCTGTCTTTTCTCAGGCCCAATCCTGAGGCTTGCCCGTGGACACCGAGGACAGGTCTTCCTGGTCAACAGCATATGATTCCTGTTCCTGCAGGCAGCAGTTTGGGTTGCGGGAGATCTGCCCGGTGAGACTGTCCAGGGTTGAAGTCGGGGATCTCTAGGTGTCAGATGTCCCACAAATCTATCCAGTCTGTCTCTGTCCCAGACACTCTGGCTTCATTCACTGTTCTAGACATTTCCCTCCTGTGGGAGGTGATGAGAGCACAGCCTTTCCTCCCTGGTGTTGGTGTGGACCAAATGACATCAAATCTGTTTCGACTTGGGCACGGTTGGGAGATGCTGAGTCCCAGGAAGGGCCAAGAGTCAGAACATGGACATGTCACCAGGCTCGCTGGCAGGCCCTCTGGACTCTGATCACAGGAGAAATGTTCCCCTCGTCCTCTCTTTCACTGTGATTCAACCAAGCCAGATCCAGGCGAGACTTCCAGCCTGGGAGCCTGCATGGGTTCTCGCTATCATGAGATACTGTCAACACGAGCACTTTCCGAGTACTATTTCACAGACCTGGTTTCAAGTTTAAGAACTGAAAGGCAGAGGATGGTGTCAGATCACCTTCAAGAGGTTAACCTGCCCTTTCTTAAAATAACCCAGACATTGCTGACGGTGAGGAAATTTGCAACAGACTTTCAGTTAGATATATTTATTTTCCTTTTTAAAAAAAGAAGGCCTAAGGGGAAATCGTATGGAAACAAATGAATTGAAATTATTGAGAGTTGACGTAGAACATGTATATTTTGAAATGACAATGATAGTACTGAAGACCCCCTCTCTGGGCCCAGGAGAGAGAGCGTAAGACTAGAGAGTAAGCCTGAGACGCTTGAAGCCCTGGCTCCCACTCCTCACATCTTCTACAACACTATAGGGGCTCGCCCAGTTGGTCCCGAGTGCTGCTGGGCCAGGAAGTACAGCACCCCAGGGTCTGAGCACAGAGACTCTAAGGCTGACCTGGCTGGAAGAGGACCCCAAACCTTTGGGCATAGCAGTGGAGCCTCCTGCCCCCATGAAATATCTCTAGAAGCAAGAACTGATTCATCAGCCACTTTCTCCATGGACACTAGAGAGACACAGTTCAAAATATTTACTAGGTTCTTTACAAACGTGGTACAAGATTAGGATAGATCCATCACTGACTCCAGTAAGATTTTAAGATGTCCATTGAGGGGACTGGAGCGATAGTACCAGTGGGTAAGGCGCTTGCCTTGCACATGGCCAACTGAGGTTCTGTCCTTAGCACCATAGAGGGCCCCCCAAGTTTGCAGGGGTGATCCCTGAGCACACAGCCAATCATAAACCCTGAGCACACCTAGGTGTGGCCCCCCCAAACAAAACCAAATCAGAAGAGATGTCTGCTGAGAGGCCCTTGGGAACAACTCAGCCAGGGGAATTAGATGGACCATCCCCAGCACCATGGGGACCCGTTGGCCCAGCGGGGTTGGTGGGCACTCTGGTGATTGCCTGCCTACCAGGAAATGTTCTGAGAAATGTTCTCACTTATGCATTCGTGAAGAGTAGCGACAAACGTTGCCAAATTCTGCATAAACGGTGCCCACAAGTGTGGGTTGCTTGGGAGGGTATTCACATGGCATTTTCTTTTGTCAGTACTGGCATAGGGTGTCTCATTAGAAGGAAGAGTGTCATGCTCCACTTATTGCCAAGAAAATCATATCCATATAACATCTCCCACTTTCCATTTCAACATTCACACCTTGCTGATGGCCAGCACTGGCGGAGAGAAAAAGAAAACGGAGCTCCTTGTGGAGAAAAGGGCTCTCTGGGTCCTCAGTGAGATCATGGGGGAGCGAGGCCCCTGCCAGCCCACTACCACCCCCTTCTATTCTTTGTCTTCTACTGGTCGGGGGGGATTTTGCGGCAGTAAAGGTAAGAGCAGAAGATAAAGGTCACCGTGGAATCCTGCTCTGCTGAGAAAGCCTTTGCTAGCTTGCGTTGTGGTCTTATGTCTCAGACCATGCACTGTGGTATGGTTCTTAGCAAGACACTGGATCCCCATCTGAAGATTGACTCCCAATGCTCTAGAAGAAACTATTTCCTAACCTTGCTTCGCTCACTAAAAGGGAGTCTTGGGACACTGATCTAGAGTTTTCAACAGAATCTGCAGCATTCTCCACACTAGTGTGTGCACCGTAGGCGCCATGATATTTATAGACCGTGACAGGGCAAAGCATTTGGGGTGTAACACAAGGGCTGCATAGAAGGTTTGACTTCGACATTTCTGACCTTGATCAAAAAGCCTGAGATTGCACCCTGGTCACTCATAGTGACCCCCAGAGCCTATTTTCAAAGTTGTCTGTATGGAACGACACACTGAGCCGCCATCCTCCATAGCGGGAGGTGGAAGTTCCCTGCATACACCCCACAAAGCCCATTCCCAGTCGGCGTCACTGAAAAAACACCAGGAGCCTCCATGTCTGTTGTGGCACTGTGGCAGCTAAACAGACAATCTCAGGAGTGTGCCAACCCTCTGGATGCAAGAATCCAGCCCATCAATCAAATCTACAGCAAGGATCAGAAAGCTCCTTCTGGGAACAGAGCCTTCAGGGAGGATGAAGGCCCTGTCACAGGCCAGAGCCCCTCTGCAGGGCCTGGCTGACTTCCTACCCAACAAGCTTCAGAAATCAGGCAAGACTGGTCCACCCCAAACTGAACAATTAGGTCTCAGCCTGCCGGACATCCTAGCCTGCATAGTGAAGGAGTGAGAGAGGTCAGGATTGTGGGTAGGTCACGGTCCGTCTCATGCACAAAGAGTATGTCCAGGGATGAGGCCTGTCTATGCTTTGGGGGAGGTATTAATTTGCAGCCCCTCAAAGCACTGTGGCTCCTCTCAGAATCCTTTCCCTGCTACAAGGTTTGGATGTAAATACACCTTAATTAATAGTACTCAGCATGCACCCTCCTTATTTGCAAATGCTTTATGTTCTCAGATGTGTTGACTCACGGGATCATTCGGCTTTTTTTATTAAGTATCAGATGTATATCAGTTTACATCACTGGCTTTTTTTCTTTCCTTTTTTTTTTTTTTTGCCTCTGGTTTAGATCCAAAGACTTTAATAACCAGCCCTAATGCTTGCTTCTCGGTAATGCTGTTAGGAAATAAAAGCATCTGTTGTCGAAGCTTCCCTAACAGATTAAACAAAGACCTTTTCTTAATCGGGTTGTTACTTAAGAGAGTATTAATCAAATAGTTAAGTCAGGAGAAAAATGATCAATGCTTTGAAAACATAGCCCTCTATCCTTAAGAACATGTAAACCTCACTCATTTCTGAGAACAGATTCCAAGTTTGCTGGTATGTCAAACTCTTGGGAGTTTTAATGCTATGAGTCTGGGTGCTAAAAAAAAAAAACAAAGAGAACTTGTGTGTGTGTGTGTGTGTGTGTGTGTGAGAGAGAGAGAGAGAGAGAGAGAGAGAGAGAGAGAGAGAGAGAGAGAGAAGCACATGTCTTGGCTAGGAGTTCAAATAGAATGCCCTAGAAGAAGGAATTGAAGCAAAATATTTCCATAAAAATTGAAAACGAGTTTTTTCAATAACATCAGAGCAGTGACCCTCTAGGACACATGGTCAGGTACTATTACTGCCACTTCTTTAATATATCTCTTTAGAGTAAAAGGGATATATTTTTTAAAGATATTAATATATTTTTTAAAATTTTATTCAATTCTAGAATAGCAGAAAAAAATTAATAGCAGAAAAATTGATGCAGGAACAGAACAGAACGGATGACTTCATGGAAATCAGGCAACAAGTCTAAGGAAAAAAATAGGTTTAGAACTGAAAATAAATTGATGATATAACACCTTTCCATTCTGTTCCCTTTTTTCTTTTTTTTCCCCCCTTTTTTTTCTGAGAGAATCTATATTTATGGAAAAGTCAGTTGATTGCTTATCAGGCTGAAGCTCAAAGCTCCTGTTTGCTCAGACAGAGTGATAATGAGCAATAAAAAGAGGTGGGAATGGGTATAGTGGAGAGAGATGAAATCAGGGAAAATGGGTGGGCTCCCATGTAGCTTTGGGTCTCTGAGTTTTGAAAGTATTGTGACTCCCCAGGGCGCTGTTACGTTAATTGGAGGAGGGTTAGGATAAGGATCTGTGTAATGAGGATGGGGGCTTTCCAGGCAATCTGGCTGGAAAGGCAGGCAGCTGACTCCAGGGAAGAGCTTCCAGTAATTACCTAGTTACAGCCCCAAGGCTCAGTGGACAGGTGATGGAAAGCAAGTGTGGCCCAGCCCACCTCCACAGCCCAGACCAGCCACAATGCATCTCTCCCAAAACCACACCTGAGAACGTATTAGAAATGCATATGCCTGGGGCTCAGACCAGGCCCTCTGCATGTGAGCTCGCATTTTAACAAGGGAATTTCTGTGCACATTCATGTTTGCTAATAGCTGCTTGAAAGGTCACAGGCATGAGAGAGGAAAGCATGTGTCGCGTGCGGTGCAAAAACTGTGGATGGCATGGGAAGATGTGAAGGGGGGAGGGGTTAGGAGGCAGTAGCTTGCTCCAGGGTGGCAATAGGACAATAGTCCCGGGGACTTCAACTTTCGAGCTGCAAAGCAGCGTGTTGGAGACAGCTGTCTGCACCTTGCTCCCTGACTTGCTCCTGTGCAATCACTGGAACCCCAGTATTTGTTGCTGAGCCCCAAGGCAGGTGATGATAAGTACACCCCTGATCCCAGGGGCTGGGTGGACTATGGATATCATGAGATTTCCGGGCTTTGGCTCCAGGAAACCCAGACTTTGCCTTTGGTTTCTAGCACACTTAAGTATTCAAATGTTTTGTTGTTGTATTAAAGCTTCCTGCCTCCAGGGTGCTTTCTAGCCCTTTCGAGATCATCTTAGTCATCATAACAGCCTGAGAAAGTAGCTCACTTGCCCTGCTCCCCATTCCAAAGCCTGCCTGAGGATTTTTGCTGTTTGCTGTTGCCCCTGAAATTTGCTGAGTGGTAGAACTCATCTATCCCAAGACTGTAAAAACATTATCAGAACAAGGGACATACACGCCAGTGCTTACTGAATCATGATATACAGCAGCTGAAATGTGGATTCCGACCAAGTGCCCTTTGTTCAGTCACTGGTAGAGACAATGTAACCCATTTATACAATCGAAATCTTTTTAAAAATTTTAAAAAGTTTTGCCATTGAGAATAAGATGGTAAGAACTTGAGGGAATCGGGTAAAGTGAATTGAATCAGGAATGAAAGGATAAGTATTGAATGATTTCACCCATGTGTGCCAACTAACGATAGCTCATTGGTGAACAGAGGATGGAGAAAAGTGCAGGAGTTACAGTTACCTTGCATCCCTGCTACAAATTCCTGGCACTACACATGGTCCCCTGAGCATCACCAAGAATTACTACTGAGCACAGAGCCAGAAATAGCCCCTGAGCACCACCAGTTGATTCCTCCCCTCCACACACACACACACACACACACACACACACCTACATCCCCCCAACCCAAGATATGATGAACAGGCAACATGAAGGGGGGAAGAGGAAGACTGGACACTGAAGAGTGCAGGAGAGGGAAAAGGTGGAGGGGAAGTAAGGAAAGATGGTGGTTTTGTAAAAATAGATGCTGCTTTCCAGAGCAGGCTGTTGCCACATCCAAGAGACATCTTCAGGCCTCCAAAGACAACTGAATGAATTCTTGTAAGTTCTTTTCCCAATCCGGGCTGCCCTATTCCTGAGCCACCACGTCCATTATGTTGTAAGTGAACATGACTCTTGCATAGTTTTCTTGACTGTGGCAGGTGAAGTGCTAGATAAGCCCTTTGTCACTTGACTGTTTATTACTAAGCCTGAACTCAATAAATACCAGGCTAGAGAAATATTGACTAGAAGTGGTGCCATCGCAGTGATTACTAACCTGCTTATGTCCCTTTAGCATTGATGACCTTGGCCCTGCATGGCAGGTTAAAGTCTTCAGGGTCCTGGACATCGCTTCTGAGAATCATATGAAAATACAGCAAGTGGCACTCAGTCCCACATTCCTCCCCACCCCAGACCTGGCAGTGAGGATCAGGAAGTTTCCTCTCCAGTAATCTACCAACTTCGAGAAGAAAGGGCTGGGCAGTCTTGTAGTGATCGGAAGGAGAGCTACTGGCAGTCATAACGCAGAAAGCAAAACTATGAGGGCCCCTGAAGACCTAGAAGGCTAGCCCAGGGTCCCCAGTTTTCCAGTTATTTTTTTGAAACACCAGGAGGGTCACTGCCTTCCTTTCTCTATGCCAGGATATGTTTAACCTGCATGAGGAACAAAGCCAAGAATGTCACCTAATCTAGCACTCTCCAGCTGTATTTGAAGAGCTTGCCCAAAAAATTTAGAGGGTTCGATGGAGAAGTCAGGAGGAGAGAGAACCTGTGAAATCTAATTCTAAGCCATAAGCTCATTGGGGCATCAATTTCACAATACTGGGGACTATCTAGATTTTCAATTTATACCCCAGCATATTGCTAGCAGGCTCCGGGACTTGTTTCTGGACTCTAACATGAGTTTTAGTTAACAAATAATAACTGCAGAGGATATAAGGAATCTTGATCTCATTCTTCCTGTCCAAGGTCTTTTGAAAAAATGAAAAAATAAAATTCCACATGCCAATTCCTACATCTCGAATGAAGAGGGTAGATGAGGACACTCAACATTTGAGCCTTCTCTAAGCTCCCCTCCCAGCAGAGGGACAGATTCCTGCAGATATTAGGAGGAAATGAATGGGCACCCACCCATATACACTGCTGAGATAGCACAGGAGACTTCTCAGTGGCACAAATAAAGCATCTTAGAGAACTTAAGGTTTGGGTCTGCCCCAGATACTCATTCATGTGTAACATGTTACCAAGTTCACGCTAACTATTCATTAGCGTTTGAACTCCTAATGACAGTCACAGGAGTGGGGCTGACAGAATGAACTTGTGTGGGAGGCCTCTGAGCGCAGAAGCAGGCACAGTTAATTAACCCTTTGTGTTGTCTTCATCGTGGTGTTCATCTGGGTTGCCTTTTAAAGGGACTGCATTCAGGTGCCACAGAATGTTAGGTTTCATCTAAAAAACGGCAACAGCCAATAGAGTAGGTGCCCAGATAACGTCATTTCATTTGATACTGTTTCATTAACATGTTGATAGGATAAAATTAATTCCCTCCAATGATGAACAAAACATTATGTGAGAACCTAGTTTCTATATGCATCCTTAACTTGGTTTCTGTGTATGTTCTTCTGTTCTGCTTAAAGTCAGAGGTCCAAGAACCTATCCGTGGCCTAGAAATACCAGAATATCAGTAGCAGGAGTGAGTGAGTGAGTGAGTGAGTGAGTGAGTGAGTGAGTGAGTGAGTGAGGAGTAAGTGAGGAATCAGTATGACAGTTTTAGAAATTTACCACACACACACACACACACACACACACACACACACACACACACACTATCACAATAAACATAACAGGAGGACTTCTGAAAAAAAAAAACACAACTGGATAAGAACAAAGGCCAGAAGTGAGAATTTGACTTTTGGTTCTTGCATGTTTAGTATAGGTGCCCTTAGCCCAGTCATCTTCTCTGGCCAAGTTGCCATGTCATCTCCCGGTTCTTGAGTCTGCTAGTCTTCTCATTGCTGCTGGGACACATGAATGCTGCCAGGCAGTTACAGCCCAAGAAAGAGACAATCCAGAACAGATGCCTTTATTTTGTCCCAGTTAGTATGCAGTGGGGCAGAAAAATCTCCACTGTAAGTAACTTACATTGTCATCTTAATATCATGATTGTGATTTTCATTGTCATGGGACAGATTGAGAGCTTTGACATCAGTTCCATGTTGCTGATGGAAAATATTATTTGCATGAGATTTTCTCTTGTCTGAGCTTAGACATGCCTGCAGAAATAGACCATCATCTAAGTGCCTGAAGATGCTGATCTGAAGTAGAAATTGTTGGCTGCTACTGCTGCCAGTCAGGTGGCAAGAAACTGCCAGGAAGACACAAGTGGAAAATGATCATTTGGGCCAAGTAATTTTTTTTCTCTTTTGAAAGCTTCTGAAATTGGGTATCTGACATATATGGATGTGTCATAAACTTTCGTGCTTGGGTTTCAGTCATACAATGATCGAGTACCCATCCCTCCACCAGTGCCCATTCTCCACCACCAATGATCCCAGTGGCCCTCCCACCCCCAGACCCCACCCCCCCACACACCCCACCCTGCCTCTGTGGCAGGGCATTCCAATCAGGGACTTTCTGAACACATGACACAGGAGTTCCTCCAGAGTTAGACACCTCCATTAGAAGAGAACAGCAAAGTTTTTAATGATGCTGTTTGGTTAGCTGCATTTAACATAGTCTTTACTTACCTACTTTAAAAGCATATTTAAGATGACTAAAAGTCAAATACTTATTAATGGATGCCTTTCTGCTTTTCTATCTATCAGTGTGCGTATGTATATACAGACGTATACACACATATGTGCACATCCACACACCCATGACTATTAATAATAACTAAGTGCCCTGAAAACAATCAGTATCTCATCTAAAGAAAATATCAGATTGGAGGCTGGAGAGATAGGACAGCACATAGGATGCTTGGCTCACATGTGGCTGAACTGGGTTTGATCTCTGGCACCACGTATGGTCCCCTTACCCACCAAGAGTGAGACCTGAGCACAGAGCCAGGAGTAAACCCTGAACACTGCGGAGTGTACCCCAAAAGCAAACAAACAAAAAGAGAAAATCAGATTGATCACATTAAAAAAAATAGAATAACACTTCATTTAGCTATATGTTTTCAATGTAAATGTAGGAGGTTTAAAATCAGAGAGATAGTAGAGTGGGTTAGGTGCTTTCCTTGTATATGACTGACCTGGGTTTGATCCCCTGCACCCTGTATGGTATCCTGAGCCCTGCCATGAGTGATCCCTGAGTTAAAAGTCAAGAATAAGCACTGAAAGCAACTGGATGTGGTTCAGTGACAGAGCACCTATATTGTATGTGTGAGGCCCTGGTTTGATTCCTGGCACTGCAAGAAAGAACAACCACCACCAACAACCCATGTTATCACAGGAAAATGAATAAGATAAAAAGAACTTGCTGCAGAAAGGCTAATGGAACAGACAGTGAGATGAGAAAATTCTCAAGAACACTTCTTTGACAAACTAAAAATTAACCTGACAAACTCATGTAACACTTTCTATGTCTAGTGAAGTTTAAGGTACACTGCAAAGAACAAGTGATGTGCGTGATGATACAGATAATTAAAATCTTATATTAAAAGGGCCAAGAAAACTAAACATCAAAATATAGAGTGTCTGGACTTCAAAGATCTTACAAACACTCATTGTAATGAGCATTGACCCACTGATGCCAATAATGTGTGAGCAATTTCAGGTGGGAAAATCAAGTTTTGAACACCCCTATAGGGTATGTGTGTGTGTCTGTGTGTATGTGTGTGACTTGAGGAGAATTCAAATTAATTAAAGATGGGCCAGGCCTGTCCCTGTTAGGGAAATTACTAAAATGTAGTGTTATAAAATATTCAGGGTTTTCATCTTCGAGTATTAGGAGCCCGTTTCTTTGGAGTATGACCTCAGAGAGGAGATTAGCTCTGCAACTGCCCTCCCAGCTGCAGGGGGCTGGGGGCTCTTACAAGCCATGGTCATCAATGATTGGCCTTGTTCTCAGCTGGCAAAATAATGAGAATGCTTTCCAGAGCATTTTCAGTCTGTAGCCATTTTTATGTAAATAGCCTTAGAATCAAAAATAGATGCTGAGATCCTATGAGAAAAATGACACCCAAGAATGGTGTCAAGATAAATTAAAAAATTAAAATTAAGAAAAACCCAAAGCATCTGGTTTCAACTCCAGCTGTAGGAAGCATGTTACACCTCAATCTTAACCATCATGACAGTGAAACCCCACTGCCCAAAGGTGCCTGGTGCTGAAGAATAAAATAAATGCTACTTGTTCTAACTTCCAAGAATAGATGTGGAACGGAAAGTAATGCTTAAACTTTTATGATGTGGCACCAGAGAGAATAATACATCAGGTTAAGGTACTTGCCTTGCACACAGCCTACCTCTATTCAATCCCTAGCATGGCTTATGATTCCCCAGATCCTACCAGGAGTGATCCCTGGGCACAGAGCCAAAGGTAAGCCCTGAGTACTGCTGAGTATGGCCTAAAAACAAAAAAGATGTATATTCTAAGGAATGAAGAATAATACACAATTACAAATGATACTTCATCTTAATGAATGACTGAATTCCCACAAAAAAAAAAAACCCGTAAAGGATATATTTACCATCCAAAAAGATACTGGTTAAGTAAACATACAAAGATCAAGAAGAAACAGAAAACTCTAGGCACGCTTTAGGAACTCTCATGGTTGACCTGGTGCCTGTTCTTTGGGACACACTAGGGTGTGGCATAGTGGGATTTGAGACTGGAGGTAATGTTCGATCTACCATGTTCAGTTATTTTTTTTTTTGCCCTGAGAAGACTACCATGTATTGTTTGTATAATATCAGTACAGGAAGTCAGCCTTTAGTTATATTGTAACAGGTACATAGCAGGTTAAGTACCAAACAGAAATATTCCAAAATGGTTATTGAAAGCAAAAAAAAAAAAAAACACACATCTAGGAATACCCACTGCGATCCTTTGGATGGTTTGCCTGTGGGAGACATGATCAGGGCCACTGCACCCTGTCCATCCACCTGAGCACTTCCATGCATGCACCCTTTGGTCTCAGAAAAAATGATGGGCTTGCCTAGCAGCAATTTATTGTTATGGAGAGATGATGTTTTCAAAGAACCAATAAAGACTGCCTCTGACTAACATTGGGAAAAAAACAAAGCCAAATTGTTGGGCCATAGAGATGGATAAGAGTTGAATGAAGTTTCATGTTTGAGTGTGAAAGTTACAGCTCATTGTCCTTACAAAGCTCCTGATTTGAGGGGTTTTATTTGTTTATTCTTGGGGCATGGTAAGGGAGAGTTTTGGGGCTACACCCACCCGTGCTGGGGGCTGCTGTCAGCGCAGTACTCAAGGGTTACTCCAGAAGTTCCAGCATCAAATCCAAGTCTCCTGTGTGCAAAACATATGCTCCAGTCCTTTGAGTATTCTTCCCAGCTCCTGGAGGGGATTTGTAAATATTCAATAAATGTAATTATGATGAGCACAGGCTGTCATTTCCTACTGCCAGGGTGTAATAATACATGTATGTATGCCTGTGTGGTTGCTGTCACAAGGTTTTCACCACAAAACACATCAAAATTCTTAACGTTCTGGTTGCTGTTTCTGCCTAGGTGTGTGCTTCTCTGCTGCTTTTAGTCTGCACTGGATTTCAAGGAACACCTATTCATCTTTTAGTTCTTTCTTTTTCCCACATATGTTAATACGTGATCCATCCGCCTCTCCTAATAGCCCTAGGAGTCTTGAACTTGGAACCAGAAGAGGAAAGCCTTTGTAGAGTGCCACAGAGCATCAGTTTTGTGCTTTCCTTTTTAACCACCCGAGGCCAGAATAAAGAGTTCTTGGATGTTTCCCAGGCTGCTTCTGCCCTTTGTGGCAGCTGCCAACCAGGCAGTACCTGGAGGAGACCGGCCACAGGGCCACTCAGGGGTGCAGCCCTCCTGGAGCTGTGCCAGCCTCTTTGCATAGATCAGGGCCTTTTGCCTTGGACTTGTCATGTTGAGCCTGTTGCACTTTATTGTTCTTCTTTGTCATCTTCACAGTGGTGATGCAGGGACGTCACCTTCCCAGGCTAGCCCGTAGAAACTTTTTCTTCTCTTTGCTTCCACCTCCTGCAAATGCCCAGTGAGGCTTTGACTGGCCATAGTCCACCCCCTCATGAGCTATGCATCACTGTGCGGACCGAGTTCCCAGGACTGGGGCTCTCTCAGACAATGTCTCTTTCTTCCCCAAATCGATGGTAAATATCTGGTCAGCCTGGTCTATTTAAAACCAGCCAAGCAGGAATCCTAGTGCTGGGGAGAGGATTCTTTTGTTGGTTTGTAAGTAAACAATGGGCTGAACTCTTCCTCAGTAAAATTAAATTCTAATCACTTTTAAAATAATATGAAAGAACTGATCTAATTGCAACGGGGCAGGAGGGGGTGGCTGGGAGGGGTGGAGGAGGGAAATTTGCTGGTGCTGTCTACTGCTTTCCACTGGGTGATGATTCCACAGCATTCTAGAACATTCCAGAACACATGCCTAGGCAAAGAAGATGCTGGTGTTCTTTGCAGTCTGAGTTGGTGAAACTAAAGGCCAGGTGTGCTTCTTTATGTACAGTCATTTCCTTTCAGATAAATCAAATTGAGTTCAGTGAATTATTGGGGGAGGGCAACATTTAATTTATGACATTTATTTTTGATGCCTAAAATTAATTTTTATTCTTAATGCCTAAAAGCAGAGAGACTGCTAAATGACTGGCATAGGTGCCCTTACTTTCGGGTGCTATAGAAAGTAGAAGACCCCAGCTTGATGCAGCCTCCGTGCAGGAAAATCTGGATCGATAAACAATCCAGGGAGGGGTAGAATGTGTTCCGCAAACTTTATTCTCCCAGGAGCACCTTTAGCACCAGCCTCGCTCCTGGAATAACATGACCTACTTAAGAGCCATCATCTGTGGAAAGGTGGATGCCTTCCCAACTTCTCCCTCAGCTCAGTGCCTGCCCTGCTTTTCCAGAGTGCAGTGGGAACTCTGCAAGGAGTCAGATCTAAGCTGGGGGAGGGGAGGGGTTCTTGACAGTGTCAGCTGCACCTCATGAAGTGCCTCAGGGAGTGGGCCGCTTTCCTACCTACCGGCCACTCTCCACAGAAGTGTGGAAACCTTGTGATCCAGTTACTGTGACCTTCTGATGAGACCCCCAGAGCTGGGGAACCATGCTAGTGACCTTGATCGCTGCATCTGAGTGTTCCAAATCCAGCTGGGAAGAAACATGGCTTTGTCACCAAAGCTTCGTGAGATTACCGTACCTCTTGGTCCTTGCTGCTCTTTTTATTCACTTGTGACCAGGTTCCCCCTGCCCTGTCTCAGCCACCATCTTGGCAAAGCTGATTTTTCTTCTGTGCCTTCTTCCGTTCCTGCACCCCACTGGCACCACACAATTTCTGTGCTGTTCTATGTACCACCTCTTTAGACAGGGATGTGCTATGCTCAAAGCATTTCTCCTTCAGGCCAAGTGACTTAATTTACCATGATAATGATAAGACGTTTTCGAACATGAGACAGGATCAGATGCGAATGTCTTCCAGTTCACTTCATGGACAGAGGTCAGGGCAGGTTTCTGTGGGCTTTCTACAAAGACTGGTGAAATCTATTTGGACCTATATTTCATGACCTTGTGCGTGGTGGGACAGGGCACTGGGGTTTCTAGCAGGGAACAAAAAGTACATGGAGTGTGAATTTGTGGGTTTGACAGCCCATTGGCAGAGACAGGAACCAGCCAGAAAGCACAGGGGTACATTCCCAGCATAGCTTCCGGTTATCAGCATGAAGTGGAGGAACAAAGTGCCCTGCAGAAGAGCCCTGAAATGAGGTGGGATAATGGGGTCTCAGTGGTGTGGTTTGCTCCCTGTGGTGGGTTGTGTCTCTCCGAGGAGAAAATGATGACATCTGACCTGAGAATGGCAGCTGAGGAGATGGCAGCCAGGACAAGGAGGAAAGACCCTCTGGGTCAGGAGTCTTTAACCACAACCCATAGTCAGCCACAGGTGTCAGAAGCTTGGAAACAACTGGTCTACCTTCTGGGCTATTCCTGCTGGTCTATGATCCCATATGCAACACAAGTATTGGTCCTCTGGGACAGAAAGGTTGAAGAGTGCTGCTCTGAGTGGAGACAGGGAGGAATACTTGGAGACTGTTTGAAGAGCTGGCTTGCTTGGCTGGTACACAAAGGAGGCGTGGAGTGCACTTGTCATTCTGTATGTGGGGAAGGCACAAGGTATGTGAAGCTCATCACTATGGCAGTGGCAGGAGAGGAGGAGAGAAAGGAAGGATTTCCAGACTTGGATAGGAGGAATCCATGAAGCCCACTCAGAAAAAGCACCCAGACTCAGGAACTGGTCTTCGATGGCGCCTGCAAGTTTGGGAGAGTGTCAGGAAAAGTGACACTGAGCTGCAGAGCAGATGGTGATCAGCAAGCCTATGACCCAGCTCTGGGAAAGTGTGTGGCCGTGTGAGAAGGAGCTCTCTCTGCCGGGCAGGGGAGATGGAGAGAGATACTCTTCTGGAGAAAAGCATGTGAATGGGGTTGATGACAGTGAGTCCAGCAGGGGTCCAGGAAAGTGAAGAGAGAATCCAGGCCACAGGAAAAGAGGGGTCCACTTTGGATGCAAATGGAGATCGGAGGTATGAAGAAGGAGAGGTGTGGGCTGGTGACATCGTAGCTCCTGTCTTATCCCCCTAGGAGGAGTTTAGGCCTCTGCAGGGAGGGGAATTAGAGGGAAAGGAGACAGACAGACAGAGACTATTTTTGAGCGAGTATAAGGATGAAATAAAGAGCCATTAGCAGCTTTACCAAATGCGCCGTGAAGCCCTTCCACGGGGCTCTGTTCGCTGTTCTTCCAGCAGCGCTGCCTCCCTCCAGAGACCCCATGTGCTGATGTACTTTGGAAAGATTTTCAATAAGAAGGACTTTCTAAAGAACTTTTCAGTTTAACCAGGAAATCATTCCGCCAGAGCCCCCTCCCCCAAGTCCTCCTTTTCGTCTAGGTTGTACTGAAACACATCAGTGGTAGAAAGTGCAGAAAGCCGCTAAGTAGCAGGGCCCAGAAAAGGTGCCAGAGACTCCATCCTGCGTCCGTACAGCCTGATACCAGCTGGAGTGCTTCAAAGCTGGCCCTGGCAAATGCAGGGGTGCAGGGCAGCAAAGGAGGAGGAGCTCCACGGACAGTGGGAGCCGAGTCCCTACAGAGGACCCCCTGGCACGTGTGTATGTAGTTGTGCAGGGCACTAGGGAGTCCTGCTTAGACACAAACCACTAGCACTGCAGTTTGAACAAACAGCTAAAGGGACACCAGCGGTCTGACCTTGCTGAATGGGTGCAAAGAGAGAGTACAGGGGTTCAGGCATGTGCCTTACGTGCAGGGTGACCCCAGTTCAATCCTTGGCACCACATGGTCCCTCATACATTGCTCGGTGCAGTTCCAGAGACCCCAGAGCACCGTCCTGGTGGCCCTGGTAAAGCCGGTATGGGCAGATCCAAGCAGCAGCGCCTGCATGGGTCCTTGCACTGAACTATCCACCTGGTGGCCTAAGAATCCCCAAGAGAGGCCCCTCCAGCCTCCTGAGCACCAACTGAGAAAAAGAAAAACCGTTTTCTAGGAATGTGTACACACAGGGCGAGGCTAAGGTGCATGTAGCCACCATTGGCAGAGGCCGTGGGGAAACCTGATCCTGTGCTTTGTAAATTATGAACTGTTTACACCTGTCATCGCTGTCTGGGCCTCTGCTAATGACACTGAGTGCAGTCACACACTGGCTTGTGTGTGACTGCACTCAGAGCCACCACCTCGGGAGGCATTGCTACTGGGTGCACTGGAGATGGAGCGCAAATAAGCCAACACCATGACCATCAGGCGTGAGGGTCTGGTGAAGGGGGTCCTGGGATTGTCTCCAGTGCGGGGTGGAAGGGGGCCCTTTACGTACATGGGACTCATGCATGCATTCATGCTGTCCAGTGGCCTCAGAGACCACTTGCCTCTCAGCGCCCTGTTCCCCAGCAGGAAGGAACACTCCTGGGAGAGGCAGTGTTGCCATTCTCATCTACCCCTGAACCATGTTCATCTGGCTCACAAAATTCTGTGTTTTTATTTTCCCCAAGTTTGTGACCCTTTCACTTCAGTCCAGACCCTCACCTTACCAGCCCACCAGTCTCTAGTACCAGGCCCATAAACCACCTCAGAGACACTTAGTGTTTGGTAAACCTGAGATTCAGGAAATCACTGCAATTAGAGGGCAGTCTACATAGCAGTTAAGAATGAGAGCTTTGGAACCGGCTAGCCCAGGGTTCAAATCCACCCCCAGCCCTCTCGGTGGGAGGCCTTGGGGAGAGTTCTGTCTGTAAAATGGGAGTAATAACAACATGTCTGTCAGGGTGTCATGGGGACCAAATGAGTCATTGCACATGAAGAGGTAGATGGGAGCCCGATGCCTGGTAAACATACCATAAAAATGTGATTATTGTTTTGAAGAAAACAAATTCCTTCTGGGCAGAAGGAGCTGTTCTGAAAACATACCTCTTAAACTAAAGGCAAGCAGTGTCTAGGGCACTCTGGAAGTTTCTAAAACTAACACAAGCTTACTAGCCTGCTTCTGTTTGTTTGGGGCACACAGGTTGGTGCTTAGTGGCTGTTCCTAGCAGTGCTTGGGGCAAGTATGTGGTGTTGGGGAAGGAGCCCAGGTCTCCTGCATGCAGAGCTGTGAAGTCTGCTTTTACAGGGAAAAATGTTAAGGAATATGGGTTTTTACTCATTGGGAGTCCAAATGGTTGTAAATGAAATTACAAACCATTTCTTTTTTCTTTTCTTTCCTTTTTTTATTTTTTAAAGGAACCAAAAAAGCCTGAGTAATTTTTTTAAATTAAGCTTCAGAAGTGTTGTTTTCTCTCTCTTTTAAAAAAAAGGGGGGGGGGGGAGTCGAAAAAGCTTACCAGATTCTGTTTTTTCTTTTTTGGAAACAATCTTGCAACTGCGATGCCAAATTTTAGTGTTACTACATTATGGAACAGCTGAGTTATAATTTTTCAACTTCCCAGAACACAGAGTCTTGTGATGGGAACATGGGAAGGACATTTATCTTTCCAGCTGCAGGAACATGAAACCCACACTGTTTCTGTGAACTCCAAGGAAAAGGCATATTCCACACCAAAATCAAGTATGTCAGGGAGGGATGCTCTCTCCATGACCTTGGAATCTGCACCAACCCCCTACTGGACTGATCATAATAGTCTTGACAGTTTTCGGGGAGCAATAGTAGCTTTTCCGTGGGAATTAAAGTGATGTAAACCATGGTGATTCTCATTCTAAGGTATTTTGGACATACAACATTTACTTGAGACAGATATCCACACAGCCCCCACTGACTTGCCATCAACTCCCAATTCAGAGAGTAAAATGCAGCCCTCAGAGAAATGAGGCCTGATTCAAATGGGACTTCCTTAAATATCCTTAGTTATAGGTCATATAGCTGCACACTTAGCGCTGAATATCAGATCTAAAATAACTGCTTGAAATGCCAAGGATTTGGGGCTGGAGACTTGGCATGCAACCGACCCAGATTCGATCCCCAGTATCGTATATGCTTCCCCAAATCCACCAGAAGTGATCCTGAGTGAACCCCGCCCAAAGGACTATCAAGGATCTGCTTCATTCACATTGCCTCAGTGCTTTATTCACCCGATGCTTTATTCACCCACCAGATTTCTTTCCTCTGTATATATTTCATCGCTGTTTCATTGTAACGCCTATTTTATTTTGTAATGCCTACAGTTAATAGCATCCTCAGAGACAGTCTGCAGAAACACCCCAACCTTGGCTTATCATTATGCTCATTTCACAACTACAATCCATTAGTTAATTTAACAGAGTGGGGGAACTCATTTGTCTTCCTCAGTGTTTCACAGCCAAGCGTGACACAGGGTCAGTCCTTATCTGGAGCAGAAGGGGGAAGCAAAATTAAAGCCACGTGGTAGCAGCCCCTCAGGGAGGCAAAAGAGACCATTATCAGCCTGGCTATAATTAATGAGCCCTAGTAGTGCCCCCCAACCCCTCCACTGGTTACCTCCATATCAGGTAGCCTTCCCTCCTTCCTTTGTGGTCCCCTAGAACCACTACCAAGGAGTGGCATATTTTTGTGAACCACCCAATGCAATTTAAGAGAGGCAACTATGGCTGTTTGTATCTGAGAACCCTGAGAGCCGATAAGCTTCTGTTTTTCAATTTTTCAAACAAGCTTTTAGTGACAGAACCAACAACTCAGCTGCCAGGGTCCTAGCACCAGCTCATTAGCAGAGTGGATACTGGAGCCTAATCAGTGCCCAGATACACTGACACACGAAATCCTCTGTCTCATTAGGCTCCTTTCACCTGAGCTGCAATCCTGATAATCCACTACTTCCACAGTAGCTGTAGCCTGTAAAAGGAGATGGGGGCTGCTCACAGCAGAGGATGGTTCTAAGGGCCACCAGAGTCAGAAGATGCTGCTCTTTTGGGGGCCTTCTCAGAAGTTGACAGTCTGCTGGGAGAAACCTGCAGGAAGTGGCTAAGCCTCCTTAGCTACTTAAGGCTTCAAAGGATGAAGCTTGAAAATGAGAAAGCGATCCTGTGCTTAAGAATAGGATCCAATTGTTAAGCACGGAAATGAAGAGAGGGAAAGGAAGTGATAGGAAGATCAAACACATTTGTGGATTGGGTGTTGAATCTCTGTAGGTCCCAGAGAGTGCAAATTGCTTTACAACTAGATTCACTTACATGATAAGACCCAAAGGAAATTGTTCTAGGTAATCACTTCTGTCCAAACTAGAAGCTTCTCATTTTAAAAAAGAAATCTGTATTTTTTTCTCCCTTGTTTTCTTTTTTTTGGGGGGGGGGGGTTCTGGGGGAGGGTGGCGATGAAGATGTGGGTGGAAGCTCTAGGTTGTATCTCTCTTCTTTAATAAACTTTCTTTTTGCTTTATGGCATTTAGACTCAAGTGGTATAAACTTTAATGACGTTCGATTTGGACTTTGGGCCCATTAGATTGGTTAAGAGCTGTCCGGATGTTACACTTTAATCTTATCAAAGGTTTTGTGGTTCAGGGTTGACTTTTGTTTTTTTTTTTACTTTTTGGGTCACACCCAGAGATGCACAGGGGTTACTCCTGGCTCCGCACTCAGGAATCACCCCTGGCGGTGCTCAGGGGACCATATGGGATGCTGGGAATTTGTGCAAGGCAAATGCCCTACCCGCTGTGCTATTGCTCCTTAACTTGGAATCGCCCCTCATGTTCTTGCTGCTGCCTCTGAGTGCCTGGAATCAAATCACTGGACTTTCCAGAACCTATTGTCTTGATAATCGGGAAGTTACACAGTATCTACCTATTTCTCCTCGCACCTAGCTAAAACAGCAGCCTGGAAAAGGAATATGTATAAGAATTCTTTCTCCAATTTCACTTATCCTTTCATTACCTTTTTTGTGGCCTATTGGAGATTTTTTTAAAATCGCTTACTGAACGTACTTTGGTGCAAAGAACTTCCCTATATGGGGAGGCGGGGTCGGGGGTGGGGGACATGTACGGCTGCATAGAGACCCATATATTTTCCTGTTTGGAGGCATTAGAAATTGTTTATTTTACTTAGTAAGCCCCAAATCTCCATGTGTTTAATTTGGCAGTAATCATTTTTCTGGCCATGTTCAATTTTTCTTATCCAGCAATTTGGAGGAGCCAACTCCACCCATTCTTTTGGGTAGAAGTGTCCAATACTGCTTCGTTCAGATGACAACATGTTTAATACTAAGTACAACTGTGAGAATTAACCTCTGCTGAATTGCTCTTTTGCTGGTAGGAGCCGTAAGGAACAATTTAAACTTCGTTGTCAAGCAGAGGTAAAATAAATATCATCATCTCTTCACAGCCAGGGGATTCTGAGCCAGCTCCATCCTTCTCAGTTCTTATTTCATTGTCCATATCATTGAATAAGTTATCTCCTCTAATTCAATATTAAGGTTACAGATTTAATAAGCCAGAAGTTGGGGAATGCAAAATTTACTTTTCTCAAGATAACAATTTCTTCCATATGCTGGGCATTTGAGACACGGAGCTTTCGACAGTGCAAACAACTCCAGGATTTCATGGAAACCAGGGGTGCTCCATTACTGTAAGGATACTGGCAACTTTTGCTTTCACTCTATTTCAAGACTCTGTATTTGCAAAGAGATGGGCAAAAAATTACCAGTCTGGTGTGCATTACTAGGGCAGGTTATACATGTAGGGGTTCTAACATCAGCCAGCATGCAGGCCTGTTTGAGTGGGGGGCGGGGGGGGGGGGAGTGAGGAAGCAAGTCTACTCGTAAAACTCTCTAACAACTGCTTCAAGGTTCCAATTCATTATGAAATGAGCTAAGTAAATCTAAGCCTTTCTGGAAAAATTACAACATAAAGTCTGTTCCTTCTTTCTCCAAGTACATTTGCATTTGTACTTTATTTTGCAAATGGTTATTGACATACCTGTTTCCCCATAAATTGTGAATTCTCTGAGGAGAGAGACTGCATATTGGATTATTCAGTATTGATCCATTTATTTACCCATCCAACATTTATTAGTCCTTGCCAGGTTTGCTGTCTAGTGGTACAGGCTGATGAGTCAACGAATCAAGTTGACTGCTAGGAGAGAGAGAGAGCCCTGCCAGCTGAAAGGAAGAAGAGCGACATCTCCAAGATGGGTCTGACCTGGCAGAGAGAGCAATGCTTGAAGAGTAAAGGATGAAATTCCCATGACCCTGATAAATGCATCACCCTACATGTGCCCTTTCCTCCCCACAGGAGTAACTTCCACATCCATGAACCTCTGGGTGGGTACCAAACTGCTGTTTGCTACTCAGAGCGGCTCCTCTGCCGAACTGCAGTGAAATGTGGACAACTTCCAGGCAGGACTCAGAAGCTAGGAGCCAGGAAGTGTGGCAGAAAGATACTTGCCACTGCAATGAGCTAATTATTTTAAGGGAATGAGTGAGGCACAGATGGACATTTGACCGTAGTAAAAAATGCCAAAATGTGAGCTTCCAAGTGCCATCCCACCTTCCAAGAAGGTAACAGAGGCCGTCACTCATAAAAATCCTCTGCATGGGCCGGAGACTTTCATCCTCTTCGCGACAGCGTGGAGAGAAGCCTCATTACCTGACTTTACAGAGGCGCAATCACTAAGCCAAGCCCACTTGGCCTTAATGGAAGAAGAGGTATGGGAAACCAGTGGAAGATAAGCACTGTGAAAGCTGAGCCTTCTTTTGAGAAATCCTCAGGCCTGCGTGGTACACCACAGAGATCAAAACATATTTTCTGAAGTAACCCAGACTTCAAAGCCCAATTACAATGTGGTCAGTTAAATTCCAGAAAAGATAAACTTTTGTAATTGCTCTTGGGATGATGGCCCCTATAGGCCAGAGCGCCAACATTCAGTTGGAATCAATAATAAATCAATAGGAAAGAACAAGCATGATGTGGCGGGAGAGACTGGACAGAGTTAATACTGCTTAGGTTGATGATATGACCCTCAATATTGTGTACGTACAGAAATGTTTTCCTTGTCATTGACACAATGTCGAAGGCATAGAGAATCTGACCCCAAAGAATGTCTTCTGCAAATCAAGGAGTGGGATGTGGGAGTATGTGTGTGTACATATAATCACATATAATCACACACACACTTTCTGTGGGTGGTAAGGAACCTGTGAAAATAAATGGTTATGCTGAAAGTTGTCTTTAACCTCCTTTGTAGCATTTACTAGTGGAAACTCTGTAATTACGGCTGTGTTTTTGGTGGTGACTGTTTATGACTTTTTTTTTTAAGGTCTGACAGCTGCCCTCTTGATATTTATGTGTCTCTGCTTAGGGAGCCCAAGACTTACAACTCTAAGCTGGTAATGAGGAAAAGAAGACAATACAAATAACATGAAAAGGAGTATAAACTGGCCATCGCCAGAGAGAAGAACCATCTCTCGTATTCTATGCTGCTTTAATTGGAAAATAGTTCTTGCATGGGGCCACTTTCTCTTCAGCTGAGATAATTAAGCTGACACTAGTGACCAGCTGCTGCTGATATACAGTCAGTCTCTAACCATGCAGCAATCAGTAATCAAAATTTATATTTCCCAGGTTACCGGGGCACTGTGGAAGAGAAAGGCCATTTTGATCAAGCCCACAGATAGGCATCCTGAGGCCTCATTCATGCGGCCAGTGTGCCTTCACATCTGGGTGGGTTAATTGGGTCTGCTTTCCGTCATTCCCTCCTAAAAGAGAGCGCACCCCTAATGTCTGTGTTTACATTAGCGAGACTTTGCGGGCCCTGGGCTGGAAAAGAGGTTTCTGCCTGGCTCCCTACAATTTTTAATGGATTAAATTATATTTCGTTAGTGGTTTGGCAGGAAGGTAGGTGGGCACAAAATACACTTAGATATTTTAAAAGCCACTCCATGTCGCTGGCACACTCACAAGTTTCGGAATCATGATTAATTATCCCGGGCTGTAACTGAAGGCACTGAAATAGAAAGGATTAGGGTTGTGATTTGGATAGTGCTTGTGTTTATATCAGCAGTTCCCCAAACTAGTCAGTTCTGTCGAATAACCTGAAATATCCAGGGCCCTGGCCACACCCTCATGCCCAGTTGGTCACCTCTGGAGGTGAGATGTAGGTAACTTGAACTTGTGTATCTCTGCAGGGAAGTGCAGAGTGTAGGCGAATGTGGAAGCCCTGGTTTCTTCTTCCACTCTGTTTTTTTTTTTCTTTTTGGATCACATCCGGCGACACACAGGGTTTATTCCTGGCTCTTCACTCAGGAATTACTCCTGGCCATGCTCAGGGGACCATATGGGATGCTGGGAATCGAACCTGGGTTGGCCACGTGCAAGGCAAATGCCCTACCCACTGTGCCACCCGGAACGTGCCCAATTTGTCTCCTTCCACTCATGACAGAGGTCTGCCTTGAGCAGTGGAAAGAGCAGCTTGCACGGGTGAAATGCGGCCAAGAGAACACAGGTACCTTGCAGGGGTGGGAGTTGCCTTGGATATTCAAACTGGAGTTAAAGTTGGAAGTGCCAGCACTCACCCTGTCAGAGACGTTAAGAAAAGAAGCATCACGGGACTCACCCAGCTAGAAAAGTACCCTCAAGACTGGAGAGAGAACCGGGTTTAAGGGCCAAGATTGGTTCCATCACTATGCATTGGGTCCCTCTGAGCCTTGCCAGGAGTCATCCCTGCTCAAATGCGTTTGATTGAGTAATTCCTGAGCACCAAAAAGAGTGATAAAGAAAGAGAAGAAAAGTTTGAAGGGAAACCTAGCATGGAAATGTCAAGTGTATTTGCTGGAGAGCCTCTGAGCCTTAAAGTGGACTCCATTGTACCCGGTCTTTCTGAGTTTGTTACATTTTTATTTGGAGGTCAGTGCTTGGAACGGTCATTCCAACCACATCCAGGCAGGTCTATGGTGTTCTCGAAACCAGCACTACCGGAGCCTCCTCTTCCTCACAGACACACGCACGCGTGTACACTTCCCCCTCCCTGCTCCTGCATCCCAGAGTAACTGACCGAACGTGGGTGAGGGCTGTGGGCCTGGGGGAAAGTGAGAATTGGCAGGTAACAGCAGAGCAACTTCCAGGGTATCCTCTGGAGGCAACCGATTAAACAAAAATCATGAGTTTTGTTTTGCTCTGAAAATGAAACACATGTACATACATAACTTAAAAGAAAACATAAAAAGCCATTTCCCTTCCCACAACTGATCCCAGTCTTCCTTCCTCAGAGACAACCACTATTACCAGCTGCTTGTATAATGGAACTGAAATATTCACCGCATTTGAAAAAGAAGCTCAATCTTGGTGCATTTTTCCATCCACAATTTTTGAAGGCTCCTTTAGCAGTCTCCTTAGAACTCAGTGCACTGACATTTTACTATTTAAGTTTATAGTTATTTACTTTAAGGGGAGGGTACTGGAGCGATAGCATAGCGGGTAGTGTTTGCGTTGCATAGGGCTGATTCAGGTTTGATTCCTCCGTCCCTCTCAGAGAGCCCAGCAAGCTACCGAGAGTATCCCACCCACATGACAAAGCCTGGCAAGCTACTGTGACTTATTCAATATACCCAAAACAGTAACAACAAGTCTCACAGTGGAGACGTTACTGATGCCCACTCAAGCAAATCAATGAACAACGGAAGGACAGCACTACAGTGCAGTGCTACTTTTTTTGGCTATGGGTCCACACCCTGCAATGCTTAGGGATTGCTCCTGGCTCTGCACTCAGGGATTAACTTTAAAAAAAAAATGCTGAGAGTGACATGAATCCAAGTCCACGAATGTTTAGCGAAGACCTATCTTCTGCAGAACAAATGCAGCCCGAGTCAGTCATTTGTGATAAGGATTTAACACTTGGATAGTTCAGATCTTTTTCTTGGTGTTTAAGCCATGAATCTAAAGTGATAGCTTTGTTTGAAATCCTGTTTGCAGACTCAGAGGTCTTCTCTTTCCTGCACTCCCTCCCACTTCCAGTCCTCCTGGCTTCTACCAGATCCTTTAACCAGTTTTCACTACGTCTGTCTTAAGAGCAGACTTCTGGGTGAGCAGTATATGCAGGTCACAGTATTCTCTGTCTCAGACCTCCTCCAAATGGATTGACTCCAGGATGTAATACTCCCCAAAGAAAGAAAACTTCCTTGGCTGGCAGTGAAGATGCACTGTAGAGTGCTCTGCTTGCAGACTCACATGACTGTGTGTTGAAAGCTGAGGGCTGGTCCATGGCACAGCCGATATCTCCACCTGTGCCTTGTGTGCATGGGGGTAGGGAGCAGCCAGGCTGCAGCCCATGGGGGCCTTCAGATGAGAGCCCCCTGCAGCCCCCCAACCTCCCCAGCTCCAGCAACATCTGTGTGTCATCTCTCCAGCTGGCTGCCCCAGCTGTTCTGGTGTCAGGAAAAAGTTATAAGTCACTGGGAAGGGATTTGAGACTGGAGTGCAGTTAAATCATCTCTTGGGGTCTGGATGTCATTGGCAATTGAGCCTTAGCAACCAGCCAGTGGATGACATGGCTCCCCCCCAGGAAGGCCACACACCAGAGCTGAGGATCTTGTGTAAGCTTGGTTGAGATAAGCGGAGGAGGGGCTGTAGGAATGGCACATGCTCCCCCCATGGAAGGTACTGCCCAGGTCACCATGCCCATCTCTCTCTTTGCCCGCACGTTATAGTGGGATGAACGCTCTGACTGGAGATCTCCTCTTTGGCCTACTGGTTCCCAGCATATCAGGCAGATGTTCAGCTCCTAGCCAGGGCTGGAGTCCCCATAGCAGGATCTGGCTGGACTATTCATGGTTTCTTGCTCTGAGCTGTGCTCCCTTATTATGTGGGAGGAAGGACTTGTCTGTGAGCCCAAGAACCATGGGAGGCAGTGTCTCCCCTGGGAACTCAGTCAGTGTCTAGTCTAGCCCTCTCCTGTGTCTGAATTTCCACTACACTGACCCATCCACCAGGAATCCCATTCAGCCACCTGTGTTACTAGGGTCACGAGAAATTTCTCCTTTATTGGGGGAAGAAATCATGTCCTAGTTTCTGCCCACCAATATCTCTCTTCCAGCTGGTGCTGGAGAGGTGGGGACTGAACCCGGGACCTCCTGCTTGCAAGGCAAGTGACTCATAACTATCCCCAAGCCACATCTCCAGTCCCCTGGTCTGACCTCCTCCTGTCCTCCTGCCCTCCAAGGTTTCTCTTCAGATAACTGAAAAAGCCTTTTCTCTCTGTCTCTGTCTGTCTCTCTGTCTCTCTGTCTCTTTCTGTCTCTCTCTGTCTCTGTCTCTCTCTCTCTCTCTCTCTCTCTCTCTCTCTCTCACACACACACACACACATACACACACACGCACACACACACACAGAGTAAGCTTTGTTCCAGAACATGGGGGTGAGGTAGATTAAAAGCCCAATTTGGCCCTTGTCCGTTCAGAGCGTACATTTTAATGGGGGAGGTCGATGGATGAGTGCTAATAAAAATAAATGTGGAAATATCATCTGGGGACAAAACTGTCATAGAAATTGAGAAATAAGGGATGGAAGCAAGGGGAGGGTAGAAAAGGCACTGGGTCAAGTTAGGGCTGTTCATTTCAGGAGGAAGTTAACAAGTGACAGAGAAGTTCCAAATGGCAAAGGGGAACCAACTCTATGAAAACTGGGGTGGGGCTGGGGGGGCCTCATCATAAGCAGAGGGAGCAGCAAGTCCACTGGGCTGGACAGAGCTGCCGAGCCGCGTATCTGAGAAAAGTCAGGTGGGGGAGTTGGAGCAGAGCAGGAAATCTCTGCACCCAGATTACGGTGTTCCCACTTGGTTTTAAATGCTCTAGCAAGTTTTATGCAGGGGAGGGCATTGTACTAGCCATGTTTTTATCTCATTTTTTTTAGGGGCAGGGGTATCTTTCAAGAGGTGCTCAAGAGGCTGGGGGCTTCTCCCAGCTGATGGCTTTAGCAGCAAGGCCTGAGAATATGGTTCTTGGCACTTGAGTGGCACATACCTTCACTATTGTCCTCTCTCTCTAGCTCCCTAATTCAGGCTTTCCAAAGACCATCAGTTGCTGTGTGGGATGAAAGGGGGTGCGGGGCTGTGAGTGGAATCAGGGAGATGCATGAGCAAGCTCCCATGGGCAGGAGCAGATGGCAGCTCGGGTGCCTAAGGGCGGTGCATGGGTCTGGCTTGTGCTGGCCGTAGGATCAGTGTTTAGATGATCCCGCCCCACTCCGTCATGCATGTTGTCACTGGATGTGTTCTCCCATGGTGGCTTGGAGGCTTCCTGAACCCTTGATTTTTTTTGGGGGGGGTGGTCACACCCACCAGCGATGCTCAGGGATTACTCCTCGTTTTGCACTCAGAAATCACTCCCGGCGGTGCTCAGGGGACCATATGGGATGCTGGGAATCGAACCCGGGTTGGCCACGTGCGAGGCAAATGCCCTACCCGCTGTGCTATTGCTCCAGACCCCTTTCTGAACCCTTGAAACCCTCCGTTTCCCCCTGGTGCCCTGCCACTACCTCTTAGCTGCAGCTAATTTTGAGGGGTCAAATGTATAAGTGAATGGGTGGGTGGGTGAATGAAGGCAGACCTCCACCCAAAGCAGTTTCTTGTTTTGTTAAATATTGAAGAGAATGTCTCCTCGCAATGGCCTTGTACAAGTTGGAAACTTCCTCCTGTCCCCAGGTTTTCCGTGAGGTACAAAATCAACATTCCTTAGGAACAGAGATTTCCATAGAGCCAGCTGTCTGCTTCCCGTTCTCTCAGACTCTCAGGGGATCCAGCCCAATCCAGCAGCTTGTTCCCCCCGCCTTGGGTGATGGTTTTGGAAGAGACCGGCCGCTTGGTCCCTCTCAACCCCGCTGCAAGGGGCTGATTAGTGCAGAGACCTGCCAAGAGTACACGGGCCTCTGCCTGCATCCCACTTCAGAATGACTTTTCTGTTCTTATTCTTGGAGAAATAAGACTGTTAAGTGAACAGGAAGAAGATTGCTCTCTGAGCAGAAAATTATTCCGCCTTAATCTTTTAGTTAGTTATTTGCTGGGAACTGGAGAATCACCCTTGCAAAGGCAGCGTGGGCTCCGTGTACCCCAGTTGTTTTTTTTTTCCCCACTGCATCTCACTGTGCAACCCTTTGAATCCTGAACAGTGACAGCCAGGATGGCCCAGGTGCTTTCCGGTAAGCAGAGATGAGTGGCTTCCAGAGACACTGCCCAGGCCCCCTTTCCCTGCCAATGAAAGGCAGAGGATCCCTCCTTGTTTCCATGTGTCTCTGTCTGCCCAGGCACGTGGTCGGAACCAGCCTCCGGATGCCCTACTCTTTCTTCCCGCTCAGCATTTAGCTTCGGCCTCTGCTGCTCACACTCAACATTTATTAGATAATTTCCACTTTTCCTCTTGATTGTGGTCGCTGTCTCTGGCGATTTTAATTACAGGGCTGGTCTGCTTAGCAATTCATTAGGGGAACTATGTGTGAGTCATTTATTTATTTATTTATTTTCAGAGGCAGGGGCAAATGAGATTCCCCGCTCTGTTTTTCCCCTCCAGATAATTCAGGCTGCTGCGATTAGCCTCTGGTCCAGGTTATTAGCTATTAACCATTTGCTTCCATTTTCCTTCTCAGAATTAGAATGGATTACCATGAGGTCTGATGTCCATTGTCCATTTTGTGGGAAGGAAAGTAAGGAAGACTGCAGAAGGGACTCATATATTCCTGCTATTGTCCCCCATCTATTGCCCAGGACAGCTCTAGTTTTCCTTCTTCCCACACCCCCTCCCCCACATACACACTATTTTTGAAGTCCCTACTCTTCCTACCAGTAAACGTTGGCATGACCAAGAGAGACAGTTACAGATACCTGGATGTTAGCAGGAGTTACAGAATGCTAAAGAGAGGGCAGATATGCCCGCCAATCATTTCCTCTGATGACAGGGAGTGGAGAAAGCCATTCTCTAGGCCCGTCCGTGTGGGAGAGAAAGATTCCAGGCTGCAGACAGGATGGAACTGCCTTTGGAAAAAATCATCACCAGCCACACGCAAAAGCCTGTGAGGTCTGTCAGCAGCGATGGAAGGAGAAAAGGAAGCAGACGCCAGGGATGACTGTTCAATCCAGATAGGAGGGAAATTGAAGCTCACCCAGGCGGGGGTGTGTCTGTGTGTGTCTGTGTCTGTGTGTTCATTGTAAGGGGTGAGGTGTAATAGAGCTTGGCCCTTTCTACTGGGTGACTGGGGGTGGGGGGAAGAGGGAAGGAGAGAGGGAGAGAGAGAGAGAGAGAGATTCCTGTGCTCTGAGGCGAGCACACTTTGTGGAGTCTGTTCTTCTCAATCCCTTCTATGGATAGGGGTGGCAGGTTTCAGACCCAGAACTGGGCAGGAGGCTGCAGAATAGCTGCCTTACCCAAGGAAGCCCTAATCTTTGAATTACTACTGCAAGGCAAGGATAAGATGGCACACATTTCAAACAGTAAACAAAATCAGATCACTTTTTTTTTCTTTAATGCTAGAAGGATTTCAAAATACACTGAAGGATGGATGATAGGAACCGCTCAAGTTTACCTAAACTGCTGCTAGAAGTTTTCTCTAAAGAAGTTCTTTCCCCCTCTTTTTCTTAAATCTGTTTTTAATGTGCTAAAGATCAAGGGAATACAGTTCCACAGTTTCTTTTCTGAAACCCTTGAAACAGATGTGTTTCAGAATTTTTAAATTTTGATATTCTTGAAAATATGGGAGACAGAGTTGAGGAGGAGGTAACCAGTACTCGGTAATCAAAGTCTATTCGTATTTTCGCAAGAAACTAGGTAACTAGCTATCCATCTTCAAAGGGATAAATAAAGAGTGAGTATGGGTTAGTGCCAGTTCAGGTTGAGTTTTGTCATCCAGTGAGTAGGAGAAAACTGTGTGCTTTTCATTTTGGTTTTGCTTCTGTTTTTTTTTTTTTTTTTGCATGTGTGTGTGTGTTTGTGTGTGTGTGTGTGTGTGTGTGTGATAGTAAGTGAAGGAGTGTGTACTGGTATTTCCAAAACCAGCTTGGCTCAAATCCAGAGAAACAGGGAAAAACAAACAACAACAAAAAGCTACCCTTGTTTTTCTTTAAACTGAAGGAGGGACAAGGTGGTTTTTAAAACAGCTATTACCCAAATGAGTGCATGCAGATGCAGGCCCACCTTTATCTCTCAGGAAGCTGTATATGAGTTCTGAGCTGTGGGTAACCTTTGAGTCACCTGTTTTGAGGATTTGAGTCATTAATTGGTAGAGATATTTAAACAACCCCACAATTTCCTGGAACTTACTTGCCTGAAGGAAGCAGATTTTCTGGATGTTTGGAAATATTCATTTTGAGGGTAGAATTTCACATTTTAAAAATAATAAAGAGCATTTTATAGGGAGGGTGATGGCTGGGTTTCACTGATTTTTGAAAGAAGCACCTAATCAGTGAGGCACTCTCCACCCCACTTCAAATGAAAGCTCCCCATGAAATTCAAGCCAGTCAGGAAGTCCCTTTTTGTGTATAAAGAACATGAACAAGGGCGTGGACACTCTGCATGTAGGAGGCCCAGGTTCAGTCCCAGCACCAATAGTCCTGGAGCATAACAGCCAGACATGGACCCTAAGCATACAGTGTGTGACATCAAAACACACACAGAAGAACATGCACAAAGCCACTTAAAGTGTCCCTCATTTGGCAAAAAGCTTAGCAATATCTACCAAATGCAATAATAAATTTAAATCGGTTTAAATAGATTGGGACCTAAAGCAGGCTTCCTTCCTCCTCCACTCCTACACCTCCCACTGACGTTTTAAGATATGAAATGAATTGCCCTGAATAATAAAAGTTGTAGACATCCAAGAGATAACACCCCCTCCCTAAACCCATTTCAGTTCTGTGCTAGATATATCCAGACATCAGCTAATCTACTGTGTAGACAGAGATTTCACCAATGATACACACCCGTCAGCAATCTCAGACTATCTTGGAGCAGCTCCTGAAATGCTATCATGTGTCTCTCTACAATTAGAAGCTTCTGGTCAAAGAGCAGCCTGATTTTTTTGTTTTTGGGGTACTGGAAACACCTCTGGACAAAGGCAGGAACAGAGTGAAGGAGAGCAGCTAGGGAACATCAAGAACCTGATGGGAGATGCTGAGTTCAAAGGAATGTTCTTCCCTCTGTCTTTCTGAGACTCCAAAAAATAAGACAGCAGGGTTTGGGTCAAAGCCCCAACCACCTGCGATGGGGGATGTTGTCAGCTGGAATTGTTCCCTGGAGCCAGGGAACTCTGCAGAGAGAGCCTGGCAGGTTGCTGGTGTCTCTGCAGCCGTGTCTGAAGTTGGCTTCTGCGCCAGAGCACACGCCTACAGCTGTCTAAGCCTGAGCGATCCCAGGCCCGGGGAGGAGCAGGAGGTGACACGGAGGCTTTCTCCTAACCACGCTGAGAGCAAATGGAGAAGAAATGATCAGGGGCATTTGGCCCACCAAAGGGCAGCTCCCTTTAACTCAATCTGCTTAGGGGTTTGGAAATCTCAAGTACCTGTATCTAGAGTTTTCTCCTTTTAAGTTTATTCAGCCAAAATACCTTCCTAAGGACTAGAGGGGGGAGCACCTTCAGTGGAGGCATATTATTTTTACCTTTGTGTTTCGTTCTGAATCAACTCACAAATGCCCAGAAAAAAAGCAGATGAGTAATGTGAAAATAACTCACATCTTCTGCCCGGCATGAATAAATAACCAATATTCCAAGCTACTCCTGCAGTGTCCACCTCCCACACTCCACCATCCTCATCCCTTTCTTCTTCTGTCAAATTCTTAGAGGAATAAAAAGACATTTCAGACAGGTATCCGAAATGTCTTAAGCCAAGAGTGCAACACTGTACTTCAAATGACAAAAGAATGCCCCAGGGCTGTAGAGAAGCCTTCCAGCACCCCCTCTTCGGCCCCAGTTCTTCCACCCCTGGTACTGCTGTCCCCTTACTCAGAGCAGCATGGTACACCCACCCTACTTTCTCCAATGCAAGGCCCAATGCCTCCCTCTGCAACGGCTTCCCGGCCAGGTGGCATTCTTCAAAGAGAATGGTCACTTCTTTTTTAAAAGCCATTGCTGATGTTGAGACAGTGAGGCCCTAGGATGGGGGCCTGTTTGTTTTGGTTTTGGTTTTGAATCCCAATTCGTTATCAGTGGCGAGTCCCAAGTTGAACTCCCAGCCCAGCGCAGGCAATCTGTAAGATGGAAGTAATGCATATCAGACAGCAAGCCAGTGGGGAGTGAATGCCTTCTGGCTGCCTTTCTGGAAACTGCGACGTGTAGGGAAAGCACTGGGTGCCGGACCGTGGAGTCCCCGGCTGTGGCTTGGTCTTGAGTTCTGCCACCTCTGGCAAGTGACTTCCTTTTGCAGGGCCTCCCATCTTCTGACTAGGACAATAAAAGGAGGCAATTGTTTCTGCCCCAAAGCAGTTGTATGAGTTGATGAATGCTCTGAAGGTTGGAAGGCATTGGGCTGGTGGAAAGTTGGAGCGTGACCTAGAGTCAATCCAGTTTGGGACCGTGGCAGCTTTTAAAATTGAGAATTTTCACCATATTTTTAGGCCCTGTTAAGAATAAGACCTACTGCTTGCAGAGCCTTACTGAATCATTCGGGGGCATCTGATTCCGGGCCCAAGGCATGCTGGGCAGGGGGTATTCCAAGGGGGGGCGGTGCACTGCTTGGGTGAGAGAAATGAGTTCATCATTGCCCGAGAGACACCATTCTCTTCTCTCCTCCCACGATCATGGATTTGCCACCAACCTTCATTTTTCCAAAAAACTTTTCTCCTTTTTTTTTTCCACCCTTAAAAGAACTTCTGGATTCACAGCTATTTCTCTGCTCCTTTGTGATGGCTTCAGTGCTAAAAGGGAACATCTATGATACACATTTGGTATTTACAACCATACTCCATGGCACGCCATCATCATTTTCCAAAATGTGTTGAAGTTAGGTCCGCAATGTTTCCTTTCCCTCTGGAATGGGTGCTTGTATATCTCCATTAATGGCTGAGAGGAAGAAGGAATAGATACTGCAGGAAGACTTAGAGCTATGCTTCCGCCTTTGCAGGAATCTTCATGAATTTGTGGTATTAACACAAGTGTCACCTGACAGGGCAGCTTTTAAAATTGACAATTTTCACCATCTTTCTCCTAACAGGGAACCGCCATGGTCCCTCTAGACTAGGTATGGTACAGGCTTCACCCAGACCCTTGGGCCCCCAATGCATCTGATCCCACATGGGAAGTGCCCTGCTGCATCCTCTTTGTGCCACCACTCCGCCCACAGGGCCGGGCGCCTGTGTTTTCATGCTTCCCTCCCTGAAATTCTCATTGGTTGCGGGAACCAGCCATCGGCGGGTCAGCTCTCAGGGAGCGTGTCCAGCTGCCAGCAGCTGCGTTTTCTATATCAGCACCTGCTCTCTGACCTTGCTTTGGGCAGAAGATCCTCCCCCTGAGGTGAAGGGTGTCCAGACCTGTGTGTGGCGTTGGCTGCCTACGGAGGCAGCCTTGGTCTCACCCACAGTGACCCCTGTGCTCCACCATGCCGTGACTCTCTGCAGCACCACGGCTCATGCTACAGGCACCAACGGTTCCACTTCACACGGCAATTCCTGAGGCCTCACTCCCTCCTGAACTCCAGTGGAGAAACAATTGCATTTCCTTTTGAAAATCTGAAGTGTGCAATCACAGGGTCAGAGTCGGGGGAGCCTTTGCTTGCCAGCCTTTGCTTGCCTGTCAGTGTGGAAGTGGCTGCCTTCCTCCGAGGTGGCTTGGAGGTGACAGTAATCACCGATAAAATGGTGATTATTACCGAAGTCATCAGGGCCTACAACCATCCCAGCCACATAAGCACAGAGGCATCAACCTATATTCAGCTGCTCTCTGAAATGCAGTTACCATTTTGACCAGCTTCTTGTCCTTTCCACCCTTCCATCCTTCGCTTTTTCGTAATGTCCAGGAGGAACATACACTTTGGAGCTTGCAGCCTGGTGCTCCCCTTTATACCCATATGCCATAGATACTGAGCACAGGTTTCCTGGACACGCTTAACTCCCTGACCCTTGTTTTCCTTGTGTGCACCGTGGGGAATCAGAGGGTCTGGCTGTTTATGTTAAAGAATGAGTATTTAGGGACCAGAGAGATAATAGTACAGCAGCTCTTGGGCTGGCCTTACATGCGGCTGACCAGGTTCTATCCCCAGTACCACATATGGTCCCCAGAGCCCTACCATGATTAATCCCTGAGCACTGAGTTAGGAGTAAGCCTTGTGCACAGCCAGGTGTGGCACCATCACAACCCACCATCCCCTGTCACATGAAAAGAATGAATGAGCACATGTGCTTGGCTCACAGAAGAAGCACAGTAAACTCTTACTGCCACCCCACCCTTCCTCCATCTTCCATGCCATTGTTTTCACTCACACGAAAGGGCTCTTATGCCAAATATGCCATGCTGAGAGCAACCCCGCATCTCTCACAGACACCTGCCGTCAGCTATAGGAGCCCTAGTGCCCTGTGCCTGGGAAGGAGGGAAAGAGACACCTGGTACTGCTTCTGCCAGTGATGACGGAACACCGGCTGCTAAGATGGTGCCTGAGAATTCTTGAACACTCTCAACAGGCAATTTTCAGTTCCCCAGCTGAAGAACTAACATGCATTTATTCAGGACAGTGTTTGGATGTCTTATAACCCATCCTGAGACACTGTGTTATCCACTGCAGCCCACTCTAGGGGGTGACACTGGTTGACAGAGACCTCCAACATTTTACCAAAGCACATGGAGCAGAGTGCTTCAAACTCCATGTGTTCTGCCTCCCTATAGAGCCAATTTCCATTCAGATATTTATTAGTTTATTCCTTGGGGGCTGAGGGGCCATACCTGGAAGTTCATAAGGGGACCCGGCAGTGCTGAGCTCAGAACTGAAGCTCCTGCATGCAAAGCATGTGTTACAGCAATTTGACATTATGGGTCATTGTCTTTTTTAAAAAAAAAAAAGGAGAAAATTTGAATTGAGGATCTGGGAGAAGGTTCAAAGAGGGCAAGGCCAGAAAGCTGGAGTAAGTATTAAAGTGAAGAGCTTCCACTCTGTATAACACCCAGTCATGCTACTCCACAAAGGATCATGGGAGAGTAACAGTCTTGTCTGGGCCAGGTCAGAACCTTGTCCCAGGGAGCGCTGTGGGGTCACATGAGGAAGAGGAAGAGAAAGTTTTATCAGATTCTGTGCCAGGCTGGGCCTCTTGCAGCCCACAGAGCGTGCTGAGTGAGCCTGTGGCATTGCCTAGGTTTGGAATAAATGCCCTAAGCTTCTGCAGGGGTGACTGAAAAAAAAGGTGAGGAGCTGGCATGTTCAATTCCTCTCTCCCCCAGCTCACACCTCCAGGAGAGGGGCCTGGGAATGGACTACAGGGGAGCAGCCAGCTTTGGACTTCTAGTGACTGTCTCGTCCCCACTTCTCCCCCTCATGGGGGCACCTAGACCTGTACCCTCAAAGCCCCAGGAGGTGTGTCCATTGACCCATTTCATAACCTACCATTTAAGTGATGACAAGGGACTGTCCTTGTCATACCCATAGAAACTCTCCTTTTAAGCCCCAGTGAGTCCATATCACCTTTCAGAACACCCTGGAATGCCCAGGAAAGATGTCCTTCTTATCACAGTTCCTGGAACAAGGTAGTAAATGGTTTTCCACAGTGGGGTGAGAAATATGGGGCTCCTACCCTCCATGCCTCTTATTCCATGGTCGACCATGGAGTTTAGTCTAGCGTATCCCAATTTAGATCAGCTCTTTGACTGACAGGAAGCCGCCACTCAACCATGACTCTTTCCTGGGCCACCAGGGCTGCTGATGCTAAACCGGGGGATGTCTCAGGCAAATCATGTGCTCCAGCCCTTGGAACTATCTCCCCAGGCCCAGTGTGGGATGCACCCTTTAAATTTTGAAAATTACTTAAGTTCAGTGACTCGGCCAGATCTTGATGCTCCATGAACAGTTGTTATTCATTTCTTTTTGTCCTCCTAAGCTGGCGGCAGAAAGCCCGGCCCAGGTTTTGCTGGACAGAGAATGACTGTGAAGGCACTGGAATCTCTCCACCAAGGCAGCTGCTCAGCGAGAAAATGGATTGTCTACAGCTTTACCAGGGTTAGAGCCCAGAGTTGAGTAGGAAGGGAGTAATTCATCAGGACCTTAGCGGAAGAATAAAGTGCTCATGCAGACTGGCCAAGATTAACTAATAGTGCCAGAACATTTTCCCCCCACGTGACGTCCACATTTACAACCTGATGATACAATGATAGAAAGACACATAAAACAGCTATTTTTCTTGGCATAGAGCCCTACCATAAACCTGGATATCTTTAAATAACCCACTTGCAGCCATGCTCTTGGCTTTGCCTAAGAATTAATGTAAGTCACCAAATTGCAGCATAGATTTCTGCTCAGTGTATTCCTGCCAGTTTCAGGGATCAAGAATGTTGCCTCTCGCCCAGGCAATCTTAAGATAGAAAACCATAAAACTGGAAGATAGACGAAAATGGCCAGATTTGGTTGTGTGAGCTTGTAGGGTAT
Organism: Sorex fumeus; assembly: GCF_029834395.1. Classification (NCBI taxonomy): domain Eukaryota; kingdom Metazoa; phylum Chordata; class Mammalia; order Eulipotyphla; family Soricidae; genus Sorex; species Sorex fumeus. The sequence goes on along the minus strand of NW_026606108.1, from coordinate 16,228,123 downwards.
TTAGACAAAGAGCAATGAAGTGGTGGAAAGATAAAACCTCACTTGTCATATCAAGGAAAGTGCATCTGTAAAAGTATGCAATTCCCGAAGACTCCTGCAGGAATAAGAATCAGCCTTCATTCGTTTCCCATTAATGCACAGCTAAGAGCTCTGGAGCTGGACAACGTGTGGACACACAGTCATGCCCAGGGGGTGCTCTGAGCCGCTGCCATGCCCCATTTCCCCAAAGAACCCGCCTCCAGCTTGTCTGCCTTGTGCTTCATTCTCTTCCTATTATTGATTTCTCCCTTCACTAGTTCTTCTCTTCAGAGGGACCTCCCAGCGCTACTTCCCTTATGAGTTTGGGCTGTTCAGAATTGGAAGAACTGTCAGCGAGATAGCCTGGGGGATCAGGGGCTTGTATCTTGCATACACAAGGGCCCCCTGTGGAGCATCGTGATGGGCAGTAGAGCAGATAAGACCCAAATCGTGAAGCAGCGCACAAGTAAAGCCTTGCAAGAGGGAGTATCTGGGCAAAGTTGGCAAGAACAGGGTGCCAGCCAGCACTGGGTGATTTGCCCTTGAGCCTCACTCAACCCCCTAATTACATGCACCTAAGACACAGAAACTGTCATGTTTGCTTAGCAGGTCATCCTAACCTCAGCAACTAGCCTGAACTGTGATTGGACCCGGGCAAAGCAAAGTAGGAGAGCTGATAGGCAAATAATGCTAAACTTTCTGTGATTGGACCTTTCTGTAAGCCAAGTCCCTCTATAAAATATGTGTGTATTTGGCAATAAAGTGAACAGCCATCAGCTGCTCCCAGAGGGTGATTCTCCAAGTATCCGTCATCCTTCGCCCCACGTCTGCCTGGACCTGGTGCGCACGTGTTCGGGCACATTGGGGAAAAGCTGTTCCCTGACAGGCCCCAATTTGACCTCGAGCACATATCTGCTCCTCCCCTCCTTCCCCCCAGCATCACCAGGTATAATAATGCTATAGGCCCCGATTACCCTGGGGGTGGCAGTCGTAGACTCTGAGCATCAACAGGGTAATCCTGGTGGCTCCCAGCACTGCCAGATCATAGTTGCATCACATCACACCCCCCGCCCCCAGTACTGAACATCTGGCCTTGTCCTTCTTAGCCAAGTTACCAGTATCCCGACTGGGAGAGACTCCAGGGCTCTCCTATATCCCCCCACACTTCTTTGGAGCAACTACCTCCCTCAATGATAAAAATCAGAAGAAAGAGAATTTGCAAAACTGAATGAAAAGACTGTGGCCTTTAGCTGTCTATTTACACCCTGTCTGTAAACACCTTGTCTACATCTAGTAATGAATCGCCCTTGTGAATGGGCAAGTCGCTGAAAGTCTCATTTTCATCTACACATCGGAGATGGATACAGGAATTGCTTAGACTTTCCTCAAGCTCCCTCTTTGATTTTTAAAATAAGGTAAATTAATTAATGTGCATTTTTCAATTGAAGAAATGATTAAGACCCAGCTGTGTCTGCAAAATTCTAAGTTTTGATGCAACACTTGGGACTTGTTAAGGCTTTTTTTTTTCTGGCATGAAGAGGAGAAACTTAGGTATCTAATATTAAGTGGCATTCAGAAAAGCACAAGTTAGCAGTTTGCTTGCCAAATTAACTTTAAAAGACATTTAAGTTACTAAGTTTGACTTTGCAGAAATCTCAAATGATTGATGGACTACTGTAAAATCACTTTGTTTTTTTTTAAAAAAAGATACTCTTTGGCAGGCTACTTCAAAGGTCTTACTACTCTGGAAAGATGAAAAGATATCCTATTTCACATTAATTTCCCTGAAAGATCAACACGTTTGAAATATGCCTGAGAATTACATGGTATTTACTGTACTGATTCTTTTTTTCACCATATCCAGTAGCCAGTCAGATGGGGTTGCTTCTACTTAGAAGATTTGGAAGAATCTTTTGAGACATAAACAGCATCTTAAATATATATATATATATACAGATGGGCAGAAGTGTCTATCTGGCATTACTCATTCACTCTGATTTCACTACCAGGTAGTTTCTGAGACAGAAACAGATGCAGTTCCCTGTAAGTCGACAGTCCCATCTCAGAGTATGGTTTCAGGCCCCCCCCCCAACCCACCCGGTCTCCTGACAGTCACAAAGGGTTCAATTCTTTTACTTCCAGCCTGATTTGTGCAGTTTTGTTTATGTCTCAGGTCACTGCTGAGCTGCATAACCCAAGGGGTGGGCAGGGGGAAATCTCAACCAAGATCAAACAGATAATGGGAATTAGTGAACTCAATGGGGCCATTGATAGGGGTTGGGTGTCTGTGTGTATGTATGTGGTATATGAGTATATGCCTGCCCTCTGTGTGTTGTCTATATAAATGTGGTGTATATGTCTGTATTTCTGTGTTGAAGGTGAAGGACACTGTAGAATGTGATGTGCACATGCACACACACACGTCTTGGAGACTGGAAAAAATGGTGCGAGGGGGAAACTTTGATCAGTACAAGACAGATACTCTGATTTTTTGTTTTTCACTTTTTTAGTTAAAAGGAAAAAAGGTTAGAATCTCCTTATTTTTCAGTGTTGGTAACTACTTCCAGTACTTGAAAAGATGCTAGGTTTGCTAAATAGGGCATACTTTGGAATGCAAATACATTATGGTTGGCCAAACAGGCACACAGAATGGTCTCTATTGGTGTTTCTCCAAGTGGACAACCCCTCCCACCCCCACCTCCAGGGATGCTGGAACAATGGGCGGAAGGCATAGTAGCCTCCCATGTAATTGGGGGACAAAAACTTTCTGTTTTTTTGCTTAAGGAAGGTAGATTTCCAAGGGAACAGCTGAGTGATTTTTTTTTTCTGAAAAGGGGAGGTAGGACAAATAAATTTGGGAACCTCTGCTCTAGATGCTATATATCTGCTTAGTAGAAGGAAAGTGTTTCCCTTAAAGAGGAACAAACAAAAATCAGCTTTCTCAGCTGTCCACTTGCTTTGGAATGAACTCCAGTTTCTTGATTGCAAAGTACCCACCATAAATGATTTGCAGAGATCTCTGGACAATGGAGCTGAGGGTGCATGTTCGTGTTTGAAAGCAGCCTGGCAAAGGGGCTCAAGTATACCTTGAGGGAATATGCACAGAGGGAAACAGAGGGAGGTTCCTTAAGTAAAATACAGCCTTGAGATGGCCACATTGGGGAAGATTGGAAGCAGAGCCTCTTTCTCTTACAATCATCTTCAAGGCCATTTCGTAGCAGTGACTAAAATTGGCTTACAAAACAAAAATGATAATAGTAATAGTAATGGTAATGATAATAAGCATTCTTTGTACTTTGCAGGGTGAAGTAGAGAAATAAAGTCTCCCCGCTGAACTACTATGAGGTCAGAAGCCTTGCTGCTCTATTTCACACTGCTACACTGTGCTGGGGCTGGCTTCCCAGAAGATTCTGAGCCAATCAGTATTTCGCATGGCAACTGTAAGTACATACACGCTCCCTCCTGCGCTCCCTCTGCGGCCCTTTGGCCTGCCTCCATCAGCAGCTCCGAAACATTACACTGTTAATGCAATAGGAACTTAAGTCCGTTTAGCATGTGCAGATGGCAGGGGTGGATGGGATAAAAAGGGTCATGCAGATACCCATGGGCATGAGCATTGTAAACTGCCCATTCCTCCATTCATCCATTGCTCTTTTTCTACTGGAGGTTTCATGTTGTTTGCTTCAATTATGAGATGATCATATCTGAATCCAGCTTGGAGATGATACTAACCTTACTTTGGTAGTGCCCCGATTGCCCACTTTCTTACGCGATTTCTGTCCAAACAATGGTCCAAGATAGGAAGGCGAAATATGAAGTCTGTTTGGAGTACTTCTGAGACAAGCATTTAGATGTACAAGTTCTATCACTGTGACACTGGTAGAATGTTTCTGAATTCACAGGGTTCCTATCTTTACTGTGCTAATTCTCTTTGAGGTTCCACTTCACTATCAAGAGTAGCAGAAGTAGGGCTGAAGCAATAGTACAGCAGGCAGGGCATTTGCCTTGCACATGGCTGACCAAGGTTCAATTCCTAGCATCCCATATGGTCCCCCCAGCACCGCCAGGATTCATTCCTGAGTACAAAGCCAGGAGTATCCCCTGTCATCACCGGGTGTGACCCAAAAAGCAAAAAAAAAAAAAAAAGTAGCAGAAATAGAAAGCAAGGTGGTTAAGAAATCCATTAACTCCTGGAAAGAGGAAAGTCCTACCTGAGTATTGACTGGAACTGCCAAAGTACTACTTTCCCCACCTTGTTCTCTCAAAATTCAAAACATTTCATCATGGTAAAGATAAAAGAGATAATTTCCCCACACATACCCCTCCAATATTTGTTTTCCTCGGTAACTAACAAGTAAGCAGCATATGAACCATACAAAAGGTGTTTAACTGCTATGATCCTCATGAGTGCCATCAGTGTCCAGCAGAAGGTGGATTGATGTTTTGAGATGGGAAAGAGCTAACTTTTTCCTGAGAGTAAGGAGGCATGCATACAACCATGAAAGAATGGAAGTCATGGCAAGAGGAAAGCCTAAACTGGGGAGTTCAAGACCATCACTCTTGAAATCAGAGAACCTTGGGAGCTCCAGGGATGGGGCCTTAGGTAGCATTACTGCTTTCTGCTGAGATGGGTGTCTGCCCTGTTTGTAACAACAGATAGCCCAAATGTGCTGCTAAAAACCATACTTCAGTAGGCACTCAAGCCCTTGCTAGCAGGGAGATGTGAATTCTTTAAGCAAGCTCCTGGATGAGTGGGTAAACGAAATATTTGCTCCAAACAGAGGAGCAGAGAGCACAGATAGAGGCCATGCCAAGGATGACTATGAAACACTGGGATTCTCACATGAGATCCCCATATTGAAGGATCTTGGAGACCACAGGGCTGCACAGTGTAAAGGTCTGAGCCTAAATATGTGAATGATTTTTCAAGTCCTTATTTACTCACCCTGAAAAATAACTGCCTTTTAAAAGGGATTCATCTTCCTTCCTTGGCTTCTTTGGAAGATTGCCAGACCTCTAAAACCGAGAGGTTGAAAGACAGATTTTTTTTTTTGAGCCATAGGTATTTCCAAAGGTCAGATAGTCAGATATTATTACAAATTGCTCCATCTCAGCCTAACAGAACTGTGGGAAAGAAGAGATATTGCTCATCAACTGCCCAGGTCAGGGAAAATTCCAGATTGACTGACTGGCTACACTCCATTTGACCCTGTCCTGGCCCAGCCCCCCACTTCTGGAAGATTAGCCAATGGTTCAACTCAAGAGTGAACTTCCCACAGTTCCTAGAATGCCAACCACCCTCGCGGGGCTGCCTTCAATAGTGGATTATTCTAACTGGACGCCTGTGGAGACTGTATTTTTCTTCTGGCTCCAGGATGAGGGCCTTCGCCTGCAAACCACATTGCCTTTGTGGAGATTGATGGAAAGGCTGCTTTGAAATAGTTTTGTCCCGAGACAAGATCTTTGGCAGACTGCCTCTTGGGCTTAGCACTCTAAAAAGATGAAAAGAGAGCTGTGGAAGAAAGGAGCACCTTCATGGAATGGGGTTCCTTTGCAAGTTTAACCCCTGAAGGAAGGACAAGTCAGAAAGGGGGACACTCAGAAATCTAAGTACCGACTTATTCTCTTCTGGAAATGCAACCATAACTCGATTGTCCCATGGGAGCCTGTTTCCACCCTAGCATTGGCTGAAATGACAGGCTTTGTGGGTGCGGTGCATGGTGGCATGGTTGATCTGACTTAAATCCGCTTTTGTTCTGTGCTCTGACCCCTCCTCTCCCTGCTCTGTCAATTCTTGGCTTCCTTCCCCCGCCCCCTCTTGCCCCATCTCCGCTTTTCACAGATACAAAACAGTATCCGGTGTTTGTGGGCCACAAGCCAGGACGGAACACCACACAGAGGCACCGACTGGACATCCAGATGATTATGATCATGAACCGAACCCTCTACATTGCTGCTAGGTGAGTGGCCTCTTCCTCCAGGCTGCGCTTGAAAAGGGGTTCCAGGACTCTCCCCGGCCTCTCTTCCTGGGAGTCACTCAAAAGAATGAGACAGTCCCAGACAGAACGGGATTCCCTTAAAGCCTGCTTTTTTGTGGCAAATGACAATTCTTTCACCATTTTCCCTGCATGTTTGAGTGGATGGAGTTGGGAATAATTACATAGCTTGTAGTGTAAGTTCACATAATTCTCTGTTTATCTTTTTTTCTTCTTTTTGGGTCACACCCAGCGATGCACAGGGGTTACTCCTGGCTCTGCATTCAGGAGTTACTCCTGGTGGTGCTCAGGGGACCATATGGAATGCTGGGAATCGAACCTGGGTCGGCCGCGTGCAAGGCAAATGCCCTACCTGCTGTGCTATTGCTTGAGCCCCAATTCTCTGTTTATCTTGAAAGTATATGCAGATATTTACTGAGCAGCCAGCTCCTTGGTTCCTGTTCCTGAAATGAACCTGAATGTATGAATGTGCAGTGTGTGTGTGTGTGTGTGTGTGTGTGTGTGTGTGTGTGTGTGTATTAAACCTGTTTAAAGTTGGCAGTAAATATAGAGTATCATTATTGTAAGATAATCTATTTTAAAGGGTTTGGGTGGGAGGGCTCCATAGCAATGTTGGGGAACCCAGCCCTTCCTGGGGAAACTTTTCTGGTGGAGTAGGCTTAATGGCTCAGTGCAGGGCCTGGAGATTGGGTGCTAATGGGACCAACATACTTTGAGGCTTCTAGACCCTCCGATGCCTCTAATGGAATTGAACCCTGAGCCTCCTGCATGCCAGGCAAGTACTCTATTCCTCTCTGCCATATGCCCAGACTGGGGAGGGTTTTTCTGTTTTGTTTTTTTAATTGGGATCTAGTAAGAAAATACTCCATCAGCAGTAAAATGCCATTTAGAGAAGCCATGTCTTCCAGCCAAATGGCATGGGAAAAATTCTGCCTACAAGGGAGTCATAGAATTTCAGCTCTTGCTTTTGGTCTACCCTTAACTTCCCTGGACCACGACTTCACTGACTGTGTCTTCTGTCAAATGAGAGACTGAATTAGAGTATCTTAATGAAGTCATTGGTAGTTCTAATAGTTCTTTCCTGGAATGATTATAAATGAGTAGCTGCAAGGGGCATTATTCTGGCTAGTGTGATTGATCACATTGGAAAGAAATCGAGGTGATATTTGTGATGCTTGCTTGTAAGCATAGGTAAAGAAAAGACAAAAATAACAGTGCTTGACTCCTTCCTTCCTTCTTTCCTTCTTTCCGTTGTCCCTCCCTCCCTCCCTCCCTCCCTCCCTCCCTCCCTCCCTCCCTATAAGGGATTGAACCCTGGGCTTCCTACATGAAAGATATGTGTGGTACCACTCCATCCTGGATTTCGTCCAAGCACTTCAATGGACTGAAATGACAGTCTATGCAATATAAAGTAAAAGAAAAAACAAAAACCAAAAATCCACACATTGGCTCGGTCGAAACATCCTACAATTTCCCTATGCAAGTGCATCCTAGGGAGCAATGCCAAATCATTTTCAGCATTCTTTACTTCACAGATACTTAACAGTGCATATTAGTTATGTGTGCTCTAAAATTGCAAGTAAATTGTAATTTCCTGATGGGTTTTAATGCATTGGATCCTGGAGTAGAAAAAAAATCATAGAGAAGGAAGCAAGATATTATAAGTGATTTTGATATAGAAGCTCCTACCCTTTGTCTGATAGAAGGAATCCAAGGTATAGAGATGTGAAAATGCCAGGTGAACGTGAGAGAGATAGGATTTGAACCAGGGTGGCCTTGCTCTAGAATCCAGGCCCTTATCCCCTCTCTTATGCAGCGTCCTACACAGGAGATGAATTACCATTTGTCCTGTAATCACCTCCTCACATTCAGCACCCAAGAACACAGGCAGTGTAGACAGTCATTAAAAAGTACTAACAGTAACCAAAGAGATAATATAGTGGGTCAGTCACTTGCCTTGCATGAAGCCATTTGGGGTTTGATCCCCAACATCCCATATGTTCCCTGAAGCCTTTCCAAGAGTGATCCCTGAGCAGAGCCAGAAGTAACCCCTCCACACTGTTCGGTGTGTCTCCAAAACAAAAGCACCCAATAGTATCCCCACTCATCCGCCCTCTGGTTGAAGATCACCTCCTTCTTTTTTCATGTCTAGGTTCTGGAAGGTTTTATCAGTAATCAGTTATATAAAGGGCAATCACCGCAAATTATTAAACACTGGCTCATGTGAAACAGATTGATTCGGGAATCTTCTATAAATTGTTCACTTTGGAATTGAGTTCCTGGAAGACTATCAGAGCGATAATTCTTACATAGCCTGAGCCGCAAGTGAGGGCCACACCTGAATTAAGACCAAGGTGCTATGCAAGCCGAGAAGTGACCATCATTCCGGCTCTTTAAAAAACAAGATGAAGGAAGGAGAAAGGAAAGGAGGGAGGGATCAGTCATTATTCATCTGTTGGAAGCCCTCAAACAGCCTGGTCTTTCAGGGAAGGTCTAGTTCAACACCCAAAAGGGACTTGTTTTTCAGTCTCCACTAGCGACTCCCCTTCACCACCACACTCTTGGAAACACTCCTAAAGGAGTTCTGGGGCCACACCATATTTACAGTCTCTCCCCTCCTTTTGATGCCACATTTCCTAACATTGCCCTGAGAGATCCAGGTTCCTAGGCAGCCAGTAACAGGATTTAAAGTTAAATCCTTTCCCCAGGCACAAGCCATGGCAACACAATTCATTGGTGCTCACGGGAGGCGGGGAGAGGAAGTCTTGGGATTAGGTCAGTTTGTGTCCAAATAACTTAATTCATGAAGAGCAGCATATGAATCCTGGGGTGCACACATGGGTGGGTGGGAATAACCCCAACCCAGGCCTGTGGTTTAGTATAAAGATCTGTTTCTGTTTGCTGGGCAAGGCAATCTCTTAGATGCTGAGAAAGATTGCCATTGTTCGAAAGAAGCTTTCATTCATGGGCTTGCTTTTAAAAGTCTCCAGTTCTTGTAGATAATTAGTGTCAGCTTTCGGAAGCCAAGTCCCTTCCAGCACCCCAGGACTGAGTGAGGCTAGAACCCTTTTCAGTTTAGCTTTATTATCCATTTGTAGCACTCTCTCTGTCTCTCTCTGTGTCTATCTCTCTCTCTCTCTCTCCCTCTCTCTCTCTTTCTCTCATTGCTGTTTAATATCCAATCTGTTAATTAACATAAATAGGCCATGCCAGAAGGGGGCAATCCCAGAGCATTCTGAAGAATTGCCAATGCATATTAATCAGCTGTTAATTTACAATACAGATCGTCCAGCCCCTACTTGTTATTTTGAGGAGAAGAAGCAGGGTGAGGAAAACCAGAGAGTATCTCATACCCAATACTAAAGTAATAGGCAATCCCATTCCAATAATGAGCCTGAGCTCGACCCACAGCACCACCAATAAAGTCAAACAAGTAATAAACAAATGCAATAAAACTGCCTTGAAATTAAAGGGCAGGGTGAGTCTGGCACCCGCTGCAAGTTGGAAAAACTTCCCAGTTCAGCTGCTGCCTACACACACACACACACACACACACACACACACACACACAGGCGCGTGCGCGCTCCTACACATTTTTCAGAAGTCAGGCAAGGGAATTTTATAAGCCAAACCCCTGCTACCTCCTTTCATTTTCACGAGATAATCTGTTTTTATTTTTATTTCTCTGTTATACTTTCTCTAAAAGCGGCAGCATACAGATTTATAAAGAACCGGAGGGGAAAATAGAATTGAATCCTGGCAGCAGACAATTCCTTTCTTTCTTTCCCTTTTCCTTTCTCCCCCCTCCACCACCTTTCTTTTTAAGTAATGGGGTGGGGAGGGGGCGCGGGTGTTGAAGTCTACATGGAGCCTTGAGTTCTTGGTTTAAAGCTGTGGGTAATTTTCCAGCCCCAGGACTTCCTGCATTTTAGAAAAAGTCAATGTTATTTCAAGGGAAAATGAGCTGTTTTGCTTTCCCTTTCTAGCCCCTGTCTCCCCAGTTGAGTGTAGTTCTTTTCTTTCTTCTGAATTCCAGACAAAAACGCCCTTGTACTTGCTCACACAGAAGGGATGTTTAAATATAGCTCCACACCTGAGCTGCTGATTCTGTTTCTTCCCTTCCAAAAGGAGATTGGCAGCCAATTGTAAGCGCCAACCAAACTCGCAGTAAAACGGGTGTGCACTAAGCAAAAAAGTGTAAACTTGACTTTTTAGACCCTTTATTGACCATCATTGCATGTAGAAAACAGTGACTGCTGGAAATAATTTTACCTTAATTGTCTTCCATCTTGTCAATCAAATCATCAAAGTGTATGCTACAAATACATCTTTCACTGTGTGCGGAGGGTATGAGTGGAGAGAGAGAAAGAGAGAGAGAGAGAGAGAGAGAGAGATTCATTTTTTTGGCAGTACCATACCTCTATCCCCCCAGCCCCCATGAACAAATGTGACATGTGGAGTAACAAGTGTATGGGATATAGATTTGAAGATTCTAGAAAGGCGGTTAAACCCACCTGCATAACTTTTAGAATCCTCTCACCTAGGCTGCATAGATGCAGGTATTAGGATTTAAGAATGGGCACAGTTCCCAGGAAAGTTCTCCCTCAGAGCACAATCAGTGCGTTAGGGGCTTAAGCTGTCCCACTTTCTTGCACATGGACACTTTGTGTTTTAACGTCATAGAAATGCGTGGAGCTGCTGCCAATGAGATACCTTTCCCTTCAGGAGAAAATGGACTTTCTTGACTCTGGTGCTTGACACTGTATTGTTCATTCTTTGTTTACAGGGACCATATTTATACTGTTGATATAGACACATCACACACAGAAGAAATTTATTGTAGCAAAGTAAGTCGTTTTAAGATCATCTTTTTGAAATGTAGAACCTTAAGAATAATTCTTGAAGAGAAAATGTATTTTAAATGCATTGATTGAAGTGGTGCGGCTGATAATAATTGGGAACATTTTATGATTTCTGATTTGGGTGTCAATTGGGATTTAATTCACACTCAGAAACAGCATGCGCTTTATATTTTAGTCATTACATTCATGTGCATGAATACTTCAGAGTTTGGAGTGATTCTTAAATTCCTTTAGTGAAACAGTGACAGGTTTGTTCAGAAAAACATCCATTTTCACAAGTAAAACTTAGTTGTGTTTTACATGTGTTTAACATGTAAAACAATTGTTTCAGCATCACAGGACCATGTCTTAAATCTGATTTGACTGTAGCGCTTAAGGAATTTGCTCATTATCCATTTCAGACAGACGTAAAATATAACCTAAACTTCTCTCATTATCCACATGGAGGCATTTTAGTTAATAAAATCTGCCATAGAAGTAGACAATGCCTTCCAGGCCATGAATTTACATGGAGTGTAACCTGAATTAAATCGTTGTCCATCTAAAGTGAATGGCCCCTTTATATTTAAGAAAATGACTTCCATATTTAAAGGAAAAAGGCCTGCTTTATGAAATTTGATTTATCAACTAAAATGAAAAGCCAAGGTCATATGTTTGATCTAAATAAGCATAATTTACCAGTTCATTTAGGTATTTTATATGAAATTTCCACACTGCTGTTTATTCTTTCTTTCTCCTTTATCTTGATCTCAAAGAGAAATAGATTATTTTGTGGTTTAATGAATAGATAGTTCAAAATTAAATGAACATTTCTATCTCTGATCTTTTGTTGCGGTGGTGAATTAATCATGGAGAAAGGGTGTGGAAAGCTTTCAATAAATATATGTTCAGCTCCCAGCTTCCCCAAGGGAACTCTTACTTCTCCAATCAAATGCAACAACCTCTGGGCTCTAATTGATTTCTTTCTTGATCCCCGCAGAAACTGACATGGAAATCTAGACAGGCTGATGTAGACACGTGCAGAATGAAGGGAAAACATAAGGTAGGCAATTTTCATTTCTCCAGCAGCTGCCACTTTGGGTTAAGTTTTTGACCGTTATCTCCAGCTGTAAACCATGATGCAGAATGGATCATGCTAAGGCCCCTTTCCCCCTGTAATTGCTTTTTCCATCAACTTATTGAAGGCCTTAATTTGCAAACATAGTTTGCCTTTAATGTGATGAAACATTACGACAGCTGCAAGGGCTGTGCTGGGAACGACCTAGGGGCCCTGGGGATTATGGACATAAAGCAGGCTGCCCCAGGACTGAGTGCAGCCCTGAGCCCTTCGGGGAGTCCGCCAAAGAGTTTGGGAAGAACTACCACAGGCGCAGGGGTCTGTGGCCTTTGCTACAGACTCATGGAACACCGTAAAGGCATGCTACTGCTGAGAGCCTTGCCCATCGAGGGACCTCAGAGCATCTGGCAGTCATGTTAATAGGATGGGGACTTGGCACTTTGAGGCTTGCCTTCCTTTTGTACATCAACACAGTCCTTCCATCTGCAGTCATGTTTTTACTTATTATTGCAAAAGCAATTGTTCTTGCCGATATCCTCTTTTATTTAACATCCGAAGGAGCTGGTACTTTGGGGAGGGGGAGGTGTTAGAGGTTACACCCAGTGGGGCTCTGAGACTATTTCTGGCATTGTGCGCAAGGCCGTGCTCAGGGGAACGTGCAGCTCCTGGATCCAGCCCAGACCTCTGGCATTCAAAGCTTGTTCCAGAGGCCAATGCTCTCTCTCCCTCTGAGCTGTCCCCCTAGCTGGGCACTTTGAATGGGGAGACTCCCGAGCCACAGTGTTACTGTCATCAGATGCTGGATGTGGAGACAAGAGTGGGATGGATAGACAGGAAACATAATAGTCGGATTATTTTTCAGGACGAGTGTCACAACTTTATCAAAGTTCTTCTAAAGAAAAATGAGGAGACCCTGTTTGTCTGTGGAACTAATGCCTTCAACCCTTCCTGCAGGAACTATAAGGTAAATGCTGTTTAGCCGGCCAGGACTAAGTACTAGGAAGTATTTTGCAATTTCTTGTGATTGTACCTGCAGTAAACCAAGAGTTGTAATTCCACACCACCGGGGTTTCTCTCATGTGTTCAGTTTAATGTTGCACCACATGCGTGAGTTTGAGCAGGCTTCCATGCTTCCTGTTTGCTCCGGATTGATTGACAGATCTTTAAAGAACTTTTCCCCAGCAGTGTTCATTTCCTTCTGTAAGACCCTATTCTTGATTGTTCAGCACACCAGCACGCATAGCCCACAGACCCTGTGGATGCCCCTCTCTTTTCCTTTCTTCCTCCTATACCCCACCTCCCATCATTTCCTCTCTGAACACAGAAACACATTGAGATTGTGAGTAAGACCTCATTTCAAAGGACTCTCAAAAGTGTGCCAGGGAAAACTTCAGGGGTCCCAAAGAGGGAAGGATTTTAAGAAATGCACTGCATTACACTATCCTCCCATCGATTTGCTCGAGTGGGCCCAATAACGTCTCCATTGTGAGACTTGTTGTTACTGTGTTTGGCATATCGAATACATCATGGGTAGCTTGCCAGGCCTTGCCGTGCAGGTGAGATACTCTCGGTAGCTTGCCGAGTTCTCTGAGGGGGTGGAGGGATCGAACCCGGGTTGGCCGGGTTGGCGGTATGCAAGGCAACGACCCTACCCGCTGTGCTATCGCTCCAGCCCAAATTTAAGAACAGCACTGAATTCTATTTAGGGCTCAACTTAACTGTTGCCTTCCTTACCTTGACCTTGAAGTCAGCAGACAAAGGTCATGCTCATAGGTAGCATCTGCTGAGTGCTAATGTAGAGGGTTGTGTAGAAGTGTTGCCACAGAAGCCAGACTGGGGGCGGAGATGTTAGTGGGCCCCCTGCCAGGTGTAGAAGCAGAGATGTCTAGCCCACTGTTAGCACTCTGTGTCCTTTCTTGCATAGACTTATTGATTGACCAGGTTTTTATTGAGTATCCCCCGTGACCAAGCGTCAAGGTTATAAAGTCACAGGAGGGCTTTTTCCATGGGACAGCTGTCCCGTGTGGCCCAGCCCAGGACAGAGCTTTATGGAAGCGTAACAGGAAAGTCCTCAGCCTCAGATAGGGAGTTGGGGAATTTGTCCAAAAATGAGGGAAGTGATCTCTCAGGCCCCTCCCAATAACCCTCCTCCATCCTGAAAAGACTCACTAGTGACTGAATATTCCAAACCCAACAGGGGCTGGGTTCATTTTTGTGTGGTCCATCATGGATGACCTGATGCCCTGCCAAGCCAACGTCAGTCAAATGGAATGAGAAGGGTGTGCCAGGCAGCATGAACAGTATGAACAAAGGCCCAAAGGAAGAATCTGAGGGACTTCTTCGGGTTCTAAAGTGCTGGGCTGTACAGTGACAGAGTGGTCAGAAAGAGAGACTAGAGAGGTAGGTGGCCCCAGAGGTGAGGGATAAGAAGAGTTCAGGAAATATATAAGTAAACCAAAACAGGGGGATGGAGTCATGTTGCTTAGTGGCACCTAGAATATGAGGCAACAGGACATATGTCAACTGCTGGGAGAGCTCTTGAGGGAGCAGAGGACTGGGGTGACCGCCCATTCAGAAGGGAACAACTGGAAGCAGTGGAGTAGGGATGGGAGGCTGAGAAGAAGGGGTTCAGGGGTGAGGAAGGTGGCTCTGGATGGCAGTGCCTAGGGGCTGTGGAGAGGCAGCTCACTGGAGATGCAGGGGAGAGCTGGGGAGAGAGATGCAGGTTTCATCAGCATATGCTAGAGATTGGCAAGTGAAGGAGAAGCTACTGGGCTGATGTCAGACAACCAGCAGGCCTTTGCTTTGCAAGTTTTAAAAAACCCTCAGCTGGGTGGGTGCACTGGAGATGAGAGAATTATGTACACGGGAAACCATCATTAACAAAACTGTCATTCATAGTACCTCCATCAAGAAGTTGAAAGAAGTTATATATATGTAATTTATTTTAAAATAATAATACAAGGTTCTCTGCCTTAGCATTATCACAGACGATTCAGATTCATCTTCCACTTGCTGGGTAGCAAGGGGCACCAGACAAGCTAGACACCTCAAAGTTTAAACATCAAGATAAATGATATTTCAATGCGGGCTGGAATGCGTTAGGGTTTGGGCACACACCCAGTGATGCTCAAGGGCTAATCCTGGCTCTGTGCTCAGAAGACACCCCTTGGAGTGTTCAGGGGACCATATGTAGTGACAGGAATCAGATCTGATCAGCTGCATGCAAGGCCTTAGAACACTCATTAACTATCTCTCATACCCATGAATGTGATCATTTAAAAAGAATCAAAATGCCTAGTAGGAAAAAAGACACTTTTAAAAAATCAAAATTTTAAATAAAGGTCGAATCCATTCAGCGTCTCACAGAGGCAGTCAGACCAATCCAAATCAGGGTTCATGCCAGCCAAGGGCAGCATAAGGCTGAAATTTCACCTTTTACGCTGCCATTTAATATTCTATCCCTGCCTGTCACTGTATAGGATTCATTATGATTAATGCTTGTAACAAATCACAAGGAATTCCTTAGCTGCAAAACAGTCTTTGACAAACCATGGCAGGTTTTCCTGGTGCTATGATTCACAGTAAGCTCATTCCTCCTGAATGTGTTCCAGCCTCTGGACGCCTCCCCTGCTGCTGTACCTTCACCTCGTGCTTGTTCCGCTGAGACCTGAGCCGGCAGTGTGGGTCTCTGAGAAGCCACTGTCAGGCTTTTGTTTCCCTGCAGTAATCTTCTTTATGCCTAGAGTCCTGTGCAAAGTGGTGCTAACCCCCAACACAGCTCAGAAAAGTGTTCTTGAGACTTGAGCACAGCGAGAATTGGTTAAGAACATGGACACAACATATTTAGCTCCAGGGACAATGGACAGCCCCTCTCTTTAGTGCTTTTTATCAGTAGATCAGGACTGAAAGTTCTGAGCAAAAACAAGGACCTGTCTTCCACTGAAAATTTCAGCTCTCTGAGGACAAGAGGCATCGAGCTGATTAGATTGGCGGAAGCAGTACGGGCTGGCAGCTTTTCACTCTCTGGCTCTCTGCACCATGTCCTGACTGATACCATTTTTCTAACATACGGAAACTGAACGAGTTAGAAAGATTAGAGCCCTGGGTGAGCTTACCAGGGGGAGAATTTGGTAGGCTTCCTGCTTGAAATCTGAAATAACAGCCCATGTCTTTTCCCTCCTGCTCTCGAAACCCACTTGGACTTCAGCAAAAGTCAGACTGGTTCTTAATGTAATTATCTGTACTCTGGGCTGATTAAATTTCCCCCGGGCTGCGGTCAAGTCTGAGATTAATTTGAGGATTAATTTTTTGTGGAAATAAGATTCCACCATGCCACTGCTTAAACTGCTTGTTCCCCACGCCTTTTCTAAACTCACAAATCCATGCTCCTTGCTAAGATGGTGATAGGTGAAAAAAATAGCTCAGGCCATTTTATTAGGAGGAACATTTGGGAAAGATGCATTCTTCTGTCTCTAGCTTCTCCACCGGCAGGATTTGGGCTAAGTGGCGTCTCCAGCACATCACTGTGTCCTCAGCATCATTTCTGAATGCTTTCCAGACACCTCCACCCCTATGTAAAAAGTCCTCCATGATTAACAGGAAGCTCCATAAAGGTAAAAAGGTAAAGGCCCTCCCGTTGATCGTCGATTTGCTCGAGCGGGCCCAGTAACGTCTCCATTGGAGACTTTGTTGTTACTGTGTCTGGCATATCGAATACTCTCGGTAGCTTGCCGGGCTCTCCGAGAGGGGCGGAGGAATCGAACTCGGGTCGGCCATGCTGACCACTTGTAAGGCGAACGCCCTACCCGCTGTGCTATCGCTCCAGCCCCAACAGGAAGGAAGCTCCATACTGGGATAAAATACTAGGAAAAGAGTTTCATCAAAAAATGTGCTGGGAGTAAGTGCATGATGGCTTGAAAAGATCTCTCACTTGAACATCATTCCCCTTTTTAAAAAAGTATTTTTGGAGGGTCTTTCAAGCAGCACTCAGAAGACCTGGAGGGTCCCCACCTCTGACTTTTAGCCACTCGGGTCTGCAATTCAGTGCAGGAGCCCAAGGATGTGATGCTGCTCAGGGCCATGGGTGCTGGGGATCTGAACCACTCAGATGTACTATCTCCTGGCCCCCTGAAAAGTATATATAGTATACTACAGTGCACATCTGACCCGGGTTCAATCCCTGGTACCACATTTGGTACCCTGAGCATGTTAGGAGTGATCAGTGAGCACAAGAGCCATGAGTAATCCCTGAGCACAGCCACTGTGGCCCAAACACCCAAGCGCACGCACGCACACACACACACACAATTTAAGCACAGTTGCTTTCTATGATTCTCAAAGTACAGTTTCAGCACACAGGCTGGTTTTCAAAGAAGCCTCCTGAAATTGCTTGCAGTCAGAAAAGGCATGTCATTTCCCTGGAACGGTTCTGGGAATTTAGGGTAAAAGGTACCATTGACTGGACCATACTAAAAGAACCTCTTTCCCAGGCAGCAACTACAGCTGTGGATTTAAGGCTGACTCAGTGCCCAGGGCCTTCCCAGGGATCCTTCCTCTCTCCCACTACTTGCAGTTTTCAGAACTGTAGTCAAAGCATGCAACCTCAAGGTGATAAAGAAAATGCCTTTAATCTGTGAAGATTGGGCCACAGAGGGTTATAAAAAGATTCATGAAGTAGTGATAAGTGTATGGATGCAGGGATGCTGAGATTTTTGTATGCTAGGAAGTGGCCAGGGTATAAGGGAGGAGACACGTGGTAAAGACGGTCCATCCCGCACTTAGAACCACTAACAGATTCTCATAACTGCTGCTGATTTAGGCCACCTGACTCAGACACTAGAATAATACTGTTCCCTTGGACATAGGCTTGATTTTTTTTCTATCAATATTATAATGAAAGGACATCAGAACAAACAATGTACTTAGAGGACCTGCAGTATTATATTCACCAAAATGGGCAAACCTTTGACTCACCAATCGGAATTCATTTCCTGATCACATCACTGTAGGTCAGTGAGAGAAGTTGTGGTCTGTGCGGTTATTCAGGGCTATCTTGCTCATACTTCTGTCAGAGTCCGCAGAGAATGTGGAAAGAGCTAGAATGGGGTGGGGTTGGGTGGGGGGAGAATCCTGGAAATATTTCTGAGATAAGACCTAGAGGTGCTGCCTAGTTTTAGGCTCACATTCCAATTGGCTGGAGTAGAATCACATGATCACATCGGGCTGCAAGAGATCATGGGAAGTATCAATTTGTCTGACATGGACTAATGAGGACCTGGAATTTGGTTAACAGTGACCAGTTTCCCACACCTGAAAATGCCTGGGGGCCAGACAAGTAACTTGCAGAAGTCAAACAAGCACAATCTAGATACATCCTATGTGTGGAAGGGCCTTGGAACTGGAGACATCATGCTTGTTTGAATAAAATGGCAGCTACAGCCATTTTTCTGGGTTGCGGGTTGCTGCCACTTGGCTAAGATCTGACTGACTTTATTACTTGTTTGGAAGAAGCAAGAAATCATATTTCTATGTGCCACCTGCTTGTCTTCCTCTTTTCTAATTGAGTTCAATTTCTAACCTTCCTTCCTCCTCCTTTTTGTTTTTTGCGTGCTCTCTTGTTTTTCTTTTCATTTCTTTCCTTCTCTGTATTTTTTTAATGAACTAAGATGGCTACACAAACCCTGTCAGATAGATAGGAGCCTATCACAGACAGAAACAAGCCTGCACTGAACACTGGTAGGTGGGAATCAAATGGCAACTTCTGAGCACTCTTTCCTCATCTACACATTCTTGCTGCTGAGATGTGCTTCCCACTTAAAAAGTTCTTCTTAGCCGTTCTTGTACCCATGTACCTATGCTGATGCCACACTGTTCTGCCAACTCATTTAAGGAGAAATTCCAGCGCCTTCTATTGGGATTTAACCCACAAAGACAGGCCTCCTCTGGCAAAACAAAACCGAAAACTGAGGTCATGGTCTGTAGGGTTTATGACTCAATAGATAATTCAGAAGGGAATGGAGGAGGAATGGGAGTAATTTTTCCCCATGATTGCCTCAGAAATTCCTTTTCCAAGGAGAAGACACTGATGTTTCAGTCATTCCAGAAGGATAATAGAATCTGTTTAACTGCGATGCTTAAGAGCCAAAATGCTGAATTTCAGACACTCCAAACTCCTTTGTCAAGTGACTTAATCTCTCTAACCCTAGTTTTCTCATCTGACACCAAGCGGTATATCTCACCTGGTATTTAGGGATTATTTGCTCCAAGAGAATGAATTATTGAGTACCTGAAGTGCCTTATGATGATTAGGTGCTATGACTACTTTTGGTTGTTGTCATCTCTAATGAAGCCCTATTATTTCATTTAGATGGATACTTTGGAACCTTTGGGGGACGAATTTAGTGGAATGGCCAGATGCCCTTATGATGCCAAACATGCCAACGTTGCACTATTTGCAGGTAAACAGCCTGATTTCTTCTTGTTGCGTTTGCTTTTGCATATTCAGCCTGTCGCTGTGAATCTGCTCTAGAGGATTCACAGTGTCACAGTTATACGTGGATTCTCTGGTGAATACGGTAATTAAGAATGTCTTTTCCATTTGAAGTTAGTATGGAAATTGTATTTTTGCTTCTTAAAACAAGTCTTTTCCACACTTCCCCATTCTTGGACATCTTCAGAAAGGTAGCAGCTTTGCACTGAACCTGTGACATATCATTGAGGGCATGTTTGGGCTTAAATAATAGAATTTCCCAGTTCAAGCCGCAGATGTGTATTTATTATTTGAGCTGGGGCAGATTTGGGGTTGGTTTGATCCAACAACTCAATAATATCATCCAGGACGACTGTCCTTTTCATTTCTGTGCTCTCTTTGATTTCTTTCTCTCAGAGAGACTAGCTGCACTCTGTCACAGGATAACTGCCAACCCCAATTAGGGCTACATATCTGTCCACATACAGAAGGAAGAAGAAAATGAAGCTTCTGGAAGTTTTTCTCCCAGAGCAGTAAGGCCACATATCCACATACAACTCCAATATTGTTGATGTGTTTAGGTACTATGCCTGTTTCAGATTGAAAGACTGTAATGGTTGAGGAGATAATACTGTTTATCCCTGGTTGAGGCACAAATTTCCCATCCTCACACCTTCCTTCCACTGCAAAGGCTCTAATATAGCAACAAATAAGTCATCATTTTCAGTTTGCAATTTTTGAATATAAGAGAAAGAGAGAGTGTGTTTTAATGAGGAATTTAGGAATTCACTGCCAGCTGCGTATATGCAGGTGGGTGTAGGGAGAAGTATTTGTATAATTGTGATTGCTGCAGCATGCAATAAAGCAGTTAGCTACAATTTCCATCATAACAGTTGGGGGGTTGCAGGAGTTCTCTTCTATAGCTCGATGCAGACAAGGCTTTGATTATGAAATCACAGGGACTTTCTGAACCACACCCTGAGTCGTGAACCTAAATTTGCAGCCACAGATTGTAAAGAGAGCCTGAACCACATTAAGTAGGAAAGTTCCTTGGTTCTCCCAGAAGTGAGAGTGTAGTTAGCACCGGGAAACATTGTCATAAGAAACAAGGAGTCTTGTAAACCTGTTTGTCAGCATGAGCAGGCACAAGCCTGAGTGTATTTTTAAGTGCAAAACCCACAACAGCACTTTGCTGATGCTTGGACCTGCTCTGGTTGGGAACATGAATGATGTAGTCTGTGACAGGGAGTTTCAATTTAAGCATAAAAGGACTTGTAGTAGAATGGGGTCAAAAGCAGGAAGGGACAGCAGCCTGGAGAAAGGCAATAGAGACAATACTGTGAGACTGCCTACCCCTCCCTCCGCCAGAAGGTGTATTTGAGTCATTTTCCACTGTAATACTTAAATTCTCATCAATGTTCATCCCTTAGTAGTAAAAGATCCTTGTTATAGGGCTATCCTATTAGCAAGGGGGGGTGCTTTTTTATATATAGAAACTCTGGTAAAATACTTAATGTTGAATATAAAAGAAAAATACCAGAACAGTTAAGAGGCACACACACACAGAAATAGACACGCACACAGACAGACACACACATGCACACACACGTACACACACACACCCTCTCTCACTCCTCTCTCCCTAGATACACTTTTAGGATATCTGTATGACCTGGGTCTGTGGTTCTAGTAATAGAAAAAGTGCAGTTTTTATTTTTGTAGATATGCGTATCAGTAGAAAGATTTACCACCTTTATTTTTGTTCTTTAAATCTAATCAAAATTCTCAGTACTTGATATATCACTGCTAATAATCCAACATCCAGATAGCTCTAACTGGAATCAGAGTAAATTGAAGTTCTTTCTAAAACTTAAAGTAGACACCAGGAACTTCCTTAAGTGTGTTGGCCTAAACTTTATTTAAGACATTTTAAACGTATCCCACAGTGAAAGAGTTTAGCAAGTACGTAAACCATCTTGATATATATAGAATTAAAGAGGATAAGTTATTGTTAAAAATTAACTAAGAAATTTTCTTTAAAATGTAAGTATTGTTTCTGTATGAAGAATAGGCAAATCCAGAGAAAGGTCTGACAGTGATGAAATCTTTGGTCCTCACCCTCTTTTGCCTTGGCTGTATGTTACTGCATGTTTCCCCCCAAAGCACAAATTCTCAGAGAAAGCCCAGTTTGAATATCACCTCGCCTTTTTCCCTTTTTTCCTTTGCTTTGGCATTTGTTATATCAGTGTTTGTAGGATTTTGCTTTAGAAATATCAAATCAAATATCTCTTGATTATACTAGATTGGCAGGGTGTGGGGATCCTTGTGCCTCTCAGGCTGTCTAACAATTGCATCAGCACTTTCCCACTAAGGGATCCTCCCTTTCTTCATTTCCCCTCACCATCTCAGGCTGAGGACCCCCTTTACTACCACACTCATGCATACAATCTCTGGTGCTCCCTTCGGCTTTGACCCTTTTCTGGCTTGCCCTGGATACAGTTTATCAGGGGAGATGGTAGGAGCCATGTACAAGGTGCTTTGGCCTTGAGATGCTGTGAAGGTCCATCTAATCAAGTGAAGCAAATGACGTTTTTCATTTGCCCTGTTGCTGAGCTGTTGCTGCTGCTACCGCAGCATCAAAATTGCCGTGCAATTTGAAAAATGAAAAATGTTTCATCTCTCATGATCCCAATTCAGAATGGTGAGGAACGCCGGCCAACTATTTTCCCAGCCATGACTGGATACATCCCAGCTGTCCTATCTTATTTGCCTGCAGTGTGATAGCAATCTGAGGGGTGCTGCTCCTACTCCCCCATGTCTGAGCTTGCATCTCACCGCCTTCACCTATGTTCTTTCTTTTCTTAGATGGAAAACTTTACTCGGCCACGGTGACTGACTTCCTTGCTATCGATGCAGTCATTTATCGGAGTCTTGGAGACAGCCCAACCCTACGAACTGTCAAGCATGATTCAAAATGGTTGAAAGGTGAACAATTAAAAGAGAAGTTAGTTTTTATTTCGGGGGTGGGGGGGGGAGGTTGTGAGTTGATCTTGAGAAATTTCGACAGACCCGACTATAGCGTCCTTTTAGTTGTGGCTTCTGAATCACAAGAAGTTGGAAAATGGATCTTTGCCTACGCTGATTTATCTACCCTCCCCTTTCCACTTCCCACAAGCTTCCTGAATATTAACAGAGCTACCAATGCCGAACAAAGATTCCCATTCCCCTCCCACCTCCCCTAACACTGATGTTTCAGAGCCCCACATAAATAGAAGTAAATTGTTTTTTCCTGAAAGGAAACAGGGGAGTGCAGGTCATGGGGAAGAGTAAAATAAAAATCTCTTCCCAATCCCCTGTAAATCAGGCTTAATTATGAGATGGATACAGAATCATCTCTGTGCTATGGACATTCCATTGTGGAAAATGAAATGGCAGAGACACACAGAACTCATTTATTCTTCCTTGCTGATTACTACTACTTCTGAATGATCAACCTGTAGGATTGAATGGTTTCTGAAATCACTGATACTTGCTCTTGTGAAGTTCTCAGAAATGCTCGGTGTGAACCAGGTGGCCCCATGCTTTTAATTACTAAGATTAACTGTACTGGACAATTTTGCTTTCCTTTTTTGATTGAATTGCCCCTCCCCCCCACATCCCCCCATATAAAGACTAAATATTCTATATCCTTCAGCAAGTAGCAACTGACTAAAGTTTATTTAACTCAGAGTGACACGTCCCTGACTAAAATACCCATTTGTCCACAGAACCATACTTTGTCCAAGCCGTGGATTATGGAGATTATATTTACTTCTTCTTCAGGGAAATAGCAGTCGAGTACAACACGATGGGAAAGGTAAGAGGACCAAACCTTGGACCAATGTTAGGAAGAAGCTTGAAGAGCATTGGATCAAATGATAATACTATTCTTTGGAGAACTATCTAAAAACTGGCATAAGTAAAACCTGGTACTGCCTCAAAAACCTATGCTTTTGTCAAAGCGTGAACAGATAACTTCAGGAAACTCCTTAAATATTCCTACTGGGAATTTCAGTCACGGATGTTGGGTTGATTTTTACACTGTTTATCCTCCTCCCTCTGCCTCCCCCCACCCCGCCCAGTATCTTGAGGTACTGGTTTCCAACTGTACTGGACAGTTTTGCTTTCCTTTTTTGATTGAATTGCCCCTCCCCCCCACATCCCCCCATATAAAGACTAAATATTCTATATCCTTCAGCAAGCAAGGGTAGGGGTGGGGGAGCAGAGGAGGCATGTTTTTTCCTTTGTATCAGAAGGGAGGATGTTTTTTCCTTTGTTTCAAAGAGCAGCAAAACACTTAGTAAAGGTCCATTTCAACTGCTTTTACAGAGTAAGTGCAAACCAACACATTGGAGAGCGCCAACTCAAGGACAGGATGGCGTGTGCCCCTCTCCTTAGAGGAATCCAAAGTATGAGATTCCAGGCTCAGGGACAGCCAGCAAGGATGGCCAGAACTGGTGCATATAAAATGTGCTTTTGTTGGAGGAAATAAAAAGCTAAGCAGTCTGTATGGAAATTAGTTTAAATGGCTGCGAGCTGGTCCCTTGAAGGATTTATGGCTCGGAATTAAATGCCACTGCCTTATCGTTTAAAACACACTCTTGCAGGGCTGAGTCGGGGGGGACTGATTTCCACCCTCCCTACTGATTCTAGAAAGACAGGATTAAATTAAGTCACCGTGGTTCTCATTCTGTTTTCCAAGAAAGTCGGATTCTACTCTGATAGCCCTTAAAGGTGAAAGCCCACATATATCTCATTTTCCCTGTGTTTTCCACCCCCGGCAGGTCGTTTTCCCACGGGTCGCTCAGGTGTGCAAGAATGACATGGGAGGGTCGCAGCGCGTGCTGGAGAAGCAGTGGACCTCTTTCTTAAAGGCGCGCCTCAACTGCTCCGTGCCTGGAGACTCTCATTTTTATTTCAACATACTTCAGGCGGTCACAGACGTGATTCGTATCAATGGCCGTGATGTTGTTCTGGCAACCTTTTCCACACCTTATAACAGGTAACCAAGGCCTGGCCGGGTTGACCTCATCAGCCGCGTTGGCTCATCAGCTCTTCCCGGCTTCCCTCTCCCAAGGGGAAATCTGCTGCTTGTACGGGATTAGCAACCTCAGGAAAAATTGCCACTCTCTATTCGTAGTGTAGAAGCACTTAATACTCGGTGCTCATCAACAGATTAGCAGTCATCTCTGAGGTATTATTAGATTAGAATTTGGGGCTGAGTAATTAGACAGACTATTACAGTATCTTTAGTGATATGCCCAGTACTAGGGATACTCTTCTTGAGTTCTTTCAAAACACCTGAAGTCATCCTGGGAATGGATCCCTGTTGCCTTCTCTTTACACTGGAGGCACCTGAACTTGGCTGCAGAGCCTCATTCAGGGACTCAGTACACAACAGAGGCTGGGCTTGTACCCCCTTCTCTGAGTCTCCCTCCTCTAACCTGTCTGATTCTAAACATGTCTGTGACTAGACCACAGCAGAGTCTGGGCTGGTACCCCCTTCTCTGAATCTCCCTCCTCTAACCTGTCTGATTCTAAACATGTCTGTGACTAGGCCATTTCTGAAGCAAAATCACTGGAGATTTTATTTTTTAATGCACTACAGAGTGAAAGTTAGAATTGGGATGAGTTGGTCCTGCCTCTTCCCCTGAAGAACCCTGGGTATTATCCAGGACTCAGCTCCTGACCATAATTATGATCAAAAAGGTCCCAGTGAAGAGAAGTTATCAGGCCTTGGAACTGTAAATACTGAGTGTCCCTATTTTTGTGCTTATGTAAGAGAAGACATGGAGCAATTAAATAGCTCACTAAGTAGCATAGCTGGAGTAGTGGAAGCATGTGAGCTTAAGAACAGAGGTAGGGGTGGCTCGGCGGTAGAGCACTTACTTTGCAGGTCTGATCCCTGGCTCTGTGAAAAAAGAAAAAGAAAAATCAGAAGAAAGAAGCTCAGTTCCCCCAGCATACCAATGTCCCATGCCTCAGAGTCTAAACACTGTTTGGAAATGATCACAACCTGGTTGTGACCTCAGGATAGACATGGAGTTGACCCTTGAACAATGTGGTGTGAGGTACCAACTCCATAAGCAGCCTAAGCATGTAGGGTCAGGAAGATGGACAGCATGAGACTGTCCCAGCTTAGATCCCTAGAGCAACATGGCTTCCAGGCATTGCTCATACGTGGTGGGACTAGTGGATGGCATTTCATTAAGTGAGAAATGCTTATGAATTGGGGGAAAACCAGAACAGAATAAGCTGAAGTGAGGACTGGAGGGATAGTAGAGCATGGAGTGCTTACATTACATATGGTCAACCAGGGTTCAATCACTGCCACCCCATATGGTCCCGTGAACACTGCAGGAGTGATCCCTGAGCACAGAACCAAGACTAAGCCCTGAGCACCACCGGATGTGGCCCCTTACCCCAAAAAAGAACAAGCTGAAGAATGCAGTGATGTTTCTGGATTACATGAAGTTTGAGTCAAGAACTACCCACTGAAAATCCATGAAAATATGAGCCCAGATGGAAGCAATAAGTAGTTGGTTAGATTCAAGTATGCTTGCACAAGCTCTAGGGAATTTTAGCCTTGATAGTAGAAAATATATAGAAGTCAGGCTTTGACAAGTCTTATTTATGGATTCATCTCTCTGCTTCGGTACTTGGAAATAGAGCGGTTTGTGGGATTTCTGAGTACATTTCCAGTTTGTTTTTAAAAGGATGAGTTACTCTATGATTACAATAGTAGATTCTTGTATAGAGTATTTTCTTAGAAGGGATCTAAGAAATATCCACTATCTGTTTAATAAAATTAGAAGATGGTCATTTAAAAATGATCCCCATTTTCATCTCCACTCCATCCTTCACACATGCAGATGTGATTGTGTCAGACAGTTTCAGATCTTCTTGCTTGCCCTGGGGATAAATTCCACTTTCCTGGGTCTAGCTCGACAGCCCTCTCACAGCCAGAGCCGTCTCCTCCTGCCTCCTATAGCTAAGACCTGTCTCTCAAGCATGCCCTGCTTGCCCACACACTTCTCTGCCAGTGTCCGTGCCAGTGAAACAGAGACTGCTCCAAGACTCAGCTCCTGTCACCTCCCGAGGGATCTCGGGCACACTCTTAAATGTTGCTCCTGCTGAACTGACCTCTCTTTGTGGTACAGCAGCAGCAGCTGTTAACAGCAGCGTTGTTATGATCAACTTCCTGGCACAGCAGCACGGTTGCTTTGCTCGCCTCTGCGTAAAGCCTCAAACCTCCGGGGAATGGGAGTCTGCTGCTTGAGGTCAGGGACTCCCTGAGAATATGGTGAATGAACGGAAGGTGGGAACAAAGGAATGAAAGGAAGAGTGGAGGGAGCAGCAGAAGCAATTGCAGAACTCCAGACCTTGAGAGGACTAAAAAGCATTCAAGGGGGTTTTGTTATGAAATCCTTCACAAGGCGCTTTAAGCTATGATTATGCATTTTTCTTAATGTAAAAGTAAATGTGTACACCTGTTTTGCTAAAACAAAGGAGTGATGGTAAGTGGGTAAGATATTTACGTTGCACATTGTCTACCGCAGTCTACCTGTGTTGGATTCGGCACCCCATATGGTCCCCTGAATATCACCAAGAGTGATCCGTGAGTGCAGAGCCAGGGGTAACCCCTGAGCACTCCCAGGTGTGACCCCAAACCAAAAAATAAATAACAGAGTGGGTACTGAATTCCAAAAATAAATGGGAATCAGTCTTCATCTCTAACTTCTGTGACATGTATGTATAATATACAGTAATATATTGTTTAATATATTGTTTACATTTAATATATTTAATATATTGTTTAATGACATAAATGTATAATATACAGTACATAACATATTAAAATTCATCCTGCAAAAATCATTTTAAATAAGCCTTGTAATCTACTTCTTAGAGAATTAACTCAAGCAATTATGTCATGATATTAAGGATAGAATCAAATTTATTTAATCAACGATTTAGGGATTCCCTTATCCCATCAACAGTCTCAGAATGGAGACTCCAGGGGTTCTCTCTCTGCTCTGGGTGATGAATGGTTCATGCTACAGGCCCCTCATGCCACTCTGCAGCCCCTTTCTGCCCTGGTCCCTTCCTTAGAGCCTGCTGTGCCTGAAATTTTTTTGCTCAAAATCAAGCAGCAGCCTTGATTTTGAGTAGTCAGAAGCAAACATATACCCAGGTGAATGCCTGATTCATTCATGCCTGTGTGTGGCTGACAGGGCGGGGGGGGGAGTTCTTCCAGGAAGGGCCAGGCCATGTCATCATCAGTAGAAGTTGCCATCACCATACCACCCAGTACTTAGTAGCACAGTAGCACTGTAGCACTATCCTCCCATTGTTCATCGATTTGCTCAAAGCGGGCACCAGTAATGCCTCCATTGTGAGACTTGTTGTTACTATTTTTGGCATATCAAATACGCCATGGGTAGCTTGCCAGGCTCTGCGGTGTGGGCGAGATACTCTCGGTAGCTTGCCAGGCTCTTTAGAGGGGCGGAGGAATCGAACCCAGGTCGGCCGCATGCAAGGTAAATGCCCTACCCGCTGTGCAATCGCTCCAGCCTAGCACACTTTATTTGGAAAGTTCTGGTGCTTTAGAGACTTCATTGTTCAGTATTAGGTACTTGAGCAGGAATTTCCAATCGGAGTGTGTAGAGACCTACAGGAAGTCAGCATGGGTTCCCCACATGGAATCAGCATGGGTTCACCTTCTCCCTCCTGGAATTAATGGCAGGCAGAAACCCAATCCCAGGAAGCTATATGTGTGCACAGGGGCCCATTTACCTTCAATTATTCACCATGTTAGCAGGTAGAATGCTTCTTAGATCTTTGGATTACTGGGGGATGAGGCTGGAAACTTCTTGGCTATTCTCACTCACGAGCTTGACCATCTTCCTTGAACAAATGTGCATCCAGAAAACAAGGCACGGAGAGATTTCATTTCCTCCAAGGACTTGCTGCTCTTACCCCTTTCTCTGAGGCCCTGAGTGCAGATGTGATTCGCATGAAATCAGATTGTCTGTCAGCACGAGGACCTCTCCCTGCACAGTGCACTGGGATTGGCAAGAGAGGGCACCTGCCCTGGGCATCTGGGCGGGATGTACTTCCCAAGGCGCAGCCCAGTGACACTCATGTGAATATCCTGTTGCAGCATCCCTGGCTCTGCCGTCTGTGCCTATGACATGCTCGACATTGCCAGTGTTTTCACCGGGAGATTCAAGGAACAGAAGTCTCCGGATTCCACCTGGACCCCGGTACCCGACGAGCGTGTGCCTAAGCCCAGGTATGCAAAGAGATCCATCTGGTCATTCTGCACATCTAGAGATGAGGCAGGGAATTGCTTGAGCTTTGCATGCCTCCTACCAGGTGACCCGTGTGCCTGTGGCCGCCAGAACACTGGGAAGGCTGGCAGGGCATTTGCCCTTGTGCCCTTGTGCCTATCCCCCAAACCTTCTCTCTAGTTTGTCATTTCATCTCACTGTCTGTGATTTGGCTTTTACTCGGGAGTCATACCTCACAGTGCTCATGGTCTCGTCCCAGCTCACAGCTTGGGGGTCTCTCCTGGTAATGCTGGGGGACCACACAGTGAGGGTGGACCAGTCCTGAGCACCTGCATGCAGAACCCCTGAGCCCTCTTCCTGTGCTTTATCCTCTGTCCGGCAGGGGTGACAGGACCTATCTGGTCCCCCCAGTCCCACTGCTGTAGAGTTGAAGCTGCGAGCAGCCAAAATAGATGGGCCGAGGAAGCACAGCTGGCAGCTTCCCACTGCCCCTCCCATGCAGGAAGTAGGGAGAAGCCGGGCTTGGGTTTCAGGGGTACTTTTATAAAATGATTTAAGAGAGTGACTCTCCACCTTTGCCAGGGTCGGCCTTTAAGTGATTTTGTCCTTGGTGGCCCTGCGTGGGTTTTCCTTCTGGCACATGCTGGTCTAATTTCAGAGACCTCAGGATGCTTGCAGAGCCTCTGCCGGACCCTTCTTTCTCCTCTCTGCCCCAAATCGAACAGCAGCAGCCAAACAAAGCCCAACTGTTCTCTCACCTCTGGCTCAGGAGATGGTTCTAAGGAGTCTCACTGGCAAAAATGCCGGCTGAGGGCTTTTTGAATGCCCCTCTGTCTTCTGAATTTGTGACAGGACCAACTTAATTTTCTTATTTGGTCAAAACTTAAGAACCCCTAGCCAGGTCCTGGGGTGGAAGAATGTGGGGAGGGGGCAGGTAGAACTGTTCCTAAGATGTGGACCCACACACTCCCCGTTTTAAGGCCCCCCAGCAGTCCCTTGGGGTTGGTGAGTGCTTCTGGGGGACAGCCACACTTGCACACAGACATGGTTGAACTACCCTGGCAGCGGCTCCTGGGGACTGTGGAGGCAATGGGAGACAGCTAAGCCTGCTTCATCAGAGACCTTCTGCACAGTGCAAGTTCCCCTTCTCAGCCCTCTCCCTCATGCCATACGCTCAGCACGGTTGTTCATTCAGTGACTCTGCCTTCGGGCAGCAAACATGCTCTCTTCCTGCCACCCTTTGCCTCTCTCCTTAGGCCGGGGTGCTGCGCCGGCTCATCCTCCTTAGAAAAGTACACGACCTCCAACGAGTTTCCAGATGACACCCTGAACTTCATTAAGACACACCCCCTCATGGATGAGGCCGTACCTTCCATCATCAACAAGCCGTGGTTCCTGAGGACCATGGTGAGGTGGGTGTCTGGCAGACCACATCTGAGAGGGACTTGCCTCACTCCCTTCCCCACTCCCTCAGCCCTCCATAGCTCAGGCTCAGAAATGCTATGGGCATCCTCTGTCTTCCTGGGCACTGGTTCGGCTGGGAAATGCTGGTGGGTTGGGTGGGTACCACACAGAGTTTGTTACCGTATTTCCAGAAAGAAGCAGGGTGAGTAGTTTCATGCCAGCCAGACACATGCCAACAAATAAGAGGAAATAAAGGTATTTTCTTCCCAGTGAGTGCCGGAACCCAGTCAGTGAAGGAGCATCAGGTGATGGATATGGACACATCTGCTTGGTTGGTTATGATGGCACAACATACTGCTGGTTGCATCTGAGCATTTGCCTGGGTTGCAGGCTGTGGGACAGCGAGTATTTGCATAATCACACCAGCCCGATCCAATACTTCAGCACTTACTATGTGAAAGAGACAGCCAAAAGAGAAGGGACAACTGCATGGAGATCCTGATAGCATTAGCTAGCCTCTGGGTGTTTATTTAGAACTTACTTCCAAGCAATTCAACAGGCTTCTCCAGGTACCATACAGTCATGGCGATCATCATGCGAAGTATAAACTCTGTCACTGTTTTGACACTGCAGCTTTGTGGAGAAGCAGAAAAATGTGACCAGGGCACCAGTGCTCTGTGGCAGAGCAACCACCTTGCAGAGCTGACACTGGGCCTTGAAGCCTGGGCCCTGCTCACAGGTGCTGAGCCAACTGACTCTGCTGCTTGGGATCCCCTGCAGCACCACAAAAGCGTGTGATCTCTGAGTGTGTGAGGCCTCACAACTGAGAGTGTGCAAGTGCCTTGGTTTAGTGTATGTGTGTGAGAGAAAAAATGTGTGTGTGTGTGTGTGTGTGTGTGTGTGTGTATGTGTGTGAGGGGGGAGCGTAGAAGAGATCCTGGCACACAGCATAACCAACTGCGCAACCCTGAGTCACTGCAGCAACAAAAATGAGGGCAGAGCCTATAATGACTCTTGCACAAAGATGGAAGCCATAGAGGAGAGGCCAGTGGTTATGGTTCTGGCCATGGTGCTTAGGGCAGTGAGGAACCCGTGGATCATTTGGTGGCTGAGGGTCTGTAAGGAAAAGGATGGTTGGGGCTGTCAGAATAGGGGATAGGATCACTTGTCCTGCTCACTGCCAACCCAGGTTTGAGCCACAGCACTCTCATATAGTCCTTGGGCCCTGCCAGGAGTGTTCTTTGAGTGCAGAGCCAAGAGCAAGCCGTGACCACCACAAGTGTGGTCCCCCCACCACAAAAAGAGGATACCCTGTGGAACTTATCCTGGGTCTGTGGAAGGACCTATGTCCATCACCTCTGGCTGTAAAGATGCAATTTTTGTACACCCTTGTCCTTTTAGTGTGCCATCAGCACTCTGCCACCCCATACTTCACAACCACCCCATTCCCAATACCCTAAAGGCTTCCCAGCGTGATGAATTGCTGACAGGACTTTGCAAGCTTTTCTATTTAGTGATAAATGAGTTCACATATTCCTTCCTTCCCTCTGCCTCAGCCATATCAGCCTTCCCTTGCTGCTCATGGAAGGGGTAATTGCTGAGTAGTTTCAGATGGTTAAGCCTGTCTATTTATTATGGAATTTGGCCTCTACACACACATACCTCCTCGCTCCCCTTGGAGCCAGACTAATGCTCTGCATATGGAAATAAAGGGCCAGAACAGCATGAACAATATTTATATGCATGTATTTTTCTTGAGGTTATTACTAGAAAGCTCTGTCACCATTGTTTGAAGTGGAAAAAAGGACACTTTAATGACAGAGTCACAAAGAGGTGAAATATGTGACCCTGTCATTTCAGATACCGCCTGACCAAAATCGCTGTGGACACTGCCGCTGGGCCCTATCAGAATCACACTGTGGTTTTTCTGGGATCCGAGAAGGGAATCATCCTCAAGTTCTTGGCCAGGATAGGAAACAGTGGTTTCCTCAATGACAGCCTTTTCTTGGAGGAGATGAGCGTTTACAACCCTGAAAAGTGAGCAAAACATTTGATTCTTTCTTAGTCATTATTTGTGCTGTTATTAGGGCCCTTTTCTTGTAGAGAATGTTGTGGCAAGTTTGACTTTATGTGTCATGGGTGCTTTTTAACACTGTGAACATCTTCTAAAATAAATCAAAAGTGTTAGTTTCTCCTGGTCGGTGCTATATATGTTTATAGATACAGTCACTGCATGTATATCTGTGCGTATCTGTTTTCACACACAATGATCTGCCTCTCCTTGGGTTCAATCAGGTTGAGAGAATGGTCCTGTGGGCTGGGAAGAGGACTGTGAGGAGGGTGGGAGCAGGAAGAGAACCTGTGAGTGACTTGCTCCTGCTTTCTCTAACCAGGTGCAGCTATGATGGCGTAGAGGACAAGAGGATTATGGGCATGCAGCTGGACAAAGCCAGCAGTGCTCTGTTCGTCGCCTTCTCCACCTGTGTGATCAAGGTTCCCCTCGGCCGCTGTGAACGACACGGGAAATGTAAAAAGTGTGTACTGAGCCTCTGGTTTAAGTACATGGTGGGCTGGATCAGGGGTGCATGCCTTGTGTGTACCAGTGCCCCAAGTTCAATCTCTGGGGCCACATGCCCTTCCTGGCACCTCCATGTGACCTGGTGGCCCTCAGCACCACTATGCCTGAGCACTGAACTATCTGGCACAGTTGGCCAAGTGCCAGCAGGAGTGGCCCTCCAAGCTCCTAAAGCACTATTTTGGAAATAAGGGAAATCACTGACCCCCAAATTAAAAAGAAACGGTGATTTCTGAAAGGCCCACCAGGGAGCTTATGTACCTCCTCTTCCTGCAGAACCTGTATTGCCTCCAGAGACCCGTATTGTGGGTGGGTCAAGGAAGATGGTGCCTGCGCCCATCTGTCACCCAGCAGCAGGTAAGGAGCCCCAGGAACTGGAGAGGCCCAAGCAGCCACTGCCACTCAGCCTTCTGGATCCAAACCTCACCCGCGGGACTGCCGGGCATTTTTCCCAGAACACCCCACACCATGTGTGGCAGAGTTCCAATCGATTAATCGTCTGCCCGCAGTCTGATTAAGAAAAGAGAAAAGGATGCGCAGTGGGTGCCTAAGTATTCCCTGGAGAGAGGGTCAAGAAGACACATGCCTCCACCATCAGCACGTGAGAGGGCTGAGAAAAGGAGCCATAGGGTACCAATTAGATTAGATGTGGTTTGTCCAGCCAGAACAGAACTGGCTCTTTTCATTGATGGTGCAGGGTTGAGAAGAGATCACAGAGCATTTGTTATGTGTGTATTTGTGCGGTCAGCGTGCAGGATACATGCAGTCAAACACTTTCCTGACCCTTCTACTCGTTAGGTAATCAATCAATTCTTGGCAGTTCCTCCACAGATCAGCCAGGTCTGGCCCAATAACCATGCCTGCCTGCCATTTTGATGCTTAAAATTGTTACCCTGCTTTGAAATGCTTAGATGGCATTGGCGGAAACATTTCTTTTATGATTTTACTCTAGGGGATGTGAAATCCAAAATGACATTTTGGAAAAGGAGTCCTTCCACGTTCTTGATAGCTTATGGCAATTTAGGAAGGTTACATATGCGAGCACAGCTCTCTCAAGCGAGCCCTTCAACCTCCCGTCATCCGAAGGGAGAAGTAGACTCCTTTCCCCTGCAGGCTCTGTCCCTCAAATCAGCACAGTCCAGGTTCTGTGACGGCGACCCCCAGCATAATTTGAGGAGAGTATTTCCGCGGTGGGAGCTCACACTAGCTGTCAAGTCTGGCCTGTAAGCTGATACGTGCAGGGGGTCGACTGAGTAGATAGTATTGGATCTGCTTTTGAGTTGTGATATTGACCTATTTCCATGCAAGAACTTTCCATCTTTTTCATGGGAACTGCAGCAGCGAACAAGGAAAGGTCACAAAGCACAGTGAGGCCAGCTATGAAATGTCCTCTTTCCTTTCTATTTGCAAGGTGTAATTAAAAACATTATTTTCAAGACAATTTGAGAAGTCCAAAACACATCCATCCCACCCCTAAGGACCTATATCCATATGTCAATGGAACTCTCCTTGGAACATGTCCTTTGGGGCCTGGTGAACACGGACTTTTGTTACCCTGAGAATTTTTATCCATTGGAGGGTACATTTGATTTTAACACAGCAAAGAAAGCACTGAGGAAAAAGACAGTAGATTGTTCCATCATACAGCATTTTCAAAGTTGTTTTTCTATATGACTCTTAAACAGACACTTCAGTTATGTTGTGACAGAAGCACAAAGTTCCCTCCCAGAGGACAGGACTGTCTGGGAAGATTCCACTTTGCTGATTTTCAAAGCCAAAACAGATAACTGCTAAGAATGGTCCTGTCAATACTTACAGAGCAGAGCTTCTCAACCTTCACCCCCCCCCACCACTCCATCACCCCCTACCACCTTGTTTTCTTCCTGTGGCCCCCTAGTCCTATGTAGTGGCCCTTCATTTACTTGATTTTCACCTACTGCGGTTCACTTGGAATATCTTGAGGGACCACATGGGCCCTGGTTGAGAAACGACACTACAGAGTTTGTACAGTCCAGTGAAGACCTTGTTATAAAAAAAAAAAGAGATGGGGTGGAGCATGTGGGAAGGCCTCTGCCAGGAATATACAGAGGAAATGCGCATGGGGCAGAGAGGGGATAAGTCATCTCAGCAGAAAGCATCGCCTGGCAGTGCTCTCTAAGGGTCCCACCTCACCCACTGACTGTTTGTACCTTAAGCACCTGTTGTACAAGTTATCACTAAGCAAAGACATAGATGAAAGTCTCAGAAGGCAAGCATTAATGCTGAAAGTAGACTATAGACTGAAAATGAGTGCCACTCAGTGCCTCTTTTACAAACCACAGCACCCAAAAGGAGAGAGAGAACAAAAGGGAATGCCCTGCCACAGAGGCAGGGTGGGATAGGGGAGTGGGGGGGTGGGAGGGATACTGGGATTAGTGGTGGTGGAGAATGGGCATTGGTGGAGGGATGGGTACTCGATCATTGTATAACTGAAACCCAAGCACAAAAATTTGTAAGTCTACAACTGTACCCCATGGTGTTTCACTAATAAAAATTAAAAAAAAAAAGAAGGCAAGAATTAGGGTGAAAGAAAAGGCCGGGGGGGAGAAAATGCTTTAATTTTTATATTTATGGATTTCTAACTTACACACATAAGGAGTGTATTTTAACATTTAAACTTCAAAAATATTTAGGAAATGCTCAGGGAATCAGCCTAAACAAGGTAATCTGTAAATGAATGAACTCTCAGAGCAAGATATGAATTAAGGGCTCACACCAGACCTTCTCCTTGGGGATCTAGACTGGACACATTTTTGTAACCATCAGAAATAGGTTTTTAAGCTCTCAAATGTGGAAAGCTTTTACAGTTTCAAATTTTCTCAGTTTTTCTGCACCTGCAACTTGATTTATCAAAGTTGCATTTTCTTGAGTGAAATTTTGGGCTATTTCCGGAACAATGACTTACATTATTTAATGTTTTCCTTTCTCTCTCCTTCTTCCTTACCATCTCTGCCCCTTGAACCCAAAAGACTGACTTTTGAACAGGACATTGAGCGAGGCAATACAGATGGCCTGGGAGACTGCCACAGTAAGTAGGACCTTTTTATCCACGAGTAGCTATGGGCAGGTCTCTTATTCTAGGAATGCAGAACTTGAGTTGGTTACTAGCATCTGCATAGATAGCAGAAATTGTCTTCTGGATATCAAAAAAAGAAAGGGGTATCTTGAAGGTCAAAGTTGCCAATGTGGTTGCTGTAATGCCGGCAACAATTTCAATATTATAAAGCTGTGTAGCATACTCACTGAAAGGCTATTAAATATAGCCGCACATGGGTAAGCTATATCAGCACACCCATTAAGAAAACAGATCTTGGTCGTTTCTTAAGCTGTATCATTACAATGTAATGCTTAGCCCAATAAATAAAAGATTGATCAGCTACTCTAGTTTTTAATTGAGTGGGACTGTTTGATTCTTTTAGAATGTAACAACTGTTGAAAGTTAATTATTTTTTAAATTAGATTTCCATCCATTACTGTTGTCAGTAGGGGAAAATTCAGAAAAAGCCCACTTAGAATGATTCAAAAATAACTTTTTGTAGGAACTATATTGCCATGCTAACCTTTAAGTTCATTTTTAAAGTCATTTAGTTAATGGTACCATTTTAGTCGGAAATTTATAAAAGGATCCTAATCCAAACTCTACCCAGGATCCAGGGAATGTAGCTCAGTGG
This sequence comes from Sorex fumeus, assembly GCF_029834395.1. Classification (NCBI taxonomy): domain Eukaryota; kingdom Metazoa; phylum Chordata; class Mammalia; order Eulipotyphla; family Soricidae; genus Sorex; species Sorex fumeus. Next base: position 16,191,698 of record NW_026606108.1, on the reverse strand, counting down.
CAGGTAGTTCTTGCCTTGCATGTATGAGGCCCTATGTTAAATCCCTGGCCCTGGGGAACAAAAATCTACCCAGGTTGTCTTGTGATCTGATTAATATTCTATTCTCCTAAAAATGCCCTATCAAATGCCATAAAGGACAGCTATACCATGATCTTAGAAAAATATTGTTCTGTGGTCTTTTAAATGTTACATTTATCAGATTTCAAGAAGCTCGCATTCAAAATTATGCTAAAAATAGCTCCTAAGGGAATGAAGCTGTACTTTGAGTATTTAATTTTATAATGAGAATCATAGATTCTCATTATAAATGAGATTATACTGGGCCAAGAGTACTGAAATAACACATTATACATGAGATTATACTGAACCAAGAGCACTGAAATTTCAGTCTCTAAGATGCCATTCAACTTTTCTTCCATATCCCTTGTTAGAAATCAGATACAATTCAAGAGGGCTGTTGATCCCTCCTCCTCAAATTCTTTACCATCTCCATTTCTTGTTTGCAAACATTAAATGCTGGCAAAATCGTCATCTTAGGTCTTTATTCAGACAGTTTACAAGTTAAGAAATTAGCACCGGGCATGAGGTCATGCCCCGAAAGCTGTGTTGCTTGTGTTCAGGGAAGCAAGCTGCTATTTGCTTAGCAGATCTTAATATAGTTGGTGCCTTATGGCTACATTTCTTTGGACACAAGCCTGGCTGTGCATTGCGCTTATGTGAAAGAATATCAGGAGTTGACTGCTTTGTGATATGTCTCTGTTGTAGTCTATGATCTAGTGGGATGGGCACTAAAGGCAAATCAGAGGTATTAGAGTCAGACTGAAGAGACAAGTAGCTGAGAAATGAGAAGAGGGCTGTGTGTATCCTCTGCACGCATATCTCCCACTCAGCAACCTCCAGTCCCGCGGCACCCATAGTCCCTTCTGTCTTGCACACCCTCAGCTCCCAAGCTAGTGCTCTCCTTGCCAATCTCAGCAGTCAGGCCTCCTTATATTTAGGAGGAGGGTTCCTAAACTGTCCACCCTCTCCCTCGGTCCTGAGCCACCTCCACTGAGATACTCAGTAATGCTGACCTCTGCTTCCTGCTGCCTCATGGTTGCTCTGCTCCTCAGAGAAAGACTTGCCTTCATGAGAAAGACGTAGATGCACAGGAAGTGGAGGGTCAGTGCAGGGCTGCAGAGACTCTAGCCAGATTTCCAGGGGCAAATCCAAAGACCCACATCAGGGACTCAGGGAAGCGATAATTTGACTCAGACACACAACAGGACTACACAGAATTCAATTGCTCTGTGTGTGTGTGTGTGTGTGTGTGTGAGAGAGAGAGAGAGAGAGAGAGAGAGAGAGAGAGAGAGAGAGACTGTTTGCATTTTTAACTGCCTAACTAAAACCCCTGTTGAGTTCAGAACACATTATTGATGCCAGGCAGCTTCACCCCACAGGGTTGTGAAGTTGAGATGAGAGGAAAGTGCCATGTAGGTGTGGCCCACCAGTCACTTAAGTTATCCACCTGTGCAGTGGATAGCACAAAACATTCCCCAAAGTGCATATTGTCTTGGTCAACTTTCCTACTGTTAAGTCTTGGTTCTTCTCAGCCTCTTGGCTACAAAGGCAGGGACGTTGAGGAAAGCTACTTGGGGAAGAAATCAAAGGGTCTAAGCACTTTGTATTACAAGCAGATTTTTTTTAAAGGACTAACTGGGTCTGGAAGATAGTACAGCATGTAGGGCACTTGCCTTGCACATGGCCAACCTGATTTGATCCCTGGCATCCCATTTGTTCCCCTAAGCCCTGCCAGGAATGATCCCTGAGGGCAGAGTCAGGAATAAGCCCAGGCATGGCCCAAAGCCAAAACTAAAATAATGAAAAATAAATAGCACTTGGACTGCATTTGGGGGAATCCTACACTAGCAGAGCTCTGTATTGGTTCATTTGCACTAGTCAATATTCAAGCTAAGCCAAATGTCAAACATTAAGTCACCATCTTCTCTCTTTTGTCTTACAGATTCCTTCGTGGCACTCAATGGTAAGGAACACATTGCCTGTAATTGAATATTGCTGGAACTCTATTTGGGAAGTCCTGTTTTCCTATTTCTTTGGAGTATTTTAAAATTTTAGGTTTCTTTGTCAATTAATTTTTTATCCCGGTTATTTCTTATAGACATTTCAACTCCTCTACCAGATCATGAAATGTCTTACAACACAGTATATGGTCAGTTTGTGGATTCTTTCTTTCTTTCTTTCATTCTTTCTTTCTTTTTTAATTAGATTTAACACTTCAAGCTACTCATCTTGTGGTAGTTTATAGTTTTCATCCCTAAACCCTGTGGACTACATTCTTTGTAACTTCAGGGTCCCAATTCACTAAAATTATTATAGAGTCCACGGTGTTTCCAAAGTCACTGCCTATGAGGAAACTGGCATATGAGACCAAGTCCTGCATTTTTCAATCCACATAAGATAAAATATGCCCATCTCAGGGAATCGGGTGACTAGAGCTAACAATTCCTTAAGTAGGAGGAAGTTGCTTTTGTATTTTGGAGAGGCACATCCAAGATAAAAGAAGAGGCCTTATCCCTCACCAGCCACAGCTCTGTAACATGTAGAGAATAGCCACCAATCCAGTACCCCTTCAGCAGGGGAAAGCCCACACATACTGCAGGTACTAAGTTCTTCTAGGCAAAATTTTCTGGCATAGCATGAAATTAGCCACTGAAATTTCAGGTTTCAAAAAGGAAGGTTTTCATCAAATTTTCAGTGATGAGGAAGAATGATGCCACAGATGTATAGGCAGGATTTACCCCATTGTTCTGCTCTAGACTACATCTGTGTTAAATACATCTATATTATTACATATGCTATGACGTAATATAGAATACATCTACATTAAACAAAACCATCAAGCTCTTACATGAAAAGTTGAAATGTTCCATTTACACCTCTTAAAGTTCCCTCAAATATTTATCAGTATATGACTTGGGTGCTTTTAGAATTGAAAGATGTGTAGCTGCGATGTTAAGTTTCTGCATTCCAGTGGGGACAAATTTCATTGATACACAGACATTTCACAATCTTTGTGGTTTAAGATATATGACATTAACAGTTAAATCAAGAGGTAGGTAAAATTAAGGAAGGGAGGAAATAAAGGGGGAAGGAGGCAAAGTGGATTTAGACTACAAGGAAATAGTTCAAGGATGGCCACAGTATTCAATAAATAATTGCCCTGTGTACATACTCCCTCTTTATCAATCATGCTAAGATCAATTTTAATTCTCAGGTAACTTTTCATGTAGATAGAACAATTAAATTGTGAAATATCCTTTATGAGCCAGAATCATTCTCGAATCTTATTGCTCTCTTATTTTCTTTACAAAAGCGAAGGATCTGATTTAGTACTCCCATATACCTTAAAGAATAATGCCTATTTGTCCCCCCTCAGCTCTTGACAATGGCTTCTGTGAGGAATCTAAATAAGAACTGGGATTTTCCTTTCAACAGGCAGTCCTGTCCTTTTCAAGCTAAATCTATCCAGTGTGAAATCTGATGATTAACTGCCCATCAGAATGAGGTCTGGTCTAGACAGTACTTAACAAAAAACAGAGAGACATTTTTCATAAAGAATTGCGAGAGATGATTAATTCAGTGTAAATAAGCCTAGAATACATTTCAAAAATTCATTCAATAAATATTTGTTGAGTGCCTACTATGTGCCAAGGATTGGACCTGGCACTCAATTTGTACCATTCAAAGAAATAACAGATTGCTATTTTTATGAGCATGGATATGTAAACTAGAGTCCAACTCTAAAGTCCAAAGTGTTCCCACCTTAGGCTGTGTCTTTACAAGCCCCACGGGAAGTTCAGTAGCTGAGTGCAAGATCATTTTCAGGGAGTCTGAGAGTGAATCATAGACGCAACATTGCCCAAGTCAGAAAAAGAAACTGTTGAAGTAAACCATGTAATCTGTGCTGGCAACAAATGTACAACATCATTTGCTTATGCAAGAACCCCTTTTAGTGAATTGGGCCCTGAGTGTCTTCCTTTTCTCTCCTTTGTGCCTAACTGACTACAAGCACTGTTAATAGGTCAAGCCTAGTTTAAAGGAATCTCTAACCTCTGGAAGAATCACCACATGTAGATATAGAGAAACACTAATGCATATTTAAGTTCATTTATAATCTGTTTCTTTGTATTTCATAAAAATAATACAGCAGCTGCTGCACTGATGAAAGACATCTCTTCTTTATGAATTACAAAAGACCAAATTGAAGGATCCAAATCTATTGACACACAATACTATATTCACAAATGATTACCAATCTTTGCAGCACAATTTTGGTTTACAAAGTCTCTTAGGGGAATACACAAAAAGAATACAATTTGTGAAATCAGATTATAAGAAGAATATAAGTGATTTCCTTTAACAAAAGTGTTTTAAGGGTTGGAGAGATAGTACAGTGGGTAGAGGGCTTGCCTGACGTGCAGCCTACCTAGGTTTGATCCCTAGTAACCCAGAGGGGCCCAGAGCACTGCCAAGAGTAGTATCTGAATGCAGAGCAAGGAGTAACCCCTGAACATTGCCAGTTGTGGCCCCCAAATGAAACAAAAAATGTTTTAGTTGGTGAGGTAATAATGCACATTGTTGATTGACCTCACATTCATCACTGCTGCTCAGTGATAACTTGTACCTGGTGCTTCTAAAATTGTTGGCAATGAGGCATTGGTTTAGCCCATTGATTCACCAGAGATGCATGTTCCTTATCACCACACATAAATTTAAAAGACAACAGACCTCATCTATTAGACTCCTTTGGGTGGGTTCTTCCCTCCCCCCTCCCCGCCCCAGTACCTCGAATGCATGGTTTCTCTAGATTTACACCTAGAAAGCAGAGATGTGGTGGGTATTAGACTAACGCTTCTGCCATTAGCAAGGAGCTGCTTGTTCACATATGTGTAAAGCATTTTCCTACCTAACTACCATCTGGTCCACATTAATTTCCTCTCGTAGCCATAGCTTTCCATTACCAATGAGTTTTCCATGTATTTGCAGCATATGGCCCCGGAAATCTTTCTATAGAGAATGTGTCCCCCAGGCACATATTTCCCCTAGATTACTGTATTAAGAAATGTTCTCCCTAAACCATACTTATGGCATTACCATAAAATTGCCCCTTGAACACAGTTAAGTTGAAAGTACTCAAAATGCACATCAATTCAGGTCAAAGAAATCCTTGCTAGTTGAAGGAGAGGGTTTTGTTGTTTGAGTTTTTGTGTTTTTTTTTTATTTTTTTTTTGCAGGGGTGGGGGTGTTCTTTTTCCTTTCTCTACCCTGCTACCCTGTTTTAACTCCTTACAAAGCTATTTCTAACTGTTTGCTTATACTGGACGCCGAATTCTCTCTTAGAGTGAGCACATATGTCACTAGAGCAGTGTTGAATTCAGGAGTGGAAAATAGAGACTCTATTTTAAAGCTCAATGTAAGCAAAAATGGACATAAAGGAAATTTTGTATTCCCTGTTCTCAAGCTGACTTTCCTAGCCCTGTGCTCTTATCTGTCCTCTGAGTGGAGATGTGAGACTCAGAATTGTGAAAACAAAGTTTAGAAGCCAGAGTTTTAAATGAACGTATTTTTAACAGTTGGATAGGAACCAGACTCTTTGAAACAAAGTGGATCTTTGTAGCCTGACCGCTCCAGTGTTCCCAAAGCTTTGTGGTATGGTTAAGTGTTGTGGTTCCATAGAAACCTTTTTAGCTGAGATGAACCACATGGCTGGCGCACTTTCCCTAACTAAGCAAAAATTTAAGATTAAAAGCTGTCTGTAAAATAGATAGATGTTGTCTATAATCTGCCATATGAAAACCTGTGAATCCAACTTCAAATAATCATTTTTAAAGGATAAACTCAGTGCACAAATCATTATAATCTCTCCTTATGGTGGCAAGTATTTTATTTATTGCATACATGATGGTCACAGCCAGAAACTGAAGCCACTTGGGAATTTGTCCTACTTTCTACCAAAAGCACCTGTGACACATTCACAATAGAGGCCATACAGAGATCCTTCCTTTTTCTTTCTTTCTAAGATTCAAGAGATTACTATAGGTCACAAAGCTTATAAAGCCAAAGAATGTTCTTAGAAATCACAAATGGGCTATATTTTATATTTTCTTTCTACCCGGGAGAACAGGGAGATGAGCTTCCTTAAATCATGGTGATAGTTTAGATCAAAGTTCCTGATACCATCTACATTTAACCTTGGGTGAGGGAGGGGAGGCTGGTTTGGTGCCAAGTTTCCTACCATAGCATCTTAACCCGCCACTCTTTCTGAGGTTAACCCATGGTGGGGACTTTGGAGCTCCCAAGCACCCCCTTTCTTAGCTGAACCTTATTCGTCAGGATCCCTCAAAGCCAAGCTCCTGAAGCCACTTTGTTGGACTGAGACCCAAAGGCACTGCCATAATAAGGCACAGGTCAGGCCTCTGTACCAGTGAAAAGGAGGTGGGAGCAGGAGACTGCAGAAAGTGCTTGCTTGTCCTAGAAGGAGGAGCTGCTGGTGCAGAGAGATAGGAGAGTGGTAGGATGCTGGCCTTGCATGCGCTGACCTGCTTTTGATCTCTGGTACTGCATACTTCGGGCACCACCAGGAGTGGTACCTGAGAGCAGAACCAGGAGCCTGCCCTGATCACATCCAGGTATGGCCTCAAGACAACAACAAAAACCAGAACCAGCCCTCTCTGCCCCCAACAGCCCTGCCCCACTTTCACCCTAATGTGGTCCTTTTAGGGAGACCACTCTTCTTTTCCCATGTTGACTATACCGCAGACACAGCCATGCCCGCCCCTGACAAATCCCTCCTCTCCTTTCCCACCCCACCCAAACTGGGCCCTAACAGCATCACCCCCACTTTATGCACAAGGGGAAACGGAGGCCCAGAGAGGCTACAGGAATCCAGAGACAGGCTCTGGCACTTCATGTTCCAGGGGTCTTTTTGCTGAGCTCCCTCCCCACTAGCCTGGCCATTTCTCGGACCATCTTTCTTTTGGTCTGATGGCTTTGGAGGGGGTAGGGGACCCCGAGTCCCACTTCCTGGCTCCTGAGCAGAGGAGATCAGGGCCTGCCCACTGACATCTCCCTAACTGTATTTGTGATGAAAACAGGGCACTCCAGTTCCCTCTTGCCGAGCACCACCACGTCAGACTCGGCGGCTCGCGAGGGCTTTGAGTCTAGGGGAGGCATGATGGACTGGAAGGATCTGCTCCACTCACCGGACAGCACAGACTCTTTGGGGGCAGTGTCGTCCCATAATCACCAAGACAAGAAGGGTAAGGCCTTGGAAACGCCTCTTCCTCTGGGGGGTTGAGGGGGGCAAGCGGGGAGGACTTGTGTAACTGCTTCCAGCTGACACCTACCTAGCCATCTCCAAGGGACCTCCAAGGAGCCGAGAGAGATCAAAAGCTTCTGGGGAAAAAATGAGAATCAGTCCAGTCCCCTCCTGGTCCCTCATTCTCAGCCCGATGTGACATGATGCACTGACCAAGAAGGAACCACACAAAACCCATAGTACATCCTCTGCCCTCAGCTTCCTATACCCCAAGCAGGCTGTGGCCCAGCCCAGAGGCTGGTGGCTGAGATGCCCTTCCCCGTTCAGAGCTGAGTGTGTTATTTGGAATCAGCGTTTGCCACCTCCATGGTGGGCAGGCACAGGCCAGGGCAAGTGAAGGTGACTGCGATAAAGTCCCACTGCCACCATTGTCTGGCCCTTGCGATAAATCAGGAAATACAGGCAGGGCAGGGCAGGGCAGGGCCTGTGCAGGCACGGGAGAGGGGGCAGTTGGAACCCCTCCATGATGCCCCGTTTCCCAGTTTGAATTGGGCCAGAGCCCCAAGATAGGGCTTTCTTCGTCCTTTGGAGGAGGAAAAATATCGTGAGCCGAGCTGCTCTGTGTTTTAAACTGAAAAAGAAGCAGCCCTCGGTGAAAGGGGCTCCACTGTCAACTGTCCTGCTCAGCCAGAGGCAGGAAATGTCATCACTTCTCTCGCCATGCATGGCTTCTGGTGACACATCCTATTTTAATTGCAGCTGCAACCGAAAGAGGCCCTTTACTTGTCCAAAATACACAGTCTTGTAAAACAGGCTGAAAAGCCCAGTTATGTTGTGCTCTCCCCCCCAACCCCCATCAGAACTGTTTCCTTCTATATGTTTCCAAGAATTTCATCCTAACGGGAGAGGGGAGGAGGGGGTCTAGTGTCCGGGAGCAGCCAGCCACCATGACCCAGTAAGGATAAGGCTCTAGCATGCTCTCCCCCTGCCCCCTGCCCCGCGAGCTGCTGGGTGCAGAATCCCTCTTTCCTTTTCCTCAGTGGGTCTCAGGCTGAGCCTCATGCTGAACTCTCTTCCTCTCCTTTGTATCTTACTTTCCCAGAATATCTCACAACTGCTTTCAGAGTCAAGTCAGAAAATAAAGATGTTGAACTGGAATGATAGTCCAGTGGTTAGGGTGCTGGCCTTGCATACAGCCCACCCAGGTTCAACCCCTGGGTGGGGGAAGAACTTGAACTCTCCTTGCTGTCCCTGGCCTGGAGGTGCTATCTGTTTTGTGTGGTTACATGAACCCCGGGGATATATTCTTCTTGACTAAGTTCTCAAGAAGACTTGATGAATTGTTTGTGTTTGCCCACTGTGATGTCTGAAAAGCCAGACAGCCTTTACTGTAGCACATTAACTCTGTCAACCAAACGTTCAGCTTCCAAGAGGGTGGCTAGACTTTCCTTGGTCCTTAAGTCCTTTCCCTACCCCTGCCCTTGGGATGGAGGTTATCAGAGTCCAGTCAACAATTTTGGAGGATCATTTTCAAAACTCGGCCTTGTTCATTCTCTTGGGTCTTGCTAGAAGTATTAATGCAGCTGGGAGCAGTCTACCAAGGGCCAGACAATGGTGGCAGAGGTGGATGCATGGGTGTTCAACATGATCACTGTTTGTGCTATGAACTCCTTGCCTTGCCCCATCAAATTGGAGTTTGTTGGCTTGGGGTTTTTTAGTTTTTGTGGGTTTTTTGAGGGTTTTTTTTTGTTTTGACAATGGAGTATACTTTGATAGGGGCAATGCCAATGAGTTGTTGTGCAGAAATTAAGAAAGGAAAAAATAAAACTGTAGCTGAATGTTTCTTTTTTTTTTTACCATGATTTTGATTTCCGTTTTGCTTCTGAACTGTTTTTTGTTGTTTTTTTAAATTTTTTATTTATCTTTCTGTTGGACCGTCATAATTCGTTGTACATGTTCGTTTCTTTTGTTTTGTTTTGCCCAACACTTTGTGGTATATGACATAGTGGTGGCGCGATCCCGTCGGAAAAGTCTTGTTTCTTTTCTGGCTCCTGTCGGCATGCCCGAGACGCGGCCCCATCTGCTAGTCCCTCGCTTCCTGCCATGCCCTGGTGTGGCTGTCCACCCCGTGTGGCACCCATCTCCCAGCCTCGTCCTCGCTTCCTCCCATGCCCTGGCGTGGCTGTCTGCCCCATGTGGCACCTGTCTCCCAGGAGACTGGTGCTCAGTGGGGCTCTGAGTGCGCTTGTCCCTGGGTTTCTTGTCTCATGGGAATGCGACATGTGTGTGCCCCAGCTTGAGGAGCTAAATATACTCTGGAATTGTTTCTAACATACTGTACATTTCCCTGTGGAGCAGAAAGTGGGTCTGGGGACCAGCTCACTGAGGAGGAGTCAAGTGTCCAGTGCCCTTTAAATTCTGGCCACTTAAAAATAAATTTAAAAGGCTTCAAGGAGCCACACAGAGCCCAGCACTCTGCTCCAGCGAAATGCCAGAGCTCGTTGGGAGTGAGGGGTGATTCTCGATCCCTATCCCCACCACCTCTGCCCAGCATTCTTGCATTTCCAGAGTATATACGCTTGCCTTTTTCTTTTCCCTGCTCCGTCTTCTGTCTTGATTTAATCCTGTGCGTCCCTGTAATCCCATCCTGTCGAAGTGCAGTCCCCGCATCTTGCAATTTAACCTCCTTCTGCTACCATTGCTCTTCGCCTCCCCCTTTCAAAATGATAGATCCAGGCCCTCTACCCCTCTCTGGAACATTCCAAGGCGCTTCCCTTCTCCATGGTGAGCAGCATTCTGCTGCCGTGTGTGTGTGTGTGTGTGTGTGTGTGTGTGTGTGTGTGTGTGTGTGTGCAGAGAGAGTCCTACTAACAGAGCATACGAAGAGACCTGCAGAGCAACCCAGAAGCATTATCACAGAAAATGAAGTAATTTTCTCTCTCAGTAACCAGACTTGCCCTTCATTACCCTCCTGGCCTTGTCTAATGCCTCTTGTCCTTGCTGCTTTTCTTTTCAAATTGCCTGATATCTTCCAAGCCTGAGATTCATTAGTTAAAAACACAGCCAACTGTTCTGTTTTTATCTCTGGGTCCCTCGCCGTCCGGGGCCCCTGGAGCCTGTCCTTTAATCACCAAGCGGATAAATGAGATGCAGCCTCGGCTACTTCTTTCTTGGTTTGCCACATTAGAAAAAAATATAGATTATTTATTCATCCTATAACTATTGAGGTGGTAATGAGTAGTTACAAAGGGGCTCTAATTACAGATGAATGAGAAAGAAAATCCAGTTTATTTTTAGGTTCTGGCTTGCCTCTCTCTACCCTCCCCCCCTTCCCACAGGAAAAGAAATAAGAGCTTTCTTTTTTAGGTTAAGCAATACTGAGAATTAATAGTCACTCTTGTGTCTCTTTGTCTCTAACCATAAGTAACAATACTGTTAAATCTGATTTCCAAGAAAACTGTAAGATATGCAAGGAAATTCGCCATGCACAGACCTGCTAAGGGAGCTGTGTGTATAAATAAGAAATTTAAATGCTGGCTATGCCATGTAGGCACAAGAATTCATTACATCAGAAACCAACCCCTGCCTTCAGAATTTAAGAGTTCTGAGATCTCAGAAAACATGAAATCATCGACATATCAAAAGAGGCTCTCAATGGTTTGAAAATACCAGACTTGTAATGGACGTATGTACTTTGGGAAAGCTTTAAAGTGATATAGCAGTCCACTATCACATTTAGTCAAGAAGATAAACTCGTTACCAGATGAGGAAAAAGTTGGGGGGAAAGAACTTAAATTGCAGAGCGAATGAATAATTTTAAAATATAAAGGTTGAAAGTGTTTTCATCTGAGTACAAGCTCATTGTATGTGTGATTTCTAGCCAGGGAAATAGTATTCACAAGGTCAATAAAGGAAGATGAGTATACATTGTCTACACTTCATAGTAATCCTGAATGGAATCATATAAATCCAGCTTATTAACAACCCTCCGGAGTGTCATTTCTTGTTCAAATGCATTGCATTGCCTTCAAGTGAGACAATCAACATGGGAGACTTTAGGATATCCTGGCATTCGAAAGTATGACTAGTGGTAGAAAGCTACGCCTTTTCTCATTTGTCTTTCAAGTATTTTTGGTTATGTCAGAAGAAAAGCGCAGGTCAGTGTATCATCATGAACAACTCTAAACTGTTACTTTAATGTCCCCTTTGACCACCAAGTACCGGTTCTTTAGTAAAGGCTTAGCCTTGCCTCTAGAATTAACTTTTTTCATTTTAACTCTTTTAACCTTTCACCGTCTCAGTTTCTATGTGAAATATGCTGTAAAGGTGATTGAAATATTAATAGAAATGGAGGATGTATGGGCACATAAAATTGCTAAGCACTAAGGTTTGCTGATGTCACTGAAATGACAGAGTGACTAAAGATTGGGTGAAAAACTTTTTCAGCAATGAAAAAGTTCAGTAAGGATTCACCTACCATAAAAACTTTGCTTCTGGCATTCGGAAGAAGATCTTAATCACCACCAAACTTTCTTTTGTCTTGGCCCCGGATGATTAGATCCATCACTCTTAAGCACCACTGTTAAAAGCGTGATGTAGAGATCTTCTGATATCTCTCCCAGCTGCCTGAGCTTTGTGATTGGGACTGGGATGTCTGATCAAGTAGGAATTCAGAGTACAATGGGTTTGTACTGCAAAGAAATGACTCATTTGAGGCTCGTTAAGCATCTGGCAAGATTTCTCTGCACACCAGCCATGAGCACCCAAGTTGCTTATTACCCAAATTGTGCTCTCGTGGAGTGTTACCTACAGCACTTCCACTTCCTGTCCTTACAAGAATCCCTGCGTGCCTGCATGTTTCCTTGGCCTGGCAATGCCCTGCACTTGACCCTTCCCTCCCTCTCTGCTCACTCAGACTTTATCTACTCTGTACCCAAGCCCTCTGAGGCAGGCTCTTACACACACACACACACACACACACACACACACACACACACATACCTGGCTGAGAAATTTATTTTAGGGAAGCATAGTTAATTAAAGAACTTAATCCTTAATCACATTTGCATTTTAATACTCTCCAGTGTTTAAGATTTACCGATTGGGGACTTAGAGGTTTCTCCCAAAGGAGAAAGTCATTTCTTGGGCCCCTCCTCAAGTCTGTACGAGCCACCTAATTCACTGAGAAAATGCCATAGGAGAAACACAGGCTACTTTTCTTGCCTGATAACTTGGGCCCAGTTTCCTCTTCTTCCATAACATAACCATGACAGAAAGGTTTTGTGAGGCCTCTCAAGCAAAATTTATTATTGGCTCCATAGTGCTGTCTTAGATGCCAACAGGAAGTTAAAGGCTGAGCTACAGACAGACATAGTTTTTGCCCAAGAACTATTAATCCCAAAATAGATATCATATATCAGAAACTGTGTATCAGAAAGTAACCAAGGTTGTCCTTTTAATGAGGTGAAACACACCCTGAGAACTTCAGCCAAAGGCACTGGACAACCAGAAACAATTGGGCAGAACACCTGAGTTTTCGCCCTCTTCTTTAGTTCTTCCCTTCAGCACCAGAGTCATTGTAACTGGCGTTATGATGGGCTGGAGAGGGGCTGAAGCAATAGTGCAGCCGGTACGGTGTTTACCTTTCACATGGCCGACCCAAGTTCTATTCCCAGCATCCCATATGATCTCCCGATCACTGCCAGGAGTGATTCCTGAGTACATGAGCCAGGAGTAATCCCAGTGCATCATTGGGTGTGACCCAAAAAACAAAAACAAAGAGATAAAGAGAGAAAGAGAGAAAGAAAGAAAGAAAGAAAGAAAGAAAGAAAGAAAGAAAGAAAGAAAGAAGAAGAAAAGAAAAAAGGGAAGATAAAAGCCCAGCGTTATATTGCATAACTTTCATTAGTAAAACCTCTGGTGTCACAGCCATTTCCAAATGTGATGGGAAATTAGGACAATCTTGGGAGGAAATCACAGAAAGAGATTCTGTCTGATGAGGGGGTCCCCTCCCAGGTCAGGAGCTCCAGCTGCGGTCTATGCACTGAAGGGTCACTAGAACAGGTAGGAACCTGCAGAGTCAGGGACTGACCTGGACCGATGGTTGTTCCCACAGCCTTCTGACTACTGTTCATTTACTTTGTGTTCAAGGGTTAAAGGGAAAGTATCCTTAGGACAGTGGGAAAGGTGCGTATCTTGGACACAGCTGACCTGGTTTTGATTCTCAGCACCCCTTATGATCTGTTAGCCCTGCCAGGAGTAAGCCCCAAAACAAAAATCAAAATAAGGTTTCAATTCTTGGAATATATTGCTATTCTTTTTTTAATTTGTGATTTTTGTTATATAGAGTTGCCTATAATGATTTACTATTACTCTCTGTTTAATTCTTTTTAATCTCCAACAGTTTAGAGAGTGTCTAGGTAATATTTCTATGGTTCATTAGAAGCACATTATTTGGATGCAGGTATTATTATTATTACTACAGGGTTACTCAGTAGACTACAGGATGGTTGCTTAAATGTGAATTTCATATAAACCACAAATAAAACTTAGTGCTTTACCCACCACCATGGGGACATTTGTGGCTACAATTACCTTAAGATGAAACTTAACTAGGCATTGGAGATATATATATATATATATATATATATATATATATATACTGAGATATTATATGTTATATATATACCAATCTGTCAACCTCATTAAAAAAAATTGCTAAACCCCTACTAAGTGGAAGACCTAGACTGTTCACCACCAGGAATAATTCCTGAATGCAGAGCCCTGAGAACCATCAGATGTGACTCCAAAACAATAAAAAAAAATCTAGTTGCTATATAATATCTGTCCTTTTACCCTTAGAAAATCTAAAATAATACAGCATATACATTGACTTGTAATGCTATATGCTGGAATCTGTATTGTTATATACCTATGTTATTTTCCTTAAAAATATTTTAACAAAATATAGACTACCATATATCCACATATAAGAGGAACTAAAGCCAAAAAATGGGGCCGGGGGGGGGGCGTTGAAGGGACCAGAGCAATAGTACAGTGAAGAAGGCATTTGCCTTGCATGCGGCTGACCCCAGTTCAATCCCTGGCTTCCCATATGGCCCCTTGAGCACTGTCAGGAGTGATTCCTGAGCACAGAGCCAGGAGTAATCCTTGAGCACCATCAGGTGCGTTCCCAAACCCCCTCCACCCAAAAAAATTTGGGGGGCTGGAGAGAGATCGCACAGGAATTTAAAGAACTTACATGAGGCTGACTTTGTTTTACTCCTGAGCACTCTATATGGTCTCCTGAGAACCATCAGGAATAGCCTCTGTATATTGCTGGGCGTGACCTCCCCTCACAAATAAAAATATTTAATGTTTATGCTGTGAAAATAGCATATTGATAATTACAAAGGATGATCACTTAAAAGGCACATATATGTTGAAATATGATAAAGTAACTAAAAGGCTGTGGCAGAAACCAGGCTTTCACATGTCACTTTCCAAGGTGGTAGGCTTGGGGATGGAACTGACATGGTTTAAATGATTGGGTCATTTTCATTTTGTTTTACCCAAAGCTTTTATAAACAGTTAATATTAGCCATATGTATTTTTTTCCTTCTTTAATCACCTGGCGCCTTTCTCCCTCAAGCACACCTCTTGTTTTCCTGACACATGCTCGAACCCTTTCGCAGAGAATAGCTGTCCACAGACACTGAGCTGAAAGGAGCTTACAGGGTAGCTGTGGCTGTCCATGGCTAAAGATGGACTTCTGAGAAGAAAGAAAGGCAGGCAGAACTCTGAGAGGGAATACAGGGAGACAGTCCATTGCTAGTCAGGGACTAGGGAAAAACTTTTCCAACTCATGAAGAAGAGGGAGAAGAACATTTCATGCTCAGTATGTGTCAGGACATATGTACATGTGTACAGAGTTGGGTGACAAAGAGGCAAGCAATGCACCGTGATAAAAGTAATAAAGTGTCCAGAGGGCAGAGAGAGAATGAAGATTGAAATGCCAGGCTGGAGCTTTAGATGTGATCCTGAGAGTTTGGCGTTAGAGGTAAACAGTGCAGGACAGTGATGTGAATGGGTGAGAGGAGGTAAAGGGAGAGGCTGAGAGATTTGAGCTGTAGATGCACACCAATTTCAGAAATGAGATTTTGTATCAATTTTGCATCTGTGGTGGGCAAGGGGTGTAGCTCAATGGTATAGCTTTGCAGTTTTGCATCTGAATTGTCTAAAAGTTCAAATCTGGCCATTTTTCTGGTAGATGTCCCCTGCTTGTCTCAAGTCCATCCTGGGTAAATCCCCAAGCCAGTTGACCTTGAGGCTTCTCAGTCATTTTAGATAAAACACTGGAGTGTGTAACACCTGGCAGATTTTTTCATTTGTAACAGGTTTTAAAATCTAGGGCAACTGAGAAAGAAAATATAGTCTAGGGGTATCATAATTTATTTGTGCCATATTAACAGTTCTTTGTCATCTGCCAGGAAAAGGAATCAATTTAGTCTCTGAGTTTTGTGGGGGGATTTGTTTTTTTTTTTTAAGAACTTGAGAAGGTGGCATGAGCATCTTCAGAGCAGGGGCTCTGAGGGAGCATTGCTGGGGAGGAGGGTGAGGCCTGCAGGCCTGTGTGGGAGGTGGTAATTGTCTTTTCAGCCATGTGGGCCGAGATGTAGATTTGATCTAATTAATTTTGTTTCCTCTTGACAACTCGCTGAATTTATCTAAGGTCTTGATGAGATCATTGTGGAAAAGGGTAGAAGGGGGGAAAAGTTAAGTGTCAGCCATGTAGAAAGCTGTTTCATCTCCCTGCCTGCCTGAATCTGCATGCCAACACTTGAATTTCCTAGAGATAAAACCTAAAAGTCATTCTCTACCTAACACCCACAATTCCCGTCATAACCTAACATCCATTTTCTTAAAGCAAACAAACAGTTAAATGTATAATTTTTGAGACTTGGATCTTTTTTTCTTTTAAAATTAGCACCATTCAGACCTGAGGTAGTACAGCAGGCAGGATTGTCTTACATGTGACCAACCCGAGTTCAATCCCCAGCACAACACATGGTCCCCTTAGCACTCCTGGGAATGATTCCATGAGCACCGCCTGCAGATATGGCCAATTGATAAATTAATTAGGCACCTTAAACCTTAGGATAGTTAAAAACCCATTTCTCCTCTGGAATTGCTTCTTTTAACCTATGGGTAGTTTTTTTTAATCCAGGCCATTCTTGACATGAGCTCACTTCACCTCACCTTCTTACTTCAGACTCAGTTTTTCTCTATTCCTTACCATCTTTCACACAAAAACACACATAATGACAAAGTTTTCTGACAGCTTAATGGAAATTTCAAGGACTATAGGGATTAGGTTAGGCGTGATCTTATTAACTGAACATCTGGAGTAGTTACGGATTTGCTCATTAATTGGTTCAACTGCACTGTGTTCAGCTAGGATCTGTTTTGTCTTAAGAGTAAATTTGTGAAGCATCCATTTACGTGTTGGATCATTTGTAATAATGGAAAAGTAATAGCACTGTCTCAGAACCTTATTCCTAATCATTTCGTTGCCTTTTTTTTTTTAATTTATTTTTGGTTTGAGGGCTTACTCCATCTCTGCATTCAGGGATCACTCGTGGTGGGCTCGGGGGACCTTATGTGATTCTAGGTGTTGAACCCAAGTCAGCCACATGCAAGGCAAATGCCCTACCTGCTGTACTGTTGCTTAGGCTCACATTACCTTTTTAAAAAATACTTACAATACATTTTTCTTTGCAAATTCCACTGCCCTTTAGACAGAGAAGCCTGCTAAGAGCAAAACAGGGAAAACCAGAATATTCCCTGGGCTCAGTTTCTCATTATCTTTTTACTTTGAGCAGGGCAGAGATACAAGATACTAGGGAGGGGGCTTGGGGCACAATGGCAGTGTTCATGGCTACTCCTGACTCTGTGCTCAGGGCTGACCTTGACAGTGCTTAGGGAGCCATGTGTGGGGCCTTTGAACTAGGGTCGCGGCAACCATAGCCACATGCAGGATAAGTTCCTGCCTTCCAAAGCTACGAGAGCTGTTCAGAATACACAATTCCTGTCATAACCATGCACTGTAGCACTGCCGTCCCATTGTTCATCAATTTGCTCGAGCAGGCAGCAGTAACATCTCCATTGTGAGATTTGTTGTTACTGTTTTTGGCATATCGAATATGCCACGGGGAGCTTGCCAGGCTCTGCTATGCGGGCAGGATACTCTCGGTATTTGCCGAGCTCTCCAAGAGGGACAGAGGGCTCGAACCCGGGTCGGCGACGTGCAAGACAAACGCCCTACCTGCTGTGCTATCGCACCAGCTGTCATAACCATAGAGAGAAGAAAACAGGAAAGCCTCATCCACTTGCTGATCCTAGGGAGAAGAATGCTATGGAATGGGGCGAGTCTTGGCTAGTGGGTGGCTGAGAAGGTCCATGTGAGCCACAGAGGCCTAAATTTCCCAGTGCTCTCAATCACAGAAAGGCCCTGGCATGAACAGCAAAATGCAGCTGGATGTGTTCAAATATAGTGAGTTACTGGCAGACAGAACGTAATCGGTGTCAGAAAGCTAATTACAGGCAGTGCAGAGGTTTGTCATCCTTAATTAATATTTCTTAAACTCTTGCATTCCTATAGCTGTGGAACTATTGTGGTGAAGAGAATCATTTTAATGGGGGTAATAAGAATTTCCCACACCAATTATTTTTAAATTTTATGTCTTTTAAATGAAGCATCTTTTTTCTCCTCTGCATCTGCAGTTACATTTCTTTGCAGAAGGCAAAGGCAGTAATTAGGAACTGAGAGGAAGTAGCGGACGCTGGAGATAGACAACACTTATAAGGCTTTATTCGGAGGGAAAATGGTGTCAAGAAATTTATAGGGCTGCACACTGCATTATGCCTAACCTTTTGGACATATTAAAGCTTGTCATTTTCCAGTCTTACAGCCTCTTGTTATACATAAATAATATATAATACAGGGCCCCGATCATCTGACATTTGTTAAGGTAATAAATATACCCTAAGTGCTGATGGGTCTTGCACTCCGTGATTTAAAAGCACACAGCAGAAATTTAATGTAACTTAAAATGTCCTGTGTAATTCTATGGATTTGCAGATTCTGTGCCAGTCAGCAGATTTGCTTGCATTGGGATCTGTTGAAGGCACTGTCGGGCTTGTCAGGTTCATGGTGTCAAGCAGGATAGAGAGGGAAAGATGAGCTCAGGTCCTTCCTTCAACCCAGAAAAGACCAAAGAGAACCGGTCATTAGCAGGTTTGACAACCGTTAGTAGGGTTGGTGGGGACTTGACCCTGAGGTGACAGGAGACACAGACTGTTAGAGGAGGCTCCTCACACCCACAGCGAGCAACCCTGTCCAGCCTGTATCTCCTGGGACTTCTCCGATTCCCACAGGACCCGCCACTAGCTGGGGTAGAGGCAGCAGTGACGGGGAGTGTCAGTAATCCCCCCGCCTTATCTTGGTACTGCAGCCAGTAAAGACATTGCAGGCATTTGTCCAGAAGCCTTTGACTCTGGCAAACTGGGTTGATTCTGTTACAGGAGTTTTAAACCCAGTGTTTAAGGCCAGGTGTCAAGCTTTTGTGAGGCCCCAAGAGAAACCTTTGTTAGGGGGTTTGTTTGTCTTCCCAAACAAATCATACCCTGCCTGCATTATTTGTCAAAGCACGATAGCCTATAGGAAAGAAAATCTGTCATGCCTGGTTCCGCGACAGATGCAGACTGTGGACAGCCAGCAGGACTACATTTGCTTCCTATTTATTTTTTGTATGGAGCGTTCTGACTCTCGGGCTGAACTCTGCCACCGTGGCTGGCTCCCACGGCCTTCAAAGCTAGGTGCCCTGGTTCTTTTCTGGAATAGCTTTCGTGCCATTTAGGGCACAGCTTCTCAGGCCTCCATGCACTTAAGCAACATTGGGAGGCCCCTTGCTGAAATACAAGTTCCAGACCCCAGGCCAGAGACTCTGACTCTGAGTGGGAAGGGTAGAAGCCAAAGACTGAGCTTGAAAGCAAGTTCCAGGTGGAATGGATGGTCAGCAGCACAAATTCAGGACACCACCCCAGGTGCTCTGAACTGTCTTATTTAAGGCTATACCCTAAAACTGAAGGGGAACCCTAGCAGTGTTCAAGGGATACTCCTGACTCTATACTCAGGACCAACCCCCATCAATGCTCAGGGATCCGACTGTATGTGATGCTGAGGATTGAACTGGGATTAGTCACATATAATACAAACACCTTAACCCCTGTATTATCTGTCCAGCCCTTTGTTGTATCTTTAAACCTAATTTTTCCCCACTTGGTTCTATCTTCATTGATTTGCTTGAGTGGGCCCAGTAACATCTCGATTTTGAGACTTGCTGTTATTGTGTTTGGCATATTGAATCCAGGCTTTACCGTGGGGGCAAGATACCCTCTCTCGGGTTCTATCTTAGTTGAATCCTACCAGAGAATTATCTTACAACAGTCTGTCTCGGACCCTGTATAGGGCAAGTAGCTGTCAGAAATTCTAGAACACTTCTTTTACATAATTAATTCAGTATGAACAGGTGTCCTGTACAATGCTTGGTGCTTTCTCTGCATTCATTAATTTTATCCTCCCAACAATACTCGGCTCGTATGACGAACTACAGGCAACAAGAAAGGCTGAATAACTAGGTCACTCGATTTTTTTAGTGCTAGGACTAAGACTTAAACCCAGCTCGCCAAGCCTCGGGAGTTCTTAGGAACACCCACCTCCTCTGTAACCCAGATCTCAGTTCCATTTGTGGCAAGTTCAAGTTTGCAGTTTCAGAAGTTTTCAAGCAGACCTGTTTCCTCATACTCTTCATAGAGAAAAATCAAAGCACTTAAAATAATCCAGAGAGCTACCTGAGTCTCAGTTTCATAAGGAGACCCACTTCCCTATTTTCTAGCTTTGATGCCTCGTGCCGGGACAAAGGAAGAAGATGGGACCAGGAAGTTGGAAAATAGAAATGCTTTGTCTGCTTTCAGATATTGCTTAGATGTTGGATTTCCAGTCTTAGCTGGATAAGAACCTCAAAGGGAAGAAAAATAAACCATGCAAATTCTGCTTTGCCTTCAAGGCCACCTGAGACTCCCACTGGCATTGGGTGGGCCGGGAATATAAAGTTGTTCTTCCCCTAAAATATGAATGTCATATTCATTCTCCCTTTCCCTGTGATGGCATCACAGCCACACCCCCTCCCGCACCCAATTCCCCCAGATGCATTCAATCCAAAGGTGGCAGCACTGAAAGTAGGCCCATCCTCAGACAACCACAGCAAAGCATTATTTCAAAGTGTGAATTTTAAAATAGCTTCCGAATTGAGATTTTCA
Source organism: Sorex fumeus (assembly GCF_029834395.1). Lineage (NCBI taxonomy): Eukaryota > Metazoa > Chordata > Mammalia > Eulipotyphla > Soricidae > Sorex > Sorex fumeus. Next base: position 16,171,000 of record NW_026606108.1, on the reverse strand, counting down.
AATAGCCAAGAGGCAGCCTCTACTTTAATACAGTCAGTCATTAACTAGGTACATCTTGAAGACCTTGGTCCCTCCCAACAACTGATCTGCAGCCTGTGCAGGGTAAAAAAATATATACTTTAAAGAAATGGACAGTATGAGTTAAAAGCTCTGAGCCCATTTCCAAGGTGGCTGTTGGTAGTTGAGTTTATGACTGCACCATCTGGTTTGCATTATATGGTAAGACAAGAAGAGGGCTGCTTCCTGCCGAGATAACCACAGAGAACTCCCATTACATTTCATTGTGAACATCTCCCGTGGCTGGGGTGTGCCTTTGAGGATAAATTGTCACCAGTTAGGGCCTCTCCCCTTTTCCCCCACACCCCGCTACCCCCTATTTGTTTGCTTCTCTCCTTGACAGGGATTACAGCGGGCCCTCTGTGGCTAGCGGCCGTGATACTTGGCCCGTGATTAGTTCATTCATTCATACTGCCTTGCGAGACTGGGAGCCTGGCATTTTGTTGCAATAAGATTTTCAAACCAGAAAAATTGGGTTGTTAGATCCCATTCACCCAAAGTTGTTATGAGGATTTCAAGGAAATTGCAGGCTTGTCTTACCATAAAGTCGAATCAAGCATCTATTTTTAGGGGACCCCGACTCTGGGGCATTTCTTGGTGGTGTGCCATCTTTCTGAGCGCTTAGACCCAACACGCACACCCGCTTCTGGCCCAGGCAGTGGAGGAAACGTCCATCCTCTCTTTTCTGCCTTTGCATATTTCTCCACAGGACACAGAGGGGCTTTGTTGTCTTTGTGGTCACCGGGTCCGCTCCACACAGATGCCCATTAATCACTTCACTATGGAGACAGACACATCCATCATATCACAGCGGCTCCGAAACAGGCAGGCTAGTGAGCTGGGCCGATGGGCCATGGAAAGGGCATGCTGAACCACTGTCAGGGGCTGGCCACAGAGGTCTCAGCTACTGGGCAAGGTGACCAGGGTACAGTTGGATATGGCCCTTCCTCATCTCAGTAGCAGCAAATGGCTGCTGTTATTGATCGGAATGGGTGCTATTATTGATCTTACGCATTTGACATTATATGCTTCCCTTCCCCCCCCCCTTTTTTTGGTGTGGTTGGGATCAAGTGCGGAGCGATAGCACAGCAGGTAGGACATTTGCCTTGCATGCGGCCGACCCGGGTTCGATTCCTCCATCCCTCTCGGAGAGCCCGGCAAGCTACCAAGAGTATCCTGCCTGCACGGCAGAGCCTGGCAAGCTACCTGTGGCGTATTCGATATGCCAAAAACAGTAACAAGTCTCACAATAGAGACGTCACTGCTGCCCACTTGAGCAAATCAATAAACAACAGGAGGACAGTGCTACGGTAGTTGGGACCAATAGCAGCAGCTCCCACATTTGTCTGTGTCACGTAGGGCAGCACAGTTCAAGACAGAAAGTTTTAATTTTGAAAACTGGAATCATCAGTTCAGCTCTTGATGGAAAGGTATTGACTCCTTAAAGTCAGTCTTTTGTGAAAAATGGATTCAGCCTGAGGCAGAGCGAGCTTACGTCAGCTTTCTCAGGCAAGGAAACCCTTGAAATTACAGGAAAATTGTCTGGGAACCTGCCTTTCAAAATTGACCGCGTCTTCCATCTTTTTTTTTTTAATCCTTCAGGGCTGCTTTTCACATTGGACTTCCAGGGGGGGTTTAGCAGCCACTTTCATTCTCCCCTGCGGGTCTTCCCTTTCATGCACACATTCATTTACTACTGATGTAACAGATACTGAGCACCTTTGTGCTGGAGGAGACCAGCGTCAATCCAGCCCTTCTAGAATGAGAAGGCGAGCAAAGGGATTAGGACAGCATTGCGCAGAGGTCTGGCACACTTGAAGAAAGAAGTATTCACCAGGGGCTGGAGTGATAACACAGCGGGTAAGGCGTTTGCCTTGCACGCTGCCAACCTGGGTTCAATTCCCAGCATCCCATATGGTCCCCCGAGCACTGCCAGGAGTAATTCCTGAGTGCATGAGCCAGGAATAACTCCTGTGCATCATCGGGTGTGACCCAAAAAGGAAAAAAAAGAAGTATTCACCTGACCAGTGGGGGCTGCAGAAGGCTTCCTCTTGGAGCTGAGACCTGGATGACAGACATGGGGGTGAGCAGGGAGAGAGAAGGTAGAGTGAACAGACTCTGGGAGAGCCCAGAGGACAGTGAGAACAGAACAGAGTGGGGGGAAAAGAGGTGCTAGTGGAAGAGGCTCAAAGGGAGATTGGACAGTGGTCATTCCCAGCCACAATCTTCTGCTGCCTTCCCTGCTTGTTCGTGTTGCTTTCTCCACTCAGCTGTTCCTATGCAGCCTTAGGCTTAACTCAGATGCCATCTCCTGCACCAAGTCTTTGTCCCTATTGGGGAAGCAGCAGTGTAGCTCGTGTGGCTGGTCCACTCTTCGGGTGCTTGCCTGGGTGAGTGCAGCCAGCACCTGCCTTCTCCCACTGGATCACAGGGTTAGTGCCTCCTTCAGTGATATCCACCTCAGACCCAGCACAGTGCTTTCCTGTGCTCAGTAAAGGTTTGCTGAAGATGGAGACGGAGAATGCATGTAACAGCACGAAGGAAATTATTTCTCAGCCCCGGAAACCATCCTTTTTGAAGCAGACTGTCCTGTAGTTTGGTGCTAAGCTCCCCAAGCAGATAGATCAGGTCATATAGAGACTCTGTTGGACAGACCAGAGCCATTTTTCCCCCTCCTTAGTTTTTGGGCCATACCCAGTAGGACTCTGGCGCTCCCGCCAGCTCTCTCTGCCCAAGGGTTACTCCTGGCAGTGCTAATGAGACCATGTACAGTGCTGAAGATTGAACAGGACTGGCTGCATTCCCTCTGGACTGTCTCTCTGGCCCAGGAACATTTTTGTTTTGATGGGGTTTTTGGACCACACCCAAGCAGTGCTCTGGGGCCATTCTGGCTCGGAGCTCAGGACTGACCTATGTCCATGCACAGGGGACCCAATATGTGCTGCGGATTCAAACCAGGGTCAGCTACATGCAAGGCAAGAGCCTCACCTTCTGTACTAAATTTCCAGCCCCTGAAAATATTTTTTTAATAAAGAATCTGTTATGCGGTATTCATGATACACCATAAGAAAATCAGATCAGTGCTAAACGTACAGTTTATAATTGCATATATTTATTTTGGAATTAGGATTCATAGAGCCCATGGGGCAAGGGTGTTCTTTATTTTCACATTGCTTTACCCTCTAAAGATTTCCAAACTGCCCCCTCTGAGACCTCCCTCTAGCATCCCTCCAGCAGCTAAAATACTGCTCTGACTTCAGGAGGAAAACAACAACGACGACAATCGCAATTTTATTCTTTCTCAGTCCGGCCAATTTAGGCATGATTTCAGAGAACTCTCTAAGCTATTGTGTGTCTGGCTTCCTGCAATAGGAAGGTGGAAAGAATAACCATTTAGGACCTCATGACTAGTGAGAAATCGCTGGCAGTTAATGAATCAATGCGAAGGATTTTTCAGATACTGTTTTCATTACAAATGCCGTAGTTTCAAGTGGTCAAAGCAGAAGGCCCAGGGGTTGGTAGAGGAGGCATTTCAGCATCTCAGGGTAAGGAAGCCAACTCTAATTGTTCCTCTGCAGTGCCAGGGGTGGGAATGAGGGTGATCCCTGGGAGGCAGCTCCTGCCCTGCAAAGATACCTCCAATTTCTGACCTGACCAGGGGTCTCCATGTAGCCTGAGCAGCTGTGGACACTCGCAGGGACCAGAGCCCTCTGCTGCAATGAATTTGTTTCCAGTGATTGATTCCTATCCACCTGGAAGCACTCAGAGGGTAACTGTTGGGTTTTTTGTTTTGTTTCATTTTGCTTTTTTGGGTAACATCCAGCAATGCTCAGGGGTGAATCCTGGTTCTGTACTCAGGAGTTACTCCTAGCAGTATTTGGGGAACCATATGGGATGCCAGGAACTGAACCTGGGTTGTCCGCATACAAAGCAAATGCTCTACCCACTGTACTATCACTCCAGCCCCGGTAACTGTGTTTTAAAAAGTCATTTACCCTTATCCTCTCTTTTGGATTAAATCCCTCCAAAATTATTTTTATCTTTAAAACAGTTTTTGTTAGGTCCAGAGAAACAGCACCAGGTTGGGCCATTTCCTGCTTTTATTATTCTGCATTATTTCAATGCTTGGGATGGCACAGCTTTCCCGAAACAGTGGTGTCTGAGTGTGTCTTGTCATCCCTTTGGCAGCACTAGTCACAGAGCAGGAGCTGGGAGGACTGGGAATATGGCAGAGCCAGTCTGTTTTTCCCCTCCCTGTTGATCCCAGGGGAGCAAATACCTTCCTCTCCACCCTTTGCAAGCCACTCACTCCCCACTTCTCATCTGTCGCTCCTTTGGGCCTTCAGAACAGCGTTTCTCAACCATTTCCCATCCAGGGCCACCCTCCCAACCTTGCTTCCTTCCTGTGTTCTCCCCTGCCCTAGAGGCTGTCCCCATAGTCTTAAACTGTGGGACCCCATTTATGCTATGTTCACCTGTGGTCCCTTAGATCCTCTGGGACCCTCTGTAACTTACTCATTGTGTCACTTGATTCTCGTTGCAACAGTAAGGTGGTAAGATATCAGAGGGGGAAACTGAGGTTCAGAAACCTTAAGTCATTTTCCAAAAGTTCACCCTGCCAAAGCAGTGTTCTCTTTAGGTTTCTGAGATGGACAAAAGTTCGAGCATTGCCCGGGCGAGTTGTACGGTTTTTAATAGGGACTTAAGCCAATGTTATCATTTCCAGGGGTTCTCCTCTGTCTTTTTTTTGTGGTATAAGAATCTGTCTTTTTAAGTTCAGCAGACTTTATTTCTAATTTAACTGCTTATCTCCTGATGCTGGAGTCATCTGACTTTCTGATCTGTGTCTAAGTGTGGACCTGCGGTATCTGCAATCATACAAACAGATGAGAAAAGCCACGGGATGCCAAGGCAATATTGCAAAGCTAAAGAAGCAGAAAGAGTTTAAGGCCACAATTTACAAAGCCAAATTGGGAAGGAGAGGTACAGAGACTTCATTTCCCTCAAAAATCTGACCCGAATTGATTTAACCACTGAACGCCCCCCTCAAAAAAAATGTCATCCACTCAGGTATTTCCCGGTGAAAAAGAAGAGGTTTGCACAAATCTCAGGCAGTCAAGGACTTTCAGACATTTAAGAAGAATATTTGGGAGCTAAAAGTTAAACAGTGGATACATTTGGAATTTGTGCAGGTTTCCTAGTTAATGAAAGGGACTTGTGGACTGCTCTAGCCTTGATCTTCCAAGAAAGTCTTAAGTTTGGGGGTGAGGGGCAGTGTGGCAGGGAACAGGAGGAATTTAACTTGCAGTATGACAAAGTCAACTGTCAGTAACTTTATTATAAATGCATACCTGTGGAGGCTTCAGTCTCATAAATATTGTTGTCTGAAAGGAATTCATAAGATACCTCGATAAAATTTACCTAACACCCATTGTTGGTAGGGCATCTAGTCTGCATTAGATCCCAGTGAAATTACCAATCCAGGGGCCAGAGAAAGAATGTGAGTTTAGGCTCTCGCTTTGTGTGTGCCGACCCCGGTTAGAAATCTTCCCCTACCCCCACTGTACTGGGTGTGGCCCCCAAATATGCACACGCACGCAAGTCACAAAACCAGTGACAGAAATACAGCTCCATTTTTTTCCCCCACAGGTGTATCTCTGTGTTATTAGATGCAGTAAAGATGAGTACAGATACTCGAGAGGGAACAGGAACGTGGGATGTGGCTTGGGATTGTGAGTCAAAGCCTGCATTCAATACCATAAACCTACCCATACCCCCACGCACAGCACCACTGGGTATAATCCTCACAATAATAGGCCCCCTACCAAAAAAATCAATCTGTTCAATAGTTTTCCATATACAACCCAAACCGAAAGAAAATCAGTTGCTCTTTCAGATCGCAACAAGGAAATGCAAATTTAAGGAAGAAACTTTTATTGGTCTAGATACTAGGTATTAAAACTTTTATTGGTCTAGATACTAGGTATTAAAACATATTTGAATGCAAGACACCCCACTGTTTGGGGAGCACCACAGCATCATTTCCTGCTGGTCTTTTTGCTTCTTCATTCCTCTCTCTTAAAAGTTCATGAAGATAAACGTGGAAATAAGGGGAAAGTGCCACATTAGGAAATTACTCAAAGTCCTGCCACTGGACATGCTCTTCTCCCCGGGTTGAACTGCCCAGCCAACTCTCATTTCATTGCAGAATCTTTGTTTCTCATGAGATCGTTGCTGCTTCTATTAGTTCCCAACCCACTCGAAGTCACAGTTCCTTTACCACAGAACAGTCATCTCCACGGCAAACCAACAGAAGGGATGCAGGCAATTTAGAAAGAAAAGAGGGGGCTGGAGTGATTATACAGTGGGTAGGGTGTTTGCCTTTCATGCGGCCGAGCTGGGTTTGATCCCTGGCATCCCATAGGGTCCCCCAAGCACCGCCAGAAGTAATTCCTGAGTGCAGAGCCAGGAGTAACCCCTGAGCATCACTGGGTGTGACCCAAAAAAGAAAAAAAATTAGAAAAGAGACAATCCTCTCCATGCTAAGGTTTCTAAATTTTTGAGCCCTGGATTTCATTTATTCATTTTTTAATTTTATTGATTCACCGTGAGATATAGTTACAAGCTTTCGTGTTTGGGTTACAATCACACAATGATCAAACGCCCATCCCTCCACCAGTGCACATTCCCCACCACCAATATCCCCAGTATACCCCCACCTTTCCCACCCTCCCACTGTCTCCATGGCAGACAATATTCCCCATACTCTCTCTCTACTTGTGGGCATTATAGTACTGAAAGGTTATCATATTTGGTCCTTTATCTACTTTCAAGCCCTGGATTTTAGCAGGGGAAAAAAAAATATAATCCCCAAATCCTTGACCAGGCTGTATTTCAGGGCTCCAGCAGAAGTTGGCAGTTGCCTCTTGTGTGTTTGGGAAGGGCTCGAGATCTTTATTTCTCTTCTCTCTTAATTCTATGCCACTGATATCTGCCAGTAAAATACATTAAACACATTACAGAAAGAGTTGATTTAGTAGAAGAAAAATTGTCCCGGGAGACCAGAAAAGCTACATTTTCTGTCTTACTACCATTTCCATAATAGAAACAATGTTTACATTTCCTGAGCCCATGCAGTGCCTCTAATGTATTCCAGTTCCTCCACCCTCCAGAGGCTGGGATGGAGATATTTGAGATTTTATTTTTCAGCTACCACATCAAGCACTTAAGATCTGACAATGGTGATGCGTATTCTCCCTTGGTATTAAAAAATAAAAGCTCCAGTGTTTGCGTTTGATTAGAGTCTCTCAGCTTGGTGGCTGATTAAGCAGGAACTGCAAAAGCAACTCTCTCCAGAAACACAGCATCATGGTTAATGTAGTGTAATATTATTGACGGGTCTAGTCACATAATTTTTATTAAATTGAAGAGATTAGCTCTGCTGAAGAATCTCATCGTGACAGCAAGCCTGAGTTGTAATAACAAGATCTGACACTTCTCAAACCCACCACACAGCCCCAAATGGTCTTTTTGCACTCTCCCCCTTCTTTCCGTTCAAGGGCTGGGAGGGCTTCACTAGAAATATTTGGTGTATTTACCTGAAAATGAGTGTTTATGGTTTGGGTTTATTTTGTGGAGATTTTTTCGGGGTGTGGAGTGGAGTTAAGGGCTTGAGGGGTGAAGAAAAATCAGTATGAACACTTGTGATCTGTGACCCTCGGGTATTTTCTTTCACAGTGCCTTGCAGCCCTTCCTCCAATTGTCCAACATGTAAACAGAGCTTTTCTCCAGTTCGAGTCTATGGTGCGCAGAAAAGCCATCAGAAGGAACCCCCAGAGCCCTGTGCAATTTATGCCTTTTGACTTGCATAGAACCTTGCCCTTTCCCCCACACTCCCTGTGTCTTAGTTTTATGAGGGGGAACTGAGCCACAATGTGGCAGGATCTGTTTCCCGAATATGCCCTACTCCGCAGAAAGAAGTGAAGTAGGAGCAGGATAGACTTTGGAGAGGGAAAAGCAAGTCTCTTAAACACAAAAGACCGCAAGGACTGGAGCCTATTTGCATACTGAGGTGGGGGGTGGGAGCAGGCTGGGAGGATTAATTAGCTCCAGTTTTGGCAAGCTGCTCCTGGAAGACAAGTTGTGCAGAGGTGCTATTGTCACTTATTACTGTTATTAATTAGCAGGGTGAACGCCAAACACAAACGAGCCCCGAGGCCCCGCCTCCATCCACTCCCTAACCCCTCTTGTGGTCCTGTCTTGCAGGAGTGATTCGGGAAAGTTACCTCAAAGGCCACGACCAGCTCGTCCCGGTCACCCTCTTGGCCATCGCGGTCATTCTGGCCTTCGTCATGGGGGCCGTCTTCTCGGGCATCGTCGTCTACTGCGTCTGCGACCACCGGCGCAAGGACGGCTCGGCCGTGCCGCGCAAGGACAAGGAGCTGGCGCACTCCCGCCGCGGCTCCATGAGCAGCGTCACCAAGCTCAGCGGGCTCTTCGGCGACGCGCAGTCCAAGGACCCCAAGCCCGAGGCCATCCTCACGCCCCTCATGCACAACGGCAAGCTGGCCACGCCGGGCAGCACGGCCAAGATGCTCATCAAGGCCGACCAGCACCACCTGGACCTGGCGGCGCTGCCCACGCCCGAGTCCACGCCCACGCTGCAGCAGAAGCGCAAGCCCAGCCGCGGCAGCCGCGAGTGGGAGCGCAACCAGAACCTCATCAACGCCTGCACCAAGGACATGCCCCCCATGGGCTCGCCGGTGATCCCCACGGACCTGCCCCTGCGGGCCTCCCCCAGCCACATCCCCAGCGTGGTGGTGCTGCCCATCACGCAGCAGGGCTACCAGCACGAATACGTGGACCAGCCCAAGATGAGCGAGGTGGCCCAGATGGCGCTGGAGGACCAGGCCGCCACCCTGGAGTATAAAACCATCAAGGACCACCTCAGCAGCAAGAGTCCCAACCACGGGGTGAACCTGGTGGAGAACCTGGACAGCCTGCCCCCCAAGGTGCCCCAGAGGGAGGCCTCCCTGGGGCCCCCGGGCGCCCCCCTGTCCCAGAACGGCCTGGGCAAGCGACTGGAGATGCATCACTCTGCCTCCTACGGGCTGGACTATAAGAGGAGCTACCCCACGAACTCGCTCACGAGAAGCCACCACCAGGCCGCCACGCTCAAAAGAAACAATACTAACTCCTCCAATTCCTCCCACCTCTCCAGGAACCAGAGCTTTGGCCGGGGGGACAACCCGCCCCCCGCCCCGCAGAGGGTGGACTCCATCCAGGCGCACGGCTCGCAGCCGGCGGGCCAGGCCGTGACTGTCTCCAGGCAGCCCAGCCTCAACGCCTACAGCTCCCTGACACGCGCCGGGCTCAAGCGCACGGCCTCGCTAAAGCCCGACGTGCCCCCCAAGCCCTCTTTCGCTCCCCTTTCCACCTCCCTGAAGCCTAACGATGCGTGTACATAATCCCAGGGGGAGGGGCCAAGGGTTGAACCCGCAGGAAAGGCGAGAGAGACGCCGGCTCAGCTCAGCGAGGTCCTCCACGGCCTGCGTACCCGCCAGACCCAGACGGCCTGTGCCAGCGTCAGCGCCCTGGGCCTCCCCTCCGGGACCCCCGGCCCTCCGGAAAATCTCGCCACGGGGTGTGGAGGTTTGTGACCGACTCACCTCCGTTCACTACCTTCACGCTCCCCGACACCCTACACTACTAGGTCGGAATCACAAAAGACTTCAAAGGATCATCACAGACATGAGCCAAAAGCACACCCCCAACACACACACACACAAACACAGACACACACACAGACACACACACACTACATCACTCCCAGGGGTGAACAGCCACTCGAATATTTTCTCCATGACCACACAGGGCGCTGCCAAATCGGGCTCACCCTCCAAGCCGCAAAAACACTACATTTTTTTTTAAATCATGAAAATTAAAAAGACAAAAAAAAAAAGAATTCATTGATAACTCTAACTCAGATTTTAACAATGGCAGAAGTTTACTATGCGCAGATACTGTGAAATGCCCACCAGTGTTACAGCTTTCTGTCCTAGCAGATGAATGCCATGTTGGGCCATGATGTCGATGTCGTAGATTTCTGCTCCTCCTCCTTTTAATGAAATAACGTGACCGTTAACGCAAGTAACTCTTTATTTATTGTTCACCCTTGTTCTCCTTAAGGAAAGGACTCATCCACATGCCATCCTATGAACAGCTCTTCAGAAAACCCATTGAAAAAGTTAAAACTATTTAACGTGAAATCCATTAACTGGAATAATTGAGTTTCTTTATTTTTACAATAAATTCACTGAGTAAATAAGTTGGAGCTGGAATTCTGAACTTTGTTTGGACTGTCTGCTTGCTAGCTAAAGGAAAAAAAGTTAACAGGGGAATCTGTATTCAGATCTATCGGTTAATCATGTCTCTGGCCTATATAATCTACAAAAACAAAATTATTTTTAATTTTTAAAAAAAGTCCTTCCAGATCCTAACTTCTAGAACAACCAAGAGAGGAACGTTTGGGGTGGCACTTCCATGCCCTGTTGCCACCCACCAGGTTGTCGGTGGCTCCTACTTTCTGTGAAGGCGCCAGTATGTGCTGTGCCATCTCATTTCACCTTGCATGTGAGACAGCAAACATGAGCCACAAATCGCGTGAACTAATTTATATGCTGGCTGCTCCCTCGCATAAATTAAAGATTTGCCCACCCGGGTCTCCCGTGGGGTTCCATCTGTGAATAGCCTGTTTTCCACATGTAAATTTGTGCCTTACACCCTGAGTTGTGTACACTTGTAAACTGTTGTTATGCTCAAACCGCCCCCCTTTCTAAAATAAATGCAGATATTTATTTAACCCTCCCTCAGCTTCCCCAGCCCACGCCCTCTCCAACTCTCTGGAAGGCGAGTACTCGTCCAGCAGATGGAAGGAGGAGGCAGTAGGGATGGGTGTGAGCAGCCGCCTGGGAAAACTGGGCACTCAGCACTATCCCCTGGTCGTGCCAAGTAGAGCCACCCTTGGGCTGTGCTGCCAGCACAGACCCCAGTGTTGAGGGTGACAGACCCCCCTTTCTGCCTGTAGAACTCCGTTTCCCTCATACTTTCAATCATTTCAATGTGGTGGTAGCCTAGGAGCAGGAAAGGGACAAAGATTCCCATCCTTTGCTGCTGTGACCTCTTACTGGAGAGCATGCTGGGTGCAGGGGGTTGGGGGTAACCCTAGAGGAGGCCCCATGCCTTATGCTCAGCACACATACAAATACACCCAAGAGATGACCTGGAAACGGACATGGGTAGGCTAGTCCCATAGCCACAAACGTGAAATGCCCAGTACGAGGCCATCCACAATAGATGCTCCAAAAATGTTGAATGGGACAAAAGATTTTTTTTTTAATTTTTGAAAACTTTTCTCATCCTTTGGTAGTTCTTGTCTGTTGGGTGGAGTGGGACATGTGCTCATCTTCTCCTTGGTTTTCATTAGCTCAAACGAACGAGAGGGACTTTTGTTTACTCTGTCATGAACAAAAGGATTCTCACATCCTGTAAACCATGAGCACTGAGGTCAGTATTGTTTGAGGGTTTGTATTTGGTTGTTTTCCTTTTATTGGACAGTTAAACAATGTTTGGTGTCTCTGAATCTTTTAATTTTTAGTATGAGCTGGGTTTAGTTTTGTCTTTAAAAGAGAGAGCGAGAAAGAGAGAGAGAGAATTCAGGACAATTTTGAGTTGGCTAGTAAAGAAGGGAAGCTTCCAGAATGAGTGTAGTGTAGGTTCTCCTGGGTGTTTGGCAGGGTCAGGGCTCAGTCTGCTGTTCCAAACATCCCTTGCAGTTTTGCTGTTGTTTGAGGTAGATCTTTGTAGTTGTTGCGTTGTTAGGTTTTTGTTTTGTTAGTGGAATCAATGTTTACATCCTCTGAACTCTGTACCCTGAAACCATGAGATCTTCTAGAAACTGAGATCATTGGTTTGTTTTCTTTCTTCCCCTTGCGTCTTCTTCATAGTCACAGAATATGGGAAGGTGCTGGGTTTGTGTCCCCTTCTCCCCTCCCCCAAAGCTGCCACCTTCTCCCTCAGCCTGGAGCCCCAAGAGCGTTGTGGGTGCAGCTCCAGCCTCACTGCTCTGCCGTGTTAAGGAGGCTGTGTCAAAACTGCCCTCCTGCAACCTTGTACCCCACAACACCCCACAAACCTTCATATGCTGTGTTCATCCTACGTGGCCCACATGTATTGAGCTGGTCTTCTGCATTTAAGTATTGTCCCCTCTTTTGTTCCCCACTGTATGTGGGGGAGGGTCCATAAACCTGTGTGCCTTTGCTTTCCACCCTTGCTAGTCACTGATAGATGCAACAAACTCAGATTTATATTTGTTGTAAAGTTGTAAAAATATTGTGATGTCACCAATTTTCCCTCCATCACCAACCACATCCCCTAACATCTGATTCATGACTTATTGTATGTTGTAAACAAGGAAAAAAGAAAAAAAAAGGTAAAGGGGGGAAAAAAAGGCAAGGAAAAGGCTCTTTATTACTTAAAAGTAATAAAACCAGACTGTTCTACATTCTCTTCTGTGTCCTGAATGCTTTCATTTATCTCGTTTTCCTTTTTTCAGTCCCATGTCCTGTTGTCCCATTCTACTCTTTGCTCCATCGCTAACTGGCACGAGTTAGACTCATCTGTTTACAGCTCCCCTCCTGTTCCCTGACACACACCTTACCCCTCACAAACTCTGTGTTTCCTCTGCCTGCACAAAATCTGGAGAAAAGTTCAGCGGCAGCCATCGGTAATTAAGAGGCAGAGTGTGCCTTGCCTCCCTCTATTCATTTTATGCATTTTCTTTCTATGGGCTTGCTCATCGTCAAACATTTATGGTAGGCTTGATCATTTAAGAGATCGAGGCTAGGATTTTAGTACGTAGGGTCCACTAAAAATAGATCCTTGAACAGATGTGACTTCATTCTCTTTACATATTAATAAGATGGAGGGTGCCTGGTTTTATTCCTTGTTAGCATTTATCTCATGTAACCCAGAAGGCATGGTTGAATGCCTATCTGGATAGAGCCCTTCGTTTTCGTTGGTTTTTTTTTTTTTTTTTTTTTTTTGCCAGATAATATCACGAGAGGCCTAGAGTAGGTTTGACCCTCGGGGACAGTTTTTAGAGCAGTCATTAAAAAAGTGTTTGGCTACCATATTTATTTTTGACCTCTTGAACTATTTTTCTCTGAACTGTTTTTCCTTTCTTTGGCTTTTAGGTAAGTTTAAGTGTACCCTTTTAACAAGTCATTTCTCATTGCATTTCTTTAACACCATGGGGTTAGGCCCAAAGTTGCTGAGGATCCAGCACCCACCTCTGGGAGCAGAGAAAGATGGTCGTGGCACCTGGATTGGGAGAAAGGAATACTGCGGAGGAGGTGCCCTGAAGTTGGGGCAGGAGGCGACAAGAGTAGAGAGATGACTTGTGCAAAGGTGCCAGAGCTGACACGTTTGAAAGACCAAGGGGTGAGGGTCCGTAAGTGGGGTCCCTGAGAGCCTGGCAGGGACAAGGCTGGAGCTAGCCCAGAAAGATTGTTAAGAAAGGTTCTAGTCAAGCTGATGGGCAGCTCAACCTCTATTAAGGGTATGTAGGCCACGGCTGGGGTGGGGGTGGAGGCTGATATCTCCCTGGAAGTCACATAGACGTGGACAGTAAGCTGGTCCAGAGATAGACTGAGGGCCACCAGGCAATGGGCCAATTAGCACGTCACTTTGGGAGGAGCAACACAAAGACCTGCTCTCTCCCATCTCAAGGTATTTAGGAAACAACCCCATCAGCTAAGGGTGTATTGGGGGAGGAGGTCACTCCTTTTGGCAGAGAGACTCCTTCTCATGTGACAGAGAACTTGACTGCTGCTTAAGAGCTAAGAGAGGATAAGTCTCACAGCTGGTCCAAATGCCTCCCAGTTAGGGAAGTCTGTATAAAGTGGGGGTGAGGGGGTAGGGGGGAGATCTTGAGGTCCTCTGGGTAAAAGGGTTCGTGACCATCATCCCGGATCTGCCAGCAGAACAGTTCCTCCTGGGATAAATCTGTCTTCTTTGGCCTGTTCCTCTCACCCTTCCAGGGGTGGGGGCACCCTGACAGAGCCCACTTCTCTCCACTTCCTGCCCAGCCTTTCCCTCTCCCTCCCCCACCCATTCTCCCTGGGGAGCCTTCCTGTGTCTTGCCCTTCTCCTAGAGGGCACCCCAAGTTCCTTCCTCGAGCTGGGCCTGAGCTCAGCTCCCTCCAATTTGAAGCAGGCGCAACTGCTGGAGTGCAACCTGACACGTGTTCTGGTCTGGGAGATTTTGCTGTTGTCAGCTTTGTTCTGGCCTGGGGAGAGGTGACAAGCCAAACAGGTGCAGCCTGAATTTTCACAGCAGCCAGCCTGAAGAATGTGGATGCGCAGACAGTCCAGCATTTTCTTTTGCACTGTATGTGTCTGCCTGCTTGTTCCAGGGCTCAGAGCCTTCCTGGGTTGTTGGTTATTGCTGTTCTGGGGCGGCTGGTCTCAGGAATGACTGGGCAGACTGGAGTCTGATGGGGCCACAGCTGAAGGCTTCCACTCACCTACTTTCCTTAAGTGCTTCGTCAAGCACAAATGGTTCTCCTCCATCAGCCCCGTGAGTTGGCTGCCTGAGCAAAAGCTCGTTCCAAAATAAAAAGAAGTCATTCAGCAAGTGAAATTAGAGCATCAGAAAGGCACCTACCCTTTCAAACACTGGCACATTCTGCTCGAGGGAAAGGGGTGAGGAGAGTGAAAAAGAACCCTCTGGTAACAGAACAATGAGCTTTGGAGTACAAGCCTCCCCCTGGCTGAGCGCTGTGGCAGCTGGGTGCTCAGAGTCGGTAACCCTTCTCTGGGGCTTCTCTAACCAGGTGGCGACAGACTCCGGAAGGGAGCTGGGAAAGCAGGGCTCCAGTTTATTGATCGGGATGCCAGACAGATGGGGAGCTCCCCTAGTCCATTTAGAGTATTGTGTGTCCTGAGTTCTACCCCCTCGGGATGCCTGGAGCCGGGAAAGTGACCTCCAAGAGGCTTAGGGCTGAAGTGATGTGCATTAAACGTGGCCGCACCAAACAGTGCGCAGATGTCTTTCTCGCAAATGGAGATGAAATATGAGCAAATCAAGAGTGGCAGCTGAGTAATGAGGGGTTCCCCATCCCCCCTGCAAGCACATCCCTGCCCCCCACTGCAGGCTCACACAAAGGCTTCTGTCGGGCTGCTCCCTCCCATGACCAGCTCAGGGCAGATCCATGTTTGTGGAAGGTGGGCCCTTTGGGAAGGTCTTTCCTCCCCTCTTCCTGGGGAAAATGGATCCCACCTCACACCTGGGTATAAGCCACATCTCTTCTCTTCCCGTTTACTTTCCTGGAGGACTTCCAGGAGAGTCATCACAGCATCCCCAGAGCAAGCCCTGGGTCTGCCAATGGGCTGCAAGAAAGGTCCAAAATGGAAAAGATGAGAAAGAACGGGAAAGTAGGGATAACATCGGAAGCATTTTTTCATTGATGGTTGTCAGGAAATGTACACAAACACAGGTAAAAGTGGCATGGCATGTAGTGTCAGATGCCGACATGGCACTAGAGAAACTCAGACGAACTCCCAGGGGTCTTTTAGGATGAGGAAGATGGAAAGTCAGTCTGAGAGCCAAACACTCTCTTTCCTTCTTCAGTCTGACCACTACCCTCACCCGGACTAGGGAGAGGAGAGGGAGAGAAAAGTGAGCGTGTCTAATGAACATTTAACCTGGCTAGACCTGGTCAGTGCAGACCTGAGAATTTCAACCACTCGGGTGACCGCATCGTCCAGGAGAAATGAAAGGGGCTTCTGGTCAGGGCCAAGACATGTGGGACAGACAGATGGACGTCTCCCTGTGGATAGCAACAGTACATTTTATCTGGATTCTACCTCCAGCTGTGCAGGGAGCAATGCACTGACGAGTACCCTCCTTTATGCAGGATCCTCAGTTTGGATGTAGAGGAAGGGGGTTCTCCTGGGGCACTGACCCACACTGAAATGCAGTCATGATTCCCAAACCTGCATGTTGACCTCACCCCCTCCTCTCTCTGAGGAATACTGTGCGCCTTACACAATTACTGCGATTCACCGAAGGGAAAAGCCTCCCACGGCGTCTCCCAGGAGAGCTGATTGCAACAATCCAGTCCCCAAAATAAAGACGAGGCACACACGTTCTATTTTAAGGGCATTGTGCTCTAATATTTTTCCATCATTAAAGAACACGTCTCTTCCTTCCTGCGTCTGCAAAGTCTTGATGCCGGCAGCGTTGTTAGGAGCTGTCAACAGAACAGGGAAGCAGGGAGCTGAAGCCATTTCAGCAGTCTTGCTTCTGACGGTGCACCCCCCTCTCGGGACAGCAGGAGCATGAAGCAAGGACCAGCTCCTTCAGTTTCTCCTTCCAACTCTAGCCAGGCCGAGCACAAGAAAAAGTCAAGAAGCTCAATAGATCCCAGGATTAATAAGGAACGAGGGAGATGACATGTCCTAGATAAACTTACACGGGTAAAGAACAGGGCCCCAATAATACAATAACATTGCTTTTTAAAAAAAAAAAGAAACATGAAAGTCAGGGACAGAATTATGATCATTAATCACTGTAATAGTAATCACAGATGATGAGCGATAAGAAATGGGGAGAAGCAATACGTGAAGAAATGGCCTTTATGTAAATAGACTCACACAGCCTGTGCTCTTTTTTTTTTTTTTTACTTCTTCCACTAGGAATTATGGGCTGGAGCGATAGCACAGCGGTAAGGCGTTTGCCTAACAAGCGGCCAACATGGCCAACTGGAGTTTGATTCCTCGGCCCCTCTCAGAGAGCCCGGCAAGCTACCGAGAGTATCTCGCCCGCACGGCAAAGCCTGGCAAGCTCCCCGTGACGTATTCGATATGCCAAACACAGTAACAACAAGTCTCATGATGGAGACGTTACTGGGCCCACTCGAGCAAATCGATGAACAACGGGAGGACAGTGATCTTCCACTAGGAATTATTATTTTGTGGGCTAGAAAGATAGTACAGTGTTTAAGGCATTTGCCTTGCACACAGCTAACACCAGTCCAATCCCTGGCACCACATATGGTCCTCCAAGCACACTTGGAGTGATCCCCAAGCACAGAACCAGAAATATGTCCTGAGCACCACCCGGTGTGGCCCTAGCATAGCACTGTAGCACTGTGTTCCCGATGTTCATCGATTAGCTCGAGCGGGCCCAGTAACATCTCCATTGTGAGACTTGTTGTTACTGTGTTTGGCATATCGAATACGTCACGGGTAGCTTGCTAGACTTTGCCATGCAGGTGAAATACTCTCGGTAGCTTGCCAGGCTCTCCGAGAGGGGCAGAGGAATCAAACCCAGGTTGGCCGGGTTGGCCACATGCAAAGCAAATGCCCTACCTGCTGGGCTATCACTCCAGCCCTAGCATAAAAATAATATTTTGAGGGACCAGAAAGATAGAACAGCAGATAGCACTTCCCTTGCATGTAGCTTATATGGGTTCCATAAATGTTCCCAGCACCATATGGATTCCCCAAGCACCTCCAAGATTGATTCCTAAGCACAGAGCCAGGAGAAAGTCCTGGGTACAGCCAAATGTTGCCCAAATAACCGTACCTCCCTGAATAAGTAATTATTCTGACATTTATCCCCATTATTTTGTGCATCTCAAAAATGCCTTTTGTCACCAAATTATATACCATTGTATACCCTACAGTTTATTCACCTATTGATGAACATTGGGGTAAGTTCTGCTTTTTATTATAAAGAGTTAAAAATATCTATATCTTAAACAAAAGACATAAACAAAAAAGGATGGATCCCTACTTCCCATTAAAGAAGCTGCAGGTCAAGGAAGTATGAAAAGGAAGAAATACTTGGTCTTGTCTTTTCATGTGAGCTACACTGGCTTCCTGGACACTGTGGGTACCAACCATTTTGACTTTATCCCTAATATCAACTCTATTGTTGGATGATTAAGTGGAGGACCTGCAAAATCCCCGGAAGCAGGGCAGAGATAGAGATGCCTCCACCTACGTGCCTCTTCTCTGGCCACCTAGCTGCCAGGTTTCTGTGGCTCATGCCTCAGCCTCTACCTCCCGGAGTCAACAAGACGCATTGTGTGAATGCACGTAGCACAGAAGGGGGTAGCACTGTCACCTCTGAGTGATGGCTGCCACATGGACAGAAGCTCCTTATTCCACAGTGCCCTGGAGCAGCCAGCCCACCCTGTGTGCCACCTTCACAGGCAACTCGGATTCAACCTTAAGGAAGTAGAGCCTGGCTGATCTTTGACTGCCATGTTCTCTTTCTAGCCTGTCTGGTTGCCAGCAAAACCCTGTCTCCATCCCACACAACCTTTTCTCAGCACACGTCTGCTATTAAGTAAAAATAAAGGCTTGGCTTCCACCCACATGGGTGATGGTTTTAAAATACATAAGTATCCAAACTGCCACACAGTGCTCTTTACTGCCCAATGAAAGCCACAATCATGGAGACAATTAACTCCCTAATCACAAGGCTCAGGGTCAATCATCAATTAACCTGGAAAAGGATATTTTCTGTTCCAAAGTGGGCATTGTGAGACTCTACCAAAAGCAATGGCTGCTCTGTTAGAGACCAGCTTCCTGCACTGCCAGGAACAGAATGAATGTGTGTGTGTGTGTGTGTGTGTGTGTGTGTGTGTGTGTGCGCGTGTGTGTGTATGTGTGTGTGTGTGTGTTTCTGCATGTGTATATGTAAAAGAAATCTGTCTGTTGAAAGTTGATATTGGTGTTGACTGATTTGAATTCCTAATTGGTATTTAATTTTATTTAAGAAACATTGATTTGTTTCCCCTCTGGTTCCAGGGTAAAGAGGAGGCCTGTGATCACATTTCTTCCTTGGGGAGGGAAGATAATGTGTTAGACTTATATGCATGAATAGAAACAGGTAAATAGTCATATTTCCTCTGACTTTGTAATTTAAACAGTGTAAGTCAGTAGGGAAAGGCTGTAATTGGAGCCAAAGTGAGGTGAAAATTACTAGGTGTTGGAGCATCTGCATCTCATTTTTAATTAGGTGACTATAATAGCAAGATCAAAAACTTTTTCTTGTCACTCAATCTTTGGGGCTTTCTAATCAAGAAACCAAAGAGCCTGTTTGTCCTCAGGAAAGAGTGACCCAAAAAGATCCTCTTTAATTACCTGATTACCTGGCTGGTGCAGCAGACAGGTCTGGCCTCAGGGACAGAGCAGGACTTGGTGAAGGTGGTGTGATGAGGGCAAGGTGCATTGCCATCACTCCCATGAGGGCTCTCAGGAACAGTGACCACCTTCTTGTTCCTTAGGAGCTTTGTGCCTTCTCCCCTCACAAGGCCAAGTCACATAGATGGAAGAGAGTAACACACTGTGTGCCTTTGGGCCTCGGTGCTCATCAGAGCTGATGCTGCCATTTATGGGGCAGCCATAAAACTCTCTGGCACCTTCTTTTCCTATCTGCATGCCAGAGGTAATGATGGCTGCCCTGCACACTCCTTCCCTAAATGTTAGAGTCAGTTAGAGTCAAACAAGGTGAATGCTGACCAATACTTGCAAAACTTGACCCCCCCACTATGTCCCTCTCAGACTTCGCATCCCAAACAAGATCCCATTCACCCTTAATCTTCAAATTATATAGATGATGCTGAGTGCCCCCCGCCCCCATCCTGCTGATAATGAAAATGGTCTCTTTGGGGTGTTTCTCTCTCTCTCTCTCTCTCTCTCTCTCTCTCTCTCTCTCTCTCTCTCTCTGCCAACTCCTTAAATACTTTTCAGCTGCCAACATAAGCAGCCGGACCAACCCAGTTAAACAAAAGCCCTGCCTGACCGCTTAGAATTCTGGCTCTTTTTCAATGGCCATCTCAACCATCCTGTGCCTGCAGGACATCTGGGGACTCTGACCCCTTGCATGCCATTCTCCTGATCTGCTTAGTCTGCCTTCTCTGCCACGGGGGCTCCTCCTGTGTCCTGGGTCCCAGCTGTTGCCTCTGGACAGGGTTTCTGGGCTTCAGTGCTGCCACAAGCAGTTCTTCTATAAGTTCATTCACCACCTTTGATCTGTAAGATGATGCCTGGTGACTTTGGCCTCTGTCCACCTTGGTGCTTTGCTCTCTGAGCTAATCTATTCTCAGCCACTGCCCGTAAGCATCCCTGCAGTGGCAGCTGTCTAGGCCCCAGGGGCTTCCACTTCCAGATATAAAAGACTTGGTTGGAAGTTCTGCTCCCTGTCCCAAGTCTATTCCTGTCTCATGTGCCAAAAGTTTGTGACATGTTTTTCAAGAGAAGAACGACTTTGTTGTAACTATACAGTACTGTACCATGAATGATGGTTACTACCCATCTTGCAGTGTTGAAAGATCTAAATCCATACCCTCCTTTCTTTTTTTTAAAAAATAATTTATTTGGTTTGCTTTTTGGGTCATACCCAGTGATGCTCAGAGGTTACTCCTGGCTCTGTGCTCAGGAATAACTCCTGGAAGTGCTTGGGAGACCATATGGGATGCCGGGGATCGAACATGGGTTGGCTGCGTGGAAGGCAAATACCCTTCCCACTGTTCTAGCACTCTGACCTCATACCCTCCTTCTACACAAGAAACCAAGACGTAAGAGGCCACCCCATTAACTGCTCATTCGTGGCACAGAAGGGGACAGGAAGCAGGTGCCCCCACCCCTAATTCATTGCAGGACACCATATTCTGTGAAATGCAAAAACTTCTGTGAAAAGTAATACCAGAGCAGGGCGTTGCAGTGGAAGAAAATAAGATAGAAATTAATCTCTCTCATGTAATAACCCCAGAGCAAGTAATCTGTGATCAAGGGTCAACAGGTCTCCCATTCTCCACAATGTGGCTATACCTCCAGATCCAAGTTGTACCGGTTTCAAGGTCAACAGAAAAGACAAAGGAGCGGGTGGGTGGAGTCCGAGTGATTTTTGAGAATTTGTCCTGTGAGGTGCCCAGAACATGTTAGCTCATGCCCCAGTGGAAGAGCATTGTCACACACTATATATGGCAGCCTGGGAGGCAGGGGCAGGATCTCCAGGCCCTGTGCTCTGCCTGTGCTCAGGCTTGTGCTCTCATTTTTAAAGGAAAGAGTGAAAGGCTAATTCAGGAAATCAGTGGCTGCATTCTGCACACTTAGAATGTGCAAATCTTATGTGTGTACATACATTTCTGCTTACATGCACATTTTATAAAAGAGAAAATGTTATTCATCGTGGCATATATAAGCACCTGCCTCCCCCAGGCTTTGTCTGAGCTGCCTTCTTTGTCTGAGCTGTGCCCTCTTCTCCTGCAAATTCGCCTCTTTCACACACTACACTGTGTCTGGGGGAGAGAGAGTTGCTTCTCCAACAGAAGGCAAGCATGCCACGGGCAGTAAGTGTATACAGTCTCTATTGAACCTCTAAATGGTAGGTGTACAACAGTTTATTCTACTATGAAACTAGGTTAGCAAGGGCTGGCTGCGTGTTCAGACATTCATTGCTGTTACTACGTACAGGCTATAGCGGGAATCACAGGCTCTCTCGCGTCAGGTGCTGGGCTGCGCTTCCTGGCACGAGCTTTGCTCATTCCCACAAGAGTCCTCCTACCCTTTGTTATTTCCATTTGCCAGATCCAACAACAGAGGTGCAAAGAAGTGGAGACACTCCCCCATATTCACTGAGCTAGGAATTGGCGGGTCTAGGGTCCATACATTCAGGTGAACCCCACATAGCCTGTGATTTCATCATCTTATGTCTTATGAGGAGAGGGAGGATAAGAAATGCTTTATTACCATGATAAAGGGGGCCTATCAGAAACCAAGAGATAGCCAGCACAGGAGGAAGCTAAGTGATTAATGACACAAGGAACAGGAGTCAGACGAATCCCTGGTGACACTCTTCCAGTTACAGACAAACGGCTCAGCCCATCCTCGGATACTCAGTGTGCGCACGCGCAGCCCGTGGCTCAAAGGAGAGGCTCCGTTTTCCAAAGGGCTCTCACAAGGGTGGTGAAGTTAGGTAGCTGCAACTGGGAATGAGAGAAGCAAATATTGCAGTACCCCAAAGCCTTGACGCTCTTGAGATTCCCCGCCCCAGCAAAACCTGTGCAGGCAGTGATTGTAGAACATCAGACATGCCCCAAGACCATAGAAAGGGCATCCGGAAAATGCTGTACTGGCGATAGGAGTGCTGACTCCCCAGCACGTGACTCTGGAGGCTTACATACCTATGAGTGTGTGTGTGTGTGTGTGTGTGTGTGAGAGAGAGAGAGACAGAGACAGAGAGAGAGAGACAGAGAGGGAGAGTGCAAGAGAGATTTCTCTCTACTCAGTGCTTTGCTGTGTAAGTGCTGATAAGAACTTCCTAAAACTAATTCAGGAGAGCTTTTTTTTAATGCAGCTTGGGTGTGTGGGGAGGCGGGGGCAGATCATGAAACGGAGAGGAAAAGGACGAGACTTGATTCACAAACACGTTGGGAATCATGGCATCATCTTACCCATTCTCAGCAAATAGAATCAGCAGCATCCAAGCCTCCAATAAAGGTGTATCACCTTCGCTGGTGCCGCAAACTGCAGATTAAGCCACTTTTTTTTTTAATGCTGTTCAAATTGCCTGTGAAGCAACCTTTTATGAGATATGATGGTTCAAACAATTTTGCAAAGAGCAGAAGACAAAGAATACGGTTTTTACACTGAACTGGTTTCCTAGGAAACCCTGAAAAAAAATGTAGCATGATATCTCTTAGAGCTAGTTCAAGGACCAGGCCTTCTCTTTACTTATTTTTTTTTTTTGAGTGGTGTTTAATATATCTGCCTCTCAGTCTCCCTGCAGGATAAGCAGGAGGGTTGGACAAGCTCTCCTATACCCAGTAGCCCAATGTTCTCCTGCTAACTGAAGGTCTGCTCCACACAAACAGAAAATATTTGAACCAAGTCAAGCCTTCATTACTCTGCAGCAATTTGAAGTAAAAAGGAATAAAGTTTGAAACATCTGCACTTCCATTAAAAAATGGTCTCAACTAAGAAACTGAGGCGGGGGAGGGGGAAGGCCAACCCATTCTTTTTCCAATCATATCTAGATTAACTTCTTCAAGGTCTTCAAATACTATTTTAGGTTTATTTTCGCTTGGGTTCTTTATCCATCTCTACGAAGTGCTGGCATATGCAGTCTGCCAGAGGGTGCCTGAATTAGCGGTGTGTACATCCCCAACCTCAGATGCACAACTACCAGGCTCTAGGGGTGCTGGAGAAGCTGTAGTGGGGGGGGAGGCAAGGGTCCATGGGTTAGTTCCCTGTTCAGGAGAATGAGCGAGCTTGTTTGCAGAGATACCTTCCCTGGTCTTCCTTGCCATCATTCATTACTTGTAGCAAGAGGACATCAAAATAGGAAAAGGAAAGGAACATCTGGGCTGTGTGGGAAGGAGTTATATTTAATTTTAAAATAAATGAGGCATCAACTCTTCAAGCTTCAGTTATTTTTTTTTAATGGAGATAAACAAAACATTGGTTTGCGAAAGCTGGGGTATCTTTTTTTTTTGTGGGAGAACAGAATGGGAAGGGACATGCAGCTCCTTGCTCCATGGGTGCTCACATCCCCTCTCTGAAAGAGAACCAGGGAGAGACCAGGGTAGGCAATGGGGCAGGAGGGTGATTGCTGGGGGGTGAACGGGTCCCGGTACTCAGTACCAGACAGGCAGACACTTACACCCCTGCCCCTACACAGGTGTCTGGGTAGATGTGACTTTCTGGGGAGAACCCTCCCCATGCAGAAACCAACACACACACACACACACATACACACACACACACACACACACACACACACACACACAGTTTCTCACTTAGAATTCTGGAGGAGAATTGGTGGAAGAGCCTTTGCAGCCATCAAACACTTGTCAGGAGCCGTTTTATCTAGTACACCGTGAGTGGAGTTGTCCAGAGGAGAGAGAGGAGCCCAGAATCTGAACATTTTCCCTCAGGTGAGAAAGTGTGAGCTGCAAAACCATCTGAGGCAGACTGACAGACACCGTGGTGAGCCTGGTGGTCCCAGGAAAGCAGCACGAGGTTCTCTGGGTCAGGTCATCAAACACACCACAGACAGTGATAGGAGAAGTCAGATGTTTAATAATAATGACGTTTCCCTCCCATGCATACAGCTGCTGTGGGGCCTCCTAAACAAACAGCCCAAGCAGAGAGGGCAGCAGGGCCAGGGGATGGCCCTTTATGCAAGTAATTGGGGAAAGGTCCAAGAGGCAACGGGATGCAGACAGGAGCTGTGCCTTCCACCGGAAGGCAAGGAAATGGGTCTTCCAGGGAGACGCCCTTCAGGAAGAGGTTTATAGGTTTCACCTTTCAAAGCAGGCAACCTCCAACCAGTCTCTCGGGCTCCACCCTTGAAATTAATCTTTTTCCAGAGACATATATGGGGTGGCAGATTTATTTTCAGGGGCAGGGGGTGGCGGGCTTCTAAGCGGGACACTGCCAGCAATCCTCAGCTGACTAGCCTGGCAGGTCAAGGGCCCAAGAATGAGGTACCGCTCAGACCCTGGCCAAGGCCACCCTGGAGGTACGTGAGGGCTTCGAAGGTTACACTCTCAATGTTCAGGGGACAGATAGTGCCAGGGATCTCGAACTGGAGTGTCTATCCCTTAACCCTATATTGTTACTCCATCCCTGGGCTGGGAGAATTTTGTTACAATCACATTCTAATTACAAGCTGGGAGTTTCGTTTGTTGGATTTGAGTGGAGAGGTGAGGAGGTGGCTTGTAACTCCAGCCTATCCACTTTTTGCTGCAAGTTAAATGGACCTCATTTGAAGGAGGGAAACACAATTTAAAAAGAAGCCTGTGGCGTGCTGAGGAGGGCACAAAGGTGCCCTGTATGTGGAGACAGTATGCCTGGATGCATAAAGGCCTTGGACAGAGGCTGCACTGGGGAGTAATGGTTCTAGGTTTGGTGGTTCTTGGTTTCTCAATAGCATTGTCCTCTTTATCTTAGAGGGAGCGGGTTAATTCTCTCTCTGATCCTGATGGAACCATAAATTTGGATTGCTTACCCTTTCCCAATCAAGAGATAGGTGACCCAAGCTAGACAACTCAAACTCTGTTCCCCAGACATTTTCTGGGGAGCCAGTGAGAGGGACCCACACCCAGAGATATTCAGGGATAACTCCTAGTTCAGCTCAGTGCTCGGGGGACCATGGGGGATGCCGGGTTGGTCATGTGCAAGGCAAGTGTCCAGGCAGCTGAAGTATCGCTCCAGATTCTTCAATAGATACGCCCTCATGAGCTATTGCCTCCAAAGGCAGGCCCAGGCTCCATAACCACACAGGATATGGATAGAGTGAAAGACTCCCCCCCCTCCCCCCATAGAGGACAACCACAAGAGCAGTGTGAGACGGGGAAAGGAAGCCATGGTAGAAGTGCCTGTCTCCAGCAGGCTCCGGCATCCTGAGGGGGGTGAACTGAGCTCCATGGCAGCAGCCTGGCTACACAAGCCTTCCTGGCAAAGGGTACCACTTGCAGACCAAACCCGCATGAGTGATAGTCGAGATTCCCTTGACTTCCAGTAACTACCTTTCACCTCGATGGGAGGTCAGCGGAAGCACTGCCACTTACCCAGATATGGGGGTGTCAGGAGGAGCTGCACATTACTGACCCGCAAGGAGCCCAGAACTAGAATACCAAGCGGCAGAGTCTTTTCTCTGTGGGGTCTCCTGGGGGTCTCTTCCCCTCTGGTGGTCTTTGGGCATAGCTGGGTCACAGAGACCACCACACTCTGACTGTACAGGGCCTCCAAAGTGGCCACTCCCCAACCCACTCCACACTGGGCAGCAGGAAATAATAGGAGAGCCCAGGGTTCAAAGCCATGTACCGGCGGGCCTAGCTGACATCTCCTCTGCCCAACAGCCATTTACCTGGGGCAGGTGCAGGTAAGTGCATCTTCGAGAGCAGTTCTCCAGGAGCACAGCATGATTTGGAGATTTGCCCTTTACCACTGTCTGCTGATTGACTTGGGAGTAATTACTTCACCTTTCTACATCTTACCATCCTCATTTACAGGGGGGAGGGGGAGAGGGAGGGGAGGGCAAAAAGGTTTGGGTGGGGACTGGGGAAGAAATTAGATACATTTTTAGAAAGTTCTGGCACACACTAGCTCTCAATCAATAGCATCCATGGGGGAGGGGTGTCAAAGGACAGGGAAGCCTGGACCCCTTTCCTGGAATGCTCATGTGATTCCAAAGTTTCACACCCATATAGGCAGTTTGGGGTTAGTCTTCACTTTTCCGAAAGTCGGCTCTGGTCACGAACGCCAGTTCCCTGAGCTTACTGCAGTGCCCGGAGCCCGCACTGGACAGCTTTATGTTGAGTGACAGTTCCGTGTGCAGTCCCTGGGCCTTGGATGAGTTTAAACAAACATGACAATCTCCACGCTAGCAGGACTCAATAGGTATCCAAGGGGGTTTTATTCTTTAATGTTAAAATTAAATTTTCCCCTCAGACTACCAGAGCACCAGCTGTAAGGTAAGGAGAGGTCTCAAAAAATCTCAATACGTGTATTGTATTCAGAGGTGGGGGGGGGGGGGGAGTAGACGGTACCCAGAGTAGGGGAGGAGGAAGAGAACATCAATAATAGCAAGCCTCTCCCCTGGGCCAGGCCTCACTCAGTGTGTTTTCAGTGTTAAGCTGACAAGACTTGTGGGCTGATTCTAGCGGACACAAGGAAACAAACGTATTTTCCAAATACGTCTGTCAGGAAATTGCAGAACGGATTTCCTGAGTCAGCCAACACTCCCCGCCTGTCCAGGCCCGTGTTGCTCTCCCAGGGGTTGGGGAAATGCGTGAGCCAGCAGGTGATGGGGAGCAGCAGGGCATGTGCTGATCTGGTTCTGTTGGGACTCAATAAGAATCCAGAGGAGGGGCTGGAGCAATAGCACAGCGGGTAGGGCGTTTGCCTTGCAAGCGGCTCACCTGGGTTCGATTCCCAGCATCCCATATGGTCCCCTGAGCACTGCCAGGAGTGATGCCTGAGTGAAGAGCCAGGAGTAAACCCTGTGCATCGCCGGGTGTGACCCAAAAACCAAAAAAAGAAAAAAAAAGAATCCAGAAGAGGGAACCCCCTTGATCTAGAAGGTAGGGAGCTGAGTGGGCTCCTACAAGGAAAAATAAAAGTCACTCAGATGTGGGTCTGATTTGGGGGGCTAAGGTAGGGCTAGAACACAGAGAAGCTGTTCATGAGAGAGAGAGAGAGAGAGAGAGAGAGAGAGAGCACAGACCCAAGTAAACGTGGGTCCTGTACGAATGTGCAGGCTCCAGCTTCTTCACATCCTAGTTGAAGTAATTTCCTGGGATGGATGTTAAGATGTCTGAAGTTACCACACATTATACCATCCCTTTCCTTGTTCTTCTCCCAGGATCAATTCCCATATTTGCATCTATCTGCGTGCTTCTTTTTTTAAGTACAGTAGTTTGGGTTCTTTGGCTGTTGTTTGTGGGGTTTGGGAGTACTCACCTGGCAGTGCTCAGGAGTTATTCTTGGCTCTGTGCTCAGGAGTCACTCCTTGTGATCAGGGGGCTTGGTGGCACTGGGGGTGGTCAAATGCAAGCAAAGCAAATACTTCCCTCATGTGTAACCTTCCCACCCGAATGATAGCAGTTTGAAAGCAGGTAAAGTGAAACTATCACACTACATATGTTTATAGATCCTTGACATCTTCTGTTAGGGCTGGAGCAATAGCACAGCGGTAGGGCGTTTGCCTTGCATGCAACCAACATGACCGACCCGAGTTTGAATACTCTGCCCCTCTCAGAGAGCCCGGCAAGCTATCAAGAGAATCTCACCCACATGGCAAAGCCTGGCAAGCTACCCATGACATACTCAATATGCCAAACACAGTAACAACAAGTCTTACAATGGAGACATTACTGGGCCCATTCGAGCAAATCGATGAATAACGGGAGGACCGTGACCATGACATCTTCTGTCATCTATTTATTCATCCACAAAAATGTCCTATTTAAGCCATTCTGAAGAGAATGGCTTTTCCAGTTGGACTGCCCAACCCCTTTTGAAATTGTATGTAAGAGTGTGTGAGTCTAGAAGTAGAACCAAAAGGGGTTACTCTGAACAGGAATATTTTTCTGATCACCTGATCTTGACACAATCTTCAACAGAAGAGTTGCACATGATATGCACATGATAGGGAAATCAAGTGAAAATACAATTTGTATTGTAATGCAAAAAAAAAAAATACTCCCTGAAATGCCTGAGCATGGCCCTGAAGTAGAACAAAGACAAAAGGACCCACACTTCAGACCCAGCCGGGGAAGATATCAACAGCAGAGACCAAGACTACAGAAGGTACAATGAAGGAGCCAGCCCCAACCCCCCACAGAAGGAGTTGGGTGGTTAGGGGGGCTTCATGCTTCAGCAGGCAGTAAAGCACCGAAAGATATATGCTAGTCTCTCATTTATTATTTAAATCCCACCTGCTTCCAAAAGGAGATGACAGTTTTCAGTGAAAAGCAGAGAGGTGAAAAGAAGCCCAGAATGGGAAAATGGATATCACGGGCATGAGCTGAGCAGCAGCAGCAGAGGGGCGAGGGTCTGAAGAGTCATTCTAACAGGAAGTGTGGCGGGCTTCACGTGGACTGTTTAAGAAGGGAGCAAAAACAAGAAGCATAACATTGCCTCTAGCTACCTACCATCAGGCGATGCTTTAGCAATCTCCTGAGGGTTCTAACTGATCTGGCCTGCAGTGAGACAGGAAGAAGAGGAAAAGAGGCGTGAGTCCCTCTCCAAACATCTGAGCCCCCCCAGGACCTCTGCCCTTATGAATAGGAGAAACTGATGGGGCCAGAGAGTTTGTAGACAGTACAAGGTGCCTGTGGCCGATTCTGGTTCAACAGTCCTTCAGCAGTACTGCAAGCTCTGGCCTGGGCAATGACCCATCAGCCTGGCTGGCTGAAAACAGCTGGGAGGGACTGGGGCCTCCTGAGCACTACTGCTTGAGAGGGTTAAAAAAAAAGTCCTGGAAAACTGGACCAAGGATATGGTTTAATGGACTTTGCATGTTGGAGACAGAGTTTGATTCCTGACACCACCTTAGCAGAGAACTGTGAGTCATGCATGAGTAGCCTCCAGCATCACTGAATGTGACCCCAAAACTAAATTAATAAGTAAGCATTTAAAATGTAAACTTCCTGGGTCCAAGGAAATGCTGAACTATTGCAGAATTGTCCATTTTACTCATCAAACATTTACTGACACAAACTCTGGCCAGGCTCACTGTCTGTCCTCCCGTTGTTCATCGATTTGCTCAAGAGGGCCCAGTAATGTCTCCATTGTGAGACTTCTTGTTACTGTGTTTGGCATATTGAATACTCTCAGTAGCTTGCCAGGCTCTCCGAGAGGGGCGAAGGAATCGAACCCGGCTCGGCCAGGCTGGCTGTATGCAAGGCAAACGCCCCACTGCTCCTGAAAAATTCAAAGTGAAGATAAGAAACTACAGAGTTGGGGATATGGTGCCGCCAGCAGGTCAATCTGTACCTGTGAGGTGAGTGCATCAGCAGCCTGATGGCACCTTCAGACTTCCAGATACCCCAAAATTGCTGCTGTGCCTTTGGCCAGACCCCAAAAACTTGGGGCAAAGTTTACAAAGAAAGTAAACGACCAAAAGTTAGGTATGTGGGAGACACACCCACAAACCACCTCCGGCTCAGCTATATAACTGGAGGCAAGGCCTCTTTGGTTCCTGATTGAACTGCTTAATGGCCATAATCCCAGAGACTCAGAAACAAATCTCGAAACTCAGTGGCTTTTGGCAGAAATGCGTCCAGTCCCTGCAGTAGGTTACCAGTGCCGGGCCAACCCAGGTGGGAATAGGTTTCATGCCTTGGCCTGTTCCCCCTGGCGACCCAGTGGCCGCCATCCTCCAGAGGCCACTGGACAGTCAGGTTTGGGCCCGCAGTGACAAGACACGCAGGGCTTCACGGGATGGAGGTGGAGCCAGTCCTGTCTTCCCCACCCCAACGAGACCCCAAGTCATTGCCCATGAATGGCCTCTCTGGCTCCTGATCAAGCTGCTTAATGGCCATGATCTCATAGACTCAGAAACAAATCTCAAAACCCAGTGGCTTTTGGCAGAAATGCATCGTACCCCACAGTAGGTTACTGTTGCTGGGCCACCCCAGAGGGGAAAGGGTGTTGTCACTCCGCCTGCTCCCCCTTGGCGGTTCGGTGGCTGTCATCCTCCAGAGGCCATTGGACAGTCAGGCTTGGGCCCACAGTGACAAAACTTGTTGGGCCTCATGGAATGGGGGTGGAGCCGGTCCTGTCCTCCCTGTCCCAACAAGATCCCAAGTCATTGTCCACGAACGGCCTCTCTGGCTCCTGATCAAGCTGCTTAATGGCCATGATCTCAGAGACTCAGAAACAAATCTCAAAACCCAGCGGCTTTTAGTAGAAATGCGTCCGGACCCCGCAGTAGGTTACTGTCGCCGGGCCACCCCAGGAGGGAAAGGATGTTGACCCTCCGCCTGCTTCCCCCTGGCAGCTCCATGGCCATCATCCTTCAGAGGCCATTGGACAGTCAGATTTGGGCCCTCATTGATGAGACATGCAGGGCCTCATGGGATGGGGGTGGAGCCAGTCCTGTCCCCAAGTCATGGTCCACAAACAGCCTCTCTGGCTCCTGATCAAACTGCTTAACGGCCATGATCCCAGAGACTCAGAAACAAATCTCGAAACCCAGTGGCTTTTGGCAGAAATGCGTCGAACCCCACAGTAGGTTACTGTTGCCGGGCCACCCCAGGGGGGAAAGGGTGTTGT
Organism: Sorex fumeus; assembly: GCF_029834395.1. Taxonomy (NCBI): domain Eukaryota; kingdom Metazoa; phylum Chordata; class Mammalia; order Eulipotyphla; family Soricidae; genus Sorex; species Sorex fumeus. Next base: position 16,140,079 of record NW_026606108.1, on the reverse strand, counting down.
TCCTCCGCCTGCTTCCCCCTGGCAACTCCGTGGCCATCATCCTTCAGAGGCCATTGGACAGTCAGGTTTGGGCCCACAGTGACGAGACATTTTGGGCCTCACAGGATGGGGGTGGAGCTGGTACTGTCCTCCCCACCCCAATGAGACCCCAAGTCGTCGCTCACGAACGGCCTTTCTGGCTCCTGATCAAGCTGCTTAACAGCCATGATCCCAGAGAATCAGGAGCAAACCTTGGAACCCAGCAGGTTTTAGCAGAAATCCCTCCAGATTTAAGTGTTAAAATTTTGGAATTTCAAAATCGCGCGGCCACTACTGCAGCCATGTGACATCATATGTTATTCATAACCAGCAATATAAAACAAATTGTCTACTGTTGCCTTTTCAGCAGATCTGAGTGTTGGTGTAAAATCTCAAATAATAATGGTGGGTCTGGTGTCAAAATATTGAATGTGATCAAAGTAGAGAGAGAGAGTAATGTAGAAATCATCTGCCCCACAGGTAGGGGGAGGGTGTGGGATGGGGGTATACTGGGGTTGTTGGGGGTGGAGTATGGGCACTGGTGAAGGTATGGGTGTTTCATTGTATGACCGAGACTTAGACCCGAAAGCTTTGTAACTGCTCTCACGGTGATTCAATAAAAAAAATTATAAAAAAGGGTAAAAAAGTAAGGTGGAGTTCATGCACAATTCAATCAGTTAACCAGTGGCTGAATAAATAGCAGTACTCCTACATAAAAAAAAAAAAAAAAGAAACTACAGAGTTTCTGGCAGAAAACTCATGGTCAAAAGAATTAGACGTGAGCAAATGATTAAAGGGAATTTTGGTAAATATTTCTAGCAGAGGGCTGCACAGAGGCTGAAGAATACCCACTTTCCCAAGGAGGACGCCAGCACCTAGGAGGCCAGGATGGGGGACAATGAATGCTCCCAACTAGGGGTCCCTCAGGTAAAGAAAGTGCAGAAAGTATCTTGCTAAGTGAAATGAGCCAGAAGGAGAGGGACGGATATAGAATGGCTGCATTTATTTGTGGGATATTAAAAAAAAAAAGTATGAGACCTATTACCAAGGCCAGGTAAAACAGTGAGCAGGAGGACTGGTTAATGTTTGGAAATTACCACAAGTGGCAGGGAAGTGGTGGAGGGTAGTTAAGATAGAGGAGAGTCCAATATGACAATAGTAGTTGGAAATGATTACCCTGGACAAGAACTGAGTGTTGAAAGTAGGTAAAGGGATATACATGATAACCTTACTGTATCTATATAGCAGACCATAATGTCCAAAATGAGAGAAAGAGGAGAGAGAGAGGAGAGAGAGAGATGGAGAGAGAGAGAGAGAGAAAGAGAAAGAGAAAAGAGTTGCCTGTCCGCCATAGAGGCAGGCTGGAGTAAAGGGCAATTGTTGGGGGCGGGGGCGGAGAGGAAACTGAGGTCATTGGTCATGGGAACTGTACACTGATGGAAGGATGGGTGTTGGAACACTGACTGTAACCCGATCACGAGAGCTTTATAATGCTGTATCTCACGGTGATTTAAAAAAAGAAAGAAAGGAAGGAAGGAAGGAAGGAAGGAAGGAAGGAAGGAAGGAAGGAAGGAAAGAAGGAAAGAAGGAAAGAAGGAAAGAAGGAAAGAAAGAAAGAAAGAAAGAAAGAAAGAAAGAAAGAAAGAAAGAAAGAAAGAAAGAAAGATTGCAGAGGCCAGAGCAATAGTATACCAGGTAGGGCCTTTACCTTGCATGCAGCTCACCCAAGTTTGATCCCCTGAGCACTCCAGTAGTGATCCTTGAGTGCGTAGTCAGTGTAAGCCCTGAGCACCCCTGGGCTGTGCCCTCCTCCCCCCAAAAGAGAGAGTATGCAGAGCTTGGTAGCCAGAATCATGAAAGGCCTTTCATGTGAGGTTAAATCTCAGGGCAAGAGAAACACTCAGGGGTTTTAAATGGGGAGCAAAGAAATCCTCTGTATTTGCTAAAGTTCCTCATACACATCCTCAGAAGTCTTGTGGAGAGTCTAAACCTGGGTAACAGATAACTCTCCTGGAGTGACCCAGACTGCAAACAAGAAGGGCACATCATACAGGGGCAGGGTTGAATTGGGTGTCCTTCCTCCCTCTAACAGATAAGAAATCCTCAGTGTGGCGGTCCCATTTAATGCAACCAAGAGAAGCAGAATCAGCAGGGGGTAGGGAGTGCTTCCAAGAATAAATCTAGGAGACTGAAAAGAAAAAAAAAGAGAAAAGATGCATTTGGAAGCCATCTAAAAATAGATTCCTTGGCAAGGTGCACATGGGTCCTGACTGCATCCCTGCGTACTTGAAAGAACCCCCAAATGGCTTTGACCCATTGGCACAGCAGGTTTCCAGAGGCATAAAAGCCCCTTGGCAAAACTGAGTGCAGGACGGGAGCCCAGATTGAATTAGGGGCCAAGGAAAATGGTCTAGGCAGAGCTGGATGGCCTACAGGATTGTGGGTAGGAAACAGATGTAATCTAAGTATGGGTAAGAGGGGAGCTTGGGGAAGCCGGGAAGGAGCAAAAAGTCCCAGAATCCTTTTCTGCCCTCTGCAGGAAGAAATCCAAGGCCAAATACCCCTGTCCAGTCTCTGCCAATAGCCAAATGCCCTTCTTCTCTCTGACAAGCCTCAGCGGCCTCTCCCAGAGCCTGTGGTCCACTATCCTAAAGGTTGACTCTATATACCTGTTCGGAGCCTAAAAAAGCAAAAGCAAAAGGAAAGAGTCACGCAATTTGCACATGTCCATGATTTTATGATGCCAGAATCCCTGATGGAGAAGTGGGCTGCAATCAGCCACGGCACTTTGATTTTATGATGGTCAAGGCCTCAGGGTGCAGATCCCGGGCAGTCACTGTCACCTGCTGCCTGATCCAGGAAGTGCTTCCACAGCACTGTGTGATGTCACACGTGAGTATGTTTGTCTTTCTGCAATCTAGCAGTGACTTGTTTCCCCTCTGCTCTTTCTGAGAACCAATCTTTCAGAGCCTCCCATGGTTTTTACGACTTCCCCACGAAGATCTTTCCGTCTGGCTTTGCCTGCGATCACTCAACACATCAAACCCAGAGTTCCTCAGAGAGACATTCTTTGGAGTTTTAAACTTCGTGAGGAAAGAACAAGATTGTTTAATTCTTGGAAGGTGTCTCCCTTACTCTCCAACCCATTTGGACTGGGGTGTCTGGATAAAGCTTTGGAAATGGAAACCATTCCAGGGTAGCGCTTGAGTTTCAAAAATAATCTGGAGGACAGTGCTCACCTTAGACAAACTGGCCAACCACACACACCATCTGGTCAGGCCATCTGCCTTTTTAGTAGCCCCCCCCCCCCTCACTGGACACTGATTTCTCCCTCTGCTTGGGGGTCTTCTCTTCCCTTGGGGACCTTCACCCTGATTTACCTGCTAACACTTTACATATTTCAGGGCTTCTTGAAGTCCAATTCCCCACCACATCAGCCCCCTCATGTCCTGTGCTCATGAGTGAATCTCAGGGTGAAGTACCACAGCACTGCAAGTTCCCCAGATGGCAGACCGATGGTCCCACATGCACTGTGCATTCTCCCGCGCCCCTCCAGAATCTTCATGATGGTGTACCTGTTCCCTTTTGCAGAACCCCATCTCCTCACTCAGTTGTCATGAAGAGGAGTGGACAGCTGACCCTTCCCAGGCCAAACCAAGTTCAGCTACACCAGGCTCAGGCTCCTTCTGAGACCTGAGTAACTTACTCTGTAAAGCACTCTCTTTGTTTCTAATTCATCCTTAGTTTAATAAACAAAGCCAAAAATAAAGAAAGAAAAATATTAACTTATTTCTTAACCTTAGAAAATGGTGAGTTACACAGAATGGAAGACTTACACCCAAGAATAGTAGAGATGAATACCAGGAGGATTGCTCCACGGTTTGGAAGTCAGCCTCACATGCTGGGGGAAAGGCAGCTCAGAATGAGAAGGAACCACCAAGTATGGGATGCTTGGAGGGCCTGCTCGGGATGGGAGATGTGGGCTGAAAGTAGACTATAGACCGAATGATGGCCATTCAATACCTCTATTGCAAACCACAATACCCATAAGAAAAGAGATAGAGCAAAAGGAAATGCCCTGCCACAGAGGTGGGGTGGGGAGGGGATGGGGTGGGTGTGGTAGGAGGGATACCGGGATCATTGGTGGTAGAGAATGGGTACTGGTGAAGAAATGGGTACTCGATCATTGTATGACTGAAATGTAAGCATGAAAGTTTGTAAGTCTGTAACTGTACCCCATGGTGATTCATTAAAAAAATTAAAAATTAATTTTAAAAGAAAAGAAAATGGTGAGTTACAGACTTCTGAAGAAAGCCTTGGAAGATACTAGTTTAGATACAAGTGGCCTTTGGGGGAAGAAACAGAAGGTGCTTTTGTCATTGCACAGTTTCCCTGATCTTCTAACAATGGATATTGCCCAGGAACCATCAAAAGGCTGAAACTAATATGTGATGTATGCTGAAGCCCGCCATTAGTACCCCAGTTGTTTTGGTGAGATCACACCCTCCTGGCAACGTTGCAAGGGAAACACTACAGAAGTTGTGTTGGGGGGATGGCCTAGAGCTTTGCACACAGGCAGATAAGAGGCTTTTCCCCTGGTCCCTCTGAGCAGCGCTCTGGCTCCTGGCTCGCAGTCCAAAAAGGGGGGACATTATGTCAACCGTGGTTGGAGGCATAAACACCCTGTGGCTAATAAAGTTCAAGCTTCAGAATCCAGAACTTTCAGTAGCCCCATCCAGTTTCATACTCCAGATTCCTCTACTTAATACCATACTGTTACTTCATATTTATTCCAGAAAGCAGACCTCCTGAATTGAGAGAGCACTGGGCTCCAGGAAGCTTGGACCCCCCCCCCCCCAAGAGTAATACTGAGGAAAGAAGACAGGAAACACTAGGGTAGGAGTTCTCTGAGAAAAATTGAAAAGTGCAAACGAGGACAAGAAACAACTAAGGGATGAGCCTGGGCTTCGTTCGTGGGAGGCTCAGTTCTGATCCTTGGCACCATTGTCCCCCAAACACCACAGGAATAAACCCTGAACACAGCTGGGTGTGGGTCCTCCTGGGGGAAAAGCAAACAAAAACAAAACAAAATGCTAAAAATGACATTTTTTTGTCTTTTTTTTTTGAGTCACACCCAGTGGTGCTCAGAACTTACTGCTGGCTCTACACTCAGGAATCACTCCTGGTGGGGCTCCAAGGACCACATGGGGTGCCAAGGATCAAACCAGGGTTGGCCAAACCAAGTTCCTACCAGCTGTACTATTCGTTTTGGTCCTTGCATATGACTTTGACTTTTGAAATAGAATTGCAATCAGGATCTGACAAGACTTTCCCTCTTTGATCCCTGCAGGGTGTGGGGGGAGGTTGTCTTTCACTGCCCAATGAGGGCCCAGGGCAAGCAGAGAATCATCCTTGTGGCCCTCTCACTTGAGGGATGAATGTGCTCTGTAATCAGCTCCCTCAGTGGGACAAAGTTGAAGCACCCAGAACTACAGGGTGATGAGGAAACAGGTGCTTCCTCTTTGGAAGAGCCACCAGGCCCGCCCGTCTTCTCTCTTCTCCTGGGCAGCTGGCTCAGAACCCAGCAGGACACTTTACCGAAGGTTCCAGAAGGCAGTCAATGTCGAGAAGCCGGAAGATGTGACTTTATTTAACTCACATTGTTCTCTGCCCCCTGTGAGTCTTGGGGGGGGGGACAGAAGAAAAGGACCTTGAAGATGAGACTTTTGGGAGATGTGCCATGTAGATGCTCCCACACGGGCAGAGTTTTGTTCACATCCATGCGGCTGTGAGGTGGGTAAGCCTGGGAAGAACCAAGCAAGCACTCCTTCCATCTGGGCAGACCAGAGATGCTGCCTGGTGCCTGATGCAGCCGTGTGCAGCTGGGAGCCAGTCCTCCCCGATGGTGTGTGAGAACAGGACAACCTGTAGGATCGGCACCTCCTCACTCCTTCTCAGCCACTTCCCCAGCTGGCTTCTCCTGCAGCCCCAACCTGTGCTCTGCTAACCCAGTCTCCTGCCCACATCTGTCAGGACACGACCCTCAAGCAGGAAACAAGCCGTAAGGCCAATATGAAGGACGTCAATCTGAAGGAAGCTATGCCCTTGAGTGACCACCCTTTTCCTTTGCTGACTGTGAAGTGGAAGCAGGGGCCTGTCATTGACATCTCTACCCTTGGTGGCTCAGCCTACTCCGTAATTAATTACCTGAGAGCAACCCTTACCCATTAAGAGCCCATTTTCTTCTCAAGTCCACACAACGTGGTTCCACACAGATCAGACTGGGCCTACTTTCACAGTGACGGAAACCTGGGTATTAGTATCTTACAGGAATTGATGCTGTATCCAAACAATTGTGCATTTAGATGAAACTCTGAGAGAGGGAAGGAATGTTTCTGTACTGGACACCACAGAATGACTTTAGGGCTTAACAAAGAAAGATCTGGCCCCTTCTCTGAGCCAAAGATTTCACTTTGTTCAACTGCTTGCCTGGAAGAGTTACATTCGTTGCTACTTAATGTATGCAACATTTATTATGGAGTGTGAAGACTGTAAGGTAGTCGCCAGCCTGTGATTGCTACAGTAATGCACAGCAACTCAGAGGCATGGAAGCATCTGTTTCTCCCTGGTGCATCTGACAGGCAGCTGAGGTAGGTGGGGTGCACCTGGGCCTGACTCAGGGCTGCAGACTCATCTTCTGTACCTGTCTTTCTCCTTGGTCCCAGCAGCTCCTTGAGGTCTAGTGTTCTCACGGTCAAAACTGAAAATGCAGGGCCAGAGAAGAGTACATGGGTTTAGGTCCTTGCTTTGCATACAGCTGAGTGGGGTTTTATCCCTGGTGCCACATATGGTCCCTCAAGCAAGTCCAGAAATTTGGCCTGAGGGCCTGTCAGGCATGGCCCAACCCCCACCCCACCAAGAAAAAAGTGAGAATGCAAATGGATAAGGATCACCATAAATATGTATCTCCAACCTCCTCTTGGGTTGCAAATGGCCAATAGCCAAAGCAGCCAGGAGGCGAGCCCACAGCAAATTAAGCAGCAGATCCACTATTAAGATGTAGAAAAAGAAGTTCTGCCTCTAGTGGAAGGGAGCTGAATGCCACATGGCAACTGATTCCAAGGAGGGGAGAGAACCATAGAGCTGAGAACAATAATGGCATCCACTAGAGTATGAAGGGAGGGGTGAATGACAAAAGAAATAATATTCTTAGGGAATCTGTCTGTGTGTCAGGTGTCTACATATGCTCCAGTCTCTTCCCTGAATCCTTGCAAGAACCTGACAGTCAGCGGGGAAACGAGCCTCAAGATGGACAAGTTGGGGGAGCCCCGAGCCAGGGCTGCAGACTCTGCCACAGACACAGTGCCAGATGACAAAATCTACAGGTCTGTATCTCCTGCAATCTCGGGGGCTGTGCCCTGTGCAACCTCGGGGGCTGTGTCCTGCTTCGGAGTTACAAACTGTGAGCCAGGAGAGCAGTAAATAAGCTGTTATTTATTTTATTTTTTTTTTTAAATCTCTAGTTCTTCCACCGGGCCCAAAGCAGGGGCACTGCATTTGAAGACCTGATTGGAGTCCAGTGACCCGAGTCTTTCATCATTAAACTGTAAATTCTCTGTTCACTTATTCCCAGTGCTCTTGCAGGCACCAGAGCTAGAAGAGGGCTGTATTATTCATACAATCTCACCCTGAAATCTCCGTCTTAATGGGCTTGGGAGCCATTTTCTCATCGGATGTGACAAGTTCAGATTTTTACATTTTTTAATTACTTTCTTGCATTTGACTTGTGATGTGTAAATGCGGAAAGACAGCATGGGAGGAAATAGATAATGTTATCAGACAGTGCCCGCAGAATCCCTTCGCATCAAGCTTTTATGCAGATGAGAATGCTCTGGGGAAAAATGAGACGAAGAAGGGCAGGGCACAGCCCCAGTGTTATGTTAGTCTGTGCTGAATAAGTATTTGCTAAAAAGAAGGAATTCATCATCTAGGATTTTCCACCTGTGCCATGCAGCTGTCCCATGCTTTCAGCAATTAAACCACCCATACCCCCCCCATTAAGAGAAAAGCTCTAGCTCAGAGGGTTTTTCCCCCAACTTGTCTCTCTTCCTTCTCCATTTAGACAGTGGGTGAATTCTGATGATTCCCCTTCATCCCTCCCTGATGACTTGGGTTCATGCAGGATCATCTCTCCCCATCAATGCTAAGACTCCAAACACACACACACACACACACACACACACACACACACTTTTATGCCAGAGAACCACCTTTTGGCTATATTTTCAAATTGCAGGCCAGAGTCATGAGTAAGTCACAAAGTCAATCTAGTGACCTACAGCACATCAATATTTTTTTAAAGGGGGTGGGGTAGGAAGAAAGAAAACGAAAAAGGAAACACCCAAGGTATTGCCTACAATAAGGGTATTTTTCTTCCAACATTTTTGTTTCTATTTTATTTGGTTGATGGTCAATGCTCAGAGTAGTGATAGTTGATTTCTTTTTTTTCCTTAAGCATGAAGGTTAGAGAAGGGTGTATCCCCTCGGGAAAAGGAGAAACTTCAAATGCAGCTAAATATCATAAAGAGAATTCAAGAAGACCATCAAGAATTAAAGGCTCTCCCTGGGCAACAGTCCAGGCCACAGAGCAGTGCCAGGAGGGGCAGTTTGGGAGAAGACCTCTGATAAAAACAACCTGGAAAGGCATTCGGGTGCATGCTGCACCCTGGAGAGGAGCCGGCATCTCAACGTGAGTTGTGTACTCTGTGGAGAAGCCCACGTGCTCTCTTGAACTCGTAGCACTTTCTTGTCTCATATTTCTCTAAGCAGATTTCTCTAAATAGTATTTTACTTCATACACACAAAGTTACGGTCAGAGAAAAATGGACTTGACTTTTTACACCCTTGGAATTTCTCATTTTAAGATAGCACGTTCTCACAGCACAAATATCTGCACGCCTCTGTGCCCACCCTCTGCCCTTTGCCTCCCATCACTTCAGCTCTTTCTGATCCATGCGACCCTCCAGCATAGCAAGAAAAACAGAAAAGGAAAATAGGGAAAGTGCAACATTTTGTCCTGTTCCATCCCAATCTGCGCACACGCGCACACACAGCCTAGCCAACATAGGGCACATATGTAAATATAACCTGCAACAGGGAGATGAGTTTCCCATTCCAGCTGTGTGTCTTGCAAAGCAAAATGACCAAGATATGGGGATTTTGCAGAGACTCTTGTAGATGTGAATAAATCTCATAAAACTGGGTCAACATCCTGCAATATTTCAATCATCCTGTAGATTCCAGCTGCTTAAACTGTGGGTCACAACCCCAAGGCTTCCACTCCAGCCCTGAGCCAGACCTGGTGCCTGGCTGGGTCATCTGTCCCGGACCGAGAGCTGCTGAGTGCATTTGGATGGTTAGGCAGCATTTCCAGACTCTACCCAGGAACGGAAGGTGGTTGATGGAACATTATTTAAATGTGTGTTAAAATAGATTTCCTTATGACGTATTATCAATAGATGTCTGATTTGCATACCCAGCTTATATACCTAGATACCCTGGGGCACCCACGAACAATTTCTGGGGTGAAAAGGTGGCGGTGGGTAAGAATGCATGTGGGTCCCTGACCGCACACAAAACCGAGACCCAGAGGGAAGCAGGGCTGGGTTTCCCCTGATATCCAGAACCACCAGCGCAGCCCTAATGGCACCTTGCAAGTCAAAACAACAGAAACGGAACCAGTGACGCCATCAATCGCTATGGGAACAGTTTCTCACCCCCCACCCCCGACCCTCCGCACAATAACCTCCCACATCTTCCCCAGAGCAGCTGAGCCCACAGCCCCGCACCCAAGCTAAACCTCAGAGTGAGCCAGGGACAGTGGCGCGTGTCACTCACCTGAAGCCAGCGCACTCCCTGCAAGGCCCAGAGGACAGATGCTGCGTGCCCGAGTGGAGGTTCAGAGGAGCACGTTCCCTGAGTGCCATGGAGGGTCCCGAGGAGCGTGTCATGTCCCAGTCCACTCTCTGCAGGTCGCACCAGGACTCGCGTCCCCGAGAACCTGACAAGCCTGGCGGTCACTCCCGACCTCTATCACTGCGGCCCCCACGCCGTCGGGGAAAGTCCTCACATTGGGGTCCAGGCCTGGGGCTGCCCGATTGCCCCTCGGGGTTTCTCTGGGCCGGCCTCCTGTGCTCCTGGGCCCCGCAAGCCTGATCCGGTTCAGCCAGGTGTGCGCACTTCACCTGAGCGTGCGGCACGTGGCTGCCTAGCTCCCTGCAGGAGCAGCGCCAAAGCAGCGGTGCACTTGTGTCCACTTTCAGCCCCTCAGTCGTAAAAGCTTTCATGGTCACATGAACTGGGGGAACGCTGTGGCTGCCGCTTGAAACCTCAAGCCACTGGAGCAGAGATAGTACAGGGTTAAGGGCCTTGCTTGGCTCGCAGCCACGAAGGCTTGACTCCCTGCTCCACAGAGGGTCCCCCTGAGTACTACCAGGGGTGATCCTGGGGCTTAGTCGGGTGTGGCCCAACCTTTCCATCCCACACCCCTCCAAAATAAAACAAACAAAGCTTCAAGCCTAATCAGGACTTTGATTCTATACAGATGATAAATTCTTCGTTTTAATTTTTGGCCCACACTCAGCAGTACTCAGGAAAACTCTTGGCTCTGCACTTTTGGATCACTCCTCATAGGCTCAGGGGACCATTCGGGGTGCAGGGGATCAACCTGGTTGGCCATGTGGTTGGCAAGCATCCTACTTGCTGTACTACATCTCCCTGGCCCAAGTAAATCCAATGTTTTGTTTGTTTGTTTTCTGGAAGACAGGATAGAGCAGGATTTATCAATTTCAGTACTATTGATATCCTGGGTTGAATGATTTTTTATTTGGAGGCACTCTCAGAGGATCTTGGACTGGGGGGTAGATGGGGGTGGGGGTCGATGGGGGCTCTTCCCAGTGGTGTGAAGCAATTTAAAGCTCTGGTCTTGGGGAGGGTGGTCTTATGGTCTTGGGGGCCACCAGGGCCACCCTCAAGGATGCTCAGAGCTTGTACTCAAGCCATTGAGCTGTTCCCACCCTGCTAGGTGACCTCTGTTGGGAGGAAGGGCCATCCTGTACACAACGGGATGTTTGGAAGCTCCTCTAGCCATGACCCAGCACTGCTGGGCACCTTTCTCCTCTGGTGACAATCTAACATGTCTCCAGATACCGCCACTCCTTCCCTGGGAGGTAACTCACCTCAGTTAAGCCCCCATAGAATAAGCCTCTTGCCTTTCATGTGACCAAACCCATTCCTATCCCTGGTACCCCATATGGACCCCCACACTCCACCAGGAGTGACCCCTGAGCACAGTCACCAAGCCCACTCCCCCAAATAATAATTATTAACCCCCTCAATTAGATCTGTTATATCAAAATACCAAATAGAGAAGCTTCTTAGAAGGAGGATTCAGTCCTCTGCAGCAGCCCTGGGAGACAAGTCAGGCTCCGGGTGCCCAGGTGCCCGGGTCCCAGTCCCCAGGTAGTGAGGAAACCCCAGGTTCTCCTGGAGGAGTCCCCACCCCACCCTGATGGTCAGTCCCAGCTTGCCAGCCCAGCTAGGGCCTTCATGGACATCCATCCTCCTGCCTCTGCCGTAACTGTCCCAGCTCAGGCTACCCTGATGATCTATCCCTAAGAGAGTTCCCCCCCATCATCACAAAAGATAACCCATGACCCCAGAGTCTGCCTTTAGGGTGGGCTGTGGGGCAGAAAGAACTGGAAATGCCCCTTCTCTGCCCTCCCTTGTGAAGCGGTCTGCACTCCACTGTGACAGTAAAAGCCTTCGGTAAACTCAAGAGAGTCATTGTGCTTGTGGGTGTGATCCCAGGGTAAACAGGCAGCCAGGCTCTGGTCCCCCCGCCAAGTCAGCAGCTGGCCTGTTTTCAAAATTCAGGCAGTGGCTGCTGAGGGCAGTAGGCAGGGGGCCCGGTGGGAGGGGCCGGCATGACGATGTCATGATTTATCAAGTCTCTGGGCTAAGGGTGACCCTGAGCGGCTGTCTGAACCCCTTCCTCTGCACAGATACAGGAGGCATATTGATTGCCTTTTAAAGATCCTATGAGGAAACAAATGTCAGTGTCTAGCAGTGAGTTTGCGTTCTTTTTGCTCGGGAACTTTTAAACCAAGTCCCTCTAGTTTCCTTTTTGGCCTGCACCCATGGGTCCTGTTGTCAGATAAATTAGGGGACAAAAGTAGAAAGTTTAAAGGCAAAACAATTTCGGGAAGTTGGCCGGACAGGCGGCACCCAAGGAGGAGAGCCTGGGAGGAGTCACCAGGCACTTCAGAGGCTACAGGAGCTGCAGCCTGTGGGACGTCCCACGGCCTCAGTCACTCTACGGGGTGTTTGTGATATGCTTTTGTCTTTTGGGGGGCGGGGGGAGTGGGAGAGAAGAGTGTTTGGAATCACACTCAGCAATATTCAGAGGCTGGTGCTGGCTCTGTGCTCTGGTTCCCAGGGATTCTCAGGGAACCATGCAATGCCAGGGATCGAACCCAGGCCTCCAGCATGCAAAACCTATGCATAGGCCCTTGGAGCTCTCTCCAGTCACACTGGCCATCGTTTTTTAATATTTTTTTTTTTTTTGCTTTCTGGGTCACAGCCAGCGATGTTCAGGGGTTACTCCTGGTTCTGCACTCAGGAATTACTCCTGGCAGTGCTGGGGGTGGGGGGGGGTACTATGTGGGATGCCAGGGATTGAACAAGGGTTGGCCACATGCAAAGCAAATGCCCTACCCACTGTACTATCACTCTAGACCCTGGCTGTCTTTTCAAAAACACATTTCCCATCTATTTAACACATATATTCTCAACTTAGTAGAAATTAGCCCAGTTTATAATTTTATTTCCTGAAATCTTCACATTATTTGGCAAAGTGCATACATCATGAAAATGTTCTTTCCAGTTCAGCTCAGTCTCTGGCCATTGCCCCTCCATTCTCCTTTGCAAAGCAGAGTGAGGCCTGAGCATGGAGGGCGCCTGCCAACAAGGGAAACGGGACTTGCTGCTGAAGGCATCTGAGGCATCAAAGACAAGGAGGGAGCTGGCGCCCACAGCAAGCATGTGGGTCAAGACAGAAGTCAATGACAAAGCAAGCAGCCAGAGAACAGGACAGCGGTCTGACGATGTTCAGAGGCTCACATCCAGCCATGCCTGCCACCTCCCTGAATCCGAGCTTGTTTTCCCTGAGGACAATCTGTATAGCTCTTATGTCACTTACCATCAGGAGTCCTGAGTGACAAAATACACAAAGGAAGTTTCCTGAGGCAAGATCCAGTCATAGCAAACATCTCCCGCTGCATAAAGGTGGTCATAAAAGAGATCACTAGCCCGCCAGAGCTCTTGCACTGTGTCCTCTCAGAGAAGGGCAGAGAGATGAGGCTGCAGCAGGTCACTGGCCATCTTACAGCAAGAAGTAATAAGATACTAGGGATGAAAGTTCTAGAAAAAGTACAATTACTTTAAAACTAGCACATGCACCCCAGTAAGGTAGCAAACAGCAGATTCTATCTCCATGTGGGTCAATTTTACCTCCATCCACCAGGCCCAGGAGGGGCAAAAGAACCTCTTTCTAATGCTCTTGAGGGTAACAACATCAATCCTCTTATTTTCTAGGGCTGTCTCATGGGAGGGGGGTGGTCCCCCAGTGGTGCTGGGGGCCACCAGAGCTTTACCCAGTGATGCTCAATTTTGTGAGGTGGTGTTGGGATTGAACTCTGGGCCCTGTGCATGCCAGACATAAGCTCCAGCCACTAAGCTCTTACCCCAGCTCGGTCATCTCATTTTTAATTACCTTGTCCTGTGACTATCTTATGTGACACAATTTAGGGTTCTGGAAAATAAAGCAGCAAACAGGTTCACTTGTGTTTCTTGGGAGACAAAACTCCAAGGCAGAGCGGTATGGAGGTAGGGAAATTGGAGGTGAGGCGAGGCAGGCTGTCCTTTTAAATAGGGGGGCTATTCTAGCAGCAGCCAACTCTTGGAACCCCAAGTCTGGAACCCTTTCCCCCACAGAGTGCCCGGGCCCTGGATTTTGCTGAAGAGAGCGTGGCCATGGCATGATCAGTGCTACACAGATATTCTTACCTTCTGATTTAGGGTTGGTGTAGAAAGGGATGTCACAAAAAGCTTCCTGGGCGATCACTGGCTGTGATGAAGTCATAGGATTTTAAAAGTGAACAGATTTAAACGGAACTATAAAATGCATAAATTGCAGTTCAGTGATCTACTGCAATGAGGAAAATCACCAAGAAGGCGGCGAAAGGAAGGGAATCTGGTAAATCCTGCCCCAATGTCTTTGGAGGTGGGGAGTCAGCTTCCCTAAATTGAAGTTTTCCATAATGTCCAGTTTGGGACTTCTGTCACCCCATCACCCTCCACCCACATCCACATCCACACATCACTGCTGAAGCCAGTGATGTCACATTTTCTCCGTAAAAGCAGCAAGCAGGCAGCTGGGCTTACAATAACTCCCCACACCCGGCTGAAGGAACAGCAAGTCCTATTATTATCACCTATGCTGCGGCAAGTGACAGAAAGTTTGCGCGATCCTGACACCCTTCCCATGACATGTCACAGAGGACTTGGAATAAAGAGCTCTACAGCTTGGACTAATCTGTCTGCAACTTCATTTGGACAGTGGCTCAACCCTTTTGAAACCTCTGCTCCAGGGACCACACTGCTGGGGGCTGTGTGGAGTTTTCCTGCTATGCTGGGGAAAGTCCCTCCCTTGCGAAAGGAAGGTTCTAAGCCATACCACCAGCCTGGTGTGTAAGCCTGAAGGAGGCACTGTAGCACTGTCCTCCCATTGTTCATTGATTTGCTCGAGCGGGCACCAGTAATGTCTCCATTGTGAGACTTGTTACTGTTTTTGGCATCTCGAACACACCACGGGGAGCTTGCCAGGCTCTGCCATGCAGGCGGGATACTTTCAGTAGCTTGCCGGGCTCTCCGAGAGGGACGGAGGAATTGAACCCGGGTCAACTGCGTGCAAGACAAACACCCTACCCACTAGGCTATCACTCCAGCCCAAGCCTGAAGGAGGCACCAGGAGAAAAACTGCAGACCTGATTCCCAAGTGAGAAAGACTGGAGAGAAGCGAACCCTGATTCTCTCACCCGCCTGACTTCTTGCATGGACTCACCTCATTTTTTAGAGGTAGCTGAGCCTACCAGTCTCCCTGGGTTTCCGTGACAATCAGATTTGTTTAGATGAGCTCTTGGCTCACAGTGACAAATGCTGACAGACCCGCCCTTGCTGCCCCTCCTTCTTCTGCACAGGCTCGTGTGCAGAGGAGCCACTGGTGGCTGCCAGGAAGGAGCTGGGGCTGAGGTGCAGAGGACGGTGGCTGATTGATCATGGCTTCTGCCGCCCCGGTGTCCACACTGCTGCCCTCCAGGCCTGCCCTTGGCTTGCTCTCAGGGAAAATGGCCCCTTTAGGCTGGTGGCTGCAGAGCTCAGCAGAGCATCTGGGTCAGCCCAGGGCAGGGCAAGCTGGTCTGAGACTAAGGCCAAGGCTGCCTTTCCCAGCCTGCTCTGCCCTTCCGAGGGGCCTCACTCTCACCAGAGGACACTTTTGGGACTTTCCCTCCCACAGAGGCTCTTCCAATCCAACCCATGGGCCTGTTTGGCGAGCGGCCTTGGCTAACATGTAGGCAGGGTCATGCAGAAAAGATGCTGGCCCCGACTCGGAGCCATTTGCCTGGATGTTTGGCTCTGGCCACTACAGATGTGTGTGTGTGTGGGGGGGGGGACATAGAGCATCTGAGCCCACTGAGGAAAGAGCATCTGAGCCCACTGAGGAATGAACATGTTTACAGGATTTGTCTCTTAGGCTTCTCAGGACACAAGTCTATGCTCAGACTCCTTCCAAAAAGGAACAGAACCCTGCAAAGTTACACATGGTCTCACTCCTGGGAGATCACGATGGCAAATGACTCTGGAATTGCCACTCGGTGAGTGATTTCTAGAAGATATCTCCAACACACACACATACACACACATTCACACACATTCACACATGTTCACACTGAAACTCAAATTCACACACCACAGACACATTCACACACTCAAACACACACACTCACACACATTCACACTCAAACTCATATCACACATTCACACTCACTCAAACTCACTCACACACATTCACACTCACACTCAAACTCATACTCACACACATTCACACTCACTCAAACTCACACACACATTCACACTCACCCAAACACACACTCACACACTTTCACACTCACACTTAAACACACACTCACACACACATACACATTCTCACATATATCCACACTCACACACATACACATTCACACACATTCACATTCACACAGATTCACACTCACACACACTCACACACATTCACACTCATACACACCTTCACACATGCACAGCTGTCCTCAGAGACCCAAGGTTGTTGGTTCTGGAGGAGCCCTTGTCGGGGACTCGAAGTGGTGCCCTCTGGAGGTGGGTGCTGGACTCTTCCACCACATCCCCAACCCAACTCAGGCCAGCACAAAGAGCAGATCCTTCCACAGACCCAGACATTCAGCAAAGATCAGGGGCAGGAGTGGCTACCTTGAGGTCTCTGCACCTACAGGATAGGCAGAGGGCAGTGCAGAAATGCACCAAGAGCGCCTTTCCTCTGCTCTCTGGGGTCTCCTTGTCCTGTGCACGCTTCTGATTGCAAGGCCTCTTCAGGGCAGTTGCTCCACTTGCCTCTGCACTGACAAAGGGGGCAAGGTAAGGTCCATGATGGTCCCAGACTGCTGCAACTCAAAGCACGACTGTCCCACCCATGAGTGGTGCATGCCAACGACTCATTCGGGGCACATGATAGAGCCTGTTGGGCACAGAGCTTTGCCAAGTCACTTAAAAAGTTTCAAGACCCCAGCTGACACCCAAGTGTTTGCCAGCCACTTGGCACACTGGCTCCCCCTGTTGTTGGGAGACCTGGAGCCACCAGAAGGTGACTGTCCTTGTCAGGTCTCAGTTCTGTAACATCCTGAGCAAAAGCTGCCTTGGGTGCTGAGACAGGGCCCTGGCTGTGTCTCTGGAGGCAGAGCACTGATGGCAGGTGCGGAGCTAAGTGAGCAGTACGGGGCTCCCATCTGGTTGCTGGTTGTACCTTCAGCTCAGTGCCAGAGGCCGCACCTGGACAGGGCCCAAGTGTGTGTGTGTGTGTATTTGCGGGGGAGGCGGGGGGCCAGGGGGTCAAGATGGGCAGGGCAGGAGTCTGGGCAGGTGGCTTCTTGGCTGCTTTCACCTAGAACCAGCTTGTGGCCCAAGTGGGTTGAGTAGGCAGAAAAATGGATCCAGGGCAGGTTCCTGTTTGGGGGCTGCATTAACTTGCTGGGAATGGCTATAAAAATAGAGGGATGTCAGTCTGGCTCCCTCCCCTGGGCTTGCCCTCAGGAGTTATTTTTGGGCCGTGACTTGAGGCTCACCTTCTTCCAGGTGAGCTTTCCCTTCTCTTTCCTTCTCTGATGCCCCCATCCTAGAGAGTGCTGAGAAGCTGCAAATGTACCTTCAAAATTCTGAGCAAATGCACTGCTGGTGTGTGTGTGTGTCGGAGGATTATTATTTGGTTGTTGCCTGTACTTAGGCTTACTCCTGGCTCTACACTCAGGGACCATTCCTAACACCCTTAGGAGACCACACAGGTGGCACAGCAAGTGCCCTACCCACTGTACTGTCTCTCACTTACAGGTCTTCCTGGCTTGTCAGTAGTCTCTTCTCCCTGCCTGTCTTCACATGACCTCTCTTGTGTCCACCTGCCTTCTGATTGCCTGTTACTTGGATGGATAGGGGATGCTCCCAAGCATTGTTCAGGGGACCCAGGAGCCACTTCTGGAGTTAGTCAGCAGGGCCAGCGGTCCAATGCTTGGCCAGGCAATGTAGAGCTACTCAACCTTGACGCACCCCCATCCCCACCCTAAATTTACACTGGCAGTGCTGGGGGTGTGGGTCAGGGAAGGTGGCGGCAGGGGGTGGGGGCATCCAGAACCACACCAGGCTGTGTTTGGGAGAATCTCTGGGGCACTGCAGTTCAAACGTGGGTCCCATACTCCTGACTGCTGATCTCTCTCTCCCCATGTCCATTTGGAAGAAAAAAAATTAAGGTTACAGGGCTGGAGAAATTATCATAGGGATTAAGGCTCTTGCGTTCACACAGCCAACCTAGGTTCAATCCCCAGCACTGCATATGGGTCCTGAGCACTGCCAGGAGTGATCCCTGAGTGCACAACCAGGTGTAAATCCTGGGCACCGCAAGGTCTGCCCCCAATCAAAACAATAATAAACATTCAGGTCATTAGTCATTTTGGAATAAGGCTCATCTCATGACCTCATTTTCATTTAATTGCCTTGTCAAAGGCCCAGCTACAAAGACTGAGGGGCTAGGGCACTGCACGAAAGCACAGCGCCCGCCTCGCACCCTCACCCCGGAGAGTGGCTCTCCTCTCCCCAGCTCCGCGCCTCCCCAGGTCCAGGCGACGGGGGCGGTGCTCTAGGTACGGACAGCGTCAGCCGAGAGGCAGTGGGCCCGTCGCTGTGTCCATGGCCATTCCCCGTGCCTTCTTGAGCTGAGCCCAGCCCCACGAATCACCTTCCATCCTGCTCATTCACCCGGCTCCCCGCGCCAAAGGCTGTGTGAGCGCCGTGGGTGCAGAGGATGGCAGGCCGTCACCCAGGTGTGTTCTGGAGATGGAGCACAGGGTCTGGAGCGCAGGACCACCCCCACGTGAACACAGTTGATTGGCTCGGTGACACGCTCACGTGGTCAGAGATAACCTATGGTGGGCCTGGAGGGGATGTTCTCCATAAGAAAGACATTTGTTGACGCTCTTTGGGGCATGCAGTTGTATATAAAGAGCGAGGCTTCCCACTGGTAGTGGGAAGAGAAGAGCCAAGAACAGGAGTTTTCAGAACAGCTCGGTGCAAAGTCCGGCCTGACTTCTACTGCTAGGGGCTAGGAGGCCCTCTCGACACTGAAACTGCTTCCAGGTCCTGTCCCCCTGAGCTGGATCCTGGCTGTCGCCACTATTTTTCTGTTCTGAGACTTCTGAGCAATGGCACCTGAATCCTGATAGTAGAGCTCATTTTCTGAACTGATACTGCAATGATGTTGTGAGTTGTTTTTTGTTTACTTTATTTATTTATTTATTTATTACCAATTATATCTGGCATTATTTAAAGTTTTTTTTGAATCATGTAATACAAAATAAATTTTCTATGTCTGACAAGGGGACAAATAAAACCCCTCACGATTGAGGGAAGATATGATGATTACCACAATAAGATCCAAGTACAAAATAAAATTTAATGCAATATATTTTATTTTATTTTTTTATTTGAAAGTAAAGGTAAAGGTAAAGGCCCTCCCGTTGATCGTCGATTTGCTCGAGCAGGCCCAGTAACATCTCCATTGGAGACTTTGTTGTTACTGTGTTTGGCATATCGAATACTCTCGGTAGCTTGCCGGGCTCTCCGAGAGGGGCGGAGGAATCGAACTCGGGTCGGCCATGTTGGCCGCTTGTAAGGCGAACACTTTTATTTATTTTTTTTTAATTTTTATTAGTGAAACACCATGAGGTACAGTTGTAGACTTATAAATTTTTGTGCTTGGGTTTCAATTATACAATGATCAAATACCCATACCTCCACCAGTGCCCATTTCCCACCACCACGGATCCCAGTATCTCTCCCACCCCCCATCCCCCTCATCCCACCCTTCCTTTGTGGCAGGGCTTTCTCTTTTGTTCTCTCTCTCCTATTGGGTGTTGTGGTTAATGCAATATATTTTAGATGCCAGGATTGAAAATTTAGTTATGCAAATCAAAACAGGCGGTATACTATATGTATGAAATGATTTGAACTTTTTTTTTAATGTAACTGTGTCTCATGGTGATTCGTTAAAAAATTTTTTTTAAATGAGATTATGAGCTTTCATATTGGACCTTGAAAGGCAGCTCCTTTCTGTCACATTCTGCAACATCCCTAGCCAGAGTTCTGAGCAACCAGTGACTTTTTCAGATGCAGTAACGGATCCTCCAGGATAGGACAGAATGAATACATGCCTCATGTATTCAGTGATAATCATTTTTTAAAAAAATGTTAGAGTCAGGGATATGGCTCAGTGGTAGAGCACATGCCTTTAATACACAAGTCCCTGGTTTCAATCCTTGGCACCAGAGAACAAAAACAAAACAAAACAAACACTCACTAACTCCCCATTCCTCCCTTCCTCAAAGTCTTCCTTCCTTCCTGTCAGCAACTATGGGGACATCAAACACTTCAAACGCTATCCCACACTACCCAACTGTTCGCACAGTCCCTAGAGCCGGGACCTTGCCCCTCGCCACTCCAAGGAAACTGCAACTGAGAAGTACCCAGCTGTGGGTTGCTAGGGCCACACACCAGTAGTCAATAAAACCAAAATTCAAACCTGGGGCTCTAATCCCCATCCTGATGGCTTTCATGGCATCTCGAGGTTTAAAAATAGCTTCTAGAAAATAAAATATAAAATGAGGATGGGGCAGGGTGGGGAGACATAGACATAGAATAGGCTAAGGAACTTGTATTACAGGTTAAATCCCCAGCACCCCATATGGTCTCCTAGCTCTGCCAGGAGTGATCACTGACCACAGAGCCAGGAGAATGCCCTGAGCACTGCCAGGTGTGACCCCCAAACCAAATGAAAACATCTAAAATGGGCAGCTTCAACTGTTTTTAGCAGGCGGTGCAGGTTCCCACTTCTAGTACTCTGCACATGTGAGCCTCCTTTGGGGAGCAGATCTCCCCCCAGCATTGGGAGAGATGGGGAGAGAGATTCCCTGCCTGCTCTGTGGAGAAACCAGGGGACAGTGTGTCCTTGCTGACCAGGGTGCTGAAGGAGAAGAAGCAACACCGTTCTTGCTGGTGGAACAAAAATGAGCATCTGGAAAGTGCTGTAGATTGATGAATTGAACTCTCCACCACTGCCTGCAGCTGGATCTTTTCTCTCTCCAGGCTTTGGAACTGCCCCAGACCCAGACCAGGCCTCCTGATCCCTCGGATGCACGATAAAGACTCACCTGTGTGGCCCAGAGTTTAATTACACTTGTCAGGCAGGGGATTTGGGGAGCTTTAATTTAAGGCTGCTGTTGAACGCTTTTAAATTATTTTTTAAAAGTTTGGAGGCACCCGGGTGCAACGCACATCTTTTATAAATTACAGAGCAAATGCTTTGGAGGCTGGGTGCACAGAAGGGCCAAGCATCAGAACGGTTCCCCAAAGGCTGAAACATATTCCTGGCAAGCGGGAGAAGCCCTACGCACACCTATTATTATTGTTAATGGGACGGGGGTGGGGGGGGTGGGGGGGAGGGTTGTCTGCCTCGCTCTGGGGAGGGCGCGCACCATGCAAATCTGCCTCTAGGATTTCAGTTCCTGCTTGTTCCCAGTCCGCTCAGTAGCCCTGAGCCCTGGCGAAATGCATGTCAAGTTCTTCAAAACAATTATTGTTGCTAGAGGGGAAAAATGATCAGCAAAGCACTCTGAAGTTTGCTCCTCGGTGGAGCTAGAAATGGAAACAGAAATGGATCCTGGGAATGTTTGCGTTCGGCTTCACGGGCACCTGCGCGCGCTTCAGGGACTGTGCGCAGTGCGAGAGAAGGAGCCTGAACAGAGGAGAAACTCCAGGCAGAGCCGCGAGGTCTGGAAGCCCGAGTAGAGTAGTGGCCACACTGCGTGTTCTCAGGGGGCGCGAGTCGCTGACCTCCCTGGGTCTTCTCCTGGAAGGCTGCCCCGCAGCAGTGTTTAGACCCCTCATTTGGCTTGGAATCCAAACAAGGGTGGGAGTGTCTGCTCAGAGGGGCATGCGTTCTCCTTTGCGGTAGAACCCCCTCCCACAGGGCCACAGCAGTGAGGCAGAAAGGGGATGCGGGGAGGGGGGGGACGGAGCTGTTTCCCTGGGCATGCTGGCCCAGATCTGGGGGTCCTAGGACAGAGAGGAGACTTGGGGTGGGAACAAGGCCAGAGAAGACCAGAGATGTGATGGGAGGGATCCCCCCACTTCTGCCAAAACAATTCCTGTCTTAGAAATGGGACCAGAAGGGGGATGGAACTATAGCACAGCAGGTAGGGCATTTGCCTTGCATTTAGCCGACCTGGGTTAGATTCCCAGCGTTCCATATCCCCCCCCAACCCCGAGCACCCCCAGGAGTAATTCCTGAGACCATGAGCCAAGGAGTAACCCCTGTGCATTGCTGAGTGTGACCCAAAAAGCAAAAATATTTAATAAATAAATAAACAAATCAATAATAGAAATGGGACCGGAAGACTGACACGGCTCCAACACAGGCTAGGTGGTTTAGCCATGCGTGTCTCAGCATGGCTCTGTGCTGGTGAAAGCCACGGAGGTGAAGAAATGTGAGTGAACACTGGGAGCCAAGAAAACCAATGCAGAGCAGGGGTTCCAGAGACAGATTTGTCCACCAGCCTTAATCGTGCGGAGACCCCACATGAACGGAGATGAAGGAGCATCCAGATTTCTCAGGTCTGCAGGCACATGTTTTCTGAATCCCCATGACCCCATTCAGGGGGAACGGGATGCTGGGGGATTGAGCCTATGAAGGAACTGAAGGAGAAAAGGCATTAGCAAGGAAAGAGCAGCCCCTCCCTGCCCCGCAAAATAAACCAACAAAAAAGCCCCATTGGAAAACTGTGCAACCTGAGGAATAAATGGGGGTCACAGTAATGCTAAACAACACCCAGTTCCATCTCAAGCCTGGAGGACCAGAAGCAGCCTGGGGAAGGGGAGGAGGAGGGGAAGGACCAGAAGGGGGTATGGGCAAGAAGCCAGGCCCAAATGGGGGTGGAAGCAGGGTGAAGGAGGAAGGAGCTCCCACTTCTGAATGGAGTCCAGGTTTCCGAGATCATGCCAGGCCAGAAACTTCACTGACATGAAAATGTTCTTGTAATTTAAAGTGACTGGAGGACTTTTCATTTCCCTGGGGGAATGGTGGGATCACCCTGTTATTCTATATGGCTCCTGGGCCAGTGAAAACTGGTGTGGAGAGGATATGAAGGGCTGATAGAGAGATGAGAGATGGGAGCAGAGGAGAGAGAGAGAGCCAGAGCCAGAGACAGAGACAGAGACAAAGAGACAGAGAGAGAGAAAGAGAGAGACAAAGAAAGAGAGAAAGAGAGAGAGAGGGAGGGAAAGGAAGGAGAGAGAGGAGAGAGAGAGAGAGATCCAGACACTGGCCTGACCCAGAACACTGGGGTCACAGCCTCAACTCCTTCTTGGGGCAAAGATGAGATGGGTCTCTGGGTGCACGTTCTTCCTGCCCCTGAACAATCAGCAGGTATCCCAGAATAACCATACTGCCTCTAGAATTTTAGTCAGGAACACGTTTTTGTTTGTTTTAGGGTTCAGGCTTTTTATTTTTTTGTTGCTGTCCTTTATTTTGGGGGGGGTTTGGTTTTGGGTCACATCTGGTGGTGCTCAGGACTTAGTCCTGGCTCTCAGAGATCACTCCTGGAAGGGCTTGGAGGACCACGTGGGGTGCCAGGAATGGAACCAGCTCAACAGTGTTCAAGGCAAGCACCCTACCCCCTCCAGGCTCAAGTCACAAATAGTTTTACTTCAAAAGTGGCATGTTTTGTATTTGTGAATTTATATTAAAGTCCAGAGAAACTAAGGCATTTGCTCAACCACTGTTCTTTAGGTTGCAAATGATGACTGTCAAGACAGAAATGGAAAAAGGAAGGAAAGAAGGAAGGAGGGAGGGAGGGAGGGAGGGAGGGAGGGAGGGAGGGAGGGAGGGAGGGAGGGAAGGAGGGAGGGAGGGCAGGAGAAGACAAAGAGGAGAAAGCTCAGCTCCTCATGTGTCTGGAGGCACAGTCTGTGCCAGAGAGAGTGGATACAGCCACAGGATCAAGTCTCAGATGCCTTTTCCTCCCATTCCTGGTCAGTACATTTGCTTTCCTGTGCCAGATCAAAAATGAGTATTGGGAGTTCCAGCTGTGCAGTGCAACAACGGGACAACTTCACTGCCTACCAGACTCTTTAGCAATCCCCATGAGAATCCAGGCAGACCTCTGCCAGCCTGGTTTAATTCCCAGCCTGACCTGCTTACAGCACCCAGAATGCCCTGCAAGGTCTTGCACTTGTCCAGCCACAGCAAAAACATTGAGTGGGACAGAACCACTGGGACAGGAAGACAGGAGCGTGGGTGATATGCCGGCAAAAACAACAGATGTCCACTCCGGACATGGAGCTAGCCAGCAAACGGCCAAGCCAGGCTGACCACGCAAGTCTTCATTGGCTTCCTAAAGCAGAGCCTTTTGTCGGCCTGCAGGAATGTTACGGATGTTTTTCTCTTCCTCACAATTTGTATTAGCCTGTGTTGATATGGTCCATCTGGGGTACAGCCACTCCATTTTCCCTGTGCACCTTCTGGTGACAGACCTGCTAAGTGTGAACCCAGCACAACAAGATCATTTCATATACCAGATTCAGAGGGAACCAAATGCTTTGTTTCATTTGTCTTTGTTCAAGGAAATCATCTGTGCTCTTACTGTCTCTTTCATGGGTTGAAAGTGCTCATTTGATAAAGCCCCGCATCAGGACCACAGGCTGCTTTCCTGGGAAGCAGGAAGGTGCAGAGGCTGGTCAGGCTCTCTGCCATGTGACCTGCCATCCCGGTCGGTCATCTCTGCAAACACAGTGCACTGCATTAGGGCTGTGGAAGTGTCAGAGTCATCAAGAGCACAAACTATTTGGCTTTATTCTTCTATTTACTTGTATATTTAAAAGAAGAAAGCTGGGGCTGGAGTGATAGCACGGTGGGTAGGATGTTAGCCTTACACACGGCTGACCCGGGTTCTATTCCCAGCATCCCATATGGTCCTCTGAGCACTGCCAGGAGTAATCCCTGATTGCAGAGCCAGAGGTAACCCCTGTGCATCACCAGGTGTGACCCAAAAAGCAAAAACAAAAAAAAAGCTAGAAGAAGAAGAAGAAGAAGAAGAAGAAGAAGAAGAAGAAGAAGAAGAAGAAGAAGAAGAAGGAGAAGGAGAAGGAGAAGGAGAAGGAGAAGGCTTCCTCACTTACCTCCATCCCCCAGAGAAATGACAATTTGATTTTTACCCATCTGTTTACCTGCTACACAAAACTTTAAAATAAAACTTCACTCAGGAAAGAAGGAATCCAGTCTGGTGGCTGGAAATGGGAGACACAGAGATACAAATGGAACTGCTGGTCCCTAATCACCTATTATGGCACTGCCTGGGGGTCCCTAAACTGCAACTCAAATTCAGCCCCTTCTGCACCAGACCTGACATGAAGGGGCAGTCAGGGAGAGACCACAGCAGGTTAGCACCATGGGAAGTGGAGAGATGGGCTTCGGTGACGTTCAAGGTCCCAGGGAACAGAACATTGTGTGCACAGGAAACTCCCAAGTGCGAGCGATGACTGTTGAATGCAAGTGCAGACGCAATACAAGGACAGGGCCAGGACTCCAATAAGCCTGTCCCTGACCTGCCCGTGCAGAAGTCAAGTATTTGATGGAAAACACGCTAAAGCTTGGCCCGCTTTCATCTGTTTGTCCACCATCCATACCTCCGTCCATCCACACAGCAACTGTTGTCGCCGATGGGGCTGAACCTCAGAGGTGCTGCATCAGGAAGCATAAAAGCACCCACTGAGGGTCGGGCAGGCGCGGGGCAGGAGGCTTGGGGAATGCCGGGCCGGGCCACACAGGGGCTCTTGCTTGCAGGAGGCGTTGCTGCCCCAGCGGAGGGTGTCACAGGCCATCCTGGCCATCAGGGAACCTCAGCTGGAAGGAGTCCCTGCACAGAAGGCGGGCTTTGTGCAGGCTATGTGGAGGCTCGACTCTTGGACTCGAGGGCTTTCAGATGGATTTCCTATCATTTATCTTCTTATCAAAAGGTTTAATCACTCTCCAGGCTCCGACTGTATGGGAATAAGGAGCGTATTCTCTCCCTACCGATACAATGCACAATAGAAACGGTTCACAGACCACTTGGCCTTCCCAGATGAATGTTGTTATTGTACAAACATCACGAGAACCACAGTGAGAGGAATGTTGAAAGAAGAAAGACAAATCTCAGAACTCTGGACCCCCTTCCGCCTCCTCACCATGCCCCACTCTGGCTTATTGCCCTGCCAGTCTCTGGTGTACCCCATGGTGATGCTCATGTGAAAATTTACTGTCAGGTCCTTTCCCCAAGAGGCTGAGTCTCTGTGGCATGTAATGGACTGGGGGATTTATTGGCCTCCCTCCTTCCCTCCTTCCCTTCTTCCCTCCCTCCTTCCCTTCTTTCCTCCCTCCCTTCCTCCCTCCCTCCCTCCCTCCCTTCCTTCCTTCCTTCCTTCCTTCCTTCCTTTCTTTCCTCCTTTCTTTCCTCCTTCCTTCCTTCCTTCCTTCCTTCCTTTCTTTCTTCCTTTCTTTCCTCCTTCCTTCCTTCCTTCCTTCCTTCCTTCCTTTCTTCCTTCCTTTCCTCCTTCCTTCCTTCCTTCCTTCCTTCCTTCCTTCCTTCCCTCCTTCCCTCCTTCCCTCCTTCCCTCCTTCCCTCCCTCCCTCTTATTTCTGTTTGGGAGCTACACCCAGCAGAGCTCAGGGCTTATTATTCTGGTGGTAATTAAGGGACCCTATATGGTGTCAGGGATTGAACCTGGGCCCACCATGTGCAAAGCCAGTGTCCTACCGCTATCTCTGGCCCCTGCCCCATGATTTTCAATTTCTCTGTCAGAAGCAGAGCCCAGAGCCAGGTTATTCAGCAGAGCTGGGGAGCTGAAACCCATTTCTGGAAACTGCAACCTCCTGGCATTCCTGGGGCCGAGACTGACACATACACCTTGGGGCCTGGATGAGCTCACCCTGAACAAAGCGCCTTTCTGGGAAGCGGGCGCATAGGCGCATTTTGTAACAAGAGCGGTGGGAATCTGAGATATCGTGAGCGGGTCCTGCAAGGACACCTGGCCCGGCCCTATGCAGCCCGCCCAGTCTCCCCGACTCCTTTCCTGTCCTCTCTCCCTGGCCAGGGCAGGCCCCTCAGACCCCCACCAGGGGGATATTCTGTGCAGCTCCTCCACGCAGGGGGATATTCCTCCAGCTCCTCCCTCTCCTACTGTCCTTTCTCCCCATCACACTTTTGCTTGAACAAAAATGAAGTTCAGACATCTGCAAACAGGTGGTAATACATTGGCTATTAGGACACAGTACTCTAAAAGCACCCCACAACATTGCTCCCTGGCCCCGCAGCACCTCCACTCTGGGACCTGTCAGTGAGGCAGAAGACCCCCCGCCACCATCTCCTGCAGTGCTCACAGACTAATCTACTCAGCAGCCAGACTTCCCAGGGCTCTGCCTGTCAGAGCACCTTGAGAGCAAGGCCTTAGAGCTATGGGGGTCCAAACACTGGAGTGTTTCCCGGAGGGCTTCCTGGAGAGGGGCAAAGAGGCAGTTATGAGCTTCTGTGTTGTGGTTGGCACAAGATGCTACCGGGCAGGACACCATACCCACACCAGCGGGGGAAACCGACCTCTGGGCTGTCACTGCCAGTGACCTCCCAGCTCCCGCAAGTCCCCCAGATCTCCTCTGCTCAGCCCTGCCCCTCTGCCAACAGGAAACGGCACAGTATTTCTCACCACCAACTTGCGGCCTGCAAAACTGACCTGTGTGCACCTTTCCAAAAGCGAAGAACAATCACGGAGAAGGATGTGAGGTCGGGCTTGGCAGAGATATGGGGATGCGATGGATTACTCTCCAGGCAGCTCACAGCTGAAAAAGGCCCTTTCCAGGCCCTGGAGCCAGAGTGCTGCTCAGTTTCCAGAGAGAGGACAGTCTGGGAAAGGCCATTGGGGTGGCCGTGCTAACGCTCATCTCACTGGAGTCTCGACATCTTATAAATATCTCCTGTCCCCGCAGCATCGGGGTTGGGGGAGGGGGTGCGTGCTGGGAGATGTTCATACCAGGTCTGTTAGAAGAAACATCAACACATCCGAATCTTTGCCCGAGAAGTGCAGGGTAACATGTCCTGAGAACTCATCCCTCCCACACCCTCATGTGCTGAGAAAAAGACCGCAGAAGAGTAGAAGCAATGCCAGGAACACAAAGTCAGCGTTTCAGCAACACACGCACAGTATGAGGACCAGGGAGGGAGCCAGCTCAGACTGACCCATGGGACCCAGGTCTGTGTGGAAAACTTGGCTTGGACCAGACCAATTCTTCACAGAGGACCTGGCACTCAGCACACTCACTGCCAAGGCCTCCGGGAGTGCCCGAAGTCAGGAGCCAGTTCTGCCCTTTGTTACAGGACTCGCCCCCCTACCCCCAGCCCACCTCCTGCTGAGGCTCACAGCCCTCTCTGTCCGGAGGGACCCCAAACAGTAACAGGAGGCACCTGTAATTATGTCATTACCAACAGAAGAGCTGGCTTTGAATTTGTCTTCCGTTTTGTTTTTTAACTTTTTTGGTGCTGGGGAGGTTTCTTGGGCCATGCCCTGTGGTTCTTCAGGATCATTCCTGGTGGGCTTTTGGGGGGCCATGTGGGGTGCTGGGATCGAATCTGGGTCAGAGGTCCTGTAAGGCGAGAGTCCTAGCCATAGTACTGTCCTTCAGCATCTGTTCCACTTCCTTAACTCCAGTCAAAGACTGGCTGTTTTTGTTTCCTGAGCTCCAGCAATTTGTGTGTGTGTGTGTGTGTGTGTGTGTGTGTGTGTGTGTGTGTGTGTGTCTGGTGGTGAAGGCGTACTGCTTCTTTGGGGATGTTTTTCTTTTTCTAACTTTCATTTCTCCCCTTCACTTGTTCTGAGCCCACCAGCCACTGCCTGGAGGACCCACACCACTGTGCCTGATCTTGCTTGGGGAAGGAGCCAGTGGCAGGTGCTTGACTGGGTCTCTGGGGCCCTCTAGGAAGTGGCCAGGACAAGGCTCTGAGTGTTCAGAGGCCGGTATGGGCCCAGGTAGGAGCTGCAGGAAGCACTCCCAGGGGAGGACAAAGAAGAGGATGAGGATGGTCAGACATGGACTCACATAGGGGAGAGACACTTGTCTCTCTTGTGTGTAAATGCATTAGCCCCCACCGAGATGGGGAGTCACAGAGGTGGGTGAAGAGATGGGGAACCAAGGGCTGGAGCGATAGCACAGTGGGTAGGGCATTTGCCTTGCACACAGCCAACCAGGGTTTGATTTTCAGCATCCCATATGGTCCCCAGAGCACCGCCAGGAGTAATTCCTGAGTACCAGGAGTAACCCCTGTGCATCACCAGGTGTGACCCAAAAAAGAAAAAAAATAAAGAAATGGGGGACCTTAGGTCGAAATTGGTCGAGGAAGAGCCAGGTAATGTGGTTTTGTGCCTTGACACCTGAGCTTACTCAAAGCCCCATGCGTGGAGGTGACTGAATAAACACAAACTACAGTTCCCACAGCATTTATGGGCCCATTTTCAATGCCAGACATGAATCCAGGGGTGCTCTTGGGCCGGGTGTTTCCCTGAATGTATTTTTTGGCCCTCTAGACAGGAGCAGGGCTGAAACTGATATATGCCTCTTCTGCATAAGATTCTTTTTCTTTTTCAGTGTGGGGATTTTACATCTGGTGATGCTCAGGGAATACTCTTGGCTCTGCATACAGGAGTTACTCCTGGTGTTGCCAGGGATCAAACCCAGGTCGGCAGCTTGCAAGGCCAGTACCCGACCTGCTGTACTATCGCTCCAGTCTCTATGCCTCTTCTGTAAACAAGAAATTAACAGTGTCAGCCGAGACCCCCGAGACTCGAAGGTAGAATTTGTAAACAATTTAGGAGAGGAAAAGAAAAAAAAACTGTTTCCTAAGACTTTAAGAAGTAACTGAGAAACCCTATAAGTAATTGATACTGTATTAATCATAGTTTGATAATTTATTAAAATAGGGTGGAGCGATAACACAGCGGTAGGGCATTTGCCTTGCATGCAGCCGGCCTGGCCGAGCCGGGTTCAATTCCTCCATCCCTCTCGGAGAGCCCGGCAAGCTACTGAGGGTATCTTGCCCACACGGCAAAGCCTGGCAAGCTCCCCATGATGTATTCAATATGCCAAACAGAGTAACAACAAGTCTCACGATGGAGACATTACTGGGCCTGCTCAAGTAAATCAATGAACAACGGGAGGACAGGTTCCCTAAGGCAATGAGTGAACCCAGGCTAGATTAGCCTGATGGAAAATTGAAAGGAACTGAAAACTGAAAGATTTGAAAGGACTGTGACCACATTGCTCTGAATAGTGTTCTAACTTCCCAGTCCCACTATTTTCTCCCCTACTTCAGAGATTTGAAATGTTGGGGTGGAAAAATCAGCAGTGCTCAGAGCTTACTTCTATCCTGGTGGTGAGTCAGGAGGTCATCGGTGGTGCTGGGGATCAAGCCTGCAAGCCATGTTCAAGGCAAACACACTAACCACTATCCTATCACTCTGCCCCTCCCCAATTTTTAAAATCTGTCCATTTAACAAAACTTCCTTTGAAAATCAGTGAAGAGCCCTGTTTTCTATGTCACAGGCTCCAGAGAAGAGTAAAGAAAGGAACTGGCCCCCCAGATGTATATGAGAAAAGGGGTTAGGCCAAGTAACTCAATTCCACAAAGAGCGTTCCCAGGAGAAGCTGGTTAGATGCCATGGACCTGTGGTGGGAGCTTGGTGTGGGCAATGGAGTATTCTCACCAGCAATGGAGGAATCCCACCACAAAGGTGGGCTGAGGCAAGGAATGGAAGGGTCTTGCCCAGGGAGAGCCGAGTGGGAGGAAGATGTGAGCACCACATTCAAGCTTGAAGCCCAAAGTCCACACAGCACCCAGCCTATGCTGTGCGTGACAAGGAGCCACCAAGTGTATGATGAGAGGAATGACAAGGCGGGGGGCATGCTCCGAGGATAGCGATAACCACGACCACTCAGACCCCCAGAATGGGGCTGGGAAGATGCTGGCCAAGAAACTTCTGGGGAGAGAAGCAATGAGTGTGTGGAAAACATGAACATCCTCTACTTGGGTCGGCTGCCTTCCACTCCTCACGCTCCACCACCCACACCTGAGGGTGGCCATGAGGACCCTGGCCACAAGCCCTAGGGATGTGCCTGTGAGTGACAAGGCCAAGAGCTCCTTGAGTGCACGCCCCTGACAACAACGTAGGAAACACAAGAGAACAAGGCCAGACCACAGCAGGGCGGGGACAAGGCCATGTGCTGAGGCACATCAGCCGCCTTCAGGAAGGGCTCTGGGGAGCAGCTTGTGGTGCAGACGCAGTGCCTGGGAGGCCCCGTGGCTGTCCCAGTGCTCTCCCGGGGGAGGGTTTCCAAGAGCAACACTGAGAGGCACCCAGAGCCGGGCAAAGAGAAAAGCTACACGATAGAGCTGCCACCTGGCAGGGAGACAGTGGCAAGAAGACAGACACTAGCCTTGGAAGTGTCGTGGTGCCCTCCCAGACCCTGGATTTCTAAACCACCCACTCTTTAATGGGTTTCCACATTTCCGAGGAAGTGGCAAGAAGAGTGCACGTTATACAAGGGAGACCCGCAATCGCCACTCTCCCGCAAGGCAGTAGATTTCTGTCGGCTAAACCATCCATCACAGAGCTGAGCTGCGGATCCTTCCTGGCATTCGGAGGATTCCTTGGCATTCGGAGGATTCCTTGGCATTTCTAGCTTCTTCCCTAGAAATAAC
Organism: Sorex fumeus; assembly: GCF_029834395.1. Lineage (NCBI taxonomy): Eukaryota > Metazoa > Chordata > Mammalia > Eulipotyphla > Soricidae > Sorex > Sorex fumeus. The sequence continues at coordinate 16,108,316 of NW_026606108.1, read as the reverse complement.
AATGACAACATCTGGTCTGGGGCTTGGGTATGAGGCTCAGTGGTAGAGCACTTAGCTGGCTTGTGGAGGCTCTGGGTTCTATTCCCAGTACCACAGGACACTGAACAGATGAAACACAATGACAATATTTTACTCTTGTTCGAACACTTGTACTGAATTACTCACTCTCTGATCAGGTCAGTATAGTGAATGTTATTGTAGCCATTCTACAGACAGGGAAACTGAAGCTTAGTGGCACAACTAGAGCTACTTCATTGCACTCTCTCTACTATGCATCAGGGCATTTAGAGCACAAAACTTGGGCCAGAGAGATAACATATAGCAGGTAAGGTATTTGCCGTGCAAGGGCCTGTCTCAGGTTTGTTTATTCCCTGGCACCTCATATGGTCCCCGGAGCCCTGCCAGCAGTGATCCCTGAGTGTAGAGCAAAGAATAAGTCCTGCATTTATTGGGCATGGACCCAAGCCCAAAAGTAAATAAATAAATGAAAACAAATTAAGGAGAAAAAAAATAAATGAGATAATATGTTAATAAAAAAGAAAAGAAAACAAAAGAAAGCACAAAACTCCAAAGCAGAGGTCCATCCATTCCGAATATACGTGGCCAGTTCATTATGTTGCGAAGGAAGCAATCACGGATTCTTATTTATCATCTCTACTCATTGCACAATCAAATTAAATTGGCCAATACATGGAAGTGTGAGCTGGGTCCTTTGTTTTGTTAACCCCACTGTGGAACTTCTAATCACCCTTCAGCAAGGCCTTTCCTCCCGAGCTCTCTGGGAGGAGGGAACACTGTGTTGGAGGAAGCTGACTGGGCCCGCCCGCCTGACCCAGAAAGTAAGCGGGCTGAGGAGGTCTTCGCACGTCAGCTCCCACTACCAGCACTGGGCTGAGCCCCCGCCTGCTTCCTGTCCAGGCCTGTGTGCGCTGGAGGAAGCGGGAGCAGGAGGTGCTTCCTCCTTCACTCCATGCTCTCTGGGAGTCTGATTGAGTTCTACACAGGGTCCCAGCAGCTTTTTCCGGGTGCTTCTGAATATACAGATGCTTTTAAGGCCCAGAGCTCTGCCCTCCAAAAGCCTGATTGCAAGCAGCTCTCACTCACATGCATCACCCAGCTTCTTCCCAGTACCCTTTCAGGCTCAGAAGCTTAGAAATCAGGAGGAAAAAAACAGACCTGGGGAACAGCCCTGAGTCTGGGTATGTGGCTCCCATGTCCCCAGCTCTGCTGAACTGAGAGAAGCAGATGACTTAGCTGTAGCGCAGCCAGCAGCTCGTGTTTTTGGTTTGGCAGTTTCTCCCATGTCCTTTAGGTGTTTTTGTTTTGTTTTGTTTTACTTTAGAGAAAAATGAGATTGTATCTTTGGATTTCCTTTTGTGAATAGGTAAAACGTCTGCATAGTTGAAAAATAAATATAAAACCTGGAAAAATCTTGCCCAAACTGACCCTCATCTCCTCATTTTCTTCCTTCCAGGCAAATTTAAAAAAAAAAAAAAAAGAAAAATGAGTTTAGGATGGATCCCTACAGTTGGTTTGGGGAAATGCCTATTTTCTTCCTCTATTTTGAACAGGCATTCTCCACAGGGGTGCCATCACCCCCAAGGGAGTGAAAATTGTTTTGAGGATGTGAAAAATTCGTATTCTTTTTATGTACAAGTCACTGATATACATTACATATAAAGTAGTTAAACAGTGATCTATAGTAGAGAATTTCATGGCGGTGGGACATGAGGGGAAAACTTTCTCTGAAGGGCTTCCTAGAGAGCCAAGAGGAGAAGGCTGAGGAAAGCAGTTCTGGAAGGCAGTGCTCGCACACGCTACCCACATCCTGCTTCTCTTCAATGAGTTGCAGATGGTCCCAAATCAACACATTCTCTAGAGGAGGTGGTGCTCCTGGGTGGGGCCAGACCAGCATTCAACCAGCGTCCTAGTTGCCAGTACTGGGGCGAGTGTGGGACCCCCGTGAGTATCACAACCAGATGTACCATCACCTCCACGTGCCACTGGGCACCACAACAAGAACTACAATGCTGGTGATAATGACAGTGACAAAAAGGGAAAGGAAGAGAAATTCATTTTAAAAATAATAAACCCTTGGGGCTGGAGCTATAGCACAGTGGGTAGGGCATTTGCCTTGTACGCGGCTGACCTGGATTCAATTTCCAGCATCCCATATGGTCCCCTAAGCACAGCCAGGAGTAATTCCTGAGTGCAAAGCCAGGATAACCCCTGTGCATCGCCAGGCGTGACCCCCCCCAAAAAAAAAATAATAAACCTTTGGGTTGAGTTTCAACTTTGGCTCTTGTCCTATTACCTAGAAACCAGTAGAGTTGCTAAATCGAAGCTACCTCCCTTTGGAGCTGGAGAAGGTGTGAAGGAACTTGCCTTACATGTGGCAGTCCCTAGTTCAATCCTCAGCACCACAGAGGGTGCCCTGAGCACCACCATGGTGGGGGGCCTCGTTCCTACCCCAGCCTTCTCTCCACCAACATTTCTGACAGGCTCCCTGCTCTTTTGTTCAGGGTGCAACTGTGGAAGAAGATGCCAAGCCTGAAACCTCTTCTTTCTCTTCCTGGTTTCCCCACTCTCTCCCTCCCCACTTCTTCCCTCATTAGTGGCCAAATTTTTCTTCCTTACTCTAGAATTCCAAACTTAGAAGCAACCACCTGGTTCTTGATGATGTGCTCCTCAGCACTGTAGACAACTTGTGTGTATGTGTGTGTGTGTATGTGTGTGTGTGTGTATGTGTGTGTTGGGGGTCGGGATGCTCAGATTTTGAGGGGACCTACTATATTGATGATCCAGAATCCCAAGACTCCTCCAAGGTGCTCAGTAGAAGTGAGGTGTGTACAGACCCTGATGTTTGTCTATCCCATTGCTGCTCTGAGGACCCCAAAAACTACCCAAAGAGCTAGGAATGCCTGCTACAGGCCAGGTGCTACCAACAGGCCTCACCTAGTCGTGGATTGCTTGTTATTGATCTATAGCTCAAAAGCTTAACTTGAGCCATGGACTTGAAGGAGGCCTGGCCTGGAACCCCCTTCCTTTCACACAATGCCCCACAGCGTCTCCAGGTTTGTCTCTGGGTAACGACAGCACAGAAGAACATGCTGAAACAACGACCATCATCTCATGTGTGGCATTGAAGAAGGTGTATTGACATTGTTGCTGGGGGCCCAGGGATAGCTCAGTCAGTGGTGGAGTCTCTGGCACTGCCCCGCTCTGCCATGAGGAATCCAGCAACCCAACCAAGCTTGTGATATCCAGGGGAGCAAAGCTGTGTGTGTGTGTGTGTGTGTGTGTGTGTGTGTGTGTGTGTGTGCATACAACCCCCAGCAAACACCCTGAGCAAGTGTAGGTGATCTCCCCACAATATCATAACAACAATAGCCCCCAAATGGAAGGGGGGAAAACAGTGCCATATAAATATTGAGTCAGTTTTATCAAGTCCCCCAGTGGGGGAAAATTGGTGCCTTTTGTAGAGAATGGAAGTCTTTCTCTTCGTCATCTAAAATGTACCAATATGCAGAATAAGAGGGCTAGAGAGATAGTACTGTGGGGAAAGCATTTCCCTTATCCCCTGAGCACCACTAGGGGTCACCTCTGAGCACAGAGCTAGGAGTAATCTCTGAGCACTGCTGGGTATGGCCCCCAAACAAAACAAAACAACAACAACAAAAGAATGGATGTGGGTAAGTGATTAAACATCAATTCCACAAACTTTAACACTATTGTAACTTTGTTGCCTAAAATACAATTCAAAAGTATTTTAATGGATGAGTGTGTCTGTGATATATACAGAAACAAGGGAATGGAAGAAATCAGATCTTTGACACTGGTTTATAGAAATGAGAATGACAGTGAAAGGGGGTATGAGTTGGGTGGTGATGAGACAGGCTGGAGGTAAAATAAGGATATTGGTCGAAGGTAGTAGGCACTTTGGTGGTGGCTCATTCTCATTTTATGTGAATGAGCCAGAGAACAACGGGCCGGGTGCTGAACTTGCACACAGCAGATTGGGGTTCGATCCTGACACCCCATATGGTCCCCCAAGCCCCACCAGACATGATTCCTGAGCATAAAGCCAGGTGTACCCGGACCCCACAAAAAAATTACATGAACACAAAAAGCATAAGCATCAACACTGTTAAAAGCATGTGACTGAAACTATCATTAAATTTAAAAACATGAATTTGTCGAAACTGTGGGGTGGGGGTAGTAGTGGGGGTAGGTGTGTGCTGACTTTGGTGGGGGTGTGGCATTGGAATTTGTATACTTGAAGCTATCACTAAAAGCATTATAAATCACTGTGCCAAAACAAGGAAGAAAAAAGGAGACAGAAAGAGGAAGGAAGGGAGGGAAGGAGGGAGGGAGGGAGGAAGGAAGGAAGGAAGGAAGGAAGGAAGGAAGGAAGGAGAGCAAAAAAGGAAAAAAGAGAGAGAAAGAAAAAAGAATGAATGAGAATGGAAAACTGAATTTACTGGAGGAGTTCAGAGATCTCTAAGGAGAGGTGATGTGGCCTTAGAAGTGAAAGAAAAACCAGCGAACACAGGAGCAATGAAATGTCCAGGCAGAAAGCTGAAGGCAGCGCTGGATGAGGTTTAGAGGGGAGGGTGTGCACCTTACGTTGGAAATAAAACTTAGAAAGGATTAGAAAGCTCCTTTAGGTCTGACTCCCTCCTAGGAGATCACTGAAATGATCAGGACCGCCTGATCCTGCAAGGGTGCAAGGGAAAATGAGGGGCCTGGGGGCAGCTGGCAAAGGAGGACTAAACCCAGGCAGCCTGTTTTGCTGAGGCTGCAGAGGTCTCCTAGAGGGAACGTCTTCCTATGATTTCAGACAGAAGACACCCCAGGTAACAGTGCTCAGAGCTCTTCCTGAGGCGAAGTTTCATCTTGTTCCAGAGACAGGTCCCCTGACCTTGCAGGAGGTGCTAGTGAGTACCCAGCTGGAATCTCAGTGACCCATGCTCAGCTGGCGGTGGCCGGAAGCCACTTGAGGTGAGCTGGACCTGACGCTCAAACACAGGCTCAGATGGAGGCAATGGCATCTTCTCTGCTCAGGTCCAGCCCAGCCCCGAGGCTGCAGACAGAGACGAGGCTGTGGAATGAGCTGCACAGCACAGGGCGGGAGGTGATTTCCCAGCGGGGCAGCCTTGGGGGTGGTTGCAGCCACCCTGAACGGGAGGACAGCAGGAGGAGGAGGGGGAGGACGGGAGTGAGCAGGCTCCCGGCCCACGCCCGCTCCCCACTTGTTCATTTGACTGACTAACCGGCTAAGGAGAGCAGATGGTGACGATCACATCAAATGCTTGTATTTCCTTTGCCTTCTCCTTCCTTGTCCTCCAAAGTGTTCTGAGGCTTGGCTGTTTGCTTTTCAACAAAGGAAATGTGCCAGAACAGAGGATAGGAATCTGGGGTGCCATGTGCTGGGGCAGAGGGGAGCTGAACTGGCTGAGAAAGGGGGTGCAGGAGGAAGAGCAATGGGGAAGCATCTCCGTTATCTAGGCTCTACTCCCCCCACTGCAATCCTCCCCTGCAAATGCCGACCCGCACCTTCCCGCACCCCCATTTGTGCTGGGAGAACCCAGTGTTTGCTTGTCGGGCTCACTGAGGTGAGCAAGAGGGGAAAATATAACCGAGCCCCCAAATAGTGGCAGGAACAGCTGACCACACCGAATGTGAGTGTCCACTCCAATATTATTTTGTGGCTCTGTAACGACATGTCCCTGAGGGTGGCTATTGTCACTCTGAGCCTTCCTATGCAGCCACTGTCCACTCTATCTTGTACACGGCGCTGTCAGGGTGCTTTTCCTCCATGCATTTCTTCCCTGCTGTTGAGTGTTCCTGTTGTAAGGGCTCAGGGACAGGCCTAGGGAAATGAAGACCAGCTACAATGGCTGCCCCATTAGAGGCAAGTGCAAACCCGCACCCCCCTCCTGCCCCCAACCTGGATCCCTGGCATCACTGCCCACTGCCAGTCGTCAGCAGCCAGGCCAGAAGTAGCCTGCAGTCACCTCGGCCTGGCATGCCTGGAATATTCTGAGCCACCAGCGGCTCCTCAGCTCCACCTAGATACATATCCACACAGTCTGAAGAGCCCTGGAGAGGAGCTGTGGTGGGCACCTCGAGCATCGCCTCTGAAATGCAGATTTGTTGTTCATGTGGGGACCACTCCTGGAGGTGCTCGGGGGTGACTCCAGCTCAGTGCTTGCTGAGGAGCTGTGCTGTGCCAGGGATCAAGACTGCAGCTCCTGCCTACAGAATGCATGCTCCAGTCTCCCTCTCCCTCTTCCTTTCCTCTCTTTCATCAGCCACCCTAAAATGGGTGTGTCCAGACTGTTTGCATATGGACTGTGGGACAAGCTGCAGCAGGAGGCTCCCTCAGAAGCTCCAGAAACATCATCTGTCAGTCTCACTGCATGGCACAGGCTTTGGGAAGAAAAGCTGAGTTATAGTGGGTGATGGAGAATAGGGTGCGTTGTGCGGGTGTGTGCACTTCTTCTGTAGTTTTACCTACGATGCAGATGTAGACATCCCCCCCCCCCCCCCCACCTCACCATCACCACAAAGTGTCACTGGTTACGCAGGCTGCTCCTCTATGTCACATTTGGAACCTTAATTCCTCCAGGTCAGCCACCCCTCAGCCTCACAGCACCCCGAGGCTGCCAGGCGCCTGCAGGAGTGGGGAAACTGGTGTCCCAAGGCACTGAGCTGTTGCTTCCCCTGCCTACAACTCTGAGGAGCTGAAAGAGACCCGGGGTGGGTGGAGATATCCAGAGTCCCCAAGGGGTCAGCCTGGGCTGCTGCTTTACCACTACAGGGTTAGAAATATCTTCCTGGTCACTGCTTCCCACCCCCCACGGGCAGGGAATTGAGAGGGTCAGGGCTGCAGGCCAGCTAAGCTGCCATCTCACCTCACAGTACATCATTGTCCCCCCCCGCCCCCCCCCCCCCCCGCAGCCAGTGTTTCTCCTCTGTGGAAGATACTCCCATTCACAAGGCTGAAATATACTCACTGACCTCAAGGAAGGCATGTCTGTGGGGTTGGAGGAATTGGTGGAGGTGCTGGAGAGCCCTTCACGCAGAGGGGATCTCCCTCGCCTGCTGTGCCCTTGTCTTAGGGAGCCCCTACCCCAGGGTAGCTCCAGCCAGGACAGGCCCTGCTAAGATTATACAACAGGGATGAGAAAGGGGCCCCAGCTCATAAATGGGCCCATTGAGTTGGACCCCCTGCAATCCAGAAGCTGATTTCAAAGAGAAATGTCTCCAGGCTTCGCACCCCTTCTGTTGTTGCCAACTGTGGCCTGCTTTCACAGCTGACTGACCACTCCCTAAAAGCATGGGGCTCTGGTAGTCACAGCAGCTGGATGGCCTCCAGGGTTCCCTCCTGCAAGCACTTCCCTCCCTGCCCCCCTCCCCCGCCCATTATGCAAAAGCCATAAGCCATAATTACAGCTAATGGAGGCAGGTCGGGGCAGGCTGTCCCCTCATTCCCCACCACCTGCCTCCCCAAGGAGGCCAGCACCACAGGCAGCTGCTGGTTGAGAATCCCGGTCAACAGCTGACATGATTCACTCCCAGCTCACACTCTCCCCACCGTGCCCTCACGTTTGCTGCCCACACCCACTGTCTCTCCATCCCTCGCCGGCAGCCCCTCCACCTCCTTCTCTCTCTCTCTCGCCCCAGGTCACGGCTCAGGTTCTCATTGAGAACCCATCTCTCTTCCACTGCAGCCTGAGATGATCAGACCAGCAGCACATAAATCTCAGCTGAGTTTCCAGAAGGATTTTGGGGGATGGGTGTTTCTGAAAGGGCATTACTTACATAGAGTTGTTTGGAGGGTGGACTGTTAGCAAGTTGTCCCCTTCACAGACCCTTTAAGAACCTATTAACAGGGCATCAGTAGTTCCGAAGAGCAATTTCTTCATATGCCTTATCTCGGGGCGATTGGGGGAGGGTGTATTACAAATAACGTCTGCTCAAAGAGAAACTACTCTGAGATCTCAGGATCCACGGAAGCTCAGGAAGGTGCCTCAGCCAGCTGGGGTAGTGTGGGCTGAGGACGAAAGCAAAGAACATGAGAGCTGGTATTCAGCAGCAAACATGCCATTTGAGGGGGCCAGGAGAGGGAGAAGGCAACCTCTATGGTGGAAGGAAGCATTCAACAATGGTGGGTGGCAGGGAGGAGGTGCTAGAAGATTGTGAAGTGTTATGTATGAAACCTATCAGCAACATACTGTACATCACGGTGCAAAAACATATTAAAAAACAAAAAGCACCTCTCGTTGTTAGGTCCCTAGGGACCCTGAGGGAGATTCCAGAGTTAAAACTCTATAAATTTTAACTCTCCCTTTCCTGCCCTCCTTATCTGTTACCTCCCTTAAGAACTCTTCCCTTATCCACCTCCGGAATGCAGGGCTGAGAATCAGAGGAAGCAAGGTGATAACCAAATGTCCCAGTTACCTGATGCCCACTAGTCACAATGCCTATGTACGTAAATGCTGATCTTTGAATCTATAGGCTAAGGAGTGATGTACCCTTAATTGGATTGGTTAGGAAAGCATATGTTGTTACAAATCTATTGGCTATGAAATGCGCGGGCTTTGCTGTAACGGCCAGTGAAGGCCTATATAAGATCCCCTTTGAAGAGGTTCGGGGTCTTGCCTCACCTAACTGACCTGCGTGTCTGTGTAGGCGGCTTGACCCTGGCTAGCCAGTCTTACAATAAACCTTGCTTGCTGTTTGCAGTCTCTGGAGTTTCTTTGTCGTTAAAGGGAGATCACGATCCGTGCCCTAACACTCGTAGAAACAGACAGGTGGGCGGGATGCAAATTGTGGGGGGCATGGGTGGAGGGGAAGTAGACGCTGGAGAAGAGATTGCTGTTAAGATGTACGTCCCACACTGGTGCTAGGAAATGTACACTGGTGGAAGGATGGGTGTTGGAATACTGTATAGCTGAAACCTAATCATGAGCAGCTTTATGAGGGGCTCTCTCTCTCTCTCTCTCTCTCTCTCTCTCTCTCTCTCTCTCTCAGTGATTCAATATTAAAAAATTATTTAAAAAATAAAATATGAAAAAAAGTATATTTGAAACCCAATCATGAATAACTTTGTAATTTTATGGTGACTAAATTTTAAAAAGAGAGAAAAACAAAAGGCAAAGGCAAGTGGCAACCTGCAGGTGGGACCCTGTGGACAAAGGGGTTTGACCAGATGACCTTTCTCCTCTGCTGTGCCCAGCCTGGGGCCCCTTGCCTGAACTTTCTTCTTTTGTGAAGACAACAGTCTAGACGAATGGAGATAACCTTTTCCGGACCAATCACAGCCTTATGCTGGGACATTTGCATGCAATTCTTCTGAAAAGGTCACCCAGAAAGCTCCATGGTCTTAGAGCATCCTTCCAAACAACAACTGCTATGCCTGCAACAAAGCGTCCTTCTCATTTGATGGTGCGGAAGCAGCTGGGCTCCAGGAAGGCTTAGCTGGCCCGGGCTTGTGGCATTTGTTACCTGAGGGAGACAATAGCAGCTCTGTAGGCGTTCCTGTTGGAAAGGGCAGGAGAGGAGCTGGCTGCCTTCTCCCTTCAGGACTGCTGGGCAGCTTCACACCCTCTCAAACACATCCTTATACTCTTGTCCCAGTGCACACCCTCGGCCTGCCCCATCCCCCACACACATGTGCCCCCATCAATAGCTAAAGACAAAATTATTTCATTTCAGGCAGAGCTTGGAGCCTGAAGCTCAGAACAAGCACAGGACAAGGCTAGAGCTGTGGGTGTGTCTCTTTCTCTTCACCCTGAATCACCTTCACAGACCCTGTGTCCAAGGCACCTCTCTCCCCTTCTCCCACCATTCTCTCTATGGTATAAGTGCTAGGTTAAAAATGGTGTAAAGTTCTTCCTCAAATTCTCTCAACCATCTACATGTGCCATAAGCGTTGAAGGTACTGATGCCCACATGGTCCACACTACTCATAAAGAAGCACTAATGGCTAGATGGTCCATTTCGATGTCATCCTACTCCACCCGCATTCCTCTGCACTGAACCAAGAGTTGGAGACCTGACCCACAAATAGAACCAACTGATAACTTTTTTTTTTTTTGCTTTTTAGGTCGCACCCAGCATTGCACAGGGGTTACTCCTGGCTCACGCACTCAGGAATTACTCCTGGTGGTGCTTGGGGGATCATATGGGATGCTAGGAATTGAACCCAGACCAGCCGCATGCAAGGCATACACCCTACCCACTGTGCTATCTCTCTAGCCCCCCCCCCCCGATAACTTTCAATGGCATATAACCTCCCCTTTCATCCCAAAATAAAATTTAAAAAAGAAGAAGAACTGAACCAATTTACTTCTCTTTCTCTTCCTTTCCCTCTCCAAAAAAATAAATCATGACTCTGAGAATAATTTCCTATTGGCATGAGAAATAACTTCTGAAAAGTAAACTTAGAAGTAAAACCCTTCATGTAAGGGTAGACTGGAAAGTGGGCAAGCCCTGGTGGAGGAGAGAGGCTGTCCTAGAACATGTCCATTTGGCCCTGTAGGTGAGGCCCTTGCTCAGGTCCCCTCTGTTCTTCTGTTCCATTTCCAGGCCACCCAGCTCTCTCGTCTTCCTGGTTTTTTCACAAGCATCTTATCAGGAGGAATTCCCCTTCACCCAGGCTAATGTGGGAAAGGCTCTTGTAAGGCTCTCGTCCTCCTCTGGAAAGGAAGTCTGGACAAAACCCCAAACATCTTGGGGAGACTTGTTTCCCAGGTCCAACAAAGAAAAGCTTGATTATACAAAGGATACATTTAATTGTAGGCATTCCATTTGATTAAAGGAAGGAGGACAAAAGCCCTGATTGATGAGGCAATCACCAGGATGATCCAGGTCACCTAAAGTGGAGCCATTTGTGCAGCCTGAGGAAGGCGATTGCCTCAGATGGGGAGAGAGGGTGTTTGACCTCTCCTGCCCAGAAGGCTGTTCTTGGGAAGAAGCAGAAAAGGAAGTTATGCCAGGCAGCACTGAGGTCTTCCTCTGGGAAGGACCAGAAAACCCTGCACCCCAAAAAGCATGTCCTGAGATGAGGTGAAAATCTGTTCTGCCTGATTCTTTCAGCTTCTTAACCCCTGACAAACAACCCCAGGACTGCAGGCAAGCCCAGCAGACTCACGGTCCTAGCTGGTATCTATCACTTGTTGTTTCTCGTTTCAGTTTCATGTACAATGAACACGTTTTCGGCTTGATCAAGTATAAATATCAAGAAATTTCTGTGCCATCGAGTATTCTTCACAGCTTCTTTGAGGAGACTCAGAGAACAAAGAGGGAATAGACCACATAGTATTATAGAGCAAACAAAACCATAGAGAATGAGGATACAGTCAGCTCAATGTTCACAATTAATCATACATGTTTCTACTTTCATAAACATAAAAGGTCAAATGAACAAAGGGATCTGTGTCAGAGTACCACACTCAGTTGTATCTTAGAACACCAAGTTTCTAGAATGGTGACCTTGAGATTCTACAACATGTTAGGAATCAGGTGAAAATGCTTGTTAAGCTCAACAGCAAGAGTATAATGGCGACTTCTGAGAAGAGTGGTAGTGAGTGAGTTTGGGTCTGAGTGCTCCTGAGCTAGACAAGGGCCTCCGGTCCTTGAAGGGATTACACAGACACTGGACATAAGTAATTCATGGGGGTTGGACAAGGTGCCTGGGCCAAGGACTCAAACCTTAGCCCTGTCAAGATATTCTCCTGGGAAAAAGCACTGGCTCATTTCTGGCTGTGAAACACTATTCATGTAAAGAATGATCTGTGTTCAGAGCTAATCACATCTCCAAAAGTAATAGTTACATTTGGAGAGACAAGTTGGAGGCTGTTTGCCTTTATTTTTAGCCCTGGACTCTAATCAACTCGCAAAGGGAAACACCTTTGACAGAATCCAGGCCTTGTATGACACAATCTCGCTCTCTGATGGACACTCCATCCCTGATAACACTTCAGCCCATCTAGTTCTAGCCTTAGCCCACAAACTCTTTTCCTTGCCACAGAGAGATACTGAAGGTTTAGTCAGTCACACGGAGGTGTTGTTTGAAGATCGGTTCTTCATGGGTCCTGAGTGGGCCTGGAATTGTGTAGCTCTTTCTATCAAACCCTTTCTAGGAATTGTGAAGGCCCTTTTATGCCCCTCACACTTTTAATCCCAGAACAAACCCAGGAGCTCATCTAAATCCACCCGGAGTTGAGGAAGCAGAAGGCTTCATGTGGGGACGAGACAGGAGTCTTCCTCTCATAGCTAACAACTGCCTTCATAGGAAACGTATGACCATACAAGATCAGAATCAGGTTCCCCTGGAGACCCCAGCCAGCAGGTCTGATTCCAAATTCAATCTCCTGTAACAAAAACATGTGAAGTGACAGGACCCAATTGGAAGAACTGGTATTCCCCAGGGCTCCCTCCAAGGCTTAGGACAGTGATTTTATCTGCTTTGATCTTAGTCTCCTCATCTGTAAAATGGGTATAAAAACAGTCCCAAGTTTGTAGGGTTGGTGACTTAATTCAATGAGATAATTCAGGCCAAATTCTTAGCAGAGTACCAGGAAAAATTGTTGATTAATAAATACATAGTCATTGATTTTGTTTCAAACAAACCAAATAAATGCTTTTTGTCCCCCCAGTGATATCTTCCCTGAGCAAAGGCTATCCTAAGAGCAAAGTGTGATATATTCTCCATTTGGGAAAGGAGACACAAAGGATTTGGGGTAGGCATAAAGCACTTGGCTGACCAGAGGTTGAATGCTTGGAGCACCACACCCGTGACTCCACAGGAGCTTGTCCCAAAGTGCCACCTCTGCCATTTGCTGACTGGGGTGAGAAATGAGTCATTCCTGCCACCTGCCTTAAAGCCCCAAGACTTCAGTCACACTTGTGTTCATTAGTGTTCCATGGCAGACACACAATTACTTTCAGTGCCGCTTGGGGCCTTTGAGAACTCCCAGGCTGACTCAGGGAAGAAGAGGTGTGTGATTCTGAAGAAAGAACAAGAGCGGGGAGCTGGTGGCTGGGCTAGGCCCAGGGGCTCAACAGTGCATGGGTTGCTGGACCTACCCAAGTCCACGCTTCCTGCTTGCTGGAGAGAGCCTCCCACTAACCCTTCCGAGGTCTCACAGGAGACAGTGTTGTGGCTGGCAGGTGTCTTCCCAGCAGCAGACACAGGTAGGCAGTTCCCTTCCCAAACACAACACAGTAAAATGTTGTTTCTGCTATACGCGGGGTTGGTCGGGGGAGTCGGTCGATGCAGAGTCGACACAGCAGGCCACCTCCCTAGACCCACTGGTCATCTCTTACCTCTCAAGAGAGTTGGCGTCACACTGGAGGTAGGGACCTGATGGGTGAGTGTGTCATGGCTCCTTCAGGACCACAGAACCTCCTCCTCCTCTCCCACCATGATCCTCTCCAGGTCCTCCCACCCTAGCCAACAACCTTCAGATCTTGGTCACAGCACCTCATACTTGTCTCCTTGTTCATGTTACTTCAGGTCTTTTTCTCACACTGAGCACTGAATCCTGAGCAGCGGGGATTTGGGTCTCAGAGCACCTGACCTGAAATGCTGCTTAGCTCTTGACTGCATTAAGGGACTTCAGCCAGGTCACCTAACGGCTTTGCCTCAGCTTCTGCTATTGAGACTGGAGGTGATAATGGGTCCTCCTTGAGAAGGCTGTTGTGAAAGTTAAAGAAGTTTACATGTGGGAAGCATCAGCACTGTGTCAGGAACAGGGGGAAAAACTCTGTGACTGTAACTGCATTAATGCTGCTTCCTTTGGCTTCAGTGACACAGTACAAGGAGTGGGGTTCTTTGGGGATGTCATCTTTCCAAGAGAGAGAGGACACTGCCCAATCAGCTCTTCCTGGGAAGTCGGGCAAGTTCATCATCTGTCCACCCCAGGGTTATCCTCTCTCTGCCTTGTTACTATGACCCTGAGCTGCCCATGTCTTCCTGTTCTCAGGACAGTTACTCGTTTCTGGACTCATCTGGACTTACTCACATTTCTGTATACTCTTCACTGGCAGAGAAGAAATACAGCCCCGTATTTTACTTAGCTTCAAAACTCAAAAGAGAGCCAGAGAACTTAAGGTGCTTGCCTGGCACACAGATGACCTAGCTGAACCCCACATATGGTCGCTGAGCACCAGGAGTGATCCCTGAGCACAGAACAAGGAGTAAGCCCTAAGCATTATTGGATATGCATCTCCACACCCTCAAACAGAAAACCTCAACATACCCGAATGGATGTGTCAAGCTCTGTCCTCCTCTAAAGTCCAAGAGAGGATGGGAAAGGGCAGCTAAGCGCTATCCCTGTCTCTACCTCCTCATGGGAGGTGACTGTCCTAAATATTTCCCCTCAACAGCTCTCTTATAAGTCACTGCAACAGAAGAGTAGAATCACAAAAGAATTCTATGAGACAAACTTGGCCCCTTTTTAGCAACTTACGTCAAAGTTACAGAAATACCTTCCCGAAGCCCCAGCTGACACTCTCTCCCTTCGCTGACCCCCAATCCTCCCAGCTCACGAAGCCCCTTGAGAGCAAAGTTCTTTATGGAAAGTGCTAATACTTGCCCCATCATGTCTCCCACTCTGCAGGACCCAGAATGCTCCATGCACAACACAATAATGGCCCATCAGCTTCCCAGCAAAACAAAAGAGGCCATCGTTGGCACTTCTCTTCTCTATCTCCACCCAAGCTGTTCATACAGGGAAAAAAAAATTATAAGCCTTCAAGACAAAAAAGGCTTTATTTTTTTTTTAAAGGCAGCTATGCACATTAAAGAAAGACTGTTTAAGTCTAGATCCACAGCTAGAAGATCAAAAATAGGAATAATTAAAGCTGGAGATGGAACTGTTAAGAAAGACATTTTTATCTTTGTTGCCAAGTTCTTAAACAGGTAAACCACATATTTAAAAAAAAAGCAGCACTCAGATCTGAAAATTCCAATGGGAATTTTTTTTCTTGTTTCACACATAATGAATTTAGTCTTCAGAGAGCAGGGCGCGGGGTTTGCTAAGTTCTCTGAACTGTCAGCCGAATAATTATCTTGCAGAGCCTGGGTGTAGGTGACTTGAGTGATTCAGCTTCTTTCCTGTTTTGAAACGGGGGTTACCAACCTCTGGAACCGAATTTGGCAAAGTCAGAAAATGTCAGTTCTATGCAAACAGTGTTCCTTTTTTTTTTTTTGTGGCCTTCGTTTTCATCCTGTGATATTTGGGTTTCAAAAGTCTTATAAATATAATGAATTCCACTCCAGTCCCCCTTTCCAAATGCCCCAGAGGGAAGGCAGAACTTAAACATGAAAAACCAACCAACAAAACTCCCTTTTCCACCAGGGGCTGCCAGCAAATGAACTTGATGTCAAACTCCTTGCACAGTCTGACAATCTGTATTCCATGGAGAAGGTGAAGAAAGCGCACTTGGGCTGTATGCAAGATGAGAAGTTTAGAGGGAAAACACGGCTCATTACTGCCAATCCTGTTGTTTTTAAATGATTATAATTTTAAATTTAAAATACTTTAAAGTATTTGGGTTATGGCTTTACAGCATCCACTTGAGAGGGTGTAGCTGGGGTCTCCTCCAAGGAATATGGACAGGAATGACGGGCCTGTCCTTTGGTTGCAGGAATCCTCTTGAAACTAACTTATTTTGCCTCCCTCCCCTAAGGATGAAAAGTACCTGCACAAAGAGACAATGCCCCACTTTATCCTAACTTGACTTGAGGAGCAGCTCATCTGAAAGATGAAGATCAGATGCAAAACCTGAAGTGGAGTCCAGCAGATGTCTGGCTTGCTGATGCCCCCAAAACACTTTGCCAGAGGGCTGGGGGTCCCATAGGGATCTCAGCCACACACAAGCAAACAGGAGCATGGGATGCCAGAACAGAGGACATAGCCCAGGAGGGGACGTGGGGAGGAGAGAAGTAAATGGCATCCCCAAGCGCAGTGGCACAGGAGAGTTTGCAGCTCACAGTGGACTTTGTAGTAGCTGCCTCTACTGGTCAATGCCACCTGCCAGGTGTCAAACAGGATGCCAACAGTTGATTCCTTCTCGGGGTAAGAAGTGGGCTGAAGAGAGGAACAAAGACCAGTGATGTTCTCGGGGTTCCAGTCCCCATCTGGTGAACCTAGGAAGGAAGTCAGAGGCTGCAGCCCAGCACCTTTGCAGTGGTCTGTCCTGCGCCCATGCCCCTGATCTTTCCGCCCTACCCCACCAGGAAGAGGTGTATTCTGCCACTCCCTCCTACTCCAAGTTAGGCGACCCATTTCTGAAGGAAATGTCACTTCACACCAACACCTCCAAAGCATGTGATTGGCTGTCCTCTCCCCTCTTCCCTGGGGACTTGATTCTTGAAGTCCAAGAACCTATACCATCCAAGGCTCTTTCGCAATTTCGCTCCTTCCACTCCCAGTCTTCAAAGCCTTTTGAAAATGGAGCCTCCAGGCAGGGCTTGCTCTCCTGGGAGTTCTGGAAGCTGTGACAATAATGTGCCAGGCCAGTTACAAAGGTCTTGGCACACACACAAGACCCAGATGACATGGTGACTGCCACGCTCAAGGCTCACTCTGGAACAAGGGAAAAGGTACATGAGCTCAATAAAGGATGAGAAGATACCTGCGTGAAGCAGAGACGAGCAGCAGCCCTAACGCCCCCAGTCCCAGGTGATCTCTGGAGCTGGAAGGTCTCAGCCACGGGCTTCACCTCTCCAGCCCATATAATTTCCCTCCAGAAACAGGATCAATTCTTTAACTTGCTTGAACCAATCAATGCATGTGCAGAGATCATTTGGTGAGGTAGCTGTTAGTTCTGCAAAACTTAGAAATATAACTTAGAGGCTGGGGATGGAGCACAGTGGTAGAGTACTTGCCTCGTACATGTGAAGTCCTGGGTGTGATTCCTGGTACCACACACACACACACACACACACACACACACACACACACAAATTCTTCTTCAACTAGTTGTCTTTAGAGGCATAATATGTGCTCTACCTATGTAAGTTTAGAAGAATCAAGATAAGCGGTTAAAATATATCTAATGGGGTCAGGAGAATGGAGTTGTTATTTTAAATTGTGGAATACCAATATGAGAACAATATGAGATCAAGCCAATATGAGATCTTGACAGGAAGCCCTTCATCAATTATTACAATATGGACCCATCTCAAATCACAGGTTGATGATATCTGCACAATACCCCATGAGGGTCATTCCCTAACTCTTTAGGAAATTGCTTTAGGTTTTTCTTTCTCATGTAGTTTGCACATAATTTTTAAAGCTTATTCATGGGTAATCTGAAATTTCATCAATGTCCTCATTTTCTTCCTCATGACATTTTTGCAATTATTAATGGATATCTCATTTTCTGGGCTGGAGCGATAGCACAGTGGGTAGGGTGTTTGCCTTGCATGCAGCCAACATGGCCGACCTGAGTTTGATTCCTCCGCCCCTCTCAGAGAGCCTGGCAAGCTACTGAGAGTATCTCGCCTGTGTGGCAGAGCCTGGCAAGCTACCCGTGACGTATTCAATATGCCAGACACAGTAACAAGTCTCATGATGGAGACGTTACTGGGCCCGCTCGAGCAAATTGATGAACAACGGGAGGACCGTGACCGTGATCTCATTTTCTAAATTCTCTTATTCAGTCAAATTAATTTTTTTTCATGATTTGACTGGCATGGACTTCTAAATAAACAATTGTATTGTTGACAAGTAAAAACAGTTAAAGTCCCTTCATTTTTAGTATTTATGTTTTGTTTCTACTGTCTTATTCCTTTAGGGGGGATGTTGAATAATTACAGTGATAGTGTCTTGTCTTCGTGTCAGATTTCAAACCTGTGATTCATCACTGAATATGTTTGTGAAGGTTTGCTTTTTTCACTGAAATAAGGCTGTTTTCATCTTTATGTTTCAAGTGGTTTTTTTAAAAGTCTTAAATGGGTATTTACTGACTACATTAAATGTTTTTTCTTATTCTATGAGGATGATGACTTTCTCCTCTTAATTCTTGGTCAAATTAGTTACATTAATAGAATCCTAAGATTGAAGTATCCTGGAATTCCAAAGATAAGCCCTACTTTGTTAAGATCTTTTATTCTTTCAGTATACAAATTAACTTAATTTGCTAATGTTTTATTTAGGATTTTTGTTCACAAATGAGGTTGATGTAACATTTTCTTTTCCCATGATATCTTTGTTTAGTCTTGGCTATGCTAGCCTCATGACTATTACAAGCATCAATGATGAGTTGAGAAGCTTCCAAGTTAGTTCTGCGTTCTGAAAGAAGAGATATGAATTCAAAATTATCTGTTCCTCGGTGATAGAAATTTTAACTTTTAAATATTTCTGTAATTATTTATCTCCTTACTCAGTTTGTTACTGTCTGTCCTCCCATTGTTCATCGATTTGCTCGAGTGGGCCCAGTAATGTCTTCATTTTGAGACTCATTGTTACCGTGTTTGGCATATTGAATACGTCACGGGGAGCTTGCCAGTCTTTGCCAAGCGAGCGAGATACTCTCAATAGCTTACCAGGCTCTCCAAGTGGGGCGAAGGAATCGAACTCGGCTCAGCTGGGCTGGCTGCACGCAAGACAAATGCCCTACCACTGTATGTTTTAAATATTCAAAGAGAATATATATCTTTCCTTATTTCTAGCACTGTAGTGCTGTCCTCCCGTTGTTCATCAATTTGCTCGAGTGGGCCCAGTAACGTCTCCATTGTGAGACTTCTTGCTACTGTGTTTGACATACCGAACATGTCACGGGGAGCTTGCCAGGCTTTGCCATGCAGATGAGATACTCTTTGTAGCTTGCCAGGCTCTCCGAGAGGACTTCAGGAATCGAACCCAGGTTGGCTGCATGCAAGGCAAATGCCCTACTGCTGTGCTATTGCTCCAGCCTTATTTCTAATGCTTCCTTAATTTCTAAGCCACAGTCCATTTTTTTTAAAAATTTTGCTTTAGCTTCATTAATTCATGCTTTAAAAAAAACCTTGTTTACTAATATTTTTCCTCCTACTTTTAGGGAAGGTTTAACCTCATTTGTTGTCTAGTTTCTTGATTTATAAGTTTAACTCATTTGAAAATACTCTCATTTAAAACTGTCATTTGAATATCAATTTGCATGCACGCCACACATTCTTAAAAATACTGTGTCTGCATAATTTTTATTTATCTCCAAGTTGTTTGAAACTTTAGTAAGAGTTTATCTGTATCATTTATTTTCTTTTGCTTTTTGGGTCATACCCAGCAATGCACAGGAATTACTCCCAGAAGTACTTGGAGGACCATATAGGATGCTGAGAATCGAACCTGGGTTGGCCACATGCAAGGCAAATGCCCTACCTACTCTGCTATTGCTCCAGCCCCAAGAGTTTATTTTCAACACGGGAGTTGTTTTTATTTATTTATTTATTTATTTATTATAAGTGGCTGCTTTTTGAGGGGCAGCATTTATTTATTTATTTATTTATTTTAAAATTTTTATTTGTGAAACACCATGAGGTACAGTTGTAGACTTACAAATTTTTGTGCTTGGGTTTCAGTTATACAATGACCACGTACCCATCCTTCGACCAGTGCCCATTTTCCACCACCACTGGTCCCAGTATCCCTCCCACCCCCCATCCCCCCATCCCACCCTGCCACTGTGCAGGGCATTCCCTTTTGTTCTCTCTCTCCTTTTGGGTGTTGCGGATTGCAAAAGAGGCATTGAGTAGCAATCATGTTTGGTCTATAGTCTACTTTCAGCATGCTTCTCCCATCCTGGGAGGATCCTCCCAATACCCTTTATTTGGTGCTCCCTTCTTTATATGAGCTCCCTTTTCACCTAGCATATGTAGCTGGCCTCCAAGCCATGGAGCAAAATTCCTGGTACTAATCTTGGCCACTCTTGGGTGTTAGTCTCCTATTTTGTTACTTTATGTTCCCCAGATGAATGCAATCTTTCTATGTCTATCCCTCTCTTTCTGACTCATTTCGCTTAACATGATACTTTCCATGTAGTACCACTTGTGTGTAAATTTCATGACTTCATCTTTCTAACAGCTATGGGGAGTTGTTTTTAAAAGCCGGTATGGTCCCAAATGATAGCTCAAAGGGTTGGAGCGCATGCGTGGCATGCCTAGAGTTCAAGCACCAAATGGCTCCTCCCATCACTGTACTGTAGGATGTAGCCCTGGTGACCCATGGCCATCACCCCAGCCTCAGCAGTGAGCCAGCCAGCCTGCAGGATCAGGCTGCATACCCTCAGACTGCACTGCCTGAGACTCCTCACCACGATATGTAACAACTGTGTCAGAATTTCCTTAGAGATATTTCTATACTAAATAAAGAACTACAAATAATAAGACAAACTATTTATAAAATGGGCAAAAACTTGCATAAATAATTCACCAAAAGAGATGTTTGAATGATCAATAGGCACATGAAAAAGTACTCAATGCATGGGCCAGAGAGTTAGTCCAGGAATAAAGGTGCTTGCTCTGCACAGTCAACCCAGATTCCATATTCAGTGTTCCAAATGGTCCCCCCAAGCACCAACAGGTGTGAGCACAGAACCAAGAGTAAGCCCTGAACACCACCAAGTGGCCAAAAATTGAGAGAGTAAAAAAGGAGTTACTCTATACCAGGGGCCATCAAGCAAATGCAAATTAAAACTCCAATGAGATGTAAGATGTCACTAGAGCTTTGGAAAACAGTAACAGTTTTTGGCACTTCCTGACACAAGAAAACTAGAAAACCCAGAATCATATACACCAGAGATTCTGTTATAATCCAATGAATGAATGCACATATTCAGAAAAACCCTGGCACAGAATACTAACAGTCATTTCACAATGACCCCAAACTGAAAACCAGATAATCTACCAGTGATATAGCTATTCAGAGATACACATGAACACACAAAGAAAATAAATTAAAATAAAACCGTGGCTGGAGAGATAGTACAGTGGGGAGGGTGCTTGCATTGTATGCAGCAGACTGGAGTTGGATCTTCATCTCCCCATATGGTTCTCTGAGACCCGATAGGAGTGATCCCTGAGCACAGAGCCAGGAGTAAATCCCGAGTACTTCTGGGTGTGGCCCAAAAGCAAACAAAAAGTAAATAAGTAAAAACTGCTGCTAAACTCAGCCAACAACACAGATCTCACTGACAGCCTGTGGAATGGCAGAAGCTGAACACAAAAGCATACACATTGCATAATGCCCTTCACATCCAGTTCAAGAATAGATGAATGATGACTGTCTCTGGGTCGGGGGGGATAACTAGAAGGGGCTTGAGGAGTCTTTTTCATGTGACAGAATGTTCTAGCTACTGATTTGAATCATGGTTGCTTAGGTGCAGACATCAAAGTTCTTTGATTTATGTTTTGAATAAGTATTCATTCAACTATGTAAATTAGACTTAAAAGAAGGAAAAACAACAAAGAAAACATGGTTTTTGACCTCCATCTGTGTTAATTTATACTTTCATTGCATTTGGCCAGTAAATTTATTTAAATATATTCGGCTTTTTAATATTTATTAAGACTTTTTGGAGTCATGTAATAGTACATTTTTCTACTGCTCCTTGATTATTGGAGAGAATATATATTGTCCTTTCAGAAATAACTCTAATTATGGTTTTAAGTAATGTACAGAGTTTGTTATTCAAATCTACTGATTCATAACAGCTCTATATTAGTCTGTTTATACTTCCATTTTCACCTCAAATGCACTATATTGAGATCATTTGGGATTTCAGTTTTAGTTTAGTCCTCATTTTTTAAATACTGTGCTATAAGTAACAGTTTTATATTTGACTATAGGTTTTACAGGTTTATTTATTTACCCCTTTCCTGTAAACTGCTCATCACTTTCTTAGATTTGTCTTCAAGAGCAGCACAGAGTGTATCTGTTCCAAGCGGGTATGAGAACAGTAATCTTTCGAGTCCTTGCCTGCCAGTGATTTTATTTTGTCCTTCAGTGTGTTTCTGACAGCATAAAATTGTAGTGCACTGCCACCATTCTATTTTTTTCAGTTGAAACTATTTCCTCTAAATTTCTATTTTTTGGCCTACTGTTGCTTTTCCTTGGATTTCAAATTTTACAAGTATTTACTGAGTCCTCTACTACCAGCTAGAAACACTCTAGGTGCTGGGGATGTAGGGGCAACTGAGGCACAGGCTTACTCCCCTCACCCAACTATTCGATAGTTCCTGCGCTTCCCTCAAGACTTACCTAAGGGTCTCTCTCCTTCAGGGGAGCCAGTGTCAAGACTGGACTACTGTTTCTGACATAGTGTGGATCTGACACTGAACAAAGCTCCCCAAAAACAGCAACAAAACTGAACTATGTCAATTCAGTTCCAATCCCCATCCCCATCACCACATCATCATCATCACTACCATCATCACCACGACCATCACCGTTATCACCATCCTTACCATCAGCACTGTCATCACCACTGATACCCCCACCATCGCCATCATCCCATAATTACCACCAACATCATCTCCACATCACCACTATCACCATCATCTCCATCACCACCATCCCATTATCACCATCATTACCATCATCCTCTCTAACATTACTACCATCACCAGCATATTCATCACCATCAGCAACACTCCACTTCAACTTTGTATAAAATTATACCTCAAATTTGCAATAATCCCACAAGACAATATTATCTGTCTCCCTTCCTATCCAAGTCCTCAACCTTTTCTTTTTGTGAAGCCTGAATCTAGGGGATCTGGAGTCAGCATGTGGTTCTATGTGTTTGTCCATTTTATGGTTTCTTCTTTTCTTGACCTAATAGAAATCCGACTGTCCCCCACAACTACCACCTCATCAGCAGCCTCCATGGGGAGACCTGTCTAGTCCCACCCTTTTCCTCTTGCTTCAGGGGCTGCATGATGAGGTGGGTGACCCACTGTACTTGAGATTCCCTTCTCCTCTGAAATCCCCATAGTCTTTGAAATTCACATGAGACTCGGCCACTTGTCATCATCTGCCAACAGATTCACCTCCATACATCAATGACGTTAGCACCTGGCTCTTCAGCCCTATTCTTGACTCCATTTTTTCCATGATCTCTCAGCTTCAACCATCAAATTGCTCCTTAACTCTGAGCCCTATATAAACAGCTTTTGATTTGGAATCGAGGTCCTTGTCAAGACTCCACTGCATTGGATGAGACTTGGACCCTAGCTTGAGCTAGCAACAGCTCAAACTAGTAATAAATTTCCTTTGCTTTTTGCATTATCGTGTGGTGACTTGGTATCTCCGTGACTGGGGATCTGAAATTTGGGCACAACAACACCATTGTGAGATATGAGAGCAATTATCATATGTTGACATTTATCGAACTATCTTTTGATAATTTCTTTTGCTTTTGTATAGTTACAAGAAATACTAAGTGAATCTGTATGTGCCTGCCAAGGGGAGGAAGGAGGGAAACTGGGGACAATGGTGGCGGGAAGGTCACATTCGTGGTGGGAATGGTGTTGGAACACTGAATGCCTGAAACAACTATATTATGAACAACTTTGTAAATCACAATGGTAAATCAAAAATATTTCTGTGTTTTGTCCTAAGAAAGGGAATATTGATGCTATGTTAGGAATTCGAGCACAATTTTATTATTAGAAATAGCCCATTCAAGGTAAGATCCAGATCATCATATTTGGTGACTATACCTGAGATGCTCAAAGTTGTGGAAGAAAATAGAATGGAGTTGGTGTGCTTCACTTAACTCAATTACTACAACAGCCCCCAAAATAGGAAGGCAGTTCCCTTAGCAACTTAATGGTAGTTGTCTAGTCTGCCCACTTTGTCATTCTGTGGAAAGAGGGTCTCACACTTTGTCCTTCCTCTTTCATCTTGAAGTATGACTGTGGGTTTGAGTTTCCCTAAAAGCTGTACCTAAAACACCGTTCACCTGCAGGCAGGTTCTACAGGAAGTGATCTCAGGAGCCTTGAGAAAGGACGCAAGGAATGAGACAGGACCAGGAGGTGAGCGGGAAAGGCACCAGGGCACTGCAGTTGGCTACTCCAGGGCGACCCACAAGCACCTGGGGCTGCAGCTCATATATCGCAGTGCAGGGAATGAAACAGGTCCCCATTTCCCCATCAGCTCCTGCCTTCCACTGGGGGTCCTTCTGGGAACAGCTCCCACCGACGGAGTCTACTGAGTGCCCCGTGGATTCTGTGGGCACTGAACAAGGCACCGCAGAAAAGTCCAGGACAGACACTGTTGCACCGCTGCTGAGCACGGCTGTTCCTAAGCCTGCAGAGCCCATCACTGCTGCAGCAGCAAGGCAGGGAGTGAGGGAGAAGCTTCAGAGAAGGGACCATGCTGATAAAGATCAATGGAAATGATCACTCTGGATAAGGACTGCATGCTGAAAATAGGTAAAGGGACAAACATGATAACCTCTCAGCAGTTGTATTGCAAACCATCACTGTCACTGTATCACTGTCATCCCATTGTTCATCTATTTCCTCGAGCAGGCGCCAGTAACATCTCCATTCATCCCAGCCTTGAGATTTTAGTAGCCTCTCATTACTCGTCCTCCCCAATGGTGCCATATTGGAGGCTCTTTCAGGGTCAGGAGAATGGGACCTGTTGTTGTTACTGTTTTTGGCATATCAAATACGCCACAGGGAGCTTGCCAGGCTCTGCTGTGTGGGCGGGATATTCTCGGTAGCTTGTCGGGCTCTCCGAGAGGAATGTAGAATGCATATAAGAGAATATAAGCAAGTAATACTTGCCTATATTGCAAACCACAATGTCCAAAATATGAGAGAGAGAGAGAGCGAGAAAGAGAGAGAGAGAAAGTTCCTGCCATGGAGACAGGCTGGGGAGAGGGTAGCAGAAGGAAAAGAAAATAGGGACATTGGTGGTGGGAAATGTGCACTGGTGGAGGGATGGGTATTGGAATGCTGTATGACTGAAACCCGACCATGAGTAGCTTTGTAACTCTGTATCTCACTGTGATTCCATTAAAAAAAATAAATGAAAGGAAGACAAGCCTGGTGCCTGGCATCTCTCGTGTCTGTCAAGGGAGTCTGATTGAGTCCCTTCTGTGACTTTCAAGGCAACTGACACATGTGCAGGACTGTCCCTCACCCAGCTGATCTCAATAGCCATCATCCATCCTCTCCTTGTTCCCACACCTGTCCCCACTAAGCCCCTGGTCTCAGTCAGGGCTCCGCTGGCAACAGGAGTTAAGTTTTATGCAATGACAAAGACCTTTGTTCCCGAGAGGTCAGAGCTCATGGGCCTTGCCCCTCTTGGTCACAGTTGCACAATTCCCCAGATTTCTCCAATGAGAAGGCACTGAATTCGCTCCAGTAGGAGCCCTGGGGTAGGCAGAACGAGAGGCCAGAAGTAGCAGCAGGAGTGTGATTTGCCTGAAGGTCGTGGGTCTGGGGTCAACGCAGGAAGTTCCCAAGGGTTTGCCAAAGGCCTTCTGCATGTACTACCCCAAAAAGTGCTTCTGTTTCCTTGATTCCTACTGGCTGCCAGGTGCTGTAAGTGATGTGACAAAGGGGCAGTATGGCCCCTGCTTTCATCCGACCTAAGCTGGAGCTCCCACACAGGACCATGGGTGGATGCCTGCACTCCGGGCCCTGCTCCCCGCTATCCTGGCCGTGCCTTGCTCCCCTTCATGCTGCTGGCAGCCCTGGGCCAAGGAGGCCATTAGCCCTCCACTGTGCCCCTCCCTAGCCAAATGGGTCCCAGATGCACATGCAGACTTTGAACCAAGTGGGTAAGGAAAACGACTCCGACAAATCAGCAGAGAAAACACAATTAGGCAAAGCAAACAGAGCTGAGGAGGCAGCAGGCAAGCCAGGTCCGGGCGCCCACCTGCAGCCCATTTCCAGGAGCTTCTCAGAAGCTAAGCCCTTCTAATGGGGGCCAGATGGGAGCTTCAGGCCGGCCCAGCGAGGCCGGGGCAAAGCCAGAGCTGCTGTGCCGGGAAGGTGGCGGGTGGGGAGCGGGGAGTGGGTGGGGAGCCGTGTCTGGCTGAGTTTCCAGGAAGGATGTCGGGCCTGAAGCTGCTGCGAAAACATGAAAGCGCGGTGCCAAGAAGTGACCAGAACACCGGCCCCACTTGTGCCTTATCCTGCGATCGAGAGCTCAGGCCTGAGCCAGGCCTTTTGCTCACAGGATGGCGAGGGGCAGGCAGCAACTCTGTAGAACTCTTTTCCTCGGAGGACGCTCGGGCCATGAAGCTGGAAAGAGTAGCCTGAAATCATGGGCATACACATGGACTCACTCACACAGAACACACGTCCAGGCGGATGTTGTGTAAATGCGCATACGTGTGTTCAGGTATGTGCATACATGCGTGTTTGTGCATGCATGAATGCATGTGTGAATGTATGTTCGTGTGTATGCATGTGCATGTGTGTGTTGGAGCTCCCTAAAGTGGGTGCATCAGGCGGTTGTGGAAGTGACCCTGTGGCCCTCACTAGATCCCTGGGGAACTTCCATGCCAGTCTCAGGAACAGCAGTTGGGAGGCGGTTCTTGCTCATGCACCCCCAACCCCCAACATCACAGATACCCAAGGAAGATGGAAGAGGCCTCTCTTCCTTTACAGAGAAGTTCTGTGTCAATGGCATTGTGGGAGCCCAGGTTTGGGGATCAGACATGACTTCAGATCCCAATTCTACCATGCCTAAGCTGTGCCACCGCAGGGAGGTTAAAACCTCTCTGGGGCTGTTCCCTCATCTCTGAGCTGGATACCTCTGGTGGCTGGAAGAGCAAATGAGACAAGGACATACATAACACAGGAAACAGGCCTGCACATGGCTGGTGCTCAGCGAATGGCAGGCCTCTTGGGTTGAGCTGATTTGAAGGACCAAACCCCCCATGGAAGGGAGCTGGGAGGAGAGGGGTGACGTGAACTGTGGCTGAGAGGTGTTAGAAGCTGAGAGAGTCACTGCTGATAAAAACACAGCAAAGTGTTGCCACAAAGACGTCATCCGCACCCGCTCTCGGGCGGAGGGTCAGAGCTCTGCGGCTGACAGAACTCAAGCACCATCAGCGCTCACCTCCCCTGGTGGGACAATCCCCCTGGCCCTGCTCTTTCCCAACCCCCTTTCCCAGACTGCACCCAGAGGGTCAGTCTCTTTCTCCTTCCGTACCTGAGGACGGACCAGCTCTTGGAGCACTTTCATTCCCTGGTCTTGAGCAGCGCAGGTTAGTCTGGAGGTCAGGGAGATGTCATGGGAGGGTCAGAAGTCACAGTCTCTGTGCGCAGGTGTGACCTGTTCCTCAGAACCACCTGGCACTGTGTACCCCAGATCCTGACAGGGAGAGCAGGGCGAATCAAGCGGGGGGCAGGGAGGGAGGATAAACCATGCAGCTGAAACCTGGACAAATTAGGCCAAGTACAGAGCATATTTGGGATTTAACCGTGCAGCAATGAATTTCAGTCAGGAAGATTCCATTTTGTTTCCTTCAAACTCACAGTGCAATGAGGAACTGTACATCTGAGTATCCAGAGATCAGAGCCAGTGGGGGTCCAGGCCCCCTTCCTTCCTGGGAAGTGCCCAAACTGGGTAGATTTGTCCTCCAGGAGCGCCCAACTGTTGGGGGAGGGGAAGGGGCATGCCGGGCAGTCACCCCAAGAATCTTACCCCCTCCTTGGGTAGCGGCTGCTAAACGGCACCAAGGTGCCTCTCCCTGCCCATGGCCACCATCGCCCAGAGACAACTCCCGCTCCCTCCTCGCTCGGTGCCCACACAGGTCCCACAGAAAGTGCGATTTTATCCTCCCACAAGAAATGTCCCCCTGGAACCCGAGTAAGTACAGACTTACTTGGAGTGAGGGATCTGGAATGAGATCTCCCTGGATGAAAGTAGGCCCGAGCCGCAGAAGTGAGATGGCCGAGGGGATGGCATCCCTCAGGAAGCATCACATGCAACAGGATGCCACGCTGTGTCGCCACCACCTGCAGACGGCCACCTGCGGCAGGTGCCTCGACCCCGCCAAGCACCAGAGAAAGTCAACCAGAGCGCCAAGGCCAAGAGGAGGCACCTGAAGCGTGTGGCACAGACTCGGGAACGGATTCTGTGAGGGAACAAGGCCTGAAGCCCAGAGGGCAGCTGTTGCTCATCTCTCTCATCTTCAGGGTTCAAGCAACCACGTGAATAAGTGTTCTGGTTTAAAAAACAGAAAGAAAGAAGGTTCTGGATTCAAAGACTGGTGTCTTTTTTAAGAGATGGAAGATGGGCAGAGAGAGAGAGAGCACAATGGGCAGGGCACTTGTCCTGTTGCATGCAGCAACTGGCCCCTGGAGCACTGCCAGGAGTAATCCCTGAGCAGAGCCAGGAGGAAGCCCTGAGCCCCGCTAGGAGTGATCCCTGAGCACAGAGTCAGGAGTAATCCCTGAACACAGGGCCAGGAGTGATCCCTGAGCACAGAGCCAGGAGAAACCCCTGAGCTCCGCCAGGAGTGATCCCTGAGCACAGAGCCAGGAGTGATCCCTGAGCACAGCCAGGAGTGATCCCTGAGCACAGAGCCAGGAGTGATCCCTGAGCACAACCAGGAGTGATCCCTGAGCACAGAGCCAGGAGGAAGCCCTGAGCACATCCAGGAGTGATCCCTGAGCACAGAGCCAGGAGGAAGCCCTGAGCACAGAGCCAGGAGGAAGCCCTGAGCACACCAGGTAAGCCATCCTCCCCACCCAAAGATAGAAAACACAGTGGGCATGTAATGAATGCAGACTGAGGATGCAGTAAGCTGGGAGGGAGGTGGCAGACGGCCCTTGGGGCCCCCGGAGGAGCTGTGATTTTGCACATCTACCTGCAGGAGCTGAGAAAAGAGGCTGTTGGGTTTTCAGCCAATCAGCAGCTTGTGGCTATTGTTATGGCAGCACTGGGACACTGAGGTGGCTAGCAGGGGGCCTTCCTCTGTGACCTTAGTGGCTGGCACAGGACAATCTTCCCCAAAGCACTAGTCTCGCTTGCATCCTGCCTTGCCCAAGCCTCTGAAGGCCCTATTCCCTGCTGGAGGAGCTCAGTACTCAGAACACAAGGAATCAAACTCTCGGATCCCAATCAAACCTGTCTCAGATCCAGTCTGGGACCATTTCTTGGACCCAGGAGCAGTGCTCACTGGGGTGGGGGTGGGGGGGGACCTAGCTCCCAGCAGGGTGCAGTGGTGAGCCTATGGCTTCCCGGAAGAGCAGGGCATGGTGACCATGCTGGCATTGTCCTATAGAAGCCAGAGTCTGAATCTGAACCTGCAGCTCCACTAACAATTCTTTGTAGAGTGGGGAACAGTGGCATTGGTGGGGGATTTTGGTTCATGCAGTGAGAAGGTATGACTGAAGGAGGCAGCTAAATCCCATCCCTCCACAACATCCCCCTGGCCTGTAACCTGGGGATAATCCCACTCAAGAACCCACATCTCTCTCCCATATCCCATTCTTTCTTTGTCCTCTCTTTTATATTATTTTTTTTTAATTCCTTCTCCACTTAGCAACAAGGCTTCTGGCATGCCTTGGAACTATCCAGTATTCTCACCAGTCGTTGTTGCCTCTCCAGGGTCCTGGGGGGCACATGGAGGGTCCATGACAAGGGGACAGATGAACTGGCTTCATGAGGCACCCGGAGATGAACCAAGATTCAGCGAGGCCATGGACTGACCATTCTCACGGCTCAACCTCTCTGCAGGGCATCACCAGCTCTTCCTGAAGTTGAGTTTTTAAATTTTTCTCCCTGTGAGTGCACTGCTGACAATATCTCCATCATTTTGTTTTGTTGGAGAGTTTCTGTCTGTTCTCATTTCTCCTTTGTTCTTGAAGAGTATCCTATCTGGGGTCAGAATTCTCAGTTGCTGGGTTGGTTCTCTGAACACTTGAACCTTATCACTCTATTGCTCACCACTGTCCATGTGGTTCCTGGAAGTCAGTGCCCCAAGAAAAGAAGAAAGAAAAAAGTGGCAGGGAGGAAGAAGAGAGAATGAGAAGGGGTGAGGGTAGATAAGGGGATGAAAACAGAAAGGTCTGGAGAGAAGAAGGAAGAGAGGAAAAGAAAGGGAGGACGCTGAAGGAAGACTGAATGACTTCTGGTTCCTGCTTACTGTGAGTACAAAGACAACCAAGATGCCAGCCTGTCAGGATGGAGGGAGGAGGAGCAGCTCCCATCCTAGGCTGACACCTCAGGGCTTTGACTTCTGTACCCAGTGCCACAAGATGTCACCAAAATGGCAATTCTGTTATCTTATTTCTCACGTGTTAGCGAATGCCTATCTCCTACTTTTGGTCTGATAATTTCTCCCTCTCGAGTTGGCTCCTTGAGTTTATGAAATTGTAATATTTATATTTCACTCAGAGTTTTGGTTTTCCTCTGTAGAAAAGCAGACCTAAAATCACCCATTTGCTACTTCAGAAGTTATTATATGTTATTTTAAAAAATCAACTGAAAAAAGAAACATAAAAATAACCAGAAATAACGGAAAAATATCCAGCCTTAAAATTACAGCAAATGTCTGAAGAAATCTATGTGTGTACTCACACACATTTTTCTATGTAAAAACAAAAGTATTTAATATCCAGTTTGTATTTTTGGGGGGCGGGATGACACCTGTTGGTGCTCAGGACTTATTTCTGGCTTTGCACTCAAGGATGACACTGACATTACTCAGGACCATATGGTGCGCCAGGGATCAAACCAGGTCAGCCAGATGCAAGGCAAATGTTCTACCCTCTGCAAGCTCTGATTCCTCAGTTTGCAACTTTTACTCAACATATTTTCCATGTTGCATTGCACTGCACTGTCCTCCTGTTGTTCATCAATTTGCTCAAGCGGGCCCAATAATGTCTCCATTTTGAGATTTATTGTTACTCTGTTTGGCATATCGAATACATCACGGATAGCTTGCCAGGCTTTGCCGTGCAGGTGAGATACTCTTGGTAGCTTGCCGGGCTCTCCGAGAGGGGCGGAGGAATCAAACCTGGCTCCATGTTAGTTGAGACAAATTTGATTATGTCCCATAATAACATAGTCAATACTTCTCTAGTACTTATTATATGTGTGAACTTTATAACAACTTTCCAAGATAGATCTAACATATTATGAAGCTTTTTCACATGCTTTAAGACTTCTTATAAGTTTGGAAACTTAGGCAAAGATACATAAAATAATAATAACAATATGATAAAAATGTTGTAAGTAGTAAGTGATGGGACCAGATTCAAACTCAGACAGCCTGAAATCAAAGCCCATGGGTCATGAGCTCTACCATGCAGTGTTTCTGTGTGGATGGACTGAGTTTATTAAGTTAACCCCCCAACTGATGATTAAATTATTTACAGTTTCTCATTATTACATTAAAAAAAACTTTAAAAAAGCCATTGCCATACATCTTTATGTACTTATTTACTTATGTCCTCAGAGAAAATTCCTACAGAAGGAATTGCCATGGTAAAATTATATACATGTAGAATTTCAGATGTTCGTTTACACCACCAGAATGCCCGCCAGGAAGGCTTATTCTTTTGCAGCCTTTCTGTTGGTTTAGGAAAGTGCCCATCCATCTCTGCAGAACTGAGATATCGCAATATTTGCTTTTTTGATGCTCTGGGTTTTGAAACACAGGTAACTCCCTTTTTTCCCCCCTTTCAAATGATGCCAAAGTCTGACGAGCTATTAGGATTCCTACTTGGCTAGAATTTTTCCATGCAGCCTCTGCTGAAGTGCAGCCTTTTCCCCTCAGTTTGTCTCATGGGAGGTTCAACTTTTGAGTCATATTTGGCTTCAGAAGTTTCTGTTCTGAAGCCAAAGTCAAGTTCCAGGCACCAGATTTCTCTGAGTCTCTTCGATAACACGTGTTCTGATTAGGATGCCCTCAGAGAGACATATACTGACCTCAGGCTCAGCGTTCCCTGCTATCTGTCCTCTCCTTTCCAGTCAAAGACCTGCAGAACAGGCAAATTCCCCACAAGTTTTTTTCTTTCCAGTTCACACCACCTTCTACTTATGGCACGTGACCTTTCAACCTGCTATGCCATGCACTGTGACTTGTGTGATCTGTCAGATTTCGGTGATGGCCACCTTCAGTCCAGCTGCCTGCTGGAACTGCCAAGGCACCAGGTCCTTCTCTGCTTCCTTCTTTCTTCCTCACATATCTCCCCTCATTTCTTGATTGCCACAAGACAACACAGGAACACTCTGAACACACTGTTGCTCTCTTCCCTTTCCTCCTCTCCTCTCTGCCACAGACCCCCACTCTGGATATATCTTCTGAAATTCCTCCATGCAGCCTGTCTGCCACCTCTT
Organism: Sorex fumeus; assembly: GCF_029834395.1. Lineage (NCBI taxonomy): Eukaryota > Metazoa > Chordata > Mammalia > Eulipotyphla > Soricidae > Sorex > Sorex fumeus. The sequence continues at coordinate 16,075,994 of NW_026606108.1, read as the reverse complement.
CCTTGCCTGTCTCTCCCACCTTGGAATCTCCAAAGCTCAGAGAATACCTCTCACCCTGGCAGAGGGTTTCTTGGAAGGCCATGGAGAAGGGAAAATAGAGCAGAGGAAACTGAGGGTAGCAGGGGTGTGGGGTGGGGGAGTCCCAAAAGTAAAAGTCAGAGTCCTTGTTTTCTAAAAGGAAATGGAAATTGTGGGAGCTGGAAGTTATGAGAAATGGAAAGTGGAAGATTATCATTTTGCTCCAGCAGAGAGCTACGGACCCAATATTTTAATAGGAGCCCAAAGCTCTTCAGGCACCTTCCAATAGGCCCATGGGCAGAACCAATGATGCGCCTTCCCTGCTGCTCAGGGGTGGGGGCAAGGTCAAGAGGAGGAAGAGATTGGGGTGACTTCCCTGGCTTCCTGCCCCAGGGAGAAGTGACCCTCATATGGGTGGCCACTGATGTTATACTGATACACCGGAGTGTTACTCCCTGTGTTTGCAGGTAATCACGTAAACATGCACTAACGTTTTAGCAAAATTAGGTGATGCCAAGTGAAATTTTGCATCTTTTTCATCTATACTATTGTTTTGTAATTTTTTTTTTTACATTTAAGAATAATCCTTTTTCTGAGTTGCTTATGTCCTTCATTTTGCGATTGGGTTAGAGCTCCTTTCCTTATTTGTGGAATAACTTTATATTATGATTGGGGGTGGGTGGGTGAGTGGCTTGGGTCATCCCTGGCTGTGATCAAGGCTTATTCCTGGCTCTGAGCTCAAGGGTGGGCCTTGGGGGACTCTATGCAGAGCCAGGGGTTGAACTGGGTGAATTGGCTGTTTATTAGGCAAGTGCCTTGACCCTGTACAGCCTGATTATCTGTTTCTTATATAACTGCAGTAGCAATACTTTCATTGGATTAGTTTTAAATTAAATCCATGTTAGATGGCTTTTGCCATGAAGTTCTTACTTTCCTATAGCTCCATTCCTTGTTCTTGAACTTTTCAATGCTCGCTGAACTATATTTATAGTTGGGTTTGCTCTATTCTAACTTTAAAAAGATAATTCTCATGAGGTTTACTTTTGTATTTTATAACTTTATTTTCCATACATAATCTTCCCCCATTTTGTCACCTCGTTGAAATTTTGATCTCTTTATAATAATGTAGTTGCTGTCTTCATTTCTGAAAATATTCCATGATCCAAAGCCAACACTATTTTGCAGCACAGCCTCTCCAAAATTTTAATTTTTTTCCCCATCAGTCCTCTGCCCCTCTCGGAGAGCCCGGCAAGCTACCGAGAGAGAGTATCTCGACTGCACGGCAAAGCCTGGCAAGCTACCCGTGACGTATTCAATATGCCAAACACCATAACAACAAGTCTCAAAATGGAGACGTTACTGGGCCCGCTTGAGCAAATGATGAACATTGGGAGGACAGTGCACTACGGTGCACTGACAGTGCACTATTACTCTTCCATTTTCTCTCTTTTTATTATAGTTTTTAATTTTCACTTTTTTGGTGGTTTTCTAAGGTTTTACCTCACATATTCCTGCTGTACCACAGCTTGCCTTCACAGAACAGTGGGCATGTGGCTGGCACGTGGATAAAGAATCTTAGAGAAGTGAGCTGCCACTTCCTGCCCTCTGTTACCAGGTATTTTACTACTGTATCTATTAGAAGTCCAGCAGAGCTCTGCTACTATTTTTCTAACAATTATATTTATAAGAAAGAAAATATTAAGTCATTTATTTTCAAAGTTAACCACATGTTTATCATGTCCAGGGCTATTGTAGCTCTCTCCTCTTCTCTCTCTCTTTCGTGAGGATGAGTGCATGTGAGTGTGCACATGTGTGTGCATGCGAGCGTGTGTGTGCCTGTGTGTGTGCCTGTGTGTGTGTGTATGTGTGTGTGTAGATTCAACTTTCCCTCAGCAATCATCTTGACCTCAGTCTGAAACACTTTTTTAAATGTTGCTTTCTAATGTTGATCAGGAAACAATGAGAATTCCTGGATTTTTGTCCAAAAGTCTTTCGCCTTCATCTTATTCTAACGTTTCTTGTAAGAAAATTCTACTGGCAATTTTTTTTGTTTTTATTCTAAGAAAATCTTTTTTTCCCCCAATTTTGAAGCTATTTTCACAAAATACCGAGTTCTGGTTGGTGAACTTTTTTCACTGAACATTTGAGTCTCTATTCTTGCTTGCACAGCTTCTGAAAAGTTAATATTAACTGTTAGGTTTTCTCTGTAAAAGGCATTTCCCACTCTGCTTTATTTCTCCTTTAACTTTTAAATGTTGTAGGTTGAATATAATATTTTCTGTTCATTTTTATATTTTGTCCTGTTTGGTGTCCTGAACTTTTTGAATGTGTGGCTTATTGTCTGACATAAATTGACAAAGTTCTCAATTATTACTTCTCAAAACTGTTTCAATCATTGCTCCTCCTTATTCTTTCTTCTTCTGGCACTAATATTATTTGTGCCTTACACCTTTTTCAACTGTCCCATTTTCTTGGGACAATTTATTCTTTCTAGTCCATTTCAGTCTTTGCTTTGTATTTTCAGAAATTTCTGATCACTCAGTGGATTTTGAATTTTTCTTTTTTATGTTTTTTCCATTTAATTATTTTGTGGTGTCAGGGATCAAATCTGGGGCTTTAGACATGTAAGGCAAGTGCTCCACTGAACTACATCCCTGACCCAGCATTTTTGCATTTTTCATTGCCTGGAGTTCCAATTAGTTTGAATTTTAGCTCTTTCATCTCTTTCCTTATGATGCCAATGTTTTAAATAACTTGAACAAATATAAAATATTCATAACTAGCTGTTTTTCATTCTGCTAATTTTATTGCCTCTGTCAGATTTATTGGTATTGATGACTTTCCTGTTAATTATGGGTTGCCTTTTCCTGATACATTGTATACATATTTATTTTTATTGTATAAATTCACCATACATCATAAATTCAACATTTGATCTGCTTTTCAGATAAGTTGTTCAGTTATGGCCAATGAACTGGACACATTTAGAGTATTTTTAAAAGAGGGACTGGAGGAGCTTTTCCTTAGAGCTATTTTGCCCAGTTTTAAGACTTTGCCTTTTTGGGGTCTCAATTCAACAGTCTCTTTACTCTGGCTGGATAGTAGTAAAAAGATACCAATACTGTGTGACTTCTGGAAATTGTTTATTTCTGATTGTTTCCTTACTATTTCACTTTGAAAGTTGTTCCTGTCCAGCTTTGTGAAATGGTTTGAATTTTTCTCTTTACTGTATTCATGCTCATTGTGTTTCTCTCAATTCCTTGAACATATTTGCATACACAAGCTCCTAATTAACCAGACTTATGGACTCTGCTTCGAACTGTGTATACTTTACAGTCATTAATTTTTTTTCTGATCAAAAGTGGTACTTTTAAGGCACTGATTAAAAAGAACACCAAGCTATAATAAACAAAAGAAACATAAGTTTAGACACAAGTCACAAAATAAGGCATTCAGTAGATATCGCCAATTTTAACTACAATGAAAATCACATTAATTAAATGCAATATGATATTTGAAGTTAGAAAAAGTTATTTGAAAAATCAGAGCAGAAACCATACAGATAACAGCAGACCTATGAAAAAGTGTTCATCACCACTATCAGGGAAATCCAAATCCAAAAAACAAGACATCACCTCACACCAGTGAGAAGTTGCCTACATCAAAAAGGAAGGAAACTACCACTACTGGTGAGCACACAGGGCAAAAGGAACCCTCCTTCACTGCTGGTGACACTTTTGTGTGGCACAGCTTCCATGAAAATCAGTATGGAGACCTCTAAAAAAACAAACAGAACTCCTGTATGATCCAGTAATTCCACTCTCTACATCCATCACAAGAACACAAAAACACTAATTGCAAAAATACATGTGCACCTTTGTTCATTGCGGTGCCAGTTACAACAGCCTAGATCTGGAAACAACCCAAGCACAGAACAACAGATGAGTGGATAAAGAAACTGGGGTGTATACACAGAATGGCATGCCACCCAGCTGTAAGAAAAGATGCAATCTTGCACTCTGCCACAACAGGGACAGAACTGGAGGGTTGTCAGGCCAAGCAAAATAAGTCCAAAGGAGAAAGGCAAACACCCGATGATCTCACTCACATGTGGTATATAAAGAAACAAAGCAAGGGAATGACAGCTTCCAACGAAAACAAAGGCATGAACTCCAATAACACAACTGAGGTTACCAATTGGGGTGTGAAGGATTGTGGAGGAGGGGCAGATGAAGAGGCGCCTTGGGACAATGGGGGAAGGCCATGAGTGTCCTAGTAATGGCTGTGGTGCAGCAATACTGTACAACTAGAAGATAAATATCAACCTGATTGGAAGTGCAGAAGCTAATTCCTTGGGGCTGGAAGCAGAGGCTCAACCGATATTCAATACAAATGGAGGTAGATGCAAGAATGTTTATTGTGTTCTTGCCTTCAACTTCACATTTCCCCATAATCCAAGAAACCAAAGATTATTTTGCATAAATATACACACACACAGACATATCCCTCCCTTTAAGATTTGTTTTTATTTTCTGGAGAGGGTTAGGTTTTGGGGCCTAACTTTACCAGTTGTGATGCTCTAGGACTCCTGTCCTGAGCTGAAGGGACCAGATGTGGTTCTGCATTTAAGGCAACTGCCTTAACCCCTCTACTCCCTTTCTTTGACCCCTATATCTTGAAGATTTAGATCTTAGTCTTAGAAATATGCTATTCAGAACCATAACTAACCTGTTTTAGATCCAACATCAGCTTTCTGGCTCTTGCTATAAAGAAAGCAGGGAACTGATGGTGAAGGGGGTTATTATTTGCACATAATGAGTGAATAATCAGTATTTTAAAGTTGTGTAAAACCTATGAGTGCATCCCCAGCCTTTGAGAATAAAGCTTAGACTTTGGCCCATTCATCTACTTGAGTCACTTTCCACCACCCCATGCCTGTGGGGGGGGGGGGCGTGAGGGGAGGAATAAAATAAAAAGCACTGTTTAGGTACCCTTGACTTCTATTATCTCCAACACATGTTGAAGTATGTTGAAGTATGGATATTATTTATTACAAAGACCTCTGCTCATACTTGCAAAAAAGTTTTTACTTTTGGGGTCACATCCGGCGATGCTCAGGGGTTGGTTACTCCTGACTCTGCAATCAGGAATTACTCCTGGCAATACTTGGGGACCACATAGGATACTGAGGATCGAACCTGGATTGGCTACGCTGTACTATCACTCCAGTTCCTCCAAAATTTTCTTGAGTCATCTTCTCTTTGTTTTTGTTTTAAAGTCACAATCGGTGGTGTTCAATGCTCAGGGGCTACTGACGATTCTGTGCCCAAGAGTCCTACCTGGGGGACCATGCAGTGCTGGGCATCAAATCCCAGTTTTATGCACACAATGCAGGCACTCTTGTCTTCTGAGCTATCTCCCCAGTCCTTCCAGCTATTTTTATCTCTACTACCCAATATTCAAACTCTCGCTGACCAGTGAATGGCTCTGTCTGGGCATGCCAAGATTTTAGAAAGAGAATCTATGTCCAAGGTAGCTTTAGCAGCAATTCTCGCAGCTATTTTGTTCAATAAATGACACAGAGATGAATCTTGATAGTAATATCCAGTTCTGATCTCCTTACTGCCAGAGAGAGAATTTGGGGAAATGGCATTTTCAGAGGTGAAATAGTATAAGGTAAGTAGATTATACATAATCACTTTAAATGTTGGTATCAGCAGAGCTGGAAAAATCCCCTGGCTAAATCTGCTGGTGAAAATCTGATAATTTTGAGGGGATTAAATCAACTAAATAATTTTGGGTGGGTAGATAATGGAAAGAACCATTTTGATACTTAAGTGAGTCTGGGGAAGGAAATTTAATTTTTAAGTCTGTAGCAGTAATCACAAGAATTTGGTGTTTTTAAAGCTACTCATGTGGGACTATTATGATATAATTTTGATTTCTATACTCTCTGCAAGCCAGTACTTCAAACATTAGATAGAAATTCATGGCTTAACTATTACTGTCAGGGAAACCATTAGTCATCTCTCCATTCACCTTATCAAAGAGCGTCCATGTCTGATTGGATCTAGTTGATATAATCCCCATACAAGAGTTCCCATTTTCCACAGTGTCAAAATTCTGGAATGACTTTACTATGACTAGATGATGGTTTGTGGGGCAGTGCCAAGCTTTGAGAAGCACTGATTTCCTCATTTCTTTTACTTCCACTTTTCTCCCTCATTGGTACTTCCAGGATATATAAACTGGTTAGAGATACAGCTAGCACAGGTCACATGACTGAAACTCTTCTCGTAGCAACTGCCTATCATGCAGAAGAAGTTAAGGTGAGAAACTCTGGGGAGCTCCTCTGAGAAAAAGGAGTTTCACTTACCCTCGTCCTCTTGATGTCCACCAGAAGGGGGACATAGACTGGCAGCTAGGCACGCATGTGAGTCTTGCTCAGAGGTGGGGCCTGAGCCTTGTCTAGAAGAATGTGCTTCCTCTCTCCCTTTCCTAGTGGAATGGGGCAGGAGGAGGCAGACCTGGGCGGGATCACCTTTCCTCTTCCCTGATGGACTGACTCATCCTTGACCTTGATGTCCCACTATGAAGTCTTCTTGCTTTCACCTGTCTGTGGGCCTTTCTTGAGAATCAGCACATTTCTAGTAGAGGGGCTGGCATGAGGGAAGGTAGGGAGGCATGAGCCCGTGAAGCATCTTGTATAGTCATTCTGTCTCCTCTCTCCTTTCCCCTCTTCCAGTGTTTGCTGTATTGAATAAATACTGAAGTTAGGTTGAGTCATATTCCTTCATTCATACTCATATTATTATAACTGTCTGCTCAGAGTTTTGGTTTCTTTGTTTGTTTGGGTTTTTTTTGTGTGTTTCTTCCTTGTGACAGACCAAGGCTTTCTTTAAACAGCATTGATAACATATACAACATATAAAACCTATAACAAAAAGCTGCATAATGATTGTTTTTGAGAAATCAGTTATCTGAGGGGTTACAGGAATCAAGATCTTATAGAGACAGATAGAGAGAACCAAAGTGACCTGCTGTAGATTTGTGTGTGTGTGAGTGTGTGTGTGTGTGTGTGTGTGTGTGTGTGTGTGTGTGTGTGTGTGTCCCGCCCCAGGCTTTGCTGATTTTGGCCAATGGGCAAAAATCTGAGAACTAAACCTTGTAAGCAGGAGAGAAACTAGCAAATATTTTTCACAGTCTAATAGGGGTGGGAGACATGAGTCACCTCATCACACCTCTGTTTCCACCCCCCAACTCCTGCCCCCAAAGATGCAGTTTTTAAACTGTGACGCCTAAAAAGCTAAGGAAAAAAGTCTTTGAAAAGCAGAATGGGTCTGGAGAAACAGTGTGGTGATCTAGAACACCTGCCTTGGGAATGATGGTCATGAGTTCGAATTCCGCGTGCCCCACAGGTGCACAGCAGTGCTGCTAGCTGTGCCATCTGTTTTCTGTGGCATCAAAAGCAACTTAGAGTGAGCCCCTAATAAACATGCCCTTCTTCAAATAATAGCTAGAAGACATATGGAACAAAGGAAAATACACAACAAAGGTGAAAAATAGGCAATGAGTTGGAGATCAAAAGCGTGGGGCGGGTGTCGGGGGGGGGGGTTCAAGTGAGGAACTGAAAGTTGGAAAAGTGATGGGCACAGAATGAATTCTCTGAGTTTTTTTCACTCACCCTGGGAACAGCCACAGTCACAGCTACAGTGACATCAGGGTCTAGAAAGGAAAACTCAAATAGAAAAAGTCATCAACTTCTTAATGGAAAGGGACAGGGGGAAGGGTTATTACAGGTGGAGAGCATTAATCAGTGTGCACTCAATATAACTGAATTGATCACAAGCCTCTGGAGAAAATTTCAGTGACTTCAATCCTAGTTCTTTGAGGACCTCTTTCTCCTGCTACCTGTAGTGAATAAAGCTGATGACTTTGGCTGGAATGGGAGGGAACTTGGAGAGATTGGTGGAGGGAAGTTGATGCTGGTGGTAGAATTGGTGCTAAAACATTGTATGCCTGAAACTCAATTATAAATAATTTTGTAAATCAGTGTCTTAATAAAGCAATTAAAATGTATTTTTATTAGACATTTTTTTATTAAAAAAATTTTTAATAGTGAGACATCATGAGGTACAGTTGCAGACCTACACATTTTTGTGCCTGGGTTTCAATTATACAATGATAAAATACCCTCCCTCCACCAGTGCCCACTTCCCACCACCACAGATCCCAGTATCCCTCCCACCCCCCATCCCCCCCATCCCACCCTGTCTCTGTGGCAGGGCATTCCCCTCTGTTCTCTCTCTCCTTTTGGTTGTTGTGGTTTGCAAAAGAAACATTGAGTGGCAATCATGTTTGGTCTATAGTCTACTTTCAGCATGCTTCTCCCATCCTGGGAGGATCCTCCCAACACCTTTATTTGGTGTTCCCCTCTTTATCTGAGCTCCCTTTTCCCCCAGCATGTGTGGTTGGCCTCCAAGTCATGGAGTAAAATTCCTGGTACTAATCTCGGCCATTCTTGGGTGTTAGTTTCCTATTTTGTTATTTTATGCTCCCTAGATGAATGCAATCTTTCTATGTCTATCCCTTTCTTTCTGAGTCATTTTGCTTAACATGATACTTTCCATGTAGTACCACTTGTATGTAAATTTCGTGACTTCGTCTTTTCTAACAGCTACTTAGTACTCCATTGTGTAAATGTGCCAAAGTTTCTTTAACCAGTCATCTGTTCTCGGGCACTCAGGTTTTTTTCCAGATTCTGGCTATTGTAAAGAGTGCTGCAATAAACAGGCTATTGCAGATGTCACTTCGACTATACTTTTTTGCCTCTCTGGGATATATTCTCAGGAGTGGTGTTGCTGGATCAAATGGGAGCTCAATTTCTAATTTTTTAGGATTCATCCTGGGGATGCAAGGCTGGTTTAACACTCAGAAATCAATCAACATAATCCACCATATCAACAAAAGAAAAGATAAAAATCATATGATCATATCAATAGATGCAGAGAAAGCATTTGACAAGATCCAGCACCCATATATGATGAAAACCCTAGCCAAAATGGGGATATAGGGGACTTTCCTCAATATAGTTAAAGCTATCTACCACAAGCCTACCGCAAGCACTGTCCTCAATGGCGAAAAACTGAGAGCCTTCCCTCTAAGATCAAGGACGAGACAAGGATGTCCACTCTCTCCACTGCTGTTCAATATAGTACTGGAAATACTTGCAGTAGCGACTAGGCAAGAAAAAGATATTAGGGGCATCCAGGTAGGAAAGGAAGAAATCAAGCTCTCACTATTCGCAGATGATATGATACTATACTTAGAGAATCCTAAGACCTCTACCAAGAAACTTCTAGAAACAATAGGCTTGTATAGTAAAGTGGCAGGCTATAAAATCAATACCCAAAAGTCCATGGCTTTCCTATAGACCTTTTTTTGGTTAAGCAAGGTCATTTTTATTGAAACTTGTATAGAAAGATGTGAGGGGAGAGAAAAAGATAAGTACATGCTTCAAGAGAGAACACAGGCGTGAATGGAAATAAGCAAAGTAACAGAGACAAGCAAGTGAGATATGTGTTCCAGGGAGAACACAGGCTTGGAGAGCAAGCTACTTCAACTTTTAATATCATCTCAGCTTCTGGAGAAACGATTGGCAGCCTCAGCCCACAATGAAACCTCAGGTCAGCGGCGCCCTCGGGGCTGCTTTCCTCTTGGACCTATGACACAAACATCCCTGTTAGGTTCCAGTAGTCTGTGTTAGGAGAGGGTGGCAGGACAACCAACAAACAACTCCCACAGAAAGCTGAGTGCTTCCAGAGGAAACTTGGGACCTCCATAGCAGGGCCAAGGCTGGGCGGAGAGAGCTGGGAGAGGGAAGAGGGAGGAACAGTGGATCCGAGGGAAACCACAGACCCAGAAGTGACTCGGCACCAGGCTGAGGAGAAACTGCAGCTCAGTGGCGCATACAACCCACTCACTTCCTCATCCTGGGACTGTCCTTCCTCACTGACTTCATTGCACCGACCAATTGAGCTCTTCTTACTGGAGCAGATTCCCCAGTGAGGGGAGCATTATTTCCACACCTGCAGTTACCAATGAGAAGCTGCCCTCACTTCACCCCACCCCTTACACACACACACACACACACACACACACACACACACACACACCGGGCCAGCTTGCAGAGTGCACCTCTCCTTTTGGTGAACTCCACAGAGCATCTGGTCTCCCCTAGGATGCACGGAGGCCGGCCCATTTTCTCTGGCCCCATGTCGCCTGTCTTCCAACACAAGGGGTGCGTGCTCATCCCAAATCAATTAACCCGCAGGGGCTCCTTCTCAATGACAGCCAACAAAGGCATTTGAACATGGCCTGACTGAGCTCACACAGCTCCTGCTCAAGCCGCACTCTGCCTTGGCGCATGTGTTCTCCATCTGCTGCGGATTTAATGGTGCACAGTGTGTCACATGTGCCCGCAGACTCGTTGTAGGATTCAAGCGAGGAGTCTCATGTTTGGGGGGGGGGGGGCAACTTCAGAGAAGTATGTGGCACAGTCTCTGCTGGCTTCCTCCAGCCTCCATCAGAGAGAATTCCATGCTTGGATCACTGGAAAAACATCTGATCAGAAATAGCAAAATGTCCTGCTAAGTAAACCAACATGATAAAGGGAAACCCTCAGCTAATTAAGCTGCAGATGTTGGAAAGACATGATGGGGAAGCTTTCTGTGGGGGGTACAGACCACCTTAGAGAAACCAGCGCTGCTTAGCGGGTAGGACAGGGAACATATTGCTTTGTCCCCTAAGTGTGTTAACAGGTGGCCAATTACTTTGAAGGGGGTCAAGTCCCAAATTCAACACAGTAGACAGATTTGCTTCCAGAAGGCAATAGCATCATGGGGCAAGTTTCCTGGATCCTCAGAATGGGTCCTTTGAACTTCTAGGTAAGAACTGAGCAATCTTTGGGGTATTTCCTTAGACAACATCTGGTATCTGCACCCTTCCCCAGCTCACTTGGGAAAGCAATGCTATGTCATACTATACTCCTGGCTCTACCAACAAGTGACTTGTGGCAAGTTACTTAACTGCTTTGAACCTCCTGTTACAGTTCCAAGTTCCCCTACCCCCTGCTTCTGTTCTTCCAGAATGTTCCCTCTGCTTGACCTCTAACAGCTATCCTTACTTGGCTGCGAAGCTGGTGGCCAATGCTGCTTCCAAACCAATATTGTTGCTCCCCACTGGCATTTAATTGCTTTTAGTAACAAATGAATGACTGACCTCAGGCATGAGCAAATTTCGGACATTCCCCCTGCAGGCTGGGCCTCTTTGTGATCAGCTAGAGATGATGAAATGAACTTCAACTGTGCCCAGGCTTAAAATGAACTTCTATGTGTCTGCCATCAACGCAGGCAGGTAGTGGCAGTGACCTCTGACAAGGTCCTTGCTGAGAAGGAACGTGCAGGTGTTTCCATGGCCCCATGTGTGTGGACATGCCATCAGCTGGTGAGTATATCAGTTAGGCTTGCAATGAGTAAACCCAAACAATAAGTATAAATAGGAAAAGGCTGTAAAAGGCTCATCATGCTAAGATACAGTGTTGATTCCAAGAGATGTTAAGGCACCTGAAGAGCTGAGGGAAAGTATCCAGGGAGTAATGAACTTGGAAGGGATTCCCCTCCAGTTTGGGCTCACACCTGGTTGCAGAAGATACAATTGGAAGTCTGCTGGCTGGAAGAGAAGTATTGCTGGCTTGTCCAGGCCACATAAGACTCAGGTCCCTGGGAGAGCAGGAGCAGAACCCTGGGAAGCAGGTGAGTCTCAGTCATTGCAGATGTGCCAGGGTGCGGGAAATGTCTGAGCCTGCCCGCAGTCCACGAGGAGGGCACAGCCCAGGGGGCAGGAGGTGTGTGTGCAGTGAATGTGGGCATGGGTGAGTCATGGCTGTAGACAGGTGAGTGGGCAAGGAGATAAACTGCAGAGCCCCTTGGAACAGGAGACAATGTTCATGTTGGGAGGGCAAGGGAAGGTGACCATTAGACTAACCAGAGCTGAAGGGTGGCTCAAAGACATACTCCGGACCCATACCTGGAAGTCACCAATGTTCCCTCACCCACAAGGTTATGGGGCGGCTGGGGGACCCTGTAGAAGCCCCCTCCTGCCCTCCTCTGCAAAGCCTTGCTTGGTGCTCCCAGGAGACTGAGCAGAGCAGGCCCTGAGGGGGCATTCAGAGCCAAGAGCATTCCAGCACTCTTCAGAAAGGGGCTGAAGCCCAGGCTCAGAAACTGACTTCAGCTGCAGGAATAAGGGCAAGTGACTTCTCACGGGGGTTAGCTTCGATCTCTCCAGCTCCATACTTGTCCAGTTAACTAGTTTAGATTCTTGGACACTCAAATGGGCTGACAGGTGTGAGAGGAGAATGTAAGGTGTTCACACCCAGTGGGGTTACCCCCGGTGATATTGGCCATGTTCAATACAACTCCCAGCTGATGATGTTTTGCTTTGTGTCGGACCATGGAGAGGATACCCAGTCTTATTTATTTTGAATTCCTGGCACGCAGCACACTATCTGGTACAAAGCAAACAACTCATTGCTTTCTGGTCTCAGAACATCCCTGTTTTACTTACTTGCTGGCTGACAGTCTCATTAATGGAAGAGGTGAAGACAATCCATTATCTGACCAATTACAGCCCAACAGTTGCCCGTCAGTGGTGACCATACTAATGCTCTCTCCTCCTGGCTCTTACTGAGGATCTGGGTAATGCCTCTCTGGTAGATCCTGATAACCAGGCAGAATTAGAGGCTTCAACAGGACCTAACTGCTGTGGTTCAGCAGATTATTGGTAGATAAATCAAAGTATTCATAAATGAATGAATATGCAGAGATGCCCAATCAAGGTCTTTTTTTTCTTTTTGGGTCATACCCAACGATGCTCAGGGGTTACTCCTGGCTCTGCACTCAGGAATTACTGCTGCTGGTGCTTGGGGGACTATATGGGATGCTGGGAATCAATCCTGGATCGGCCGCATGCAAAGCAAATGCCCTACCTGCTGTGCCATGGCTCCAGGCACGCCCAAGCAAGTTTTTGCCTTGCATTCTTTGTATATGAGTCACACGGCTACTTTACAGTAGCTAGTCCATATGGCTACCTTTGCCTTAAATACATTTATAAAAGCCATAAAAATATCTATCTATTCTTTTCTCCATTATGTTCTTTCTACCTTCCTTTAAACCTTAAGTTAGGAAAAACAGTCTGGGTGTCTATGAAAATGACTGCTGGTTTATTCATTCATTTCCTTTTACTTTTGCAGCAGGAATTTCATAACGGAATAGACCAGGCCTTTGGGCATCTTGGGCACTGCTGTGGTGTCTGAAGAGCCATGATGGAAAGGAAGTTCCTGGTGGTCTGCGGCCCCCACTCCGCCTGTCGCTACCGCTTCATGTAGAGAAGCTGGGAGCAAGCTGTGGCCGAAGGGGGCAAAAACTGAGGGGCCTGGGGGAAGGGGCTTCTGACATCTGGGTCTCCTCCCCTACAGCGGCAATCCTGAAGGAGAAGCAGAAAGAGCCAAGCAAGTTTAATTACTCTGAAATGTATCCTGGGACCATTCAGAGCCCCCTCGCAGGGAGCTGAAAAGTTGCATGCTCTTTAAAACTCAACATCACTAATACAATTATAATTTTTTTTGGTCCTGCAACACATTTTGTGGATAAAGCTCAGCCAATATGCATTTCCAAAGATGTAGGCATGGTAGTGGTTAATTGTATGAGACAGAAACAAGTTGGCATTGCGGAATCAGCTTGCTCTGCTTTTGATACACAAATGGGACGGGTTTAAATACTTGAGGGTGAAACTAACATATGGCCATCCTTTAATTCACTCATTCCCTTGCCTCAAGCAAATCCCAGGGGCTTTATATGATGTGAATCCGCTCAACTTGCAGATAACTAAACACGTTTAGAAAAGGAGGCACAGAGATAGCCCTGAAGTGCTCTCACATCTGTTATTGATGAGCACATAAGGTAATGGGATGGGTCATTAACAACTCATCCTTTCTTGTTCTGTTTCCTACTTAGCTGTGTGGCATGGTAGTCTTAATTCTGAAAAGAGAGGAACACTCCTTTCATTCTTTGCTTCCTGAATTCAGCAAATGCCATAGACAGAATCATGTCAGGGGGCAGGAGCTAGTGCTTGGGGGTAGAGTATCTGCCTGCTGAATCTGTCATGCTGTCAAAGGTACTTTCCCTTTCTTCTGAGGGAGCGGTTCAAGTTCTCACTCAGAAATGTAGAGAAGCACATCTCACTGGTCTGCAATGGCATGTGAGGAGTCAAAGAGCCTTTGAAAGGGCCAGACAGTGGGTAGGGCACTGGATTTGTACACAGTCAACCCAGGTTTGATCCCTGGCATCCCCTGTGGCCCCTTGAGCACTAGGAATGATTCCTGAGTGCCGAGCCAGGAGTAAGCCCTGAGCATCTGAGCACCAAGCTCTGGCCCCCAAACCAAAACTAAGACAACAAAAGCAAAAAAACCCAAATGACTCAGTATCATCTCCCCGTTTTAGGAGAACCAGCTGTCTGCTTACTTAGAACAAAGTTTTTTTAAAGTTGGTGTTCTCTTTATTATTATTTTTAAATTTTAATTTGTTTTTATCTCCTTTATAATAACAAAGGAGAACTTTATTATTATTATTATTATTATTATTATTATTATTATTTTGGTTTTTGGGTCATACCCTGCAGTGCTTAGGGGTTACTTGTGGCTCTGCACTCTGAAATCACTTCTTGTGGGCTTGGGGATGTTGGGGATTGGACCTGGGTAGGTTGTATATAAGGCAAGTGCCCTATGTGCTGTACCATAAGTAAGGTCAATAATTTTATTTATTTTTTTCTTTTTTGGGTCACACCTGGCGATGCACAGGGGTTAGTCCTGACTCTGCACTCAGGAATTATTCCTGGCAGTGCTCAGGGGATCATATGGGATGCTGGGAATTGAACCCGGGTCGGCCACGCAGAAGGCAAATGCCTTACCCGCTGTGCTATCACTTCAGTCCCCAAGGTCAGTAATTTTAAAAGGTTTCTTAGCCACTGCCCAACTGAAAGGGAAAAGGCCTGTTTTGTCTGTTTAGCTGGTTGATTTGGAGGTCACACCTGGCTTGCTTGGGGGCTACTCCTGTCATGCTTCTCCTGACTGGCTCCTGGCTGTGCTCTGGGACCTTGCGGTGTCAGGGATGAGACCTGGGCAGTTGGCACGCTGGCATGCAAAGCAAGCACTCCAGTCCGTTGAGCTCCTCTCCCCAGTCTGAGAGTGAAAGGTGTGAATGCCATGAATGGATCGGGGGTTTTGCCCACAGGTAGGTCTCCACACTAATTTACACCAAATCCAAAGTCAGATCTGCCAAGAAGTGTTTCAAGGCATGGAGGGGAAACTGCAATGCTAGAAAGTGCAAGATAGCAATGCTAGTAAATCATCACTTTTCAGAGCTTGATAAGGCTGGACAGGGGCATATGGCTCACTCTAAGGACACTCGACCTCACCCACACCCAGCTTCATGTCAAATTTGGGACTATCACTGCTTGTATTGCCTCACAGGGCCCCAAATGAGATCAGGCATAGTGTGCTGGGGCAAAGACAGACGGTGAGACCTTGAGGGAGCCATAGAAAGCCAGAAGGGGGTGAGAAGCTCACTGTGCAGACAGACTTCTTATGCGCATCAGCAAACATGGGCAAGCTGGGTTTTGTAAGTGACCAACAGGATGACAGCTCATTTTTCCTCAAGGGATTAGGGGGACAGGGGAGGGGGCAGAAAGAGTGACAACAGGAAAGTAGGTGGAGAGACAGGTGCATTTTTTTCTCCTATAAAACTTTAACCTTCTCTGCTACAAAAACTGTTCTATTTGAAACCCTATATTAGAAACTTAGGAAATAAAGGTGGTTTCTTTAGCACATCCTAATATACATATTGCCAGGAAAAGTTGATGAAACAAGAGATTCCTACACACAGGAAAATGTCTCACTTCTCAAAAATTATGCTCAAAAGAAAATTTGAATTTTTTGTGGTTCCACCTTTTTTTATTTTCTTTTTTTGGTGGGTACATGAGGGGGGGTCTTCCAAGTGGTGCTCAATGGATCTGGGGGCCACTCCTGACAATTACTGGCCAATCAGGCTGGCAATTCAGTGCTCGGACAGAGGTTGTGGTATGACTTGGGCCCTGTGGTACTGGGGACCATCAGGGTTACCCTGGAGGTATTTAGGGGTCTCCAGAACTTTATCTGACAATGCCTGGGGGAGCCATGTGCTGCCACAGATCAAACCTGGGATTGAGCTGGTGCTGTATGCACCCCGACCTGTCATAAATCCCTGGCACAGATCCCACTTTCTCAAGCACTTTTGTAACCCTGAATGCCTCTATACCAGTGTTTCCCAGAATGGGGAATATTAGCACTTTGGGGCACTGAAAGGGAATGATATGCCAAGTAAGTCTGGGAACCTCTGCTCTACATAGAACAGAGCAATAAATAAAACAGTGAAAATGTTTTTGAGGAAGTTCTAATGACATATTCATTCTGTTTTGCTGAATTTGGTTCTGAGGGCACACTCAATGGTGCTCAGCGCTTACTCCTGGCTTTGTGCTCAGGGATCATTCCTAGAGATGCTGGGGGCCTGTAAGTGGTACTGGTCATGTGCAAGGCAAGCACTTTAACCCCAGTACTATATTTCAGCCCACCCCCATTTCTTTTCATTTTTAATTTTTTTAATTTTTTTTTGGTCACAACTTGCAGTGCTCAGGGTTTACTTCTGCTCCTTAATCACTGCCGGAGGGCTTGGGGGGCCATATATTGTGCCTGGGATGGAGCCCGAGGTAGCTGAATGCAAGGCAAGCACCCTGCCTGCTGTATGATTGTGCTAGTCCCTTTCCTTCTCCTTTAACAAATTTGGCCTTTTTTTTGGGGGGGGGGCTAAAAGGGGGGTCGACCTGTGGTGCGTAGAAGCTAGTCCTGGTTCTGTGTTTAGAGGATCAAGGCTATACACAAGGTTCAATATTTTAAACCTTGTACTCTAGTTCCAGCGCTCTCATGACACATTTTAACTTAAAAGGGATCCAAAAGTATAAATGCAGCAATGGGAATTAACTTAGTCATGGAAAACAATGCAGGAAAATCAGAGAGGAGTGGTTTCTAGCAGCCAGTACAGGAGAACTAGAGCACTATAAAATCTGTACATTTGGCAAATTCTCTTTGAGTGCTTGAGAAATGAATACCCTGACAGAGGGTGTCATCCCTCTCCTAGCCCAGCAGCTCAAGGCACCTAGCAACCACCTCAGCCTGCCCAGCAGCACAGTCAAAACTAACAGACAGGGGAGGTGAAACACACCCCACAGGCGAACACTCCCAGAGGCCTCCAAGCTTTCTGGGTAATATTAATTTCTACGTCCAAAAGCTTTGGTACTCATATTTGCTGGCTTCATGACTCCTTTAGTTACTTTAGTTCTAAAAAGTACAGAATATACTCTTCAGAAAGAGACATGGAAACTCATAGAGAAGGTTCCTTCCACTATGAATTACAAAAAGCTAGACATTACAAATCATCGCTTTAAGAAACAGATCCCTTACGCTGCACTCTTCATCTTAAGGTACAATAAATAGACAGGGATATTTAAATGTAGGTTAATAGCTTTCTGCTGAGCTGTGTGCATCTCGCTCATGTTATTCATCATCTATAAGAACTATTTTAGGTTTTTGCCAAACCTATATCCCATAACTTGGAACAACCTATGCAAGGTAAGGGGTAGCTTCTTATTAAAACAGTCATTTGAATTGCCCACATCAGAGACAAAAGCTCCACTGTAAACCCTCTCTCTCCCTCTCCGTGTGTGTGTGTGTGTGTGTGTGTGTGTGCCTCTGTGCTGTGTCTTTAATCAAGACTTTCAACAGGAAATTAAAATCTGGGTAATGAACTCACAAAATACAAACAACACACATCTCCATACAGGAACGCTGGTGGCTTTCTGGAGGACTTCATTTGACCTTGTCTCATGGATCATCTCTGAATCTGGAAGGACTTTCTTTGAAACATCAGTATAAGAGGCATTTCTAGGACAACTTCATGACTATTCCAAATTACTTAGAGAAGAATCTGTTCTAGCATCCTGGATTGGAGAGATCTGAGTTTCTAGCAAGTTATTAAACTTCTGTTCTCCTCATCTAAATATGCTGGAGGAACGAAAGGACCAGGGACTTCAGCAGAAATCCCATCCATCTTTCCTGAAAAAAAAAAAAATGTAGCCATTCCCTCAAGAGAAGATTGATCTCTTTGGCTAAAGTAGTTTGATAAACTACTCTTGTATATTTAAGGTTGATGGTTTTGTTTGCTTTTAAGAATTCAGATGGTACTGTGTAAATGAAAGGCAGAGTCACGGTCACGGTCCTCCCGTTGTTCATGGATTTGCTCGAGCGGGCCCAGTAACGTGTCCATCATGAGACTTGTTGTCACTGTGTTTGGCATATCGAATACGTCACGGGTAGCTTGCCAGGTTCTGCCGTGTGGGCGAGATACTCTCGGTAGCTTGCCGGGTTGTCTGAGAGGGGCGGAGGAATCGAACTCGGGTCGGCCATGTTGGCCGTTTGTAAGGCAAATGCCCTACCACTGTGCTATCGCGCCAACCCGAAAGGCAGAGTAGAGAAACTTTATTCCATGAACTCACTTGTCTAATACTTCTAAAGTGCTCTAATGAGACAAGGACCACGAGGATTGCTCCACGGCTTGGAAGCCGGCCTCACATGCTGGAGGAAAAGGCAGCTCAGATAGAGAAGGGACCACCAAGTAAAGGATGCTTGGAAGGCCCACTCGGGATGGAGATGTGTGCTGAAAGTAGACTACAGATTGAACATGATGGCCACTTAATACCTGTATTGCAAACCACAACACCCAAAAGGAGAGAGAATAAAAGGGAATGTGCCTGCCACAGAGGTGAAAGGGGCTGGGGATGGGGGTGGTGGTGGGAGGGATATTGGGAACACAGGTGGTGGAGAATGGGCACTGGTGAAGAGATGGGTAATCGATCATTTTATGACTGAAACGTAAGCATGAAAGTTTGTAAGTCTGTAACTGTACCTCACGGTGATTCATTAAAAAAATAATAATAATAAAGCACTCTGATGTTCACAAAACTCCTTACATCAGTATGTAAGGCAGCAAGAGGCTGGGCTGCATGTGAAATAGAGCACATAGTCAGGGGTGCATGAGTCACCCCTTTCTCTGATCATTTGGAAAATTACTGTATTCTGCTGCCAACACATAACCATCCTCCTGGACAGGGAAGGACACTGAAGTTTCCAGCCAGAAGCATTCACACAATCTGCCTCTGAGGCAAGTTTTGTGCTCTCTTCACAGGTAGCTGGGCTGATTAAATCTGTAGGAAGAATTGGAAACGTGGCCTCCACACAGCACAAAGGAATCTGACGATCTCAGAAGGAGACACAGGGAAAGAGAATGAGAAATCACCAAATTCTAGTGCTTCACTGCAAAGCTATGCCTATTGTCAATGAAAATGACTTTGTTATTGACTTTTCCTTAAAACCACTCAAGTACAAGATATTGTAATCTTTCAGAACTCAATTTCAAACATAAATGCAACTATTTAATTCACCATCCATTGCCTCCCTCCTCTTTCCTGTACCTAGATTCCTCCAAAGGGGGAAAATACATAAAGTAAGATCCTCAGTCTCACAAAGTCGGGCTAAAGATGGGGTCTGTGGCTCATTGGCAAGCACATGCTGTGCACATGCGGAGCTCTGCGTTGGCTCCTGTGCAAGGCATGGCCCCCTGAGCCCCACAGTGTGTGGCCCCCACAGGTTTTTTTTAAGGGGGGAAAATACTAAAAATAACTGAACTCTGGCTCTGCTAAGGGAACATTATCATATGCTCATTATTTTTCTGCCTTGGAGATTGATAGTTTTTCTGAGTCCTGAAGCACACTCTCTTCTTAGGGATTTATAGACTTACCCTACTTTAACTTGCTTTATGAAAAGTGAGAAACTTTCCATTTCAAATTAAAATAAATAAAACAGGCAATGAAAAGTGCCATGACTAGAGTTGAGAGGGCCAGCTTCTCATCAGCAAGGACAGTCCTATACTTCAGGGACAAGTGAAAGAACTTTCAGAAGATTCAGTGTCAGGGTGATGGTGTAGAGTTCCCCTTGGGGGGTGGGTAATAGAGTAATGACAACATTCTTTGAATTTCTTCAAAGTACATGTAGCATATGCTTTATTAGAAAATGCTACAAATTTTTTTCATTTCATTTCATTTCATCATCCTGTTAATCGTCGATTGCCTCGAGCAGGCCCCAGTAACGTCTCTTTCATCCTAGCCCTGAGATTATATTCAGGGCTCTTTAGGAGAATGAGACCCATCATTGTTACTGGTATTTGGCATATTTGGTAGGCCACGGGGAGTTTGCCAGACTCTGCCCTGTGGGCAGGCTACATTCGACAGCCTGCAAGTTTGTCCAAAGTAGGAATGAGATAATAAGATGTCATAAAAAGATGTTCTGATAAGATGTCAAGCAGCCGTGAATGCGGCCGCGCGTTCCGGGAGCTGGATTTTATAGTCTCTGAGTCTTGGCCGCTGATGGGATTACACGGCGCCAGGGGGCCAGGTGGTGGGTGTGACCCCCGCCTACTGGAATTTGGAGGATCTGGGTGGAAGATGCTCGACTCCAATTCGAGTAGGCTTGGAGGTCTCAGCCCCGGAACCCGCGTGGCTTTGTCCCTCTGCCAGTACCTTCAGGTGTGCGGAGAGTGGTCTCAGCATGGTGGTGGCTGGTCCTGGAGGTCTCCGGCTGCCGTAGCCCTGGCCGGGGCGGGGAGGAAAGCTCAACCCGCTCCCCTCCAAGGGACTCCGGGAAGGAACACCGAGGCGCGGGGGCAGAGACTGCACTGCTCTCGTCCGGGATCTGGATTTTATAGTCTCTGAGTCTTGGCCGCTGATGGGATTACACGGCGCCAGGGGGCCAGGTGGTGGGTGTGACCCCCGCCTACTGGAATTTGGAGGATCTGGGTGGAAGATGCTCGACTCCAATTCGAGTAGGCTTGGAGGTCTCGGCCCTGGAACCCGCGTGGCTTTGTCCCTCTGCCAGTACCTTCAGGTGTGCGGAGAGTGGTCTCAGCATGGTGGTGGCTGGTCCTGGAGGTCTCCGGCTGCCGTAGCCCTGGCCGGGGCGGGGAGGAAAGCTCAACCCGCTCCCCTCCAAGGGACTCCGGGAAGGAACACCGAGGCGCGGGGGCAGAGACTGCACTGCTCTCATCCGGGATCTGGATTTTATAGTCTCTGAGTCTTGGCCGCTGATGGGATTACACGGCGCCAGGGGGCCAGGTGGTGGGTGTGACCCCCGCCTACTGGAATTTGGAGGATCTGGGTGGAAGATGCTCGACTCCAATTCGAGTAGGCTTGGAGGTCTCGGCCCCGGAACCCGCGTGGCTTTGTCCCTCTGCCAGTACCTTCAGGTGTGCGGAGAGTGGTCTCAGCATGGTGGTGGCTGGTCCTGGAGGTCTCCGGCTGCCGTAGCCCTGGCCGGGGCGGGGAGGAAAGCTCAACCCGCTCCCCTCCAAGGGACTCCGGGAAGGAACACCGAGGCGCGGGGGCAGAGACTGCACTGCTCTCGTCCGGGATCTGGATTTTATAGCTACAAATTAATGTGCTATTAATTTTTTCATTAAATGGGCTGGCCAGGACAAGAATAATTTGCATAATGATGACAAGAATCAAAGTTTCAGGAAGCAAAATGGACACATCTGAAGAATTTAACTTGAATTTCTGAGCAGCTTCTAATGAGTAAGTCCACCGAGTCAATATATTGGCTTTAATTATGGAAAAAGGATTTCAGAAAGACTGTGAAGGAATTCACAACAGACACCAATGGTTTCTCTAACTTTTTTTCCAGCAGCCGCATGGCGGAGGGTGGATTTAGTACCTCTAGGAGCTCTGAAGCTTTAGCCCGAACTTGCAGATGGCAAGCAAAAAGTTTTTTTTTTTTGAAGGTCCCCGGGTTCTTGGTGACTTTTATTTGTATTTTAAACTATGGACCATAAAATAATCATCTCCCTTTAAAAATATAGATGCTCTAAAGTACTGCATAATTTAAATCATGTTACCCTCCATTAGTTAAGTGTTGGGCTAAGCTGCTATATTACTAGAAAGATCAAAAATTGTGTTGCTCCAACAAGCTCTTTTATTTCGTTTGCTTCATGAGACATGGAAGAACCTCCCATCGTCCCGAGGCAGCTCCCCTGTCTGCTCAAAGCTGACTCATTTCTCAGTCTACGGTAGAGTCACAGAAAGGGACAAGAGAAGTGACATGTCATCTCTACTTACATTTTAATGGAGAGATCTACTTGTATGCAGCAGAAACTGCAGCAAATAGCAAATAGAATATCCATCTTCTGGCCCTTTGTGTCTCCCTATCAACTGCTTTATTTATCTAGGGAGGCTCTGTGTTAGGAAGCACAGTGTGGGGATGAGGCCACAAATATTTTCTCTGCAGAGTCCAGCAGTCAAGATTTTAGACTCTGTGAGTCACAAGATCATTGCTGCAACCATACAATTCTTCTGCGCTAGTGCAAAGGCAACCAAAGTCTGTATTATTGTATGTAAGTGAAGAGTGTGGCTGTTGCTTTACTTATCTGGTATAATAACACAATGATGCAAATTCAGAAATTTAAACCAACAAACAAATTATTACCTCACAACTGTCCTGAGGCTGCAGGCATGGTCAGCTGTATTCTATTTGTTTTCTGGCTTGAAGGTGAACTTGAAGGTGAAAAAAAAACTTCAAGGTGAATTTGTTTTCCGGCTTGAAGGTGAACTTGAAGGTGAAAAAAAACCCCTCCAAATGCATTCAGGTTGTTTGCAGAATTCATCTCATCGTTGGCCAAGAGGTTCACCTTCTTGCTGGCTATTTGTCACCCTCATTCCTAAGGTCACCAGCAATTCCTTTCCATGTGGCCCCCATCTCTAACCCCTCTCACACTATCGAAGTTTGTTTCTTCCAAGCCAAGAAGGAAGAAAAAATTCTAGAGTGAATGAGATAGCAAGTTAGAAATTCTACATACCAGACCATACCATAACATAACCATGGGAGTGACAATCCATTAGTCAGAAGCAAGGAAAACCCTGTCATACTCAAATGGAAATGCTTATATAGAAGGGTGTGAAGACCAAGAGGCAGGGAAGATTAAAGATTTGTCCACCACAGCTGTGTTCCAACAAAACTTTATAAAAACAAGTGAGCTGGATTTGGCCCACAGCTGTTTGCTAAGCTCCCAATATAATGAAAAGGTGTATAAGAAGCTGGTGAGTTTTTTTTTTTTAAATCACTGAATACAGCTGGAGCGATAGCACAGCGGGTAGGGTGTTTGCCTTGCACATGGTGACCTGGGTTCGGTTCAATTCCCAGCATCCCATATGGTCCCCTGAGCACCGCTAGGGGTAATTCCTGAGTGCATCAGCCAGGAGTAACTCCTGTGCATCGCTGGGTGTGACCCAAAAAGCAAAATAAAACAAAACAAAAACAAAGTCACTGAATATTGTTAGAGAAAAGTAAGATGCTGCTGGGTCAGAAGAATTATGAGAAATGTCACACACACACACACACACGCACACTGATGTTGGTCCCTTTCTATAATATACTTATGATCTTATTTGTCAATAAAGAATTGAATAGGACAGGTTGACATTTTATTCAACTTCAGCACTATGAACATAGAACTTTGGAACATAAGTAAATTCAAAGTGAAGGGGTTTCAAAGCAAGCTTTCTGCAATTTTGACTTTAATCCAAACTCTACTTGGAACAATTTCAACTGAAAACCTAATCATTTGCTTACTGGTAGTGAAAATGACATCTCACACTTTTATGTGATTGTGTGTAAATCAAGAATTATGCTAAATATTTAAAATGACCTATTTCATCTTTTTAACATTCCTGTTATTTAGATAACTACTGTGTGATAGCACAGTAGGGAGTTTGCCTTGCATGCGGCCGACCCAGCCGACCCAGGTTCAATTCCTCCGCCCCTCTCGGAGAGCCCGGCAAGCTACCAAGAGTATCTTTCCCATACGGCAAAGCCTGGCAAGCTACCTGTGACGTATTCTATCTGCTAAACACAGTAACAAGAAGTCTCACACTGGAGATGTTACTGGGCACGCTTGAGCAACTTGATGAACAATGGGAGGACAGTGACAATTACAGTTATTTATATGATTTTTCTTTTCATTTTCAACCCTACCTCCATGCTTCTTTGCATGGAAACAATACAAAAAAGTTATTTCACTCATAAAAAATTCAACTGAAATTATTTTTTACAAGCAACCTTACTTATATTTAAATGCATTCATAGTATAAATGCTATACCCTTCAACTAATTTTAAAATATAAAATATTTATTGACTGAAATTATCATATTTGCAGAAAAAGAATGCACAGGGTATGTATTCTGAAATTTTAATGCTGATCATTTAGCTGTCATTATATATTTTTAATTCACAATTTGAATGTCTCCAAGATTACGAAGTGAATCATTATTAATTTTCAGTAAATAAATGTATACGAAAACCTGGGCTGCTATTAAATCATTATATTCAGAGAGTAAATGAAAGCACACAGAATAGCTCATATTAAATTTTACTCTGCCACTGCCTCTATTTTATATTTCTTTCTTACATTATTTCCAAAGCAAAATTTTGTCCAGAATATTCAAGGGAAAATTGAAAATGTATTTTCATTTGGCTGCTTTCTGATTTTCAATAGTATTATAAGTACTGGCAATCTGAATATAATAGTAACTTTTAACCTTTTCACACCCATGGACAGGACTGGCTTATGGATAAATGTTTGAAAACCACTATTCTGAGGTATACATTAGACCCTTTATTCCTGGAAAAAAAGCAGTGAACAAATGCATATAAAGAATACAGGGCAGGCAATAAAACATCAATGCAATAGAAAAAAGCAATACAGTATTCACATGATCTGTTTCAATAAAAAGCAAGTATTCTTAACAACGGCTTGCAATTGGCTCACACAACTAGAAAACATTTATTAGAACCTTAGTACTCGCTAAGTGGTATCTCTTGGCTATTTCTAGTCTAAGAAGCAATATTCACTTAATTTACAAGAAGGAAGCCACCAAATTATTCAGAAAACACAACCAGATGAGGTGGCGGGAATGTGATGGAGAAACCAATCTTCATGTGAGGGAATCCAGCTGAGCTTGTATGGTCTCGAGCTATTTCCAAAAACAAACAAAACATGGAGGTAAAGAAAAGGAGAGAAAGAGAAAAATCAGTGAAGGAAAGAGAACAACGATGGTATTAGCAACCATGCATTTTAACTGACATACATAGCAACAAAATAAATCTTAGAACTTTTGTTGGGGGCCTTTCAAGTGGTGCTCTGGGGGCACTTGGCTACTCCCTGTCACTCAATGTGAGGGCCTGAAGTGCTGGCTGGGTGAGGGATGGGGCGCCAGTTGCCCCCATCCCACCCCTCCCAGCAGCATTCTGGGAACCTTGGGAGTTACCAAGGTCACACCTTGACATTCTCTGGGGGTTCAAGGGTCACACACAGAATGTCTGGTGCTGGGGATTGAGCTGGGGTTGGCACTATATGAGGTATGTACCTTAATTAACCCTTGTACTCTCTCCAACCGCCCTTCCCCCTCTCCCCCACAAGAACATTGTTCTCTTTACAGAAAGATAGTGGAAGTTTATGCTTATAATTTAAGCCTTGAAATTTGCAAAGGGCAATTTCTCAAATTACTGCTTTGAATATACCTAGTTATTTGATTTTAATTGCCACTATTTTTAAGGAAAATGGCAATAGTGTTATTTCCTTACATTGTGGAGTCAGTACCGTAAAGAAATGTGAAATATGCTCAGAGATAAATTGTTAAAAGCCTAGCATTTTCCTCTTCTCTTGGGCCCAGAAATTAAATCATTAACAACCTACATCTAACATGCCAAGGTGGCTACATAGTTCATTATTGAATGTTTTACATAAAGCAACAATTACTGCTTTAACAAAAACCATTTCCACTTTTCCACTTTCTTCTTGATTTAGTTTGTCAGTTTCTCTTTTAGGCAATGCTTCCAACTGTGTAACATAAGGGAAGTTAAAAAAAAAACACCTAACTCTATAATATGGCATTTAAAAATCATAATTCATAAGAAACACCACCCCATAGTTCACTTAATCAAAAATTATCTTGAAAATACAGACCTTGTTATAAAATTCAAACAACTCCTTGTGATTGAATTCCATAAGCACTTTCTCCAGACTCTGTGAGGAAAGAAATAAGAAAAAGAAAAAAAAATTCTGCTGTAAATAAATTATCTTGCATTTTTTCTTTTTTCAGTTAGCCCCCAAAAGAAGCCACAATTCTCTTTGAGAGGTTTGAAAAAAATCACTTACTTATTCCACCTGACCCCACTGTCCCTGGAACTCACAAACACATCAACCAAAATGTTTCAACTCTACAGGGACATCTATTCTTTAAGTTGACTTTACAAAGATTAATGAAATATATTCCAGCAAGAGAACAACTTCATTGTCTTTTTTTTTTAAAAGACAGAGATAATACAGGAGATTATATTTCATCTTTCTCAGCAGTCCATTTGCGACTCAGTAAATACCACCACACAAAGACACTGGGGGCGGCATATCTGATTGGACTCCGGCAGCCATTAATGCCTCCCATCAGCACAGCTGCTGCCTCCAAGGCTCATCTAACAGTTATGATCTTAACATGCTGAGACTGTTACCTTTTTTAATGTACAGACTCAGCAAAAGTTAACAATTAACACATCAGCTTCAAAGCTGGAACTCAAACACGCTCCTTCCTTTCACCTTGCATGCACAGAGAAACCTTCCTGAATGCTACAGATGCTCATTAATGCTGCAGATGGAGGCATGATGGTAGGGTAAGAGGCAGTGTTATTCCAACTCCACTCAGCCTGCGCTGGTTGATTTTGGAAACTGAGGAAATCCTTGATTTGTTTGGAGGTTTTGGAACTTTCTTTTATTCAAGGTTCCTTTGGAAAGTGAGCTAACTCGGAGAGAATGCCAAGAAAGTGCTACTTGAGAGTGATCTTATTCTTATTTGGGGATACAAAGAAATACATTGGGGGAATAACTAGAGCCCAAAGCAATAGAAACAAAGAGCTGGAGAACTAGTCCTGAGTAGGAAGCTTGCCAGTTGTGGAGTGAGGGTGGTAGGTTTAGTCAGGGAAGGGACCACTACAATGACGGAGGGAAGTGGCTCTGAACCAGGACTAGGTGCTGAAAGGAAGTACTGTGCATGAAATCCTATCAGTAACAGTTTTGTAAACCACAGTGCACAAAAAGGAAATAAAAAGGAAACAAGAAAAAGTGCCTGCCACAGAGGAAGGCTCCGAGCTGGGAGGAAAACTGGGTACACCGGTGGAGGGAAGCTGGTGCAAAAGAACATCCATTCGTTCATTGAATAGGTTGTCTTTATTTCTAACATACTATTTTTTTTTACTTTGTTTTTGGGTCACACCTGGCAATGCACAGGGTTACTCCTGGCTCTGCACTCAGGAATCATTCCTGGAAGTACTCGGGGAACCAGATGGGATGCTGGGAATTGAACCGGGGTCAGCTGCATGCAAGGCAAACGCCCTACCTGCTGTGCTATCACTCCAACCCCTATTTCTAACATACTATGAATTCTAGTTCTCAGTTTCTTAATCCCTTTCTTCATTTTACCTGTTTCAATGATTTCTATTTCCATTTATGAACCCAACACATTCAAACCAAGTTACCTCCAGTTAACTCCAGGAGACTCCTGGAGATTATATTAAGAAATAAAAGAAACCATTCTTTTCTAAGAAACCTAATGACACAAGGTTAAATTTCACATTTCTTCGTCCCCCACCTCACATACCCATCTAAATATCTGTTTTAAAATGAATACAGAAGAATATTTGCTTATCCTTAGGAGTAAGTAATTTAAAAAACATGAATTTTCCAAATTGTATTAGAAAAAAACATTTAGCTAATTGGCACACTTCATTCAGTCTCCTAAGGTTGCATCAGCATTATCTAGATATATCTGGGGTTTGGGTATATCTCAGTGGTAGAGTCCCTGCCTTGCAAGTATAAGGTATATAAGACCATGAGTTTAACCCCCAGTATGACCCCACAGAATTAATTATGACCTTGGTAAGTGACTTTGTTGCTTGGGATCCCCAGGTCCACTACAAAGTGTGTAACCCCACCCCCCACGCCCCAACATCACCAAGTATGTACAACCTCTGGTTATTGCAACAATGAAGGAATAATAATAATGATAAATAAATATAAGAATAGTACTCAACTCAATGAGAGCTCAATTAGCATTTCAGGGGTGCTTCTTTTTAGATCGTTTAACTCTACGTATCTCTTTCTTGGATTTATATCCTGACTCTTGACTCAAACCATTGTTTATTAGTATCTTCATTAAAGGAAGGGGAAAAATTAAATTGAAATCCAAACCCACCATTTCAGTTATTAGTAGCAACTCTAACAATAGGCTTTCTGGAGTAAGAGGTAGAAAATCCTGGCAAAAGGAGCTGTATGGCTTGAATTTGACAAGGAATTTAATGATGCATGTGCTTCTGTCTATCACTGTCAACAGACAATAAGATGAGACTATTTGTTTTGTTCCTATTTTTTCCTACCACAGAGTCAGAAATAGAGTCTGGATAATATGAGGTAGCTTATTATATCATACTAAATAAGAAGGGAAATATCTTATTGGCATAAAAGCATAGTTATGAATTATCAAAATTTAGCCTCATCTTGTCAATCATTCCTCAAAACTATTTAAAACTTAAACTACAAAATTCTAATTAATTGGTGAAACTAAGTTTATGCTATGTATATCTGTATTTAAATATATCTTTCATATGTATGAGTACATATATATATTATATAGATATATATTAGTATATATCTATTTTAGGTAACACCATACTTCACTTTTTATAGTCAAGGATTTAGAAAATGTTTACGAGGATCCTAAAATCCCTGTTCTTCCAATAATGAGGTAAAAGCATTTTCATAGAAGGCAAACTGTATTTTTAAATTTTTAAATTTTATTTTTAAAGTAGTTTACAATATTTGATTACACTTAATATTTGAACACCAATCCCACTGCCATTACATCTTCCAACCACCATATTTCATATGCTTCCATCCTGAACCCCAACCCCTGCCCCAAAGAAGAAGTGAAACAATCTATCGTGTATTGTTTGTTATGAAAAACCACTGAAAATGCTATGAAAAGTTTCCCTAGAGGAAAGAGTATGAAGGCAAACTGTATTTTAAGTTAAGAAGTTTTATATTAGGAATATAATGAACAGATAAGGAATACACATTATTCCTGGAAGGCTTTTTGTTCCTTGTTTAACAAGACTATCCATGGATACTGCTATTATACAGGACAGCTCATGAGAAATACTATATTTGTTTTTTTTTTTTAAGGAAACACTTTAATGATAGCTAACAGACCAGGATAATTACATGTTTAACTTCTCACTTTGGCATCTACTTGTCAATGGACTAGAGTTAGTCAAACCAGAGGTGGAGAAACCGGTTAGGAAGCAACTGCATGAAAACAGGAAAAAGATAATGATGTCAAGAGTGAGTGAGAAAAGGGAAAAACACAAGATACAGTTTCCTGGCAGCAGACACGGAGAGAACTAGAAAACAGATTTGAGTTGAGGGGGGTAAAAGTGAAAGGATAGGAGTCAAAAACTACTCTTGGGTTTCTGGCAAGAGAGAGTGTAAGAATAAAATTGATAGGGAGCTCCTGAGGAGCGGAACTGGAGAGGGAGAGGATGGCAAGTGTCATTTCAGACACAAGTACCTTGATGTGCCTGGAGATTTCTCTGAAAACCAGTCTGGAAAGCCAGAAGGAGATTTAGGTAAGAGATAGACATTTGGAAACTACTGATAAATGGAAAGTTAAAACTGTAAAGAGGATGAGCTTGTTCAGGAAAGGAAAGTGATAAGAGGAGATTACACCTGGTAAACTCCAACATTTAGAGTAGGCAGGTGCTGCATAAATAACACACATAACCAAGGCCACAGATACTTTCTGCGTGGCATGTAAAAGAAGTGTACAGTGGGCGTGAATCAATATAATTTAGAAAGTCAGTAAACAGACAACAGAACAGGTTGGTTTGGGGCTGGGAGACAGTAGACCAGAACTCAAGTTCAATCTGCAGACCACAAGCCCCTCTGAGCACTGCTTGGTGAGACTCTGGTGTCTCCCCAAGAAATGCAGTTCAATCAGGCCTGACTGCACTACACTGTTGGGCTCTGCTGGTTGGCAGTGTCCTTCTGGGAGTCGTCACTGGACTCTCGGAGTACTGCTGGGGAGACCTCTTCTTCACCCACCCCCCAAAAAACAAGAATAATAACAAAAACTCCAACTTGATTGGCCTATTGGTCTAATAAGGCTTTAATCTTTCAGACAAACTCACTAAAGTCAATAATAGTGTTAACTGAACATACACAGACTAGAATATTTATTCTTTTGCAGTATACATATAAAATTACAAGAAAATCTAATTAGAAAATTCATTACTTATACAGTCTAAACTAGTCTCTTGCATTATCTAGAAAACATGAAATTTCTGTCCCCATTTGAAAATACTACAAAATGCAAATGCAAGTACAAATATTACCATTTTAAAATAGCAGACATATTTGTTCATCTATTCTGTTTTATTTTTAATATGGAGCCTTATCTGTAAGTTCCTGGAAAATGATGCACATATATACGTTACCCAAATTCCCATGGAAGAATCTAGTCAGGTCTTTTAGACTTCTAACTTGATGAAAGTTGACAGCAAAAATACCCTTATTATCCCACTAGTTAGGAGTTAGGAACACATATATATTTTCCAAAAGAGAAATGCATTATCTCGTCCCAAATTATCAAACAAACAAACAGTATCCTCTACAAATCCAGAGACTATAACACCAAGCTCCTGGAAGAGAACAAAGCATAGTCTCCTATCCCCGTGCCTGACTGTCCTCACCAGGGCCCGACAGCTGAAGAGCTCCGGGACCCAGTCAAAGCCATGCTGAGACCACTCTCTACTTGCTTGGATGAGCCTCATGCAAGAAGGAACCGGCAGAAGAACCCAGGTGTGGGAGACCAGGGGCTGAGATCTACAAGCCTCCTTGGTTCGGGACTGGGCCTTTCAGTAGCTAGATAGTTACACCCACCAATTGCCATGTAACCCCATCAAAGGCCAGGATCCAGAGACTATAACACCAAGCTCCCGGAAGTCTGCACGACTTCTTATTCTCTAGTTCTCGCTTTCAAAGAACCCAGCAGGCTACTGAGAGTATCATACCAGCACATATGCCTGAATAGGAATACCTGTAAAGTTTGTGTTTTCAGGCTACTGAAAATATCCCACCCACATGGCAGAGCCTGACAAGCTATCCGTGGTATATTTGATATGCCAAATCCAGTAAATACAATGTGTCTCATTCCCCGACGCTGAATACGGCAGCGTTGAGAAGGATGTGGAAGGAGAGGCTGATAAAATCTCAAGGCCGAACTAGGCTGCCAAAATGAAGAAAGACAAAAATGACTGTCTGTACTTTCAATGCACGTACGCTGGCATCTGATGCATCCATCGATGCATGCACCTTATGGTACAATCACGAAAGATCAAGTACGACATCATTGGTCTGACTGGGACGAGAAGGCATCAATCACATCACGTCATTTTTGACCCTGGAGAAGAACTGTTCCTTGAAACATGTGACAGAAGAGGCGCCAGTGGTGTCGGTGTCCTTGTCAACACAAACTTAGCCATGAACACTGATTCATTCAAATGCCTAACAACCCGAATCAGATGATTACACTTGAATAGATATGGCTCACTGCCAGCAGTTTCTATCTTCGTTGTCTACATACCAACATCGAATTATGATGAAGGAGAAATTGAGAAGTTCTACACGGAGCTGGAGAAGTTCTATAAAGAAGACCACACCTTCTACAAGATCATTGTCGGTGATTTTAATGCCAAGATAGGACTGAGAAGATCAGCTGAAAAACTCCACATCGGGACCCATGGCCTACAATGGAACGAACAGGGTGACAGACTGTCTGAGTTTATCATGTTGACCAAAACCATTCATGGTAACTCACAGTTCCAAAAGGCCAAATCTAAACGTTGGACATGGGAGTCTCCCGGTGGACAGTTTCACAACAAAACTGACCACATCATATTCAATCGATGGTTCTGCCTGACTGAAGTCGCTGTTATCCCAAAATTCCAAAGGGGATCAGACCATCGTCTCCATGCAAAATTCTACTTCACAGAGCGGGGAGAAAGGAATGCAAAATTTAAAGAAGAGAACTCCTAGAACGACCACCAACTGGGAGCTCTTTGGCTCTGTTGCGGCAACATGGGAAGATGCCGTCATTGACAACATTGACAAGGAATACAATTGACTGGTTCAGCACCTCCATGATTGTGCGAAGAATGCCAAGAGACAGATAACCACACACACACAAAAATGCCTGTCTTCGAAAACTCTTGAGCGTATTTGCCAACATGGGTTGGCACATGCCTCAGGCAATTGCAAGTGAACATGCGAGCTCACAAAGCAGTGCAGAGAAGCGATCACGGAAGACCTCAAAGAAAGAAGAGCAGCAGTGCTGGTAGATGCAGCAGAAGCCGGGAAAAGCATTTGTAATGCCTGCCTGTCCTTCATCAACTACAAGACCAAGATGACTGCCCTTCGACATCCTGATGGATCTATCACATCTTCCAGAAGGGCAATGGAGAAGATTATTGATGACGTCTACTCAGATCTCTTTAATAGCCACGTCCACCTGCCCACATACCAAATTCCACTGGATGGATGTGTCGTTCCCAATGTTCTCCCTTCCAAAATCTGACATGCCATCTTGTCGGTAAAGAAACAAAGAGCACCTGGCCCAGACAAGGTCAGACCTGAACACCTGAAGAGCCTACCATCAGTACTCATCAATACACTGGCTCGGCTCTTCACATGCTACCTGTCTGAATGCAAGGTTCTGACCCAATGGAAAACCAGCAGGACTGTACTACTATACAAGAAGGGAGACATCCACCACATTGGCAACTATTGCCCAAGTCTATTGTCTGTCGTCTACAAGCTGTTCACTCGAGTCATCCTGAATAGGATTGGCAGAACACTAGATGAAGGACAACCATGTGAGCAAGCCAGGTTCCATAAAGGATTCAGCACCATCGACCATATCCACACGATAACCAAGCTCATTGAGGATTCTCGGGAGTTCAAGATGTTGCTCTGTCAACATTCATTAATTTAAAGAAGGCCTTTGATTCTGTTGAGACAGAAGCGGTCATCGAAGCCCTAGCCAATCAGGGCATTCAATCTCAATACATCAGGATCCTCCGTGAACTGTATTGCAGATTCACTAACAGGATCTCACCATTCTACAAAGAAGTAATCATCGATGTCAAGAGAGGGGTTCAGCAGGGTGATACTATTTCACCAAAACTCTTCAGTGCCACCCTTGAGAACATCATGCAACGACTGGAATGGAAAGGAATGGTTCTATGATAAATTTTGGGATGCTGAAAGGCATACCTTTTTAACCAAATTAAACTAGTGAACTGAAGAATACCTCTCTCTCTCTCTCTCTCTCTCTCTCTCTCACACACACACACACACACACACACAAGACCTGGTTCAAACTTCTAATAGATAAATTGGCTCAGCTTCAAACTAATCCTGAAAAGAACAAGATGTTGCCGAATCTTTCCAGGTAGACCTATCCAGGCTAATAAATCTCAAGCCTTCTCAGAATGGGGGCAGGAAGATTCCCCTTTCTGCCTGTATCTGTCTAAAGGCACAGCAGCCCACAGTCACTCCAGACACCCTCCAACAAAGAAATGGCCTTGCTACACAATTGAACCTCATTAAGCCACAAAATCACCAAACTGTTCCAGCCTTAAAGTTCCTGGGTGTCATGGTCACATATGTGGTGGAACAACATTTCCAATTTTCATAGTATTTTCAGTCTAGTAGGATCACAGCAAATCTTATGGGAAAATTATGTAGAAGACCACCAAGCTCAATGAGTGAAAACAGTAACACAGAGGCTTAACCAGCACCAACCAGGGCAGTAAATCCTCAATGACTTCAGTAACACCATTGTGAGATATAATACTTAACACGAATTGGCTTTTATTGAGTTCAGTTTTGATAATTACAATTGCCTTTGTGTTGTAACAAACAAGATGGCTGGAGGTAGTCCATGAGGAGGAAAGGAACCTGTGGACATTGGTGGAGAGAAGTCACACTGGTGGTGGGACTGGTGTTTGAACATTTAATACTTGGAACAAAGGTATTATGAACAACTTGGTAAATTAAGTTGTAATAATTGTTTAAGTGTATACAGAGGAGACAGGGGCTAGCTGCTGCTCATTCTACTACAATAATAGCGTAACTCAAAATAAAGTAACTTTTTTATGTTCATATAAGCTAATTTATTGGGAAAAATAATCTCCCTATGAATTTTCAAAAATTCTTTAACTTCCTTAATTCAATTTACACAGAACCACATAAAAGCTTTGATGAGGTTATTTGATAATATAATTGATGAGATGCCAAAGAGTATTTTGAGGTCTAATATGAAATAGAAGTTCCTCAATTTCTCAAAATATTTAAAAAATAAAAGCATTTATCTGTTCTTTGGTTACATTATTTTTAAAAAAAAAAAGTGGGGCTGGAGCGATAGCACAGCGGGTACGGCATTTGCCTTGCATGCAGCCAACCCAGGTTCTATTCCCAGCATCCCATATGGTCCCCTGAGCACCGCCAGGAGAAATTTCTGAGTGCAGAACCAGGAGTAACCCCTGTTCATTGCCGGGTATGACCCAAAAAGGAAAAAAAAAAGTCATAACACCACTGCCATGTTTAAAGTTATAATTCCAAATAAAAATGTTAGCCTAAGAATATACCACATCGGACAGAAACAAAGCTGATAAGCTCACACTTACAAAGCGAGGGCTGATCTCCGTTGATTCCCTCAAGCTCAACAATTCCAAAAACTCTTCATTAAAATACTGCCCAGTTCTGCAGGCTCCAAATTTTCATGATCATGGCCCTGTGAGGGCAACGGGAAAACTAAAAACCCTGAACTTTGTTATCAAAGTTTGATAAACGTTAAAAAAGGGCACTGTAGCACTGTCCTCCCGTTGTTCATTGATTTCCTGGAGTGGGCCCAGTAATGTCTCCATTGTGAGACTTGTTACAGTGTTTGGCATATTGAATACATCACGGGTAGCTTGTCAGGATACTCTCGGGAGCTTGCTGGACTTCTCTGAGAGGGGCAGAGAAATCGAACTTGGTTAGGCTAGGCCGGCCGCGCGCAAGGCAAAGCCCTACCGCTGTGCTATCACTCCAAAAATATACAAGAAACATACACAACAAAAAGACATCCCTCCAGGTTAAGTGAACCAAATCGCAGTTGATTTCTTCAATCTCTGAAAAGTAATTTGTGACTCGACCCCTCCCTAGTGGCTGCCCCACCACATGCCAACATTGAAACAAGCAAGCAAATATAAGCTTAATCTATTCAATATAAGAAATAAGATATCTGAAGCTTGTAATTCAGGTCTTCCCAAATCACACCCAGGGCTCTTCTTCCAGTGTTCTAATGCTGAGCAGCATCCTGTCTGGGGAAGCTTTGCTGCTGCTGCTGCCCAAGCTCCCAGCCAGTGCTCCCAGGGACTTCTGAGCAGTGCACAGACACACAGATATGCATATGCATGCAGGCTAGATCCTTTCCTCCTGATAGGGGCGGCTGATGGTTTAGCACCCCATGAGTAGGTCTAGCACTGCCTTCTTGTTCATCCTCTATCTTTGTACTGCAGAGGCAGGCTCACAGAGGGCAGGAGCTATCCTTTATTTTCTTTATTATAGCTAACACCCTAGTATGGTGCCTGATCAGTGTACTTACAAACTTAGAATATATTTAACAAATACCGAGTAAATATTAAATATATTGATTTGTAAAATAAGATATCTTAACTTTTTAAAACACACTGAATTTAAACATGCCTTCTTCTCCTCAGAGGGGGAATACTACATATTGGTAATACCAAAATAATAAAATTTTGTTAAATGATCACAGTATTTTCCAAAATACAATTACAGAAATTGGTGGATGATGTGTGTATATTTAAATGATCACAGTATTTTCCAAAATACAATTACAGAAATTGTACCTATGATGGCAATGTTTTAAAGTCTTAAAACTTGCACTTATTCAATAAACATGAGGGATAAATACTACAGCCACTAAAATCTTAAATATTGGCTCCCTTAGCTTTGAAAAAATGGCTTCTCAAGCTTGAATATTCCCACCTGATACTGGTGAGATAAAATGCGATGTTTTTTACATATTTAGCTAAAAACATACTTAGCTAAAAACAAATAATTTTTAAACAGAAATGTTTAATAAAAATGTGTGGGAAAGTACAGACAAAATATTTACTAAATATTTAATCAGACGTATCTACTTCAGTAATAGGACATTTAACTGAAATCTGTATAGGTCCTGATCATCTGGCTAAAATATTACTTTGCGCTTATGTAGGTGAAATATGGCAATCACATCATCACCCTATTTCCTGTTCTCTTAAAAATACAATGTGCTATGCATAAGCAGATAAGAAACTTGGATCCAATCAAAACGTATCTCCTATAGCATTCATTAACTGTAATTTATTATGTGTATGCTGATATGTCATTATGATTTTCAGCTTTCATACTGAAATATTTAGCCATGGTGGCGGAATATAATCAGCATGATGAGAGGTTTTGAATATGATTACATGAAGCTCTTTAAATACAGTGAGAAATTATGTTAAGGATACTGACAGTTAAAAATAGTTTTCCCTGTAATAAATATTATATGAGGTGATACTTTTTAAAAATTGTATTTCATACTATTATAAATCTTATCTAATTTCTGATGAATTATCTTTACAGATTTAGGTAAGTCTTCTCAAAACATGTACCCAAGCTGAAATGGTGCTATGTTCCCAGTGTGTAGTTTTAAAGACCATGTGCTCAGTGCCCAAATTTGGTTTTCTCCTTTGTTTATAAACTGATTTTATTATTTCACAGACAGAAATTGGTGGATGATGTGTGTATATTTCAATAGCTACTATGTATTTGCATGCCAAATTAAATAATCTAATGTAATTTGCAGTGTTAAGAAAAAGTTAATTAAAAACATGTTGATTTAATTTTTTTTCTATCTCATGCTGTCACATTAGTCTTCAAGGGAAAGAGGACCAGATAAATAAATGAGTATTTATCTCACATTTTAGTTGCAACATATACTAATTGCAAATGGAACACCTTTGAGTTCACGGTTTCTTCTGTTTGAAGCCACTATTGAATTTTTTGGTTCTCTCATACTCTTTAGTTCTAAGATCTTGTCTTAGAAGTTATTCTCTATAATGGTTTCTGTTACTTTATTAAGCCTCTCATTTTTATCATATGCCTATTTCTTGGCTTCATTTAGTTATTTATCTGGGTTCTCTTACATCTCACTGAGTTTCTTAAGATTAGTTATATTTTTTGTCAGACATTTGAAAGATCTCCATTTCTTTCACTTTTTCTTTTCTTTTTTTGGGGCGGGAGGGGGCATACCCAGTTGTGTTCAGGGCTTACTACTGGCTCTGTACTCAAGGATCATACCTGGCAGGACTCAGAGATTATATGCAGTGCTGGGGACTGAAATCAGGTCAGCCACATGCAAGGCAAGTGTCCTACCCCATTTATTATCTCTCTGACCCTGAAAGACCTCCATATCTTTGGGGCTCACAACTGTAATACCCCCAGCAGTATCATGTGTAGTTGGTTCTTCAGGGTCTAACTGTGCATTTGAAGGAACAACCCTCTTCCAGTCCATCTTGTGCTGATGGTTTTGCTCCTGAGCTCAGTCAAGGGAGTTGGGGCCACATTACATGGTTGCTATGAGTACACTATGAGGTCCACAGTTACTGGGTTTATTAGCTGGGTACACCTGGCTAAGAACTGCCATAAGGGTCCCTCAGATCCCCTGAGCTCCACTTGGGAGCCCCTCCACCAAAGAATAGGGATACTTAAAATTGAACAGATCAGTTACTGTGTGTATGCACATTATCATAAGCTGTAGCTGCCCATTTTGCAGCTCACATTGTAGCGATTTAGGGTCTAATGTTAAATGAAAATAGAAAATTCTAAGAAGAATATGACCTTTCTTTATTCATTTAGTTAATATTCTGTTTTATATTTTCTTCAATTGCCCCACAAATTATACCTTATTAATATGCTCTGGGGCTGGAGCTATAGCACAGCGGGTAGGGCGCTTGCCTTGCACACAGCCAACATAGCCAACCCGAGTTCGATTCCTCTGCCTCTCTCGGAGAGCCCGGTAAGCTACCGAAAGTATCTCACCTGCACAGCAAAGCCTGGCAAGCTACCTGTGACGTATTCGATATGACAAACACAGTAACAATTGTCACAATGGAGACGTTACTGGGCCCGCTCGAGCAAATCAATGAACAACGGGAGGACAGTGACAGTGAATATGCTCTGATATTTTGTTTAGAAAAATGATCTGCTTTTTTAAAAGACTCTTCAATTTCATTTCTTTCCTTGATTTTAAGAGTCCCAAACAAGGAAACACCAATTATTAAAAAAAGCATAAATGCCAGAACAGGGCGCAAAGAAAAAACTCCAGATCCAGATTCTGGAGTCAATCAGGAATTCCTAGAAGTGACAGCTAATCTGTGACCTGAAATATAAGTGACTGGGAACAGGGCTGGATGTAGGGGCTTTCTCAGCAGCAAGAGACATTGAGAGGGAGAAGTAAGCCACTGTATGAGTACTTTAACCTAGAGATGGCAGGGAGACAAATGAGGGCAAAAAGTAGAACATTAAAGAAATCATGAAACTCTTTGAGGCAGGATGCATAAAACCAGACAATCTTTTGATGAGAAAAAAATAAATGAGTTTTAACTTTCTGGGGGTTAAAACTCACTGATAAAGCTTAGCTGTCTGACCCAAGTCAAAGAAAGATGAGATGGTGGGATCAGGTTTGTAATTTTGGTGTAAGAGATTGATTTTAAAGGATCTTTGAAAACTCAAGTGGAAAAGACCAATGCATCATTTGTCCTATCAGTTTGATATTCACCAGGGATCTGGACAAGGTAAGAGTCTGGGCAAGAAAGGAATCCAAGTCATGGGAGCACAAAGCTTTGCCCAAAGAGAATGTGTAAAAAGACATACGAACATCTTCTAAAAACATTACCAAAATTTAGGGAAAGGCCTAGAAAGAAACAGAAACTATGAAAGGCCTTAAGATGTGGGACTGAAAAGTGCTATCATGGATCCTAAGGAAATATGAAAGTTTTAGGAAGGAGAGAATGTGGGGCCAGAATGATCATACAGCAGTTAGGGTATTGGCCTTGCATGCAGTTGGAATTCAATTCCTGGCACTCCATATGAGCACTTCCAGGAGTTAGTTACTCCTGAGTACAGAGTCATGAGTAAGCCCTGAGCATCTCTGAGTGTGGCTCAAAAACAACAATAAAAGGAGTGAATAAAGCATGTTGAAGCGACCAAGACCCAACTGAAAGGAGGATTTAGAAGTTTTAATTTTAGGTTCAAAATCAAGGAGAATGTTACTGCTGTTGGCAGAAGTACTTTGGGTTGATTGTAAGGGTAAGCCAAGCCCAGTTGATGAAAGGGATGAATATGAAGTGAGAAATCAACTGGATGTGGACCAGGGGCTGGTATACTATTGTCCAGAGGTCAAAACTGGCTTGTTGTCCGTTTTTGCAAAGAGAGGCTTATTGGAACACAGCCACATTTGTTTATGTATCTTTTACATCTGCTTTCCTGTTACATCAGCAGAGATGTACAACTTGCAAAGTTTAAAACATTTATGACTTGGCCCTTGACAGAAAAAGTTTGCCAAACTCTACTGTAGATAAATAACTCAAATGATTAGTTCTATTTTCCAAGAATGATCTAATAAGCAACCACATTTCACATATGGTCACTACTGCCAGTTAGAAGATATTTGCTGTTTATATGTATGTGAAAATAAAAATAGCTCTATTAAGTACAGTGTAATTACTCATTTCTCAAGGTTTAAGTTTCAGGCCCTTTCCAATATCATCTAATGCAATGCTGTTTTACAGAAACGGCTGGTGACATTTGCAAAGACTATTAAGGGATATCCTTGGAATAAATAAAACACACCAATTAAGTTCAAATTTATATAAAATTTAAACATTAGTAAAGTCTTATATAAACTTCTTAGAGGGAAAACAAACATACTTTTAAACATATTTTTAAAAAGTAGTTATGCCTCAAAGTTATAACTCTTCTAAAGTTTATTAATAATAAATGCTTTGGAATCAGTTTCAAATATTTTATTTTAATGAGTCATATATTCATATTAGTTCTATTAAAATATGAGTGTCAATTTATTTTAGTTTATTTACTCAGAGATACCAGAAGCCAAAAATTTGGGCCAGAAATCTTAAAACTGAACTGTTCAGTTTTTTTCTGTTGTTATGTGCTCTTTGCTAGAATGACTCATAGCATAATAAAACTACGTAATTTGGTCTAGCATTTTATATCCGTTGATGATTAGAAGACTAAATGCCTCTCTCTAGTCCAGTCATTAATATTAATGAGCTCTGTGACCTAGCCCAAGAAAACAAAACATTTAAATATCCCATTAAGAAGTTTTCAATAATTATTTTGACCTGAAATTACATTCTAGACTTCTTCTATAGTGCGGGAAAATAAACAACTGTCATAAAGACCTTACTAACATCAGAAAAAAAAAAGAATGATGCATCTATCACACATTACTTTCATTAAAGGTTACACATAAGCCTTCTTCAAAGTCACAGAAAATAAAATTGGATATTGAGATAGTTTAGTCCACAGATAACTGTAATATAATATGACATCAGGTTATCTCTACTTGACCCTAAAATGATGACAAGCAAGTTATACTTTCAGGTCAGATCAGAGTTTACAATACAAAATTGATAATGTTGATAGAATGTACGTGAGTTGTGAAAAATTTACTCATTTTTATGACACAAATAAGTTGGAAAAAGTCTTGATTTTGTAAAAACATGGGATTGTCTGTAGCAATGTTATTTAAAGTAGGGTAAAAAAATGACTTAAGGGTTTCTTGTTTAGACATTTCGAAAGAAACTGGCTGAAACCAAAGTTTGCAGAAACTTGCAGAAGTAGCCAAGTATCTTGAGAAAGTTTCTGTTCATTTCACCATCCCATTTTTTGATGGGGTTGGATGTTTTCTTCTTGTGGAGTTCAACCAGTGCTTTGTATATCCTTGATATTAACTCCTTATCAGATGAGTATTGGGTGAATATCCTTTCCCATTCTGTAAATTGTCTTTGTATTCTGGTCTCTGTATCTTTTGAGGTGCAGAAGCTTCTTAATTTAAGATAGTCCCATTTGTTTACTTCTGTTTCCACTTGGTTGGTCAGTGGAGTGCCATCTTTGAAGATACCATTAGCCTCAATATCGTGGAGGGATTTGCCAAACTTGTCTTCAATGTACCTTATGAATTTTGGTCTGATGTTGAGATCTTTAATCCATTTTGACCTGCCTTTTGTGCATGGTGTTAGGTTGAGGTCTAAGCCCATTTTTTTGCATGTGGTTGTCCAGTTATGCCAGCACCATTTGTTAACGAGGCTTTCCTTGCTCCACTTCACATTTCTTGCTCCCTTATCAAAGATTATATGTTCATACATTTGGGGTTGTGTGTATGGATATTCCACCCTGTTCCATTGGTCTGTGCCCCTGCCTTTGTTCCAGTACCATGCTGTTTTAATTATTACCGCTTTGTAGTAGAGTTTGAGGCTGGGGAGGGTAATGCCTCCCCACGTGTTTTTCCCAAGAACAGCTTTAGCTATTCTTGGGCATTTGTTGTTCCATATGAATTTCAGGAGTGCTTGATCTATTTCTTTGAAGAATTTCATGGGTATCCTTACAGGGATTGCATTGAATCTGTATAATGCTTTGGGGAGTACTGCAATTTTGACAATGTTAGTTCTTCCTATCTATGAGCAGGGGACATGTTTCCATTTCCTCATGTCCTCTTTTATTTCATGGAGTTTTGTAGTTTTCATTGTAGAGGTCCTTTACCTCTTTAGTTAGGCTGATTCTGAGGTATTTGATTTTCTGGGGCATGATTGTGAACGGGATTGTTTTATTCATGTCACTTTCCTCTGTCTCATTATTTGTGTATAGGAAGGCCATGGATTTGGGGGCATTAATCTTATAGCCTGACTCTTTACTGTACAGGTCTATTGTTTCTAGGAGTTTCTTGGTAGAGGATTTAGGATTCTCGAGATATAGTATCATATCATCTGCGAATAGTGAGAGCTTGATTTCTCCCTTTCTTATCTGGATGCCTTTAATGTCTTTTTCTTGCCTAATCGCTAATGCAAGTACTTCCAGTACTATGTTGAACAGAAGTGGTGATAGTGGGTATCCTTGTCTTATCCCTGATCTTAGAGGGAAGGCCGTTAGTTTTTCCCTAATGAGGATAATGCTTGCCATGGGTTTGTCATAGATGGCTTTAACTATCTTGAGGAAAGTTCCTTCAAAACCCATTTTGGTGACAGTTTTCATCAT
Source organism: Sorex fumeus (assembly GCF_029834395.1). NCBI lineage: Eukaryota > Metazoa > Chordata > Mammalia > Eulipotyphla > Soricidae > Sorex > Sorex fumeus. Next base: position 16,033,187 of record NW_026606108.1, on the reverse strand, counting down.
AAACGGGTGCTGGATCTTATCAAAAGCTTTCTCTGCGTCTATTGATATGATCATATGGTTTTATTCTTTACTTTTGTTGATATGATGGATTATGTTGATTGGTTTCCAAATGTTAAACCATCCTTGCATCCCCGGGATGAATCCCACTTGGTTGTGGTGTATGATCTTTTTGATGAGTTGTGGCTAAAAGGCTCATGAGAAAATGCTCTACATTCTACATGCTCTACAATCATCATGGAGATGTAGAACAAAACAACAATGAGATATCAAATCACACCACAGAGACTGGCCCACATCCAAAAGAACAAAACAGAACAACCTGTGTTGGCGCGGATGTGGTAAGAAAGGGATTCTCCTTCACTGCTGGTGGGAATGCCAACTGGTTTAGCCCTTTTGGAAAACAATATGGAAGATTCTCAAAAAATTAGAAATTGAACTCCCATTTGACCCAGCAATACCACTCCTGGGAATATATGCCAGAGAGGCAAAAAAATATAGTTGAAATGACATCTGCATTTGTATGCTCATTGCTACACTGTTCACAATAGCCAAAATCTGGAAAAAACCTGAGCGCCCGAGAACAGATGGCTGGTTAAAGAAACTTTGGTACATCTACACAATGGAGTACTATGCAGCTGTTAGAAAAGATAAAGTCATGAAATTTACATACAAGTGGTACTACATGGAACATACCATGCTAAGTGAAATGAGTCAGAAAGAGAGGGACAGACATAGAAAGACTGCATTCATCTGGGGAATATAAAGTAACAAAATAGGAGACTAACATCCAAGAATAGGCGAGATAAGTACCAGGAGGTGTTCGCCTTAAACTCCACGGTTTGAAGGCCAGCTGCACATGCTAGGGGAAAAGGCAGCTAAGATAGAGAAGGGAACACCAAGTAAAGGGTGTTGGGAGGATCCTCCCAGGATGGGAGATGCATGCTGAAAGTAGACTATAGACTGAACCTGAACATGACTGCCACTCAATGCCTCTTCTGCAAACCTCAGCACCCAAAAGGAGAGACAGAACAAAAGGGAATGCCCTGCCACAGAGGCGGGATGGGTTGGAGGGTTGGGGGTGGGTGGGAGGGATACTGGGATCATTGGTGGTGGAGAATGGGCACTGGTGGAGAGTTGGGTACTTGATCATTGTATAACTGAAACCGAAGCACAAAAACTTGTAAGTCTACAACTGTACCTCATGGTGTTTCACTAATAAAAATAATAAAAAAAATTTCATATTTTTTTTAAAAAAAGAAGTAGCCAAGTACCAAGGTATAAATCAGAATGCTTCCAAACAGACACAGTTTCCTCATATATCGGTCAAATGAACACTGATAAAATCAGTGTTAGCAGTAGTTAATGGAAAAGCTAATGGAAAACCTCCTTCAAAGATGGTCTCTCACAGGAGTTGATTAGATAACTATAAGTTACGTGCTCAGTCTAGTCTAGGTTTGGAAAGTTGGCCCAGTTCATGGAGAATGTGGTAAAAATTAGATTTGACATTCAGCTGCAAGTAATGCATCAAATGGGATTGGTAACACCTAATTCCATTTGGTAATGTTCACCAAGAGAGGCAGCATCCCTACCACTTTCTCTTATAGTCTCCATCCCCCTAGTTGGTAGATCCAGTTACTTTTCAGGAGGCCCAATGCCCAAATATAATTCATTAACATTTCTGTCTTAAAAAGTAATGAAGGGACCTGCAGATAATACAGTGCTTAAGGCACATCTTGTTTGATTTCCAGTGCTCATGATCTCCAGAGCATTGCTGGGTGTGTCCCCGGAGGCCTCAGTACCACAGGGATAGCCTGGGTAACTCCGATATTGGCCTGAATATCAGACTTATTGAAATGCTGGCGTGGTTGGCCAAGAATGTGGCTGGAGGCCCCCAGGCCCCCGGAGGAGCAGTTGGGAGATTTCTCCTCTACAAAAATCAAATAAAGAATACAATTAAGGTGCCAGAAAGATCATACAAGAGTTAAGGTGCTTGCCTTGCATGCCACTGACCAGGGTTCAATTCCCGTCAATACATATGGGTGCCCAGTCTCACCTGGAGTAATTCCTGCCTGAACGCAGAGCCAGGAGTAAGCCCTGAGCACAGTGGGCATGGCCCAACATTCCTCCTCCCCTCTACGTCCCCCCAAAATGAAAACGGCTAAAGTCTGGCACCATTCATCCATCCCCTTAGTAAAAGAATAAAAATTTACTTTATGGAATAAAAAATATAAAGTAAGAAATGAGAGCAGCAAAAGAAAGACTATTTTTAAAAAGGTAATATTAACTTCTAGCTACATCAAGTCGAGAATAATTCTTTAAATGTTATCCATTTTAGTCTTACATTAGAAAGATGAAAATTTGAAAAAAAAAGCATTATTACTTCTTTTTTACTTTCATTTCAAATTTTCTTTAGAGATTAAATTAGACCAAATCTTTGAAGATGGAATTTGAATACACAAGAAAGGGGTAAAGAGTATTTTCTGCCCATATGAAAAGTAGAGAACTAAGACTCTTAAGATATAAATCAGAAGGAGTAAACACCAATTATATTCTTTAATAACCCATAGAGATGCAAACCTAGATAATAGAGAACCAAAATAATAGACGAAAATAATTTCTCAGTGCATACTACACTTACAGAAAAGTTGGGGAAGAGGTTTAAGTAGAGGTTAAATATTAGAAAACAATCAGGAAAAAAGAGCTTGACATTATATGAATTTTCCAAAAAGGACAAGGGTAAATCCTAAAATTGAAAATAAATAATCTCATAACGATCATAAACATATAGTTTGAAAAAACTAGTCAAAAATCAATCCCACTTTTTTATATCTTGAACTGAGTTTTAAATTTTGTTTATAGACAAATCCAAAGGTCAAAATAGCTTACAGCAACATGAAGTGTAAATGACATTAAGGAGAGGTAATGGGCCACCTAAGACTGCAGGATAATGCAGTTCATAAACTGGGTCAGGACATCTCAGATTTCGTGGGCAGGCCAAGATTTTTTTTTAGAAAGTATTGGCATTGCCCTTTGGCGTTGCCCTTAAGAAATACCATATGCAGGGGAAAGGCAGATTGATGGGATTCATTACTGACACTATCTGGCCTTCTGAGCAGCACCACTTTTTCGGCTCTGGCACAGAACTACCAGCCCATACAGGTGTGTAAAACCAGAAGTGGACCTGGGAGATCCATTCCATATAACACACACACACACACACACACACGCACGCACGCACGCACGCACGCACATACACACATGTAACCATTATCAAAAATAAAATTTTGTGTTATTTAGGATGTAGATTTATTTCTGTTGCATCAACTCAGACATGTCGGTTCAGGCTACAGATAAAGTCTAAGATTAGATGTCAAACAACATTAAAATCTACAAAATACTTAATACTCTTTTTAAAGACAGAGATCCTTAGTACTTCAGCCAGCATCTAGTTTGGATAAAATCTCCTTCCATTCAAATATTTTTCTACAGTAGAAAGGAAAAATATAACAATTCACTTTTAAAATAACCTATACTTTGGATAGATAATGTACTCATACCTCAAATTGCAGTTTTCAGTTGTAAGCAAAAACATTTGCATTGTATAAGTCTGTATAAGCACAAAGATTTTTCATTTCCATATTCAAATGAGCTTTGGCTGATCTAGTTTTCATTTATTTATAGAATAAAATATGTTTTAAATATCTAATACAATCTGAAATATGCTCCTATATCCAAGTTTTAAGTCTCAGGGACAGAGAAGGGATCACTAAAAACAATAACACTTCGCAATGATCACTCTGGACAAGGACTGAGTGCTGAAAGGAGGTAGAGGGATATACACCTTAACCTTTCAGTACATGTATTGCAAAGCCTAATACCTAAAATGAGCGAGCAAGAGAGACAGACAGACAGAGAGAGAGAGAGAGAGAGACAGAGACAGAGAGACAGAGACAGAGGGGGGAGGGAGTGGGGGAGGGAGAGAGAGAAGCCTGCCATGGAGGCAGGCTGGGGGGAGAGGTAGGAGGGAAACTAGGGAAATTGGTGGTGGGGAATGTACACTGGTAAAGTGAGGGGTGTTGGAACATTATATGACTGAAACCCAATCATGAACAACTTTGAAACTGTGTACTTCACTGTGATTCAATTAAAGATAAAAAGTCTCAGAGTCATTTTCATCCTCTAATCCATGCAACTTGATCATAAATTATTTTCTAGAGTTTATTTTTGAATTTTCGACACCTTGGCAAATGAGACAGCGTCCCTGATCCTTGATCGTCGACGGATGTCAGAACTCCGGATTCGTTCTCTCATTTGAGTGAAACGTGATATTCCAAGCATAGCTCTTTCTATTCTTCTTTGGGAGACCTGAATAGCGTTCTCATCTTGTTTGCTTAGGGCCCAGGTCTCTGAGGCATATGTTAATGCAGGAAGAACAGTGGAATCAAAGAGATGTGCCCAGAGCCGGAGGTTCTTTGTCCTCTTAGCTATTTCTTCGACACTCTTGAAGGCGTTCCAAGCCGCTCTCTTCCTCCTGCGCAGCTCGGGTGCCAGGTCATTTGTCATGTTGACCTCTCGACCTAGGTACACATAGCTGTTGCATTCGGAGATGGTTGTTCCATTGAGAGCGAATGGGGCGTCAGGAACAAGGCTGTTTCTCATAAACATTGTCTTCGTAAGATTCAGCTGTAGTCCTACCTTTCCACACTCACGGTCAAAGTCGGCCAGCATTTGTGCCGCTTGGCTGATGTTTGGTGTTATTAAAACAATGTCATCAGCAAAGCGGAGGTGGTGTAGTTGCTGACCATCTATCTTCACTCCCATTCCTTCCCATTCCAGTCGTCACATGATGTTCTCGAGGGTGGCACTGAAGAGTTTCGGTGAAATGGTATCACCCTGCCGCACCCCTCTCTTGACATCAACGATCACTTCTTTGTAGAATGGTGAGATCCTGGTAGTGAATCCGCAATACAGCTCACGGAGGATCCTGATGTATTGGGCTTGAATGCCCTGATTGGCTAGGGCTTCAATGACCGCTTCCGTCTCAACAGAATCAAAGGCCTTCTTTAAATCAATGAACGTTAAGCAGAGCGGCATCTTGAACTCCCGAGAAACCTCAATGAGCTTGGTTATTGTGTGGATATGGTCGATGGTGCTGAATCCTTTGTGGAACCCTGCTTGCTCGCATGGTTGTCCTTCATCTAGTGTTCTGCCAGTCCTATTCAGGATGACTCGAGTGAACAACTTGTAGATGACAGACAACAGGCAGATCGGGCGATAGTTGCCAATGTCATGGATGTCTCCCTTCTTGAACAGTAGTACGGTCCTGCTGGTTTTCCATTGGAAAATCAGATGGGCTGGTCACGTAATGAGATTTAAAGACGACCGTTGGACTAGAGCTGTTACTAATTGGATTCCATGGGATGTCAAGAGACCGCGTGGCCGCCCACCTACCAGATGGTCAGACTTCTTCGTCAAGATCATGAACGATCGGTTTGAGGCCCTTCATGTTCCCGGAGCGAACAGATGCCATTGGGCTACACTAGCACGCAACAGGGACAAATGGAGACGTTACTGGCGCCCGCTCGAGCAAATCGACGCCTAACGGGAAGTTAAGTGATTAAGTGATTAAGTGATTTTTGAATTAAGGCACTGTGACTTACAATCTTTTATAGCTGAGTTTAGGCATACAGTGTTCTAACACCAATCCCAACACCAGTGTTACCTAACTTCCCTCACCAATGTCCCCAGGTTCTGTCCCTTCAACCCCAGCCTTCCTCTTTGTCAGGCACATTTTTCCGTTTGGTTGTGTAGTTCGGTCTCATGCTTTCTGTCTGCTGGTTCTATGGCTCAGACATATAGACATGCCACAGTTCTACACCGTCAAAGTGTCTGAGTCCCTTACCCCAGGCCTATTACCTCCTGTCTGTTTCTTTTTCTTTCACTTTTGAGCTCTTTCCTTCATTATCCTCTGTTCTATCATCTAGGGAACAGGGTAATCTAGGAATTCTCCTTTGAAGCCCTGAGTTCTGTTGTCCTGTTGCTCTATATCCCACAGTGAGATCATCTATATTTGTCTTTCTTTTTCTGACTTCCAGCAATACCATCCAAGTTGCAGTAAGCTGCATGATTTCATTGTTCCCTGGAGCTGCATGCTACTTCATTTTGTATATTATAACGTCTTCATTAGCCAATCCCCTGCCATTGGAATCCTAGGTGGAATCCGTATCTGAGCTATTCTGCTATCACAGCATAATGCTGTGCACGTGTCCTTTTGAATGAATGTTTTTGTGTCCTGGGGATAGATACCTAGAAGTGGAATTGCTGGGTCATATGGCAACTCTACTCTTTTTTTTCTGATAAATCTCCATACTGTTTTCTATAGTTGAACTAGACAACAATGTGAGCATTCCTTTCTTACCCCATCCCTGCCAAAAGAGATTGTTTCCAGTTTGTTGGTGCGTGCCATCCTTGTTGGTATGTGAGATGATACCCATTTTTCTCCATCAATAAGTGATGGTGAGAACTTTTCCATGTGCCTCTTGGTCATTTTTCTGTATTCTTAACAAGTATCTGTTCATTCCTTTTCCCCATTTTCTTTTTCTTTTGGTTTGTGGGCCACATCTGGCAATGTTCAGGGCTTACTCCTGGCTTTGCACTCAGGAATCATTTCTCTCGGACCCGGGAAGCCATATGGGATACCGGGAATCAAACCCAGGTCAGCTGCGGGCAGTGTGAGAGCCTTTCCTGTGCTATCTCTCCAACTCCTAGAACCACACGATTATGAAGTCTGCGTGACCTCTGATGTCAAATTGCTTGTGGGTTTTTCCCCTGCCTCCCTGCTTGTGGTTTTAAACCAGTTTTTACCAGTCACATTTTATAACTAAATTGTGAAATTATGTAACAAGAAGTCTCACAACGGAGACGTTACTGTTCCCACTCGAGCAAATTGATGAAAACCAGGAGGACAGTGCTACAGACAGTGCTATGAAAAATTCTGTCCCAGTTTCCCTGTTTTGATCAAAACAGCACCAAGCTGACAAGAGATATGAGGATTAAATGAATGCTACCTTAGGTGGTCTGCTCTCTAGTATTCAAGAAGTAACAAATAATTGTAAGTGACAGCTATCATTGTCATCATCATCAAAATCATTTTGTATATCCCACACGGACTGTATATAGGGACTTAAATATAACAAATGTTTAATAAATGTTTGCTAACTTGAACATAATTTTTTTGGCTTTTAAAATCAAATGGAAAATAAAGCCACATGGAAAATTCTGAATAGGGAAAACCAAATTAAAAAAAAACCTCTCAAATGTAATTTTTTAAATAAGAATATTATGTCCTAGGCAGAAAGAACGTGGAGAATTGGCTTTTTTCCCCCCACATGACATTGCTTCATATTAAAATCACAATTTCCAGCTATTTTTAGATGTTATATCTCTTGAATATAGATGACTAAATAATACAAAACTATGGCATCATTTTGTGAAGTAGCCAAGATGTCATTAATGAACATAAATATCCACTTTCATTGGTACCTAGGTCAGAGACAGTCATAATATTAATACAGTCATAATATTAATAAATATTTTCCCTACTTTTTCATAAACAGATGAAAACAAACTAAAATGCCAGATACTAGGAATATAGCCAACAACTGAGGTTTTCAGGTCATGCACTTATTCACGGTAAACACTTGAACACATTTACATAGTGCAAGCTGGCTTTAAGGAAGTAAATATTATTCTTAATAGCATAGCAAGACAAATAAATCAAACCATCTCAGACTAAAAGAAATGATGATATTTTGCATTTAGATGACACCTATTTTTTAAAGAGCTCAAGACATTTTGCAGAATCTGCCAAAAATGGTTTCTTTCTCTGTTAAGCTAACTAGGAAAAACACAAGTTAAGAAGGCAAGCAACAAATCAGCGATGTGATTTAGAGCTCACACACTTCTATGAAGGAATGAGCACTGAGCAGCCATCCACTGTCAACAGGTGTGACTCCAAACTGGAGGATGCAATTTTTAAATTAAGTCTGAATTTATCTTTACATGGCATTGAAATTTTTGTCCTCTTCTAAGAAAGGTGACTGAGAATAGTAGAAAAATCAAAGCTTTGCATGCATGCTATGACAGCAGAAACAGTAATATTAAGAGCTATAAAATGAATTGTAGGGCTGCGGAACTCATACAGGGGTTAAGGGACTTGCCTTACATGCAGCCAATGCTCAGCACTGCAAATGGTCCCCCAAGGCACAACTAAGAGTGATCCCTAAGCACAAAGGCAGGAGTAAGCCATAAACACAGCCCAGCATGTGGCCTAGCCCCTCCCCTCCCCCCCACACTGTAAAATGACAGAGACAGAAGTTAACGAAGAGATATTCTGTCTAGATGAACTAAACTGCATTATTTTTTTTAATCCAACAAAGGCAAAGAACTAGAATATTGAACATTATTACAGCTTTCTACACACATTCAAGATTTGACCTGAATTTAACAGGATGTATCTGCACAGTAGACCACAAGCCCCTCATGGATGAGGTTCTCAATTCAATCCCCGACAGAGAAACACTTGGAAATAAATTTACCTGGTTTACAGTTGAACAAACCTGCCATGTCAAACCATCTTTCTCCCTCCTGCCCACCAACACACTGCACCCCCCCCCCAAAAGTGTCACATCCTACATTTTAAGCATCAGGGTTCACTTAAGGCAAGGTGAAAGCAAAGTCAAAGGGATCCTCTACTGCAAGAGGTGGTTGGAATCTGGAAGAGTGGGCCTTGATTCACTCCCTATTCTGCAAAGGGGCAAAAGCTCTGCCACATAACTCCAGGGCTCGAGCTCACATTCTGGGGAAAGTCCAGCTCGAGACTTTCCAGTTAGTATAGTCTGTTGCAATTCAAATGCATTTCTGTGATTAACTGATGTTTTCAAAATAAGTCCTCATTAGCAAAACAGGAGCTGTTCATTTTCTAAAGTGTATGTGCCTAAGAAAGTCCTGCTTATACATTAGTGAAAGATTTCTAAAAGTTGAGATTTTTAGTTGTGACAACCAAATATCAAACCTCTGTGCAAGGTTTTTTTCCCCTTGCTAGATTGTTTCTAAAAATTATAGCAATTAAAAAAAAAGATTCCTAAGCACTGCATTAGCCTTTTATATTCATTTTGAAAAAGGAAACAAAGTTGTCTGCTAAGACACCAGCCACTTTATATGCCAGATTAAAACATATCTGACATAGAAATATTGACAAACACTGAAGAAATAAGAATAACATATATTTTGCTGGTATGAAAACAGTATAAAAAACAGAATGTGTGTAAATTTCACTTTTAGTTCACTTCACACTAAATCCTTGGGAATGCATTAAATAAAATTGATAATCAAGACTCATAAAACAATCCATTTTACAATGAGCATTACTTATACATGTTCAAGCAATCAACACTGAAAGTCTGGGCCATAAATCCAGCCTTTAATTCTAAGAAAATCACCTTAACCACTCATGATAAAACCCAGGCACATAAAGTCTTGCTAAAGCACTGGCAATTAAGAAATATAAGAATTCAGAGGCCAGAGAGATAGTACAGTGGTGGGAAGCTTGCCTTATACATGGCTAATCCAGTTCAGTCCTTGACATCCCATATGGTCACTTGAGCACTGTGCCATCAGTCAGCCCTGAGCACTGCCAGATGAGTACAAATGCCAACCCCTCAATTAGAAATGAAAGAATTATGAAAAAAATTAAAGCACATATGTAACCACCTCTTGCTCTATGAGTCCTGAAGTCACTGTTTTCTTCTAATTTCAAAGGAAAAACACAAAAAAATCTGTCCATATCATTAACTAAATACACATCTGAAAAATGACATAATGCTGGGACAATCTGGAAGGATGTATAAATTTTTAACATAATGTAAGTGTAAACCATATCCAAACAGAAAAACCTGGGCTCAAACAGATAAAGATGAGAGGAAATCTGAATGAGAAAAGCAGCATGTACAGAGAGGGTAAAAGCACATGCTCTGAACCAGACTGCCAGCGCGTACTTACACCCTGGTTTCACCACTTCCCCGTGTGTGGCTTTACTCTCTAGGCCTTGCTTTCCTTAACCATAAGTGGAAATAACAGTACTTTAGCTCAGGGTCACAGTGAAGATCAGATTACATGTAAAGTGGTAGGCAAACTGAAGGACACAAAGCAAGTGTCCCATAGACTTAACTATTATGACTAGTTAAAGGAGGACTATCATTATTATTTTATTTCTGTGGACCAGAGAAGTATTTCATGGAGCAGCAGGCAGAAATAAAAAACACTACTGGTAATGAGTTATTTATATACTGACATTTGTATTGACACCAATGTTTATCATAATATTGCTACATAATCCAGGCACAGCATGTGTTGAGTGGCAATCACTTTTTATCAGCAAGAAATTGCTGCAGACAAGCTCTGCCCAAGGTTGGAGGTCAGGAGTCTTAGCAGACCCAGGAGCACCGAATCTTGAAGTGAAATCTTGAAGTGAAAGAAATTAAAAAAGCAAATTAAAAAAGCATGTCTTGAAGTGAAATAAATTAAGTTAACAGTAGAAGATAGAAATTTGACACTGGGGGCTGGAGCGATGGCACAGCGGGTAGGGCGTTTGCCTTGCACTTGGCCGAACTGGTTTCAGGTCCCCCGAGCACCGCCAGGAGTAATACCTGAGAGCATGAACCAGGAGTAACTCCTGTGCATCGCCAGTGTGACCCAAAAAGAAAAAAAAATTGACACTGATAATCAGTATTCTTTTCCAGAAAGCCTCTAAAGATCCATACATATGGAAAGGAGCCCAATTAGAAATGAATAAATGGGTATAAAAAATGCAAGAATCGGGTGTTTTGGTCCAGATCATTAGAAAAGTATGCAATAAATACACTGAAAGAAAATCTAGTCATGGCAGCACACATAAACATATTCTGCAGACTATACTGGTCAATTTGATAAAAGTTTCACTAACGTATAAAAAAATACAAATTAACGCCACTCTCAACTTACTAAAAAAATTTAAAATAATGAGTAGCACTATCCACCTATCACCTAATCTTCAAACTATGAAGTAGCACCTAGCACCTAGCAGCATTAGTAAAATCTTAAATAGCAATTGTTACTCAAGATTGTTGGATGCAGTAGCTTCATAGATACACCTCTGATTTCTGATTGCAGCCAGGTTTTCTGTTCAATGAACAGCTTTTCTGAATATTATAATCAACTTCTTTTTAATCAAAAATAGTCATATTGGCAAATTAGGTTGTGCTAAGAAATGTAATTCATTATGGCAACTTTTCTTTTAAAGTATGTTTTTGGATGCAGGTGCACTTTTAAAAGAAAAGCAACAAATATCCATGGTCTACTGCTATCTCTAAAGTAGAACTGTTTTGCTAGAAAAAAAGTATTTAAAAGAAATGAAATAAAATTTTGTAAGACACCATGAAGTAGTTCGTGTACAAAAACCAACATTACTGATTTATTAATAACTTCCAAATTTTATTTAAAAAACATGTTGTTTTATGCCTATTTTTGAATAGTTTGATGAAAAAAAATAGCATACCATAAATAAACCAAAACTATGTAAACTAAAATCCTTATTTATTTTAAATACCTATTGGAAATTGTTTCAAAATGTGATTATAAAAAGTATGACAATTTATGCCCAATGTCTATTTTAAATTGCACTAACTTTGCAAAACTGTAGTGAATTAAAATGAGGTTATATAAAAAAAACTATCCATTTTAATGCAATTTGGCTATTGTCTTGAATATTATTTAATACATCAATTCTATTTACTGAGTATCACACCTAGAGTAAGACAGTAATTTCATAATGCCCACTAAAGTATACAAAGTTCTATTAAGGCAGGTTAAAATTTGTCAACCAAAATGATGACCCGCGGTGCTATTTCTGAAAGTAACATATCTGCTAAATAATATGGGTTAATTATGAGTACTAGATATATCAAGACAAGACATCTATTACTATAAAAATTCCACTTAATGAGCTGGAGACATAGTGTAGGACAGTAAAGCACTTGCTTTGCATGTGACTCTTGTTCAAATCCTCAGCACCACATATGGTCCCCAGAGTACTATGAAGGGTCATTCCTGAGTACAAAGCCAGGAATAGCTTAAGTACCACCAGGTATGATTTCCTAAAACAAAACAGCAGCAAGAACAAAAGCAATGTAAGGTCTTAAACTGGGCAATAAGAATTGCCCAAGAAATGTCACCAAAGTCGGCAATTTCAGTTTTGGGTGGTACCGGGACAGAGAGTGAACTCATAAAATGTTAAATAAATGGTTTAAACATTTATTGTCCTAAAAATATTCAGCACATTTTCCACTCTTTAAAAAATGTTAAGGGTGTATAGTTGCTCCCAGAAGGTCAACCTGTACCTGTACGGCGAGTATATCAGCAGTCTGATGGTGCCCTCAGGCTTCCTGATACCCCAAAATTGCCACTGTGCTTTTGGCCAGACCCAGCAACGTGGGGCCAAGTTTACCAAGAAATTAAATGACCAAAATTTAGGCATGTGGGAGACACCCCACAAACCACCTCTGGCTCAGCTATACAAGCTCATTTATTGGTTGTATTTCAGAGACAGATAAATCTCAAAACAGATCAAAAGCCACAGTTAATCCCAGACCCGTGCCTGGGTAACAGACAAGGGTAAATTGGAGTGGGGTGGGTTAGTCTGGTTCTCACCCAAGCAGAGCCTCCCGCAGCCGCTTGCTTCCACAATCCAAAATCGCCATCATACCCTGGGCCTGACTCCACTGTCTCAGGACGAACCTCATCAAGATATATTCTGCTGAAAATTTGAGTATGCGGATTTTGTGATTGAAATTCCTAGGCTTTCGCAGGGTAAGGATGGGCAACCTCCCCCCACCTCCCTGTACTTCCATCCACACCCTAAATCAGCCACCCAACTGAAAAACTACTCCAACCTTACCATCTCAATTAAAATACCGAATGCTTTGAACAAACACCATGACCTCTTCATACCTGTATTGCAAACCATAATGTACAAAAGGAAAAGGAGAGAGAGAACAAGAAGAAAAGTGCCTCTCATTGTGGGAGGCTGGGGGTTGGGGGTGGGGTGTTGGGGAATGGTGGTAGGGAAATGGGACATTAGTGGTGGGAAGTGTGCATTGGTGGAGGGATGGGTGCTGGATCATTGTATGACCGAAACCCAATTATGAACAGCTTTATAATGGCCTATCTCATGGGTATGCAATTAAAAAATTTTTTTAAAAAAGTAATGTGGGATTCATGCCTAGCTCAATCACCTTAATCACTGGCTGAATAAATAGAAGTACCCCTATATAAAAATTTTTTAAAAAATTCAAATTAAAAAATGTTAAGCTTCATTATATATTTTCATCATCTTTCTACTTCTCTTAACTTTAAAATTTATAATTTCAGCTTTTAAGAAAAAAATAAGACCACGGTACCAAATGAAGACACTTTTATCCCATGTCTTCCCCTCAAATCCACATGGAATCCACAAAAAATAAGAAAGAATACCACAGCAGAACAAAAAACTTAAAGAAGTTTTATAAACTAAAAATTAGGAGAAAATTACAAAGAGATATTAAATCAGAGAAACTTAAAAAGTTCAAGATTAATAAACAACAAAAGCACTAGGGCCAGGGAGATAGTACCGAGGTTAAGGCACCTGCCTTGCACACAGCTAGCACTCATTTGATCCCCTACGCACATACCTTGGTGAGATCCCTGACCATAAAGCCAGGAGTAAGCCCTGAGCACTGTTAGTGGGGGTTGGGGGGGAGTTGAGCACTGTGGTCTAACTCCCCCCATTCCCCACATAAACATCCATAAATATACAGATTTCAAAGATGATTTCTGCTGACTGTAGAGAGTTCCATCGTAGACAATGGGAACACAGCAAGTTAGCAGAAGGTAAGGTGACTAACAGTTAAGGGTATCCCCAAATCAGGATGACAAATTCTTGTCACAGGCAATAACTTAGCCAGCCATAACCTCTCCTTAAGTCTAGTAATCATTGAAAGCTTCTGTAATAAATATTGTTATACCAAGAAGTAAAAACAGACGAATTACCACTTGGGTTGAGAAGTAAATATACTCCAGCTTTCTATACTGCTTCACCCAGACTTTCAATCCTACATTAACAAACAAGCTAGTCAATTTGAGGGAAAAATTAGCAAGAAAAACCATCACATTTAAACCGAAGAAATAATATTCTGACAGAATAAAAGAAACAAGAAACATTTAATTGGCACTCTCAGTGAGATGAAAATCTAGCACAACAATAATAAGAACAGGCAATTTTGAAGGAATTTGCTGTTAAAATCTTAGCTGATAAAATAATGACAAAACGAAGTATGAAAAAGCAAAGACAAAATAAAACAAAAACTTAAGATGTAAAGAAATTAGGGGTTGGGATGGTAGTACAGCAGGTAAAATGTTTGCCTTGCAAGCAGGTGACCCAGGTTTGATCCCCAGCATCCCGTATGGTTCCTTGAGCACTACTCCAAATAATTTCTGAGTGCACAGCCAGAAGGAATCCCTAAGAATGACCAGGAGTTGCCCCAAAGTAAAGCAAACCAAATCAAACAAAAAAGATATAACGAGACCAGCTAAAAATCAGATTGTTGGGCAACAGCAACAAGATATTCTACAAAACTGACTGCAAAACTAGGAAAATAAAGTAAGCAAAATAGAAGGTAGAATTAGTATGTATAGAAAGTTCTAAGAGAAAAACAAAATTGCATCAAAAACAAAGAAATGATTAAAAAAATTACGTTAAAGATAGACTCAAGGTTTCAAAAAAATGAGTGAATGCACCTAAGTAGAAACAATAAAAACACGTAGTCACAGCTAGTATAGTATTAGGACTGTACGGACATAAATTTTAAAGTCTTCAGGGAGGTGGTGGTAGAGGGAGGAATGTGGGGAGAGACAAAGGGAAGAAAACAAGTTACATACAAAGAGTTAAAAATCCTACTGGTTTCAGAACGTTTTTAGCAAAGTCAGACCCCAGAAGTCAACAGAGCAGTATCTTCAAGATTCTAAAATAAAATTAAATGCTTTATCTAATTAGCAAGTAAGAGATTATACACACATTTTTTTCTGTAAAGATTTAAACTATCTTCACACCTTTAGATGTAAGCTAAAATATTATTATCACTAATCCCAGCCAAACAATTGATTTAGAGATGTGGAAGATATAAATTGTAGTTTTCCTGAAAGTAAAGAAGTTTAATACCTTATTTTCCTTTTTTAGAAACTTAGCACTGTAGCACTGTCCTCCTGTTGTTCACTGATTTGCTTGAGTGGGCCCAGTAACGTCTCCATCGTGAGACTTGTTGTTACTGTGTTTGGCATATTGAATACGTTACAGGTAGCTTGACAGGCTTTGCCGTGCAGTGAGATACTCTCGGTAGCTTGCCGGGCTCTCCGAGAGGGGTGGAGGAAATGAACCTGGCTCAGCCAGGCCTGCTGTGTGCAAGGCAAACACCCTACCACTGTGCTCTCTCTCCAGCCCAAATCTTTTTTTTTGGGGGGGGGGTTTGGGTCACACCTGGCTATGCACAGGGCTACTCCTGGCTCACGCACTTAGGAATTACTCCTAGAGGTGCTCAGGAGACCATATGGGATGCTGGGAATTGAACCCTGGTCGGCCGTGTGCAAGGCAAACACCCTACCCGCTGTGCTATTGCTCCAGCCCCAAACAAAATCTTTTTGAAATTCCTTTATGTACGGCACTAGAGTACAGTTTCCTTAGCATGGAACAAAGACGACCCAATCCAATTCTCCCCATAATTGTACTTCTTTCCTTTTCCTGTTCCCGGTGGTACTCAGTACTTCTTCCTGGCTATATGCTCTGAGACCATTGCTGGCGGGGTTTAGGGTACTGCATGGGGTGCTGGGCACAGAACCCTGGTCGGCCACGTGTAAGGCAAGTGCTTTACTCACTGCACGATGCTCAGGCCCCAACTGGAGCCATATTCATCCTCCCCTCCCCCATGCTGCTCCGGCTGGACACCTGCCATCCCCACCACCCCTCATCCCATGCTCCGCCTCTCCAGCCGCTGGCAGGGCCCGGCAGACAGGGCCAGGAAAGGCAAGCTGGCCCGCAGATGGCCTGGGAGTCGACCCTCAGAGAAGCACCTCCACGATTCTCTAGGAGCCTGGGCTGCTTATCTACCTCCCCTTCCCATGACATCCCCAGAGTGTGACCCAAGCACTGAACCCTAATTCAGTGTCACCCACACCCCACTAATTTTAAAAAGAATATTAAAAAAATAGGGACCGGAGAATAGTACAGTGGTGGGTGCTGGCCTTGCAAGTGACTGACCCAGGTTCAAAACCCCTCTGGTCCTCGCAGCCCAGGCAAAAAAGATCCCTGAACACAGAGTCAAGAGTAAGCCCTGAGCACCACCAGGTGTAATCCAAAAGCCAGAAAAGAAAAGAAGAGGAAATTCTAAAATACCATGATTTCAGAAAGAGGTGTTTGGTGAGAATGCTAACAGGTTAATTTTGGGTCCAAAGGAGTCTTCAATTTGCTGTGCAGTCATTCTGAGCGAGTCAACTGTCAATAGCAGCTTCTGTCCTAACTGTTTTGTTTACATAGTCTCTTGTTGATACTTTTTCATAGAGTTCAATGGAAAAGAAATACTTTTATAGCAGAAGGAATCTTGAAATAGCTAATACAGACTTCAAAATATTACATTAGAAGTTAAAAAAATCTCCCATCTTTTTAGTTAGCAGACAACATGTTATGCATTTTAAACTATGGAAGTTTAGCATAAGATCTAGAAGATCTTGTTTGTATTTAATTTAAAATACAAAATGAAACCTAAATATAAAGACAATTTATCAGGACTCCTCAGATCCCAGCCACCATATGGATGCATACAAAAGATAACTTCTGCAGCACCCAAAGTACAAAACATGTTAGTTTTTTATTTATTTTTTTTGTTTTTGGGTCACGCCCAGTGGGGTTGGGGAGGTTCATTTTGGTTTTACTGTGTGTGTGTGGGGGGGGGGGCGGGTGATGGTGGTGAATCACACCTAGTGGTGCTCAGGGCTTACCCCTGGTTCTGCATTCAGGGATAATTCCTGGCAGTACTCTGGGGACCATGTAGGGCCAGGGATGGAACCTGGGTCAGTGGTGCGCAAGGCAAATGCCCTGCATTCTGTACCATATCTCTGGTCCCAAAGTATGCGAAATCTTTTCTAGATGAAAACGTATACCCATTGATACTATAGCATAATCATGCCCAGACTCACTGACCTTCAGGAAAAAAACAGAATTCTTCATATATCAATAATTCCACAAGGAATAGAAAATGGAAATTTTACCACTTGAAGTTTCCAGGTGTCTCCAAGGTCAATCTCATCCAGTTAAAGAAGATCATTTCGGACTTTACAACAGTATGGTTAACTTTCATTACATTTTAGATTTCTTTCTTCTAATCATATATCCATCCAGAAGTCAGGCACAGCATTTTAATAAGATAAAATATTATGGATTTGCCACCCTTGGGATACTTTTCAAATGCTTTTAGAAATTTTTGTGGAAGGTAATTTAGTCATGCATATTTGAGATAATTTATTTAGCTGGGAATGAATGAAAAAATAGCTCCAAATGCATACCCATAAAAATTTAAGGAAATGAGGAAAATTATGACTGGGTTTAACTGCAATGTTTCTGAACACTACAACTCAATTTATATTGCTAAATATTTTAAAGACAAGAAATATGTTCTTCTTTTCCATTTAATGAGATCAACATTTCTCAGTCTTTTAATAAAACATTCTATATCTCTCTAACAATGAAAAAAGAACCCAAGAGACATTAAATGTAAATTCTCAGTTAGCAGATGTGTCCATTATTAAGTATTGTTGTTAGCTGATACTATTGTTAAATTTAAACTAAGATTATGGAATGTAAATCTACCTAATAGTTCCTCAATTATGACCCACCAATACATAAGCAAAAGAAAACATATACAAAAGATCCAGCAAATTCTGGTAAATTCCAAAGACTGTACTACCAAAAACTTACTCAGGAAAATAAAAAGTATTTTAATCTGTAAAATTTGTAATAATATGATGGTTTCTGGTAAGATGGACAAGCATAATAATGAAAAATAGATTTCTTCTGCCTACATGCCTCCTTGAGAGTATGAAGTGGAAGCTCCGTGTTCACAGGAGCAGTGGTTATGGGCAAGTTTCTGTGGAGGGAGCTGCAGTAGCAGCAACCCTTGAAGGTCAGAAAGAAGGTCAGAATGAGGTAAGCATCTTAGTAGCATGCCAAGGTGAACCACAGGAAGGGTGCATCTCCCAACAGTGCATCCCTTCACTCTTGAGATGAGGCTCTGGACATTGGCTGGGGTAGATGCTGTATAGTAAGCCAACTATTCTAGCTTTATGTGTGGTCCTTTCCTTATCCCCATCCCTAGTTCTGTGCCTTCCTCTCACCCTACTTCATATTAGCAATCTCAGTCCAGGGATTCCTTCTGGGTCAAGCATGGAAGAGGGGTTCCCCCTCTACCTCAGCAGCTTCCTCTCAGACGCTTTTACTTCATCAGCTCAATCACTTCTGAATCTTGGGATCTCTCCTGTCTGAGCTTTTAGGCTTTCATTTCACAGAGATCTCAGGGGAACAAGAAACCAACACTGCTCAAGCCTCCCCCTTCATCTTATACCTGGTGGTTATGAGACTATTATTTATCACTTTTCACCGTATTATATTCATGTAGTACCTGCCTCTGTGTACATAAATATGATTTACTAACTTATAAAACAGCTAACTTCTGGGGCTAGAGCAACAGTACAGTTGGTAAGGCGCTTGTCTTGTTTGTAGCTGACCAGGATTCAATACTTGGCACCCAATATGGTCCCCTGAGCCCACCAGGAGAGATTCCTGAGTATAAAGCCAGAAGTAAGCACTAAGCACAGCAAGGTATGCTCTCCCTACTCCCAACCCCAAAGACGAAACAAACAAGAAAGAACAGCTAACCTCTCTGAAGAAGTTATAACAGATTAAAATATTCCACAGCAGCTCGATTTCAATTAGATAAATTGCCAATGCAGTTTTTTTTTCACCTGAAGGATAACAGACTTTGATCACTATATCACTGTTTAATTTTGAAATACCAAATCCATTTAATGAATTGCAAAATGATTCATTCAGTTTGTGTGACGTTCAAACGCTTTCTTCTAAACTGAAACAAAAATACATTATTCCAATTATCTCTGTAAGTGAATAATTATCAATTAGATGCAAGATTATAAAAGTTAGATATCTAAAAATTAAAATTCTTCATTTTCCCCTTCAAAGAAAGCACAGATTAAAATGCATCTACTACAAGACTATAAGGACATTTGGAGGAATAGAAATGATGATTATTCATAAAATCAAATTTAAAAAAAGAGCAATAATACAATCCTTACAAATTCTGGAAAGAGATATTAATTTTATGACAAACATACCACTGAATAACAAATAAGATTGTTAAGTGACTTATGTGAGTCACAATTAATTGTATCATTATGTTGATTTATTACTTTACTGCCATTCTCTCATTGCTGTTCATAAAATCAGATGTGGAACTGAACTCTAGCCAGGAATTCCCAAAGAAACAGAAATGTAACAAGAAGCACAAGTCATGCAGAGGCAGACTGAAATCTGCATTGTATTACAACTCTATTTTTATGATTTTTAATCAGCTTTAAAAAGTAAGTAAAGTAAAGTAAGTAAAGGCCCTCCCGTTGATCGTCGATTTGCTCGAGCGGGCCCAGTAACGTCTCCATTGGAGACTTTGTTGTTACTGTGTCTGGCATATCGAATACTCTCGGTAGCTTGCTGGGCTCTCCGAAGCTTTAAAAATAATAAAATATAGTTTAAATAAACTTTTAGAACAGCTCAACTTTGTTGAGATTATTTTTTAATCTTTCAGAATTCAAATTTTAAATTTTGAGGAAGTAGGTCCAGTAGAGAAATAAACTGATCAAATCTCTCTTCTCATTTCTAAATTTTTGTGTCAATTTATACTCTCAGTACTCTAGCTTATTACCATTAGAAACAGCCATTTTTTAAAATATCATGAGGAATGCAAAAGCTTGTAGCACTGTAGCACTGTCCTCCCGTTGTTCATCGATTTGATCAAGTGGGCCAGTAATGTCTCCATTGTGAGACTTGTTACTGTGTTTGGTATGTCAAATACTTCACAGGTAGCTTGCCAGGCTTTTGCCATGCGGCTGAGATACTCTTGATAGCTTACCGGGCTCTCTGAGAGGGGTAGAGGAATCGAACTCGGGTCGGCTGGGTGGGCCGCATGCAAGGCAAACACCCTACTCCCTGTGCTATTGCTCCAGCCTGGAGCGATAGCACAGCGGGTAGAGCGTTCGCCTTACAAGCGGCCAACATGGCCGACCCGAGTTCGATTCCTCCGCCCCTCTCGGAGAGCCCGGCAAGCTACCGAGAGTATTCGATATGCCAGACACAGTAACAACAAAGTCTCCAATGGAGACGTTACTGGGCCCGCTCGAGCAAATCGACGATCAACGGGAGGACCTTTACCAGAGAATACGTACTAATTAGTACTAATACTTATTACCATTAGAAACAATCATTTTTTAAAATATCATGAGGATTGCAAAAGCTTACTTCAGATAAATGTGTTTAGAATTAAAATCCTAAGACAAGCATTAGGAAAATCAGACTTTGTGGTTTCTTGTGGCAAGGCCATCTGGTTTAGTCAAATGTCTCTTGGATGACCTGAGAACTGGTTTAGAGAACTATGTTTGTAGGCAGTGATGGGGGTGCAGGGGGGGCAGGTCGAAGGACAGGTAGGAGGGTGCCCTGAGACAATAGAGGACACTCTGGTGGGGGTGTGGTGTTGAAAAACTGTATTTGTGAAATACTATCACTGACAGCATTGGAAATAATGGTGCTTAAATTTTTTAAGGTTTTTTTTTGGGGGGGGGCTGGAGCGATAGCACAGTAGGTAGGGTGTTTGCCTTGCATGCGGCCGATCTGGGTTCGATTCCTGCATCCCTCTTGGAGAGTCCAGCAAGCTACCTGCCTGCACAGCAGAGCCTGGCAAGCTCCCTGTGGCATATTAGATATGCCAAACACAGTAACAACAAGTCTCCCAATGGAGACGTTACTGGTGCCCGCTCAAGCAAAATCAATGAACAACGGGATGGTAGGGCTACAGTGCTTTTTT
The DNA here is from genome assembly GCF_029834395.1 of Sorex fumeus. Lineage (NCBI taxonomy): Eukaryota > Metazoa > Chordata > Mammalia > Eulipotyphla > Soricidae > Sorex > Sorex fumeus. Next base: position 16,011,924 of record NW_026606108.1, on the reverse strand, counting down.
TTTTTTTAATTTTAAGTCTGTTAGATGAAAGACAAAATGCTAATCTACAACACCACTGAAACAATGTCTTTGGGCTGGAGAGTGAGAGAGAAAAGTGGTTAAGGCATTTTCCTTGAATGCAGTTGACCCTAATTCAGTCCCCAGCACAGCTCAATGTACCCTCCCACCCCCAAAAAACAGAGACAGGAGTAAGCTCCAAGCACTGCTGAGGGATGGGAGAAAGGAAAAAAATCACCCAACTTGTCATAAAACAATAGAGTAAAGAACTTCAAAATTACAAGTGCGTACATATTTGTTTAAAAAAGTCCCAAAGCAAACCCTAAATATAACAAGGAATAGAGGACCGGTCAAGAAAAGACTGGCTTTAGGGGTTGTAGTGCTAGTGGGCAGGGCGCTTGCCTTCCCTGGCACTTCACATCTGAGTTCCACCAGGAGTTGATCCCTGAGCACAGAGTCAGGGACTCACTCAGTGTGGCCACAAAACATAACAAAACAAAAACCAAACAAGAAAATGTTGATTTTAAAAGACTATACCTAGCAACTACTCTGCCTTGAAGTGAACTAGTAAATTAGTCTAATAAATATTTCTATTTCACTTCAAAAATAAAAATCACTACAAACAATATGACTGACAACTTAAATTTGTAAAAATGGATACCATCTATTTATTATTTCTTGATTTTAACAAGTGTCAGTAATTTAATATGGTTTCATTATTATTAGTATTATGCATACTGAGAAACTTCCCTTTATTTTTTAGCTTCTGGACTACTATTTCAATTAAGATAGTATATTTCAGGATTGAGAGAGAGAGAGAGAGAGAGAAAGAGGGAGAGAAAAGGAGAGAGAGAGGGAGAAAGAGAGAAAGATGTACATGGATCACTTCAAATGACAAATTCTTTTGAAAACATTTTTTAAAATACTAATAATGCTGTTCCAACAGATTTTATATTACTTTAATAATTTTAAATTCCTTATTCTACATTTAATAAGTTCATATAAATAATATAATAACTGGTGTTATAAGACCTATACACAATTTATCTACCTTCAGATTATTTACTCATGTTTATAAAATGCATTATAATTCAGAAACTCCCAGGTAAATAAAATAAATTTTAATTAAATCACTTTAGCTTTGTTTTGTGCTATCCAAACTTTTGAAAAGAAAACATTTTACTCTGGTTCAATAGTTTTAAAATTGTATCTGACCAAAATTCAATTTTTCTAATAACTGCATAACCACCTTTAAGAATTGAGCATAATAAAATTAAGTAAATAAAAAACAAATCATGACATAATGGATGCTTCTGGGAAACCAGATATTTTAATAATTCCAGGAAACCTATCTTCTTGATTGTTTTGAAATATGGTAAATACTAATATATTCCTTAAATTGTTTTACTTTTGACCTTACAATCACATACAAACTAGATAAAAAGTTCTCAGGAGTTTATGTTTGAAGCAGGGAAATCTTCTAACATTAAAAGGAGTAATACTTAAGAAAAAGAAATGACCCCTACTTTCTGTAAAGATCCCAAATTATGTTGTCCAAGATAAGAAGAGATGAGGAGGTCAAATAAATAACTCAGTTAATCTGAGTTAACTTTGAGTTGAGAAAATACTTTTTTTATTTTTATTTTTTTATTAGTGAAACACCATGAGGCACAGTTATAGACTTCAAATTTTTGTGCTTGGGTTTCAATTATACAATGATCAAGTACCCATCCCTCCACCAGTGCCCATTTTCTACCACCACGGGTCCCAGTATCCCTCACACCCCCCCAACCCCCCCATCCCACCCTGCCTCTGTGGCAGGGCATTCCCTTTTGTTCTCTCTCTCTCTCCTTTTGGGTTCTGTGATCTGCAAGAGAGGCATTGAGTGGCAATCATGTTTGGTCTATAGTCTAATTTCAGCATGCTTCTCCCATCCTGGGAGGATCCTCCCAACACCCTTTATTTGGTGCTCCCTTCTCTATCTGAGCTTCCCTTTCCCTCAGCACATGTGGCTGGCCTCCAAGCCATGGAGCAAAATTCCTGGTACTAATCTCGGCCTCTCTTAGGTGTTAGTTAGACTCCTATTTTGTTACTTTATGTTTCCCAGATGAATGCAATCTTTCTGTGTCTATCCCGCTTTTCTAACTCATTTCGCTTAACATGATACTTTCCATGTAGTACCACTTGTATGTAAATTTCATGACTTCATCTTTTCTAATGCTACATAGTACTCCATTGTGTAAATGTACCAACGTTTCTTTAACCAGTCATCTGTTCTCGGGCACTCAGGTTTTTTCCAGATTCTGCCTATTGTAAAGAGTGCTGCAATGAACAAACAAGTGCAGATGTCACTTTGACTATACTTTTTTGCCTCTCTGGGATATATTCCCAGGAGTGGAAAATACTTCTTTTAAAATATGCCAATTACTATAGAAAACAGATCACGTACATAAATGTAATCTTATTCCAAAAACCATTTGAAATAGGTCTAATTGTGGACAGTACAGTGAGTAAGTAGCTTGCTTTGCACATGTCTGATCCAGTTTCGAACCCCAGCACCATGTATGGTCCCCCAAGTCCCATCAGAACTGATCCCTGAGCACACAGCCAGGAGTAAGTTTCTTGCCTAATCCCTATCCTGCCCCCCAAAAAACAATGTTTAATTTAGTATGTTGGAAGAAAAGGGAACAAAAGCAAATTTCATAACAGATAATATTGCCTTAGACATAAAAGTAGAGTACTTACACATGGAGGACATTGTTCTCATTGCTTTACAAATAAACCTATTCATGCCCTCAGCAACCTACATGATACAGAAAGACCTGTGTCTTTAAATTCTCTATAGAAGTTAAGGATCTGTGCAAGATCACATGAATAGCACTTGAACTGATGAAGTTATGCTATACTTTTATAGTTATAAATGAAGAGACTGGACAATTCTAGCTAAAATGCACACTGGTGTAAGTACAGAGCACAAATGGATTCATCAAGTTTATTTATTTAACAAAAATTTATTGTTGCTTATAAGGGCAAGTACTATTCTAGGTGCTCCAAATTTAATAGTTTATGAAACTAAAGTCCACTGCCCTTGTGGAGTCTGCATTCTAATAAAAAGACTGGCAAACCCGGCAACCATGAGCTTCTACAAGCATGGCTCCAGTATGCTTGTAACAATACCAGGACTATTCTTCCGAACTGCATGGGGACATTGGGACAGGTAGGTAGTTCCACCCTAGTTCCAAGTCAGCCCCTGATCCCGGAAGTCACGCCCACAACCTGCCCCCAGAGCCATCATACAGCACACAGCAGTGAGGAAAACTGGCCAGCAGATTCCACAACTCCCGGAGAATTCTCTGGGCCCCATACTGAGCCAATATCATTGGGAGGTCCCAGATGGGGTAGGTGCTGTCTCCCTGCGTTCTCTAGATGGAATCCTGGTGACAATGAGCTTCTACAAGCATGGCTCTGGTATGTGGGTACCAGGACTATTCTTCCGAACCATGTGGCCACTTACGCAGCCATGTGACATTTTCTGATATACAAAGTGATCAGTGGAAAGTAAATGATCTAGCATTTGTCCCTGAAAGACAGGCTTGAATCATGGTGGGAAAATCTGAGCAAAATATCTGAGCAAAGTATAATCCGAGCAAAATATAATGCCCAACCGAAATGCATCTGGACTGCATTTAACTATGATGCTATGCTGACCTAGGAGGGGAAGGGTGTTTGTCCCTTTGCCTGTCCCCCCCTTGCGGGTACGTCATGGTGGCCTCCATCTTTTAGAGCCAAATGAACAGCCAGATAAGAGACTGCATTGACAAGGCATGTGGGGCCCTGTGGGATGGGGGGGGGGGGGGAATCGGCCCTGCTCCCTGCCATGACAATGCCCGGGGTTGCCACCCACAAACGCCTCCTCCGGCTCCTGAACGTCCATGATCCCAGAGGCACACAAACCAATCTCAGAACCCAGGGGCTTTTGGTAGTAATCCCTCTAGTCCTATTACTAAAATATCAGAAATCCAAATTCGCGTGGCCGCTACTGCAGCCACATGACATCAAATACTCTTCATAATCAGCAATAGAAAACAAATTATCTAATGATGTCATTTTGGCAGGTCTGAACGTTGGGGGAAATTCCAAATAATAATGTTGATTTTTTTGTCATAATATTGAATGTGATCAACGTAGAGAGAGTAAAGTGGAAATCTGCCAAACAGGCGGCGGGTGGGTGGAAGGGGGGTATACTGGGGTTCTTGGTGATGGAAAATGTGCACTGGTGAAGGGACAGGTGTTTATCATTATATGACAGACCGAGATTTAAACTGAAAGGCTTTGTGACCGTTCTCATGGTGATTCAATAAATAAAACTTAAAAAAAAAGACTGGCAAACAATGAGCAAATAAGTCAAAGGTATAGTCTGCCTAACAAAATAGGAAACTTCTATGAAGCTATGAGCACAGACTATTCCAGAAGCATGGCTCTTTGTTGTGAGAGGCATCAGAAAGATCTCAGTGTGAAGGTGATATCTGAGTAAAGATCTAAAAGGAAATGAATAAATTATAAGACACTCTTGGATAGGCAACATTCCAGAGAGAGACATTATTAAGTGTAAATCCCCACAGGGAGACTGTAGCTGCTGGTTTTTAAGAAACAAGGAGAAAGAATACAGTAAACTGGTAGGCGAGAAGTAGGTGATTAGATAAGGCAAGTCATTGTGAGAGATTACACATGGCCATTACTACAATGTTATCAATGTGAAAACATCTGAAGGGTGTGTACAGAAAACCAAAACTTTTAGAGATAGAAGGGTTTCTACAGAACCCCTAGTAAATGGAAATAAGAGGTTCTGCATTAACAGAAGAGGTAAAGCATCATAAAGAAAAGTAGCACTGGTGGAGGGATGAGTACTTGATCATTGTATGACTGAAACGTAAGCATGAAAGTTTGTATGTCTGTAACTGTATCTCAAGGTGATTTTTTTTTTAAAGTACCAGATTGTAATTAGTGAAGGTAATGTTCCTGAAAGGTCTTTCTTGGCAGTGAAGACAGTTGGGAAGACTGGAGTCAAAACTGACATCTGTTACCAAAAACAAGTGGAGGCAGAAGTAACAAAGTAAATTCTCATCAGTATCAGAATAATGCAATGACTTCCTCAAGGAAACAGTCACGGGGAAAGGAGAGACCGTGACTATGGTATACCAGTTGTCTATGGCAGCACTGCTGACACCCAAGTCAGCCATTTGGAAGATCACTTGATTCAAAACCAAACAAGTCCTGGATAGCACTTAAAATGAAACAATTTCAGTTTTGCAATAATCATTAAAAAAGGTCACATGGGGGGGACCATATTCATATACAAATATCTCCTGGTAGTAATGTGGGACATGTGGTCTTGAAAGATGGATAAGATCATTACTTTAATACAGTAAAATGGCTGAAAAGAAATAATAGATTACTTATGCAAATATATTTTAAATCAAGTAAAATTCAGTGTTCAAATAAAGCAGCGATTGAACTATCCACTAAATAAGGTAATCTGAACTGGAACTACATATATTTGTAAATAATTTAGGCATAGATGGAATTCTAAACTAGATACCAAATAATGGATTCTAAGTACATGTCCCACAGGATAATTTCATCTCTTGGGTTAAAGAGCATTGATTTACAAGGAGCCTCAGTGTCCCTTTTGCAAAGAAATCCCTTCAAAGTAGAAATGGCTGGCAGAGTACAAGCAGCAGATGACTTGGACAATCAAAAGTTCTGTGGGAAAAAAGCAAGAGCTTGACTAACTGGTTACTCAGAGAGAAAGGGAAGGGCCAGAGCAATCCCCATGAGGACAATAAAGTTCTCCTAAGTCTCCCAAATTATCTGCATGCTCGATGAATTGCAACCTTAAAAAAGATCACAGAAATCAACAGAGTATGATTTATTTTCAAATTATCTGCTTTCTATGCATATTCTGTTCCTTATTTTTCCATATGTAAAAGATGCCACCATCTATTCATTTTTCTTTTTAAAAGAAATCCAAGAAACACTGATTCAGTCAAAAAGAATGTGAACAGTATACTAAAGAAGCTCAGATACAATGGCATATTACTCAGTCCTAAAAAGGAAATCTTGCCATAAGTAACAACATGGTATAGACCTTGGTGACATTATGCTAAGCAAAAGAAATCAGACAGAAAGACAAATATTCTTTTTTTTTCCTGGGATATTATTTAAGTTTATTTTTGTTTTGGACTCTCACCATCCCCTGGGGTGTTTATTTAAGTTCCGGGTGGGCTCTGGAAATGTTTGGAATGTCTCAAAGGCGGGTGGAGGTGGCGGGGGGGGGGGGGGGGGGGGACAACGGTGGGCAGGGATGAGGTTGTTCCCATTCACTGAATTAAAGAGCCTGGGGTCTTTGTACGCTCTAGGGTCTGGAACTTTCCCTGCACAGAACAAGCTCTGCTCCTTGTGACCTGACACCATAACAAGGAAGACAAATATTCTTATCATCTCCTTTGTATATTGGATTGAAAAACAAAAACAAGAGCAAAGCTAGAACATTAGGTTGCTGTTCAAAGCACAGGAGCGGTAAGGTGAGGAGAGGGTAAACTGGCAAGGGAGTTCAAAAGGTAAAGATCTCTAGTTATCAAATAAGTCCCGGGGATATAAAATATAGTACTGTAACCACAGTCAATAACACTATCTTGTTAATTTTAAAGTTGTTAAGAGAACAGATCTTCCAAATTCTCATCATGAACAAAATTTTTTGTAACTATTCATGACAGTTATCAACTAGTTTTAGTTCGGTGAACATTTTGTCAAATAAGCAAATCAATGATCAGTAAATTGCCCTCTGGAAACCTATGTCAGTTGTGCTTCAATTTTTAAAAGTTCACAAACAAAAAGACTCAGGGTCGGCACAAAAGTACAGCAGGTAGGGCACTTGTCTTGATGTGGCTGACCCAGGTTTGAACCCTGGCATCCCCTATGATTCCCTCAAGCACTGCCAAGAGTAGTTCGAGAGTGTACAACCAGGAGTAAGCCCTGAGCATTGCCAGGTGTGGCCCCAAAACCAAAATAAAATAAAATACTTTTAAAACAAAACAAACAAAAAATAGAGACTCAATGTTGAGCATGTGGACAGCACTATTTCGTTTACTGAAAAATCTTTTTAATCCTTCAGATTCAGAACAATCAATGCTATGATTCCCTTTGGCTGCTAATGGGAGAATTGCTGAAAAACTGTCCCATATTGGGCTGGCCTGTTCACTTTGCTGGAACACTTGGTGAGGGTCGCTGTGCCCTTTTCTTGTCTCTTCAACTAAGGCTGTTACTGGAGAGACACTTTCAGACCTCGTATGTCTGAGGGACCTTTGTTAGCTTTCACTGTTCAAGGATGTTTGGATGGGTGGTTAAATTTCTCGTGTGAAAATAGTTCTCCTACCAGACCCTAATGGCATTTTCTCCATTGTGCTCTAAAATTCAGAGTTGCTGAGAAGAAGTAAAATACCAGTTTAATTTACATTATCTTGTTGGTGATCTACACTCACTCCCCCCCCCCCCCCCCCCCCCCCCCCCCCCCCCCCCCGCCGCGGAATCTCAGGTTTTTCTTCTTTGTCTTTGATGGATTAAATCTTCAAGAAGAGATACGCATCTAGGAGCATTTTTTTTTTTATCATTCTACTTGATACTTTGCTCAGTCCTTCCTATTATAATTTGAATTCCTTCCTATTACAATTTGAAGATTAATAGCTTTCTCTGGACCTTGAGATTTTTATTATTTTTTAACTTCCTCTCTAATGCATGTACATTATTTTTACCCTTCCATTACCTTTGAATGTCCTTTTACATTTATTTCATACATTAGGTTCTTAAAAAGCAAAACTATTACATACTTTGTTGAAAGGTGACAAATGTCTTTATAAACAAACAGCAACAAAAAAGTAGAGTAAGAAAGTTTAGTGCTGGGATGGGGTAGGAAATACATCTTACTTTTTTTTTTTTAAATAGGATGATCAAGGAGAATTCACTGAGAAGCTGAGAAATGAGAAAATGGAAGAGGCTAGGGATCTGAGGGGAGAATATTCTAGGCTGAGACAAATGAAACCTGTATCTTTCCTAAAGCAGATAGCCTGACACATTTAGGTATTTAGGGACAATTCTCAATTGAACTAGGTGAGGGAAAGTGGAAAACAAAGAAAGAGAGAAATACTATAGAATATTGTAGCTAGGGTAGAGGCTTCTCAAACTGAGGAAAACAATGTTTAAGTCTGAGCATTGTCTCTTTGGCTGGTACTATTATTAAACAGATAATATGTTCATATAGAATTGCATAATATTATTTCAATTTCTATCATAAACACCCAGGTTATGTAGGGAAAAACCAACCACTGCACCAGGTTTTTATTCTAAAATGTAAATGTCTGTTTCAAAACAACTGCAGGCCAAGAGTTTAAGCTGAAGTATTCTTCAAAAATATTTCAATCATATAAGTAGTTGTTATCTATAATATGTTTTTTATTTTATGGTCCAATTATTACTGAGCAAAGTTCATTTGATTTTATTTTTAAAGAAAAAAGCCTTGAGTTTTCTAATACCATAAACTCTTAATGAGAAGAGTCAGGATAATAGAGAACTTGAGGAAAATTAAATAACATAGGAAAGCTGGGGGTGTGGGGGTCAAATTATGTCATTGTTTCAAAGCAACTTTCTTAGCTATAATTAAATTACATGCAATAAAACTAAAAACAATCTGCTCCTAGAATGTTACAACATTCTCCTGTTTTGAATAAATTTATATTATCTGAAAATCAATAAGGTTCATCTTTCACACAAACAAGGTCTGAAAATGTTAACACCCAAAGCTCCAATAGGATGCCATATTCTCCAACTTTTCAGACTAGATGAAAGGGTATTTCCTGGAAGAAATGATGCTTCTGAGCAAGACATGTTTTAAATACTGTTTCCAGAATTACTGTAACCACCATAGTAAAGACTATCAGGAAACCATCAGCCTAATTATTCACAGCACTGGTGACAAAGAAAAACTACTCATATTTACTGGATCACATGACAACTAAGAATGGAACATTTCGTGATTAATAGTTTAAAAGGCAGGGGTTTTCAATAGTTTCTCTACTGAGAAAGTTTTAGCTCTTTAATTATTATCCTGACCACTTTTAGCTGGTTTAATGTGATTTAAAAATGTTTTCCTAAAGGTTGCATCTGTTAATAGTTAGAAAGCAGCTTCTATTCCCATTAAGCTTTACTCAACAAACCTTATGGTTCTCCTCTAAGAATACTTACAAGCAAGTACCCGCTATGCTTCAACATTAATGTAACAGTTAATTTTGAATTTTTTAAAAATGTGCAGGATTCCCAGGATTTTATATTCAACTGAAAAATATCAATCCTTAAGAAAGATAGGAAGGAAGGAAGGAAGGAAGGAAGGAAGGAAGGAAGGAAGGAAGGAAGGAAGGGAGGGAGGGAGGGAGGGAAAAGAAAGAGAGAAAAAAGCAAAAAGGAGTGGGGCGAGGAAAAAAAAGCAGTTCAATTGTCAACAACACAACAACATAGAAAACTCAAACCTATACTACTATATGGGGCAAAATTTCAGAAAATTAGCCCAGCAAAGCACAAAACCAGAACTGTGAGGGAGATCCCACCTTGATAAAACAGAATAACACTTAAATAATCATATCTGTCATTTACAAATATGGATTTGTTTAATGTCTTCAGTAGTTTAGATGACTATTTGGATGATCCCAAGCAACTTTGAAGACTCTGCATTTACTTTTCCAAGTTTTTGTCTTTAGTTTTGCTTTAAGCTTAAATAGCAAGATATATAAATGAGTGGGATTCTCAAACAATATGTTGACTACTGAAGAGCCTTAGCTTGTTTAATAAAAGAAAAAGAACAGCTTATCTTTTATGTCAATCAAAATTATATACTCAACTTAATCATGGTTTTCAGTCAAGAATGCTATTCTCACTAGGCTCTTTTTACTCAAGGATAATGGATAACATCTTAGTACTACATCTCACAGATTTGTTGAAGTTAAGAACAAATGTACTTTTTAGCAAACTTCTATTTCTCCTACCAAAATTCTTATTTTCCTTCTACTTTGTGTCATAAAAATAAGTACAAGAAAAGAAATCCAGATAACATATCAGTGTTATCCTTTTTTAGATTTGATGAAGCAAAGATAGAATGGCAAGTGATTAACATACATAAAGTTGCCTGCAGAAAAAGAGGAGAGAAAGTGAAAGAGGTAACAAGGAGAAAGGACTATAGATAGGTAGAGAAATATGGAAAGAAAACAGCAGAGAAAAGAGAGCTTTCAAAAATAGCAATAATAAGGCAGTTTTTAGTAAGAGATGAACTTCTGATTAAGTTGAAGGAATTTATTTGGAGCCACATCAATGAAACAGCTTGAATTTTCAAGAGCTAATTAAAATGTTTGTTCTAAAATGCTTCCTTTAGCGTCTCATTTATGTTCATAAAATAACACTCTAGACAGGAAATAAGGGCACAGGCTTAAGTGACTATGATGGCTAAGAAGTACTACTAATAGGGAAAAAAGAAAATTAATGCTCATAATGTAAAATTACCACATAAACCTCACTATCAGTATAGAAAAGTGCAGTTGTAGCTACCTTATTCTGTTAATATATAAAACCTAGATACTTTTCTGTGCTTTTAAAGACCACCAGACAACAGTGTGAAGAAACTAAACTTCAAAATGTGATAATTTGCATTTGAAACAGGTGTTCAGGAAAAGCCTAGCTAACAAAAACAAAAATGTCAAATTTCACTCTTTTAAGCCAAACTGGAAAAATCTCTTGTATTCAATGGCTGGAAATAATTACCTACAGAAGTGTTGTCAGATTTCTGAAACAATCATTTTTTTGGAGGAGGGGGCACTATTGGGCCACACCTGTCAATGCTCAGAAAATACTCCTGATTCTGTGCTCAGGTTTCAGCCCTGAGAGCATTCAGGGACCGACACGCACACTGAGGAACAAACTAGGGTCCCCAATGTTCAAAGCAAGTACCTTATCCCCTGTGCTATACTAGCACTCTAGTTCTGAAATAATTGTTTTGAAGAAAACAGGTCAAAATAATAAAACATGAATTACTATTTGTTAGACTATAATTTCCCAAATACAATGGGTATTAAACACTTAAGTAGTAAAATGTAGGTTGGCTAAAAATAACTTAGTTTAAAAGCTCTACTATGAGAAAGTGTGACAAAAAAATCATGGTAATTAGTAAGTTTATTAACTTTGTTGGTGACTGTACTTTATGTCAATGACATTTAGCCAAAACTACAGCTCTAAAACCTACCACCAACAAACAAAATCATCTTGACTTTATTTTAAGATGTGATGACAGCAACAGATCGAGAAGCACAGTGAAGAAATACTAAGAAGGTGCATTAATAGGGCAAAATCCCCAACCAAAGCTGAATCCTAGAGCATTTTAAATAGTTACCGAAGGGAAAAGTAACATCACATGCACTTGGAGATGACATATATGCAGATATATGGAGATATATGACATTATGCAGAAAAGCCTAAAGAGTCCATAAAAATTTGTGACTAAGTTAGGATTCATCCCAGGGGTGCAAGGATGATTGAACACTCACAAATTAATCAACATAATAAAACATATCAATAGAAACCATATAATTGTATCAATAGATGCAGAGAAAACATTTGAAAAGATTCAGCACCTATTCATGACAAAAACTCTCAACAAAATGGGAGTTGAAGGAGCTTTCCTAAGTATAGACAAAGTTATCTACCACAAGCCCACAGCAAGCATTATTCTCAATAAGGAAAAACTAAAAGCCTTCCCTCTAAGATCAGGGACAAGACACGATTGCCCACTCTCATCACGTCTATTTAATATAGTACTGGAAGTACTTGCCATAGCAGTTAGGCAATAAAAAGATATCAAGGGCATCGAGTTAGGAAAGGAAGAGAGCAAGCTATCACTATTTGCAGATGACATGATATTCTACTTAGAAAATTCTAAAGACTCTACAAAAAACTAACAGGTTTGTACAGTAAAGTGGCAGGTTACAAACTCAGTATCCCAAAGTCCATGGCTTTCCTATATACAAATAATGAAAGAAAAGAAAGAGATATTTAAAAAAATAAAACCTATTCACAAGTACCTTGGAATCAGTTTAAGTAAAGAAGGACTTATACAAAGAAAACTACAAAACACTACTTCAGGAAATAAAACAGACACAAGGAAATGGAGACACATTCCCTGTTCATGGATTGGGAGGATTTACATGGTCAAAATAGCAATAGTCCCCAAAGCATTACACTTATTCAATTCTGTCTCTATAAGGATATCCATGACATTTTTCAAAGAAATAGGCAAACACTTCTGCAATTCACATAGAGCAATAAACCCCCATGAATAGATGAAGCAATCCTTGGGAAAAAGAGGATGGGTGGCATCACCTTCCACAACTTCAAAGTGTACAACAAAGCAGCAGTAATTAAAACAGCATGGTATTAGAATAAAGGTCTGTCTTTAGAGACCAGCAGACCAATGAAATAGAGTTGAATATCCTGACACAAAACTTCACATATATGATCACTTAATCTTTTATAAAGGAACAAGAAATGTGAAGTGGAAGGAAAGCCTCTTCAACAAGTGGTGCTGGGAAAGCTGGACAGTTGCATGCAAAAACATGAACTCAGATCTCTAATACCAGGCAAAAAAGTCAGATCACACGCACACACATGTGTGCGTGCACACACACGCATACACGAACGCACACACACACAAACTAGAACCTTATCTTAGACCATATGCAAAAATCAACTCAAAATGTATTGTTGTGTTTGAACGTCTGAACCTATACAACTTTAAAATGAGAATGGGAAGACTTTAAAACTAAAGAAAACAGGTTTTGGTAATGAGTATTGCATGGTAATGTTCTTTTGACACCCACGAAACCAACATCTGACCACTAGTCAGAACCAAGGTGGCAGACCAGTGGTTTTTACCTCTTCCATATCTGCAGTTGAAGACCACTGTTGTATCCCAAGAGCAAAAGTAGGCAAGAGGCACTATATCGAACTAAGCTTTGCACTGTAAAGAGGAAAAGAAAAGAGGTCAGAGATGTTGCTCAGAGGAGTCCTGGGTTCAATCTCCAACACCACAAACACAAATGGCCAGTCTGTGTAGAAAAAAGATATTTGAGATTCCTAATGACCAGAGAAATTCAAACCGAAACAACAATAAGATATACTTCACACCTGTTAGGATGAAATTTTTTCAATATGGGGTCCACACCCAGTGATGTACAGGGGTTACTCCCAGACTTATTGAGGAACCATACAGTACCAGGAATCCAACCCATACCTCAACATGCATAGCATGTGCTCCTGTGCTGTGAGTTATTTCCCTGGTCCAGGATGGCTTTATTTTGTCGTCAAAAAGAAGGGAATAACAAATGTTAGCAGATGCAGAGTCCTGGGTACTACTGCATACTGTTGGTGGGAATATAAGTTGTACATATGCTATGGAAAGTACGAAGGCTTCTCAGAAAATTGAAAATAGATTTACCACCTTAAATAACCAAAAGTCTCAAATATATCAAATAATCTGCTTTGTGGTACTTTATGATACCACAAAGCAGTTTATATTATTCAGATATGCCCATTCCATTGCCAAATAGCTGTGTTTTGTAGTTTGTTGCACAAACAGACCTACACTCAATGGCATGTTGTCTGATTTAGTTCGCCAGCTGTTTCACATGTGAATCATTTGTCTTCCAAATTAGATGAAAAAAAAAACTTCTTTAGGGCAAATGATATTGTCTTTTCCTTTCTGTCTGTTAGAAACTAACATGGTGGTAGGCTAAGAAATGCTCAATAAAAGCTTGTTGAGCTGAACAGTACCCTTGATCACTGCCACTTCTTTTCTCTGAAGTATGGTTGAAAAGATTTAATGCTGTGGCGCTGTCAGCTTTTATACTTCATCCTGCTCTGTGACCACCTTGCTGGAGGACTGCAAATTCAATCTTTACACTTATCCAATCAATGCTGCTCCTGGCAGAATTAACAACAATGACAATCAATGCCAGTTCAAGTGGAGAGTTTTATTACACCCGAATACTCATCACCTAGAGCTGAACCTCAAATACAGCAGGCTTAGTTATTGGTCTACCCCCGACTCAAAACAAATAATCCATCTCAAAAATAAGTTAACTGCTGATTCTTCCTGAGTGAGAGGAAAAAATAAGTGAACTGCTTGTAGCTTTTGCTCCATAACAGGAATAAAAATAGTGAAAAAATAAAATAATCATTTAACGAGTAGATAACTTACTAATGCTCTGCTACATATTAGCATGTTTATGCCTACATGAGAAAGCAAATTAGTTTATTCTAAAATAAAACTATCATACTGTATTTTTTGAAACTTTTTATTAAAGAGCCATGATTTACAAAGTTACCGATAGTTGCATTTTAGGCATATAATAATTCAACACCAATCGCTCCATCAGTGTCAAATTCCCTTCACCAGTGTTCCCATATTCTCTACCCATTCCAACCCCTACTCCACCCCTGTCAGTCAACTTGATAGGCACATTACAAAGTTTCAGTGGCTGCCACTTAGATCTCATGTTTTTAGTTCTGTTGAGTCTGTGTTTTAGATATATGATTACACCACTCACTCATATCATGGGTATAAGAGAAGCCCTGATGCCTATTAACCCATCTTCTTGTTCTCGCCTTCTCCCCCTTGATTTATGTCTGTCTCCTCTCTTCACACTGGGGTCAAGGATGATCCAGGCATTCCCCTTTCACTAGAATACATTTCTTCATCCGGTAGTCTGATAAGTGAGATAGATGATCCTGTGAAACTCTTCTACTTTAAATTGTAATGACTATGGGCTGATATTTATTCTACATTAAGACAAAATAATCTACCTTAATCTTAACACAACTAGGAACCAAAATCAAAACAGTATTTCCCATAATAAATTGTTTCCAAATATAAAACTATGTCTCAATGTTTATTTTCAGTTGTGAAGAAACGTTTTCTTTGCCAATACGGAAAAATTAAACTGAACGAAGAAGTAGTGAAAGCCTGAACATGAATGCTAAATTATAATGAAATTAACAAGGAGATGGCCAAAGTGATCGAAAAGCTCTATTATAATAAGCTTGAGAGAAGAGATCAAACCCAGATTTAATTGTCATATATAATCCCACATATACTTCACAACAAACCACAGTTTATGCAACCAGGAAAACATTCATTTAAAATCACAGCAGGTCTATAATACCTACTGAGGTTTAACTGAAACTTTGAAGGGGGAAAACAAACAGTAAGCAGCCTATCTCTGACTAGCCTATTTCAAGTCATCTTTTATATTTATAGTTCTTTTTTTTAAATAAGAAAATCACCCCAAGAAAACAAATTATTGATGTGGCTATTTCCTTACCTTAATGATTTCACCTAAATTAAAATTAACAGCTACTTTGTTTCTTACAAAATCAACCATAATGAATAAAATTTCATTTTTTCTAAACAATAAAAACTCTGATCTAGAATAGAAATGACTTTTGCCTTCAAGATGGTAGTTTTATGGCCCACAGCACACTATGCTATATTTCTCCTGACCCAGTTTTTCAAAGGTATAGTGGTGGAACATTTGAAATCAAACCACTGTAACGAGTTGTCTATTTGACTGAAAAACTGTTATCTGTACCAACATTCAATAGCAAAATCGAGATCTTTTCTAACTTAAGAAAAGTGGGGATGAGGCCAAAATGAACACCTATGAAACAGTAGCAGTGATGATATTCATATTTATAGGAAAAAATCAGAAGAAAAACCTGATTAATACTGATTCCTATATAAAGACTCTAGGCTCTATTGAAACGTAAGCATATGTGTATTGTTCTGATGACATTTTATTCCCTCTTGCCTTGCTGACATTTAGAATATGACCTAGTTGAGCTAAAATTACCAGAGTGAAAAAGGAATGGTATTGTGATCAGTGATTTTACCTACACATGCTGTCTGGTTCCCAGTGGCACACACAGACTGAGGGCCCTGGGTGAAAGACACTAATTCCTTCTACTTGTCTTTTTCAAGATGAAAGGCATCAACAGGGACTTTTTAAAATTCCTTGCTTCTGAACTGAGAAACTGAAAAGCTGTTAATGCTTGGCATAACCAATCCAAGCCAGAAAATTAAGCCCTCTATAAGACAAGGAAAAGAAAATTCTGAAGTTAATACCTTAGGATATGAAGAGAGGAGGAGTGAAGTCACTTAAGGGGTGGTCTTTGTATTTCTGGCCACATTTCCTACTCCTAATATGTAAAAGGGAACAGGCAGCTGAGACGCATATTAGGCAAGGCAAAATGGTGGAACTTCTAGGATAATACTATTCTTTGCAAAAATTAACAAGAAATATGAATCGAATAAAAATTCTTTGTGGGCGGTAACTGAGAAATTGCAAACTAAAGGGGCTTTCAAAGATACTGTGACAGAAGGAAAATTTAAAAAGCACTGAAAAAGCAAGAGACATTGAGTAATAGGTAAGCTGTGCCTTGCACATCTATATTCAATCCATGCCTCTGCGTATGGTCCCCAGAGCACTGCCAGAATAACCCCTGAGAAAAGAGCCAGGAGTAAACCCTGTGCATCACTGAGTGTGGCCTGAAAAATAGGAGAGGTAATCATAATCAACTTATTGGAAACTCATTTACATTACTTCCATTTTAATAAAGCATCCATTTCATGCTGACAGAAAATGAGAAGTGGGGCTGGAGCAATAGTACAGTGGGTAGGGTGTTTGCCTTGCATGCAGCCGACCAGGGTTCGATCCCCGATATCCCAGATGGTGCCCCAAGCAGTACCAGGAGTGATTCCTGAGTGCAGAGGCAGGAGTAACTCCTGAGTATCACCAATTTGACCTCAAAAGCCCAAAAAAAAAAAAAAAACCAGAAAACGATAGGTTTCTTTAAGGAAAAAACTAGGTAAAGTCTCAGGTCTTCTACAAACAAACAAACAAACAAACAAACAAAAAAGGATTCCTATCAGCCGACTGAATTACTTAAGTAGTGGTGTTTTTTGTTTTGTGCTGTGTTTTGGGCCATATCCAGCAGTGCTCAGGACTTACTCCTGGCTCTCTGATCAGATATCACTCTTGTTGGGCTTGAGGGACCATTTGGGGTACTGGGGAATCAAATCCAGTCAGTCAAGTGCAAGGCAAGCTCATTACCCGCTGAACTATCACTCCAGCCCCTAAACAGCAGTGATTTTTAAATAATGAACGCTAACTCCCAACAGCACTTACATTTCATATAATTCACAATAACAGTAGTTATATCTGTCTATTAACTCCTAAATTATAGGAGCTTATTGTCTTAAAAATTTGTTAGTTTTGACAGTTTGAAACATTTTCAGAGTTTTTCTAATTGCACTTTCATTTCATGTATTGGCATTTCTTCTGTGCCCCTGGCTCAGAGGCATGGAGAGTCTACTACTTTAATGCAGTGTTTCTTGGCTTTTTTCAAGTGGTATCCTTCAAGGTCTTTTCTCTTCCTGTGGCGTCTTTCTACTGGCTGGCTCCTTAGTCTTGTGCTGTGTCTCCTCTCTCCCACCATTGATGTGATTTTTACTTGTGGCTCCACAGCGGAATAATCTGGGGATCTACTGGGGGTCTTATGGTCCTTAGCTGAGAAACGCTGCCTCTGACATCTGCTCTCCTGGTTTGCAAGGGCAGCAGCAGGATGCACTTCTGTCTATCCTACAGAAAGCTCACTCACCTATCAGGCCTATCACTCACTTATCAGGCCGACCTCGCTTCCCCTCTGACTTAGGAACTCCGCATGCTACAGTGCATGGAGGGAGGAGAACACAGATCTCACTACTTCATCTCTGCTCCATGGGCTGATAGCTGATTGTCTGTCAGATCAGATCAAGTGCACTTCGCAAGTTCCAAAAACATTAAAAAGAAAAAAAAAACCCTTACTTAGGTGATAAAATTATCTGTATGCATGTTGCAGAACATAGACTGCATGAATTTCTCAAAATAAGGAGTAAATGTAAGCACACGTGACACAAAATGTCACCAAAGAGATGACCAAAGACAAAATGATCAAGTCAGTTTATGCAAACTCATTTGAGTCACTTCATTCTCTGCTTAAAACAGTTCAGCTAAGTCTCCCTCTACCTTGTCTAGATGGACCCAACTCTTCATCCTCCATCTGATCTCATTCTTTGACAAGCAAGATCAAATTTCAGTTGACAAGAATCAGCACTGAAATTTTAAAAACACATTTGCAAACTAATGTTACATACTGATTACCATATTTATTAGTGGCTAAATCAATTTATGGCCACATTTAAAATGCAAGACTAGAAAAAAATTACACTTTGATGGCTCTTTTTCTTTCATGGACTCTAAGATTATATTACTTGTCCAAATTACTGTATATTTCATTCAAGCAGTTGGTAAAAGCTGAATGGCTATTACAGAGGAGCCAATGTTTTTATAAAGGGTCAAAAGGAAACTAGGCTGGAACATTCATGTTGAGAAGGAGTTAATTATGGGCAAAACTAGAAAGAGTTCCAGACAGGTGAAAAACCACATGAAGAGAAACCTGCAGCAGGAAAATCACAGTGTGTGAGGAACTACAAATACATTTTGCGTTTGTGGTCAAAGAATGAGATCAGATGAAAGGACGAGGAGTTGGGCCCATCTAGACAAGGTCAAATGGAAACTTAACTGCAGTGTTTTAAGCAGAGAATGTGACTCAATTAATTTTTCATTTTTTTTTTCATTTCATCATCCTGTTAATCGTCGATTGCCTCGAGCAGGCCCCAGTAACGTCTCTTTCATCCTAGCCCTGAGATTATATTCAGGGCTCTTTAGGAGAATGAGACCCATCATTGTTACTGGTATTTGGCATATTTGGTAGGCCACGGGGAGTTTGCCAGACTCTGCCCTGTGGGCAGGCTACATTCGACAGCCTGCAAGTTTGTCCAAAGTAGGAATGAGATAATAAGATGTCGCGCGGCCGCAAATGCGGCCGCGCGGTTCCGGGATCTGGATTTTATAGTCTCTGAGTCTTGGCCGCTGATGGGATTACACGGCGCCAGGGGGCCAGGTGGTGGGTGTGACCCCCGCCTACTGGAATTTGGAGGATCTGGGTGGAAGATGCTCGACTCCAATTCGAGTAGGCTTGGAGGTCTCGGCCCCGGAACCCGCGTGGTTTTGTCCCTCTGCCAGTACCTTCAGGTGTGCGGAGAGTGGTCTCAGCATGGTGGTGGCTGGTCCTGGAGGTCTCCGGCTGCCGTAGCCCTGGCCGGGGCGGGGAGGAAAGCTCAACCCGCTCTTCTCCAAGGGACTCCGGGAAGGAACACCGAGGCGCGGGGGCAGAGACTGATCCAGACTCAATTAATATTTTAAGAAAATCAACTAACTTGTGTGGAATGAACTAATGGTGGGTACAGTGAGAATCAGAGGGTTAAATAAGAGGATACTTTGAAACAGGTGGCCGTAGATAGAAAAAGGTGAGGAGAGATTCGAAAGAGTTTAGAGAGAGAAGTGATGCAAAGAATTAAATGGACAGATGGGGAATCAAAATGAAGAGGAAATGAAGAAAGAAATTCTAGTTCCTACCTTGACAAACATTAAGACACTGTTAAAGAGCGGGGAGAGAGTTCAAGTGGTAGAGCACAAGCCTTCCATGCATAGTGCCCTGAGCTGGACCCCAGGTACCATGCACCCGCTGCCCCCAGCACTACAGGCAGCCCCTGAGCACCTACAGGCCCAAACAACACAAACATAACCAAGCTGAGCACCCAAACCATCAGGCCCAAACTTCTGGGTCAAGTATCATTGGGAATGATCCTGTGTACCACCATCTTCAACCCAACCACCAGCCGGAGAAAACTCTATTAAGTAAATATATTATGTAAATATATATAAGTATACATATCCAAGTCCCAGCATACTCAAAAGGCCACTTAGAAAAAGTGGTATGACTTAGAACAAGTATTTAAAACATCCAACTAATTTAAAAAGAGAGGGTGGAAGAAGGAGAAAAAAGACAGAAGAAATCTAATAAAATCTAAGCAGGAGAAACATAAGGAAAAATTATACCAGAAACAACATGGCTAAACCGCTGAAAGCCAAAGATTAAAAAAAAAATCTTGGAAACAATCAATGGAACCAGGGAAATTCCATTAAGGGGAAATTCCACGATAGCTAAAAGACCTTTAGATAACATCAAAGACACTGAAACAGCATATTCAAAGTACAGAAATTAAGAATTCCATTTCCAAGTAGCCTATCCATCAAAAATAAAAGTAAAACAAGGTCTTATTCAGATAAACAAAAACAGACTGTGAAGCCAACAGAACTGCAGGCCAAGGAAAGCTAAGGGGCGTTCTTCAGTCTCAGTGACACAGAATAAGCCCCAAGAACCAAGAGGTATAGCACAAAAAATAAGAATAATAACGTAAGATCCCTTCCTCAACTGTGATAAATATGTCACAGTAAGCAAAATGTTAGTAACAGAAGAAATCATTAAAAGAGAAAGGGTCTATATGTAGAAACTTGGTATTTTTTTTTAAAAAAAAGACAGAAATTACTCCAAAACTGAAGTCTATAAAACTTAATCACTAACAGAAGCTAATCCAATAGTAGTTACATCATATCAATTTTTATTACATGATCTGATATAATAGCAATCTCAATATAAAACAAAATCATCTTTAATAAAAAACAAATATCTGACAAGTTAGGTAGCTGTGGAAGAGAACTTCCACAAAGAGCAATAAAAGAGCCTTAACTAATATTATATTTAATCATGAACTACTGGCTCACTCTTCCAAGTCACTGTTCTCCTTTGTCTATTTGTTGTTTTCTTCCTTGCTCTTGCAGGTCTCTTTACTTGCTTTTTCCCCACTCTGGAGAAGCCTGTGTTCTCTCTTAAACATATATTCCTCTCTTTCTCTTCCTCATGTCTTCCTGAGCAACTGTTGTTCAATAAAAACTATGTTGCTTCTCTCTGTCTCTCTCTGTCTCTCTCTCTCTCTGTCTCTCTCTCTCTCACACACACAGACACCATGAACCCCCCATCCTTTACCTATAATTTACATACAGATTTTAGACCCAGGTAAGGAAATGTGCTCCAGTGATCTATATTCAACACAGCAATTTAGGTGAGAATTCTAGGTGGCCAGCGACCCAGAGATTGGATTATGCACAGAAGACCCACCCTACCGATACCAGATAAATACCTCACCAGCGGACCTCCACTACCTCCACTACCCCCACTACCAGCCACCACCACGCAGCCTGGTAAGCTGTCTGTGGTGTATTTGATATGCCAAAACCAGTAAGTACAATGGGTCTCATTCCCCTGCCCCTGAAAGAGCCACCAATACAGCAGTGTTGAGAAGGATGTGGAAGTAGAGGCTGATAAAATCTCAAGGCTCAACTAGGCTGCCAAAATGAAGAAAGACAAAAATAACTGTCTGTACTTTCAATGCACGTTTGCTGGCATCAGATGCATCCATTGAGGACCTGATGGTACAAGCACGAAAGATCAAGTGCAACATCATTGGTGTGACCGAGACAAGAAGGCATCAAACACTTCATGCTGTTTCCAAGACTAGAGAAGAACTGTTCCTCGGAATGTGTGACAAAAGAGGTGTCGGTGGTGTCGGTGTCCTTGTCAACATGAACTTGGCCTTGAGCACTGATTCATTCAAATGCCTAACAACCTGAATCAGACGATTATACTTGAATAGATGTGACTCACTGCCGGCAGTTTCTATCTTCACTGTCTACCAACATCCAATTATGATGAAGGAGAAATTGAGTAGTTCTACATGGAGCTGGAGAAGTTCTATAAAGAAGACTATACCTTCTACAAGATCATTGTTGGCGATTTTTTTTTTTTTGCGCATTTTGGGTCACACCCAGTGATGCACAGGGGTTACTCCTGGCTCATGCTACCTGTCTGAATGCAAGGTTCCGTCCCAATGGAAAACCAGCAGGACTGTACTACTGTACAAGAAGGGAGACATCCCCACGACATTGGCAACTATCACCCGATCTGCCTATTGTCTGCCATCTACAAGCCATTCACCTGAGTCATCCTGAATAGGATTGGCAGAACACTAGATGAAGGACAACCATGCGAGCAAGTCGGGTTCCGCAAAGGATTCAGCACCATCGACCATATCCACACGATAACCAAGCTCACTGAGGTTTCTCAGGAGTTCAAGATGCAGCTCTGTCTAACGTTTATTGATTTAAAGAAGGCCTTTGATTATGTTGAGACAGAAGTGGTCATCGAAGCCCTAGCCAATCAGGGCATTCAAACTCAATACATCAGGATCCACCGTGAGCTGTATTGTGGATTCACTGCCAAGATCTCACCATTCTACAGGGAGGTGATTATTGATGTCAAGAGAGGGGTTTGGCAGGGTAATACCATTCCACCAAAACTCTTCAGTGCCACCCTCGAGAACATCATGCGATGACTGGAATGGGAAGGAATGAGAGTGAAGATAGACGAAGACAGTGAAGAAAGATAGGCAACCACATCACCTCCACTTCACTGATGACATCATTCTAATAACACCAAACATTAGCCAAGCAGCACAAATGCTGGCCAACTTCGACTGTAAGTGTGGAAAAGTTGTACTCCAGCTGAATCTCATGAAGACAATGTTTACGTGAAACAGTCTTGCTCCTGATGTTCCATTTGCTCTCAATGGAATGACCATCTCCTAATGCAACAGTTATGTGTACTGAGGTCGAGAAGTCAACATGACGAATGCCCTGGCACCTGAGTTGTGCAGAAGGAAGAGAGTGGCTTAGAACGCCTTCAAGAGCATGGAAGAAATAGCTAAGAGGACGAAGAACCTCCGGCTCCAGGCATATCTCTTCGATTCCACTGTTCTTCCTGCACTAACATACGCCTCAGAGACCTGGGCCCTACAAAAACAAGATGAGAACGCTATTTGATTCTCCCAAAGAGGAATCGAAAGAGCTATGCTTGGAGTATCACGTTTCACTCAAATGAGAGAAAGAATCTGGAGTTCCGACCTCCATTGACGGTCAAGAACCAGGGACGCTGTCTCGTTTGCCAAGGTATTGAAAATCAGATGGGCTGGACACGTAATGAGATTTGGAGATGACCACTGGACTAGAGCTGTTACCGACTGAATTCCAGGGGACATCAAAAGACTGGATGGCTGCCCACCTACGAGATGGTCAGACTTCTTTGTCAAGACCCTCAACTATTGGTTTGAGGCTCTTTGTGTTCCTAGAACAAGCAGACATCATTGGGCTACACTAGCACATGACAGGGACAAATGGAGACGTTACTGGCACCTACTCGAGCAAATCCATGAGTAATGGGATGTCTAGTGATCAAGTAAGTGATCAATTTAGGTGGACAATAAAACAAAACAAAAAATAAGTGAATAAAAGCAAATTGATCTGAAAAGAAGATGGCTATATTCTTAGACTACATGATCCCTTAGAAAATAGTAAAACTCCCTAGTACTAAAATTACTAGGATAAGCACACTAAGTCACAGGTTACAGCACTGATATTAAAACTTAATTGTATTTGTATTTATTGCCAACAATAAAGTAAAATTGACAAAAGTGAAAGTTTTAAGGACTTAAAAATAAATAATCTTTAACATAAATTTAGCAACAGAAACACAGTCCTATTCAATGAAAACTAGCAACTATCACTACGGGAATGTAAAGAAAATGTAAATAAATGGAGATAAATTCTATGTTTATAGACTAGAAGACTCAATACTGAAAAAAAATTCTGTCAACTTCATCCACAGGAAACAATCTGTATCAAATACCAGTAAGAATTTTGTAGAAATGAATAAGTCAGGAATGGAAAGATAGTACAATGGGTAGGGTGTTTGCCTTGCACATGGCCAATCCAGGTTAAACCCCTACCACACCATATATTCCCCCAAATCAGCCAGAAGTAATTGCTGGGGTAAGCCCTGAGCATTTCTAGGTGTGGTCCCCCCAAAACAAACAAACAAACAATCAAAAACTGACAAGCCAAATATAATTTACATATGAAATTGCAAGACTACAAAGTATGCAAAATAAATTTGACAAAGATTAAACAGAAGGAATAATCCAACAAACAACAAGCAGACGGAATTATATAATCCAAAAAAATGCTATAAAGCTTCAGTAATCAAAGAAATGTATTATTGATCAGTGTCCAAAAATATGCCTTTCCATTAATGACAAATTGACTTTAGATGTTGCTTCACACACACACATACCAAGACAATTACGTGGCGACAGACCAGCAGCTATGAGAGCTCACTCTAATAGGACTCCTTGAAAGACATCTCTTTCCTCTCTAATGCTTCAAGGAGAAAAATCTTTTTTACGTAATGCTAGACAAAGAATTCTTAGATGTGACAGCAAAGGAATAATTTTTTTTCTGTGATAAATTAGTCCATTAAAATTAAAACTTTCTAGGCCAAAAGCAATGGCTCAAAGGTCCCCCACTTTGAGCTGACTCAGCACATGACTTACACGTGTGAGACCTCTGAGTCCTACCCTTGGCACTGTGCAGGCACTGTGCAGTCCCTGCGCGGTAGGGGAGATCCCCTTCTCATTTTCCTGACTTCCACTCTTGAGAAGAAATCACAAAGAAAACTCAAGCCACAGACTAAAACATCTATAGACTTATAAAAAAATCTAGGACATATAAGGAGCGCAATGAGTCATGCAATAAGAAGACAAATACCACTATAAAAAATGGCAAGATATTTGACAGACATATCATGGCAGATTTAAAATATGAAATGACAAATGAAAATAGCCCTACACCACTGTCCTCCCATTGTTCATTGATTTGCTCGAGTGGGTCCAGTAACGTCTCCATTGTGAGACTTGTTACTGTGTTTGGCGTATCGAATACGTCACGGGTAGCTTGCCAGGCTTTGTTGTGCGGGTGAGATACTCTCAGTAGCTTGCCAGACTCTCCGAGAGGGGCGGACAAATCAAACCCAGGTAGGCCGGGTCAACCTCGAGCAAAGAAAATGCCCCACCCGGTGTGCTATTGCTCCAGCCCCCCACACCATTAGTCATAAGGAAATGCAAACTTAGAACCACAATGATACCAATACACATATAGTAGTAAACAACAATCACAAAGTTGGCAGCCAGTGTGCAGGAGAACCTGAACTCATACTTCACTGTGGGAATGCTAAATTGTATAATATGGAAAAGTTTAGTTTAGCAATTTATTGTCTCTTATTTTTTGTGAGGGGTGAGAGTGTGGGGGCACACCCAGCATATTCAAGGTATCTGACTACACTCCTGGCCCAGTTTAGGGGTGCCAGGGATCAAAGTCAGGTGTTTGCAAGTAAAGGCTTAACCTGCTGTACTATCTCTCTAGCCCTGATTTCTTAAAAATATAAACTATGTGGTATATTTCTACTTGTAGGCCTTAGTAATACAAAAAAATAAAAACATTTTCATACAAAAACTTATACAACATATGTTCACGGATGCATGATCTTTAATATTCCTAAACTTGAAAATGTCCAAATGTTGGGGCCTGGTACCGCCAGCAGCAATCTGTACCTTTGAGGTGAGTGCATCAGCAGCCTGATGGTGCCTTCATACTTCTTGATACCCCCAAATTGCTGCTATGTCTTTGTCCAGATTCCAACAACTTGGGGCCATGTTTACCAAGAAAGTAAAGGGCCAAAAGTTAGGTATGTGGGAGATGCACCCACAAACTACCTCTGGCTCAGTTATATAATTGGTGGCAAGGCCTCTCTGGTTCCTGATCATACTGCTTAAAGACCATAATCCCAGAGACTCAGAAAGAAATCTCGTGACCGAGTGGCTTTTGACAGAAATGTGTCCAGTTCCTGCAGCAGGTTACCAGCACCAGGCCACCCCAGTGGGGAAAGGGTGCTGTCCCTCCGCCTGTTCCCTCTTGGTGGCTCGGTGGCTGCCATCCTCCAGAGGCCGGTGGACAGTCAGATTTGAGCCCACAGTATGAGACATGTGAAGTCTCATAGGATGGAGGTGGAGCTGGCCATTTCCTCCCCACCCCAATGAGACTCCAAGTTGCCGCCCACTATGATACTCTGGCTCCTCATCAAGCTGCTTAACGGCCATGATCCAAGAGACTCAGAAACAAATCTTGGAACCCATTGGCTTTTGGCAGAAATGCGTCCAGTCCCCACAGCAGGTTACTGGCGCCGGGCTAGGCCAGGTGGGTATAGGTTTCGTTCCTTGGCCTGTTCCCCCTGGGGGCTTGGTGGCTGCCATCCTCCAGAGGCCATTGGACAATAAGGTTTGGGTCCGCAGTTATGAGACACATGGGGTCTCATGGGATGGGGGTGTAACCAGCCCTTTCCTTCCCGCCCCAAGGAGACTCCCAAGTCACTGCCACGAATGGCCTCCCTAGTTCCTGATCAAGCGCTTAACAGCCTTGACCCAGAGACTCAGGAACAAATCTCAGAACCCAGCAGGTTTTGGTAGAAATTCCTTCATATTTAATTGTTAAAATTTCAGAATTCCAAAATTGTGTGGCCATTACTGCGGTCGCATGACATTATATGTTTTTCATAACCAGCAATAGAAAAGAAAATGTCTACGGTTGCTTTTTCGGCAGATCTGAGTGTTGGGGTAAAAGCCCAAATAATAATGGTGGGTCTGGTGTTGAAACATTGAATATAATCAAAGTAGAAAGAGAGTAATGTGGAAATCATCTGCCCCACAGGTAGGGGAAGGGTTTGGGATAGGGGGCATACTGGGGTTTTTGGTGGTGGAAAATGGACACTGGTGAAGGGACGGGTGTTTCATCATTGTATGACCAAGACTTAAACCCAAAAGTTTTGTAACTGCTCTCATGGTGATTCAATAAATAAATATATAAAAAAAGAAAAAAGAAAAGTAAGGTGGAGTTCATGCCAAATTCAATCAGCCTAATCAATGGCTGAATAAATAGAAATACTCCTACATTAAAATAATTTTAAAAATTTTAAAAAATGAAATAAATTTTTAAAAAATAGATAATTAAATAAGTAAATAAAAGAAAATGTTCAAATGCTTATGGTTCACTAAATAGGATATATTTACACAAAAGAATACCATTAAGCAATAAAAAGTCATCAATGATATATTCTAATTTGAAAAATCTCAAAAGCATTATGAACTATTTCTCAGTACAAAATTACTGGTTTCTCAATTAAACATCCAAATTCAGTTTCTATAAGGACTTGAACTTAAGTATAGAACAGATCATAGTTAAATGAACAAACCCAATCATGGTTTTAAATGTTGTACATGAATAAAGTACAGCAAAAAAATAGTAGTAAAACCATTTACATTAAGTTACAATGGTACTTCCAATACATGTTTTCCCTAACAACAACCTCCCCCCCAAAAAAAAAACCAGAAAAATGAGTTCAGTACTTATACTGAAGAAATCATACAAGGAATACTAAATATCTACATTCTTAAAGCTATAGTGTGTGCTTGAATCAGATGACTTCAAGTATGGTCTTTTGAATTTTTCTAGTCAGACATCACCTCATCCCACTAAATCCATTCCTTGAGACTAAACATCTTGCAGTCTTCACTAATGTACAGAATAGTTTCTTCTGGTGTTTGAACACATTATTCCCCCCGTCTATCATACTACCTCCAAACCCTTTCTCTCCAGATTGCGTTAACCTTCCAATTTCAGCTCACATCTCAGCTGGATCTTTCTAAGTGCATTTTGGACACATTAGAAACTTCCCCTTTCTTAGAATTTCTAAAATCTCTAATTACAGATGCAACATGTCTAATTCACCAAAATATTTGCAAATATATGCGGAGAGCCTAGTAGAGTTTCTAGTGCTAAGTCTGGAACTAGGCAAATATTTATGGGATAAGTGACATTCAGGTAAAATATGGACAGCATATTGACAAAATATTTTACATCACATAGTGCTGGGTCATTAAAACTCTTTTATCTAATATATCAATTTAAGGTTTTTTTTAGTTCTTATTACTGAATAATCAGAAGTACACTTATGAGAAAAGTAGGCACTGATGAAGGGATTGGTGCTCAAACATTATACTCCCAGGACTAAATCATAAATAATCTTGAAACTTTGTAATTCACAATCACTGTAGCACTGTCGTCCTGTTGTTCATCTATTTGCTCGAACAGGCACCAAATTTAAATAAATAAATTTTAAAAGAAGTGCACTTACATTTCTAAGGTAAATCCAATCTCATTCTCTCACAATTTACCCTTGTTGAGAAAAATATCATTTACTATAGGAATACCTGATTTCTAAAAAGACTTGCAATACACAGTGTTCAGAAGGGCAGCAAAAAATGGAAAGGGATGTCAACTTGAAATAAGAAAAAAAAACTAAACACAGAATACTATTAAGTAAAAATATTAACTATGTTATCTAATCAAGAGCGGTATGAACATGACAAGTAACATAATAACATTTTAAGAGTTTAAATGTTTTTCTTTGAATTCTAGATTCTTTTGTGATCAAAACGCCTAAATGAGTAACTGAGATCATTTCTTCTAAGATTATGTTTCTGTCCAGTCTCATGTTCCTGACTAGAACATCAAATTCCCTCATAAAACACTATGTCAACTTTATGACTACAAGCAGATTCTATTCTATTTCTGAAAACACAGTCCCATTAAATGAGACGAGCCAATGAGTCTGCTTAATATCAGTTGGAATATAAGAATCTGATAAGTATTTGGTACAGAAACTATAACTGTTCTCCAAAACAACTCAAGCCAATATTACAAGTTGTCATGTTTTTATCAAGAAAGATTTCAGGATGAGTAGACTTCCACTTAGCCTATTAAAATTTAATTCCAATAGTCAAAAGTGCTTTGCTTAAGGTCTATGTAAGCTGTCCTACTATTTATTCTTTTCAACATTGGGAATATTTTCATGAGAGAAGGATTTAATTTGGACTTAACTATCTCAAGACAGTAAGATGTCACAATTACCTAATTGTGTTTTTTGCCCCTTCCTTACTTCCCCGGAATCATCTCTTCAAGTCCATCTGGAATGAACCATATGCATCCACACTGGCTGCTGTACCCATGTTGACTCACAGTCATTTCCTAACAAAACAACATGGACAGCTCTATGCATCTCAGTTCCTCTCACCCCACCCCTTGTTCGAACTGCTGTTCATCTACCTGCTTAATTTTTCCCTGGAAACAAATGATCTGGTGACATGAACACAGGACTCCAAAAGTTCACCCTCATTTTCTCCCTCACTTATTACCTACTTGAAAAAAAATAATAACAGTAGCTAAAATCAAAACATAACATCTGGGTCTGAATGAAAGCTCAGCCTGTTGAAAAAATGCTCTGCAAGCAGGAGCCCAGGCTTATTCTCTGATACTCCATGATCCCTGGAGAAACTGCCCTCACCCTCCTGCTGCACCCCCAGAACTATGGAGAAGCCTTGAGTACTACAGCGTGGGGCCCAAAACACAAACGTCCCCTGGGGTTAGAGAGGTAATACCACAGGTAGGGCATCTGCCTTACACAGGCATACCGGAGTTCAATCCCCAGTACTCCATATAGCCAGGAGTGATCCTTGAGCATAGAACCAGGAGTAAGCCCTGATCACAGCCATGTGTGGTCCATAAATATAGGCAAAACAAAAAAACCCTGCCCTCTCCAAAAAATACCTATATTATTCAAAACAATGAGCAGGGTTGCTCAATATTAGTTTACTAAATTGAAAATACTCATTTAAAAATTAAGAACTGGATAAAAATGGAACTATCTTGTAATTTTTTAAACAATACTCTAACATGCATAAGCCTACAGTCAGAGAATCAGGTTTCTATAATTTCTTCGAAGTAAAATATCAGTAATTAGTGCTATAGATCTATATTTTTCTTCTTAGAATTTCTAGAGGATCTTGAATACAAAAATCCATACCAAGAATCTATGACTAGCTATGTAAACATGAGCAACTGTATAACCATGGCTATTCTCTGCTGTAAGATGAAGGATGATTTCAGTCAGCCCTTTCTAAAAAATACTTATTTTAAAACCCACTGTAATCTCGTGAGTCCTTTCTTAAAAAAAATTTTTAACCCACTATAGTTTCCTGCGGTATAAAGATTAAAGCACTTATTATTTTTGCTAAAGAATATTAATGACCAAAGATACCACAAATGTCAAAACATAATTGTTCAGCTGGTGATTTAGATAGGGTGTTTTCATAAGTATTTATGAGACAAAGTATTTCAGAAAATATGGAATAACAGAAGTATTTTCTGGTTTTATTTTTTACATTCACTGTTTAAATACTACTTCTGGTACATTTATGTGTTCACAGGTTCTTAGTAAGAACTCCACCCTTTTTTTCTGTCACAAAGAATTCAAGGTCACAAGGTCAGAAACTGAACAATGCATTTAATTCCCTATTACCTCCAAAGCTCCCAATTCTCTAATGCCCATACCTCCAAACACAAGACAAATAAAATGAATCACAAGGTGACGATAAACACAATGACTCTCAGTCATCTATTATGACACCATAGGAGGAGCTTAGAGGGCCTCAGTTCCCAAGTGATGTCTGACAATATCCTCACTCCTGAAGAACACAATGAGTACAGGATTTAGGTCCCTGCCAGGGACTGTAAAACCGAATTAAGCTTTAATTGTACATGACTTTTGGATACCTTTTTGTCAACCAGCCCGTTCATAATGTTTCTCCTGTTTAAACTGTCTTAGTTCCCAAGTTAGCTGCCTCTCACAGGTAGGTTTCATGTTTGAAACTACAGGCATAGTTTGAGTTCCAGCTGGCACGAGTTCCAGCTGGAAATTTAATATAACCTTAAAACTGAAACTTACAAAAATTGTATTTGAAAAGGAAAGCTGGAGTCCAATTTCATTCTTTAATACAGAAAAAAAATTGTAAGTAATTATAAAATAACATCAAATTGAATGGTAATTTTTTTTTAAATGCCAGTACTACGCAGTTTGCCCACGAATGAGATAACTGATGAGGTGACCAAGAATAAAGTAAAAAATACCAGGACTAAGCAGATTTTATCCAAGAATGAGGCCCTATGCCTCAATAATAATCGATGAACTTATCACTTCACAAAACAGAAGCAAATACCACACAGTATCACTTCCATCGACAGATGCCCCAAAGTATATGAAATTATTTGTTTCCTATGACTGCTATGACAAATTACAACAAATGTGACTGAAAGCTTAATACTACAGAAATTTATTTGCTCAGAAAGTCTTAAAACAATTCCAGTTGGTCAAATCAAGCATCAGCAGAGATGTGCTCCCTCCAGTAATTTGCTTCCTCTTGCTTATTCCAGCTTTGAGCTGATGCCATTGTGCCTTCATTTGTGGCCCTACGTCTCCAGGCTCTAGCTTAGAGGGCCTGTCAACACTGTCTGAGTCAAATCTCACATACAAGAATATTTGTGATTGAGTTAGCCTAGCTAGGATGATCTACCCCTAAGGTTATATCAAGATTCTTAAGTAAATCTCTCTCCCTAAGGTTATATCAAGATCAAGTAAATCTCTCTCCTTTCCCTCCCCCCCCCCTCTCTCTCTCCTCCCTCCCTCTCTCTTTCTTTACCTCTCTCTCTCTCTCTCCTCCCTCCCTCTCTCTTTCTTTACCTCTCTGTCTCTCTCTCCCTCTCTCCTCTCCCACTCTCTTCTCTCCTCTCTCTCTCATACACAAACACATACATACACACCCCTTTTGATACAGTTACAGGGTTCAGGGATTAGTACTGCGTATTCTAAGGAGTTATTATTCTGCTAACATTATTGTTGTTCTTGTTGTTGTTTTAAAAAGCACAAATCTTTGTATGTTTCTTGGACCTTTCAAAACAGAGACACCACAGATTGGTTTACACAACAAAAATTTACTTTTCACAGCTGTGGTAGGAAGCTGGAGTCCAAGATACAAGCAGGGCGACTTACGCTGACTGAGGCCTTGCTCCTCAACTTGCAGGTGGCTGCCTTCTTGCTGTGTCCTTACATGGTCTTTTCTCTACACTTGGATTCCTCACATCTTTTCCTTATTTTATAAGGAGGTCACCAGTATGGTCTCATTTAACCCTAATCACCTCTTTAAAGGCTCTATCTCTAAATATAACCACACTAGAGTTCAGGGCTTCAGCATGTGCATTTTAAGAAACAGTTTAGTAAACTACTGGAAACAGTTTAGTAAGCACAGGTGGTGCTCAGCAGGGGGACCCGACAGGTGTCAGGGATTGAATCCAAGTCAGCCTCAGGCAACGCAAGTGCCATACCCACTGGACTAGCTCTCTGGCCCCAGTTTAGTTTATGAACTGTAAGAAAATTTATGTGGGGGAAAGCATCTAAGCCCTAATCAAAGCTAGCTGGAATTTTTTATATAGGTTGAAATAAGTGCTAAAGACTGACCCTGAAGGATTCTCACACAAGGCCTAAATTTTCTTGTATCTGACTCAACAAAAGATTGTTTCCTAAAATGTGGTTCCACTTTCCTGGTTTTCTGAAAATATGTGTCAAATCTGTGAGAAGCTCCTATGGCAAGTCCCAGTACCTATTCCTAAAGTCCCAAATAAAGAAACACTGGCTTTGTTTGGCAAGTTGGGTCCATTTATTCAGAAATCTATGTTCTGCTTTAATTAGCAAGTTTTCCTTAGAACCCCTACAAGATAAGACTGTTCTTAATAGTCAAAATTGATAAAATAACCTAAATCCAAACAGTAGTCAATATTTACAAAGAGTTTACTATTAAGGATGACTGATTTTTAAACAAGTAGGACTATATTAGGTTAAGAAGCTTCTGCATTGCAAAAGAAATGACTAAAATAAAAAGCATCCCCAAATATTTGATCTCCACTCATCTGACAAAGTGTTAATATCCAGTATGTAAAAAGCACTTGTAAAACTTAACAACAAAACAAAAAACATGGAGGAAAAAATGAATAGATACCTTTTTCCAAAATGTAGACAGAGTAGAAATTACAGATGATACTAAAACTTGAATAAACTATAGAACCATTATATTTAATTTATAACCATTTTTAAAAGTTCTATGCTGAATATGTTTAAAATTTATCATTTTACTATGGTTTCTGTAATAATTTGGTGGAAAAAGTCTTAGATTTTTACATATATATGTGTATATATATATATATATACGAAATCTAATAATTTGAAGATTTTTTTGAATTTTGCCATAAAAGAGATTTGTCTTTTTTTTTTTTTTGCTTTTTGGGTCATACCCGGCAATGCACAGGGGTTATTCCTGGCTCTGCACTCAGGAATTACTCCTGGTGGCGCTCAGGGGACCATATGGGATGCTGGGACTCGAACTCAAGGCAAACGCCCTACCCGCTGTGCTATTGCTCCATCCCCGATTTGTCTTATTCTTGTACTAAAAAGACAAGACCAAATTTTCTGATTAACATAACTATTTACACATGCTTTTTGTAGTTAAACTCATCTGTTTTCTCTCCTTTATATTAATATAAATAATTTGTGTTGTAAAATAATCTTTAGGAAATACCACTAATAAAAGTTGCAAAAATTCCAATTTTTTCCTTGATGTAAACTATGTTGATACTTTACAATAATTAAAAATGATGTGATAGTTTTTCTTTCAATAATAAAAATATTGCATAATAGTTAAAATTACAAATCAAAGGAAACAGAACTTCTTTAAGGCCAAAAATGCTGCTTTTGTGCAAGAAAATTGTATCCTAAAACTCTGGACACTGTTTCTTTAGGATTTCGTCTCTAATCTGTCCAACTGGAGAGAATTCTGAGTGCTGTGAGTGGCCTGAGTTGTCTCACCTCGGAATAACCGTACCCTTAAGAACTGATTTTGTAAAGGATAAGGCTCCTCTTTTCTCTCAGGGGGCAACTGTAAGAACAGCTTTTGTATTCTGACCTCTATAAAATATGTGTATACATATATTAAATTTAAACATTATAAAATAGCACTGTAGCTCTGTCCTCCCGTTGTTCATCGACTTGCTCGAGCCGGCACCATCAATGTCTCACAACAAATTATGAGACTTGTTGTTACTGTTTTTGGCATATCAAATACGTCACGGGTAGCTTGCCAGGCTTTGCCATGCGGGTGAGATACTCTCGGTAGCTTGCTGGGCTCTCCAAGAGGGGTAGAAGAATCGAACCTGGGTTGGCTGCATGCAAGTCAAACGCCCTACCTGATGTGCTATCTCTCCAGTCCCAAGGCAGATACCATCACATGAGACATAGCAACAAGATAACTGTGGTATATTAACAAAATATATCCTATCTCCCAAGAAATTAAAACAAAATAAGCTAACGTATATTAAGAATTTCTTAATTATTATGAGAAACAAGAGTTCATCTCTTCTTTTGTCATAACAAGACCTTTAATATTTTAATCTTCAGCCCAGCAACTAGTGATTAATAAGGAAAAGTGGAGTCACAGAAAATCTACTTTCCTTAGCTTTGACTAAGCTAAGTAGATTACAAAATTGTGGCCAATTTCTCCTTACTGTTATGATTAAAAACTTGCAAAGATGGACTGGAGCGATAGCATAGCAGGTAGGGCATTTGCCTTGCAAGCAGCCAACCTGGTTTCGATTCCCAGCATCACATATGGTACCCCGAGCATCACCAGGAGTAATACCTGATGCATGAGGCAGGAGCAACCTCTGTGCATCACAGGGTGTGACTCAAAAAGAAAAAGAAAGAAAAAACAAAAAAAACTTGCAAACAGAGTGGCACAAATTTCCCTGGATGGATTCCATGTCACATATATCAAGTCCTCGAGTCCAGAGGTAATAATCTTACCAAAGATAAATGCGGGTAATGAAAATGCAAAAAATAGGAAGTGATAGGTGATTCACAGATTCATTGATTTATCCAATGTTAAGCCTCTACTGTCTGGTTCAGATGGTTCCAAAGAAAATCTTGAACAAACTACTCTGTTTATTTCAACAATAAATGAGTCACAATGCAAAAGTACATATGAATGGGTATGCACCCAATAAACAGCTGGTAATGTGTAATATTAGTATGTTTATTCATAAACATAACCAATGGGTTTCCTTTCTTCACTGACAATAAGATTTTTTTTTGCATGCGTGTGGGGGGTGGGGCCACACCCAGCCGTTCTGAGGACTTACTCCTGGCTCTGCACTGAGAGATCACACCTGATGGGGCTCAGGGAACCATATAGGGTGCCAGGAATCAATTCCAAGCCAGCTGCATGCAAGGCAGATGCTTTACCTGCTGTATCTCTCCAGCCAAAATTTTTATTTTCAGATGTTTTTCTCTGCAAAGAAGCTCTCTAGTTGTTCATTACTGCAGGCAATACATTTTATGACAGTGGGTGCTGGACTTGGAAGTAAGCTACTTACTGTGTACCTGAGACATTAATTAAGATGATTACTTTGTCTCTTATTAAGATGTGATTATGCCTCCTAACTCTTCTCTTGCTCATTTTCAACTTTGTCATTCCACTTTCTGGGAAGTCTGCTTCCCTTAGGAAATGCAAAGGCCCCAGAAGTCACTGCTCAGCTTTAAAGATGAAGCCTCACTCTGAATTTCATAAAGTCCAGTTCAAATGAAATATTTGTATCTACTTATAATAATCAACCTCTGTTTAGGCTATTCGCTATTCTGTGCCTCTATTTTCTGTATGATAAGACCTACAGAATAAAAAGGGCATGTACTTCCATAGAGGTAATATTTTCTTTAAAAAAATAATAAAATTAACCTCCAATTTTTCTTTAAAATATCCTACTTCATGAAAAAGACCACATAAAAAATGAACATCCCTAAATTTCTTTATTAATGATAAATTCAGGTAAATAGATAACAACCTAATACTTTATAGACAACGTATCCATCACAATATAAATTCACGGTTTAAAAAGTCACCCTAGGGGCCTGGGAGATACTCAAGGAGCTGGCATGCCTGCTTTGACAAAGGAGGACTGAGTTTGGCTCCTAGCACCACAGGAGTCACCCTCGATCACTGATTCAAGAGCAGCCCCTGAGCACTCTGACTCAAAAATCAAAATAAAGTCCATTAAAAAGTCACTGTATTACAAATTTTTTGAATTTTAAAATTAAATTAAGATGGTTAGACACGTGGTTTCTTCTTTCCTCCAGAGATATGTGCCGTATATGAAGAAATTTGGATGACCAATGTTGACTCAGTGACAAGAGCTCTAAAGAGGGTCTCAACCCGTTGGTTAAAAGTCTTTGTTGGGTTACAGATTAGATAGTTTTTATAAATAGCACAGACCATTTTCTCAGGAAAATATGTACATACATAGAAACAAAAAGTGCCCAGCAATGTATAGATCTTCCAAAGAAGCTATACAGGTTAAAAACCCTTAAATAGGAGCTGCAGAGAAAGCTCAATGGACTAGATTGCATGCTGTGCATGCAAGAGGTGTGGGTTCAATCCCTACATCGTATGGTCCCTGGATCTGGGAGTTATCCCTGAGCACTGAGCTGAGAGTACCACCTGAGCACTGCCAGGTATGGCACTCCCTCAAGAAAAAATTAAAAAGAATCCTTAGAGACTTTTGATATTCAGTGTGATTTTCACTGTGACCTAAAAAGTAGAGGCCTTGAAGTAAACTGTCATTTTTCTGAGGCACACGTTTGAATCACACAAACAGTTGAAAGACCCCTCTGAAGTCGCAAGTCATTCAACTACTGAGGGAGCTTGGCATTCACATCTCAGTTTGACCGGTATCTTCACAACTCATCATTAGCAGAATAATTATCAAGACAGACTTTAGTGGTAATCATTAATACATTCAGAAGGTCTTTGAACTTCTCATAATAAAAAGGGTACTCTGTGCTTTCATGTCCGAAGGTTCCTTTGCAAGTTGTATCATGAGGATCCTCTAAAATATAGCAAGATTATAAAAGATAATAAATAAATAAAAATATGCTATCTCCAAGGTCACTCACAAACAAATATATTTATTAAGTCTACTTTGTAGATGTTCTAAGGAGGGTGTATACACATTTACAATGATTGATGAAAGACAAACCCAAATTCCTAAGAGCAGTCAATACTAAATGGCGAGCTATACACATGCCTTTTATTTGAAGTACTATTTATATTATTCAAACCCAAATGACATTTATCAAATTATTTTTTAGAAGAAAAAAGTTATGATATGCATGAAACTTATTACTAAGAAATAGTACTGTAAATCATGGTACTTCAAACCAAAAATATTAACTTCTGGGGTCAGAGAGATAGTGCATAATGTGCATGCTTGCATGTAGCTTACCCAGGTTGAATCCTGGCACTACCCACGGAGGTTGATGGTCCCCCAAGCACCACCAAGAGCAACCCCCGCGAGCAGAGTCAGGAGAAAACCCTGAGTACAGCCAGGTGTGGCCCTCCACGTAAAATCACACGCAAAAAGTTAAAACTACTATACTTAGTAAGTGTACTTCAAGCGCAAATTACCACTGTATAGTTCAATCTCTATTCCATATATTGTTGACTGCCTCTGCATGTGTGTAAAAAGTTACCAACAGGCGGTATTAAAACCGGTTGTGATTCTCAAAATTCATGTACTTAAAAAGCCTGCTAATTCATGAAAAACAACTGAAGAACCTCATCTATAAATGTAATTTTAGTCTTGCTAGAAATTTCTTTGCACAAATTAATATTAATATAGTGAGTAAAAATAGCAAGCTAAATAATAATCATTACCAAGTTCTTTATTTAACAACATGATCTCCTGGTGATAGATAATGCTGCAAAACTGAAATTCTGTAAATGGCAATTTCACATAGCGTTAGCTTCTATATTTTATCTTTATTCCCCCAGACCTCTAGTTAAACAGAAAAATGAGTATGCTACTTTTTTTTCCCTCCATAGAACGACTTACAAGATAGGAGGACTGTTTAATATTCCTATTTTTGTTACATAAAATAATGCATAGTCTTCCATTTTAAAATTTCATAAATTACTACCAAACAGTACTTCATTTTACAACTTTTTAAAAATCAACACTGGTTTTTGAAATATACCTATGCTGATAGCATGGAAGCCTAATTTTCATTTTGACTACACTATGATGCTCTACTGTATAAATAAACTTGCATTAAGTACCCAGTTAGAATAGGCCATTATAAACTGCTCACTTTGTTACAATTACAAATGAAATGATCACCCTATATATGTATAATAGTCCTGGCACTGCCACCTAGATGTATGAAAGGCAGGGTCACAGAGTATTCTCATGTCCAAAATTACTGGCTTCTGCAAGGTAATTGCTTTTCAAAAATGGCTGTACCAATCTACTTTGCCTTCTGACACATACAAAATTGCTCTCATTTCCCTGCATAAATATTCGGCAATATCAAACCTTGTATCAAAGTTTTCGTTGTTTGTAACCTGATGGATGTATCAAATACTTTCTCACCCATGCTTTCTACTGATACCCCGTGAAATTTCTTTGTGCTATAAAATTTTACTTTTCTTAGGGTTAGCACTGTATTTAATAGTGCTTGAATATCTGATGGCTGTTTTTTAAAAGTCGTAAATAGAAACATTTAAAAATTATTTCTATTTCTGAAAATAAAATGTACGTCCATTAAGTTCTTGTCAGTTTGAGACTGGGTGGTAACGCAAAGGTCTGGAGTGTATGCTCTGCCTACAGAAGCCCTGAATTCAATCCCTGGCATTGTGTGGTCTCCGGAGCACCACTGGGTGCAATACAAAATCCCAAACAAACAAATAAAATCTAATTTTTCCATTAGTTAAGACAGTATCTGTTTTAAAATTCTTGGTCTCTTTATTGCAGAATTATCTGGTTTGGGAAATCCTATTGATCTTTTAAAAACACTTCCATGTTTTAGGGCTTACCCGAGGCCAGAGACAGTACAGGGTGTAGACATTTGCCTTGAATGTGGTCAGCCCCATTTCAATTCCCAGCATCACATACAGTCCCCCAACAAGCTAAGAGTGATCCTTGAACTTAACCATGAGTAAACCCGGAGCACCAGAGGTGTGGCACCCAAATGAAGCAAAGACATAAAGAGTCAGTGCTAATGACAAAGGGCAGTGTAGTAAAGATATCAAAGTTACTTTTAATTTTGTCTTTATATACAAATCCCTGACAGAGCCTGGCAAGCTCCCCGTGACGTATTCGATATGCCAAACACAGTAACAACAAAAGTCTCCAATGGAGACGTTACTGGGCCCACTCGAGCAAATCGATGATCAACAGGAGGGCCTTTACCTTTTACCTTACCTATACAAATCCCAGTGGAACAAATGGGTCCATTCTCTGTTCAATTCACTTACACCACTATCCATTCATCATTTATTTTACTCATCCTAGTATTTGTTTGTTGTTCTTTTTCTTTCTTTTAAGGCAAGAGTTTGTTCTGTGTTGCAATAATCTTAAAAGTGTGAAATATATCTCTAAGGTTCAAAATATTAGTGCATCCTAAAAGTCTCTCCTCATGCCCTGTCCCAGTGTTATTCCTATAGGGTAAACACTACCTTAGCATCGAACAACTTAGATTGCAACTTTATTCTTAGTAAATTCATTCAATACATGCTCATTTGCCTCTGTTTTCTTCTTCACTCAAAATTATACTTATATAGTTTATATATCATGTTAAATAAAAGTTATCTTTCTTAGACTGTCACTGATGAGAATGAACATACAATTTATGCATTCACAGGCACTGGAAAATTTTTCTATCAAGGCTCACTGCTATGAACATTGTTAGCTCATGTTTTCTGGTGTCCACAGACTAGTGCTCCAGTGCCACTGGAGGTAAAATTTCTGGATAGGTGGTATATGATTAACAAATGGTTTTCCAAAGTAATATACCAAAGTCTAATTTTAGAATCCTTTATTTTTGTTGTTTGTTTTTTCTTTTTGGGTCACACCCAGCTATGCTCAGGGGTTACTCCTGGCTCTGCACTCAGGAATCATTCCTGGGGGTGCTTCAGAGATCATATGGGATGCTGGGAATTGAACCCAAGTATGCTGTGTGCAAGGCAAACACCTTACCCATTGTGCTATTGCTCCAGCCCCAGAATCCTTTATTTTCTAATTTAAAACAATATGCTAAGTTAAAGGGCTGGATCAATAGCACAGGTGGTAGGGGTTTGCCTTAAATGCGGCCAACCTGGGGGCTGGAGAGATAGTACAGCGGGTAGGGCGTTTGCCTTGCACACAGCCGACCCGGGTTCGATTCCTGGCATCCCATATGGTCCCCTGAGCACCGCCAGGAGTAACTCCTGAGTGCAGAGCCAGGAGTAACCCCTGTGCATCGCCAGGTGTGACCCAAAAAGCACACAAAAAAAATGCGGCCCACCCACGTTCAATTCCTCTGTCCCTCTCGGAGAGCCCAGCAAGCTACCAAGAGTACCTTACCGGCACGGCAGAGCCTGGCAAGCTCCCCATGGTGTATTCTATATGCCAAAAATAGTAACAACAAGACTCACAATGGAGACATTACTAGTGCCTGCTTGAGCAAATCGATGAACAACAGGAGGACAGTGCTACAGTGCTATGCTAAGTTAAAATGTAGTGAGGTACTTATGTTTGATACTGCCAAAAATGGCAAGCACCAAGTTTCTATACCTTCACAGAACTCATTTTTTATATATTAATTTTTACAGGGATCATACTTTAAGGACAATCATACTAATAAGAAAGACAAAAGCCTCCTACTACTAAGGACCAAATACGATGGCCAATCAGTATCTATATTGCAAACCATGATGCCAAAAGTAGGGAGAGAGTAAGAAGGATGGTGCCTGCCACAGGGTAGGATGGGGAAGGGGTGGTGGGGAGGATACTGGAGCCATTGATGGTGGAAAATGCACACTGGTAGAGGGAGAGGTGTTCGATCATTGTATGACTGAATCTCAATCATGAAAGCTTTGTAACTGTATTTCACAATGATTCAATAAAAACAAAGAAAAAAGCCTCTTCCTTATGGTGCTTACATTTTAATAACCAATGAGACAATAGTTAGTACACTTTAAAAGACTTAAAATTCAGAAATGCAAACTTTATAAAAAAAATAGAATGAAGGGAAAGAATATGGAAGAGGAAAATTGGGGTCCAATTTTAGCAAGAAAAAAAAAGAGCCCAGGGGACACACACACACACACACACACACACACACACACACACACACACACACACACACACAAATCTCGGAAGCAAGCAGCTTGCTGCAGAGATGCCTCCAGACTTTGCAATAGGCCGCTATTACTGGGCCACTCCAGACGGGAGCAGGTGCCGTCTCTCTACCTGCCCCCTAGAAATCCTGGTGGCCACCATCTTCTAGAATTCAACGAAAGCTCCAGATACATGGTGGCAGTGCTGGGAAACACCAGGCCTCATGGGACAGGGGAGGAGCCAGCCCTTCTCCTTAGCCCCCCTGCTCCCCGATGGGGCTCTGAGATGATGCCCACAAACCGGCTACTTAAGCTCCCACATGGCCATGATCCAGAGACACACACAATCTCAGAACTGAGCAGCTCCCTGCAGAGATCTCTCCAGACCATAATTATTAAAAGTTTAGAATTCTTAAGAGTATGCGGCCATTCTTGCAGCTGCACGACATTATATTTTATCCATAACAAGCAATACAAAACAAATTGTCTAGCATTGCCTTTTCAGCAGGTTTGAGTAGTGGTGGGACTGGTGTCAAAATATCAAATGTAACCAAAGTAGAGAGAGAGTACTGTGCAAATTGTCTGCCACACAGGCAGGAGAAGGGGTGGAATGGCGGGGGGAGGAGGGGAGGATACTGGGGATTTTGGTAGTGGAAAATGTGCACTGGTGAACGGATGGGTGTTTGATGATTGTATGATCAAAGCTCAAACATGAAAGCTTTGTAACTGTATCTCACAGTGAATCAATTAAAAAGGGGGGGGAAGGAAAAAAAAAGCCCAGTTAAGACGTCTTACGTTCAGTAAAATAAGATGGTAGTGATGATTGTAGTGAGAAGTAGTTACATTTAGCATCATCTGAAAGCAGATACAAGAGAACATGTTGATGGATTGGATGTGGTGTGTAAATACACTGATTACGAGTGACTACTCATAAATATTTTATGAGACAAATAACACAGTCTAGTCATAATTTATAGTATGATCTATTACCAATCAAAAATACATGTTAATTTATTAGTAGTTTTCAAAGCACTGAGTATATTTTCTAGGTTAATACTTGGATTATATTTCGAATCTTTTTCTAGTGTTACCTCCAACAATCAATAATAATTTCATAAAGAATTATTACTCTTCTAAATTCATTTGTAACAGATCAACACTATGTTGGTACATAAATGTGCGTGCTTGCTTACATATACAAATAACCTCAGTGACATTAAATGCTTAGATTTAGCAATCTATCTAATTATTTTTAATTTTCCGTGTCACCATTTTGGTCAATGAGTACATACTAGTATCTTAATTTAGACTGCCATATAGGTCAGCCCTCTAAAAATGAAGCAACCAAAATAAATTCTCTGAAAGATAACACAAGGTTGAGGAGACAGTATAGGCATTACGGCATGTGACTTACATACAGCCAACCCTGATCTGTTCTCTGGCAACATACGGCCCTGAGCACCACCCAATGCAGTTAAAGGTCCTTGAGAACCATTGGATATGGCCCTTGAGGCCTGCAGCGCTGCTAGGGTGAACCGTGAAAAGTCTGGCACCACACATCTCTCTCATTCTGGGCTCGGTTAGCTAAGAATTGCCAGAATGTCCCTCAGGTGTCCTGAGCACCTCTTGGAATGTTGTCTTTTAAATAAGTAAATAAATTAAGTCTTTAGGAAGTTAATTTAAAATATCTAAATGAGCACACTACCATTTCTTCCTTCTTCCTTCTCTCCATCCTTTCTGCTCTCTCTCACTTTCTCCTATTGATCTTTCGCACTTTCTTCCTTTTTTTCCCCCCTTTCTCTTCCTTGCTTCTTTCCTTCTTTTCCATTTGCATATTGTGGTGCTGGCAATTGAATCCAATGCCTCGCACATCCAAGGCATACACTCAACTGCTAAAGTACTCCCCTAGCTCAAATGTTGACTTTTTTTTTTAACTAGGAGGCAGGTAACCTGGGTTTGAGTTCAGAAAAATTACCACACACTAACCAATAATAACCACATGAATGAACAAGTAACAAAACAGACTTTTTAATTCTTAGTCTAGTTCTTCCTTCACAAAATGAGAATAATAATATAAAGAT
Organism: Sorex fumeus; assembly: GCF_029834395.1. Lineage (NCBI taxonomy): Eukaryota > Metazoa > Chordata > Mammalia > Eulipotyphla > Soricidae > Sorex > Sorex fumeus. The sequence continues at coordinate 15,968,610 of NW_026606108.1, read as the reverse complement.
GTTACTTTTTAGAAATAAAAATCACATCAAGTTATTCTAACTTTTGTTTTGTTTTGCCAAGAAATAATATTCTGAAACCTTAACTGACAAATTTGGTCACCATCAAAATGCCACCTTGTGTGGTTAATAATTAAGACATTTCCCCTTCTTCTTAAATGATGCAAATACTAAATGTCAGGTTTCAAAATCTTATTATATACTTACCCAGACAGAATTACTCTCTTGTAAAAGAAGAAAAACTGGAAATTCCCATATAAAACTGTTGAATTATTTATCAAATGAGTCAAAGCAAAGTACATGCTATGCAAACTACAAATAAAAAAAATAGGAAGTACTTGACTTAGAAATCAGTGATCAACACAGCCATAATGCAGAGACACAGACATGAATCTCAGAACTGAGCGGCTCCCTGCAGAGATCTCTCCAGACCCTAATTATTAAAATCCTAGAATTTCTAGATTATATTTTATCCATAACAAGCAATACAAAACAAATGGTAAGGCACAGCCTTTTCGGCAGGTTTGAATGGTAGTGGGAATGGTGTCAAAATATTGAATGTAACCAAAGTAAAGAGAGTATTGTGCAAATTTTCTGCCACACAGGTAATGAAAGGAGTGGAAGAGGGGGATACTGAGGATTTCGGTGGTGGAAAATGTGCACCGGTGAAGGGATGGGTGTTCGATGATTATAGGATTGAAGCTCAAACATGTAAGTTTTGTAACTGTATCTCACAGTGAATCAATAAAACGGGGGAAAAATAAAAAAGAAAGGCGTGATCAATACATGTAACTCAATTATATAGCTTTGAAGGGCTTCAGAGTAAATTTATTTTAAAAAATGGGCATTACAGAAAAGGAACCAGTGATTAGTATATCAATAACAACAAAAAGAGAGTAAAAATATGATAGAACAAAAAAGAACAAAGGAAAATTACCACTAGCAATAAGAGATACTGTCAAAAATTGATCTAACAAGCTATGATGAAGAAATAATATCTGCACTCCATAGATACAGTTAAAAGTGTCCAAAGACTTGAAAATACGTTAACTTCTTTCACAAAGGAGTCAAAAGAAATTGTATGTTTCTGTGCTTAACAAATAATATCATATTTATTCTCAACCTCAGTAAGACCATTTAAAAAAATGCACACTTTTATTCAGAATAGAAATTATTTTTAAAAATCAATTATGCAGGTGAATATGATATATTACCTACTAAAGACTTGCAAAAAGACATATATCATAAATAAAAAGATCGAAATTAATAACGCCTGAAATAAATAATTCACAATAGTGACAAATATGAGGAAGACTGGTTACTGGGAGTTCTGAGTGATTTATGTATAAGTATGTCTAGACATGTGAGTTCAAAAAAGAAGCTTCCCCCACAAAAAAATTTAAGATTTTTGGGAAATTTTTGAAAGAAAGTGCAATTTCTTTCAGCTAAAGGTTCACAAGTGGGGGCCAGAGTGATAATACAGTGGGTAGGGCGTTTCTCTTGCATGAGGCTGACACAGGTTCAATCCCTGGCATCCCATATGGTCCCCTGAGCATTTCCAGAGGTAATTTCTGAGGGCAGAGCCAGGAGTAATCCCTGAGTATTGCTGGGTGTGACACAAAAAGAAAAAGAAAAGGTTCACACATGAAATAAAATATTCGTGAGTGAATAAAGTTAGATAGATGTCTTTTATAACAGAGAATAGCCTGTATGTTCTTATTCTAACTCTAGTGTTAAATGTTTCACTTACATTATCTCATTTAACCTATGCATTATCTCATTTAATACTATATTGTTACACTAATTTTCATAAGGAAGAAGCTGAAACAAATGAGCAAAGAATGTTCTGAGTCCAGGTTCTAATACTTCTGTCTCAATTGAATTGTAACTCCATAAAGGCAGGAATTATTAAAGGAGCTCTAACTGCCAGGGTTTTATCCAATGTTTGGCTCAGGGTAGGCACTTATTAAATAAGTCAAAAGACAAAAGAAACAATACTGAAGGTGGGGAATGTATACAGAAAACTTCTGACTTTCTCCCTCTCTCTTGACTTTGCAATGTTCTAAAATGAACTGGGAAAACCTGGTAAGAGAGAACACTGGCATTACTTTCATGCAGTCTCTAAAAGGACAAATAAGAAAAAATTAGACAATCAAAATCTAACTACTGATTTCAATCCTACTAAATACAGGGATTTATTCAGTAAGTCAAGACTTGAATACATACATTCATCCAAATATTTGTAACAAAATATAAAAAATGTCATTCATATCACTCAAAACACAGCTACAGAAATTTGTAGTCCTTAAAAAAATGTGTAAATGTGCTTACTTCAATACTTAGGAGTAACAAGATCAGGTTTTTTTATTTAATAATTTTAAAAATTGAATTAGAGTGAGATACACAGTTACAAAGTTGTTTATGATTGGGTTTCAGTCATAAAATGTTCCAACATCTGTCCCTTCACCAGCGTACATTTCCTACTATCTTTCACCAATGTCCCCAGTTTCCCTCCTGCCCCTGCCCCTGATTCTATGGCAGCCACTCTCCACTCCCCCCTCCTTCCTCCCGCGTGCTCTCTCTCTCTTCTCTCTCTGTCTCTCTCTCTGACTCTGTCTGTCTGTCTCCCTCCCTCTCTCTTGCTTGAGAACTATGCCCACCAAAAGAAGAACTATATTTTTACTTCACCAATCCTATATTCAAGAAAGCTCCCCCGAATACTCTTTCTCCTTTAAGTACAAGTTAGAAGAACAGAGAGATCCAAAGCAAAAGATCTGGGTTTGATCCAGGCACCAACCACATGATCCTCCGGAGTATTGCCTGTCAGGGGTAGCCTGACGAATATTGCTTGTTTGGGCTGTGACCCCATGACAAAATAAATAAATAAATCTAAGTGAGAAAACTCATCCAACTTTCATTTTCCAAATGCTAGAAAAAAAATGATAAATATGTGCATGGGTTTACCTACTCATAAGAGAAGTGGGAACAGTTGCTTTAATTTTAAGGCTATCCAATCAAAGGAATAAGCAGATTAGGAAGCCGATTGACCAAAAATTCATAATTACCTTCCAGAAATCTCCTTCATGAATTTTATAGAATACATACTGATATTACCCCCCCCCCACCCATAAACTAAGTATCACACATCTGGTAACTTGTCAACAATGGAATTGAAGGTAATTCATCAGGCTGACAGGTCTGAGCTATAGTATCACGGGAACGGCATTTGCCTTGTACACAGTCAACCCAGGCTTGATCCCTGGCACTCACTGTTGTTCCCTAAGCCTTCCAGGAGAGTAATTCCTGAGTGCAGAGTCAGGAGTGACTCCTGAGCACTGCCAGATGTTGCCCCAAAATAAAAACAAATAAAAAAAAAAGCCCAGTGCTGATCAATTTAGTGAAAGAAATTTCATTTTTATATTTTATATCATAATTTTCTACTTAACCATTTTATTGAATAAAATTTTACCTGTTTTTGTTTCTAAACATGTATAGTATTTTTCCCCCAAAGAACCACATAACTGGAAAAAAGAAACCCAAAACCAGAAACAGTACCCAATAAAACAGAATGCTAGAATCTTCCTCCAGGTAAGGAATGATTACTGTACAGCATTTAGGTGCTGGGGAAAAAAAACGAACACCAGATGTTACTAGAGGTAGTATAGCTGATTAAAATGTAATGTACCTTTCTGTTCCTACAATTAAAATGGGAAGGACTACAGGGAATTGTTGTATATTGCTCAGAACAGTCATGCAATGATAAAAAAAAATTGAAAACAATGTTAATGAAAAATTTTTCTTTCATTTGAGAAACATTTTTTCACTTAAGAGTAAGTCCACTCTTTCTCATTTAGAATTTAAATTTTATATTGCAGGTTAAGAAAGTACTGCATATACCAAATACACAATCATATAGAAAATTTATATTTAATGAAGTAAAAAGAAGAGCTACTGGATCCTGGCAATCATTATATTCTTATCAGATTAAGCTGCATCTAACTCAGCAAATTTATTGTGTATCTTTAACAATTAAATTCACAAAAGATACAGAAGACTTACCATGGTAAGTAAAGAGCAATCAAAACTGTATTGTCTAGTTACTGCTCCAGTAAAATGCCCTGTGTTGTCTAAAATTGTTATGGGAACCTGAGATCTCATAAGAACAATTAAGGTCTAGTTAAATGTCTTCTTTAATATCCTATACTTAGACATCTATGCAAAACTGAAAGTTTACATGAGACATCCATTTTTAAGTAAAATATTAACCTTAAAACAGTGTTTAATAATGTTAAAATTTTCAACTTAATTATGGTGCAGAATTCTTATATATAGGTTTACTATATGTATTTTGTTTGCATATTACACTCAATTTTGATATATTCTAAAAATTTCAAATAAAGAGAAGGCAACTCTGAGTTATCTTCCTGCCTACAATAAAGGGAAAGAGAACTACATTTTTGTTATTTTCTCTTAAAAAAATACCTAGAGATATTCCTCTAAATATTCATCACAATCAGAAACTAGATCCAAAAAAAGAAAACTCAATAAAGAGATACAGGAAGAAAAAGGGAGTAAGGAAAAAATGTATAAACAAACATAACATCAGAAAGAGTAACTTCAACTTCATGGCAAAATTTCCTAAAATAAACCATTTATATTACTTTTTAGAAAAGTGGAATTTAGTGAACAAGAAGAGAATTTGAGAATGCGATTATTTAGGTTCTGTTTCCACTTCAGTCATTTATGGGCTGTTTAATTTTGGGTAGATTATAAACCTTTTTGGAATCTGCTCTACATTCTTAAAACCAAATAACAACTTCGTACTAATGATATAATATGGTCAGAGTCCATTAATAACATTAAAATTTCCACAGCAATCAACTGTTGTCAATAGAGTATTAGGAATGCTTTTGTGCACCAGTAAAAGGCAAGAGACTCACTTCTGAAGAGACCCAAAAGCAAGTGTGGCAAATATATGGCAAGAAGAGAACAAAATTTTCCTCAAAAAGAAACTGCTCCTTCTATATTTCCTCTGCTCCAGCTGTGAGTAATTTTTGCTTTTAGAGCCTTTTGCTTAAAGGATTTTAAAATTTTTTAGAGCCTTTTGCTTAAAGGATAGTGATGACTATTTCTGAGCCTAACTTGACTTTAGGCTATAAAAGGAATTTCTAAGAAAAATAACAAAAGCTGTGGGTGGGTGTAGCGTAGAAAGTGATCAAAACAATTCAAATTGCATGTGAAAGAAAAGACAAGACACACAAGGTGACTGTCTTTCGTTGTGAAGTCTTCCATGTAATAGCCACCAAAAAAAGTATCTATGACTCTGGGATGAAACAACTTGAGAACCAGGACCTATTACTCCACACTCACCTCAATGATTAATTTAATATGTTATCCAGGCACTAAGCGCCTATGCTTCTCTGACTGAACTCAATTATATTAAAAGGTTGGCTTATTCCCATGGGGTCCAATATGGTGGCTTATATTTTATATTCCACAAACTAAAACTCAGTTTTCAGTTCTATTTACAATTCTTTTAGCAAGGAAAACAACAACTTACATGAAAAACAATTACTTTTTAGAAAGTGAAAAATGTTCCCTAGGGTGTCAATTTCACATTAAATCTGCAAAAGCACAATACCATCAAGTGGATAAGGAATGAAGAAATGATCTTTCTGGTATTGTCCTGAACTGATGATTGACTGTGAAGCAGACGTGCAAATGTGAAATATTTCTGGTATTTTTTATTTCATTAAAAATACTGGCAGTAGAGAGAGAGTATTGGGGGAAATTGCCTGCCATGGAGGCAGGGTGAGGACTGGGATGGGAGGCGAGGGGATATACTGGGGACACTGGTGGTGGAAATAGTGTACTGGTGGGAGGATGGGTGTTAGATCATTGTACGGCTGAATCTCAAACATGAAAGCTTTTGTAACTGTATCTCATGTTGATTCAATAAAGAAAAAAAAAGTAAAAAAAAATACCAGAAGTATTGACTGCAGAAACCATTTTAAAGAATATGGATTTTGGGGGACAGAGCAATGGTACAGTGGGTAGAGTGTTTGCCTTGCATGTGGCCAACCTGGGTTTCAGCCAAACAGTCTTGTGAGCCCACTAGAAGTGATCCCTAAGTGCAGAGCCAGGAGTAATCCCTTAGCACTGCTGAGTATGGCCCCACACCCACCTTCAAACATATTTATTTCACAGAAACAGATATACTTTATTATATACTTCTGATATAAACTACTGATAAGCTATTGAGCAAAAACACATGGAAATATTATTTATAATTAAGCACAATGAAATAGGGGAATATAGGTAGAGCAAAAGTCTTAAGCTTTGTATTGAAAATTGTCTATCACACTAAATATAAGATAATCACGGTCCTCCCGTTGTTCATCGATTTTTTCGAGCGGGCCCAGTAATGTCTCCATCGTGAGACTTGTTGTTACTGTGTTTGGCATATCGAATATCTCACGGGTAGCTTGCCAGGCTCTGCCGTGAGGGCGAGATACTCTCGGTAGCTTGCCGGGCTCTCCGAGAGGGGCGGAGGAATCGAACTCGGGTCGGCCATGTTGGCTGCTTGTAAGGCAAATGCCCTACCGCTGTGCTATCGCTCCAGCCCATCACACTAAATAGTACCTGTTATTTTTTAAGTTTAACTTAATAACTTTTATTTAATAAATTTGAAAATTAGTAACATACTAACATTTATATATAAAATAAAAAGCCCTTAGTAAGAATACTATATTAACTATTTCTCCAATCATCACATTATTGTGGCAAGCCATTCATGTACATGTTTATTATTTCTGTGACAAAAAGCAAAATTAGGGATGTTTGAATGTAGAGCGCCATATACTACCAATAACCAGAAATACTATTTTTTAACATAAAATAGAACAGTATCAACTCATACCTCTCAAACCTTGTTGTTTGTCATAATTCTCTACTTTAACCAAAACAGGCATGGGAATGTTAACGCAAACACCTATTCAGATTCATATTTTTGAATTGAAAAGTTATCATTACAGCTCTGTGTAACTAAGATTATTTATTCATGAACCTGATAGCAAAACGGTTGAGAAGGTAAATTATTTTTGTAAATTTGTTTCCAGTAAGAACTACTCTAAGCTATCATGCTAAGTGAAATGAGTCGGAAAGAAAGGGACAGATATAGAAGGACTGCACTCATTTGTGGAATATAAAACAACATAACATGAGGCTGACACCTTAAGGATAGTATACACACGGGACAGGTAGATTGCCCCATAGCTGGAAGTCTGCCTTATGAGCAAAGGGGAGAAGGCAGCTGGAATACAGAAGGGATCACTAAGAAAATTATGCCTGGAGGAATTGGTCAGAATGGGAAATGTGTGCAGAAAGTAGATAAAGGACCAAACATGATAACCTCTCAGTGTCTGTATTGCAAACCATAATGCCCAAAAGTAGAGAGAGATTATGGGGAATCATGTCTGACATGGAGGTATAGGGAGAGTGAGAAAGGGGGGTTATACCGGAGATATTGGTGTTTGGGGAATGTGCACTGGTGGAGGGATGGGTGTTTGATCATTGTGTGATTGTAACCCAAACATGAAAGTTTGTAACTATCTCACAGTGATTCAATAAAAAAAATTTTTTTTAAAAAAGAACTACTCTAAGCTCTCTAATATGAATAGCTTTAAATTTTTCTTCTGTACCATAAATTTACGATAAAACCACAGACAACAAACTCCCCTTACCACCCACTCTGTTGCTGTGTACATTTATCCTGTCATATCTGTGTAACTTCCATTGAGATCAGTTTTCCTAACAACGCATAGTCTCAAGTTCAGGAGGATTCTTTGCCCGCTGAACAGAACCACATTTCCTCATATTGAGTCAATCAGCACACCACTATATAGTTCCACAAGTTATGACAGAGCTTTTAATGTAAAACATTAAAACATCTGAACACAAAGAAAAAAATGAAAAAGCTTAAAATTTCATTTGTAGCTTAATTAGGCTCCAAGTTAAGCAGCCCTCAAAGCCATTGTGTGTGTGTGTGTGTGTGTGTGTGTGAGTGTATGTGTGGCTATACTGTACTTCAATCCTAATTTTTGTTTTGCTTTTTTGCTGTTGTTGTTTTAGGATTATACCTGGCATGTTCAGGGCTTACTCCTGGCTCTGCACATAGGAGTCACTCTTAGAGGGGATCAGGAAGACATATGGGATGTTGGGGATCAAACACAGGTTGGCTACATGCAAGGCAAGTGCCCTGCCCACTGTACTATAGCTCCAGCTCCATATTCTTGCATTTTATTGTTAGATTGTGACCCTCACTTAATTGATTGCCTTGTCCTGATGAAAGAAGAATTGGATGCAATAAACACACACACACACACACACACACACAGTTTTATTACAAAAACACATTTTCTCTAAGCTGAAGAACATGTCACCATAGAATCAATACTCTGAACAGCAACTGGACTACCAGAGTCATCTGTAAAACATGATGTGAGCCTTAATGAAACTGAGCCATCTGAACTCTTAATCGTAAGTAGAAGGGTAGCATTTAGTAACAGTAGTGGCAAGGGGCAGTGTTTACTACTACTGTGATGAGAAATGTGAGCAAGGGTTGCAGCGATACTTGCCTTCCATGCATCAAACCTGGGTTCAATCCCCAGCATCTCAGATGGTCCCCTGAGCATCACTAGGAGAAATTCCTGAGTGACGAGCCATGAGTAACCCCTGAGCACTGCCAGTGTGGTCCCCAAACAAAAACAAAACAAAACAATAAGTGTGACTTATTATCAGTATCACTTACTGAATAACTACTATGTGTAAGACACTGGTAATAAGTGGTTTTACATGTAGCTTATGTCATTTAATTTTCATAACTATTATATGAAATAGGATTTCTTTTCATCTTACAGACTGAAAAAACCTGGCCTTGAAAAATTATGTGACTTGCTAACGTCAAACAGCTAAAGAAAAGTATAGTAATACCCAGATCCAAATGACTTGCAAAATCCATGCTGTCTACCACATTTCTTAAGCTTCAAAAATGTTCTTAAGCTTTGTTAAGCTTCAAAATACATACTTTGCACAGTCAAATGCCTAATCCTTTGAAATAGATGATCTTTGCTACATACTGAAGAAACCACAGTGACTGGATTTATACTAGATAAAATATGAAATCTGATCAGAAGTAATATTTTTATCTTTTCAAAGAGAGGCAACTTAACTGAGGCCAAGAGTGTTAGAATAGATAGTGAAACAAAAATAAACAGAAGAGTTTGCAACAAGAGGCAGATCCGTAAAGTGGAATTGGAGATCTATACTTGTCTGACTACAGCTCTTTTTTTTTTTTGAAAGTTTCTCTACTCCAACCGATGGGATTCTGATAGCACCTTCCTTCCTCAGTGACTAGTGCCCAGAAGTTGAATCAATACTATTTTTTTCCCTTCTTCTAGAGATTTTCAATTATCACTAGGCAAAGACAGTGACTCACGGTTATTGGAAATCTAGAGCTGTTAAAATGATATACATGGACACAAAGTCGTTCATGAAGAGTATTTGTAAGGAATAATGCCAACAAGTAGGAAAGTAAATTTAAAGGCCACAGTGACAAAGCTGTGGTGATACTGCTTGAAGCTTAGGAGCCTATCATAACTGAGATTAGAGACTCACTTCTGGTTTCTTGGTAGTGAATTTAGCCAAAAATTTGAGACAAAACTGGGTTGCATTAGTTTCCTAAACTGGCACCCAAAAGACTTCTAACATCTTGAAGTATTTGGCCCCCAAATCAAAACAAACAAAAATCTCTAGTATGAGTACTTAATAGATGAAATTTAATATTCTCATAAAAGCATGATTTCAGTGATAATGTGGCAAGTATTATTTTCACCATAATAAAACATGATTGACAGTATCACCATCATTAAAAAGAAATACAATAAAGACAGTTCCAAGACCACACAAATACTAGTAGAAAATAGGAAAACTGATTACTCTTCAGCTCTTTTGGCACTAATTCCAGCTGAAAGAATTCTATTTGAGAGGAACCTACATTCTGTGGTGCTCAGGGCTTACTCCTGGCTCTGTGCGCAGGGATTATTCCTGGGAAGACTAGGGGGACCTTATAGAGGGACAGGATCAAACCTGGGTCCCCAGGTCGGCTACATGCAAGACAAGTGCCATACCCACTGTACTGTATTGCTCCAGTCTGAAAAAAATTCTTAAAAAAAAAACCCAAATCCTCATCCTCTCCCCACTCCAAGATCTCATGTGAGTATACAACATACAAAGTGAACTGGGCTTCACTAGGCAGACTGCCAAAGTCTGACCTTCTGCAGCAGTTTACAGCACGCCAAGGATGAATTACTTTTTTCTCTACCATAAGCGTAATTGGCCAAGTCAAGTCAGTCACTAACTGCAAAGTAGGGACCAATATTTATCTAGCACAGCTTTCATTATAGCTACTGGGAATAGTCACTCTTCGACTGTAAAAGAACAACTCAATTAAAGTATAAGTGCTTGGACACCAGTAAGTTTAAATAAAAAAACTTGTTTTTGAGAAAGACAGATGCACACAGTTGACTCAGTTTTGATCCCCAGTGCCCCACATGGTCCCCAGGTCCCTCCAGGAACAATCCCTGAATGCAAAATCAGGAATAAACCCTGACCACCACCAGGCATGAAAAAATCAAAAACAAACCAAAAAAAGGGCAGAATTTAATTACTATAGTATGTTTCTCAACTCAGTTAAATACAAACTATATTCACAGCAACTTGAATTAAATATGCTAGGAATATATTTATATGCAAAATGCTAATACATGAAGTAGTTGAGATGTTTTAATCTATTTTATGGTGTTAGCCTAAATTCTGTCACTCTTCTTTATGCAAATGTGGAGAGGCTAGTGAGTTTTAAAAAAATATAAAGTAGTATAAATGTATGTTACTTTAAAGACTGATATCTTCAGATTTCTATTCAAGTAATATTTACCAAAACATGAAATATGGTAGTAAGGGAAGAACTGGGATCCAAAGTATCTAATCCCAAAGCCCCATATCCATTAAACACTTGCCTCGAGTTCATAAAGGCTACACTGTCCCTCTACTACCATTTATACGCACAATTCTCAGACAAAGGGACCATAAAATGTTTCCTCGTATACAACATTAAAAACAGCTAAACCCTGTAGAATTAATTATCATATAACTGTTTTATAGTAATCGTGCATCATAGAGTCCTCTAACAGATTTCTCTCTACCATTGCTACAGTAAAAGTTGATAGTGTCATAATCCTACCTTGATATGATTAACTAGGAGTTAGTGTAAAACAGCATTATTCATCCAGAAAAGGTTGGCTGGAGAGACAACTTGCAACAACTGAAATGTGTCTACATAATGTACAAAGGTCACGAAAATAAATATTTGAGAAAATCATCACTGAATGACAGTACTGTTAAGCCAAAATAAATTAAAATTATTTCAGAGGAAAGTTGAGCTTCAAGAAAAAAAGTCAAGCCGGATACATAATTAAGACAAAATACAAAGTGTAATTATGGAATAAATACAAAAGGAAAGGCTAGATTACAAAGAAATAATGAACTACAAACCACAGAGAATGTCTGTCATTTTTCTACATGTGTATATGGCAGTAAGTTTATCTACTATAGAAAAAAACTAGGATGACGTTCTAGGATATATCACATAATCCAAAGACTTTTTTCAAAAACGATAGTGTTTATTCTCAAAAGCATCATGAACTCTATCCTTTAGCATCTGAAATTTAAATAGTATAAATAATAAAGAGGAAACTCACCAAAATAATTAAAATGCACACAAATTCTAAGAGGAATTGAAATTTGTCTTAAAATAACCAGTCAGAAATTTGTCTTAAAATAATATCCTCTACAACACACAGAAACACAATATCTCACAATCTACTCCATACCTAAATAAATGACATTAGATCAGCACTAATGCCATTTAGATATGACCCTACTGCTATGCAAAATTTTAATATAAGAAGGGCAGACAGATCTCCTGGGGCCACAAATGAACTTCTTTGTTATTATCAATTTTCCAGAAAATCCAAAGTTGAATTCACACTCATTCATTCAGCAAGTATTTGTTGAATGCTTACAGTGAGTTGAGCACTGAGTTATGTGGAATGAACACATCAGTGAACAAAACAGAAATGGTCTATTTCTCCTGAGTTCTCTCTGAATGTAATTTCTTCACTGTTTGGTTTGGGGGTTGGTTTTCACAATGAGCCAGCAATGCCGGGGTGGCCGGCTACATCTGGCTCTGTGCTGGGTGCGGGATGCTGGTATCCCTGGCACTGCTTGGGTGACCACACAGTGCAGGGGATTAAGCCCAGGCCTCCCACATGCAAAGCCTGCAGAACAGTTTTCTTGTGAAATGAAATCACAAGTTCAAACTGCACACTACTCACAAATAATATAGGGAAGAAAATCCTTCCCCATATTAATTTCAAGGAGTCTGATAATTCAGTTTCACACTGAAGATTATTTAAAGTCTTTTCAACAGTCCCTTCGCGAACCGGTAAATACTGCCTTCAAAATTAAAACAAGAGTGACTTTCATTTTAATGAATTCCTTTTCAATGCAGTCATTGACATTCCAGGGCAGGAGCTAGGTAAACCCCAATTTTAAAAACTACTTTAGGCACTTAAATTTTATTCTCATGGCGTTTGCTAAGATCCTTGGGTTTCAGGTCCTCTAGAAACTGCTTCTTCCTTTCAATTATGCCATCGCTGCTTTAGTATCCCCCATGAATACTGTTTCATATTTCAACCATAAAGTTACATATACTTTATCCATGGTAATTATTTTCTATATTCCCTGATGAGTCCCTGGCCTCTCTCACCAATGTCTCTTTATGATTATACATTAACTATTTTCACTTAACTTCTAGACAATCTCTTTCAACTGGCTAGAATTTTTATCCTTTTCACTTAACTTTTTACTCTGTGTGGATGTCAATATGTAAGTCCATCCCCCCCCCCAGTATAAATTTCTTTTTTCTTAATCCTTAGGATCTTGGGGTGTTTTCTATAAAACACAGCTTTGTTTTCCCATATCTTATTAATATGTATATATGAATTTCCCAAATATCTTAGCAATAAAGTTTCCTCTTGCTGCAATCTTATGTATCTGCCTTAAGAGATGGTCTCCTCTGCTATGCTTTTTTGATCAAAGTCAGTTTGGGAGATTTGCACTGCTGTCTGGGTGCTATGGGGGCATTTTGCTGAACTCCCTGGAAGCTGTTTCCACCTTCCTTGTGGCACACCTGGACATTCAATGACTAAAAAGCCAGCACATTAAAACATTTCCCTGTGGGGCCAGAGAGTATAGGGGTTAAGGCTCTTGCCTTGCATGTGACTATGGTTTGAATTCCCCTCAGCACATAATAGTCCGGGAGTAATCCGGGAGTGACACAGAGCCAGGAGTAAGCTCTGAACACTGCTTACTGGGTGCAGCTATAAAAATAAATAAATGAAAATTTAAAAATTCCTGTAGTTTCAGTTCTTGATTAGGACCTGAAAACAAAATGAATGTCTGTGAATCCCTGCCACCCAATCCACATGATGTACCCTCAGTTTGGCTACATGGGGATGAAGCAGAATATTTGGTCCCTATAATAATGTGTCCCCTTGCCCTTTGAGTGCACACATAGGGAAAAAGATGACAGAGTCTGTGGGCCAGGAACAGAGCCCTCATTCGAAACTCCAGTCTCCAGAGCTATTAGAAATAAGCACCGGTTGCTGAAGTCACCTAGCCTGTGGTGTTTTATGAACATAGCCCCTGCATCCTCAGACACCGCCTAAATAACACCATGTATAGGGACTAATTCTTCACAGTGAAAACATGCAATGAGCAAAACTAAGATATAGTCAGCTATGTTTCTTGCTAGAACTGTGCATGGAACCAAGAACCCAAATCAGGAAAACGCGTTATTTTGTTGGCCTAAAATAGCCTTCCCACTGCATACAGTCCCTCAGCATTGGAATCATATTGTTCAGTTCTGAGTTAAATTTCTTTTCTGTAAGGAACTGTTCATTCTGGGCCATGTCTCAGAGACCCCTTTGGGATCTCTAGCACAAGGCCAGTTCAGTCAGTTCAGAGTGACACCACTTTTCTTTAGATATTGTTAATAAATTGGAAAAGCTGTAAGCTAAAGCAATGAGACAAATAATGATTTATCATTGACCTTTCTGAGCATAGCCACAATACATTCATAATTCATAACTCTCTGAAAGCAAGGCATTTTCTTTACTTCCAAGTCTTTGGGGGATGCTTGTACTCGAAGGGCTTTCAGGGGGGCTCAGACTAACTTCTCTCCATTCTGCACTGCAAAGAGCATAGTGTAGCTTGAAGTATGAATATCATCTATACATAGATGGAAAGACCACATTTGATCTGTACAACAAAGGCCCTCTGATGAAAGTAGATAGTTTGCTCCCAAAATATATGAAATGGGCCAGAGTGGGTAGAGCATTTGCTGTGCACATGGCTGACCCAGGTTCAATTTCCGGCACTCCATATGAGTCCACTAGGAGTTAATTCCTGAAGTGTAGAATCAGCAGTTATCCCTAAGCATCGCCAGGTGTGGCCCCCCAAACAACAAACAAAACAAAAATCATGAAACAGCCGAAGTGGTCAGGCCAAGAACCACAACTTTATCTTACTATTTCACATATTTATGAGTAAATAAGGTATCCCCAAATCTTCGTAAAATAAAGGTATTTGTAGTCATTTCACATGTAGCATTGTAGCACTGTCCTCCCGCTGTTCATTGATTTGCTCGAGCGGTCACCAGTAACGACTCACAAGAAATGTGAGACTTGCTATTACTGTTTTTGGCATATCAAATACATCACGGGTAGTTTGCCAGGCTCTGTCTGCCGGGCAGGCGAGATAGTCTCAGTAGCTTGCCAGGCTCTCCGAGAGGGGTGGAAGAATCAAACTGGGGTCGACCACAAGGCAAATGCTCTACCCGCTGTGCTATGGCTCCAGCACATGATAATTCATTTTATTATGTATATTTTAAATGATTATATTGTATTTAAAATAATTTGAACAGATATTATTCATTTATTATATTATTATTATTTATTTATTTATTATTATACACATCCGGACAGGCCTCATGCATGAAAGAACTGGCAGAGGAACCCAGGCATGCAGGTCCCGGGGCTGAGGTCTCCAAGCCTACTCGGATTGGGACTGGGCCTTCTAAAACCAGACCCCCCATCTTCCAGTAGGTAGGCATCACACCCACCAGCTGCCACGAGCGCCAGGTTGGTCCCATCAACGGCCTAGACGCAGAGACTATAAAACCCAGCTCCTGGAAGCGTGCAGCTGCAAATGTGGCCGTGCGACATCTTATTATCTTTCCTTTAGAGAACCTGGCAGGCTACAAAAAGTATCCTGCCTGCACGGCAGAGTCTGGCAAACTTCCCGTGTCGTACTCAATATGCCAAATACCAGTAACAATGATGGGTCTCATCCTCCTAATCCTGAAAGAGCATTGAATTGACTCTTTTAAAATCTCAGGGCTAGGTAGAAGGAGACGTTACTGGTGCCTGCTCGAGGCAATCGACGAACAACAGGAAGATCGTGATCATGATCAATGTTATTTATTTTAGGGGTCACAACTAGTAATACTCAGGAGACCTAGAGACAATTCCTAACTAAGCTTAGATTGGTGGTGTGGACCAAATATATGATCTGGTAGTTTGGGGTCACTAGGCCACACCCACTTGTTCCCTGGAAAGGAGGGGCATGAGGAGACTTGAACTAAATTCAGGGTCTTGCACAGGCTGGGCAAGTGCCCTATCATTTGAACCATGAACCCTAGCTTAACAACTTTAATTAATTAGAAGTAATGGTAGGAAGATTTAATAGGCATACTCACTAGGAGGACTTATTCTAAATTCATGAAAGTTTCATCAAAGACTCACCCAAAGCTCATACAAACAACTGTCAATTATGCACACTTAATTGGAAGTAAAGGAAAAATTAAGCCTGAAATTCAAAATAGAGACTAATCCAAAATCCAGTTTAATGTTTAAACTATAATCTACAGTTTATAAAAATAATTTATAAAAAATAATCTCAACCACCCAGCAGAAAAATTACACATGTATAAATTTTACATATTATACTATATTCTTTACACACACTTTCTTTCAGAATTATGTCTCATAATTTAATTTCACAAGACTAACAAGATAGTATACAAACTATCCATTTAGACTTCAAAGTTCAGGCTATCTCTGCTCAATTTTCTTTTTTGTTTTTCTTTTCCTTTTTGGAGGGAGGGCGGGGGGCACACCTAGTCATACTCTGGGATTACTCCTGAGTCTGCCCTTATGGATCACAACCAGTGGGACTTGGGGAAACCATACAGAATTCTGGGGATCGAACTCAGGTCAGCTATGTGCGTGGTAAGCAGCTTGCCCTTGGTACTATTCCAGCCCACTGTCTTTCTTACATCAAAAAAATTTACCAAAGGGTTAAAACACAACCTAGTCCAGTATCTGTCACTAATTACAGTGACACACAGATATCAACAGTTACCAGGAACGCTCCATTAAATATTTAAAAACACACATACCTGTTTTTATAATAAAAATATTTAAAAGACATAATTGATTGTATTATATATGTTATACATATTTATATAAATCATGAGAACTAATATGCCTGTTTTTCATCCAGTTGAACAGCCTACAGGAAAATCTTCAGGGGATTAAATAATTTAAAAAGAGTTACCTTGAATATGTAAATCTGAAGATTTTGTTGCTCCTAATCATGAAATTAAGTATTTGGGTCAGCTAGTTCAACTGTCTAAACTGACCTGAGTTCAATCCCTAGTGCTCCACATGGCACCCCAAAGTCAGTTGGGAATGATCCCTGAGCACAGTGGAGTATGGCCCAAAAACAACAACAAAAGCTAAAATTAAAGTTACCCCAGAGAAATCATTCTTTTTTAAAAAAAAAAATAAGATTCCCAATTGATAAGAATAAGAATTAAAATGCTACATAGAAGGGAAAAGAAAATTAAAATGCCAAGAATGCTGTACTTTCTAGTACAGTCTTTGTCATAAAGAAAAACAACAAAAAAATTTTAGCAAGCACACTGTATGTCTAAGATCTGGTTCTGGTTACAGGAGTCAGGAGATAATCACCAAAGTTCCAATAGATGCTTTAAACCACAGATATTATAGTGTTTCATTTCATTAGTAGTTGCTGTTGACCTCTTATTGTGGCTAATTTGTGAATTAAACTTCATCATAGATGTATTTGTATTAAAGATATACTGCACTCAGTAAGATCTGTTCTCTCACTGATCCCAACTATGCTAGTTACTTAGCTATCTTGCCTTCAGTTCTTTGTCATCTACTAATATTTTTTTAAGTATCAATATGCAGAGTACTATATCATTAAAAACATCAATGTATAAAGTGTGAAAATACTTGTAATAAAGAGCACACATTTGGATTGTTAGTTAAGGGTAAGTAGTGAGATCAAGGAAAATATATTTTCAATATTTCATTAAGATGATTTATTCATGAAAAATGCTAGGTTCAGCACCCCAGCATTTTTATTGCCTGATTCACTTATGACAGAATAAAAATTTTAATTTTTCAATTTGTTGTTTCATTTGTTTTTGTTTTATTTATAACCCCAACATTATCACTTCCCTAACCAATCATTTAATTCAAAATCAACATTCATAAAATTCCAAATATGCACAAAGCATCACTGTGTATTCAAAAGATGAATACAAGCCCGCGGCGCTCTCTCGCTGCTTGCGTTTGGTGGTCTTGGGCTACATCCTCTACTCCAAAGGCCATGAAAGGAGGGTTGGTTGGTGATCAATTTCCGTTTATCCTTCCTCTGCCTTCTTCCAGTCTCACTCACTGCCCATATTCCTCCTCTCATACCTTCTCTCATATTCCTCCTCCCCCCAGCCCACCCCCACAGCTTATAGAGCACAATCTTCAAGAGTTGGGGGGGGTAGTAATTACACACAGGTCAGATAGCACATAGGAAGGTTTCCTTCTGGGGAGGAAACTTCTCTAAGATAAGACAAAGATCTCCTAGATCTCCTCCTGATAGGAGAATTGCTCAAGGGAGGAATTTTACCTAAGGACATACTTCTCCTTTTCTTAGTCCATAAACAATTATCTTAGATTTACTTACTTTTTAAGAATCTTTCTAGTCATTTTTTATGGACACAGTAAGAGATACATTAAGTTTATAGGGTGGCTCTCCTGGGGACATCTGGCTATAGATCCCAGACTACACTACAGTCTTCAGGTCACATAAGCCCTTCCTAACCCTAAGCAGGGTACTTGTCCAGTTGTTTCTCTTTGGATCACGACAGCATTTGTCCATGACCGTCCTCTTAACTTATACCTAAGTATTATGGCACTTGGCCTGGACCATTTTGATGCCAGGTTAGCTCATAGCTTGCCCTGGGTCTATCCAGTCCCTTCATCAGGCTCCTGCTTCTGGGTTGCTAGGAACTAAGGGCAACTGAGGCTTACATTGAGAAAATATGAGATGTAGCACTGTAGCACTGTAGCCCTGTCTTCCCGTTGTTCATCGATTTGCTCGAGCAGGGCCAGTAACGTCTCCATTGTGAGACTTCTTGTTACTGTGTTTGGCATATCAAATACGTCACGGGTAGCTTGCCAGGCTTTGCTATGTGAGTGAGATACTCTCAGTAGCTTGCCGGGCTCTCTGAGAGGGGCAGAGGAATCGAACCTGGGTCAGCCAGGTAGGCCGCGTGCAGGGTAAATATTATTTGGAATCAATTAACTCCCAAGTTATGAAAGCATAGCATTAAACTGTCTTCCTGTGTCTATACAAAAAGGACATTGCTCTGAAGTAAACTATGCAAAGGACATAAGGAAAAGAGAAAAGTCAATATTTCACTTACAAATACAAATTCAGAGATTTCTGGGGAATCTGGCTTTACAAGTCACAGTTACTACTTAGGGGAAATAGGTCATTAACTGGTTGGGGAAGAGAGAATAGAGAAGTTAGAGATAAACACAGAGGAATGAGAGTACCTCAGGAGTACTGTGAATGGTGTAACCCAATAAACCTAAGTTCCCTGGGGCAAGGGAGAAAGGACAAACCAATGTTATCCTACACATCACTTTTACTAAAAAGATCATCAAGCTATAAATTGTCAGTTTCTTTCTCTCTTCATTTTTTTCTCAAGTGGCAACTGTACCTGATTGCCTCTAAGAAGAATGAGAAGAGGAAACTAAACGGACTCAGTTTCTCTTAGGCACTTGGTACACACCACCATACACTTGATCTCAATTCGGTCTCACAATTCGGTCTCCACATAAGAGGCAGGTATTTCTATCTCATATTAGATATAAGAAAGGTAAGAACCAGAGAAAGAAGTTAAACCACAGAAAGAATGAAGTCAAATCCAAAGGTATCACTATTCCATCTCACATTTCCCTCCAATCTTAAGAGTAAGGCATACTCACAAGACACCTAAAGCAATAACATGAAAATAAAAGCTCGTAGTTTTATAGAAAAAATATTTTAGGCCAACATGCCTGTCAAATTCTCTCTTTTAATAATTAAAGAACATCCAATATAATACTTACATATTATATTGCAACTTACATATTATATTGCAGAGTTCTACTGATCAAAGTATATACATTGATTAGAGAGAAAAAAGTGAAAATACTAGTGATTTTGTCACTTTCTTGCCTTAATGTCACAGGACAATTATTAATGAAGAATCTTCTCAAAAAGTAAAATACAAACTTCATAAACGGGGAAAGGATCACAAGGGAGGATTAAGTATTTTTCTTGGTAATACACAGGCTTCAGTCTTACTAAAGCTAGACCATTCTTTCCCCTTTACTCACATTCTCCATTGTTTTCCTTTCACACTTCATTAATTTGGGGGGGGAGGGGGGTTGAACAAAAAGTCACACCCAGCAGTGTTCAGGACTTAACTCCTGGTAGGGTGCGGGGAACCATATGGCATGCCAGGGATCAAGCCTGGATCAGCCATATGCAAGGCAAGCACTATATGTATTGCTCTGTTCTCTTCGCTTTTTTTAAAATTTTATTTTAATGAATGACAGTGAGATACAGTTACAGACTTACAAACTTTTGTGATTGTTTCAGTCATACAATGTTCAAGTACCCGTCCCTCCACCAGTGCCCATTCTCTACCACCAAATGTTCCCAGTATCCCTCCCGCAACCCCCACCCCTTCACACCCCCTGCCTCTGGGGCAGGCACATTCCCTCTTTCTATCTCCTTTTGGGTGTTATGATTTGCAATACAGATACTAAGCAGCCAATTCATGCCCCTCCGTGGCACTTTCACCATGGATCTAGGCTAGATCCCACACAGCTGTGTGCACTTGGAACAAGCCTTCATAACTGACTATCACTTATAAGCATCTGAAATGGTGGATACCATTTTAGGTCACTAACATATTTTCCAATTAACTTAGTTTATAAGACTCTCTCCCATCATTGTGAGGAAGAACCTTAATATCCATTTCTATCTGCTCAGCAGCTTGCACAGAGCTTGATACATAATAGATTTAATAAAAGTTTATACCTCATTAACAATACAAATTTTATTAACAGAAATGTATTACTGCACTTGCCCAAAATATAAAAACTATAATCTGATCAGCATATTCAAGGTTTATTATTTGAATGCAAAATTTGGTTCTTAAATTTCTTCTAGAATTGAGATGGATTCAGTTGCTTGACATCTGTACAGTTTTCACTTGTTATATCATCATCCCTGAGATTTTTTCCCCCATTTTACATATATGATCAATTGCTGAATAATTTTGTATCTAAGT
This sequence comes from Sorex fumeus, assembly GCF_029834395.1. NCBI lineage: Eukaryota > Metazoa > Chordata > Mammalia > Eulipotyphla > Soricidae > Sorex > Sorex fumeus. The sequence goes on along the minus strand of NW_026606108.1, from coordinate 15,947,717 downwards.
CAGGAAATACTCACTGAATTATCAAATCAGGAATAATCACTGTATCAAATTGAAGTGAGACATAACTGCTGAGTTACTAGTTAAATAATCTTACTCAGCACACCTTTTATAGAACGAAAATGAAAAACAGTATCGACTTCATAGAGCTATTATAAAGAGTAAGATATTTTAGCACTGGCACATGTAAATATTTAATAAATGGCAGCTATTATCTCTGAAATACAAGCTAAAACTCATCAAAGATTATAGTCCTATTTTAGACATGTGGTATTCAAACAGCTAATAACATTTGGTATCAGATACAGCTAATAAGTACAAAAAAGTGTTTTTAATTCATAAAAACAAAAATTATCCCATACTTAATTCTGACGTATTTTTACTGATGAAAGTGGAAGTGATATAAAGTGACAGAATTAGATAGAGACTTGCTCTCCAAAGACTCTGAGATCACTAATGAAACAAAGCATCATTTTAAATGCTAAATTTATTAAATCTTATATGCTTATAAACTCCCAAATCCATTTTATTAGTAAAATGTTAATTTATTAAGATAACTTTAAATTCAAACTTTCAATTTTTCATTAAAATATAAACGTCCTACTCAATAAAATGCCTGTAGAGCAAGCTTTAAAAATAAATGCTTGTTTAACAAAGGTTGCTTTAAAATCCTTACAAAGTCCAAGGCATGAGAAAAATATTGCCCATCTATAATCTAATCCTAATTTAGGTTTATTCAGTTTTAAATTTAGAAATACAATAGCAAGTCCTTAATGCCATCCTACAGAGGAAGATCTTTAATATTATCAGCATGACCAAATGTGCTCAGGGGTTAAAACTGCTCTTCATGATGCCAAAAAGTCTGATTTGTCTGTTAGTAAAAGTTTCTCTTTTACTATTATTGTTCAACTTATTTCAGTATTTTATATTTATAATATAAAATTTATAATATAAAATATTATAAATTATAAAATATTATAAATTTTAAAATTATAAAATATTCTCGAACTCGGGTCGGCCATGTTGGCTGCGTGTTTGCCTTGCACGCAGTCAACATGGCCGACCCGAGTTCGATTCCTCTGCCCCTCTCGGAGAGCCCGGCAAGCTACCGAGAGTATCTCGCCCGCACAGCAGAGCCTGGCAAGCTACCCATGACGTATTCAATATGCCAAACACAGTAACAACAAAATCTCCAATGGAGACGTTACTGGGCTCACTCGAGCAAATCAATGAACAACAGGAGGACCTTTAATAAATTAAAAAAATAAAATATTCAATATTTTATACAGACAGTTCACACTGTCTGTAAGTGTGAAAAATATTAAAATAACCACACATTCATTTATTAAAAATACAAAAATACCTGAAATTTTGACATTATCTAACATAGGAGATTTCATCGATTTGCTCGAGGGCTGGAGCGATAGCACAGCAGTAGGGCGTTCGCCTTACAAGCGGCCAACATGGCTGACCCGAGTTCGATTCCTCCGCCCCTCTTGGAGAGCCCGGCAAGCTACCGAGAGTATTCGATATGCCAAAAACAGTAACAACAAAGTCTCCAATGGAGACGTTACTGGGCCCACTCAAGCAAATCGACGATCAACGGGAGGGCCTTTACCTTTTACCTATCTAACATAGGAATGGCTCAGCTCCACAATTAATCTCAAAAAGTACTCTGACCTCCAAACTCGCCCAGATAGCCCAATCTAAGCTGAGAATTCTGGGGTCTTATCAGAATGAGAGCAGGAAGATTTCCCTCAACTACCCCATGCCCTACCCCCATTCCCGAAGGCCAGGATCCCCCGCCCACACCTGCCATTTTTGGCATAGAAACAACAGCCACACAACTGAATCTCATCAAACCATCACGCATCCAATTGTTTCAGTTTCTGAGGCATGTGGCTACATATGTGGCTGCATGGCACCTCCAAATTTCATAGTACTGACAGCCCAATAGGAGTACAGCAAATTTGATTCAAAAGTTGCATAGAAGAACATCAGCCTTAATAAGCGAAAACAGTAACACAGAAGGCTCAACTAGCACCAACCAGTTCAGTAAATACTCAGACAATGACTTTGTGAGATATAACTATCATACATTGACCTCTATTGATCTAGGTTCTGATAAGTCCATGTTGTAAAAAGCAACATAAAGTAAATGATTTTGTGCCTGCGAGGGGGGCAGGCTTGTGGGGTGGGTGGGCAATGCCAGTATGTGCACCTAGAAGAATGAGCATGCAGCCAAGGGTGCAGACACTACAACTAAAGTGTACAGCCACAGAGGTCAGTGCCACACCAGATACTGCCCCCACGACAAAGGGAATTATTAATGCAAGAGCAATCTGATTTAGTTTCAGTATGTGTTGTAATAAGCAATATACAGTCAATTATTTTGTGTCTGCTAAGGGGGCATAACTGGGGGATGGCTATTGGGTCATACAATGTACAGAGAAATGAAATAAAGCTGAATGATGTTCTATTACTGCTGCGTGAAAAATAATCTACAGGGGACAAAGGTAAACACAGGGCAATTATAGGGACAGATGACAAATTTATGTCAGATGTGAATGATCAGCTAGAGGAAACATTTCCAAGACTTAATTAATGAACATGGTGACCTAGACCCGTAATTCCCTGTGACAGAGAGCAGAAGATGTTAGCACCTGTTAGGTGTCAAACACAACAAAACTGTCAACAAATTAGTCAGCCCTCAGGGAAAATATAGGTGTGTGCAAGAAAAATGCACTTCATTTACCTAGCTCTTCCGTAACGTACTTTAATTCCTGAAACTTTAAACACTTACCCCAAAATGTATGTGTTGGGTTCGTGAAAACTAAAAGTGCAAATAAAGAAATGAATAATTTTACTCCTGAAATGAAAGACTAAAACCAATCTCCACTAAGGATTAACTAGAATTTTATGGGAAAATAAATTTAAAAAAAAAACCTTGAAAAAAAGTATTTGCTTAAAAACATTAGGAAGTAATAACGACATAAGACTATTCAGACACAGGAGAGATGGTGTCCAGGGATCTAAACTCAGTCTTTGATGATTGTTCCTTCCTTCCTCCTTCTTAACAAAAGCAGATTTCCAAATAAATAGCTTAAAAAAAAAAAAACAAAGAAAAAAGGGGGTTGGGGGTTGGGAGTTGGGGGTTGGAGGTCTGGAGAGATAATACAGAGGGTGGGGTGTTTGGCTTACATACAGCCAACCTTACTCAATCCCTGGCAACTCGTATGTTCCTCAAGCCCCCTAGAGTAATTCCTGAGCACGGAGTCAGGAGTGATCCCTGAGCACCACCAGGTGTGGCCCAAAATAAACACCAACAAAGAAAAGCCAAAGACAATTCATCTTACAGAAAATTAAGAGCCAGGAGTAACCCCTTTGCATCATTGGGTGTGACCCAAAAAGCAAAATAAATAAATAAATAAATATTAAAAGCACTTGGAGTACCACATGACCTTCATAAACATGTCTAAGGTAAAATGACTTATCCCTACATTCTGATAATATAAAGAAATAAGAACTTATTTAAATTAAAGAACTTAGGACTTGTTAGTATAAGCTGTACAGCAACTTTTAAATTATTATACATCTATATATATATAAGTGAAGGCCACTGTTTTAAACCACAAAATGGTCAAGTGATCGCACCAGAAGTGAGGTACTGCCATCATTTTAAAAATGCATATGTATATAGACATACTTGTATGACTTTTTTTTTGGGGGGGTGGGGGTAGGGAGTTGGTGCTGGAAATCAAAACCAGGGTGTCATAGTGCAAGGCCAAGTGCTCTCTCTCTGTCACATTCCTGGTTCCTATAGATATGGACCTGGAAGTAAACAGTGACTCCAGGTTTGCAAAATGGAGTAAAACCTGAAAATTGCAAAGAAAATTCTAAATAGAGATTGAACTAAATAGGAAACTTCATTATATGGTAACAGAACAACTAACACTAGTGTTTTCTGTAGAAAGTCTAAACATGTTAACAAATATTTGGATTTGCTTGGGAATTCCAGGCAGAAGACTGAAAGTCAGCTGGATGTCTTAACTAATGAAAAACACTAATGAGTTACAAGCAAAACTGTAGGAATAAAGAAGAACTAAACTTGCTGACTTGGAAAATACAACTATTTCTCATTTTGGGTTTCTTAGGTGACAAAACACTCCCCTAACACGATATAGTCTGGAAGTGTAGATGAAATTAAGGAAGTGGATGTAAAGCCCTTAGTTAAAGTCTCTGAAAGAATCACAGAAGGGTCTGCTAAATTCCTCTCAGTTTACAAATGACCAACAATCTTTTGTTTAGTTTTGGGGTCACACCCAACAACACTCAGGGATTACTTCTAGATCTGTACTCAGGAACCACTCTTGGCAGTGCTCAGGGGACTATCTGTGATGCCAGGGATTGAACCTGGGTCAGCACCATGCAAAGTAAGTACCCTACCTTCTGTACCCTACCAAAGCAAGTACCCTACCTTCTCAGGTTCCCAAATAATCAATAGTTAGAAGGTGCTAACTCACAGCAGTCGGACAAGCCAGAGGAAGGGGCTCACACATTACACAGTGGGCTGAAGCCAATTATGATTCCAAACAGAACCACCCAACAGGAATGGGGATCACACATAACAAAAATGCCCACAGCAACAGGATTCCTAGCAGCTAAGGCCTACAAAAACTTAAATGCTGATCAACATTACACTCAATAAAGCGTGGTCAATTTACATAACAAAATTCTAGACAGCTGGGGAAAAAATAAGCAAATCACAACTATATAATACAACAAAGAAGTATCATGGGCATATTACTAAAGAAGCCAAAAATATAGTTACCATGTGTTACTTTTAAGAGTTAAGATTTAAAGTCAAAATTAAACTTATATACAATCAGCACATAAAAAATACAGACAAAAAAGAGTATTATCAAAGTAGATGGATTACATGAGAGGAAAGAGAAGAGGAAGTTATAGAACAGGCCAAGGAGATGGCACGCTGGCAACATTTTATATTCCAATCTGGGTAGTAGCAACAGGTGTTAGTTTCGTGATTAACCATACATCTGTGTTTTATGCATTTTTCTGTATACACATAATTTAGCATGTGGGAGAGATGTGAATAAGCGCCACAGAACCAACAGGAGTAGACAAAAAATTAAGAACATGTTCAAGTTCATAAACACTTTGGAACAGAACTTTTTTTTTAAATGATATGTTCTGCTGAGACTTTATTTGATTCATATAATCTAAACAATACTAATTTAATTCTGTCAGCCTGTTTAAGAAAAAGAGAGGAAGTGATACCTGGTGTTTGCTTAATCATTCAACAAAATCTACCAGCACTAAAGGCTGAGGAAAAATTTCACTGGAGCAATCACTTATTTTCAACAACTTTATTAATACTGTTTCAACTGAAATTTTAGAAGTTCTGATATAAAATTATTGCTACACCATTGCTCTTCAAAAGTTCTGTGAGAAATTTTATTGTGATGGAAAGTATCTGAGTAGAATTCCAACCTTGTCCTACGACAGCTGAAAGCCAGGAGCTAGTCCCTTTCTTCCAACGACAGATCAAAGATGATGGAACCCACAAGGTGGGGGTACCAAGTCACAACAGACTGTCAATTTGATCCGTGTGATAAGAAGACATCCAGGATTGGGCTGGAGGGATAGCACAGTGGGTAGGGAATTTGCCTTGTACGCGGCTGACCCAGGTTCGATTCCCATATGGTCCCCTGAGCACCACCAGGAGTAATTCCTGAGTGCAGAACCAGGAGTAACCCCTGTGCAACACCGGGTGTGACCCAAAAAGCAAAATTAAAAAAAAAAAAAAAAGAAGAAGACATCCAGGATTATAAGATTCCATTCTACCTAGCTGCCATTAGAACTTTTTCTTGGGGTTGAAGGAAGAGTGGGGGGAACCACTATTACACAAATGCTAATAAAATCTCTTACATCATAATATATGCACCTCATATTCTGCTGCTACTGTCTAAAGTCTGTAACACAAAGCATGAAAAGGGGCTACACATAGATTCAGTTAAAGGAGTTTTTGTTTGTTCAAGGGTCACACCTGGTGGTGCTCAGGGCTTACTCCTGGCTCTGTGCTCATAGATCACTCCTGACAGGGCCCAGGGAACTACATGGGATACCAGTGATTAAATCTACGTTTGGGTTCAAGCAAGGCAAGCACCCTATTCACTGCACTATCTCTCCAATGTTAAGCATTCTTTGAAACTCATTACACACACACACACACACACACACACACACACATACACATACACACATCTACTGAATTAATTTAAATTTAGAACACACCAGCTAACTTTACTAGTGCTGTAAGATCATTGTAAATTAAACTTTAAAGTTTTTAATGAATCTGCAATTGCAAAATGAGAAACGGGATTAGCAGCACTATATGCTGAAAGAGTATTATAAATCAGACAAAATATAATTTTCAAATACAAGCTAAAATGCTGGGTTTCTGTGGCAAATTCAATTTTCCAACCTGGGCTGGAGCGATAGCACAGCGGGTAGGGCGTTTGCCTTACAAGCGGCCAACATGGCCGACCCGAGTTCGATTCCTCCGCCCCTCTCGGAGAGCTCGGCAAGCTACCGAGAGTATTTGATATGCCAGACACAGTAACAACAAAGTCTCCAATGGAGACGTTACTGGGCCCGCTCGAGCAAATCGACGATCAACGGGAGGACACACACAATGATCTGTGTCATACAGGCCCCTCTTACAACATGACTTTAACACTTTTCCTATTAAGAGATGGGGTCAAGGGCTGGAGAGACAGCACACAGGATTAGGGGCTTGCCTTGCCTGCTGCTGAACCGTTGAACCCCCAGCACCACATGTGGTCTTTCTTACTCCCAACAGGAATAATCCCTAAGCACAGAGCCAGGAGTAAGCTCTGAGCACCACCAGATGTGGCTGTGATTATCCATCAATAAAAGACAACATAGGTCATGACAACATCGGCTATCTTGGGATAGTCACGTAATGGAGTCAGACCCACCCAGACACTCTTAAATTCACATGGAACCTCAATTAAATCTCTCTAAAAGATATTCATCTGGGCCAGTAGGATAGCAAAGTGCCTAAGGTAACTGCCATACATGCAGTCCAGTTTAATCCCTGGCATGACATTGTACCATAGGCATCGCTAGGCCACTCCTGAGCAAAGTCATGAATAATCTCTGAGCACCACCAGGTTTGGCTTCAAATGTTCCTCCCCAAAAGTAACATTAAAGATACTTATTTAAATAAGAATAGTAATATAGTATGAAGCATATAGAACATGTAGAAAAATGTATGACAATAACAGCAAAAGATCAGGGCAAGAAAATGAAGTATGCTATTGTAAACTAACCTAGAATCAGTACCTTTTGGCAAAGGAAAAAATGTGAGCCCCACCCACATTTTAACATTGTTTGGGTGGGGGGTATGAGTGCAGGTAGGGTGGCAGGGACTAAGCCCAAGGTCTCAGGAGTATGAGGCATGTTTTAAGGAATCTTTTAATGGTACATATTTCCTAGGCCATTCACTGAAAAGCTGAGTTGTATTAAAACCACAATGTTTTAAGATTAACAAATTTTAATTTTCTCTACACAATTTATTATAACTGTAATTTCTGTGTTAATGGCAGCAAATTCATGGATATATTTTAAAAGTGACCTCTTTATTTGTTACCTTCAATTGGGGCATTGCCACATGAAACAATTCCCTTACCTTGTAGTGATCAGTGTAATTCTGAGTCATCATCAGTTTACCGACACTTTCTACATGGGGCACCACTGTCTATGGCATTGTTCTTTTAAAAAAAAATCACGAAGGGGCCTTCTGTATGCTGGTCCACCATTCCAGATGAGGCCTGCCTCAGGCTGACATCACTGGGCCTATTCTGAAACAGGCGGCAGAGCTCTTCCCTGCCAGGTGAGTCCCACAGCCTCCACACCCACCTGCACCATATTAAGGGCCCACACCACAGTTCCTGAAAGGATAACACTCAAATTACTTGCTGCTAGCAGTTATTTTTCCTGTCATTCTGTGAGGATGGGTCGAGAAGACAGTCAGCAATCTCCAGCTTAACCCCTCAGTACCTTTGGGGGTTGGGGGTAGGAAGAAACACTTACGAAGACTCATGCCCAGCACAAGAACACTAGAAAACCAATGGGGGAAACACATAGAAGCCCACCAAGCCCAATGAGCAAAAACATCACTGAGACATACACAATGCCAATAAGTTCTCAGTGCCTTGAGTGACACTGTGATGAGGATGTTCAATGAGTTCAAAGAAACAATAGCACAGGTAGTTAGCAAAGCACAAGAAAGTGTGAGGGTTGAAATGAAAAAAACTGTCAGAAATGACAGAAATGAAAAAGGTGGGTGATATAAAAAAAATTCAACAGAAACTCTAAAACGCAGAATCACAAAAGCTGAGCAAAAGATCAAGGAGCTCCAAGAAGAGAAGGAGGAAAGCACTAGGAAACAGCAGAAAGTGGAAAATAGTCTGAAAAGAAATGAACAGAACATCAAGGACTAGGGGATGAGTTCAAGGGGAATAATATAAGAATTATCAAAGTGCCTGAAGAACAGGAAGGCAAATGTAATGAAGAAACAAGAATTAAAGAAATCATTGATAAGAATTTCCCCAAACTGAGGATTACAGGCAACAAGATCCAAGAGGCCTGAAGGGTTCTAGTGAAAACAGACCCAACTAGGAAAACTCCAAGACACACACTCAAAATGACAAAATCTGAAAACAGAGACAGAATATTGAATATAGCAAGATCAAAAAAAGGAACTTATATACAAAGGTAAGCCCATAAGACATACAACAGATCTACCAGATGAGACTCTAAATGCCAGGAAAGTATGGAAGGATATTGTACAAAAACTCAACAAAATGAACACCTCACCAAGAATACTCTATGCAGCTAGATTATTATTCAGATTTGAAGGAATTATATAGAGTTTCATGGACAGACAACAGCTTAGGGAATTTGTAGCCTTTAAACCAGTTTTAAAAGAAGCAGTCAAAGAGCTCCTTTAAAGGACAGAAGAAACTTCCCATCATGTGGCACTGAGTGTGGCTCTCACTAATGGTGCATATGGTTGTCCTCTACTAGAGTAAGAGACCTTAAATACGTATAGCAAATCCTCATCACAAATTAACTTTTGTTGATTTGCTTTATATTAATTCTATTTGCCATTCCTTTATGTTTTATTGGACCAAGTAATAGGAAATAATTTTTTTTCTATGCCTGCCAAGGGTGTAGTCTGGGAGATGAGAGAAAACCTAGGGATATCGAGGACAGTAAGGGAACACTGATGGTGGCATTGGTGTTGGAATGCTGCATGCCTGAAACAACTCTATTATGAATAAGTCTGTAAATCACAGTGTCTCAATAAACATTCCTGGAAAAGAATGGTGCAGCCTGGTGGAGGGAATTACAGTAGTGCTCTGTACCATTAAAAAAAAAATTAATGTTATTGCAAGCTACAATACCTCAATAAAAAAAACAAATTCCAAAAAAAAAAAAAAGAAATCATGGGGGCCAGAGTGACTGCACAGTGTGTAGGGCACTTGCCTTGCACGTAGCCAACCCAGGTTCAATTCACAGTCCACCATAAAGTCCTCCAAATATCGCCATGAGTGATCCCTGAATGCAGAGCCAGAATTAAGTCACACCAGGTATATCCCCCTCAATAATGAAAATTTTTTTAAAAATTTAATTTTTTCAAAATCTCATGGTGACATATAGCACAGCGGTAGGGCGTTTGCCTTGCACGCAGCCAACATGGCCGACCCGAGTTCGATTCCTCCGCCTCTCTCAGAGAGCCCGGCAAGCTACCGAAAGCATCTTGCCCACACGGCAAAGCCTGGCAAGCTACCCGTGATGTATTCGATATGCCAAACATGGTAACAAGTCTCACGATGGAGACATTACTGGGCCTGCTCGAGCAAATCATGAACAACGGGAGGACCGTGACCGTGACCGTGATGGTGACAAATTTGGGTAAATTTGCACTGAGCAAATTTCATAAACCACTTTAAGAAAATCCAAGCATCACACTAACTTTATAATGACTGATACTGCATTTTGCTAAAATTATTTCAAATGAAATGTCTACAGAACTTAAGTAATCTAAATAATTAAGAACCAAGTCAGTTTCCATTTTTTTGAAGTAGATATATTCATAGAAAATAACATCTCTGTTTAAAAGTTACAAATCTGGATACAGTTAACTTTTTATATAGTCATGAGAAGATGAAACTAATATGCCTATAATCTTCCTACAGTCACTCTTTCCATAATTACTGGCAATAATTCCCATTATCTGGCACTATATGGCCCTGTACACACAATGCTAATCTCCTTGCCTTTATTTTCTCCTTTGAGCCTCCCAAGAAGTTGCTGAATTCATCCAGGCTCTGCAGGCTAAGAGTTCAGTATCTAGGCCTGAAAGCGCAGTGCTAGACCTGGGAACACTATGAACCAACTCGGCCCCCCCCGCCCCTAGTACTTAGGGGCCACCATGGTTATGCCAGAGGAGCCCTGCAGTGCCAGGGGATGGAACTCAGGGACTCACATATACAAGGCAGTTGCCCCAGCCCTGTGAGCTATCTCCCCAGCCCCAAGTCTCTTAATTGCTTTTTAAGATTGAGGTATCACAGCTCTTGTGACAATTTTTTATTCATCAAACATTTCAAGTTTTATTTTCCCATTTGCTATAAGCTAAGGACAGGCTCTCTATTAAGTAGATAACTTTATAGACAGTCATAATATTTTCATTATAAAGTTTACTGAACTTTTCTATGAGGTTTGATCACCATGATGTGTTAAATGACTTATTTCATATTAATTATAAACTGTCTTAATTAATGGAAAGAATTTTTTTATGTCAGAGCTTCAAAATGACTTGAAATTACGAGTAAACTAAACTTCCCCAAAAGAATATTCAAAGTACCTAAAGGAGGGGCTGGAGCAATAGCACAGCGGGTAGGGCATTTGCCTTGCACGTGACGAACCCGGGTTCAATTCCCAGCATCCCATATGGGTCTCCTGAGCCAGGAGTAACCCCTGTGCATCGCCAGGTGTGACCCAAAAAGCAAAAAAAAAAAAAAAAAAAAAAGTACCTAAAGGAGCCCAGGGGATAGCTCAGAGACACTTGCTTTGCAACACAGTCCACGAACCGTCGTCCCCCCCCCACACACACACACACGGGCACAGTTCTGTCACATTTGTTATCAGGAATCCCCAGTGCCACAATAGAGTGTGAGACCACGAGTCCCTCATGGCCTGGTGTACACAAGCACTATACTAAAGCATGTGACCCTCGGGTACATGAGCACTGCAGTCAAGAGCACTGTGAGCACCATGGTACCCAGAACATGCATGAGCATCACAGCTAAAGGAGGGCACCCCCATGGCCAGACTGGTAAAGTGTGCATGCTCCACAAACACTGGGTGCAACACCTGCAGCAACAAAAAGGAAAGGTAAGGTGGGAAAATGGAGGTCAGGGGCAGTGTACGAAGGAGTAATAAATGAGGAAAACATGAAGGAAGGGCAAGAAAGAGAAGGCAGAAATAAGCACTCTCCGAATCCAATAGGCCAAGTCTGTCCTGGCAGTCCACATAATCGACTGATCTGACAAATACTGCTGAGGAAATGTTTACATGGACTTTTCAGGATGAAGCAACTACCAAACATTTTGGGTTTTTTTGGGGGGGAGGAGGTTGCGAAGTAGTTCTGGGCCATGCTCAGGGGACCAACTGATCAAACCCAGGACAGCCATGTGCAAGGCAAGCACTTTACCCACTGTATTATCTCTCCGGGCTGGAGTAATAGCACAGTGGGTAGGGTGTTTGCCTTCCACGCAGCTGACCCGGGTTCGATTCCTCTGCCCCTTTCGGAGAGCCCGGCAAGCTACCGAGATTATCTCTCCAGTTCCTGTTTTTATTTGTTTTATTCTTTTAAAGGCAAAACATTTTATTTTTTCTTAGTGTTCTATTGTGTACACTTGGGGATGTTGGGGCAGGAGATGGGTACAATGGTGTTGGAATTGTGTACCAATAAAACCATCATTAAGTTGGTTAAATCACTGTGCCTCAATCAACAAAAATACTTTTTTAAAAAATGTTTTAAATTTTCATTTTAGTTTAAATTCCTATTATACAATTTCTATTTTAGAAAAGATTTTATAATTTTTATTTCTTTCATTTCTGAAGTAAATTATGTTTCTTGAGCCTCACACTGGGCACTGAGAGAAAATGATAGTTTGTACAGTGACACTGGGATTAACCAATGAGGCGGGCTGAGACCAGGTGACCATTGGGGACTCAGATCCGAGAAACACTATCAGAGTGGTCAAGGGCTGAGGAAATCAGCCAGTATCTCCACTGACCTGTTACAACCCTGCACTTCAGTTGAGAAGCTAAAGCTTTAGAAAAATCCACTGCAGACTCCATTCTACTACCAGAAATTCTCTTTTCTCTAGTCCTAGCACCCACCAACACGGAATGTTCTCCATCCAATCTTCTCAAAGGGAAATAAACCACCAACCTGAAACAGAGGTTCACTGCTACCAAAACAACGTCTGTAAGCTGGATTGACCCAGAAAGAGTGTGAGAAGAGGGTTCCTGAACTATCCATGGGCCTAGTAGAGACAGGTGAGTGCAGTGGATGCTGTGGAGGCAACAGGCTACTTAAATTTTCCCTTACTTCCAGTCCTCCTGGGAATTGAAAAAATGATCTGATGCTTATAAATATCAAGGGTCCAAAGAGACAAAGCATAAAAGCACACAATGATACCTGACACGAATCTGTGGTCTATGTGCTCTACTTATTAGCCTTCATTCCTGACTGGACAAGGCAGTATCAAGCACAGCAGACACTGTGCACTACAGCTATGAAGACACTAAGTTCTGCCCAGCCCAACTGCTCAGGCTGATGAAAGAGAAAGGAGGGGGGGAGGGCAAGAGAGGCGGGTGGGGGGGGGGGGGGAGAGGAAGAGAGAGAGAAAGAGAGAGAGAGAGAGAGAGAGCGAAAGAGAGAGAGGTGTCAGCATTACAAAAGGATCATAATGCCTCTCAGCCACCTGCAAATTTTATATAATACACTCAAGAGATCAGAAGTACCTTGGGCCGCCAAATGGCTCCTGGTCCACAGGGACTGACCCAAGGTAACAGGGGTTTTCTTAACGTCAGCAAAATTCATGTATGCGGAATGTTTATTTTTTTAAGGATTATTTTCTTTAATTAGGCCCTGTTATAAGTTACATTTTTTACATTTGTTTGGTACTTTAATCTACATTCTCTTCACATTTCAAAAATTGACCACTCTCAATTGAAACAGCCAACCCCATAGGATACAGTTAATCTTTTATTCATAAAGGGCATATGAAGCATAATATGCCCACTAGAGAAGCAAAATGCACTTACGTAGAAGTAGTCTATTAATGAATCATTATTAAGCCAACCTAAAATACTTGAGGTAACTACTATGTAACTATTATATAAGGGCACAAAGATCTGATAAATAGAAATGATATGATCAAGTCCTTTAGGCACATGTTAAGACTTTGTTTTCTTTGATTTATAGAAGTAAAATAAGTCAATACACAGTACAATACACTGACTGAAAAAAGAGTAATCCCACCTCAAAATGGGGGAAGAAAAGTCTTAGTATCATTTCCATGAGGTAAGAACTTTTGGTTTCTCATTTTAAAATAAGATGAGATGACATGTAAATGACCAACTCCCTCTATTAAACTATGTCTGCACTTATTATAGCATTAACAATGAAATATTTCTCTCCTCCTCTCTTAACAAAAAAGGATCACAGCAGGCCCACCTCAAAGGAGTGTTTTGAAGCTCACTATTTGTAAAGACCTCTGAACCCAGTAGCTAACAGCAACTAAGTAAATGCAAAGCATTATAATTGAGAATGGTGATATAAAAGCAAAGATGGATTAATAGAAAATTACATTTGTGATTGGCATACTGTCATACTGCCCCTGTGGATTTGTTCCTTCAGAGCACACCGTCTGTGAAAGGTCACTGTGAGTAGAGAAAAAAGATCCTACGGGGAGTTTAAGTAGCCTACAATGAAGTATTAGTAATTAAGGAAGTGGTATTTATTATTGCTCTATCTTCATTTGGGAATCATTTCTACTAATTAAGAGAAAATTAATAGTGATTTGTTAAAAAAATGATGGCGAATGACAATTCAATCTCAACTCTAATTGTCTAGTTACAAAGTACATTACTTTAACAGAGAACATTTTTAAAAGAACAAACTATTGGAGCTGGAGGGATTGGGTAACAGGTACGGCACTTGCCCTGCATGTGGCAGACCCAGGTTTGATCCCCGATACCTCAAATAGTCTCCAGAGCACTGCCAATTTCTGAATAGAGAGTCAGGAATAACTCCTGAGTATTGTCAGGTGTGGTCCCAAACCCAAAAATAAATTAACTAAATAAAATAAAGAACAAACTATTTTTCTCATCAAGTCAACTATCTTCCAAAAAAATAAAAATCCCTAAAAATATTTTCCAGGGAAACTTGTATTCCAATAATATGCATTAGTTAAAATTCAAGTATCTACTGCATAGGTGTCATTATAGGCCTTTCACGGACATTACCTCATTTATTATTTTATCAATTATCCCTTAAGTATCACTGAACACATTTTGAAATGGAAATGTTGTCAGACAAAAGTTTAGATTCTTGCCAGTCTAAGGATTTAAAATCAGTCACTTTCAATACAATTCCTTCCATTATGTCTTACCTGGTTGTGCTAATAATCAAATGACAAAGTCATTTAGCTTCACTAAACTTCAGTTTTCTCATCAATCAATTTAGAGGATTAAAATAATCCTAAAGTTGACCTCCACAATCTTCTCTGTCTCTCTCTCTCTCTCTAAAATTCACTATTTTATATTTTGATCATTTGAAAATAAACAAATCTGGGGCCAGAGAGAAAGTACTGCAGGTAGGGCACTTCCCTTACACTCGGCTGACCCGGGCTGAATCCCTGGTACTACACATGGTCCCAAGCCCACCAAGAGGGATCCCTGAGCACAGCGCCAGGAGTAAACCCTGAGCACCCATGGGTGTGGCCTCCAAAACATAAACAAATAAAAATAAACAAACCGGTGGTTTCCAATACACTCATAATGCTGTGCAAATATCTAATGCTACCAACTGTCTAATTCAAGAATATTTTGGTCACTCCAAAATGAAATAGCCTTTAAACTATCATTCTTTCTTCTCCCCACACTATTCTGACCCTGGCAATTGTCAATCTGTTTGCTGTTTCTATGAGCCTGTATAATACCTTTTTGTCTGACTTTCAAAAATGAACATTTTTAAGTTCATCCGCACTACAGCATATACAAGCATTTCATACCTTTTTATGGCTCAATAATATTTCTTTCATTATGTGTGCATGTCACAAAATGCTTATCCATTCATTCACTGCTGGACATGTGGTTTCCATCTGCTGGCTTCTGGGATGTCTAGTATTAAACGCTACATGCTATAAATATGTGTATATATAACTGTTTGCGTCCTTATTTTCAAGTCTTGTGAGTATATATTTTTTGTCTTATTTTTTTCCAATAAATGGGATTTAGGCTCCCCAGTATCTCAAATAACTCTAGGGAGACTATGGTCAGGGTTCCAGTTCTTCTTTCTGTAGTCAGTTTCTCCCTCTTCCACCCCAGCCCTTCCCACCCCCTACCCAACCCTAACCCCACTCCGCACATACAGCCTCACTTTCCACCGGATCCAATTTAGGTTCTATATGCAATCACTAAAATTACTCCCCTTTGTTTAGAAAGCCAAGCCTTTGTCCCTTTCTCTGATACACCTGGCAGAGACAACCACCCCACACTCCCCCATGGGCAATTAAATCCAATTATCCATCAATTCAATAGAAGAACCATAGCAACTAAAGATGAAAAAAATGTATAATTTTCCAACAGATCTCATTTCAAATTCATGGTCACAAATCTCAAATGGGCAATCAACAACTGTTCAAGCAAAGTGATAAAATTCTGAAATACCTGATTTGTTCACTTCCGCATCATCCAAAATACCTATTTCATATGCCCTGTTCTCAATCATCAACTCATCCACTTTCCCACTAAGTAAACAGAAGTGATCAGAATAATTTTCTTCCCACCAGCAAAACACATATTCATGCTTCTCTCCTATTATAACAGATAATAATGATCCCACTACTCTTAACGCCCAACCCTTTATCTGTGCTCTGGATCTCACACCTGCTCACCATATGAAGGAAATTATACCCCTTTCTCTAGCCTACACCATCAATTTCTTTCCCAGTCGATATGCAGCACCAGCATACACATTTCCAGTCACTAAACCAAAATTCCACTAGATAACTATCCCGTTTCTCTGCTCATTTGGTTCTTTTCAGCTCTCCCTCCTATTCTTTCTTTGGCTTAACCCCAATCAAGTTTAGTTTTCCTCTCAATTATAACTAAAATCACAATTGTCAAAGCTAGCAAAGAAGTGCATGAGTCAGATGGAAGCAAGGTTCAAATCTTGGCTCCATCACTTTCTAGTATCCATTAAGGGGATGACATTCACTGAGTCTTACTGCCTTAAATCTACAAAATGGGGAACATACATATCTCGCTTACAGCTGCAAGGGCCAAATTAGTCTTCCCAGTCCCTCTCCCCTCTAAGCAGGATGTGTCATAACTTACCCCTCAAGAAATGCCTCTTTCTCTGGTCTCCGACTGCCATAAACTTCTCCCACTTCACTTGCCCATAAGACGCTCTCCCAAAGTGATTAATTTCTTCCTTTATCATGAATGAATTATAACCTAAACCTCAGAAATGTGCAGAATGTAGTTTCTAATTTATCATTTTCTTCCAAACCCCCGCATGCTGACTAAACCAGCTCCACCTGACACTCAGCTGCTTCATCCCCAACAAGCTCGGATCAGCCACTCTCCTTTCCTTCACACGGGACTTCTATGCCTGGCCCAATCTGAGTCATGTTTCTAGAGTCCACGCATTTTCTTTCTTGTAATATTTCTAAATATCTATCCACTGCCCAACAGTATTTCCTCCTACACTGTAATCTCCATGAAGGAAAAAAGAAAACCTGTCTATACACTAATCTCCTGCCCAGCACAACACTTTGCACAGTATTTAATATTAACAAAATGCAAGCTATTAAAAGGGTTAAATCTTATTTACCCTTTCTGGGGAGGTCGGGAGGGGGCATGGGGCAGGGGTCACACCCAGCCGTACTCGGGTTGCTCCCAATAATAATGCCAGAGATCAAACCCAGGCCTCCTTTATTGAATTTATTATCATTTCGTCGTCTAAATGTCTAATTTCATTGTCAACACTTTTATTTCAAAAATACTTAAACCAGGAACAGTCCAATCATTTCCAACCCATAAAAACCAAATCAAACAAAATTTCAAAGTACTTCTAAGCACATTTTATTATGTTTGAAGAACTTTCAGTGGTTTGAACAATTTTCAAATGCCTCTGGATTTCAAAAATTAAAGAGGTTTGGAAGCTAGGAAAGTCAAGTGAAGGTTCCTCTACTTTGGAATTCCACAAAAAATTTTTTTTAAAAATGTAGCCAAAGGATGACTGCCAAATTCTTAAATGTATAAACTTGCTGTCATGTTTTTAAAAATTCTCTCCTCTACTATTATCATTGTGTAACAATTTACAATAGAAAAATTAGAAGTTCTAAGCAAGTTTTTAAAAAGGGGCGTGGGGGGAGGGGGTGACCCAAGACATGGTATAGGAAGAAGGGCATTCCCCTGACATGTGCCAACCCAGATCTGATCCCTAGCACCATACCAGTACTGATCCCTGAGAACGAAATCAGAAGTTTCAAGCACTGCCACGCATGATCCAAAAAGAAACAACCCCTCCCCCCACCCAAAAAAGTAAAAACAGCATCTTAAGCAGTTATTTGTACACCCAAATTCATAAAAACATTTACAAAAGCCAAGGAAAAGGGAGGGAAAGCATTTTCTCCTCATGAATACTACAAGCTATCATACTCAAATTGTGCATTCATACTGTATATGACTTTTACTAATCAAAGATAATGTTTAAAATAGTGGGGTGTTTACTTTATAATAAATTTGTGTTTTTGGTTTGGTTGGCGGGCCACACTCAGTGGTGTTCAAGGTTTACTTCTTGCTCTGTACTCAGGTAAATCCTGGCAATGCTCTGAAGACCATTATGTGGTGCCAGGTATTTGAACCATTTTTGGTGGGAGGCAAAGTGTCTTACCCCCCGTATAATAAGGTTTTATCAAGGATACATACAGAGTGCCCATTAGACAATCTGAAATTTTCAGGAGAAGTTTACATACATACTCAGAGGAATTCATTTTGTGATCTCAACGAGGTCTGCACATTTGCACATAGGATTTAAACACTTCAATATACTTCAAAGTCTAGTATCCTTGAGAAAGACACACTGGTCACACACACAAATTGAGGAAAATAATTTTTGCATTATTCTGACATAAAATATGATATGTAGAAGCATACTGTCATTGAGAAATAAGTACAACACAAATGGATATAAAACAAAATAATCAGAAAACCACAATCACAAATTCTTGTGAATACTTAAACAAACTGATTCCAAATAACCAGGCTTTGTTTACAAAGTAACTGAGCATTTATCTAACAAATAAGGACTGTTTCTATTTTCTCTGTTAGAGAATTTGATTAGATTGCTATTATGTGTTGTACAATGAAATAAAACACATTTTTAAAAGTTTGCTATTGCATTCTTCTGGGGGACATAAAGTAACAAAATAGGAGATTAATACCCAAGAATAGCCGAGATAAGTACCAGGAGGTTCACTCCAAGGCTTAGAGGCCAGCCGGGCATGCTAGGGGAAAAGGCAGCTCAGATAGAGAAGGGAGCACCAAATAAAGGATGTTTGGAGGATCCTCCCAGGATGGGAGATGCATGTTGAAAGTAGACTATAGATCGAACATGATTGTCACTCAATGCCTCTTTTGCAGACCACAACACCCAAAAGGAGAGAAAGAACAAAAGGGAATGTCCTGCCACAGAGGCAGGGTGGGATGGGGGGATGGGTGTGGGAGGGATACTGGGATCTATGGTGATGGAAAATGGGCACTGGTGGAGAGATGGGTATTTGATCATTGTATAATCAAAACCCAAGCACAAAAATTTGTAAGTCTACAACTGTACCTCATGGTGTTTCACTAATAAAATTTTTTTTTAAAAAGTTTGTTAATCTCTACAGGGCTGGCAGGATAGTACAGCAGGTAAAGCACTTGCTCTGCATGCGGCCAACCCTGGTTCAATCCCTAGCATCCCATATGGTTCTCTGAGCACCGCCAAGAGTAATTTCTAAGTGTACAGCCGGGAGTGACCCAAGCACTGCGTGTGACCCAAAAACTTAAAAAAAAAAAGTTTGTTAATCTGTATACTAGTAGAAAAAAGAAATTATGCCCTGAAAAAAAAGAGAGGGCTCTATAAAATGTTTGGGTTTTTCACCTGTTCCTGAAGATTACTCAAAGTAAAGAACCAATTTTTGAGAGAGTAATGTTTCACTTTTTTATGGAAGTTCCTAAATCTTCTGAATACTACCCTTGAATATATTATATTGTCAACATAATACCATATCAACAGCTACATTACTAAATGAGCAAAATAACACAAATCAGGATGATGAATAGAGCACAGGGTTCTGAACTAAAACTGCCTGCATTCAAATGTTATTCAGGCTATTTATTAGTTGTACAATCTAGGAAACTAATTTAACATCTTTGTGTTGCTATGCCTCCATCTACCTACAAAATAAGAGAAAAGAAAGTAATTCAGATCTGGAAGAGATATTTTAAATATTAAGGATGCAATATCTCTTGCACAGAGTAAGGACTATGAAGACTTTCCTCTCTATAACGCTAAATAAAATTGGTCTAGAAATAAAAACAAAGATCATTAACTCAGAAAATTAGTACTGAAAGTCCTAAGTTCTCTAAAAATCATAAATAGCTCATTCTTAGAACACCTAAATCTAAGCATAATCCAGAAAATATGGATTCTGTTGTCCAGAATGTTTTACTTCCATTGTTCAAAATTGCTATTCTCTATAAACAAAATTTTTTAACTCTTCATGATTACCTGGAATCTAAATACTAGGAGGAATGCTTGGGCAAAAAGGCAACTGGGACTAAATGGCAACGGGCTATGACAGCAGCATTCCAAATGGCAACAGGCTGATAAGACAGCAACATTCCCAGAATCAGAGATTACCTTGTCCTCATCGAGGAAGACAGGATTTATGGCCCACCTGGCACCAGGAGGCCACCAGGCTGCATCCATACTTCCTCAAAATCGACCCTCCCCGCCGGCTCCCACCCCAGATAACAGGAGCCAGACCAAGCGCACAGTTCCACTAGTCTTGATTCCTTTTCCCTACCCAAGATAACTTAAAAAGCCCCCTTGGTCTTTCCCAGGGCGCGGCTCTACCCCAGGCTCTGCCCGGGAGCACACTCCACTAAACTTCCATTTCCTTCACTTTATTTGGCTCTAGTCCTCTGTGCAGGACAAGGTTCCCAAATCTACCAGACACACTATAACCTAATAAATTATTCCAAGCCATCTTGGAATTATTTTATTCTCTTTCCTCCTATAAAAATAAATGAGGGGGCTGGAGTGATAGCACAGCAGGTAGGACACTTGCCTTGCATGTCACCAGCTTGGTTTTGAGCCCCAGCACCCCATATGGTTCCCAGAGTACCACCAGGAATGATCCCTGAGTGTGGAGCCAGGAGTAAGCCCTGAGCACCTCTGGTGTAGCCCACATAAACAACAAAAAATTTTTTTTAATAGGAGGGGATAAATTAGGGAAGGAAACACAAGGACAATGGAGGAGGGGGAAAGTACCTACAACAAAGACAGGCTGAGGAGGGACAGAACTGGGGACACTGGTGGAGGGCAGTAGGGACAGGTGTTGGAACAATGTACACCTGAAACTCAATCATAAATATCTATGTAACAAATACATAAAAATTAATTAGGGGCTGGAGAGGTGTACAGGGGTACTTGCCTCTCATACAGCCAAACCCTACTCAATCCCCAACACTGAAATGGTCCACTGAGTCCCACCAGGAGTGATCTCAGAGCACAGAGCCAGGAGGAACCTCATAAACTCCATCAAGTGTGAGGGGCCCCCAAGACAACGTCTCATGAAAATAAAATAAATTAAAGCGAGAGGTAGAATGTGAAAAGTCAATACTACAGAAAGCACTTTAATATTCTTTTTTCTCAGAATCAGCAACTTTATTGAAAAGGGGAGAGGTCCACCCCCTCCGATCACCCCCCCACCCCCCCATCCACCATTCCCTGAGGTCAGGCCTCAGGTATGGGCCCTCCATGCAAATCCTGCAGTCTGAGAATGGCTTTTAAGTAAATTTCATTTTGGCAAATGATTACGCATGAATCAATAAACATTGAAATAATGATTTCATTTATTTGTTCTATATGTATCTGATTAATAGACTTTAATTTTGTTGATGAAAACAAGAGAACTCTATTGTTATATAAAGATTAGAAATATAAACAGCATTTCCCACAACTACTGACTTCACAAATTATTCTGAATGTTATTTCTCAAATAACACAGGGAATGCCAGTGACAGGGAAGCAAAGAGTTCTGCTGCCCCCTAATGAAATAAACAAAACACAAAAATCACTTGGAAATCTCCTTCTGAGGTATCTGTGGAAAAGGAAAATAAGATTCTTTTGTTAAGTGCAATAGACTAGCACTAAAACAACGGAAAACAACTAAAACATATCTCAAACTACTGTAGGAAAAGCTGTAATCTCACCAGCTTTCATGATAAAATTAGTAGCAAAACAGGAAAGCCTTGAGACAGAAAAGTTCTAAGAGAAAAAAAGACTAGTACAACAATGTTATCTAATGTGATAGCAATGAGAACGTCATTTACTGCAGGCGACACTTTTCATGTGTACGTTGGAAGGGTATGAGAAGGATTCCAAGAAACTGTACTTGTTGGTGAATTACAGTATGTTTTCAGCCCAGCAGCTCACTGGTAAATACCATCAAAATATTCTCTCCTAGTTTGCACTGACTAATCCTCCCAGAATTACTTTAACACCTGAATATTTTCAGGACTACTACCATGAAAAATAAACATGTAAAAGAAACTGACCTAGTGTTTCCTACTTTAAACAAAGGCAAATTTCACAAGAATTGACAACGTTTGTATTTCAGGGTACTCTGCATTATAAACCAGTCAGTGGTAACTTCTCTACTTCCTCTCCATTTACTTAAACTTGCCTTCCAAAAAAATAGCCACAAGGGTCTAGAGAGATAGTACAGACAGAGATTCCAGTGTTTGCCTCACATGCAAAC
Source organism: Sorex fumeus (assembly GCF_029834395.1). NCBI lineage: Eukaryota > Metazoa > Chordata > Mammalia > Eulipotyphla > Soricidae > Sorex > Sorex fumeus. Next base: position 15,925,269 of record NW_026606108.1, on the reverse strand, counting down.
CGTGTTTGTTGCAGGCTTGACCTCCGCATCCCATCCCAGGTCCCCCCAGCCCTGCCAGGAGTGAACCTTGAACACAGAGCCAGGAGTAAGTCCTGAATACTGCCAGATGTGTACCCCCTCCCACCCCAAAAAATGAATGAAAATAAAAACACGCTTCAAATACTCGTTCCTTTTACTGAAAATGTTAGCCCTTCCAGGATTGCCAAAGTCTCATTTTAGAACAGAGCAAAGGCTGGGTTGGTGGGCAAAGGTGGAGTAGTATGTGGTCCTTAATAAGAGGAACTGGATTCAAATTAGCAACAAGACGCAGAGAGATGGCTCAATGGGCTGAAGGGCATGACTGGCACATGCAAAGCTCCAGATGAGAGCTATGACATCACAAGGCCTCAGGGGCACTGCAGTCTTGGAGGCCCCCAGTACCCGGTGAATTCCTCTTCCTCCCTCCCCCAAAACAAAAAACAAAATTATCAAACAACCTTGTATAACAAGAGTACAAAGGAATAAAGTACTGGGTCAGAAAAACAGGGAGAAAGTGAACAAAATAAAAAGGATAAAGAAAATCTGGAGACAAGAAGCGAGCAGGAGTTAACTGTTCTTTTGCTCTCTAAGGACACACTCCTGTGGGGGATGGCAGGGACGAACTCTCTTTTCACTACATGCCTCCAGCTTAGGACACCCACAAAAGATCCAATCAATGCAATGCTGCAGGGAGAAGAAAAGATAAAGGCTCAGAGAAGGAAGTGACTACAACAGGGAAATGGCCTTCACTTTTGTATGCTCCTTGTTGGTTGTCTTATTTTGTTTTGTTTTATTTTTTTTTTGAGTGTGCCAGTAGAGATGGTTCTCTACTTGTGCATACTTCTACACATTACAGGGATAACCGAATGCCTGTTGAGTTTCAAAGTAACAACATAAAAGAAAATATAATCACACTCAAGGCTGTACCTCTAACGTGTTTGAATTCATATGTATTTATTTCTGGACAATAAGCTTAAAAAACACAACTAAAAGCACTATTCATTCTTTGCTACTTCCAGGGCAGGCGTGCTGGTATATTCTGAAGACATTACAAAGGAGCTAGGAGGACACAACATCAAAATTTAAGATGTTTTAGAGTATACTCAATGTTTGGACAAAATAGGAGCTTTCTAGCCTATAAATTGGATTTAGTTACTCCGACAACATAAGGCAGTTATAAAAATAAAACAGTAAATATAAAGAACTCATATGTATCTATAAACCTTTGCATGTGTGTTTTCACTCATAGAATACTCCCAGTCTATATCTATACCAGTGAGTTCCAGATTATTATCCTAAATTGAAGTTACCAATCTCATAGAAGAAAAAATTTTTCGCTAGGGCACTTGCCTTGATTGGGCCAATCAGGGTTCAATCCCCTGTATCTCATATGATCACTAGGTGTGGCCCCCAAAGTCCTCCCCCCACCCCCGCCCGCCCCTCTTTAAAAAAAAAAGCAGCAAAACAATAAAAGAACTAGGGTTAGTGTCTAGTCTGACTTAGTTGTCCACTACAAAAAGTTGAATTGAATACTGGGGGACTTTCTTCCCCAGTTTCTAACAAGCACATATATGAAAACTACTATCAAGAAAAAGCTTGAATAATGCAAAACAAGAAAAAAAGAAATGAAATGAATCAGGAAATAAATTGAAATGCAATTCAGCTTATAAAACAGACTTGCTCATTCAGTACACCAAAACCATTTTATTTTTGATGGTGATGATAAAGATGACAGCAGTGAGCATTTACTGAGCACATACCAAAACACTAGGCATTGGACTAAACACTTTACAAATACTGGGTACTTAGAGAGAAAGAAGTTGAGGGAGGGAGGGGGAGAGAGAGAGAGAAGTACCTACCATAGAGAGAGAAGTACCTACCATAGAGGCAGACTGGGGGTGGGGGTGGGGGTGAGGGAAGGAGGGGTGATGAGAGGGAAACTGGGGACACTGGTGTTGGGAAATGTACACTGGTGGAGGGATCGGTGTTGGAACACTGTATGACTGGAACCTAATTAAGAACTGCTTTGTAAAGATCTATCTCAGTGATTCAATAATAAAATATTAAAAAAATACTGGGTATTTAATCTTCATAAAACCTTGGTAGACAGGTAATATTACTTTCATTTTATAGATGGAAAGACTGATACTTACAAAGACTTGTCCAGGGTTACAATGCCATTAAATTGCAAAGAACATATAATATACCAGTTTGACTCTTAAGCATAAAATGCATATTATTTCTTGGAAAAAAAAAAGTGTGGGGAATCAAATGACACTATTGAATAGTAAATTTGTAAATTAAATGTACTTAAACCTTATTCAATCACCTAACTTTTTGTAGTAGATAAGTAAGCCAGACTAAGTACAAATCCCAGTTATTTTATTGTTTTCTACTTTTTATTTTTAAAAAGGGGTAGGACTTGTGGGCCACACCCAGTGGTTCTCAGGGCTTACACCTGGCTCTGCATTCAGGGATCACTCCTGGCAGAGTTCAGGAGACTGTATGGAATACAGGGGATTGAACCGTGGTTGGCCCCATCCAAGGCAAGTGCCCTGTCCACTACAGTATGGCTCTACTCCCTAATCCTGGAAAACAAAATGCGTGTCATAAAATAAACGGTGGCGGAACCAACATAGAAGTAATATCCCCATTCTTCAATGCCTATTACAAATAACAATCTCTATTATTTATTCTCCATCATATCTAACTACAGTTATTTCTCCTTCCTTAGCTCTTCCAGGGTACCTTATCTTCACCCCTACTTCCTAAAGTGGGCAGTAGTCACTCCCTCATTTCTATTATCGATACAATAAAAATATAATCAATACTTCTCATCAGTATCTGAAATATTTCTATGTTCCAGTAAAAAAAAAAAAAGTTGCATGGAAATTCTTGACCCTTTCTGAACATGTAGAAGTTTTCTGTACCAGGAGAAATGACCAGTTAGCATAAAACTAATCAGAAATACTATTTTGTTAAGAGCTGAGTTTTAAACATGTGCCCACGCATAATACACACACACATACACACAGTAGTACAACTCAAACCATCTTCATAGTTCAGGCTCTGACTGGCTAGAAAACATTTCCTTTAGGGCATGTATGCAGACAAATACCAAAAACATTAAAATCACAATTTTATATGACAAATTTTCCCACTGCAGAATTGAGAAGACATGTTGAAATTCTTATCCAAAAAGCATCTTGCAAGACAAGCCATTTCTTCAAATAAGTAACTAACTGATGTGTACATCATTGCTATTACAGTGTATCACAAATATAGGATCTATCGATTTGCAAATCCTTATGTAATTTTAATTAAATTGTGCTTAATTTTTCAACCCCAAGAACAAAGAACCTTGTTCACAACAAAACATAAGGCCTCATAAACAAAACACATCATCTCCATGGAATATCCTTTCTTACCTTTGAGTCTTCATTGCTCACTCCTAGCTGTATCACGGCGTGGGGAGATTTTAGTTTTGCTTGAGCAGAGTTAGCCATCTGAAGGTTAAGCTGCCATCCAACCGTCTCCAGCTATAAAAGACAAGTGCAGATTGGAATCAGATGGTACAGAAGGAAGAAAATAGTCAACTCCAAGCAAATCTCCACTCAGCGGGCATAAACATGGACAGGTTGGACTTCAGGAAAGGCAGTTCCCGAACCTGCACGCGCAGCACATTCTCCCTGCGGGCTCTGTAGACTGGCCAGTTGCCAGATCTGTCAGATTCATGAGTAAAACTAGGCTTTAAAAACACTGTGTTCTAAAAATAAAGAGTTCTAAGAGGAAGCCACGGAGTGCACTAGAAGTCAATGGTTCTCAAATAGCAAACACATCACTGTTATTAAAATAGTGCATTTGAAAGTCAAAAGATTTGTAACTAGTTCAGACACTTCAACTAGTCAATAACATTTAGTGGCCTACCTTTATCTTTCAAAATCTTTTCATTAGGTAGAACCCAGGTTAAAAAAAAGAATTTTTTTTAATTTAGTAAAAAATTATACTACCCAGATGGTAAGAGGTTCACACTTTTAGACACAGTACGGCTGGAATACGGCCATCAGAGAACTGACATCTACTGGCGAGCAAGCAGGTCTCCCCAAAAGATTAAGCTTTCTAAATTTCTACTGTGGCTCCAAGTTGTGACAGAAATTAATTAAAACATTTCCTTTAAACTTATCAGCATAACAGCAAAATTTAATCAGGTAAGGAAAAATAATGAAGTCAGATTATAGCTGTGAGTTTTCTTTTAAAATATCGAACAATATAGATGCCACTTGATTGAACTTACCAGTTTACTGGTTTCTCCCATCTCAGAACCGTGAAGATTAAGATTTAATTTCTAGTCACTCTCTAGTATCAATATTTAAGGAAGTTTTGTAAAATGCAATTGTCTCTGACAAAACACTAATGCCCATTTTGGTAAAACTACCTGAGTTAGGCTAGTAATAATGGCAGCTTCGTGGCAATTTTTACTTACCAGAGTACTAATTGCTAAAGATTGCTCAAGAGCAAGAAGCACAGGAATGACTCAAAGCCAAAATAGAAAAAGTAATGAAAGTATTATCTGTTCAAGAGAGGATATAATGTGAAAAACTACTGCTCTGCTTTTTCAGGGACTAAGCCTTTTAGAGGCAACAGGTACAGTGGGGATAGATACTGTAATCCATAGTACCACAAGATTAAAAAAAAGAAAAGAAAAAAGCTTAATGGTGCAGGTAGGTAAGAATCCATAATGCACGATCTTTTAGCTCACTGGTGGAGTTAGCACAGGTGAATTTTATATCCAACAGTAATGTACAACAAGAAAAAAGTCAGACCCACTCTCAGATATCTCAGCATCCTAATACATGTCACGGCCTTCACTGAAAAACACCTTCTTGGTATTCATGAGAACCTGTGAGATGCAGTTTTCACCTCATTCAACAGATCAGATCCCTATTTTTAGGCACTTAACATAAATGATAAAGATGAATATCATGAAGATAAAAATAAACAAATCCCCATTGTAATGGAACCCCTGTATAAATTAATGCAGCTTCGTCACCACATGAGATGGGTGAATTAAAAAGCACTGAACTTAAAGTTTATGCTTCTCCTCATGTATAAACTGCACTTACTATATGACTTTGCTTAAGTCACAATCTTTCAAATCTCAAGTATCTCATAAAATAGAAATGAATCTTCCTGAACTTTACAAAATAACTGGTATTATCAAGTACGGAAAAAGCATGTTCAAGATGTTTTGGAAGCTGCACAGCATTACAAACAATACATTCTGTTCACCTAATTTTTCCTATATCTTCCAACACAGTAGGCACCCTCTGTTCATTAAAACAAATCAAAGAATATTCATATGAATCTTTTTTTTCTTTTTGAGTCACACCCAGTGATGCACCCTGGAAACCCTGGGTAAGGCCTAGGACTTTCTTTTCGTGCAAAGAGTATGCATTTCAGCCTGAGTTTGAGGCTCCCAGAGAAATCAGGTGGTGGGGATTAACTTCCATGTTGAAAAGACCAAGCAGATGTCAGGATGTCAGGTGTGGCTTGGAGGCCACCTGGTGGGGCTGCCGGGCTTTAATCCATGCTGTGTAGGGGATAATAGAAGACTCTATGAGTCTGAGTTTTCCCAGCCAGTCCAGGGCTGGCAGAGGGTGATTGGGACGAAGTAACTGTCTTTCTCTTCCCCGCCTCATATAAGCCACCTCTGGAGGCCCATAAACTTCAAAAGTATTTGCCCCATACCTGCATGAAGAAATATTTTAAAGTAAATAAAATTGCTAAACTTATATATAGGTAAATGTACGTACATAAAAGCACTCATTCCATTTCAGGTAAAATTACCAGCATTCGGAGAACTCAAATGAAGAGAAAATTCAGAATGAATAATGGAAATTATTAAATACTTTGCAATTAAAGAACAATATCTTATATAATAAAAAATGCTTTCTAGGGATCAAGCAGTAGATGGCTTGCCTTGCACGTGTGCAGTCCTGGGTTTCATTCCCAGCACACCACACAGAAACAAAGACACACACACACACACACACACACACGCATGCATGCATGCACACACCACCACCACCACCACCACCACCACCCCACTCACTACATAGCACTTTCATACTTTTTTCTAAAACCTTCACAGAGTGAGAAGGGCAGTTTTCAATTTATGTAATCTAATTAATAACGTTAGCTTTTTGAAGCACTTTGCATAATAAATCTGCATCATCAAGAGAGCACTCTTTGCTGGGAGAATCCATTTGAATGTATATGAGGTGACCCCTCAATAACGGGCATGCATCTGTGTAGATGACTGTAAAGGAATTTTCGTTTAAAACTTAAATTTGGGGCAATTTTTCTTTTGTTTGAAAAAGAGGCTTTTTCATGACTTCTATTGCACTGCAGAGAAACTATGTTCTAAGTAAGTATGTATATTTTACAAAGGGAACATGAGGGTAGCACCAACAGAGGAGTATTCTTCATTGGAAACATATCTGTAAATAGGCAACAGTGAGTGCAAAAGTGCTCCCATTTCCACCTTTCACCTTTTTTGCCTTTGGTAGGAAAAAAAGGTTGTAGAATTTAGACAAAGTAATTTATAATCACCTCAAATGCTTGCATTAGTCAAATCAGCAAAATTTTCAAGTCCATCATTTGAAGGCTCTCCAGGAGATCCCAAATTTTATTACCTATTTTGAAGCTAGCAGTGCCCAACTTAAACAACTGCATTCTAAAACTCAAGAGATTTGGAACTTAAAACAAATCTGCAACAAAATAACATTATAAACGGTGATGAAATTACCAACTCATTTAATAAAAAAAATCCCTACTTTATTCCCTAATAAAAGGAACAAAGGAATATCTACTTCAAAAAATACTATTATGGGCTGGAGCAATCGTACAGCAGTGAGGCACTTCCCCTGCATGCAGCAGACCTAGGTTGGATCCCCAGCACCTCGTATAGCCCCCTGAGTTCTACCAGGAATGATTCCGTGAGCACCACCAGGTGTGGCCCAACAACAAAAAATAAATAAACAAGATAAAATTTCAACAAATACTACTTTTGCATTAAGACAAAACTTCAATTTCTAACATTTCACATATGATTTTCATAAATACTATAAACACATAAATATCAACCTTTGCGAACATTCAATTCAAGAAAATGTCTGTGCTTTTAGGATTCCAGTGATTTTCATTATTGTGCAAGTTCAACTAAGTCTAGATGAAACTGTACATTTCTTGTTACTAGAATCAGACTTTCACTCATTTTCTATGCACTTTAAAATAACAATAGAAAAATGATATAAATACTGGTTTGTGTAGAAGGTAAAAATGAAGTTGCCGTTAACTGAGATAAAAAAAATGAATAAATTTCAAATCTTTGTAATATGAAATTTTAAATGTCTGTTAGGTACTCAATAAAATTATAATGTTGGTAGACTCAGGCTAGAGAAAGAAAATTATGAGGAATATTTGAACTCTGAACTCACAAGCTGATGTCAACTTACCCCTCTGACACCACATATATTCCTCCAGCACTGCCAGGAGTGATCCTTGAACACAGAGCCAAGACTAAGTTCTGAGTACTTTCAGGTATGGCCAAAAACCAAAATCCAACTTTGGGGATGAAGATAACCATATACAGAAACAATTCTGATATAATAAGCTCATATATATAGAAATTTATTTTTCAAAAAGCTACAAAAACTAGTGGGTGATTTCAAGAAAGATATGTCACACAAGATTAATAAGAAAAATCCATTATAGTATATTAGACACAAACAACTAGAGAATATAAAAAACATAACTCCGTATACGACAGCAACCAAAATCATAAAAAGACAAAGTGTCTTAGGCCAGGAATATAGCTCCATGACAAAGTACTTGTCTTGCACTTGTGAGGTCATACGTTTGATCCCTGGTACCAAAAGGTCCGGGGCAGGGGGAGGGGGAAGACATAATGTCTTAGTCTTTGGGGCACCTTTAATAAAATACCATCTGCTAGGTAGATTAACAACAAATGTCATGCTGGGGAGATGGCTGGAGTCATCTCAATGGCTGGAGCACATGTCTTGCATGCTTAGGCCCAGAGTCTAATCCTCAGAAACTGAGCCCCCCAAGTGTGGCTCTGGTGGCTCCTGGGAACAGGGGGCCCAAGCAGCATCACATCGGAGTATCAGAGAGTGCCCCTGAGCTCCCTGAACATTGCTTAGAAAATATCAATCATAATAATAACAACGATTTGTTTCTGACAGTGCCAGTATGGTTGGGTGAGGATCCCTTCCAGATTGATGCCTTTGTATTCTCACACTGCAGGAGTAGGGGCAAGAAAATTTTTTCCTGAAGGGTGCTAATTTCATTCATGAAGGTTTTGCCCTCATGAGGTCAACATGGCCACAGAGATATCCTGCAACCATCACATTGGGGGTTAGGTTTCAATATTGTGAATTCAGAAGGACATATTTTATAACACATAGATAACTGTAATAAAATGTGTATAAATGTTGGCATTGAAAAACTAAAAAAATTATTTAAATTAATTAAAGCACCAACAAATGGAAATATATACCATGTTCATGAATTAATTTATTTTGGTTTTGGGGCCACACCCGCCACTGCTCAGGTGTTACTCCTGGCTCTACACTCAGGAATTACCCCCAGCAGTGCTTGGAGGACCCTATCAGATGCTGAGGATGAAATCCGGGTTGACCGTGTTTAATTCAAGCGCACACCCCACTGTACAATCTCTCCAGCCTCCAAGTTCATGAATTTAAAGGGTCACAGAGATAACTGACAGGCATAGAGCTGAGAGCATGTGCATGAGAGCTGATCCCCAGCACCACAAGGTTCCCTGAGCATCAGCAGAAGCAATCCCCATCACTGCCTCAGGAGTAGCCTCAGGAGTAGCCAGGGAAGTCCCCAAAACCAAAGCACAAAAACTTGAACAGATAATTCACAAAAGAAGACATACAAATGGCCAATGAACACATAAAAGATGCTCAATGACCTTATGTTCAATATCCTTGCAACAAACTGAATGACCAAAATTTAAAAGACTCTGAATTTTAAATTTAACATTATCAAGCTGTCATCAAGAAGAAACTATTGTCCGAATTCCAGGGAGTATAATCACTTTGGAACACCACTTGGCATTTTTTTTATAAAGGTAAATATACTTACCCTACAATCCAGTCAATCCACCTGAAGTATTTAGCCAAAAAAAATGAAAATACGAGTCCATGAAAAGACCAGATTATAGTATTAGCAGATTTAGGCCCCAAACTGGAAATATCCCAAATAACTATCAACAGGTAAATGACAAATTATATATATATATATATATATATATATATATATATATGGAAAGACCACAACCTATAATTTAAAAAACAAGAAACTTTAAGACATGCCTCAGCATTTGCTATTAAAAATCATACTCAGAGGAAGAAGCTACAAAGAAAAAGGGACAGTTATATGATTCCATTTATGTAAAATTCTAGAAAATGCAATCAATAGTGAAAGAAAGCAGATCAATGGTTCATCTGTGCCTCAACCTGGTGAGGAAAATATTGCAAAGGTGCATGAAGAAGCATGAACAAACATCTGAGGGCAATGAAAACATTCTGTATCTTGGTTGTGGTAACGACCCCGTAGGCAAGGATTCACAGTGTATCAAACTACAATTTAGGAGGGAAGAGATTACCCTACATAAATTATAATTTAATAATATCATTTCTTAAAAGATGCAGTTTTATAAAGGCTGTAACAGAGGAATGCTTACATGCCCTGGAAGAACATATGCAGCAGCCTGATACCCATCACCCACTGTGCCATCCTCTGATCACTGGCAAGAGGAGAAGGCAGCAACATCAGGGTTAGGGCTGGAGAGATAGTACAGCGGGCAATGCGCTGGCCCTGGATGAGGCTCAACCAGTTCGATCTCCTGGGATCCAGGAATGTCTCTGACCACAGAGCCAGAGTAAGCCCTGAGCACTGCCAGGTGTGGCCCCAAAAAACAAAATAAATAAATGAAATCAGAATCTCAGAGATTACGATTCTGCATTATGGCATCCATATTACATAGATGTGAATGGAGTACAAAATGTCACACAGACGCAAACAGGTCCCACTTAGAAATGGAGTGGCCCCTCTCCCAGGTAACAGCCACGTCCACAGCACATGGCACACATCATACTACACAGGGATACCAATAAGGGCATCCCCAAAGGCATCAATAACTCAAGTGACTGTACCAATGCCTTCCTTTAATGGTGCACCATGACATTAAAATAAGAGTTACAACTGTTTTATTCCAAATACAATTTAAAGATATACCCTAACCTATGGGCTGGAGCAATAGCACAATGGGTAGGGCGTTTGCCTTGCACGTGGTCAATCCGGGTGTGATTCCTTCACCCCTCTCAGAGAGCCCGGCAAGCTACCGAGAGTATCTTGCCCTCTCGGCAAAGCCTGGCAAGCTACCCATGATGTATTCGATATGCCAAAAACAGTAACAACAAGTCTCACAATTTGTTGTGACACGTTACTGGTGCCTGCTCGAGCAAATCGATGAACAACGGGAGGTCAGTGCTACAGTGCTACAGTGCTACCCTAACCTATAACCTTAAGCTTGGACAGCACAGAAGGCAACTTTGTCCCACTGCTAGAATGACATGGAACTTAGTTATATTCCTTGGCCACAGATTTTGCCAACATCATGATCCGCAATTCTGAGTTGCCAGGTGTTGAGGGCAAAATGCCGATAAATCATCCTTCATCCTTCAAACTGTTTACCACCTCAGCAGACCAAGAACATATAAAGATAACAGTACAAATTTGAGGAGGGCACTGTAATGCCACTCAAAATTGGTAACTCTCAGATAAAAGCCCATCAGTTCTATTTAGCAACTACAGGTCTTTGAAATGATGATGTAGTAAGATTAATCTCATAAACAGCACAATTCTTTGGCACTAGCAAAATATTTAATTTGTTAATGGTTCTAGTTTTACCAATAGTTTATGAAGCAGATAATATATCAATTTCAAATAAGAGTCTCTTGAATACAAAATTTTTTGAATAGTTGTGTCAACTAACGGCATCACATTTCTCTCCCTGGAGAATATCATTTCAAGCATAAGGAAATTTCAAGAAATGAAATAAACAAAAAAAGGTTAAAGCATAACCAAAATGAAAATGCAAAGGTACTAAAATAAAATACAAAATGTAATTCTATTTTTTACTGTTATTTTCTACACCAATCAATACAAATATCCCTTTTTATAAGAAAACCAAAGTAGACTGAACTTCAAAACAGCACTATTTGTAAAGCAGGATCACTGTGCATTTATTCATTTACCAAGTATTTACTGAGAACTCACTATCTCCCAAGAACCATTTAACACAGAGAAAATACAGCAATGAATAAAACTGACCAAAAGTCTGATACTGGGCGTAAGAGAAGAGAATGGCTCAAAGGACTGGCGTGCTTGCTTGACATGAGGGAGATCCTGATTTTGATCCCCAGCACTGCATGGTCCCCTGAGCACCACCAGGAGTGATCCTTGAGTACCACTAGGTATGGCCCCAAAACCAAAAAATTTAAAAAAAAATAGAAAAAGAAGTGCTGTGTTCTTGTATTCTCTCTTGAACACCTCTCTCACACGCATGCTCTCTCACTCTCCCCTCACAATTTCTAAATTTCTTTCAACAAAAATGGTTTTGCTTCAAAATATATAAAATAAAAGGAGGCGAACAATGCAAGGTGAGAATTTATCTCACTTTATTTATCTGAATTTTCTCACTACATGTAACAAAAAATACAAATAGAAAGCAAAGTCTTGGATTTAGTCTGGGGTCAATAATCTCATCCTTCAGAAATTGCCCCAATGAAATGAAAATATACATTCCTAAAAGGCTATATACAAATGTATATAGAAATATTATTAATAACATTGGCAGAGTAGAAACCATCAAAATGTCTATCAAGAGGAATATAAGTAAATTATGATACTTCACACAATGGATTACTATTCAATAAGAATTACTTATTCAAGTAACAATTAATGTAAAAGAAAACATTATGTTAAAAAAATACATTTCTTTCCTTACAGTCTCAGAAAAAGATATGTCAGTAATATGTAATTTGTTCAGTTCCTACATTTAGTACAGTATAACATATGCAATGAAGTCTATACAGAATTTCAAGAACAAACTAAACAGGATAAAGTTCTATCTAAAAGGGGGATTCGCAAATTAAGATATTATGACTACACAGATGTTATGACTACACAGGCATTCTAACAAAAATTAAACATAAAATCCTGTTCAAAGGTACTGCTGACACAGTAAACACTGATAAAAGAGGGAAGAAATAAAAAGTATAATAAGTGGTGGTGACATTTCAGCCTCAAATTTCCGAAGAGACAAGATAAAGTGTACTTTTTAAAATATAATGGTATAACATTTTAAAGGGCTGGAGTGATAGCACAGTGGTAGGGCACTTGCCTTGCACACAGCCAACCAGGCCGAGTTGGGTTCAATTCCTCCGCCCCTCTCGAAGAGCCTGGCAAGTTACCAAGAGTATCTTGCCCGCACAGTAAAGCCTGGCAAGCTACCCTTGACATATTCAATATGCCAAACACAGGAACAAGAAGTCTCAAAATGGAGACGTTACTGGGCCCGCTCAAGCAAATCAATGAACAACGGGAGGACAGTGCTACAGTGCTGACATTTTAAAATCCCTTACCATATCCTGAAATGGGGCTGGAGCGATAGCACAGTGGTAGGGCGTTTGCCTTGCACGCAGCCAACATGGCCGACTCGAGTTCGATTCCTCTGCCCCTCTCAGAGAGCCCGGCAAGCTACCGAGAGTATCTCGCCCGCATGGCAGAGCCTGGCAAGCTACCCGTGACGTATTCGATATGCCAAACACAGTAACAACAAGTCTCATGATACAGACGTTACTGGGCCCGCTCGAGCAAATCGATGAACATCGGGAGGACCGTGACCATGACGAAATAAAACTTATAACTAAGATAAATTTTCAATCTGTCTCTCACTTATGAGATCTGAGTAACAGAGTGAAAAGGGGTGTTCTTAAAATGAATTAAGGCTGGAAAATGGCTCAACATGCTGGACTGCACCCTTGCAAGCACCATGGCTGTGTCCCCACCCCCTCAGCCCCAAAAATTTGAAAATAAGCAGATCTTATTTTTGATTTATTACTTAATCCAATTATCTTTGAATTTAGATTATTCACTGATAATTCACTGCAAGCACCACATAGTTCACATGAATGGGCCCCTAAATTACTATAAAATATAAAATATAGTCATTGTAAACACGTCTTGTGTTTTTAATCAAATAAGAAGTCACTGCCATTTATTTCTGTTACAATTTAGGTGATATGATTCTTTCACATCCACAACTACCCTAAACAGTTATAAGGCCAGAAAGGGAAACTGGCACTATAGCAACCAGATACAACACTAAACATAAAGGAACAGAGCCTATGAGCCCAATCCCATCTTAACTTCATCACAGGCTGCTCAGGGTAAGATGATCAACTTACACATCTATAGTTGTTTAAAGACATGACATACACACTAGCACACAACATACAAGCTACATAAATCACCCAGCATGACTTGTTAGAAGTAAAATTACTTTTGTCAAATCCCAACTTAACCACTTAGCTACATGACCATGGATTGATCATTTAATCCTTAAGACTTGGTTTGGTTTAAAATATAAACTAGAACTATCCGTGTTTTTTAATGAGATCCAAAGCACTTAGTACAGTATCTAGCCCATAAGAAATACTAAAGTGTTTGCTCTTATGTTACCTTGAACAAGGATCTAAAGGCATTGGATTAGCCATCTATCCTCAGGTGTTGAACTGGGAAAAGAGAATTTTCTATGCCTTCCGGGACCAATGTATAGAACTAATCATTTTCTTTTTTCATTTCAATTAATTATTTTCTTCTGACTTTTTTGTATGTTACTTTTCTGAGAAATAGATAAACCACTTCATAAATAGTAATATGCAGAAAATATTTTTTGAAAAAAGAAATCAGGGTTGGAGTGACAATATGGCTGTAGGGCATTTGCTTTGCACACAGTCAACCTGGTTCATTCCCTGGTACACCATATGGTCCCCAAAGCATTTCTAGGAGTCATCCCTGAAAACAAAGCCAGAAGTAAATCCAGAGCACTGCTGGGTGTTGTCCAAAAAACAAAACAAAACAAAACAAGATATCAATCTACCATCCAAAAGACTAAAGTTAAAATAACTTGCTAATGCAAACAGAAGACATTCAACTGTATAAATATACTGTGTTTACATAAATGTAAGGGGGAAAAATGAACCCCAGGGAAAAAAATAAAAGGAAACCATAGAGAGCAAGCAAATATTAAAAGACAAATGTAGATTTATTGGGTTTTGGTGTTTTTTGTTTTGGATGAGGATAGCTAAATGTAGAATTTTAGAAACACAAAATAGCAAACTTAAATTCTGCACAGGATGAAGGAAAAAGCAGGAATCAAAATGAGAAAGGAAGGAGTGACATGAAAAACACTTGGGAACTCTTAGAATACGGAGCTAAAAAAAAGATAAAAATAAAAGGGCATTTCTGAAAAACCTACAACTAACATCTGACATAAAGGCAAGAAATTGATTCTTTCTAAAACTGTTTTTAAACTGAACAAGGCAAGATGTTTGAATTTACAGTCCTATTCAACTTAAGAATCACTATAGGAAGGCATGAAAAACAAAGTTGAATAGACTGTAAGGAAGAGATAAAACTATTGCCACACATGGGAGAATATTACTGTATACCCCTCCCCCAAAAATCACAGACTTCATACACACAAAAATACTACTGTAACTAGTGAGTTTACCAAAGTCATATACAAGGCCAATATTGAAAAAAAAGGTATTTCTATAAACATGAATAAAAACAACTAGAAAGCAAAAACTTAAATAGTATCATTTAAAACTCCTACTCAAAAATGAAATACTGAGACAGAAAGCTAACAAAACATGCAATAAGCACAATCAGAAAACAATGCTGAACCCCACCACACTGAGTGAAGACAGTAGCCCTGAGGAACCAACCAATACTAACTAACCAGATTTATAACCTCTCAGACAAGGACTTGAAGGAGAAAATGTAGGAAGCAATAGTACAGAGGGTAGGGTGCTTGCCTTGCATGTGGCTGACCCTGATTCAATCCCCAACACCCTAGATGATATGTCAAGCCCAAGCACACAGCCAGGAGTAAGCTCTGAGCAAAGCCAGGTGAGGTTCAAAAACAAAAACAAAAAAAGAAAAAAATGGAGAATGTTTAATGATCTCAAAGAAACAATGGAATAAACAGCCAATAAAATACAAAAGGATATGAGAGTAGAAATAAGGAAACTATCAGCAGAAATGACAGCACTGAAGAATTTGATAGGTAAAATAAAAAACTCAATGGAAGGCCTCAGCAGCTGAGTGACAGCAGCTATGGACAGAATCAGTGAATTCCAAGATGAAATTCAGAAAACCTATGACAACAGCAGATGATGGGGGGAAAAGCCTCAAAAAAAAAAATAGCAGAGAGAACAAAATATAATAATAAGGCCCTCCCGTTGATCATCGATTTGCTCGAGCGGGCCCAGTAACGTCTCCATTGGAGACTTTGTTCTTACTGTGTTTGGCATATTGAATACTCTCGGTAGCTTGCCGTGCTCTCCAAGAGGGGCGGAGGAATCGAACTCGGGTCGGCCATGTTGGCTGCGTGCAAGGCAAACGTCCTACCCGCTGTGCTATCGCTCCAGCCCATAATAATAAGAGAACCCTGGAATGAATTCAAGTAGAGCAAGATAAGAATCAGTGGGGTGGGGCTAGAGCAATAGCACAGAGAGTAGGGTGTTTGCCTTGCACCACAGCCAACCCTGGTTCAATTCCCAGCATCCCATATGGTCTCCCAAGCACTGCCAGGAGTAATTTCTGAGTGAAGAGCCAGGAGTAACCCCTGTGCATCGCTGGGTATGACCCAAAAAGAAAAAAAAATCTAAAAAAAAAAATAAAGAATCAGTGGGGTATTGTGAAGAGTACTGCAATGAACATAGAAGTGCAGATGTCATTTCTGCTGTGGGTTTTTGCACCAGGGATCCAGGGATATATTCTCAGTAGTGGTATTGCTGGATCATGTGGAAGTTCAATTTCTAGTTTATTGAGGAATGCCCATAGTTTTCCAAAAAGGCAGGACCAATTGGCATTCCCATCAACAAAGAAGGACAGTCCCTTTCTCCCCACATCTACGCCAGCACTGGTTGTTTCTTTCTTTCTTTTTTTTTTTTTTGATGTGTGCCAATCTCTGTGGTGTAAGGTGGTATCTCATTGTTGTTTTGATTTGCATCTCCCTGATGATTAGTGATATAGAGCATTTTTTTTTTATGTGCCTTTTGGCCATTCGTATTTCTTCTTTAAGGAAGTTTCTGTTCATTTCTTCTCCCCATTTTTTGATGGAGTTGGAGGTGTTTTCTTATGAAGTTCTACCAATGCTTTAGATATCTTGAATATTAACCCCTTATCTGATGAGTATTGGGTAAATAATTTTTCCCATATCGTGGGCTATCTCTGTATCTTGATCACCATTTCTTTTGAGGTTCAGAAGCTTCTTAGCTTAACGTAATCCCATTTGTTTCTCTTTGCTTCACTTGCTTGGTTCTGGAAACAACCCAAGTGCTAGAGAATAAAGAAACTATGGTACATCTACCCAATTAAATACTATACAGCTCCTAGGAAAAAATGAAGTCATGAGATTCACTTATAAATGGATGGACATGGAGAGTATGATGCTGAGGGAAGTAAGTCAGAAGGAAAGGAACAGAATTGGAAGGATTAACATCATCCAAGTGGCAACTCTCTCTCAAAGCATTATACAGATTCAATGCAGTTCCTGTAAGAATACCAATGACATTTTTCAAGAAAATAGATCAAACATTACTGAAAAGCATCTATTATAATAACTCGTTCCCATTCCTCTTCCCATCCTCACTCCAGACCAAAGCAATACTTGGATAAAATAAATGAGAGGCATCAATTTCCCCAACTTCAAACTGTATAATAAAGCAATAGTAATTAAAACAGCATGGTGCTGAAATACAGACAGGCCTTCTGATGAATGAAGAAAATTGAAAATCCAGAGACAGACCCTCAGGCATATAGTCAGTTAATCTTCACAAAGGAGCAAAAATTATGAAGTGGAGCAAAGAATGTCTTTTCAGAAAGTGGTGATGGAAAAGTGGAGAGTCACATGCAAAAAAATTTGAACTTATACCTCTTTGTAATGCCATCTACAATAGTCAAATCAAAATGAATTAAAGATATTAGAACTAAATTAATAAGGCATATATAGAAAAACATAGGCAGAACTTCTCCTCCATGAAATGAAACTAGAAGGATCTTTAGAGAAAACATGTCACTGACCAAGCAAGTAGAAACAAACATAAACAAATGGTACTACATTAAATTAAGAAGCATCTACACCTCAAAGACCAGAATACAAAGACATCCCATAGACTGGGAGAAATTACTTGCCCATCACACATCTGATAGAGGGTTAACATCGAAGATATATAAAGCACTGGTAGAACTTTACAAGAAAAAAAATTCACCCCATCAATATAATGGGGAGAAAAGGGGAACAGAAACTTCCTCAAAGAAGAAATACAAATGGTCAAAAGGCACATGAAAAAAATGCTCTGCATCACTAATCATTAGGAAATGCAAATCAAAACAACAATGAGATATTACCTGACACCAGAGAAATGGACATTTGTCACAAAGAAAAATAATCAGAGCTGGCATAGATGCTAAGAAAAAGGGACCCTCATTCACTACTAGTGGGAATGTCGACTGGTCCAGCCCTTTTGGAATACAATATGGACATTCCTCAAAAAACTAGGAATTCAGCTTTCATACAACCCAACAATTCCAATCCTGGGAATATACCCCAAGGGCCATTGCAGAAAAGCACACTGCAGAAAAGACATCTGCACTCCTCTGCTCATTGAAGCACTATTCACAATTAGCCAAAATCTGGAAACAATCCAAGTGCACAAGAACAGATGACTGAATAAAGCAGCTATGGTACATCTACATAACAAAATACTACTCAGCTGTAAGAAGTCATGCTGCTATGTCAGTGGATCTGGAGAGTATTATGTTAAGTGAAGTTAGTCAGAGGGACAGGCACAGAATGATCTCCAATAGTGGGGTACAGAGAACCTTCACTAGGGAATAAGAAAGGTGGAAAAAAGGCAACAGAACCAAAGCTGGAGAACTGGTCTTCAGTAGGAAGCTTGCCACTCGGGTAAAGGTGAAGGGATAAAAATACCAATCCTTCACAAATTCTTCCAGAAAATAATAAGGAGAAATACTTCCCAGCTTTCTTTATAAAATCTTTATTACCCTGCTATCACCAAAAAAAAAAAAAATCACAGATCCATAACAAATATAGATGGAAAAATCACTAACAAAACAGTAGCAAATCAAATACAGCAACATATAAAATGAATTATGAACCACAATTAAGTGAAATTTGTTCAAAAAAATACAAAGTTGACTAAAAATTTTGAAATTTAATTACATAATGCATATTAGGGGAAAGGGCAGGAAATTTGGGCCGGAGTAAGGTAAGGTAAGTGTGTAAGCCTTGTAAGCCTGTAAGGTAAGCATAGCAGGTAAGGTAAGCTTGCCTTGCACACAGCTGACCCAAGTTTGCTCCCCAGCACCACCTGTGGTCCTCCAAGTACCTTGGGAAGTAATATCTAAATGCGGAGCCAGTAGTAAACCCTAAGCACTGCCAATGTATCCCCAAATACACACACAGACACACAGACACACAGACACACATAGGAAATCCTATATGATCCGTTAGAAATCATCAAATATTATTAATTTGTAATACAGTGATTTCATGTAATCTTACTTCTTCCAACATGTTTATCTTGTTTACAATTTGCTTTTAAGAAATGCTGCTATCTTTTATGTGTACAGCATGCTTCTGAGCACAAATACACAAATTTTGTGATTTCAGGAAAAATGTGAGTAAGTCTTTCCCATAAGTACAAAATTAAAAAAGAAACCAAGTCTGTTGAAGAGGCTTTCCCTGCTCCATTTCACTTTTCTTGCCCCCTTATCAAAAATTAGATGATTATATGTTTGGGAGGAAATGTCAGTATATTCAACTCTGTTCCATTGGTCTGCAGCTCTGCTTTTGTTCCAGTACCATGCTGTTTTAATTATTACTGCCTTGTAGTAGAGTTTGAAGTTAGGGAGGTTGATTCCTCCCATTTTCTTTTTCCCAAGAATTGCTTTAGCTATTCGTGGGGGCTTATTGTTCCATATAAATTTCAGGAGTGTTTGCTCCATTTCTTTGAAGAATGTCATGGGTATCCTTATAGGGATTGCATTGAATTTGTATAGTGCTTTGGGAAGTATTGCCATTTTGATGATGTTGATTCTCCCCATCCATGAACAGGGGATATTTTTCCATTTCCTCGTGTCCTCTTTTATTTCCTGAAGTAGCGTTTTGTAGTTTTCCTTGTACAGGTCCTTTACTTCCTTAGTTAAGCTGATTCCTAGATACTTGATTTTCTGGGGCACAATTGTGAATGGGATTGTTTTCTTTTTTTTTTTTTTTTTTTTTTTTTTTTTTTTTTTTTTTTTTCCCCCTTTATTTTATTTTATTTTTTTTAAAGTTGTAGATTTACAATTTTTTGTGCTTTGGTTTCAATTATACAATGATCAGATACCCATCCCTCCACCAGTGCCCATTTTCCACCACCATGGATAATATCCCTCCCACCCCCATCCCCCCATCCCCCCGTCTCTGTGGCAGGGCAATCCCCTGTGTCCTCTCTCTCCTTTTGGGTGTTGTGGTCTGCAAAAGAGGCATTGAGTGGCAAACATGTTCAGTCCATAGTCTACTTTCGACATGCATCTCCCCTCCTGGGAGGATCCTCCAAACATCCTTTATTTGGTGCTCCCTTCTCTATCTGAATAGCCCTTTCCTCTAGGATACCCGGATTGTTTTCTTGATGTCACTTGCTGGCAAAATTGGACGGCTACATGCAAAAAAGTGGGCTCAGATCTCTGCCTAACACCATGCACAAAAGTAAGATCAAAATGGATTTATGACCTCAACATCAGACCAGAATCCATAATGTTTATTGAAGACAAAGTCGGCAAAACTCTCCATGATATTGAAGCTAATGGTATCTTCAAAGATGTCACGCCACTGGCTGAGCAAGTGAAAACAGAGATAGACAAATGGGACTATCTTAAACTAAGAAGCTTCTGCACCTCCAAAGAAACAGTGACCAAAATACAAAGACAGCCTACAGAATGGGAAAGGATATTCACCAAGTACACATCCGACAAGGGGTTGATATCAAGGATATACAAGGTACTGGTTAAACTCCACAAGAAGAAATCACCCAACCCCATCAAAAAATGGGGTGAGGAAATGAACAGAAACTTTCGCAAAGAAGAAATTCGAATGGCAAAAAGGCACATGAGAAAATGCTCTACATCACTAATCATCAGAGAGATGCAGATCAAAACCACAATGAGATATCATTTCACACCACAGAGACTGGCCCACATCCACAAGAACAAAAGCAACCGGTGCTGGCGCGGATGTGGCGAGAAAGGGACCCTCCTTCACTGCTGGTGGGAATGCCGGCTGGTCCAACCCTTTTGGAAAACAGTATGGACGACTCTCAAAAAATTAGAATTTGATCTGCCATTTGACCCAGCTATAGCACTCCTGGGAATATATCCCAGAGAGGCAAAAAGGTATAGTCAAAGTGACATCTGCAATTGTTTGTTCATTGCAGCACTCTTTACAATAGCCAGAATCTGGAAAAAACCTGAGTGCCCAAGAACAGATGACTGGTTAAAGAAACTTTGGTACATTTACACAATGGAGTACTATGTAGCTGTTAGAAAAGATGAAGTTATGAAATTTACATACAAGTGGTACTACATGGAAAGTATCATGTTAAGCGAAATGAGTCAGAAAGAGCGGGATAGACACAGAAAGATTGCATTCATCTGGGGAACATAAAGCAACAAAAAGTGAGAGTGACACACAGGAATGGCTGAGATTAGTACCAGGAATTTTGCCCCATGAATGGAAGGCCAGCCACAGGCTCTAGGTGAAAAGGAAGCTCAGATAGAGAAGAGATTACCAAATGAAGGGTGTTGTGAGGGCCCTCCCAGGGTGGGAGAAGCATGCTAAAAGTAGTCGATAGACCAAACATGATTGCCACTCAAAGCCTCTCTTGCAAAACACAGTACCCAAAAGAAGAGAGAGAGAACAAGGGGGAATACCCTGCCACAGAGGCAGGATGGGACGGGGGGGGGGGGATGAGGGGGGGGGATGCTGGGACCCATGGGGATGGATGACGGGCACTGGTGGAGGTATGGGGACTTGATCATTGTATAACTGAAACCCAAGCACAAAATTTGTAAGCCTATAACTGTACCTCATGGTTTTTCACTAATAAAAAAAAAATATATAAAAAAAAAAAAAAAAAAAAAAAAAAGAAACCAAGTCTGCCCAAGAATTTACTCCTATTTTTTCCTTAAAGAAGCACATTTTAAATAACTAAAATTAAATCATAGTGTGGTAGCAAATGTGTTGATGTACAGAAAAATGACTAAGTAAAGAAATGTTGTATATATAATTTTTCTTTTGCCAACTCTATCTTCCTACAAAATATTATCCCCATAAATACTCTATTTATACCATACATAATTGAAAAATATTTAGGAGCTAGTAAATCCTCTACCTTGTTGGGAGCAAGAATCCTCTGCCTGAATTTTTCAACCACTTCTTGGCCCATAGAAGACCACGCGTTGGCAAATGCTTCTGCTTTGCCTTGATTAAGATGAATGTTCTCTAACTGCTGCTGCAGAGCAGCCGGCTTCATGCTGTGATAGACTGCCTGTTGGAGAGGGGAAAGGTATATTCATACACACATGCAATACTGAATATGTATACACAAGCTGAACTATAAGCAAATATAAAATAATTTTTGGGGCTGGAGTGATAGCACACCAGGAAGGGCATTTGCCTTGCACACAGCCAACCCGGGTTCGATGCCAACCCGGGTTCGATTCCCAGCACCCCATATGGTTCCCTGAGCTACTGCCAGGAGTAATTCCTGAGTGCAGAGCCAGGAGTAACTCCTGTGCATCGGCAGGTGTGATCCAAAAAGCCAAAATATATATAATAATTTTTAATGATTCAAAGCAAAAGAGTATTTTATGTTTCACTGCAGAAATGTTTTTTTTTTCAAAATAAATAATAATATTTATACAACCAGTAGTTGGAAAAGTCAATGGCTTACCTTCTTCCAGTTACCTGTTTCCATTTTCGCCTGAAGTTTAAGTAATCCTAAATCTGCTGAATCAAATTTCTTTGCTTTAATTACATAAATGAGTCTCTATTAAAACTGTGTTTCATGGCTTTATTTCAATGACAATGACAAAGGTTTTGCTTCCAAGTAACAAAATGTTTCTACTTTCTCAAAACTACTTTCCCTACCAACTTTATAGGTAATGTTTTAAAAACAAACGAAAAAGATCTACATTTGTCCAACAGGGATATCTGTTCTATTTCTTGTGTTATCCTAGAATAACTGTGTCATGAACCCCCTGCCATTCTGTCCTATGCAATCATTTGTTTCTTCTGCCCAGAGTCAGCACACTTCATCTGTCTGAGTCATTAGTGGAGGAAAGCTGTCTGCTGTACATGCCCGAATATAATAATGCAGGAGCTTATTCTCCCCACAGGTTCTGATCACTAGAACAGTCCTGCAGCAACAGTACTATCAAAACTGTTATTTCACTAGTATCCTACTATAATAAGTCAACAGAAACTTCTTGGGAACTAATTTAATTCCACCAATGCACTAAATTTACCTCAGATGCACAAAATCATGATGATCTGAACTCCCAAACTCAAAATCTAGTGATAGAGATCTAAAAGGCAGGCGACACAATTGACTCAGGAAAGAAAAACTAGGCTAGGTTCTCTATTTGGATGAGCAGAGGATCTAAGGTACTACCAAATCAAGGGAAGACTGCAAGTATGGGGGTCACGGCTACAGAGAGAGAAGAGTGGGGTGGGAAGTAAATCATGAAGCAATTTTAAATGAGAAAAAGGGGCACAAGAGCGGTTCACTGGAGTACAACAGAAGGTCATATGAGATATGACAGAAGTCCTCTCACAACTGCTTCTATTTAAAATATTTTAACATCTTGGGGCTGGAGTGATAGCACGAGGCCAACCCAGGTTCCATTCCCAGCATTCCATATGGTCCTCCGAGCACTGCCAGGAGTAATTCCTAAATGCATGAGCCAGGAGTAATCCCTGTGCATTATCAGGTATGACTCAAAAAGCAATAAAATAAAATATTTTATCATCATAGTCAAGTAAGTCCTCCCAAATAACTCCTTAAATCTCTTTAAAAAAAAAAAAGTTCAGGGCCAGAGTGATAGTACAATGGGTACGGCGTTTGCCTTGCCCACAGCCAACCCAGGTTCAATCCCCAGCACCCCATATGGTCGCCCAAGCAAATCCAAAAGTCATTCCTGAATGCAGAACAAGGAGTAATCCCTGAGCATACCTGGGTGTGACCCAAAAAAGAAGAAAAGAAAAATTTTTCCAAATTTTTTTATGAAGCAATGCATTAAAATCTTTTCTGTCTCAAGTTCACAAAGTCCTGGTTCATACTGTCAGGTTGTCAAATACTTCATTCATGTTACACAATAAAAGACTGCTCAGAGGAATGTAATAATATACAATGAAATCTATATTCGAATGCTTAATATATTGAACTTCTTGTGTAGATTCTTGATATCCTTGATTAAAATATCTTTACAGCTTCCACCTGCATGCAATTTTTTTTAATATTACTGATATGATAATTCAAACATACCAAACAGACCATGGTTAGGAAATTCAGGGCAGTAAAATACCTGTTCCAAAATGAATGATATTGTTTCAAGAACTAGATGAAGATCTTGTTTCTCTAAAGAAAATGCAGCTTGAAGTTTTTCTTCCTCTTCACCACTGAAACTGTTCTCAGTCTGCAACATATAAACCAAGTCATTAGCATACCTTCAGGATTTCAAACTTAAAAAAAAAAAAAAGTAAACCCATGGAGAAAAAAAACTGGTATGTTTGTCAAATTTCATTATTTCAAAATCAGTTCCATATTTAGACCTTGCCAAAGAAAATTCAACCTGGATCAACCACATGTAAGGCAAGTACCCTACCTACTGTACTACTGCTCCAATTCAAAAATCCATTTTTTTAAAGTATCTGAAATCAGTGATTTTCAAAAGGCAAAAAATAACAGTAAATTGCTTAACATCTAAACATTTAGAAAAAAAATGAGGGACAGTGCCAAAAAGTTAATAGTATAGTGATTTTATCTTCATTCACTAAAAACTAGAGTATCTACTGTATTTTACAAAGACCCAGTTCATGTCTTCAGGCATACTACAGCCCAGTTAGAAAGAAAATTTTAAAAAAATATTCAGGGGGCTGGAGTGATGGCACAGTGGGTAGGGAATTTGCCTTGCACGCGGCCTGACCCGGGTTTGATTCCCAGCATCCCATATGGTCCACCTAGCATGGCCAGGAGTAATTCCTGAGTGCATGAACCAGGAGTAACCCCTGTGGATCTCTGGGTGTGACCCAAAAAAAAGCAAAAAAAAAAAAAATTTAGGCTGTAGAGATAGCACAACAGGTAGGGTGCTTGCCTTGTACAAAGCTAACCCAAGTTGATACCCTGCACCATTTACAATCCCCGGGAATCTACCAGGAGTGACCACTAAGTAGAGCCAGAAGTAAGCCACGAGCATTTCAAGGTATGGCCTAAAAACCAAACAAAAAAAAACAAACAAACAAACAAAAAAACCTTGTTTGGCAAGGCCCAACCAGCATGGCATCCTTAGGCCCTAGTATTGAACCATTGAACCAATTTAGCCACCAGAACTGCAGCCAGGCTAACCCTCCACCCCCGTAACATCTGGAAGGAACCTCTCACCCGGCTACATTCACAGACCAAAAAAAAATATGTCTTAAAATAATAATTTTTCAAACAATTTAATTTTTCATGTGTTCTGAAAAACTATGTGTTACTGTGACAGCACTAAGAAGGAAATTACATCCTTTTTATAATTTCATTATTTTCCAAAACTGCACACATTTCCTATCATTTCCAAAATGATCTTCTTGATGTAAAGAAACTGGTTTATAGAGTGTGAAATATGTATGCTGTTACAACTGCTTTTAAATGAAAATGTTTATCAACATACACTGAAAATAACTTGCATCTCCCCAACAGCAAGAAGTTTCAGAAGTTCCCTGAGTACCCTGCATTGCAGTTTAGAACAGTATACACGCATGGTTGCTAGACTAAAGCAGGAACAGCCCTCTAAGCTGGAACATCAGGGTTTTGAAGACGAGTGACCAAAGCTTCCAGTCTCTACTACCTGTTTTAGGGCTAACAAGAGCTTAAATCCCCTCCACCATACTGCCCACTACTTACCTCATAAGCAATGTTTTGAAGTCTAAGCTCCAGAATTTGTGACTATACACCCTCTGCAAGGGCTGGA
Source organism: Sorex fumeus (assembly GCF_029834395.1). Lineage (NCBI taxonomy): Eukaryota > Metazoa > Chordata > Mammalia > Eulipotyphla > Soricidae > Sorex > Sorex fumeus. The sequence goes on along the minus strand of NW_026606108.1, from coordinate 15,899,550 downwards.
GTGATAGCACAGTGGGTAGGGCACTTGCCTTGAACACGGCAGACCCAAGTTCGATTCCTCCACCCTTCTTGGAGAGCCCGGCAAGCTACCAAGAGTATCTCACCTGAACGGCAAAGCCTAGCAAGCTCTCTGTGACATATTCAACATACCAAAAACAGTAACAACAAGTTTCACAATTTGTTGTGAGATGTTACTGGTGCCCACTGGAGCAAAATTGATGAACAATGGGAGGACAGTGATACAGTGCTACACCCTCTTGAAATAAATGAGATACAGCACCAGATTTTATCCAGATGAGGAATATCAGTAATATTTATGTCTACTCTCCAAACTATACAAGTCACAGTCAATTCAGTGTAGACAAAGACAGATACCTCTGCTCATAAGCAGATAAAACTTGGTAACATCACACTGACAAGCTGGTAATACCTGAAATAGTTACCAAATCCCTAAACCTCTTCACTGGCCCACTTAACTGTTTCACTGCTCCAAGGGTTCAGCATGACAAAGCCCAAGTAAATACACCAAGCTGTAAGGGAGAAAACTGACAGCCTGAACGTCAATTCAAACAGAATTTGGTAAAAGCCAGATTACAACAGAAGTCCTCTAGCATCCTATTTCTACATCTACTAGTGGGGGAGGGGTAACTATACTTTTCCTGAATTTCATTTTCAGCAAATATTCACACCTTGGTTTCTATCCTTAGTTATCTCAGCTCCCCTCCCCATCGGCAATGGCTTAGCACTCCAGCATCTCTAAGCAAAGTTTCTGCCATCCTGTAACTCTTAAGACAAATATTCTCAAGTCCAGAAGTCACTGAGAGGGTCAAAGGGAAAACTAACGCAACACAATTCCCACTGCAAATGGCCCATCCTCCTTCATGAGAAACAGAAGATAGAAGTGCTTCTTATCCCAATTTGTTTTGCATGTTCGAGACTGCAGCTGCAGCTTGGGAAATTAAAGCAGAACCTCAGCATCCATAGCCTCCATCATTGCCTTTTAGCCCAATGATACATGATTTTACCCACTTTCCTAGAATCACCTTGGTTGGAAGAAGAGATTCTGGAAACAGATATCCTACTAGCCAGCTATGAGACCAAGGCAAACTATGTAACTCTATCTTTAGCTCAATTTCAGCTCAATCTCAGTTTCCTCATGGAAAATGATAACAGACCTACTTGTTCAAGGTGTCGTTAACAATCAGGTGGTTTAATAGTTCTAAGCTATTTAACAGTCCCAGTCCCATAGGGAGTAATGTAACTGTCACCAGCAAATGCCATAGAATATACATAGAATATAGCTGCTTTTGTTTCTGCTGTAGCTCTCTCTCTCTCTCTCTCTCTCTCTCTCTCTCTCTGTGTGTGTGTATGTGTGTGTGTTTGTGTCTCCATCATAAAAGGCAGGCATTTATTTATATTTCCCTGGAAAGGAAAAGAATTAACTTTAAAAATAGGCACAACCCCTAAATAAAAAATACTGATGAGGGGTTGGAGAGACAGCACAGTGGGTAGGGCGTTTGCCTTGCACACGGCTGGCCCGGGTTCGATTCCCAGCATCCCATATGGTTCCCTGAGCACTCCCAGGAGTAACTCCTGAGTGCAGAGCCAGGAGTAACCCCTGTGCATTGCCAGGTGTGACCCAAAAAGCAAAAAAAAAAAATTGATGATTTACATTAGGTATAAGAATTACAAAGATGATGAGTAAGATATGATACCCAGAAATGAACACTTGTGCCACTTTACTAAAGTGATGTGAAACTGAACTCAGAGTTTTAGAAGCATAGAGGACAGAATAACAAAACTGCTGAGAGTGCAACTGTGAAATCCTTGAAGGAATATTTTTTTCACTGAAAAGAGAAGGACATCTACTGGTAAGAAAAGGAGTCCCCAAAGCTCATGGGGGCCCAGACAGAGGGCACAGAAGTTAAGACATTTCTCCTGCATATAAGCTGACCTTGAGTCAATCCAAGACATGGCACATGGTCCCCAAGCACCACCAAGAGTGATCCCGAGCGCAGAACCAGGAGCAAGCCCTGAGCACTGCTATGTGTCTCCCAAAACCAAAAACAATTCAAAAAGAAAAATGGAATAGTATATGAAGAAAGGAGTAGACTATTGACAGCAAATCCAGTTTAGAGGTAATGAGTGCATAACACCGAAAGATAGTAGAGATAAGGGCCAGGAGGATCACTCCATGGCTTGGAAGCTAGTCTCACATGCTGGGTGAAAAGGCAGCTGGGATAGAGAAGGGACCACTAAGTAAATGATAGTTGAAGGGCTGGTTCAGTATGGGACATGCATGCTGAAAGTAGACTATGGACAAAACATGATGGCCGCTTAGTACCTGTACTGCAAACCATAACACCCAAAAGGAGAGAAAGAGAGAGTAAGAGGGAATGTGCCTGCCACTGAGGCAGGGGGTGGGAAAGGGTGGGAGTGGTGGGAGGGATACTGGGAACACTGATGCTGGCCAATGGTCACTGGTGGAGGGATGGATACTCAATTATTGTATGACTGAAATGTAATCACAAAAGTTTGTAAATCTGTAATTGTATCTCACAGTGATTCATTAAAAAAATTTTAAAAAATAAAGCTGAATAACCCTAGTCTCCTACAAAAATACATGAGCATAAATATAACCGTACAGTAAAAAATTATGATTATATAGCTGTTTAAAAATAATTAACGTTTCATTTTTTTTAAAAAAAGATGTAATGAGTGCAATCTAAGAGATAGAAAATAAAAGTCCATCCAAGACTATGAGGCAAATATGGATTTAAGAAACACAGCAGAAGGAAAAGGGATTTTGGACTGATAAACAGGAACAAGAAGAGGAAAGTACAAAGCTAGAGAGATGGAACAGTGGGAGGGTATTTGCCTTGCACACGGTCAATGCAGGTTCAGTCCCCAGCATCCTATATGGCCCTCTCAGCCCCTCCAGGAGGGATCACTGAGCATACAGTTAGGAGTAAGCCCCAAAAATCGTTGGGTGTAGCACCCTCAAAAACATTTTTTTAAACAAGAAAAGGAACAAAAAGGAAGAAGAAGACAATGTAAGGGTTTTCATACAACGGTGATGCCTGGTACCAGGGAAGCAGTTCATGGGTACTCCATCAACCAGCCAGGGGTGGAATTACATCTTTCTCATTTGGTTAGGTTTTTTGTTTATTAAGATTTTGGGGTGACTCCCCATGTTGCTCAGTGCTGACTCCTAACTCTGTGCTCCAGATCACTCCCGAAAGGCTCAGAAAACAATCAAGCCTGAGTCAGCCATGTGGAAAGCAAGCACTCTACCCACTATACTACTGCTTTGGCCTTGGAATTAGATCTTTATATCAAGATAAAGAAACTGGACTGGAGACCAAATAGTGAATTACTAAACATCAATGCACCCAAAATAACCATACTCTTGAAGTAAAAGTGGAACATTAATTGAAAGATTAAACACCAACTAAACATGAATTTTCACAGAAATATTTTTAAGAGAAAGAAAGCATGAAATCCAAATTTCCTGATATATGTTTAAAATATTGTACACCACATGACCCTGAATTTTCCTATAAACAACATACAATGTACTCTGGTGAGTTCCATAACAATAATTTAAGAAAAAAAATCTGGGTTTGCTCTTCAAGTCTGTGTTCTCCAATGAACACATATTACTCTCTATCTCTCCCCTCACATCTTTCTAAGCAAATTCCATTCAATAAAAACTATCTTGTTTCAAAAAAAAAAAAAGGAAGAGGAAGAAGACACTTTAGACATTCAAAAACTACTAACCTTCAGGTGAAGTCTTTGAAGAATTCGTGTGAGCAATCGAGGAAATCTTCCTATATCTATCTCATTTATCAGCGACACTGCTTTTTTCGTGCTAAATTGAATTTTTAAAACAAGGTTTTAAATTAGTTTTACAAGAATAAAATTATACCTACAGTAAGTTGCCTATAACTATAACTGTGTATACATGTTTAACACTTTGTATTACTATATGATACTACTCAATAAAATAAAGAACATAGTTCAGGGATTAAGGTCCATGCCTTGCAACTGGCTGACCTCCAGTGGATCTCCAGCACCATATATTGTCCCCCAGCATTGCCTGGTGTGATCCTGGAGCCCTGGGTCATCCCTGGCATCACAGGGATGTGAGCAGCACTTCATTCCTGGGTCTTGCTCTGACCTATGAGTGAGTTAAGCCAGGGATGGCCCCAAGACCACTTATAAACCCTCTACACCCCACCACACACAAAAATAGAAACCGCTGGAGAGCGCTATTGCCAGACTGGAACACATAAAATTAATCAGGAACACAATCGGCTGGAACACATTAAAACATGGGATTGGGGGGCTGGAGCAATAGCACAGCGGGTAGGGCGTTTGCCTTACATGCAGCCAACATGGCCGACACAGGTTTGATTCCCAGCATCCCATATGGTCCCCCGAGCACCGCCAGGAGCAATTCCTGAGTGCGTGAGCCAGGAGTAACCCCTGAGCATCGCCGGGTGTGACCCAAAAAGCAAAAAAAAAAAAAACATGGGATTGGGGGGGTGGGGTGGGGGGATGGGCACAGGATCGGATTCCTGATACCTCTACCTGTGCCCCGTCCCTGTGGAAAGTACTTCTAGTGAAGCATCCATTTAGCAGTGTCTCTTTCTTTGAGGCAAGGCAAACTCTTGGGGGAAGGCTGTACTCTGATGGAAATGGGATTAATTTAGCATCGGGGTTCAATGCCTTCACTTTCTCCAAACGAAACTAAAGAAAGAGCAGGAGCATGGGTAGCGACAATTGAGGCTATGACACCAAAAACAGAAAGTCCGATTTCACGGGTTAAGAATGCAGAGTTTTTAAAATACTTCCAAAACCATGGGGGGGGGGGGGGGGGAACACTAAGTCCAGTTTTTTACCTAGCTTCAATGGTAATGAGCCACTTTCAAAACTCAGGTAATCCAGGAAGACAGAAAAATTAGAATGAGAATGATCACCCTCTTCTAGAAGATGCTTGCCTCAGTAAAAAATAAAAGGTGAAACAAAATAGCTCCCCACCCAATCCAGAAACAAAAGAAGCTACTTCCCACCTCTGTGATTTGTCTGCATCCACTTCTACACCCCACCCCCTCACCCCACCCCACCCCACCCCCGCCGCACACAATTATTTGTCATTAAATGCAGTCATTTTCGAAATCATTTTATTTGAAAAGAGAACATTTCTTCACCACTGACGAAAACTGACCCCAACAACCACCAGTAGAAATTCAATGAAAAGAAAGAAAATGGAAACAAACAAACAAAAAAAAAACCAACGCCACCCAACTCTGGCTAGCTCGTCTCTGAGCAAGCTAGTTTACCCTATTGAAGAAGGGTGTTCGCCTGCATTGTAAAACCGTAGTCCGCCCAATAATCATCACCCCCGCCTGCCACGCCCACTTTAAGGAACAGCAGCATTCGTTTTTAAAGAGTCACAAAACGGGCGTAAGTAAGATTTTGCAAAATTTAAAAGGGAAAAAAAAAAGGTGTAAGATCTGCGAGGATTTTGCATCCCGTGCACGGCCGGTGGAAAGGGAGACGCGATGCCTTTGCACGTGCTGGGGCGTCGCCCGACAGGCCGGGCGCTGTCGGGGCCACGCTAGGGCAGGCACGGCCGCAGGGCGCGCTGAGGACCCCCGACCCGGAACACCAGGCTGCAAGCGGCGAGACGCCCCTCCCACCCCCAGGGACCCCTCTCGGCGCCGAGGCCATAGCCCACGGGTCCGTCCCTGCGCGACTCATTTCGCGCCTCCCGGGGCCGGCTACCTGGGGTTCTCCCGCAGGAGCAGAGGTGCGGGCGCCGCCATCTTCGAAGCGTCCCTACGGGTCAGCTGACCCGCGCGCAGCCAATGGCGGCGCGGCGGACGGGGAGCCGGAAGGGCCAACGCCCGCGGCGGCGGCGCCTGACAGCGGCTTCTAGGGGATGCGGGACCCGTGGGGCAATAGGGCGCGTGGGCCTCCTGGCCTCTCCAACCGTACTGAATAATGCCGTGCCCCCTAGATTTATTTGGGCTGATATACTGCCGTGTTCTCTGGGTGACTTTCGTGGATATAAGTTTGTTTTATGTTGTATGTGCCTGGGGATCGCTCCGTGGCGGTGGAGGTGGGGGGCGTCAGTAGGCAGGGGTGGGCGACACCGTGCGATGCTGGGGTTCGGACTCCCTTCCGCGTTCCAAGCATACATTCCTGCGTTTGTCCCCGGCTAGATGATTCTTTTAAAAATAAGGTCGAGGGGCATTAGAGATAGTAAAGCTGGTGGGGCGTTTGCCTTGCACTTGGCCGACCCTGTTCGATCCTCAGCACCGCATACGGTCCTCCATCTACTCTCCCAGCCCCACCAGGAGTGAACCCTGAGCGCAAAGACGGGAGTAAGCACTGAGCACCCCCGGGTGTGGCCCCCAAACCAGAAGGTACTTTTTTAATGAAATGAAAATGAAGTTGAAGCTGTCACAGCTCTGCAGCAAACCTGGAGGTAGGGCACGCTCATAGCCCTATTCACGAAGTGCCGACTATGCCAGCAACTGCACAAAGCACTAGAATATAAAAGGCAAAACTCTGCTCTCGGGATCTTCCCATGGTTCACGAACTTACAGTGTCCTGGGTGGGACAGAGGAAGGGGACAGCGCTAAGCCAGATGCTGCATAGGGAAGGAGGTAAAAGGGCAGAGACTATTGAGGTCTACCTTAGAGGAAAACATACCGCTTTCAACACATACAGAGGGGTCAGAGATGAAGGCACGGGAGTGGGGTCAGGAACCTGTCTGGGGTGGGTTGCACAAGAGGGAGGTCTTGAAGGAGAGTGCGTGCGTGTGTGTGTGTATTGAAGCTGACTTTCTACAGAAAGACTATTACACAAGCGTGTGTGTGTGTGTGTGTGTGTGTGTGTGTGTATGTATGTATTGAAGCTGACTTTGTGCACAAAGACTGTTGCAATTCGGAAAGAGAACAGGAAAGCCAGACAGGAAACTGCTGGAATAATCTATGGAAAACAATCTGATTTCGTGGTAATAAAACGACAGAAAAATGAGAAGAGGGTGAATGGATTCAAATGACTTCAGCTGTGGAATCTTCAGGAGCTGGCAAAGGATTGCATTTCATTTTCCTACCTAATTATATTCTACTTAAATTATTATTTAAATTTGCTGGCATTCCTAGAGCAGCTCCAAAACATCCTAACTGAAAGGAGAAACCAGATTGTAATTAAACATGAATAATCCCCACATTGGGTAATTGAGTCAATTATACACTGTGTTGAAAACATACAAATGCATTTACATCCAGAACATTCCACACACCTGGTGGGGGGGCCTTACACGGGGTGCTCTCAGTCATGACTGACTGCAATCCTCGGAGACAAACACACACACACACACAGAGGGCCAGAGTGTGAGCATGTGACCACCCACAGAGGTGAGACTGGCACTCACAATCCTGACTCAGAAGGCCCCTGTCTTCTCCACTGGGCCACCCCAGAGAGTGGACTTCTTTCCAGGACTGCCCTTTCCTCGTCTTCAGCGCTCAGAAATTCCCCCTTTGACTCCATAATATCAGAACCAAAAGTTCCCTCAAGATCTACCCACACCCCGCACTCCTCCACTCCACCCCAGGAATCTATTTTTGTGCCCTCAGAGAGTTTGGGTCTCCAAGGGCCACATCTTCCTTTGCTCTTTGTTTAAAGGACTAGTGCTTGTTTGGGGGCATTGTGCTCTGCATAACTGTGCATATCCCTGACTGTTAAGACCGTGTGAGTCTCAGGTGGGCCAGCAAGAAAGGTCCCATCACACTTCCCCATTTTAGTGCTCAAAATAACAGAAACGAAGGCCATGAGGTTTCCTAACAGGGACAAGTCTTTCCCAGACCAAGGCACTGTGTGGTCCTCCAAGTGCTGCAGAAGTCATCCACAAACGCTGAGCCAAGAGGGGTCCCCAAACACTTCAAGGTAGCATTGCACTGTAGCACTGTCCTCCCATCGTTCATCGATTTGCTCAAGCGGGCCCAGTAACGTCTCCATTGTGAGACTTGTTACTGTGTTTGGCATATTGACTACGTCATGGGTAGCTTGCCAGGCTTTGCCGTACAGGCAAGATACTCTCAGTAGCTTGCCAGTCTGAGAGGGGTGGAGGAATCGAACCTGGGTCAGCCGCATGCAAGGCAAACACCCTACCCGCTGTGCTATCGCTGCAGCCCAAGCACTTCAAGGTGTGGTTCAAAAATAAAGACTTTTTTTTTGGGCTCTGTGACAGAGATGTATCCATGGTCTGAGTGCATGCAAAGTATACACTGCATGCAGAAGACCCAAGCTCAATTCCAGTGCTCCATGGTCTCTGAGCACTGCCAGGAGCAACTCCTGAGCACAGAGATGGAAGTGTGGCCCAAAAATAAAAAAAAGAAAGGGAGGGAGGGAGGAAGGAAGGAAGGAAGGAAGGAAGGAAGGAAGGAAGGAAGGAAGGAAATGCAATTGTGGAAGTCATGGATTCAGTCTGTAGCCATTGAGAGGATGCAGAAGGCCAACTATGGTCACTGGACAGCAGCTGCATCTAAGTGAACAAACCCTTGTTCAGCTCCAGAGTCAACTGAGATGAATCCAGGAATGCTAAGCAGGGAGATGAAGGCCCAGCAGAGATGAAGGGCCATTTAGACTGGAGCAAACCCTTAGTTCAAGGGTCATCCAGAATCCTTCCAACTGCTCCCTGAGTAGAACACTTGCTAGTAGGTGGAGACACTGAGTTCAATTGGCAGCACTACTCAGAGTATCTTTGGAGGTCTCAGTAACTCCAGACTGGCCTCAGAGACCCCAACCCCACTCAGCTCCTAGGGCACTTGGCGTTTGACTTTTTTGTCTAGACTTGCCTGAAGTTTGCCAGTGCTCACAGAACACAAGGTTCCCAATAAGAATGCACTGGAAAGGTCAAATGTAAGAATATCTCACTTTTTAACAACAAAGAAAAGTGCCTGAGAGCACAGTTCGGTAGTTTGAAGTGAATTCTACCTCCTGCTTCTCACTCCAGATGGACTCACAGCCAGAATATTCGTTGTTTCTGCTGGATTACGTGGGAAAGCATGCAGAAACAAATACAGGCTTGTGGGATTGTGCTCCAGATGTGCTGGACATTTATTGACTAGAGAATGGAGAGGAAGTGAGAGGGCAAATTTTTTTTTTCACAATTCCCATTTTCTTCTAACTTAAAGTGCATGTACATGACCAGCAGAGGGAGCCCAAACATACAAGAAATAATTTCTTTTTCAACCTAGTTTTAGGAAAAGCAGATTAATACCCAGAAAGTGCAAATGGCCCTCATCTTCCAAGATTATGTGCAAAAATCTAAGAATTATTTAATGATATTATTCTGCTAAGTATGGTATAAAAATGTTTAAAGCTAGATTAAGATGCTGAATCTACAATCTTTAAAGAAAAAAACATTCCTCCTTTCCTTCTTTTCTCACTTTTCTCTATGTGCTGGTGGTAGTGTGTGGGCCCAAAAGCTAGGTGGTATAGATTCTGTTTCAGTTAAAATAATCAACAGTGCTCTCAGCAACTCAAAGTTTTCCATGCAAGGCACACACACATACACACACACACATACACACACACACACACACACACACACACACACACACACACACCCCTGGTTCTTACTGGATACAGAGGTAGCTAAAATGAGCAGGCAAGACTCTTGCCAGTGCCTTCTGTCAGGCCTTCACTCTATCCTCACCGAGAAAAAGTGAGTATCTTGTGAAAATTGGTTGAAAATAAAATCTGCAACTCCAGCATCAAGTGCTTTCACTAAAAAGTCCAACAGGTATTTCCTGAAAATGCCACAAAGCTTTACAGAGATTAGAGAAAATAATTCCCAACTCCTTTACCTTGCTATCAAAGTCCAATAGGGGGACTTTTGCTTCCACAAAGCATGTTACACATATTTATTTCTATTCCTTCTGCTAATTCTAGCTTAGAGCTCTCACTACCAATAAAGCAAACACAAGACAGCTCCAAGGAACAGCAGGGTAGTGAGTGGTCTGAGTTTCCTTGGACTCCAGATAGCTCAGAAGTAGTTGGCTTGGTTTGGCTTACCCAACGGATCCTTAGCACAGAGTCTGGAAAACAGGAATTGCTCATAAGTAAATAACTGCAAGCATGTCTGAATGAATGGATGGACAGTCACAATGAGCAGACATAATAGTGTTTCTATTATTGCACGCAGGACTATTGAATGCACCACAAGGGAAAAACAGTTCAGTCCCAAGCTCTCTTAATCTCTTATATCTGACTAAAATATTAGGCAACTGAAAACTACACGCAGACAACCAAGTTACCGTGAAGGGGCAGAGATGGCGGAGAAGATGCTAAAACTGCTAACTAAAACACAAACACCAATTGCTGCTAATTTGGCATTAATGAGGATAGCAAAGTGACTTCTCTTCCACAGAATCAAGAAAAATATGGTGGGCTGTGGGAACCCATCAAACACCTGAGGAATATGATTTAAATTTTTACAAATTAGATTCAAAGTTATTCTGTAAATTAATGTGATAGGCCTCCTAGCTGTAAAACCTTGCATGAATGGTTATTGTGGTGACTTGGCTAACAGTTCATATTTTAATGATCTTCTGTGAAGTAGTTTTCCTTACAATTTCCATATATATTCAGGAAGACATGCCATCAGCAATAAAAGATAACTGAGCAGAAAGAGAAAAGTTTTTTTATACTGACAAGGCAATTTCCTTCACTAATGTAATCAGATAATACAGTGATCTTCCTTGTTAATCTGAATTTAGCTCAGATAACTAAAGAGCTTTATTCATTTTGTGATAAAATTAGACAGCCACAAAATGAATCTTTGACAATCCCCCTAAATTTACTTTTGCAAAAATCATTTTGGGTATAGAGCTTTTTAAAAATGCATTAAATTGACATTAAATCAAGATAAAATAACTCAATTTCTAAAAAAAGCACTTCCTCAAAGGTTTGACTAGCACTTCCATAAAACCCATACAAGACGCCTTTTTAGTGATTATGCAGACCTTAACTTTATTTTTGACTTCACTTGGAAAATTCACCAACATAATTTGCCAACATGCAAATTTTAAAAATCATTTTAAACTGAATGATCTCATTTTCTGTTTAAGATGGGCTGACAGGAGATTAGAAAGATATTTGCATGTTAATTTGCCTAAATTTTTTTTTTAAATTCTTCCTTTTTCCACCCTTCCCTTCCTGTTTTTTTTTTTTTTTTTGGAGTAACAGGGGTGACACACACTCCTAGCTGTGGTGCTGGAATATGGTTAGGGTGCTCACCGGGGGCTCCACACTGGCCTGCAATGATAACACACTCAGCAATGGTGCAGGGCTGAGAAATAGGGTTGTACATGCTCCATTGTTGTGCTTACACATGCTCCAGAGCTTGTGCACTTTCCGGCACTTTCCACATGCTGGCCACAAGATTTTCCCAGTGTTGGATAACACTGAATTTTCCTTGCTCCTCTTGCAGGAAGAGTAGGTTTATTTACTCCCACCACAGTGCTCCCGAGGCACACCCAATTCCATCACGTACTCCTGATCCTATATTGCATTTCTCTTTCCTTTATGTCCTTTGCATGGTTTAGCAATGTCCTTTTTGTGTAGACACAGGAAGACAGTTGTTGCTATGCTTTTGTAACATGGAATTTAATGATCCAAATAATATTTACCTGATTTAAGCCCCAGTCACCTTACTTCCTAACACCCCCAAAAAGAAGGGTCCCAGTGAGGGACTTGGATGGATCTAGGGCAAGCTCTAAACTACTCTGGCATTGAAAAGGGACAAGCACCATAAAAATTACTTATGGTCATGGAACAAACTCTGTCATGACACAAAAAAAGTAATTAAATAAGGACCCTGCTGGGGTTAGGAAAGACTAACCTGGCCTGAGGACCGTAGTCTGGGATATATATCGAGATGTTCCCAGGAAGAGCTACCCTTTAAGCTTAATGTATCTCTTACTGTGTTTATACAAAATGAGTAGAATTAGTGAGAAGTAAAATTAATATAATTGTTTAAATGCATGCAGGTTCCGGGCTGAGATCTCCAAGCCTGTTCGGATTGGGGCTGAGCATCCTCCACCTAGATCCTCCATATTCCAGTAGGCAGGGGTCACACCCACCAACTGGCACCATTTAATCCTATCAACGGCCAACACCCAGAGACTATAAAACCCAGCTCCTGGAAGAGAACAGAGCAGAGTCTCCTGTCCCCGCGTCTGGCTGTTCTCGCTGGGGCCCCTTGGAGGGGAGCAGGTTGAGTTTCCCTCCCCGCCCTGACCAGGGCTCCAGCAGCCGAAGACCTCCAGAACCAGCCACCACCATGCTGAGACCACTCTCCACATGCATGAAGGTACCGGCAGAGGAACAAAGGTATGTGGGTCCCAGGGCTGAGATCTCCAAGCCTGCTCGGATCAGGGCTGAGCATCCTCCACCCAGATCCTCCATATTCCAGTAGGCAGGGGTCACACCCACCAACTGGCGCTGTGTAATCCCATCAACAGCCAAAACCCAGAGACTATAAAACCCAGCTCCCGGAAGCGACATCTTATTATCTCATTCTTACTTTGGACAAACTGGCAGGTTACTGAATGTAAACTGCCCACACGGCAGAGTCTGGCAAACTCCCCATGGCGTACCCAATAAGCCAAATACCAGTAACAATGATGGGTCTCATTCTCCTAACCCTGAAAGAGCCTTGAATATGGCACTTTTTTAAAAATCTCAGGGCTAGGACGAAGGAGACGTTACTGGGGCCTGCTCGAGGCAATCAACGAACAACAGTATGGTTGTGATCGTGATCGTGATCATTTAAATGGATTACTAGCTAAGGAAGGAGAAAGCAATACGCCTTTAGCTGGAATCTTGCCCATGAGCGTATCTCTAGTAATCTAGAGCACTAAACCCCCAGAAGAGAATTTTTCCTTGAATTAATCTCCTAGAAAAACTTCCCCTGAAGAAAAGGGCTTTTTAGAACTATGACACATGGAGACAAGGTTGTGTTTATCAAACTTATCTAGGGTATTTGTTCTAAAATACAGATTTCAGGTCTTATCCCTGTGCTTCTGATTAATGAGGTATGGAATATAGTTCAGGAATATGTATTGTTCAAAGCATCTGGGAGAGTTCTAGGATTAGAAAACTTTAGAAAATACTTTTGTCTGGGAAAGAACCCCCATTAGTCTTGGAATTCAAAACACTGTTAATTCTGGGTTCTTCACTAAATCATTTCCTCTCATTGGGTCCCTATTTCCTCATCTGTAAAAATGACAAAGTCAACACTAAAAGTACCAGCTTTCAGATTCTAATCCCCTGGAATAAAGGAACCACAAGGGGCTGGCTCCAGGCCCTATCTCACTACCAAGCACTGGGCTTGGTATTTGCCAACCAGTTCATTCTCAAGATGTGCTGTCAATTTGAAAGTTATATGACTCTAAAATCAGTATTTGATAAACTAGCCGTTTACCAAATAACAATTATTCTCAAAGTACAACCCCCAAAGTCCACACTTAGCCTAACTTCAAGGCAATGTCTTTCAGAGGGGCAACTCTGAAGATCTGACAGGGGGAGTGAATATTAATGACTTCCTTACAGGGAGGTGAAGGCAATGGCTTGGAAGCACCACTGAGCCATGCTTGGATCACAGCAAATGCTTAGAAAAAGTGAGTGGAATCTGGAAAACCCAATAAATTGTTGGAATATTTTCCTGCTACACATATAAGAGAACAGTCATCACAGTCAAATTTAATTCCCCTTATCTGAAATTACAGTGGAATCTTCCCTGCCATGTATAAATGTGCAAAAATAAATGCATCTGAAATAAGACAGAGAGTGTGTGTGTTTGGGGGGGGGGGGCAGGGGTGGAATAAACTCTGAAAACTCTATGACTTTTTTACTTTGAAATTGATTTCTCAGGACTGGGAAGAGAGTTCAAGTGCTGTGCCATGTGCCTTGCATGCATGATTGTGTCTCAGATATGATCCCTGCCACTGCATACCCCTCCCGTGGCACTGCCAGATCCAGCACAGAACTATTGGCCTGAATTGTTGGGTACTGCCAAGTAGTTCCCAGCGCAATGCTTGGGAGGCCCCTCGAATTCAAATACTCAATTTAAGTGCTTCTGTTAATAATGTCTCTAATAAAGCTTACAGGAAGACCTTTCAAAATGTGGTCCCCAAATCAGCAGCATCAATATCTACCACCTGGGAAATGGTGTAATGATAAGCCTCACCCCAACCTAACTAATCAGAAATTTGGAGCACAGGAAAGCAAAAATCTATTATACTGCTACTCTTCTGGGTGAGTCTAATAGACACTGAAACAGAAGAACCACAGAGAGGGAGATAAGATTCAGTCCTAAAAGGAAATTCAAAGAAGGACAAGTTCAACTTTTAGTAAGCCTCCCACTAGGTATCAGAATATAAAAAGCAGTGTGGAGCTAGATAAGTATTTTTCCATCAGCAAGTTTACAACACACACATTTGTATAACAAGTTTCTCCTTCAGAAAAATATGATTCTAAAATACTGATCCTGAAATTTAAAACAAACAAACACAAGGACATAAAGGTGAACCACCACTTGGGGGGATATTCTGGTTTCTCCATTTGACAAGTGGGATACAGATCTGAATAGAAGTATTACCAAATTTGACCTTAGTGACGTTCAATCCTTACAACAACGTCAGCGAGGAGGAAAGAAAAGAGATACCAACTTTTAGTGCAGTCACCAAGTTTTGCTTTCTTAAGAAATCCAAATTGCAGTTTTGATTTAGCATGGGAGCGGGGCAGGATATTTAGGGGAACTAGGTAATTAACACATCTGTCTTCTCTGCAAGAAACCCTCCTTTCAGTTCCGGGCACCCTCTCCTCATTCATCCAGGTACCCACCCGGCGGCAGGGCCCCTTCCCAAGACTTGAGTCTAACTAGATCCCCTGAGAATGACTGGTTTTCACCCTTGCTCTGCAGGGGACAGAAATTGAGGAACACCAAGTGAAACCAAAGCTGAACCATTCCGGGCACCCTCTCCTAATTCATCCAGGTACCCGCCCGGTGGCAGGGCCCCTTACCAGGGCTGTGCATAGAACTAGATCCCCTGAGAATGGCTGGTTTTCACCCTTGGTCTGCATACCACATGAAACCAAAGCTGAACCGTTCTGGGCACCCTCTCCTCATTCATCCAGGTCACAATGGTAAAGCAATGCAGAAGCCCACAAAGCTTACTTATTAAAGAGGCTAGCCCAGAAGACACCAACAGTAATGAAATGCTAGACAAACCTCCCTGACAAGGAATTTAGAAGGGAGCTACTGAGGATGTTTAGGGAACTAAAAGAAACAATGGAAAACAATGCCAATAAAAGACAAGAGGATTTGAAGGTAGAAATGAGGAAAATGCAAACAAAATTACAAATGTAAATGTCAGACCTGAAAAACCTGGTAGGCGAATTGAAAAACTCAGTGGAAGGCCTCAGCAGTAGAGTAACAGCTGCTGAGGACAGAATCAGTGAGCTTGAAGATGAAGTCCACACATTCTCCAGAAAAGAGTAGAATTTGAAAGAGACTCACAATTTGGTAACAGATGGCAAGAGAAGATCAGGATGAAGCCAAGAGGAGTAACATAAGAATTATTGAAGTCCCAGAAGGACAGGAAGAAAACCCTGATGAAGAAGAAACTGTCAAAGACATCATTGCTACGACGTTTCCAGAGCTGAAAATATGCGACCACATTCAGGAGGCCCGAAGGGTACCAGCTAAAAGAAATCTGAATAAAAATACCCCAAGACACATCCTGATCAAAATAACCAAAACCTCAGATAGAGACAAAATTCTGAAAGCAGCAAGGATCAAAGAAAAAAATTTCCTATAAAGGAGCATCCTTTGACTGGTTAAAGAAACTTTGGTACATATACACAATCAAATACTATGCAGCTTTTAGAAAAGATGAAGTCATGAAATTTACATACAAGTGGTTCTACATGGACAGTATCATGCTAAATGAAATGAGCCAGAAAGAGAGGGACAGACATAGAAAGACTGCACTCATCTGGGGAATATAAAGTAACAGAATGGGAGTCAAACACCCAAGAATAGTTGAGATAAGTACCAGGAGGTATGCTCCACAGCTTGGAAGCCGACAGCACATGCTGGGGGAAAAAGCAGCTCAGATAGAGAAGGTAACACCAAGTAAAGGATGTTTGGAGGACTCACTCGGGATGCGAGATGCGTGCTGAAAGTAGACTACAGACAGAACACGATGGCCACTCAATACCTCTATTGCAAACTACAACTCCCTGAAGGAAAGAGTGAGTAAAAGGGAATGCCCTGTCAAAGAGGCGGGGTGGGATGGGGGGTGGGGAGGGATGGGGGTGGGAGGGATGCTGGGATCATTGGTGGTGAAGAATGGGCATTGGTGGAGGGATGGATACTCAATCACTGTATAACTAAAACCCAAGCACGAAAGTTTGTAAGTCTACAACTGTACTTCATGGTGTTTCACTAATAAAAATAAACAAATAAATAAATAAATCAACAAGTATGGAAAAGGTCTAAGTATATAGTACCCTTAAAATCTGGTTTGAAAAAGAAAAAACGGAGCATTCTTAAGATTCACAGATGATTTGTCTGATGAAACCCTCACGGCCCGAAAACAGTGGTGGGATATAGTGAAAACACTCAATGAGATAAATGCCTCAACAAAAATACTTTATCCAGCGAGACTCTCATTCGTAACAGAAGGAATAACACACAGTTTCACAAACAAACAACAGCTCAGGAACTTTACAGACTCAAAACCATGGTTACAAGAGCTACAAAATGGGCTACTTTAAGACAAGACAGGCCCCTCAAATACACCAAATTTCAACAGAAAAAATGGGACAAAACCCCATAACTAAGTCTCTCTCAACGTCAATGGGTTAAACACACCAAGTAAAAGACACAGAGTGACAGGATGGATTAGAAAATTGAACCCAACATTCTGCTGCCTGCAAGAAACACATCTCAACAGTCAAAGCAAACACAGACTCAAAGGCTGGAAAACAATTGTACAGGCAAACAACTCCCATAAAAAAGCTGGGGTAGCCATCCTAGTATCAGACCACACTGATTTCAGACTGAAGAAGGTCACAAGAGACACTGAAGGCCATTTCATATTGATCAAGAGATCTATACAATAGGAAAAACTTACAACACTAAATGTATATGCACCTAATGAGGGACCAGCAAACTACTTAAAAAGAACTACTCATAGACTTGGAGAAAGACATTGATAGCAACACAATATTAGTGGAAGACTTCAACACCGCTTTATCACCTCTTGATAGATCAACCAGACTCAAGGACATACTTCATCTGAGGGAAAAAATGGAAGAAAGGGACTTAGTAGATATATACAGGACACTTCATCCTCAAAAAGCTGAATACATATTCTTCTCAAGTGTGCATGGAACATTCTCCAAGATAGACCACATGCTGAGCCACAAAACATACCTCCATAAAATTAAGTAGATAAGAGATTGTATCAACAATCTTCTCTGATCATAAAGCGCTGAAATTAGAAGTAAATCACACACAAAAAAAGAAAACTAAATCAAACACCTGGAAATTAAACAGTTCACTTTTGGACAACGAGTGGCTTAGGAAGGAAATCAAAGAGGAAATCAAAAGATTCCTGGAAATGAACGAAAATGAGGACACGAGTTACCAAAACTTATGGAACACAGCAAAAGCTGTGTTAAGAGGAAAGTTTATAGCTCTACAAATATTCCTCAGGAAAAAGGAGCGAGCCCACATAAGTAACCTAACCTCACAGCTTAAGAGCTTGGAGAACGACCAACAAAAGGAGCCCAATCCGAACAGAAGAAGGGAAATAATAAAACTCAGAGCAGAGATTAACGAGATGGAAACCCAAAAAACAATCTGAAAGATCAATGAAACCAAGAGCTGGTTCTTCAAGAAAAACAAGATTGATAAGCCTCTAGCAAAACTCACAAAGAAAGGGAGAAAGATAACCCCAATAAACCAAATCAGAAATGAAAAGGGGGTCATTACAACAAAATCTACAGAAATTCAAAGGATCCTCAGGGAGCACTTTGAGAAGCTTTATGCCACGAAACACGAAAACCTCAAGGAATGGATAAATTCCTAGATTCCTATAGCCTCCCAAGGCTGAACCATGAAGACCTGGAATACCTGAACGGACCTATCACCATCAAGGAAACTGAAATGGTAATAAAAAGTCTCCCCAAGCACAAAAGTCCTGGCCCGGATGGATTCACTAGTGAATTCTTCCAAATCTTTAAAGAGGACTTACTCCCAATCCTCTTTAAGCTTTTTCACGAAATTGAAATACCAAAAACACTTCCAAACAGTTTCTACGAAGCAAATATCACACTGATACCAAAAGCAGACAGAGATACCACAAAGAAAGAGAATTAGAGGCCGATATTCCTGATGAGCAAAGACGCAAAGATCCTCAACAAACTATTAGCAAATAGAATCCAACAATTCCTCAAAAAGATCATACACCATGACCAAGTGGGATTCATCCCGGGGATGCAAGGATGGTTTAACATTCAGAAATCAATCAACATAATCCATCATATCAACAAAAGAAAAGATAAAAACCATATGATCAGATCAACAGATGCAAAGAAAGCATTTGGCAAGATTCAGCACCCATTTATGATGAAAACCCTTGCCAAAATAGGTATAGAGGGGACTTTCCTCAATATAGTTAAAGCCATCTACCACAAGCCTACGGCAAGCATCATCCTCAATGAGAGTCTGCCCTCTAAGATCAGGGACGAGACACGGATGCCCACTCTCTCCACTGCTGTTCAATATAGTACTGCATGTACTTGCAATAGTGGTTAGGCAAGAAAAAGATATTAAGGGCATTCAGTAGGAAAGAAAGAAATCAAGCTCTCACTATTCGCAGATGATATGATACTATACTTAGAGAACCCTATAACCTCTACCAAGAAACTCCTAGAAACAATAAACTTATATAGTAAATTTTCAGGCTATAAAAATCAATACCCAAAAGTCCATGGCTTTCCTATACGCAAATAGTGAGAGAAAAGAAAGTGACATGAAAAAAACAATCCCATTCACAATTGTGTCCCAGAAATTCAAGTACCGAAGAATCAGCTTAACTAAGGAAGTAAAGGACCTGTACAAAGAAACTTAAGGAAATAAAAGAGGATGTGAGAAAATGGAAAGATATTCCCTGCTCGTGGATTGGGAGAATTAACATTGTCAAAATGGCAATACTTCCCAAAGCATTGTACAAATTCAATGCGATCCCTATAACGATAACCATGACATTCTTCAAAGAAATGGAGCAAACACTCCTGAAATTCATATAAAACAATAAGCCCCCACAAATAGCTAAAGAAATTCTTGGGAAAAAGAAAATGGGAGAAATCAACCTCCCTAACTTCAAACTCTACTACAAAGCAGTAATAATTAAAACAGCATGGTACTGGAACAAAGGCAGAGCTGCAGACCAATGGAATAGGGTTGAATATACTGACATCTCCCCCCAAACATATGATCATCTAATCTTTGATAAGGGAGCAAGAAATGTGAAGTGGAACAAGGAAGCCTCTTTAATAAATTGTACTGGCAAAACTGAATGGCTACATGCAAAATAAAATGGGCTCTGATCTCTGCCTAACACCATGTACAAAAGTAAGATCAAAATGGATTAAAGACCTCAACATCAGGCCGAAATCCATAAGGTACACTGAAGACAAAGCTGGAAAAACCCTCCATGACACTGAAGCTAATGGTATCTTCAAAGATGTCACGCCACTCATCATTGGATGGCTACATGCAAAAAAATAGGCTCAGAACTCTGCCTAACACCATGTACAAAAGTAAGATCAAAATGGATTAAAGACCTCAACATCAGACCAGAAACCATAAGGTACATTGAAGATAAAGTTGGCAAAACCCTCCATGACATTGAAGCTAATGGTATCTTCAAAGATGCCACGCCACTGGCCGAGCAAGTGAAAACAGAGATAGATAAATGGGACTATCTTAAACTAAGAAGCTTCTACACCTCCAAAGAAACAGTGACCAAAATACAAAGACAGTCTACAGAATGGGAAAGGATATTCACCGAATACACATCTGACAAGGGGTTGATATCCAGGATATACAAAATACTGGTTAAACTCCACAAGAAGAAAACATCCAACCCCATCCAAAAATGGGGCAATGAAATGAACAGAAACTTTCTCAAAGAAGAAATCCGAATGGCAAAAAAGCACATGAGAAAATGCTCTACATCATTAATCATCAGGGAGATGCAGATCAAAACCACAATGAGATACCATCTCACACCTCAGAGACTGGCCCACATTCAAAAGAACAAAAGCAACCGATGCTGGCGTGGATGTGGCGAGAAAGGGACACTCCTTCACTGTTGGTGGGAATGTCCACTGGTTCAGCCCTTCTGGAAAACAGTATGGACGATTCTCAAAAAATTAGAAATTGAGCTCCCATTTGACCCAGCAATACGACTGCTGGGAATATATCCCAGAGAGGCAAAAACGTATAGTCGAAGTGACATCTGCACTTGTTTGTTCATTGCAGCACTCTTTACAATAGCCAGAAACTGGAAGAAACCTGAATGCCCAAGAACAGATGACTGGTTAAAGAAACTTTGGTACATCTACACAATGGAGTACTATGTAGCTCTTAGAAAAGATGAAGTCATGAAATTTACATACAAGTGGTACAATATGGAAAGTATCATGCTAAGCGAAATGAGTCAGAAAGAGAGGGATAGACATAGAAAGATTGCATTCATCTGGGGGATATAAAGTAACAAAGTATGAGATTAATACCCAAGAATAGCTGAGATCAGCACCAGGAGGATTACTCCATAACTTAAAGGCCAGCCGGGTATCCTAGAGGAAAGGGCAGTTCAGATAGAGAAGGGAGCACCAAATAAAGGATGCTTGGAGGATCCTCCCAGGAGGGGAGATGCATGTCGAAAGTAGACTATGGACTGAACATGTTTGCCACTCAATGCCTCTTTTGCAGACCACAACACCCAAAAGGAGAGAGAGAACACAGGGGATTGCCCTGCCACAGAGACAGGGGGCATGGGGGGATGGGGGTGGGAGGGATATTATCCATGGTGGTGGAAAATGGGCACTGGTGGAGGGATGGGTATCTGATCATTGTATAATTGAAACCAAAGCACAAAAAATTGTAAATCTACAACTGTAAAAAAAAATAAAATAAAATAAAGGGAAAAAAAAAAGATGTCACGCCACTGGCCAAGCAAGTGAAAACAAAGATAGACAAATGGGACTGTCTTAAACTAAGAAGCTTCTGCACCTCAAAAGAAACAGTGACCAAAATACAAAGACAGTCTACAGAATGGGAAAGGATATTCACCGAATACACATCTGACAAGGGGTTGATATCCAGGATATACAAAATACTGGTTAAACTCCACAAGAAGAAAACATCCAACCCCATCCAAAAATGGGGCAATGAAATGAACAGAAACTTTCTCAAAGAAGAAATCCGAATGGCAAAAAAGCACATGAGAAAATGCTCTACATCATTAATCATCAGGGAGATGCAGATCAAAACCACAATGAGATACCATCTCACACCACAGACACTGGCCCACATCCAAAAGAACAAAAGCAACCAGTGTTGGCACAGACGTGGCGAGAAAGGGACCCTCCTTCATTGCTGGTGGGAATGCCAACTGCTTCAGCTCTTTTGGAAAACAGTATGGTTGATTCTCAAAAAATTAGAAATTGAGAGGGGGGGGAAAATTAGAAATTGAGCTCCCATTTGATCCAGCAATACCACTCCTGGTAATATATCCCAGAGAGGCAAAAAAGTATAGTCGTAGTGACATCTGCTCTTGTTTGTTCATTGCAGCACTGTTTACAATAGCCAGAATTTGGAAAAAACCTGAGTGCCCGAGAACAGATGACTGGTTAAAGAAACTTTGGTACATCTACGCAATGGAGTACTATGTAGCTGTTAGAAAAGATGAAAACATGAAATTTACATACAAGTGGTACGATATAGAAAGCATCATGCTAAGTGAAATGAGTCAGAAAAAGAGGGACAGACATAGAAAGATTGCATTCATCTGGGTAACATAAAGTAACAAAATGGGAGACTAACACCCAAGAATAGCCGAGATAAGTACCAGGAGGTTCACTCCATGGCTTGGAGGCCAGCTCTGTTAAAGGAGGGAGCACTAAATAAAGGGTGTTGGGAGGATCCTCCCAGGGTGGGAGAAGCATGCTGAAAGTAAACTATAGACCGAACATGACTGCCCCTCAATGCCTCTTTTGCAAACCACAGCACCCAAAAGAGAGAACAAAAGTCCTGCTACAGAGGCAGAGTGGAATGGGGGGAATGGGGGGGTGGGAGGGATACTGTAATCAGTGGTGGTGGAAAGTGGGCACTGGTGGAGGGATGGGTACTCGATCATTGTATAACTGAAACCCAAGCACAGAAATCTGTAAGTCTACAACTGTACCTCATGGTGTTTCACTAATAAAAATTTTTTTTAAAAGCCTTCTTTCAGAGACTACTGAAATCTTCAAATGTGAGTTTAAATGTAACAATCTGAGACTGCTGAGACAGCACAAGGGTGAGGGTACATGTACCTGAGAAGATTTCATCCCTGGCCTACTATGTTCCACCAGGTGTGGCCCTGGTGGTTCCCTCCAATCACCACAGGCCCTGCGTAACACTGCATCCTTAGTCCCTTGCATTAAACCATCTGGCCCGGTTGACAGAGAATACAAAAGAGTGGTCCCTGGCTCCCCTGAAATATTTGGAAGCCTGCCTTCATCCCACCAAAAAAAATAAAATAAAATAAGGAAAAAACTGCACAAAACTCTACCTTGAAAAACAAGTAAAAAAATTAACATCAAAAATCTTCAAACATTGTAAGAGGCGTTTAATGGAAAGGCTGAGTCCACAAGGGGTGTGTAGGAAAGAGAGGTCGATACCCTTTTGTTGTGACACTCAGGTCACAAGGGAAGAGATCCAAGAAGTCACAAGAAGAAGCCTCCCAGATTGCACAGCTTTGGAAAACACATCGGCACTGCCCCCTCCCCAGAACTTGGCCAAGAGGAAGAATCAGGCACTTGAGTGTTTGGGAGTGGGGAGCTCCGGGTGTGGGGGAGCAGCCCTAGTCTGGGACGGTGAAGGGCAGGGTGCTGATGATGTCCCCGGTCTCCGTAACGATGGCATCATACACCCAGCGCCGGTTGCAGCGGCACTCGGGCCCGCACTTGTTGGAGTTGCACTTGGGACAGGGGTAGAAGCAGCCCAGACAGTTCTTCTCCAGGCAGTCACAGAGGTCTGCATCATTGCAGATCAGCTTGCCACTCTTGTCATACTTCCTCATGACTCTGCGGAGAGAAAGAAGGATATGTGAATGATGGGTGGGCCTTGGCCACTGCAGAGACACCACACCCCAGAGCTGACAAAAATAGTTGCAAAGAATTTTCAGGAGGGAAATCCAACCAAGGGGAACTTCCCAGGGCAGCCACACTTCCCAGACTTGTTCCCAGTCATCAAGAGGGACAACATGTACTCCAGCCAGAGGGGCAATGTATAGTCACAGAGGTTAATTAGAGTAGCTGATCAAAGTTCTTTCCTACAAATAAATGCCTCAGACTGTACTTAAAATGGGCCCAACAGAAATCTGGGGACGTGGCAGGCAGTGCCTTGCATGTGGCAGACCCTAACTGGATCCTGGTCTGCTCGGTCCCCAAGCATCATCGGGTGTGGTTCAGAAACTCCCCAAGTACTGACCAGTATGGCCCACCAATCCCCGACACTGTTGGGCCCAAAAAGCAACTTATCTTTGGGTTCAAATATTAAACCACCAGTCTGGTGGTGAACAGCTGGAATTCCTGAGCATTGTTTGGGAGGGCCCTGCTCTCCATAAAATATTGCTGGAATATTCCATAATAAAATACGCAGTTTTTCTTTAAAAAAAAGAAGAAGAAGAAGGGGGCCAGAGAGATAGTACAGCAGGCAGGGCACTTGCCATGCACACAGCTGACCTGGATTCTGTCCACTGTGCCCCATATGGTCCCCAAGCTCACCAGAAGTGATCCCTAGGCACAGAGTTAGAAGTAAACCCTGAGCACCACAGAGGATACCCCCCCCCCAAATCAAAATACCAACCAACAAACAAAACCGTCTCCTGATTTTAGCAATGGCACATGTGTTTGTACCCTCAAGCATATTCTCCTTCTGCAATTTGATTTTCTTTCTACCTTAGAACTTAAGATCATCCTTGGGGGTATATGAAGCTCTTCCCTATGACTTAGTCATTCCCCTTCTGGGCACTCACCTGAATAATACAAAAACACTGATCAAAAAGCTTTGTGCACCCCCAGTTCAATGCCACATTATTCAGAATAGCCAAGAGCTAGAGACAATCTATGTGTCTATCAACTAATGAATGGATAAATAAGATGTACTATGTACGTACAAGTGAACGCTACTTAGCTATAAAAATAAGACAAAACCCTCTCCTTTTCAGCAATATGGATGAACCTAAACATTATTATGCTTAAATAAATTGGAAAAATAGTGAAATAAATTGGAAAAATACACACTCATAGGTGGAATATAGGGAAACAAGCAATTAGAAGAGATAAAAAAACAAAATTAGCTTTAAAAAATCATAAGGAGTAAAGATCACATTCTTCTTCCTTGGACAGGTGTTCTTTTCTTTTATTTTCTTTGTATCATATGAATTTCTTTCTAACTGATGGTCAGTATAACAATCAATTAAAAACATGTTCTAGGCTGGAGGCAAAACCCTCATGAGGCCAATCCCAATTCAATCCCCAGCACTACATGGTCCCCCCAAGCACTGCCAGGAGTGATACCCAAGTACCTAGCTGGTAGTAGTCCCTGGGGAAACCACCAGGTGTGGTCCCAACCACTGTCCTCACTCCCACAAAAATCATGTCCTTCCAGTCTGGGGATGTAGCTCAGTGGTAGAGCACTTGTCCTGGGATGGATCTCCAGTACTGGAAAAAAATCTTTTAGGAGCCAGAGAAACAGAAATAGAAATAGAAATAGAAATACTAGTTACGGTGCTTGCCTTACATGCAATCAAGCTACATTCAACCCCGGCACCGCACATCATCCCCTAAGCACCACCAGGGATTATCTCAGAGGCAGAAGTAACCCCTGAGCACTGCAGGTGTGCCCTCCCCCCAAAAAAAACGCAATAAAAAATGTTTTAATACAATATTTTATAAAATATTATAATATGAAAGCATGACAAGCCAGCTGCCCTTTAGCAAACACAGATTTTCACAAACATTTTTCACTGAGTACATATTTGTCAGAAATTGTATAAAGCTGTGTTTATTAATCTGGGGGCATATGGCCTCTTGTGGATACAGGATACTCCCAAGGGTCCACATATAAAATTCCATCAATGAAGGGATAGTGGGAGACCAGATGGGCAACCAGTGAGATAGATGTGGGGGGGCACAGGAAGAAAAGAATTGAGCAGAGGATTATGATTGGAAAAAGGTTGAGAAACACTGGCCTAATGTATAAATCTCAGACAAGCTAGCCCGGAAAAGAAAGAATGTTCATCTCTCCTTGTTTTTCCACAGTGTAAACATATAAATTATCTATCTTTCCACTCCAGATAGGCACTCGGATTAATATGACTTCATTTTCTTTGCTTTCACAGTGATGGGCACCTCCCCTCTGTCTTGTGTAAAAGTGTTTCCAGGACAAACACACAGGAGCAGGGTAGGGCGTAAGGCACACTAGGAAAGCTAAACTGCTTTCAAACCATTGTACATTTTGGGGAGACAAAGCCAACAGAACAGTGGGTAAGGCACTTGTGCATGTGGCCAATCCGGGTACAATTCCCAGAATCCTATAAGGTCCCCTGAGCACCAATCAGGAATTATTACTGAGTGTAAAGCCAGGAGTAACCCCTGAGCATCTCTGGGTATGGTCCAAACCCAAACAAACAAAAATAGTTGTATATTTCACATTCCACGCAGGTCCTGCAGCTTCCTCACATCAACTCAACATCAGACTTGAAACCTTTGCCTGTCTGGGCAGCAAGACACCTTGCTCTACTATGCCGAGGTGGTACAGAATGCTGAAAGCTCATTAGCCATCTCACTGTGAAATGACATTCATTGTTTGGTTCATTCTCCTAATAGCTTGGCTGTTTCTTAAGGATTCTAGAGATTGGTGATGATTAAATTTTAACATAAAGAACTTCTTTCACTTTGTGATTTGTCTCTGGTTTTTGTTTTTTTGTTTTTTGGGTTTTTTTTTTTTTTGGCTTTTTGGGTCACAGCAGCAATGCTCAGGAATTACTCCTGATGGTGCTCAGGGGACAATATGGAATATGCCAGGGATCGAGCCTGGGTTGGCTGTGTGCAAGACAAAGGCCCTTCCCACTGTAGTATCTCTCCCGCCCCATGTCTCTCACTTTTTTGTATTGCACACAGGGCATAAATTCTTTTTTTTTTATGTAGGAGTATTGCCGTTTATTCAGCCACTGATTAGCTGATTGAACTGAGCATGAACTCCACCTTACTTTTTTTTTCCACAGTTTTATTTATTTATTTTTCATCTTATATTTATTCATTGAATCACTGTGGGAAAAGTTACTAAGCTTTCAGGTTTAAGTCTTGGTCATACAATGATCAAATACCTGTCCCTTCACCAGTACTCACATTTTACCACCAAGAACCCCAATATACCCCCCACCCTACCCAGTGCCTGTGAGGTAGATGATTTCTACTTAACTCTTCTCTACATTGGTTACATTCATCATTTCGACAAAAGATGTACCATTATTGTTTAGAATTTCCCCCCCAACAAGCAGAACTGCCGAAAGGGCATTGTGAAATACTTTGTTTTCTATAGCTGGTTATGAGAATCATATAATGTTGTGCGGCTGCTATTGTGGCTACGCAATTTTAGATTTCTTCAAAGAGCCAGATAATTTAGAGATTGGTTTCTGTGCGTCTGGTGTTATGGTTGTGCTGGAGAACCGCTTGTGGGGGGTAACTCAGGACCTCGGTAGGTCTGAGGAGGCGGCCACCTTGTTGCCGGGGGAGAAAGGCAGAACGAAGCAACAGCCCTTCCCTCTGGGGAGGCATGGCACCGTAGTTTAACGCATGGTTCATTCACTTTTCTGCCGCAAGCTGCCAGGCTCTGGATTAAGTCCTTTTGCCTCTGGAGCCATGTCTGTGCCGGAGAGCCGCTAGTGGGGGGCAACTCCTGACCTCGGTAGGGCATGAAGGACGAGCCGGTACCAACCCCTTTCTCATCAGACTGCAGTAGGGCATAAATTCTTAATTGTAGTACATTCTAGTTTATCCACCTTTCTTTTGTGGTTTGCTTAGTTTATGCTTCAGATGAACCAAAATCAACAAAGGTAATAATGTCTGTGATGGTTTCATACCTAAATCCATTATCATAGTCATGATTTCTCCTCCAGATGATATATCCTTTTTAATTTTAACCACAGTTAATACTAACACCACTATTCATTATCCTACTCGAGAGATTTCTGAAGCTGTTTTATTTTTAAATGGTTTTGGTCTGAGATTACTATGCAAGGATGTAAGGAGGGGCCAGATAAGGAGGAAATGAGAAAGGATACAGATATAATGCAACTGACCTATCATACAAACCCTCATAGCATACAGGCAAATCAGTTCACTGTGCAGGAGGTATGACAATAGGAAAATCCATGGTCCATCATATGCATATGTGATCTGACTGGTCATGGGCTACATATGACGTGCTTAGTATGTAACCAATCAGATAGCAGAAACAGCACGGGAGGGGGGTGTGGGCGGTAATATGAAACCTATATAAACCCAGGTCATTGCATAGGAGAGAAGTATGAAGAGGAGTGGAAGAAGTGAGACAAGAAGAGAGATAGAACTCGGCTCTTTTTGGAACCTGTTTTTTCTTTTTTTTTTTCCTCCGGGATCCCGCACCCTCCATGTGTTCTTTCTCTTATGCTTAAGGCTTCAAAGATGGCGCTGGGGGGCGGGCTGTGGGCGTGACTTCCGGAATCAGAGGTTACCTGGGAGGTGTAGTCCGGCAGATTTGAGAAAAAGTCCTCGTTCCCGCATACTCGAGCTGTGTTTGTAGAGGCTTCTGGTCACCGGGGTTCCATCTGGGGGAGGCGGGATGCGGCACCTACTCCATCTGGAACTTGCGGGTGAACTCGGCTCTTTTTGGAACCTGTTTTTTCTTTTTTTTTTTCCTCCGGGATCCCGCACCCTCCATGTGTTCTTTCTCTTATGCTTAAGGCTTCAAAGATGGCGCTGGGGGGCGGGCTGTGGGCGTGACTTCCGGAATCGAGTATGCGGGAACGAGGACTTTTTCTCAAAACCGCGCGGCCGCTTATGCGGCCGCGCGACATCTCTCTATATACAAAGTGATCAATGAGAAGTAAACCACCCAATCTTTCTCCCTGAAAGTCAGAGTTAAATTTGGAGCACGGCCACAGCCCCAGAAACACAAGGACTTAATGCAGAACCCAGCAGCTTAGAGCAGAAAAGTGAAAGGACTATGCGTTAATCCAGGCCATCAAGTCTGCCGGAGGGGAAAGGGTGTTGCCCCATTCGCCCTCTCTTCTCTGGAAAGAAGGATGGCGGCCGCATGGGAGCCTTGTGGACAGCAGGTATGAGCCGGGGGTGTGGGGGCGACTAAAACCTCATGGGAAGGGGGGCGTTCCGGTCCGTCCTTCACGCCCTACCGAGGTCACCAGTTGCCCCCCACGAGTGGCTCTCCAGCACGGCCACAGCCCCAGAAGCACAGGGCTTAATGCAGAACCCAGCAGCTTGGAGCAGAAAAGTGAAAGGACTATGCGTTAATCCAGGCAATCATTTCTGCCCAGAGGGGAAAGGGTGTTGCTCCCTTCCGCCCTCCTCCCTCTGGAAAGAAAGATGGCGGCCACATGGGAGCCTTGTGGACAGCAGGTATGAGCCGGGGGTGTGGGGGCGACTAAAACCTCATGGGAAGGGGGGCGTTCCGGTCCGTCCTTCACGCCCTACCGAGGTCACCAGTTGCCCCCCACGAGCGGCTCTCCAGCACAGCCACGGCCCCAGAAGCACAAGGACTTAATGCAGAACCCAGCAGCTTGGAGCAGAAAAGTGAACGGACTATGCATTGATCCAGGCCATCAAGTCTGCCGGAGGGGAAAGGGTGTTGCCCCATTCGCCCTCTCCTCTCTGGAAAGAAAGATGGCGGCCACATGGGAGCCTTGTGGACAGCAGGTATGAGCCGGGGGAGTGGGGGCGACTAAAACCTCATGGGTCGGGGGGCGTTCCGGTCCGTCCTTCACGCCCTACCGAGGTCACAAGTCGCCCCCCGCGAGCGGCTCTCCAGCACGGCCATGGCCCCAGAAGCACAAGGACTTAATGCAGAACCCAGCGGCTTGGAGCAGAAAAGTGAACGGACTATGCGTTGATCAAGCCCATCAAGTCTGCCGGAGGGGAAAGGGTGTTGCCCCATTCGCCCTCTCCTCTCTGGAAAGAAAGATGGCGGCCACATGGGAGCCTTGTGGACAGCAGGTATGAGCCGGGAGTGTGGGGGCGACTAAAACCTCATGGGAAGGGGGGCGTTTCGCTCCGCCCTTCACGCCCTACCGAGGCCACCAGTTGCCCCCCACGAGCGGCTCTCCAGCACGGCCACGACTCCAGAACACAGAAACCAATTTCTTAACTATCTGACTTTCAGTAGAAATACTTCCAGGGTCAATAGGTAAAATAGCAGAAATCCAAAACCAACATTTAATTCTTGAACCCAGCTGTAGAAAGCAAATCACTTCACAATGCTTTTTCAGCATGTCTGATTTGGGGGGGGGGGTAAACTCTAAATAATAGTGGTGAATCTTTTATTGAAACAATCTAATCAAAGCGGATAGAGTGTTAACTAGAATTCATCTGCCTCACAGGGACGGGGAGGGGTGGGGGGTGGGGTTTTATTGGGGTTCTTCATGGGAAAAAATAAGTATTGGTAAAGGGAAATGTGTTTGATATTTGCATGACTGAGACATAAACCTGAAAGCTTTGTAACCTTTCCCACAGTGATTCAATAAATAAATAAAAAAAAAAAATAGAAAAAAAAAAAAAAAAAGAAGAGAGATAGAGCAGCTAGGGTCGCTCTCTCAGACCAGAGGCTGCTGCTGCTGCTGCTGCTGCTGCTGCTGCTGCTGCTGCTGCTGCTGAATTCACTAGAGTCGCCAGCAGAGATGTACCTGTATGAGCTATAAGATAAAGTGCTATGGGGCTGGAGAGATAGTTTAGGAGTTAAAGCTCTTGCCTCACAAACAGGCAACTCCGATTTAATCCCTGACACCCAATGGTTCCCTGTGTATCACCAGAGCAAACTCAAAGCACAATGCCAAGACTTTGTGAACCTCAAGCCCCCAAATTTTAAAATAAAAATTAAAAACTGTAACAATGAGGACATCTGGAGGTACATCTACTAATCTTACACATAGTTCACAAGAACTCTAAGTCAAATCCACTGTCACAAGATTACAGACTATCTTTCAAACTTGCTAAATTCCAGATGCCTGGGGTGGTATTGTGCTTTTGAGAACATATTTTTTTTTTAATCACAAAAGAAGTGACCTTGAATTGCTTCCTCAAGAACTCAAACATGTTATGTAAACCCACAAATCAAATATAATAAATCATAATCTTACTTGTATTTCACAGAAAAATATTCATTCATCTTTGACATCCGTGCTTTCTTTATCTGCTGTCTTGTTTCAGGATTAAAGTCAGCCACCTGTGGTCCAGGATTTTGAAATGCCAGACATCTTAACTGCCGCTCGATTTGTTGCTATGAAACAAATAAAACGTATTCATAGTAAAAATAAGATTTTTCTTTTAAGTTATACTGCATCAAAAAAATTTTCTATCACTTTTACCTTCATGACAAGAAAACATAGATGTTTTACCCAGGGAAATAGTTCAATCTGATTAAGTTTCAAAGATAATTGAAATAAAAAAGTAGGCCTTATTTCTGAATTAAGAAATATATAATACGAAAAACAATCAGGTAGGATATATATCTGTATAAAGCTGTGAAAGGACAAAGACAAGGTAATATATAGTTGTTAGCTAAAGAAGCAGGTAAGGACACTGAGAGATAGCTTAGTGGGCTGAATCTAGGCTTTGTGTGCAGGAGGCTCAGAAATGATTCCAGATTCCCTAGACCACCACCAGGAGTGACCCTGGAGCACAGAGCTGGGAATAGTTCCCCAAAGCTGGGTGTGAGCCAAAATCAAAAATAAAAGCAAAGCCAGGTAAACTGTGATGTAGGTTCTCCAGTCCAAACACTTCCTTTCAGAGCAAAGGGTCACGTCTGAACTCAGGACCCTGATGTGTGAATCCCTCAGCTCTGAGGAATGAATATACCCAGGAGGGATTCACTCTCAGTGAATATCCGTAAAATGCCTTTCTTTCTAAAAGTTAGTGGAACATTTCCCAAAACTCTCTACTTGGAGGCATTTATAATTTGAAGTGATAGGGAATCCAATTGGGAAACCAAACAAAAAAGAGATCTCAGTGAACACTAAAACTTTTTTTGAGTGTGTAGCAAAAAGAAAAGTTTGGTGAGGTGAGGGCAGAAAAGTCTCCTTTAAAAAACTGTAGAGGGAAATAATCTGTGTGGCGCTCAACATGTGCAGAAGTCATAAAGGAAGCTCCGCTTCAACATTTAATGTATGTATTTTTGAAGATCTGATGTCACATCTAGCAGTGCTAAGGACAGTTTGGGGGAGAACTTGTAGAACCAAGGATTGAACCAAGGTCAGTCACAGGCAAGGCAAACGCCTCTCTAGCCCAGCATTCCATATTTTTATTACTAGAAAAAAATAAAAACAGACTTTCCAGATATAAAGAGAATCCAACAGGTGAACAAGGGGCCTATTGACTAAGAAATATTTTGTTTTTATTGTTGTTGTTGATGGTTTTCTCTGTAGGAGAGGAGAAAAAACTTTCATTGTAACCAATTAGTAACTTTCCTGTAGTTTGATTGGCTGACAAAAGGCAGGTTTTTCTGGGTTGGGAGATACAGTACAGATGTTACAAGTTTGCTTTGCCTGCAGCAGTCCTGCGCACCACCAGGTGTGGCTTCAACAATAACAACAATAATAATAAAGCAGTCAGAGCAACAGTTCATAGTACAGTGAATAGGGTGTTTGCCTTGCATATGTCCAACCTGGGTTCAATTCCAGGCATCCATATGCCTACGCCCACCCCAGGACCACCAGGAGTAATTCCTGAGCATAAAGCCAGGGGTAATCCCTGAGCATTGCCGGGTGTGGCCCAAAAACAAACAACAAAATTAAATCGGGTTTTTCTGCGGTTTTCTTCACTCCCTCAACCTCGACATGGAGAAGCACAGCTCCTTTCTGTGGGGTACAGACTTAGCATCTCATAAATGCCCAAGTTGACAACTCCCTAAATTTCATGGCATCAAAATATTCATATGCTGAGGTCTGGAACAATGATACAACAGGTAGGGCATTTTTCTTGCATGCAGTCAACCCAGGTTTGATCCTGGCACCCCCTTTAATCCCCTTAGTCCACCAGGAGTGATCCTAAGCACAGAGCCAGGAATAAACCCCAACCACCACCAGGTGTGTCCCCAAAACAACAAATAATCATATGCCATACCAACTGCTTTTGTCCAATTTGATAGCTTTTTTCAGGAGAACTTTGATCAGTTTGGTTCTCTTGAAGTGAATTGTGTTTTTCTGCTGGTTCACTCATTTTTTGATCCCTAGTGAAAAAAGAAAAGAAAAGTCAGACTATAATAACATCTATCTCCAGTGAAGCAAGCCTAGGCTCTCCTGCTTTCTCCCCACATCTCACCTGATTTCCAAGTAAAATTTCCTGAGGCTGGAGAGAGAGAGCTAAAGGGGCTTGGAGCACACACGCTCTGCATAAAGGAGGCCTGGGTTCAATGCCCGCAACACATGGCCCCTTGCACCTAACTCCTGTCCCTGGTTCACCAGACCCTTTCCTGCTACACTTCCCTTCCACATGAGATGAGTGCTCCATGAACTGATGTGTACACCATTTACAATAGGAAGGGGTGGACTGGGCCATACAGCAGTGTTCAGGGCTTACTTTTAGCTCTATGCTCAAGGATCACTCCTGGCAGTGTTCAGGGGGCTATATGGGATGCCAGGGATGTAACTGAGCCTGCCGTGTGCAAGGTTAAGTGCACTATCTGCTATACCATCTCTTCAGTCCCTAAACCTTTTACATCTCTTAGTATTGTAATCTGAGCTGGAGCCAATACCCTGGGACCGGGCTGCTTAGGGGGAACAGGAACTCTCCCCACTAAATACCTCCCCTGAGACATATGCAGGGTTCACTGCCCCAGTCACACTGTGAAAACCTGTGATCTATGATCAGAGATCTGCCCCCACCCCCACTGCTTCCAAAAGTCCAGATCCTGTCACTCACATTTTCTAACAAAAGTATAATACAAGCTACGCTTAGAAGTCATCGATGATCCACAAAACTTCACTGCTAAAGTGCCCATAATTTGGCCAGGGATATAGCTCAATGGACTGGAACATGTTCTTTACATGCAGTAACCCCAGATATAATCCCAGAACATGGTCCCAGCGGAACCCAGAGCATGGCTGGGTTAGCCCTCCCCCCACCCAAACAATTTTAATGAAATAATTCAAATGCTTGTAATCACCAGAAAGGACAGGTTGAAAGTAGGTAAAGGGGTATACCTGATAACCTCCAGTATCTGTACTGCAAACCATAAAGCCCAAAAGGAAAGAGAAAGAGAACGAGTGAGAGAAAGAGAGAGAGAGAGAGAGAGAGAGAGAGAGAATGCCCACCATAGAGGCAGAGTATGTAGGAGGACAGGAGTTGTGGGGAAGAAACTGGGAGGGAAACTGCCCACCACCACCTCCAATTTCCAAATAAGGTGAGCAAGGGACCTTGGTTTCTCTTTCCTAACATTACTGGCATTGGTTCTTTGTTCCCATTGTCTGTTACACAGAGTCCACCCAGAAGATGACGGGAGAAGAGGGAGGAGGAGGGAGAGGGAGAAGAGGAGAACTATTCCCCTTGACCACTATGGCTTCCATAAACTCAAGAAAG
Source organism: Sorex fumeus (assembly GCF_029834395.1). Taxonomy (NCBI): domain Eukaryota; kingdom Metazoa; phylum Chordata; class Mammalia; order Eulipotyphla; family Soricidae; genus Sorex; species Sorex fumeus. The sequence goes on along the minus strand of NW_026606108.1, from coordinate 15,865,330 downwards.
GCTTCTCCCCTGACTCTCCTGACCTCCCTTTTTTTTTCAGACATGTGTCACCTGAACCTCTTTTCCTGTCCCATAGAGAGGCAGATCTTCCCTAGAGCTCCTACCAGATTGACACACCAGGTCTTTTCTGGGATTAGAAGGCATCTCCTTGAAGTGCAATCAGTCAGAGAGATCAGCCCCTTTGCCAGTCTCCATGGGAGGGTTCAAACATACTTGCTAATTGGTGGGTGCCAATTAAGAATAAACAGGTGCTGAGAACAAACATTTGCAACCTCAGGAATCACTCCAGGCACCTACTCCACATCCCACTGATCAACTACCCCGCCTCCCGCTCCCGCCCCTGAGGTGTTCTGGGATTTTCCTCTCTTCTTGGATTTCAGCAAAGTTGAGCTGAAACTGAGTCCTGGCTTCCCCTTCAAGGCCTTCTCCATTTGTGTAACTGTATCCAGGGCCAGCCTTGCTTGGCTCCCCTCTCCCCAGAGGTCTCATTAGTTCAGCCAAACCCTTTCCTGGGGAATGCTTCCCAAATTGTCTGAAGATAAAAATTGCCTGGAGCAGTTTGGAAAATGATAGATTCACGGTCACATTCCAGGCCTACTGGAGTTACTAGTAGCTGCAGAGAACCTTGTGTGAACTGTATTGTGAATAAACCCTCCAGCTGGGAAAGTGGCTCAGGGCAGAGCATCTGCCTTCCACGAGGAGTTTAGGTTCAACCCCCACCTACCACCACAAACTAAACTCCCCAGATAAATGCCGGCTTTAGGCCCTTACAGGAAATGCCTGGATAGAACAAGCAGGCTGCATGCTCACCAGCTGTCTTGCCACAGTTCCTAAAACTTTTGCCACTGTTTCCTTCCCACTCCATCATCCAATCTTCCCCTCCCAATTTGAACATCACAAGCATGTTTAATATTCTTAAATCAGAAACTCTTTATTTCATGCCTGTTTAAGAGATACCCCAGAGACTCTTCTGAAAGGAAGATCCCATAGCCCTTGCCTCTCAGGAACAGTTTGTCATAAAGACTCCATCCTCCAGGTCTAAGCTCACACTCCTCCCAAACCCTGCCCCTAGCCTTGATTTGGGTGCTAACTCACCTCAGCATTCCCACTGACAAACCTCCCTTGTCTCACCAAGCTCTGTCCTGTCCCTCTGAAGCCAGGTCTGTCTACTGCAACAAGCAGTTCCTGATCACTCTACTGGGTAAGGAAAAGATGGCAGGGCTATGAACCCCCATTCCCCATCCCCTGCCCTTCAAAGAGACTTTAAACCCTCTAGCTTCTCCATATAACAACATTTTCTCCTCATGGGAACAGATAATCAAAAAATAATGATTTTTATTTTGCTTGCAAGAACATTTCCTGAAAGGAAATCTTATAAAACTGTGTTGGAAGAAGTGACTGTTTTATGCAAATCTTCTGCCACAGAAGCCTCTGTGTCAATTCTAGGTCAAAAGGTAAACTCCACAGACTTGTGGGAAGAGGGAAAACTCAGCCTTTGTATTCCAAATAAAGAGAAAAAAAACGGCAATGCATTTCACCAAGGACTGAAATCCTAATTACATGCCATTACCAGTCTGAAATAATTGTCCCATGAAAAGTAATAAAAAGGTTTAAAACTCATTTTCTCTGAGTGATAATCCTAAAACAGGGGTTCATTTTCTTTTGGCCTCACCCAGTTATTCCTGGCTTGGTACTCAGAGTCACTCCTGGCTGTGCTTGGGGGATTATATGTAATGTCCAGGATTGAACCACAGTCAACCAGGAGCAAGACAGCCATCTTGCCCAGAGCCCTGTCTCTCTGGCTCCCAAAGTAGGGATTCTTAGGCAGAGAATAGATGCAGAGATCCTTGAACACGAATGAGTAAAGAACAGTTATTTCCACTAATCTAAAACGGAAGATTCTGACATTTCCTTTTATTATAAAGCAATCCACAAACACATAGTGTTAAGAATAAGAAGTATCGATGACTTATGAAAGATTATGTAGATTGGCCAAAATGTTCAACCAAGGGTTGAAAAGGAGGAGCTTTGGGGACCTCATGGGAGAGATCACTGGTGATGGGTGTGATATTAGAATTATGTACACATGAAACCATCATTAACAGTATTATAAATCAATATACCAAAATCAATAAAAGTTTTAAAAATCATTCTTTGGAGCCAGAGAGAGAGCACTACAGAGAAGGTGCTTACCTTGAATGCAACTGAACCAGGTTTCATCCCCGGAAACCCTTGTGGTCCTGAGTCCCACAAGGAGTCTGGACTAAGCCCTGAATATACCAGGTATGGCCCCCCAAAAAAACAAACATCCCCCAAAAGTGTTACTTACATTCATTATTTCCTCCAAACAATGATGGTTGTTCTCAGGCTCCCTGTTAGTTATTATTTAGTACTTTACTCACAAACTGCTGGGGAGGTAGAGATATCTTTTAATGCCATGGGTCAAATACTGATTCTCATGCATGCAAAGTATGAGCTCTAACACAGAGTGACATCCCTCGCCTGTCACAAATTGTTTTTAATGTTATAATAAAGTGTATTTCAAATTGATTACTTTTGTCATCTTGCAAATTTTCCTTTTTTTTTTTTTTTTGCTTTTTGGGTCACACCCAGCAATGCTCAGGGGTTACTCCTTGCTCTGTACTCCGGAATTACTCTTGGCAGTGCTTGGGAGACCATATGACCTGGCACCTGAGTTGCGCAGGAGGAAGAGAGTGGCTTGGAACGCCTTCAAGAGCATTGAAGAAATAGCTAAGAGGATGAAGAACCTCCAGCTCCGGGCACATCTCTTCCATTCCACTGTTCTTCCTGCATGAACATATGCCTCAGGGCCCTACGCAAACAGGATGAGAACACTATTCGGGTCTCCCAAAGAGGAATCGAAAGAGCTATGCTTGGAGTGTCATGTTTCGCTCAAATGAGAGAAAGAATCCTGAGTTCCGACCTCCATCAATGATCAAGAATCAGGAACACTGTTCTGTTTGCCAAAGCATCAAAAATCAGATGGGCTGGACACATAATGAGATTTGGAGACGACCGCTGGACTAGAGCGATTACCGACTGGATTCCACAGGACATCAAAAGACCGCGTGGCTGCCCAGATGGTCAGACTTCTTCATCAAGACCCTGAACGATTGGTTTGGGCTCTTCATGTTCCTAGAACGAACAGACGCCATTGGGCTACACTAGCACTCGACAGGGACAAATGGAGACGTTACTGGCACCTGCTAGAGCAAATCGATGATTAAAGGGAAGTCAAGTGATCAAGTGTGATGGGATGCCAGGAATTGAACCTGGACCAGCCGCGTGCAAGGCAAACGCCCTACCCACTGTACTGTCATTCCAGCCCCATCTCGCAAATTATCTTTCATTTTTTTTTCCTTGCACATTTTTTTTTCACAAGGTTAAAAACCTCATTCTGAAACAGTTCCCACATGGGAGAAAAATAAAAAGACCAAGAACCATACACAAAGGCCAGAAGAAGTCACACCACCACCTCTAATGCCCAGGGCATGGAGACACAACAGCTTCTGTCCATGGAAACTGCTACCCTTTGTGTAGAGGGCAGGGTCTATAATAGGGTTAAGAAGGATAATACAGGGGTTAAGTCACTTCCCCTGCAGGCAGCAGGACCCAGTCTGATTCCCAGCACTGCATATGTTACCCCCAAGGATATGTTCCCCCCAAGAACCTCCAGGAGTGATTTCTGAGCAGAGAACCAAGAGGAATCCCTGAGAACCATTGAGTGTGATGCCCCCCACCCACCCCCCCCTCCCCCACCCACCCCAGCAAAGCGAGGATTAAAATTTTTAAAGCAGAGCACTGAAAGCACGGTGAACACTGCCTTTCACAGAACATGAAATGTCTGAATCAGTGAAACTTGAAAACTCTGTTACCCGGAATGGGTGCCTGTTCAGCAGGCTGCAGCCATCGTGACCAGCAACACCTCCCACAGGGCACTGGGCTGGAGCTGAAATCTTCCTCCTCGGCGACAGTGACAGACCAGGGCTTGAGCCTCAGCACAAACCTCTTGATTTGCCATGAACCTGGAGCAGTGCTGGAGAAGGCTGATGGCTGTACCACTCACCTACCTCCAGAGGTTAAGGAAACAAAACAAAAAACTGAGAGGGATTGTCACAGCTGGCAGTGCTCAGGGCTAACTCCTGGCGGGGCTGAGGGGACCACAGGCGTACCTGGGATAGACCTTGGTGGCCACCAAGGTCTTGTTTCTACTAGGTCTTTAGCTCAGTACACAGTCCTACGTTTTGCCCTCTGGCATGCTTAGTTCATGCTTAAACTAAGTCAACACACAGTACTTAGTATACTGCTTATACTGAATAAATATTTCATGAATTATATGCTAATGATGCCAATTATTAGGCATCTACCACGTGCCACGCATTTGGCTGAAACCACAGTTCCATCATTTTTCTGAATTATGGAAGTTGATGATATATTGCTGTACTTTAAATAAAGAGGAGGAAATGGAAGCCCAGAAGATTCTTCAGGACTGGTTGTTAGCAAAATGTTGCGACAGTTGAAAACCCTGACTGGTCTAACCTTCTTTCAGGTGGCTAAGGTGCCTTCACACATAATTTTCAAGATTTAAGTTTTAAGGATGACTGAGGGAGAGGTATTTACTGAGGGAGAGATGTGATCAGTGCCTACCACACCAAGCATTTTCAAAGCCTGAAATAGGAATAAGAGAGAAGGCACTTCAGAGCATGCTAAGTCAGCCTCCTCCATCTCGGACACACAGCCACAGAGAGCCTCAGACTGGATTCAGACATCAGCAGAACAGAGGACCATCAATGGGTGGGGGGGGGGGGGGATGGTTTAGCAGTGGGACTCCGGCATCACAGCGTCCCTGAAGCACTACCAGGTGCAACCCTGGAGGCACCTGAGCACCACCGAAGTGACCCTAGTGGTCCTCAGCACTGCAGGACCCAAGAAGCACTGCATCCTCAGGACTGCACCATGAACCACTGGCCCAGTTGGCAAAGGACTGCTGGAAGTGGCCCCAGGGTCTCTGTGTACTACCTGAAAACTCCTTCCAAACAAAACAACAAAAGAGAAAAGTCACTAAGAGAAAATTGCCCTAGAAATTCCCTTCTGAAAACACTGCCTGGAAGCAGCCCCATACAGCCAGGCATTTCTCAAGAACTGGATCAGATCCTTGGTTTTTAATGTGAGCAGAGCATGAAGGCTTCACATAGGAGCCATCAGAAAGGCTTACAGACTTATGAAGTGGGGATTCCCAAGCAGTGCTCAGGGGTGCTTGGGACCACGTCTAGCCCCCATTCAACCTGATTTGGCAGGTTTAATGCTCAGGCCCAGTGATGCGGTGCTGCTCAGTCTGCAGAACTCAGGAGCCATGAAGACAATCCCAGAGATGTTGTGGGGAGCAGTGTCATGCAGTGCTTACAACAGAACCAGGGTCCCAGCCAAGCGGAGCATTAGTCCTGATTCCTGTGCCATTTCTGGGACCCAAACAGGGTTTCTATTAAACCTTAAAATCTCCTCTTTGCTTATTCTCTCCTTATGAGGATCTCAGGCAGCAAGCTCCAAGCCCACCTTTTGTTCACTCTAGGACATGGGGTCACAAAGAGGAATACAAGTAGAGGTTCAGAAATCTGTGTGAATTAAGTTATATCCAAGTGTGAGCCTCCAATGGAATGCATTAGTGTCATCATATCAATCACTTACATGGCTCACCAGGACACTCCCACCGAGAAAAGTCGATTTTATTTTGAGGGAGAGGGGGCAGCATGTCTGGTGGTGCTCAGAACTTACTCCTGGCCCTTCACTCGAAGATCACTCCTGGCATGTCTTGGGGACCACATGGGGTACCAGGGATCAAAACCAGGTCAGCCATGAGCAAGGCAAGCATCCTAGACACTGTACTATTGCTCTGGCCTCAGAGTTGACTTTACTTAAGGTGATTGTGTAGAATAGTATTTCTAATTTCACCTCTACTCTAAAGAAACTCTTAAATTATTAAAGCAAGAAAGGCAGTCTAAATTCTAATCCAAAAGTTCTTTTCTTATTCAAAGCAGAATAGTTTTCAAGAATGCTATCTACAAGAGCCCTTAGAAAATAGTAATGAAAGGCACAGAGACGCACACATGGACAACATTCAAGAGGTGATTTAGCAGAGGCTTAATCAGAAGGTTTTCATCAAAAGCAGACACAGTAGAAAGATAAGGTATGTTATGCTCTCCCTCCCTCCCTGCCCCACTCCCCTCCTTCTCTCTCTCTCTCTCTCTCTCTCTCTCTCTCTCTCTCTCTCTCTCTCTCTCTCTCTCTCTCCCACACACACACACACACACACACACACACACACACTTGCCGAAAATGACTCCCAGCTGGCACAGCTGACATGTGAGTCAACTCTCCAGGGCATTTGAGTAGGGAGAAATTTGGCAAAGAGAACCAACTACAGTACAGGTAACCATGAAGTCATTCCCTGGCTTCTCCCAGCTGATTCAGCTATTTGAAAGCCTCAATACTGTTCAACCGACTTTTACCAAAGTCTCCATTGCAATTGTCTGTAGAAATGAGAAGCAATTTGGGGGACAAGAGGATGCCAGGGAAGATAATATGAGTTAAGGGTCATGCCTTGGGTGGTGCCAACCATGGTTTGATCCTTGGCACCACATAGTTCCCAGAGCACCACTGCTGAGTATGGTCCTAAAGACCCATGAGAGCTGCTGAGGTGGTCTGAGTTGTCCTGCAAGGCCCTAGCATCACTGCAACATCCTCATGTTCTAGCATTGAACTGTTCAGCCCAGTTAACCAAGAACTGCTGGGCGTATCTCCTGGGCTCACTCAGCACCAAAGGGAGTACCCCCAACTAGGCATTTTTTAAAAAGGTGATTTTGAGGGGCACTCACAGCATGTGGTGCTGGGGATCAAATCTAGGCCTTCCACAAGCCAAGCATGTGCTCCAGACCTTTGAACCATTTCCTGGCCCCCCAAATTAAAAGTTTGATGGACATGGAGAGTATCCTGATGAGTGAAATGAATCAGAAGGAGAGGGACAGGCATAGACTGACGGCTTTCATCTGTGGTATATAAAAAAATAGCAGTAAACTAATATCCAAGGCCAGGGAAAACAAGGGCAAGGAGGACTGGTAAATCTACCACAAGTGTATGTGGGGGGTGCGGGCGTGGGGGGGGATGGAGGGAAGGTAACATAGAGAGGGGACCAGTATGACAATAATAGTTGGAAATGATCACGTTGGACAAGAACTGAATGTTAAAAGTAGGAAAAGGGATATACATGATAACCTTTAAATATCTGTATTGCGAACCACAATGCCTAAAAGGAGAGAGAGAGAGAGAGAGAGAGAGAGAGAGAGAGAGAGAGAGAGAGAGAGAGAGGTGCCTGCCACAGAGACAGGCTGGGGGGGGGGACTATGGGAGGGAAACTGGGGACACTAGGGCTCGGAAATATACACTGGGGGGAGGATGGGTATTAGAACACTATATGACTGACTGAAACCTAATCATGAACAGCTTTGTAAGGGTCTATCTCACAGTGATTCAATTTTTTAAAATCTATTAATCAAATAAATGTGATTTTGATCAAAAGATAAAAGATTCCAATATTGCAATGAAATAGAAAAATATTTCATTGCAGCATTTTCCTCTCAAGCACCCCCTTCTTGGCTCAATATAAAAGATACTTTCATTGCTGCATTTTCCTGTCATTCATACATACACATACCCTTCTGTGGCTCATAGACAAGCATGTATTTTTTACAAGAATACAGTATATTTTACAAGAATCTGCAATCGCACATGAGAGAATCTGATACCTACAGATTTGTTGCCAAGGCTCAGGGAGGGAGAGGGGACCCAAGACTGAAAACCCTGAGATCTAGTCTCACCCTGAAACCAAAGCCCTTCAAAGGGCTATCTGGGTCAATGTCAACTCAAATCCACCAGGGACTCCACACTCACGCCTTATGGCTAATCAGTATCTCTTGTCATGGCCATTGAAATCCTTCCCTGCACTGTCAAGAATGACAAAATACAAGAAACTTGTCTGTTTACCCTGTCAGTGGAAAGCTGAGAGGGAAGAAAACCATTATATGCACCCCAGAAGACCTTCGCATCTTCAGCACGATCCTAAAAATCACTTTCAGCATTACTCTCCCAAGTAAACCTCCCCAAACCTCAGCCCACATTTCACACGAGGACCGTCTTCTGCCCGGATCCCTAAAGTCCCTTTGAGGGACTGAGCCTTTTATTTCAGTTCACAGAGCAACAAGTCAAAGTCCTTCAACTCTGAACTTCCACCCAGTCATAGGAAAATACACAGTCAGAGGCAGCCCATCCCCTGGTTCATTTTTGCTTCTTTCCCGCTACCAGCCTCAAAGGGACTAGGAGTGGCATGTGCCATGGAAAAGCGTCACCGGGCTCACTTGCATCTCCCCCGAAGAGAGCCAGTCTGGGGAAGTGGGAGGTGGTAGAGAGAAGACCACATACCTTTAGGTTGGATGGAGAGTGAAGAAAGAATACTGGAAAAAAAGAAACTGTACTGCCTTGTGTTCTTTGTTTTGCTGAGAAACCACAAAGCCCTCTAGGGAAGGCCTAGGCCTCCAAGGGGTGCCTCTCTCTCTGCCTGTAGAGAAGCAGTTGGGAGGAGGCAAGGCAGAAACTCAGGGGAAGGGGCGATGGGATCATTAACTCTCTTCCATCACCAGCAGTTTCAGTTATTTTTTTAAAAGTTATTTAGATCTGGGGATCTTGCTTGGCAGCGTTCAGGCATCTGTGTGCTACTTGAAAGTCTCTCCCTGATAGAGCTTGGGGGACTGTGAAGTGCCAGGAATCAAACCCAGGACTCCCCCTGCAAACATGAGATCCAGTCTTTTGCTCTCACTGGCACACGAGTTTCTTCTAAAATCCCATGCAAGTAGGCAATGTCAGTCCTTGTTCCTCCTTTATGTGCAATAACCAGTGCATAGAGAATTTAAATTTGTTTTTTGAGAATTTTAAATTTTTTGTGTTCCAATTTATTTGGATTTCTGGCCCACACCCAGCAATTCTGGGAGTTGGGGGATACTTCTGGCTTTGTGCTCAGGGACAACATAGTACCAGAAATTGAAACTGGGGTCAGCTGCATGCAAGGCAAGTTCCTTCACCCCTAAGCTATCTCTCTCTAGCCTATAAACTAAACTTTTTGAAGGGCCTCCCCAGCAATGTTGAGGGGACCCAGGAACCATTTCCTGTTATACTTGGCTAGGCTGGTTCAATGCTCAGGCCCAGCAGGCTACATCTAGCTGTGCTCACGGTCATAGGGTGCTCAGGATCAAACTCTAGGCCTCATGCATACCAGATATGTGCTCCTGCCCTCTGAGCCAGCTCCTAGGTCCTAGCTTTTATTTTATTTTTCACTTTATTTTTTGAGGCAGTGAGTAGGGTGAGGAACCACACCCTACAGTACTCAGGGTTGATTCCTGACTCTGCACTCAGGCATCACTCCTGATGTTGCTCAGAAGGCCATATGCATTGTTCGGGAATGAAGCTGGGTCAGCTACCTTACCCACTAGACTATTATCTCCAGCCCAAGTAAACTTGTACTTTTCACTCAACTGCTCAATTTCAGAGTTTGGGCTCAACTCTCCAACTAATGTAACACCAGATGTCCCAAACACCAAAACTGTGTTGTCCCAAGAGAAACTAAACTATGTTTATAGGCAGAATCCAAGACATTAATTTCTAAATTGCAACCCTCGAACCATTGTCCTCTACCACTGGGACTCAGCTTGTGTTGTGAGTCATTAAAACTACTTCTTTGGCAGGTTAAATCCCACCAACTTTATTTGTGAATTACAAAGTAAAAACCACTGCTTTGGTTTCCTTTTTATTTTTTTTTTCTGCTACAAAGAAAAAGAGAAGGAAATATAATCTCAGAGCCAGGCAATCCATCTGGGACCCTGTGAGATGTTAAGGTCCTGCCAGGAGCCAGGATTGTGATGTGACCTGAACTTGACATCTATTAAGCAACTGTTGTCTTTTCACCATTACTCAGTCAAGTTTGCAGACTGAAAATTTGCCATTGGGGCCAGTGATAGTACAACAGGTAGGGTGCTATCCTTGCGTGCAGTCAACCTGTACACCCCATATGGTTCCCCAAGCCCACCAGAAGTTGCGGTAAAACTATCCTATCATGAATCAGTGATATCTTACAAAAATACCTTTCTTGGTATTTTCTTGGTCTTTCTTGACCAATATTGGGTATTGTCCTTGAGTAATTGACAGGTTATGGGTATTGTTCTTGGGTAATCGACAGGTTAATGGAGTTTCACTGTAGGGATGGGAAGGAAATTTCTCCACCTTTCTAGGTTCTTTTGGGGCTAGTCAAGCAATAAAATTAACACCATGCAGATTAGTAGATGGGGAAAAAAAGAAATGCAATTGCATGAGTATGAAGTATGAAGAATCTATCTAGCTCTTATTCTCAAATTAACAGAAACAGGGAAGGTTTTTATTTGGAGCTAAGGGATAGGGTATTAATTACCTAGGCTTTTGAGAACTAAAGAGCAGGACTCACATAAGGAAACTCACATGATAAAAACCAAGTTGTCTGCAACTCAATATTCGCCCTACCACGCAGATAGGAAAACCTGTGATTTGGGATGGGGCGGGGGGGGGGACTAAAAATTTTGCAAGATTTGTCTATTCTCTCCCCCCCGCAAAAAAAACTTAGACACACTCTCTGGGATTATGAAAAGCTAAAAGATTGGTGTAAATTCTGTTGTTTGGAGGGTGTGACAACTGCTCTCTGTGAGAAGTTGTGTCTTACATTCTGTTGGCTCCATTAGGACAAAACAGAACCTTAAGAACACTTCCAGGCCTCTGGCTGGACAGTAATGGCCAGTGAAGACTGCACCCTTCTCCGCTTTCATCATCTCCCTCTTCATTACCATACTAAAAAAACACCCCCTACAACATTTTCCTGACATTCAATGTCATTTTAATATTCCTCAACTGTACATGCTCCCTGTTCTCTCTCATGAAAATGCATGAACCCTCTTAAAAAACAACCAAACTGTATTAAAGTTGTTATTCACTACCTCTGCTAGTCATAAAACCCGACTTCCTCTCTTTGAAAATGTTCTCCAGTCTATATTGGTGAATATCCTTCCCAATTTAACCTGTTTTCATACCAATAAAGTTCCTCTTTTCTATTAATTTGTTCCTGTGATTTTTTTTCAGATGACAGGAGAGAACCTAGATCCGGATAATGCCCACTATCTTCATTCTTCCACACAGTTAAAATAATGGTAATGTTTCTCCTGAAGTCCACACACCTCAACTGCTCTTAGCTTGAAATAATCCATATTTCCAGGTGTACATGTTATGGAGGTCTGTTTAGCAATAACACCTCTGAGACCTTATGTGTATATAAAGAATTATCAGTAGGTATTACTAATAGGTTATCTATAGATGTTTGTCTCATCCTTTCCCCCCATACTTATAAATTCCTTATTATACATACATTTGATAGTATTAGGTACTGAATATTTTATTTAATTTTGTGTTTAGGAGGTCATTAGCAGCTCAGGGGCTGCTGCCAGCTCAGTGATCAGGAGGACCACATGGTACCAGGGATCAAACCCAGCCTTCTGTTGTACAAAGCATGTGCTTCAGCCATTGAGGTATTTCACAGGCATAGCATTAACAGGTTAACACTGTCACATAAGATATCTGAATGTTGTTTAACACAAATTACAGCGCAGGTGTCAATGTTAAATATTCCAAAGAAATGGCTAAGATCTAAAGACTATGTGTTCATAATATCTGCAAAATAAGGATGCCCAACAGGTGGCGCAAAACCCTAATCGAGAATTAAAACAAAATTATGAAACTTTTGCTTCAAGATGCAATAGGGAACTGTTTCTTCAAGACCTGGGACCAGTCAAGAGGGACAATGACTCCAGAAATTCAAGTTCCTTAAGTAAAATTTGTTTGGGATCAGAGAAATACTACTGGGGTTAAGGCACTTGCCTTACATAGGATTCCTCAAGTCTACCAGGAGTGATCTCTGAACAGAGAGCCAGGAAGAAGCCCTAAACACCTCTAGGTGTGTTCCAAACAAATCCAAAAAAGTATAATTTGACCTTCTCAATTGGGCGTCTGACAGTAGGTACGGGGAACCTGTAGAGCATAACAATTTATGTGGATTTCTGAACAACAGATCAAGTCAGATGTTGACTTAATGTCCATAAGTGGAAGTTACATTTGGCCACCATATATCAGTATCAAACATATTTTTATAAATTTAACTAAATATACTGGCGGAAGCGGAGGATTGGATTAAGAACCACGTGGGGCATTCTTGTGCTCCCCCCCTCCACCTCCCAACCACCAATCTCACTTCAACGGCCACATCATCAAAATGCATGAAATCCCTAGGATGGTCCATGGCGGGGGAGAGTGTACAGGCTAACAGCGATCCCTGCACAAGAGCCACGAGTAAACCTTGGCCACCACCGGATGGGACCCGAAAACAAGAACAAAAACTTCCTAGGAGCTCTAAAAAACAGGCCAGATATTCAATTCCCTTTGCAACTGAGATCAAAACAAAAGTTTCCAGTTTGAAACAGGGAAAACAAAAAACAAACAAACAACAAAAAAAACTTCCTCCTACATCAGGAAAAATGAACCATGAATTGCTTTCTTTATTGTTGTTCTTGTTTTTTGTTTTGGGTCACATCCTCGTGGCATTCAGGGTTTACTCCCAGTTCTGTGCTCAGGGGATCACTCCTGATAGTTTCGGAGGGGACCCCAGATGGGGTGCCAGGGATCGAACCCACATAACCCACGTGCAAGGCAAAAAGGCCCTACCCGTTGTACTATGGCTCGGGCCCTATAAATTACTTTGCAAAGGTTAGGGGGAAAAAAATCCACTCGGCCATTCAAAAGGCTTGAACACATTCAACATGAACGCTTCCCACCACGTCGAAGGCAATCCCGAGCATTTAGACCAGACTCAACTTTCTCACTGACCTAAAGGTCCCGCTCCGGCGAAGCCGCACTTGCACCGACGAGAGCTCCCAGGGTGGCGCAGGGCGTCGTCCTGCGTGCCCGCCTCTGGCTTTCGGCCAGCGCCACCGGGCACCCGGGTGGCGCTGCCTGGCCTGCAGGAATCGAGTTATTTTAGAACCCTGGCGATTCTTCCACGAAAACCTTTCCCTAGCAAGGGTGGCCGCGGGCTGCTATGCAGCACCGCTTCCAAAACAACGCCTTTCCGGAATCTCTCTCCTCGACACTGCTTTCCCGCCAGAAAACGTCCTCGTGTTCCCAAGCACCCGTCTTCACCGGCGGCGGTGCCCACGAGCCAGTCGCCTCTGGGGGGGTGGGGGGTGGGGGGGGCCTCTCCTCCCCAGCCTGAGGGAACGCGGCCGGCAGGAACGGGTGGTTACGGGCGGGGACCGACCAGGGCATCCAGGGGGATGCGCGCTCAGCTCTGGGCAAACGGGGACTAAACTCTGGCGCGGGGCTCCTAAGTCTCACTCTCTTGTCGCCTGCAAGTTCAAACCAAAACAAGGGCACCGACCAGCATGCGGGGTGAAGCCACGGCCTCTGGGTTCCAGATGCTTCTCCTCAGGGCGAAGGAGGCGTGAATCCCGCAGGGCACGCTTCCCGGCCACAGGGGGCGCTGAGGGTCACGAGGCGGGGCGAGGAGGGACGGCTCTTCCGGTCTCCACTTCCGGTTTCCGCCCACTCCTCCCCACCCCCATCCCCAACGATGTTTCTTTCTCCTCGCCGCCGTCCCCTCGCGCCAACCAGCCCTGCTTCTTACACGCTCGGCCCTGTATTGTCTCCTCAGAAACGCCCCAGCCCACGGCTAGAGCCAGACCTGGGGTCCGCTCTGTCTGAAGCAGTGCCACGGGCCTGAGGTGCGTTAGCAGCACCCCCGGCCTCAGGGTGGGCCCCACCTCAGGAGAGCCAGGCCTGTGTCCCGGGCTTCCTACCTGGCCTCCGGCTCCCCGGGCAGGGCTGGCGGGCCAGACACACCCGGGGCCGCTGGGCTCTCCAGGACTGGACTCCGAGGCCGGTGGACCGGCGGGGAAGGAGAAATCCTCTCAGGAAAAAGACCGGCCTCCATCTTGTCCCCGATGCAGTTTTGACCAGCTCGCGCCAGCAGGGGTTCTGGGACTCGCGGCTGCTTTCCGGCAACATCACTCCTGAGGAGGAAGCCTTCGTGGGGGGGGGGGGAACCTGGTGGGCGCCATGTTTAAGCACGGACGGGGGAGAGGGAGGAGCGTCGTGTTTGACAGGGCGCTGGCGTGTCGCTCAGGTCGCCGGAGGTCACCTCTGCAAGAATTTAAGTCATACACTCCACAGGTGGCATTATTACAACGCAAGTTGAATAGTAGAGGGCGTAAGACATTGTCTTGCACCCAGACCACCACCCGCTTCTATCCCTGAATACATTCTATCCTCGGGATCCCACCAGGAGTGGTCTCTGAGCACTGCCAGGTGTAGCCCAAAATAAAAAAAAAAAGGGGGGGGGGAGTGGTAAGTCTTGATTCTGAGTCCGGCCTTTTTTTTTTTTTTTTTGGCTTTTTGGGTCACACCTGGCAATGCACAGGGGTTACTCCTGGCTCTGCACTCAGGAATTACCCCTGGTGGTGTTCAGAGGACCATATGGGATGCTGGGAATCAAACCCAGGTCGGCGGCGTGCAAGGCAAATACCCTACCCGCTGTGCTATTGCTCCAGCCCCCTGAGTCCAGGCTTTTTCATTGTGTTTACTCCAACCTCTTGAAATTTTAAGTATTCCCACCTGCCCAATTTTCAGAGGCACTCACGAACACTGGGGAGACTTCTGCTTAAGACCGATAACCTCCGAGGCAGCTTTCAGAACGAAACCATAACTATTCTCTGTGATGGGGCATCCTTGGGACTAACTTCTAACCAAGGCATCACGAAGTTCTAGTACATTGGAATTGATGGGACCAATAGAATCTGTTGACCCCAAGTAAGATACGTTAAGATGCTCCCTGCATTGAGGCTAGAAGAAACTCCCACAAACACCATGCCTAATTAGCATCCCTTTTCTCTAATACCCACTCATGAATTCTCAGAGTCCTTACTACGCTTCCTCCATGGGATGGTGTCACCTTAATCACCTTCCATGTGCTATGCTGCTCCCTGCTCTGTGGACTCCTTCACCTTGAGTGTTGCAATGTCTCCATTCCAGGTGAGGGGGCATCAAAGTTCTGCCTTGGCTATATGATTGTAGATGCTTACCTGTGCTGCCTCACCTTTAGGATGATCAGCATTAGTGTTCAGAACCGTGTCAATGAGGTAGCTCTCAAAGCGAGTTCCATGTGCATGCAGCTCAGAAAACTAGAAATCCCTCCAAACCTTGCATGCTCTCACTGTATGTTTACCTGTGGAACTTATGGGGTGGTACATCAGAAGACACCTAGGTCAGGGGTCCTCAGGGAGAAGTTGAGAATGCTATGAAAAAACTATGTTGATTTCTATTGGGTTTCCCTCCCCGGATCCCCCAGATAAATCCTGTTGGTAGTTTCACTAGGGGTTACCTTTTGGTGGCCAATCGGACTTAACTGTGAAAAGGAGAAAGATGAGGAAAGGAAGAGTGCAGATCATTGCTAAATATGTATGTAGTAAAAAATTACTTTGCTAACTTATAAGAGTAAGCTTAAGGCTATATGTGTGTCATTTACAATATGCTGCTTCAGTTATGTAATTCTTTGAATGGAAGAATGCAGTTACTTTTATTTCTAAGTGTCCCCGTAAGGCATTGTTTTGGACATAGTCATTCAGATAACATTTACAAGGAAAAGAAATAGCATTTGTAAAAGGAAACATGACAGATAATACAGAGATCTTTAAAATCTCATTCATTTTTATTCTTCATTCCTCAGAATAATTTGCTATACAGATTGGTCCCAGAGCTCTAAATTACAGAGGAGCTCTAATTGCATCAACAGTGGAAAGACACGGAATGAAAGTGTTTGAATAGGAATGCAGCAAAACACTTTGAGGAAAACCTAATTTCTGATTACCAGTTTTTTAAAAACATCATAAATGCATTGTAAATCTTACTAACTTTATAAAGGATGAACAAAAAAGTCAAATTGGAGAAATATAATCAGGATGCTTATAAACTGGTTTCCATGAATAAAGTGTGCCTACCAGTAAGACTGGAGCGATAGCACAGCGGGTAGGGCATTCGCCTTACAAGCGACCAACATGGCCGACCCAAGTTCGATTCCTCCGCCCCTCTCGGAGAGCCCGGCAAGCTACCGAGAGTATTCGATATGCCAGACACAGTAACAACAAAGTCTCCAATGGAGACGTTACTGGGCCCGCTCGAGCAAATCGACGATCAACGGGAGGGCCTTTACCTTACCTTTTTACCAGTAAGACAAATGTGTTTCTGTATCACCCACCACCTAAATACTACCAGAGTAATCAATCAGTTTTTCCTTTGGATACAAAATATCATTAGATATCCTGTAATAAAATGCTATGCTTTATATTCCACAAATGAGTACTGTCATTCTATGTCTGTCCCTCTCTCCACTTGTTTACAATGGGAGATGCATGCTGAAAGTAGACTATGGATCAAACATGATGGCCACTTCGTACCTGTATTGCAAACCATAACACCCAAAAAGGAGAGAGAGAGAGAGAGAGAGAGAGAGAGAGAGAGAGAGAGAGAGTAAAAGGGAATGTGCCTGCCACAGAAGTGGGAGGGATACTGGGAACATTGATAGTGGAGAATGGGCACTGATGGAGGAATGGGTAGTCAATCATTGTATGACTGAAATACAATCACAAAAGTTTGTAAGTCTGTAACTATCACATGATGATCTATTAAAAATTTTTTAAAAAAATTTTAAAAATGTAATGCTTATCTAGAGTAACTGACTGCATCCACATTGCCACTTGTCACTTGTCATCCTGTTGCTCATCGATTTGCTCGAGCAGGAGCCAGTAACGTCTCCATTCGTCCCTATTGTATGCTAGTGTCGCCCAATGGTGTCTGCTTGCTCCAGGAACATGAAGAGCATCAAACCATTCATTGATGAAGAAGTTCAACCACACACGGTAGGGCGTTCGCCTTACAAGCGGCCAACATGGCCGACCCGAGTTCGATTCCTCCGCCCCTCTCGGAGAGCCCGGCAAGCTACCGAGAGTATCTCGCCCGCACGGCAGAGCCTGGCAAGCTCCCCGTGACGTATTCGATATGCCAAACACAGTAACAACAAAGTCTCCAACGGAGACGTTACTGGGCCCGCTCGAGCAAATCGACGATCAACGGGAGGGCCTTTATATATATACATTATTCAAAATTATTTTTCCTGGGGGTATGGTGCCGCCAGCAGGTCTATCTGTACCTATGAGGCGAGTGCATCAGCACCCTGATGGCGCCTTCAGACTTCCAGATACCCCAAAATTGCTGCTGTGCCTTTGACCAGACCCCAAAAACTTGGGGCAAAGTTTACCAAGAAAGTAAACGGCCAAAAGTTAGGTATGTGGGAAACACAACCACAAACCACCTCCGGCTCAGCTATATACTTGGAGGCATGGCCTCTCTGGTTCCTGATTGAACTGCTTAACGGCCATGATCCCAGAGACTCAGTAACAAATCTTGAAACCCAACAGCTTTTGACAGAAATGCGTCTGGTCCCTACAGTAGGTCACCAGTGCTGGGCCAACCCAGGTGGCAATAGGTTTTGTGCCTTGGCCTGTTCCCCCTGGCAGCCCAGTGGCCGCCATTCTTCAAAGGCCACTGGACAGTCAAGTTTGGGCCCCCGGTGATGAGACACGCAGGGCCTCACAGGATGGGGGTGGAGCTGGTCCTGTCCTCCCCACCACGATGAGACCCCAAGTCATCGCCCACGAATGGCCTCTCTGGCTCCTGATCAAGCTGTTTAACGGCCATGATCCCAGAGACTCAGAAACAAATCTCGAAACCCAGTGGCTTTTGGTAGAAATGCGTTCAGACCCCACAGTACGTTACTGTCGCTGGGCCATCCCAGGGGAAAGGGTGTTGTCACTCTGCCTGCTCCCCCTTGGTGGCTCAGTGGCCATCATCCTCCAGAGGCCATTGGACAGTCAGGCTTGGGCCCGCAGTGATGAAACTTGTTGGGCCTCACGGGATGGAAGGGGGGGGGGAGCCGGGCCTGTCCTCCCCACCCCAACAAGACCCCACGTCATCGCCCACGAATGGCCTCTCTGGCCCCTGATCAAGCTGCTTAATGGCCATGATCCCAGAGACTCAGAAACAAATCTCGAAACCTAGCGGTTTTTGGCAGAAATGCCTCCGGACCACACAGTAGGTTACTGTTGCCGGGCCACCCCAGGGGGGAAAGGGTGCTGTCCCTCCACCTGCTCCCCCTGGCGGCTCGGTGGCCGTCATCTTCCAGAGGCCACTGGACATTCAGGCTTGGGCCTGCAGTGATGAAACTTGTTGGGCCTCACGGGATGGGGGTGGAGCCGGGCCTGTCCTCCCCACCCCAACGAGACCCCAAGTCATCGCCCACGAACGGCCTCTGGCTCCTGATCAAGCTGCTCAACAGCCTGATCCCAGAGACTCAGGAGCAAATCTTGAAACCCAGTGGCTTTTGGCAGAAATCCCTCCAGATTTAAGTGTTAAAATTTCGGAATTTCAAAATCACATGGCCCTACTGCAGCCACGCGACATCATATGTTATTCATAACAAGCAATAGAACACAAATTGTCTACTGTTGCCTTTTCAGCAGATCCTAGTGTTGGGGTAAAATCTCAAATAATAATGGTGGGTCTGGTGTCAAAATATTGAATGTGTTCAAAGTAGAGAGTAATGTGGAAATCATCTGCCCCACAGGTAGGGGGAGGGTGTGGGATGGGGGTTTACTGGGGTTTTTGGTGGTGGAGAATGGGTACTGGTGAAGGTACGGGTGTTTCATTGTATGACTGAGACTTAGACCCAAAAGCTTTGTAACTGCTCTCATGGTGATTCAATAAATAAAATTATAAAAAATGAAAAAAAATATTTTTCCTATTTAGCTGAAGGAACAGTAACCCAATATTCAGGCATTAGAATTTGACTACATGCTCTTGGTGCTTTTTAATTCCTACAGAAGCTAGGCCCTAAGAACTCCTGAATTGTTCACACATAGTCTGGAGACCCTGCCCAAGTGCCCCTGGGGTCAGTGCTGGTTTCATCCAATAATATGGGTCAGGAACTTCCCTGTGGGCCTGCCACACAGTTATGAAAAGATGAGATCAGAGGAGATGCATGAATGGTGAAGAAAACAAAGGAAGCACTCTCCCACATGACAAGGATCAGAAGATGTGGAACTTTATGGTTTAAAATTTAACTTCTAGGGGTGAGGCAGAATCTCTTGCCCTGACACCAGGCTGTCTTCACTGGGGCGTGGGCCTCTTCCACCCAGCTCCCTGTTTTTCTAGTATCTTGGGAGTCACGTCCACAAACTGCCCCCGACGCCATGTAATCTCATCAATGGCCAAGATCCAGAAACTATAAAATAAAGCTCCCAGAAGAAAGTGACGCAGTATTTTCTGGAGCACGTGGCCACATTTATGGCAACGTGGCCTCTTATACTCTAGCACACTAATGTACCTAGCACACATGTGTTTGGTTTTAACATACTTACTTGTATTCTCTTATCAACAAGCTTAAATGGCCCCAGAATGAAATACAAAAACCTTCACATATTTCCCTCTTATTGTGGTGGGAAGATGCTCGCTGGTTCGGTGGGTGTTTGAATATTATCTCTAATAAACTGCTGTGATATACTTTATGAAAATACAATGTATAAAAATCGCAAAAAAAAGTTAAAAAAAACTAACTTCTAAATGTAAAATCTTAAGTCTATATGGACAGACCTCTGGTTGCTCCACATGGCCTGGATGCATAGCCTCCCTCTCATGCTTAGGGCATCTTTCCTGTAAAGTGACTAGGAAAGCTAACTTTTATAATGCATTTTAATTTGGGCTGCATTAACTTATACAAGAAACAGGAAACATTACCTTGATTATATATACATACACAATAACATATACATAGACATATGTAAGTAAAGCTTTTATTTGACATATTCCTTCATCTTTACAATATCATTATGAGGTAGATAAGATAGCTAGAGTTCCCCACATGTCCATTCTAACAAAGACAATATCAAAATTAAAGCACAGGGCTTCATCCTACGCACAATCTAGAGTGCAGTGATTTGCTTCAACTGCCATGACTTAGATGCAACCAAAGGAAGTGAATCCCATATGCTGATTCTGAGGAAAATGTTTAAAGTACTGGATTACAGGTGGGTTCAATTTGGCCAAATGAAACTACATTTCAAATATAATAATCCCCTGAGTGCAAAGCTGTAACGGTTGTGCTCTGGTTCGCCTGAGTTCAAGTTCTCTTTACTTAATGATTTCCCTTTATGTTGAAGATGAACTCATAATCACCCTGCCTTTTGATGCTTTTATTTTTTGCTCATGAAGTTTGGTTAAAAAAGTTCCATAGGGGGCTGGAGCAATAGCACAGCGGGTAGGGCATCTGCCTTGAACGCGGCCAACCCGAGTTTGATTCCCAGCATCCCATATGGTCCCCTGAGCACTGCCAGGGGTAATTCCTGAGTGCAGAGCCAGGAGTAACCCCTGTGCGCCAGGTGTGACCCCCCCAAAAAAAGCGAAAAAAAAAAAAAAGAGTCCCACAGGTAAAGATACAAGACTTCAGGGAAGAGCCCTTCTCTCCCTCTGGCCTCCACAAAAGTCATCTTCTGAGCACCTCAGGACCCCACAGAAAAGACCCTGTGTTTTTTTTGACCCCATTGAGTTCAGCAGCAGTCAAGTGTGGCGTGGTACACAGTAGATTCCGTAGAGAAATGGGACAAGAAGATCCATCTCTTGCTTCGAGGCCATGTAACATAGTTTTTTAAACGGTCTGTACTTCAAATTTGACTTTTCTGTCCCCAAGTGAATATGACTTTCCTGCTCTCCATTTCTTCATCCTGTGGTGTTATTTGCTCATTATTCTTTTTAAATATTGAACTAAGTAGACCCTGGAGTATTGCAAATCTGTATTTCCTTCAGAAAATAATGTGCTTGCTTAGCCAGCAGTTTAATATTCCACTGGCCTTCTCTATTAGAATAAGCAGGATATTAGAAGGTAAATTTGCTTTTACAAGGCATTTAAAGTCAATTTTGTGGGTCTTATAGCCTGACATGAATTGAATCTTCCCCAGAAATCTCAGCACTCATTGGATCTCAGGGCCAACACTGCAACTGGGGAAGAACAAGACTCGGAGGAACACAGGGAACTGAAATTCAAGGAATTACATGTGTGGTTTTCCAGACTCATGAAGCATTGGCAGACAAAACTGTGAGTCCCCCACCTCATCCTATGCCTGGAAGCGAGCTAACTGTGGCCACAGGTCACGTGTGTCTCCGTAGCCACGCAGCTATCCTGGCGTGGTGCTTTCTGTACTTCAGATTTTCATTCTTGATGGCCTGTAATTTGGCCTGAGCTGTGAGTCTCTGGTGCTCCTCCAACATATGGCTAAAAAATCGCTGCAGCTGAAAGAACAAAAAGACCATTGGACAGTGAAACCTAATTTTCATTTAGACAAAAGAAGACAAAGTTCAGGCCATTCAGCCACATGAGGAGCCACGGACTGTCATAAATGGGTGATGACATTTGGAATGAGAAAAAGTATGTACCCTACATTGTGTGTCCCAGAGAGAATTGTGACCAATGAGATGTAACCAAGGCCACAGTTATCCTGCAGTGTGAGCTCTGCTAGACTCCTTGGCACATCACAGTTGCTCTATAAAGAGTTATTGAAGCATTTGGGGAATATTCCTGATTTTTGGGTAGAGATAAAATGAGACCTTTACTTATCTCAAAAGAAACTTTGCAAAGAATAAAAGTGCCTTCCATGGGGGGGTGTGGAGGGGGAAGTGGGCTGGAGGAAAACTGGAGACATTGGTGGTGAAAAATGTACACTAGTGAAAGGGATGAGTGTTAGTAGATTATATGACTGAACAGTCTTGTTCTCCCTGTGATTCAATTTAAAAACACAAATAAATAGAAGATTTTAAAAAGAAACTTTGAAGGCTCAGAGCTAGCACAAACTAGCATTTGTTATCTTTTATTTAAGGCTATTTTTGTAATGGGGGCAGGGAATGTAGTTCAGTGGTAAAGCTTGTATCTTTGCAGGGCTGCGTTCAACCCCCAAAACTGCCCCAAACAAAAACCAGCAATATAGTGTTACACAGAATTGCAAAGCTGTATACCTCCAAATTATGCTGTAAACTGATCTAACTTAAGTACAAATTTATTTTTTTTAATTATGTGTAGAATGAGTATTTTGAAATATTAGTTCACTGACTAAATCCCTTCACCGAGTCAGATCAACCATTTGTGTACAGGAACATTTGCTGCAATATTGTGTGGAAGCCAGACCTGAACTAAGATTTTTTTTTTCAAAAGTCCCTTTCTGCATCAGTGAACTAGAATTCAGAACACATACGATGGTGAGAAGATGGTACACTTTTACTTTGTGAAAAGTCATTTAAATCCTAATGCATTTGGTGGGCTGGAGAGATGATACTTGTATTTAGCCAATCAGGATTAGCATTTGAGCACTGCTATGTGTAACCCCCAAATAAAACAAAAATTTCTAGTACACTTGAAATGAAGCAGAGATACGATTATACAGTTCAATTGCAGTGTAAAGAAAGCAAAGGATCTTGGAGAAAATAGATTAGCCTATTTTGTTTTTAACCTAAAAACAAAAACTCTGCTTGACCTTCCATTGCCCAACCTTCCCAAGGCTCCATACCATGGTCCTATGCCCAAGATCATGAGCCTGTGGTGGACGGAAAGGGCTGCAGCTGGGGGGATGGTTGGCGAGACTTCCTAGCTGCTAAAGAGAATGACCAGGTCCAGACTCCAGCAGGAAGGAACTAAATACAGAGCAAGAGCTACATAGTCTATGGAATCTACCAGAGAGGAGGGAGGACTCAAGGCCTCGCGTGACTTCATTTTTCTCTTTTGTTAAATCAGTTTCTATGCTATCATGTGAACTGACAAAGTAAGGCAGTCTAACCCGAATACTCTTGTTGTTTTGGGGCTACACCCAACAGTGCTCAGGGAATACTCTTACAGGGGCTCAGACCATACAAGGTGCCAGGGATTGAATTCAGATCGACTGAACGCAAAACACCTTACTGACTCTCTGTACTACCTACTTCTTCTGCCACCCAGTGAAGTTTTCATAAAGACAGACTAAAGTATATTGTTTCCAAAAGTGTAGTAGTTTAACCCAGGCTCTATCTATTGGTGCCTTTTTTTTTCTTTCTAAACTTCTGTGATATAACAGTTTTGGAAATTTGAGGATTTTATACAATTTATACAAACTTCATTCCCAAAGCAACAACAAAATGCTATTGGGTTGGAGACAAAAAATAAACTCATGCTCTTTGGAACATATCAAGTCCAGGTGGACCTGGTTTCTAGGGGTATCATGTTCTATCTTCACTTCTATCACAGAATTCCTGAGAAAGCTTGACCTGAGAGTTCAGCCTCAGGCTCAACCTCTAACACAAGAATGGCTTCAGGCAGGAACAGCAGGTTTTGGTCTCAGTCACAACCAGATAACTGATTGCTTTCCATTGTTTAGGATCCAATTTCAGGTCTTACCACCTACTTTGTTTTCTGACACAAGGTAATTGAGTTTTTTTTATTTTCTTCTTTTTTTTTTTTTCAATTTGGTGTAAGGAGAAATACCCAACAATGCTCAGGGGCTACTCTTGAGGAACTGCATTGTGCTAGGGATCAAAACTAAAGGGTCTCCTGCATGCAAAAACCTGTACACCAGCCCATGAAGCAATCTCTGGCTTGCAATTTTTTAAACATACTCTTTCTGAGCTTATAGTTTCAGGCTCTGGCATTTAATTTGGATTCATGTGTTTATTTTTAAAAATAAATATTATTTTTTGTGGTGCCAGGGATCAAACCTGAATCACACCAGGGTTTCGGATACACTAATCATGGATTCTACTACTAAACTACCTCCCATACTTTTTAAATTTTAAAATAAACTTTATAGAATTGATGCACAATAAACTGTAAACATGAGCTGAGGACTTTAAACCTCACAACTTTCACAGACATGTGAAACCAGAGCCACAACCCAGATTCAGTATAATTCCACAGCCTGTGAAAGTCTCTTCCTGCTCCAAGGCAGTTCATCTCTGGGGAACCACTGTATCTCTACACATCAATTCTATTTACTGGAAAGTTTCTGCTTGCTTTCACTCAGCACAATTATCTAAACATTCATCTGTATTGGACCAGAGAAATAGCACAGGCTTTAAGGTGCTTGCTTTAAACGGATCCCGTTTATATGCTCCTGTAAAACTTCCAGGTGTGATCCCTGAGCACATAGTAAGGAATAAACCCTGAGTACGGATACGTGTGGCCCAGAAACAATAGGAAAAGGGATGGGGGTTGTATTTATTCATGTTGTTGGAGTGGAGTGGGGATCATGATAAATCATCATGATAAAGTGAGTCAGAAAGCGAAAAGACAATCACCAAATGATCTGACTTCACAGGTGGGATATAAATGAAACAAAGTTGGAGTAAGATGTTCTCTATGGAAACAAGCTCTGAGATTGGGCAAAAGGACATGGATTGGGGCTGGAGTGATAGCACAGAAGGTAGAGCGTTTGCCTTGCACCCGGCTGACCCGGGTTTGATTCCCAGCATCCCATATGGTCGCCTGAGCATCACCAGGAGTAATTCCTGAGTGCAAAGCCAGGAGTATCCCCTGTCCATTGCTTGGTGTGACCCAAAAAAGAAAAAAAATGGATTTACAGAAGTGGGAGGATCTTGGGACAGTGGTAGTGGATTTTTATTGGGGGGAGGCTTGGACCACACCTCAGTAAAGGTATGCTCAAGGCTTATTCCTGACTCCTTATCAGGCTTGGAACCACATGTGCTGTTGGGGATAAAACTCAGGTGAGCTGTTTGCAAGGTAAGTGCCCAACTCACTACTATTCTATTTCTCCAGTCCCAGCATTGCAAGTTTCAAATACAGATATGAAAACTGCTGTAAACCCCTTTACCAATTTTTTTAAAAATCCAGGAGCTGGAGTGATAGGGTTCTTGCCTTGCTTGCAGCTGACAAGATTTAGTCCTTGGCATCCTATAACTGTTTCTCAATCATTGTGAGGAGTAATTCCTAGACACAGAATCAGGAGTAACTCCTAAGCATCGCTGAAAGTGACTCCAAAATTTAAAAAAATCTACCCATGTGGTTCCATAAATTTGTTTCTTTTTTACTACAAATAAGTATTCCACTGTGTGGCTGGATTACATTTTCCTCACCTGTATACATCTGATGGTTTCTAGCTTGGAGCAATGGGAATAAAAAAACTATGAAAGTCACCTACAAGTTTTTGTGTGGACCTAAGTTTTAATTTCTCGAGTAAAAACCTAACAGTTGAATTGTTAAGTCTTGTGTCTAACATTTTAGAAGATGACCAAGTTCCCTGAGCAGAGCCAGATATATTGGTGGCCTCTAAGAACTTTTCTCTCCTTAAAAACAAAGAACAGGGACCAGAGTAATAGTACAGTGGGTAGGGCATTTGCTTTGCAGGTAACTGACCCAGGTTCGATCTCTGGCATCCCAAATGGTCCCCTAAGCACTTCAAGGGATAATTCCTGAGTGCAGAGCAGGAGAGTAGCCTGGGGCATTGCCGAGTGTGACCCAAAGAGCAAAAAATTAAATAAAAAATTAAATAAACAGCAAAAAATAACAACAACAAAAAAAATCCACCTCAAAAAAGCAGATGTTTTCCAAAGCAGTTATTGCTTTGTTGTATTCACACCAGCAAAATGGGAGAACACTAGTTGCTTCACATCTATGTCAACATTGGGTATTGTCAATTTCTCTAGTTTGAACCATGTCACTCCATGTGGAGAGGATGCATTTACACATTTATGTTTTTTGTTTTGGTGGAAGTGGGAAACTCAAAAGTTGCGCTCAGATAGCCAGGGCCATTTCTCATGATATTCCAACCAAGCCAAAGACTTAATGCACAGGATTAAGAATATGGTACTGCTTGGGCCCTGCTGTGCCATGAACACCAGTGCCAACTGGGCAGTGCTAGGGACCGCCAGGATACATTGATGCACAGATCATGCAGTGTCAGGGACTAACCCAGGTCGGTCATCCTAACCCACATACCATTTCCCCAGCTATTATATTTACTCTTGAGTATGTATATGTAGTTGTATGGTTAATATTCCCTTTTCTCTTTCTGCAGCACCTGTGACTTGGTGCATGTGACCAGGGTCAACCAACACCCTTCCAGGACTTGATGAGTGGAGTGAGAAATAGTGGTTCCTTTTCCTTGCTTCTTTTCCCCCCTTTTTTCTTTTGCTATTTGGGTCATACCCAGCGATGCTCAAGGGTTACTCCTGGCTCTGCACTCAGGAATTATTCCTGGTGGTACCTGGGGAACCATATGGGATGCTGAGGATTGAACTGGTCAGCCGCATGCAAGACAAACGTCTTACCCACTGAACTATCGCTTTGGCCCCAAGAGTTCCTTTTTCTAAGACGCCTCCATGTGGAGAATGCTTGTCTAGTAGAAATTCATCCCAGGGCAACACAGGACCTGAAATGACAAGCCCCACTGGAGGCCCTAGACTATCACTGTCATTAACATATGGCTCAGGAGCCAGAGTGATAGTAAAAAATGGGCAGGGCACTTGTCTTGCATGTGGCTGACCTGAGCTTGATTCTTCATACCACATATGGTCCCCTGAGCACCACCAGGAGTCATTCCTGAGTGCAGAGCCAGGAGTAAGCCCTGAGTATTGCCAGGTGTGGCCAAAAACAAAAAATAACAAACAAACAAAAACAACCAAAAACATCAGCTCCAGAAGTGAGAAGACACGACACATACTTTTCTGTTTAATAAAGTGATGCAATGGAGATCTTCACAGTGAGTTCATGAAGAAGGAAGGGACTGTAAATCAGTTTACCCAAAAATTTCTAGACTTGGGGGCTGTAGCAGGAGCACTGGGGGTAAGTGGGAATTATTCAGCAAAAGATAAGAATGGGGAGGGTAACCCCACACACATTGCAGATGGAGCATTCCTGAGTGTCATAAAGTGTGGAACAATAAATGTAAAGAAAAGTGTCACTTGAGGGAAAGCGACTGAGGTGTCTGTGGCCTCTGACACTCAGCCGTGAGATGGGCCAAGTAGCTAGAGGGGAAGGCAGGGGAACCCTCTGAGGGCCTTCATGAGCTAATGAAAAGCTTTTACATTTTTTTTCTACAAAAACAACAAAAAACTTAGTTCCAGATTTTTGGGGATGTGGGAGTGCCCCCCACAGTAGAAAGCCATAGATTTCAGGAACCAGTTTGGGGTACAACATCAGGTGCCCTGAAAACAGCATGCATGGGTGCCCAGCGTGTTAGGATTCAATAAGCTTATTGCTTTTCTTTTGAATAATTTCAAAGTATGTGAATAGTGACCTCCTAAAAATCATCATTAGTCATAAGCTACACTTACCTCGGTGATCTGTGGCTCTGTGGTTAGGGTTCGCCCAAGGCTATACATTAGGGTAATCAATGACTGTGGTCCATACCTGCAAAACAAGACACTAATCAAGGTGGGGAATGTTTGCCCAGATAAAAGGATATTTTATACCACAGAAAAAAAGCTCAGGTTTAACCACTGCTAATTTCTATCTCCCAAAGATATGAGAAAACACTAGTTTGAATTAGTCCAGCTACATTTACCTTTTTTACATTATTATTATTATTTTTTGTTTTCAAAAAATTTCCAGGGGCCACTCATGGCAGAGCTCAGCTTTGTAGTACTGGGACTAATGATGCTTGGGACCACCAAAAACTTGCACAAGCCAGGCCTGTGCTCTGTTTTGGAGTTATCTCAGAAACCCTAGCTTAAACTTATTATTTTTGAAACAAGATAATTTTTATTGAACAGAATTTATTGAGAAAGATGTGATGGGGAGAAAGAGAGAATACAGTTAAGAGAGAATATGAGCTTAAAAAGAAAGAAAGAGAGGGATGTGTGTTTAAGGGAGAACATGGGCTTGAATGCACAAGTCAACCCAGATTCAATAGAAAGTAAAAAGTCCGGTAGCCCTAAAGAAATACTGTTACTGATTCGTGTGACATCTACTTAAAAAAATTATTTAAATGTGAAGCATTCTTTTCAAAAACAACTGCTCAAATCTTTTTCAAATAGATGCTTAGAATAGATGTCACAAAATTGAAATCAAAGGCCCAGGGATGGAGGCCAGCAAGGCAACAGCCACCCGGGCATGAGGCCTGGAGTCGTATCTTTGGTGCTGTCTCAAAGACTAAGGGTGATCCAGGAAGCAGTGTTACTGGCAATGGCCAACATCACAAAGTGTGTGATCCCTGGCACACCATAATCAAGCCTTTGCAAGATTTCAGGACCCTGGTGAGCATCACAAGCAACTGTGTGAGCATCACAATCAAGCCAGTCATTTCGGCAATTACAAAGGGCAGGTAAGGAAAAATATATAAGGGAGTAGGTTAAATGTGCAAGTTTTGCCCCTTAAATACAGCTGCCCTGATTCTTCTAAATTCCCACAAACAGACATGGTAAGAAACATCTCTAGTTGGAGTGAAATACCCAAGAAGAATCACCTGAAACAAATCCCTGAATTTATTCGCAACAAACAAAATCTGGAAACATCCTGAGGGCCCAACACCAGATGGATGGATAAAGCACGAGTGCTGTCTATACATGTTGGACTACCCCTTAGCTATGAGAAAAGACGAAATCCTGCAGTTCACTGCGACTTGTATTGAACTAGAGGGCATTCTGCTGAGTGAAGTGAGTCAGAGGGAGAAGGACAAATATTGGAGGATCTTGCATATATGTACAGTGTCAAGAAACATATTAAGGGAATAAACAATGGCCAATGCAAACAGACCCAAGAGTCAGCCTATAGAATTGAGTTCGTTAAGATGGAGGTTTAGGATGGGGTAAGAAGGGACCTGGGACCTAGACATACTGATGAAGGGGTTTGGGCACTTTTGTAAATGGGTATGGTGTATCCATATTCTTTCTGAAACATTGTTATGGAATACTATTGTAAATCAGGGGTACTAAATAGACACTAAAAAAGAAAATAGAGCCATACAGCATATCTATGGACAACGAGCAGATACATACCTGCCCCCAAAATATCTGTAGTTAAAAAATATATAGACTTTGGAAGCATTAAAAGAAGAAAGAAAATAAAGTTAATACAATAGAATAAAGAAGAAATAGCTGAATTCCCTTGATAGTGAAAACACACACTAGATTTACTTCAATTTACTTGCAATTAAAAAATAGACAAATTGAGGGTAGCATAATATATACAGAGTTGAGTAAAAATAGTACTTTTGTTTTTTAAGTTCCCAACTAAAAGTATTAATTCTATTCACAGACTACATATAATTCAGATGAGCAAATCCATTTCTATAGGGGGAATGGAAAAAAATTCTTCATTTACATTGCACATGTATTGTCACAGTCTGTAATATTACTCAAGAAATTTTCTAAAAATTTTCAAAGAAACCAGGTTCTAACCTTTAAACAGCCCAGAAAACTGGGTAACTACATTGGTAAATGTGTGAATTTCTTCTAGATTGAGGAGAGAGTTTACCTCAAAATTAAGGCAGGGTTGGCAATTTGTAAGTTGTAAAACTGGGGAGCCCATACACAGAAGCATCATTGCTAAGATAAGATCATGTGATTGGTCACCTATCAGACACCGGGCTCACTATCACTGGGGCTGAACTGCCACTGGTACTGCGAGTAGTGTGAGATAGGTAGACTGGACCTGAGGCCAGGAGGCTAAAAGCCACCAGTAAGGGGGAGCTGAGGTTCAAGGGAGACTTAGCAAGCATGTGGATGTTCTGATTCTGAGTTGCTGAGTGAGGGAGCCACCAGCCACACTCTACACTTAGACCAAAGCTGGTGCAACTGAGGAACTAAATTGGACATTTTATCAAATTTAAACATCCACATCAGGGGCTATTATATTGAGCAATGCATTATATTATAATGAGCATCAATGATAATGAATTTGTTAGTGTTGGGGCTTCACTGGTTCCATGGGGTGCTCAGGAGACCATGTGGTGCTAGGAATCAAACCCAAACCTATTGCATGCAAAGTATATACTCAGTCACTGGTTGACAAAAGTCTTAATCCTCAATTGGTTCTATATTTAACTCTTCCTGAGCCATCTGAGGGACCAGTGAAGGGCACCAATTTCCTGCCCTATGTGTGCAGGTTCTGATTTTAAAGGAAAAAGTGAATTCGTGAACTTCTCAGTATAATAACCATCTTGGTGATTCCAAAGCTCTGCTCCACCAGACAGGTGCTGAGCTGAACCTAAGGGAAACAGCTCGGGTTCACTGAAGTGTGGACACAATCCAGGGCTGACAGAAACCAGATCACCTAAACCACAACAGTGTTAGCACACATATACTAAGTGTCAGGTATGATTAATACTAAGCCTGAGAACTAAGAGTCTATCTTCCTCAGGGCCCAGCAGAGCCTCAGAAGGAAAAGAAAATGGGTCTGCCTGTATTAGTTATAAGTTGGACTCTCAAATATATCATGACATATTTATTAAAGGAGCTGCTCTCTCAAGATTTTAATTCAACTAGATGATTTAACAGGAAGGTCTGAAAGAAAACAGTCATGGACTGTAGTTGAAGTGAATGACTTTGCACAAAATGACCACAACAGCAAGAGGACAGATGGCTTTGCAGACCAGGCAAAGCTAGTAGGTCAGGGACTGGAGCAATAGTAAAATGGTCAGGGCAATTTCCTTGCATGTATCTGACCTGAGTTTATTCCTTGGCACCATATAGGGTCCCCAGAACCCAACCAGGAGTGATCCCTGAGCACAGAGCCAGGAGTAAGCCCTGAGCACCACTCTGTGTGGCCCCCAAATAAAACAAAGCCAGAAGAGTCAGTAGGTCAGACAAGGGTTCTAGGAGATAGAATATGATACAAACTCCAAGGAAAGACAACAAAAACTGACAAACCCTTTCAGCCTGGAATCTCTGAAACTTCATGGAGCAGAAGGACCCTTATGATTAATTCTGATTTATATCTCAACCCCTTTGGGAACCCCTAATTCCCAATGGGAAGTAGGGTCTGTGAAGGTGCAGATAATCTTTAATAACAAGCAAAAAAGGGAAGACACCTTTATTCCCAAGGTCTTCAGGATCCCAGGAAACTTAAGGAACTCATAAGGTGCTCTGAAGCAATGACCCCAGACAGCAGGTAAGTTTTGGTGGTTCAGTGTGTATTGCTTGGGTTTTGCCTGTCAGTGTGTATTTTACCCAGCAGAGGAACTGGGAAGCAAGCATGTATGATATTTGGGGAAGGAAGAGCAAGGTTGGGTCACCTAGTGGTGTTTGGAGGCTACTCCTGGCTCTGTGCTTAGGGGTTGCTCTCAGTGCATCTCAGGGACAAGATGGTGCCAGAAATCAAACCAGGGTCAGCTCTATCCAAGGCAAGCACCTTAGCCCCTGTATTATCTCTCTGGTTTGCATATTTGATCTTAAAAAGAAATACAGTGGGTTCAAGAACATGGAAATTAGATATATGAAAGGAATTCAGTAAACAAAAGACATTTGTGCCACATCCAGGCTGATGTAACAATGAGCATTTTTAAAAAAGATATATTGATACATCCCACAAAATAAATGAATGAGGTGCACTCTTACTGTAATACAAATCTGTTTGAATCTGGATGTCTGAATAGATTTATAATGAGCACAATAGGGATACCGAGGTTGGTTAAGCATCCTATGTAAATCCATTTTTATACAGAAAGCCAAAACCAAGGATAGGTGATCTCTTTTATAATTCAGTCAGTTGGTGGTGAGACTAAATGCAGGAAAAAAAATCACTATTTTTCTAGTTGATGCAGAGGACTTTGAGGACCTAAATGCAAGAAAGGTCTCATGTTTCCTTCTTACCTTTCACTCACAGCTTGCCAATTGTCGACTAAAAAGTCCTTTACAATGTACCGGCCAACTTCAGATGCTGCCACAACTTCCATTACATTTGTTTCATTAAAAGTGAATGGCGACGTAATGATGGCATACTGCATGTACCTGCAAAGGTATATTTGCAAAACCACAAATATGTCAAAAAGGATTCAACAGAGTTCATTTAAATAAATGGAATTATAATCTCCACAGGGTCCTAACTTAGTTGGAAATTGAAGCCTTATCACTACCTCCAGGTTCCTCCACCAGGAACATTTTTCTTCTTCTTTTATTCATGTATATTATACTTGATTTTGTTTTGGGACCATACCAAGCAGTACTCAGGGCTTATTCCTGGCTCTGCACTCAGGGAATCACTGTTGGAGGGACTAAGGGGGATGCAGTGCCGGGGATTGAGCCCTGGTTGGCTGGGTGCAAGGTAGGTACCCTGCCTGATCTACTCTCTCTCTCCAGTCTCAAACACCAGGATCTTTCAAGGCAAGTTTCAATAATTACCTTTTAAGTATCCGTGGATCTCTACTGCAGCCCATGGCATAAGCATATTGCATTTTTTCGTCTTCCTTTGTTTTGCTTTTGTAGACATTTAACAAGAAGTCCCATTCTTTATCATTTCCCAAGGCAATGCCATAACATAAAATCACACTTTTAATTGGGTCAGGTATTCTGTAAGTCATAACATGCAATGACATTTCTCATAAAAGTTGGTAAACATGTTTTCTACATTGCTATACACATAGGGAAGATATAGTTGGAGTTCTAAGAAATAAAGGTCAAAAGCAGGAATCTAGAAAAGCAATTGCAGAAATCTCTAGCATGAAAAAAATCATTAAATTAGTTTAGAAATGATGTTTTAAGGGAGGTGTAAATTAGAGTAGTACAAACTATATACATAGATAATTCAATTTGCTCTCATAGTTGTCACACTTCCTAAGAGTCCATTCTAGGTGCTTTTTTAGAGGTAATAAAATAAAACCAAAATTAGAGGGTCTAAGGCTCAGCTCTCGGGAGGATTTAACTTCATGAGGAAGGAATATCTTTGGAGAAGTAATATATTTTATCATAGTTATCAAATATGACAATATACAAAAGAGTCCATCTAGGCATAAGAGCTTCTTAGGGAATGTGAGACCTGGGAGGCAATTCATGGTATATATTATAACTTCACTGATGTGCACAGTCCCGTACTACAAAGTATTTGGAAGGGAAAAAAAGGGAATATATTATGGAGACATTACCAAGTGAAAACAAAGAAATTGCTCCCAGAATGAGATCACTGAAAAGGTAGAGAAATGGGTGCTGAAATAGGGCATAAGAAAGTGTAGTTACAGCATCCTTCTTACTCATTTTCTGGATGTTTCATCCATTTTCTGAAGAGTTCTCTTGACATTTGAAGACAGTCTTCGAGGCCCAACCAACATGCAGTTAAAAACAGTTTTTCCAGTGATATTCTCGAAGAAAAATGCAAAGAAAAACATTTTTTATCTTGCATGACTACATTTATTTTTTCTGCCTTCAAAGAATAAGTGTTTCATGAGAAAGAATAGGTATTTAAAAGCATACTTCCAATAACATACGGACTGTGTAAAAAATAGCTTTTGTGGATGGCAAATGTACTTAAGATGCAGAGAGAGATATACAGAGAGGTTCTCAGGCACCACATAAACTCCGAAAGCTGGTGTTTTTTGAAGTTAGAAATAAATTAATGCCATTCTTCATCTTCCTGAAACACACACGGCGTGCACACACTCCACATCTGTTATCAATTTATTTTTCTTCCCCTTTACAATAATTGCTTCATGGATTAAACAAGTGAATTCAGAGTATCTGATATCATACACTTTTAAAAGTACTTCTTTCTCTATACTTGGAAACAAGAGAAAACCAATTCTTTTCCCCCCTTCACAATGCACCTTTCCTTCCCTATTTCTTCCTCTACTCCTCCAGGCTTATCAATTATGTCCAGCAAAAGAAGAGAGGCCTTTTTGTTGCTGTTATTTTTCTCATAAAGCTAAGAAGCTATATACCTTATGGTTCAAAACAAAATTAATTTGAAGAAATACAATAAAAGACAATAATAAATCCCAATTGGCAGTGCCTTCAGGGCACTGTAGTCTGAGTTTACACCAGAGTAAAGGAATTCAAACTGGCCAGAAGGCTCCATAAAATTCAAGAGCCAACCTCTACATTGCTCTGACTTTCTGATAAGCAATAATGGGATGTCCAAGGAGAGGTAAAGAGAGAGATTGAGAGAGGTTGAGAGAGAGAGAGAAAGAGAGAGAGAGAGAGAGAGAGGGAGTTCTAGCATTCACATATCATCACTCTCTTTCTACCCTTAAAAGTTGACTACAGCCACATGTAGTTCTCTGGATGTTGTCTCTAACTGTCCATGGCCATGCAAAAGAGGATTGGTCCTGGGATGCCACAACCACTGGTCACTACGATGGTGAATGTGGCAGGTTAACATATATACTGGTTGACCAAGCACACCTCTGACTTCTCATTCTGCACATAACTTCCTATCCACTTTGCAGCTATTCTTACCCTCTCCCACAGTCTTTCTATCCAACTCACTGTCCTTTCTGTCACATGTCCTTCCACTAAAACCTCTCTCCCTCAAAGAAACTCCAGAAAACAGAGTAACATTTTTGTCTATTTTGTGTTTCTCTTTTGGTTTGACTTCATCTTAATGTTGTTTAGAGGTGGTCATGGTTCTCTCCTTATATCTCGATGTCCATCCTACACACATACAAACCTTGGGTCAAAGGGAGGTGCTGGCACCTCAGCCCTGCTTTGTCTGTCACGCTTGTGCCAGAGTATCACAACTGCAGGCTACAGTCCTCAAAAAAAGGACTGTTAATAATGAAAATCATTCACAATTCTTACTCAGGATCACACATAAATGACATATATTTCACTGTCAGCCTCCCACATAAGATTTGGATTATAGTAAAATTTGTTATCAATAATATTCAGAAGGAACATTGTTTCCTGTGGTCTTTCCATGCCCTTCAATTCAATAATGTAGAATAGTTCTAATTTGCACAACACTTCACCAGTAGTAAGACACACTTACAACTTCAACCAGTACCTAAACATTTGAGAATACAGAACTCTAGGTTCTGATTTTTTCCTCTATTTACTTTGCAAGTAAGTTATGATCCTAAACTATTCATTCCTGTTAGGATGCAAGTAGTTCACCAACACCAAGGCTATTGTTTGGCAGTAGCATATAAAATCTCTCAAGAAATAATAGTTATTGGGATCTTATTTTATATATCAGAACTTAGCTATTAATATGAACTACCTTATTAAATTGCTCCAAAACATACTTACAGAGCTAAATAGTCATCCTCCAGAGCTGCTGCATTTTCACGAATTGTGGTTGAATAAACATTCCATACTGAAGTAAGTCTTGTTAATAGGTATTTCTATAAACAATGAAAACATAAACATACCTCATGGTTCAAAACACTGAATTTATATTTTATTCCTTTTTTGTGAAGAAGCATTCAGAGAAATGTGACATATTTCTTTAAAAATAATCTCTGTGAATTGCTAAATGTGTAACTGATTATTTTTTTCACTTATCTAGGCTCAATTTTCTTCTTCACAAGCAATAAATAACATAACTTAGGTAGGTACATCATGTGACACATAGTAAGAATTCAATAGATATGAACAATTATTAATATCACCCCAAATATTGTCCGCTACCTTCAAAATAAAGAAAATAAAACCATTAAACTTTATCATATGATTTATGCCTTAGAAAAATCTATGACCTTAGTCTGGAATCTTTCTGAAATATAAGCTGGTAAATAATAATATTATAGAAGCTGTACATTTACCAATCATTCTTAAGAAAAAATTAAATGCTATTCCTTGAAATTCCTCAAAACCAAGTATGTTTTTAGTGCTATATGCAGAACCAGTCATCACATACAACCAGTCACCTAAATCCCACAAACATTTGTGTGCCTGCCTCTATTGATCAGGATTCCCAGAGCTAAGCACGTTCCTGTCAGCATTTTTGGATACTAAAGAAAAGAAAATCTGGAGCTTTGTGACCAGAGCGAAAGTACAGTGGGCAGGGCACTGGCCTTGCATGTGGCTGACTCGAGTTCAATATGGTCGAACCTCACATGGTCCCCAAGGAGTGATCCCTTAGCATAGAACCAGGAGTGAGCACAGGTGGGTGTGGTCCCAGGACTACAACAACAAATCTGAGATTTTGAGTGATCCTATCCTGATAATGCTCCCAAAACTCACTTGAAATCACTACCTACCACAACTGCTGATTCGTTTCTGTTCCTAAGTTCTCAGAAAGATTGTCCCCAATTTCTTTCTCACCTGTGCCCTATTTCTTATGATGATTTTTAAGATCTCATAATGGAACTTTCCCCCTTTTGTACTTTTATATAGAAACGTTTCTCCTTTGTATAATGACCTGGGACATATCACTTCATCATTCATTCATTTAAATTCCTCCCTCATTCTTTCTGTGAATGAGTGCACATGAAAGAGTTCAACACCAAAAGCTGATGCTAAAATGTTTATTTTCCCCCTGTGATATATCTTTTTGGTAGTTTGCTTCTTTGTTTTGAGTATTGGACCACACCTGGAAGTGTTTGCGGAATAGGGCTCAGTGATCTGATCACTCAAGCAGTGCTCAGAAGACCTCATAATATTAGGGATCAAACCTAGGATTCTCATATGCAAAGCATGTTCTTTAGCTTACTGAGCTATCTTCCTGGATCTATTTCTCTAGTTTTAAGTTCTGGTCCTAGTATAAATTAGAATATTTTAATTACAAATATAGCCTTGTTAGAAATCACTTTGTTACTAGGAACAATTTTAGCTAAATAGTCGCTAAAAAATACTATCCTTTACTGAAAAAAGAGGCAGGCCATTTCTGTGCTTCCTAGAACTATTATTATTTCCCCCAAGAATTACACAACTTTTCAAACTTCTCTCACATTCATCTCGTAGATCAGACCTAATAAGGTATTTTAATGTGATACATGTATACTCATATATATAGATATATATAGAGATATATATCAGAGATTAATTTGAGAAAGACACATTTCACAGATGCTGGAGAGAATGTATAAAGAGAAAGAGAATATTTTTCTTAAAACCACATGACAAAGAATGAAATTACCTTTAATAATGGGTATAAATCATAGTTGTTCACCTCAGAAATAAGATCCCTGGTTACCAGGTTCATCAAGACTGCATACCATACTATAATTTCATCTTCTTCAGCAAGGTACTTGGTTAAATCAAGTGCTGTTTCAATCTCAATATAATTGTTTCTGTTTGGTTTAAAAAACACACACACTCAAAAAAAACCTTCAGTCGCTAAATGAATTTGCACACTTTCCATGCTTGTTCCATGCTTCAATGCCTGCCTTCAGTAAGACTGTCAAATAAAAAAAACAAAAACTAGAGGGTAAAGAAAGGTCCCATTTTCTTGGTAAGATGGAACTCAAGTAATGTTGACCAACTATCCATTTCAAGTTGGTTCATTCAAATACCCAAATGTCTGGAGATTAAAAAAAAATCCAAGCCCAGTGTTGGATTAATTACTGGATAATTAATATCTGTGCATTAAGCATGCATATTTCTGGGAGTGTAATTTCTACTTAGCAAGTTTTTGGGACATTCTCTGTTGAATGCATTGCCAGCTACTGTGAAAACACAAACACAGATGACATTTTTTTTTGCCTGTTATTCAGAAACTATTAATCCAGTGAGGAGCTGAGACTTAGAAGTGATTAATGAAAGATCTTAGAAAAGACAACGAGTACAATAGAAAAAGAAGAAAAACACAGGTATATGATTTTTAAAAAGTCAGGGAAAGCCTTCTACAGGGTGAAGTTGAGAAAGGTAAAAAACGGGTAGGACTGAAATGGGTGAAAAATAAGGAGGAAGTAAATTTAGTATGGAGAAGGTAGACAAGGAATCAGTGATGAGCAAGCCAAGATGACAGAGGTAGAGTTTCTTCTGTGTTACCGTGAGAGGTACTGTGAATTGGTAAGATGAGCCAAAACCATGAGTTTTGAAGAACAAGAGAAAAAGTTTCCATTTGGTGGAAATTTGTTAAAACACCCAAGTATCATCATGAAATATCTAAAAATTTGTTTGCAACTGTGCTAAACAAAACAGAATGGGATTCAAAACAACTAATAGCTGGACACTAATGCAACAGGCCAGGTGAGAGATGACAAAAAATTGCAAAGGTAAGAAGGTGAGGGTCCAGATGACATTCCTAAGACTAGATGAGACATGGCATTTCAATGACAGCCGGAGAGATCTTCAATTCTTCAAGATCAATTGAAAGAAGGGTGCACACTAAGAAATTAACTGCAGGAGCAATTTAGAGATAGAAATCAAGTTGACTGTTCAGGACAAAGAGAAGACAGGAGAGAAGGAGAGAGAGAGAGATATTTAGATATCATCAAGATAGCCTTCCACAAACATTTGCTGAGGTCACACTATGTGTATATAATAGAATAATCACTGAGATGGTATTGAGTATGTCTAAGTTATCTAAAGGAAAAAGAGAAGAAATTAACATCACCATGACTAATCTTGAGGATGGTCAACAGGAAGAAAAGTCAGATATGTGAGGAGAAACAGGCCTGCCTACTGGAGTTTTGGAAAGCAAAATAAAGTCTTGGAAAGCAAAATACAGCAGGATGTAGTCAACTATCAAAGTCATGCTAATTTTAGGAGGTGTTTCAGCAAAGCAGTAAAGAAAAAGTGAAACAAGTCACAGAGGGGGAGGCGGAGAAATTAAGGAGAAAATATGCAAACTTTTGCTCAAGAAACGTGACAACAAAGAAAGGCAGAACAGACTGAATAATTTCTCATTCAAGCTCCCTAGTTGTACAGTCTAAAATTTTTAATTCCAAACAGATATTAAGGTGCCTGAATAACATTTATCAGCATAGAATATACTACATATGTCTACTATAAATACAATTAGTAATTCTTGAATACATAAAAACATGGGCCATATCTCATTAAAATGATCCCTATAGCCATCACCCTTGGTGGTGAACTGTCACTGTTGTTCATCGATTTGCTCGAGTGGGCCCAGTAACATCTCCATTGGAGACTTTGTTGTTACTGTGTTTGGCATATCGAATACGTCACGGATAGCTTGTCAGGCTCTGCCGTGAGGGCGAGATACTCTCGGTAGCTTGCCGGGCTCTCCGAGAGGGGGTGGAGGAATCGAACTCGTCGGGTCAGCCATGTTGGCTGCGTGCGAGGCAAACGCCCTACCACTGTGCTACTGCTCCAGCCCTGGTGGTGAACAAAAGTTTCAAATGATAGACTATGTTTTTCAGCAACTATTTCTTTTTGATATGCCAGCTACTTTATTTCCTTAACCTACAAGATCACATTAAAACATGGACAAATATCCAATAGTCTTCACAGATTTACCATCTTAATATTTAACAGTCTTTACCAATGTAAGCCAGACTCATTTGTATTTCACCAAAGTTTCATTTATTCACTTTTTAGTAAGGGACTACACCCAATCTTGTATATACCTAGCATGTCTCTACTACTTGACTTATCTCCAAAGCCCCAATTTTTATTCATTTTGTAGAGGAGAAAGACTTCAAAGGCCATACTCAGGAGGTGCAGAGGCTCCTCTTAGCAACTCTCAGCCAACAGGTCAAAGACACAACAATGCTTGACCTCTGCAACGGTTCCTGTGGTATTCAAGGGACCATGTGGTTCTGGGGGCTCAGAGCAGGATTGGCCACACGCAAAGTAATCATAGCCCCTGGGCTCTCTCTCCAACCCTTGTAAGTTTTATTCTTAATTGAGACTTTTTAAATATTTATTTTTACTACTTTTGATAGGGCTGGAGCGATAGCACAGAGATAAGGCGTTTGCCTTGCACAGAGCCAGCCCGGCCGTGCTGGGTTTGATTCCTCCACCTCTCTTGGAGAGCCCGGCAAGCTACCGAGAGTATCTCGCCTGCACGGCAAAGCCTGGCAAGCTACCTGTGATGTATTCAATATGCCAAACACAGTAACAATAAGTCTCAAAATGGAGACGTGACTGGGCCCACTCGAGATGAAGAACGAGAGGGCAGTGTTTTGGGCTGGAGCCATAGCACAGCGGGTAGGGCATTTGCCTTGCAAACGGCCAATATGACCAACCCAAGTTCGATTCCTCCGCCCCTCTTTGACAGCCCCGCAAGCTACTGAGAGTATCTCGCCTGCATGGCAAAGCCTGGCAAGCTCTCCGTGACATATCTGATATGACTAACACAGTAACAATTGTCACAATGGAGATGTTACTGGGCCCGCTCGAGCAAATCAATGAACAAAGGGAGGACAGTGACAGTGACTACTTTTGATAATCATTCTATGCATATTTAAATACTGCTCATTTATTCTATTTCTAGTTTCTCTACTGCATTCTTCTAAACTTTTCCATTGAGAACTTCCCTTTTAAAACACTGAATCATGGCCCACATCTAAAAGAACAAAAGCAACCGGTGTTGGCGCAGATGTGGCAAGAAATTCTTTCACTGCTTGTGGGAATGCCGACTGGTTCAGCCCTTTTGGAAAACAGTATGGACGATTCTCAAAAAATTAAAAATTGAGCTCCCATTTGACCCAGCAATACCACTCATGGGAATATATCCCAGAGAGGCAAAAAAGTACAGTCGAAATGACATCTGCACTTGTATGTTCATTGCTGCACTGTTCACAATAGCCAGAATCTGGAAAAAACCCAAGTTCCTGAGAACAGATGACTGGTTAAAGAAACTTTGGTACATCTACACAATTGAATATTATGCAGCAGTTAGAGAGGATGAAGTCATGGAATTTGCAAACAAGTGATTCTACATGGAAAGTATCATGCTAAGTGAAATGAGCCAGAAAGAGAGGGACAAACATAGAAATAATGCACTCATCTGGGGAATATAAAGTAACAG
Organism: Sorex fumeus; assembly: GCF_029834395.1. NCBI lineage: Eukaryota > Metazoa > Chordata > Mammalia > Eulipotyphla > Soricidae > Sorex > Sorex fumeus. The sequence goes on along the minus strand of NW_026606108.1, from coordinate 15,824,250 downwards.
AATGGGAGATGAACACCCAAGAATGGTTGAGATAAGTACCAGGAGGTCTGCTCCATAGCTTGGAAACCAGCAGCACATGTTGGGGGAAAACACAGCTCATATAGAGAAGGGAACACCAAGTAAAGGGTGTTCGAAGGATTTGCTCAGGATGCGAGATGCGTGCTGAAAGTAGATTATGGACTAAACACGATGGCCACTCAATACCTCTACTGCAAACCACAACACCCTAAAGGAAAGAGAAAGCAAAAGGGAATGCCCTGCCATATAGGTGGAGCGGGGTACGGGGAATGGGGTTGGGAGGGCTACTGGGATCATTGGTGGTGGAGAATGGGCACTAGTAGAGGGATGGGTACTTGGTCATTGTATAACTAAAACCGAAACACCAAAGTTTGTAAGTCTACAACTGTACCTCATGGTGTCTCACTAATAAAAAATTTTTTTTTAATTTTAAAAACTAAAATAAAACACTGAATCATCTTTGCTTTCCTTCTAAGACTTTGTAAAAATTTCTCTATAATCAGTTTAAATTTTATTACACCAAGGTTAATTTAATTTAAAAATATAGAATTGTGATATAATTTTTCATTAAACTTTGCCTTGAGAAAAAAAATACCCTTCCTTTCAAATTATAAAAAACAGTTTTCTACTGAGTTTATTTCTAACAGCAATATTTCCTTTTTCATGATAAATGTTTTGAAAAGTTGTCATTTTTATTGTTATACTGGTCTCTTCCAACAAAAATAGTTGAAAATGATTACTTTGGACAGAAATTGGGTGCTGAAAGTATGTAAAGGGATATACCTGATAACCTTTCAGTATCTATAATGCAAACCATAATGCCCAAAAGGGGCTGGGGGGAGAGAGGGAGAGAGAGAGAGACAGAGAGACAGAGAGAATTGACTGCCATAGAGGCTGGGTGAGGTGGTAGGGAAACTGAGGAAATTGTTGGTCGGCAAATGTACAATGGTGAAGGGACTGGTGTTGGAAAATTATGTTACTTAAACCCAATCATGAACAACTTTGTAACTGTGTATCTCACTGTAATTCAATTAAAAAATTAATTTTAAATATTGCCTTTTTCTAAGTTATTCTTTATGATAAAAAACATATCACATGAAACTTAACACCTTAATCATTTAAAGTGTTCAACTCAGTGATACTAAATGCATTCCTAATGCTGTGCAAAAATCACCACCATCCAGCTCAATAACTCTCCGTCTTGTTAGACTGAATCAGTAACTCCCTTATTCCTTTCTCCTCCCAGAAGCTGGCAACCACCCTTTTATTTTCTCTATGATTTTGGCTATCTTGATTTTTAAGCATCACCTAAAGTAAACTCATACAGTATGTGTCTTTTGCAAATGCCTTATTTCATTTAGAACCATGTACTCATCCATATCATTGCCTATCCAACTTGCCTTCTAAAATCCATGGAATTAGATCATTATCAATATTTAGGACCTGTATCCTGAGTTTAACTTCATAGTTGTTTGAGGCTATTATTTTTTAAAAGTTATCAAGGTCAGTCTAAAACCACGAAACAAAAAAATATACTCACTTAGACAAGGAAAAGGCATCATCAATCAATTGGAGTCTATGAATAACAGGAATTGCCTGCAAATTAGATCCAAAATATGTGCAAGAAAATATGAGAACACTGTTTAGTTTTAAAAAATCAAAATAACATTTGAAGAGCATTGCTGCTTACAGGGCATGTCCTCATGAATTATCTCATGTGCGCAGAAATGACAATTACTAAGGATATTCCCCATAAGTTTTTTGTACATCTGTTTTTAATAAATAATCCCTTTGGACATTCATCATAAGGATCAAACAAGGCAGAGTTATGCCAAAATACTTTCCAAAAAGCAGCATGTCAAAAAGTAAAATAGAAAGCCAAGTTGAAAAGATAGAAAATATATATTTAATTGAATTACAAAAGTCAAGTAATTTTCATAAAAAAAAATTTGGCAGAGGAGGCCACACAAACTTATGACATAGCAGTATTCTGGTAAAATTGAGGCACTTTTTGGAAATAATCAATTGCAGGGCCAGAGAGATAGCACCAGAAGGAGGAGGGCAGTTAAGCGTGACCCGGGGTTCAATTCCTAGCACTGTATACGATCATCGGAGCATAGCCAGAAGTGATCCCTAAGCAGAGACAAAAACAAGCCCTGAACACCTCCAGGTGTGGCTCAAAAAACAAAGCCAAAACAATTTTTTAATATAGTTTTTTTAGCTTTGGGCCACACCCAGTGATGCTCAGGGATTACTCTTGGCTCTGTGCTCAGAAACTACTCCTGACAATGCTCTGGGCACCACATTGGATGCCAGAGATTGAACCCAGGTCTGTCACGTGAAAGGCAAGTGCCCTACCCATTGTAATATTCCTCCAGCACCCTAAAATTATTTAATATTAAAAATAAAATCTTATGGATGGGGCTGGAGAAGTTAACACAGAAATTAAGACCCATGCCTTGGACCAGGGAGACAATACAGTGGGTAGTACACTCACTTACCAGGTTTGATCCCTGCACAGAGAGCCTAGAGTAAGTAAGTCCTAAGCACTACACCAGGTATGTCCCCTCAAACCAAAACCAAACCAACAAACAAAAAAAAATCTGACCCAAATGTCTTGAGTGGCTGACCACGACTTGATCCCCAACACCACAAAGTGCCTCTGAGCACTGCCAAGTGCAGCTATCAGGATGGTCTGGGTAATCCCAGAAATCCCCCACCCCCTCTCCACCTGCCTGAACCACAATGAGTTGGCTGAAAAATGCCAGGAGGGCACCACCGCCACCCCCCCACGGGCTCCTGAGCATCATTTGGGTGACCTCCTCCCTGAAACACTGTCTTCTCGAGATTTCACTGATTTGATATAAAATCACCCATAGAGCCCCTGGCTCAGGGAAAAGTAAGGGCGATCTGGCAACCTCTCATAGGAGCCCCAGCACTGTGGGACACACATCTGTGTCAGGCCAGCACCCAGAGAGGGTTCAAAGCCTCCTGCATCTTCCCTCACTACCTCCCCACATGGCTGAGGATCTAGGGCTAGAAAAGTTCTCTCCACCACGTCTCTTTCAGCATCTGAACAAATCACATTTAAGTCTTTCCTTGGCAGCAGTCCCATTTCCTTTCTGGAAAATAACATTTTCTAAATTAATATTAATAATGGAAATGCTGTTTTCTTTGCTCATCAGTCATGTCTCAGGAATAACGAACCTCTGCTGTGCATTCAGGAAATCTATAACGGTCTCAAGAAAGCCCTGTTACAGTGGCATGACCCAACACGACTATGGTGAAGAGTACTCATACCTTTAGGAATAAATACGAATAATTTTGAGTCTTAAAAACAAAGCCTTGATTGTGGCTTGCCTCTGTCAAACATAATGCAGACATCCCTTTATGTAAGTGTCACGATACTTTAAGGTAAGACAAGGCAGTCATTATTATACAGATATGGAACTACGTACAATCGTCAAAATCATGGAGGAGGCCCACAGTCGTGCATCTGGTAAATGAGGAACAGAACTAAGCACAAGTCTGCCCGTCCCAAACCCAAGCTCTGGTTCCCATGTGCCATTACTGATAGAGAGGTTGCTGAAGGTCTCAGAGAACTCTGGAAAATTTTGTCTTATACCCCAGTGGCCCTTTAGCTTAACAGCCTAGTTTTGAATTTTTTGGTGTGAGGGGTTCTCTCAAAGGGTGCTCAGGAAGCCAGATCAGTGTGAAGGTCCATGGTGCCGCTCAGTGGGACCCTCTGGTGCCAAGAATTAAACCGAGGTTGCCATCTGCAAGCAGGCCCTTTAACCTAGCTCTCAAACCCTCAACACCAAGTTTTGCAACAGAGCTGTTCATAGTAAGTTATACCAGATTCAACTCTATATACTCCCAAGCCAGCCTCTACCATCACCTACAAAGCTCAATTTGGGGAATGGAGGTGGGCTACAGCTGGCAGTGCTCAGGGATCACTCCTGGCAAAGCTTGGGGCATCAGGCATAGTGCTGGGGATCAAGCTCAGGGGTGCTGTCTACAAGGCAAGAACAAGGGGAAAATCCAGAGTGCCTGGAGCATTAGAGTTTCCTCCCTGCAAACGGGATTATAAAAACTGCACCTCTGACAAGGTTAGGGAGTGTTATGTTTCTGACATTTAGTAAGAAGTGTCCAAAAAAATCCTTACCTTAGGATCTTTCTCTAGCTGTTCCTTAATTTTCTTCCAACCAAGTTCATCATACTTCACTCTATAATACCCAGTTGTATTCAAATTTAAGATCACCCAGTCATGATCAGAATCTGAAATTTGCATTTCCGGAAATATTTCTGCAATGAAATATGTGATGAGTCTGAGATCGCAGGTTTTTGAAAGGAGTTCAGTACAAGTTTACACTCGATTCTTATTCTAAATAACAAGCTCTCCAAATACACATAGTAAAGGAGTACTGAAATATATATCTGAGTGATTATATATTTTCCATATATAATGACATTTCCCCCCCATGAAACCACTCAGCCTGCATCCTGTCCCTCTCACCCTTCCAAGGGAAGAGAAGAATGATCATCAATGGTAAAAGTCAGTCACAAAAGTCATACCTGAACCAGCATCACGCTCCAGAGAGGATGCTCTAGCTTCTCACGGTTTTAGGCACTCTACATGATCAGAGACTTCTCTAGTAATGACTACAGACATGCTCCCCCAAAGGATAATATAAAGACTCTCTTCCAATGGGGGCCACACCTGGTGGCGCTTAAGGGCTTGTGGCCATTTCCAACAGAACTCAGCCTGTGAGGCCTATGGTGCTCCAGGCAGAGTGCTCACTATCTACAAGGGCCATATCCAGCTGTCAGCCCTGCTGTGCTCAGGGATCACTGGGGCTACATCTACTGGTTCTCGGGGGCTACCAGAGCTATGTGGGCATTGATTAGGGGTTGGATGGTGCCAGGGAACAAACTCAGGGACTCACATAACCATGCAAGGCATAAGCTCTACCCCCACTGAACTACCAACCTGTTCTCTCCACACATAATGGTTTTTGATTTGAAATTTTTAATCTCTTTGTTTGGGGTCAGAGAGATAGCTCAAGGGGTCTCCCACATGCAAATCACCTATGGATATATCTCACTAGCACTACCAGGCAGGCCCACCTTCCTTAAAACCAAAAAAGATAGAAAAATAGAACAAAACAGAGCCAGAGTGGTAGTACAGCAGGTAGAGCACTTGCTCTGCATGCAGCCAGCTGGGGTTTGATCCCCAGCACCACAAATGTTCCCTGAGCACTGCCAGGAGTGAACCCTGAGCACCACCAGGTGTGGACCCCTTCCCCCCAATAAAAGAAACACGTATCACTGGGGTCAAAGAGACTAACAGAAGGTAGGGTGCCTGCCTTGCATGTGGCTGACCCAGGTTTGATCCCTGGCACCAGGAATGGCCCCTGGAGCCTGTCAAGAGTGATCTCTGAGTGAAGAGTAGGAGTAAGTCTTGAGCATGGCCAGGAGTGCTCCCCCCAAACAACAAAACACATAGAACTAAATAAAGTTCTTTATTCCCCAGGATAATGTTTAGTTTTATTTTTCTATTTTTAAATATACAATGATTGTTCAGGCAACATGTATGCAACAGTGTTTGTATGTATGTGTTTGGTGTCCAAAGCTACTGCAACTCCACCAACAACACATGCCAAGAGAGTGTTCCCAAAGCTAGACATCGCCCAGTTTTCATCTCTGTATATAGGTCATATATTCACTGTTTATATGTGAAGATATGTAAAAAATCTGTTACTTACTGCTGCTTTCATCTAGCCAGACTAAAGACTGTGCAATTCCATTTCTCATCCAAAGAACTGGGACAATCCATGTCTTACTTATTTGGAGAAAAAAAAATCCAGTTAGTTTTTACACCAAAGCGATGCAAACTATATTCAATGAGGTAATAGCACAACAGCTACGTGTTTTCCTGGCTCTGCAGGACTTTATTCTCAGGTTTACTTGCTGTTGTTTTCACAAACCACTTTTGCTTGGCCGGTGAATTTACTCTTGTGTCGTAAAGATTTACTTCTTTTCTAACTTAGCCACCGAGGCAGTCTTATACCTGATATGTTCAAAGCCCATTTATATGAAATTTCAGCCACCTGGCCTCACTCAAAGGTCATTCAAATGCTGCAGACAGACCCAAATTCATCCGTGCCAAGAGAGGTGAAGAGCAATTTAAGAAGAGAGAGCTTGACAAACATTGGAAATACTTTTCCACCTCAAGCTCTCTCCCCATCTCAAAAGTGTTGGGCAGGACTCAGCCAGGTCATTCAAGTTTACTGAATGCCGACATTCTTCCCACATCGGTGGACGTGCCTTGGATGAAGTAGCTGACTATGAGGACATTAGTCACCAGAGGAGACACACAATTTGGAGTTTTGGACAGTGTTTCCCATCTGACTCAAGTGCCCACAAGTCTGGTTTTTCAAAAAACCTTGCACTGTGGGTGTTTATCTGCTTAGCCAAAGTCACAGAACTTTAGAGTGAGAAGGGCCTTCAGGCCTCTGTTTTTCTCTCCTGGAGTTACAAAGAGAGGAAGAGCTGAGCATGTGGGTAGGGGAGGTTGGAGCTAGAAAATGAACCACTCGTTTGGGCTGCCATTGACTAAAATGCGCTGTGAGTACCACAACTTTATCAAAAATAGTTGAAAATTATCTAACAAGAAGTAGATGGTGGGGGCTGGAGCAATAGCACAGAGGGTAGGGCGTTTGCCTTGCACACAGCCGACCCAGGTTCAATTCCCAGCATTCCATATGGTCCCCTGAGCACCGCCAGAAGTAACCCCTGAGCATTGCCAGGTGTCATCCAAAAAGAAAAAAAAAGAAGAAGTAGATGATGATCCATACTAAACTATTCGACACTCATTTCATTTCACTTTTGCACCAGTCCTTCAGGTACATGATTTTCCATTCACTTCATGCATAGGTCACTTGAACCCAGAGACTTTAAATAGAACTTACCTAAGGTTTGAATTCAGGTAAAGCCAATACTGGAACCCAGGCCATGATTCTCACATGACATACATGTTTACAAATACATACACCCGCAAGGGTATATTCCTCAAGGGTATATTTGCCATTCAATTTGTTACTGGGAAGTAAAGACAGAATGGCAACAGCCTTGCAACCCTTTTCTCTTAATTTACATGATAAGAAGAGCCACTGCCTGCACCCCAACCCTTTATCACTTCTGTCTAAAAGGACAAAGAGGTATGACCACATCAAAGCTACGGTGGTGGCTGGTGTGGCTGCAAACTCTGAGGGAGATGGGGGAGGGGCACTGCCTTCAGTCCTCAATGCAGGTCTCTGACCCTGCTCCTCACAAAGGGCTCAGTCGCAGTCTCACACCCTGATATCCAACATCCACATCAGCCCCCTGAGAGGTTTGTACTCAACAGGGATGGTTTCCATTTGCTCAGAGCTCAACCCCACATCAGCAGAAGACAAAAGGGCAAGTCTACCTACTTGTGGGCTGGAGGAGCCTTTCCAAGATAAAATGGCTCTTGTTTCATGATGCCTGTGGAGACATTTAAGGTGACAACTGGAAAGCCACCCTGGTGAGTCCAACTGTCCATGATGTCTTTGACTGTGGCTGGCAAGACAATTTTACTCTGGTCATCTATGGCCTGTTTAAAAAATAAATCATTATGGGGGCAGAAGAGATAGGAGAGTGGGCAGGGCAACCCAGGCTCAATCCCGGGCACCCCATATAGTCCCTGAGCAGAGAGCCAGGAATGATCCCTGAGCACAAGTCAGGAATAAGCACTAAGCACTGCTGGGTGTGCTGTAAAACAACAAAAATCATCCTAGAAGCAGCTGTTTATCACCAAAATCTTTTGAGATAACAACTTCTTAGCAGAAATGACACAGATGTTCTGTTTCTCATTTATACAGTAATTCGCACTGGATGATCTTCTGGGCAAAACTGAGCTCTGCTCATCTCTGTATGAATGGTTATTTAAGACATGCATGCATGCATTCATTCACTGAATATATGAATCATGTCCTTATACATATATTTATGTGCCAGGCTCTGCTCTGAGCACTGGGATACACTGTTGAAGTCTAAAGAAACGAACCTTGGGCAGACAGAGATAGTGCAAGAGTTAAGGCTCTTGCCTTGCATGGGGTCAACCTTGGTTCCATTCCCAGCATTGTATACTGCCAGGAGTGACTACTGAGCACAGCTGGGTGTGGTTTCCAACCTCTGCTCAAAGAACTAAACATCCCTGTCCTAAGGGAATTTGACAAACAAAACCATAGTATTTTTCCTGCAGCACTATATGTCCTCCCAGACCTGGAAGGTGCTGTACATTCTAAACCATAGTGCAAAGAAAGTGTCAGCAAGTCAGATAATTACCATTTGAAAATGCCTCCACAGGTCATCTTGCTCAGCATTTGAGTAAGAAAATGTCCTCAAATATGACTGCAAAATTAGAAAATATTAAAATGAAGAATATGCCAAAGCAATTTAGGCAGACCACCTTCCAGATAGCAATAATTCTATAAACTCACCTTAAGTGCACCGATAAATAAATTTTCATTCAGGAAACTTGAAAGCATCCGGGCCATACAAGCTCCCTAAGGCATAAGAAGTTGTCCACTATTAGAACAAAACTCTGTATCTGATGTATTTCATCTTGATAAAACCTTTACCTTCATCTCTGGGTTGGGCTCCTGACTACACTGGGCACTAAGTTGAATTCAATTCACTTTAAAACTATGCTAATAAAGTAGCAGATTATAAAAGGAGACCAATGTCCTCTAGGGAAAGGGTCTGGGGTACACAATCTTTTACAGTGTAGACAGCTAACATGTCCATCCTATCAGATGGAAATTCAGTCTTAAGAGTAGCAATTGCTTTTTTTTAATTAAAAACAAATAATTCAGTGATACAAGTTACTGAAGATCTAATACAGATCTGACTATATTCTTATCTGCTAGATGAAAACTAATTTAAACACATTTCCTCATATCCACTTATTCAGAACAATTAAGATTATTTATATCAATAGTCACATGATAACACATTGACTTAAAACAAATAATCTATTTTATGTAGCTTTTTGCAGGAGTACAAAAGAAAGGGAAACATGCTGTGGATTTTACCTTGTAATAAGTAAACAAATCAAAAAGCTCATTTATTTCACTTGTCTCTGTGAAATTTTCCACCTTCAAGGACACAGTTCTAGACTCCAGGGCGTGATCTTCTCTGAGGATACTAAGTAAAATATTAGAGAAAAATACCTCGTTCTAAAAGGAAAAGATTGAGCCACATTAACTTCTGAAACATCACATAAATGCCAGATCCACTATTTTTAGAATACTTTCCAAACTTGACTTGGATGCGAAGAGCAAACAGTAATTGAGAAGTGCCCTGCGAACCACCATTTGTCAAGTAAACTGGTATACTGTGAATCATAACTGGGGCCCCTTCCTTCCCATTTGATATTCTTCGTCCCTTCAATTTTTAAAAAATCTAACTGCAAAGGCTAACACAATTTCCATAAGCCTCTCACATGGTCTTGAGGAGACTGGCGGCACAACAGGCCCCATCAGGGAAAAGATTCTCCAGGTGCTCTTAATCCGTTAGGATTTTGTCATTTTACAATTAACTTCTTAAAATCGACCCTCTCCTTACTTGTCCTATCCAAACCCAAAACGGCCAGATTTACAAATTCACAAGGATGCTGACTCAATAACTTGTAATTAGAAATAAATTCAGTCTTGCTGCTAAAGCTTCAACTTAGAGTTGAAATAATTAAGTTTGCCCCTCTGTGAGTCTGGTTTGAATAGTAATATTCACCCAAAACAGAAAAACGTTTTCAGCTAGAATGTAATCATTTATTAATATTTATATAATGTTGTTATATCATATATAAATTGGTTATGAGGCATATATAGAGAATTACATATCATTAAAGTCATAGACTTGATTACAACTGCTTTAAAATTTGATCTAGCTTGAAATAAGTAAAAATCACCTAAGATCTAACAATAGATGCATTATAAGCATATTATATGTATTAATCCCTATGACTACATTTTAGGTAGCTTTTATTTTTAAAGTTATAAAAACAATTATAACATTAAAAAATAATAGTCATTAGCTTTTTAAAACTAAATGATTTGTAAGAAACACAAAATATGATTTGAGGTAGAAAAGACATTAAACATTCTTGTGTAATTCTCAATTTTTGTTAATATATACTGAGTAAAAGTCTGGAAAAAGAAAACAGATGTAAAGGATTTGGCTGGTCTCTAATACTAAATAATTAGATAATTTAATATTCCTATTTTCTATATTTAATAGTTTTAAACAGAAATATTTTTATAACTAAACTAAAAGTTTAGGCTTAGAAAATTTACAAATCTAACAGATATACTTACTTTTGTGAGTTTAGGATTTAAGTAGTTAATTATTCCATACTCAAAATAAGTTGCAAAACCCTCATTGAGCCAGATATTGTTCCACCAATTCATGGTAACCAAGTTTCCAAACCACTTTTAGAGACGGGAGGGAAAAAAAAGAGCTTTCTTAATTTACAGTAAATAATAATTACCATAATTTATTGCATGTCAGATAAATGTAAGGTCCAAGACATAGTTAAACTTTAATTACTACTAATAATAAAATTTTAAAAAAGAAGTCAGAAGTCATTAAAAACACGTTGCTATTTTGTCATACATTTCTTTGAAGTGATGATTATTTGAAGTGAAATCACTGAAAACAATTTGGTTTAAAACAGTGATGTACCAAAATAATGTAATTTCTGAAACGGATGTGAAATGTGAAGCAAAATAGTTCTAAAAGTTCATTTAACCCCAATAAACCCAGCATTTTGTACTCTTAACAGACCATAGTGGAGTTTGCTGTTAGCAGTTACTATGTTTTAAGAGCATGACTTGATCTGCACCATGTATATAAATCACTCAACTAATCTAATAGGTTCTGCCATGTGGTACAGATATAATTATTTTCTATTAGCGCTTAACAGAAAGTGTCAAAAGGATGATGAATAGACTCAGGAAAGAAAACCACAATAATTTCCAAAACCAACAAATCCACACCCCGGTATTTAAGCAATTTCTTCTACCAGCTGTGATGTAATAATAGTTAGCAGCCTGTATCCCAAAACAATGTGACACTTGAGCTGTATAAAAAAATGACACTCTGAGTGACTAATCAAAACTTGTATTAGTGTATGTTGTCTCTGTAATATGTGCTCTTCTAGCCTGAAAAATCACTGTTGCAGGGCTGGGGTTAGTGGAAGGTCATACATACCCAGTCGTGCTCAGGGTTTTCTCTCTGCCCAGGGATCACCCCTGGTGGTGCTCAGGGAATTATCTGCAGTGCTAGGGATGGATCTCAGGTTGGTGGTGTGCAAGGGAAGCACCCTACCTGCTGTACTATCTCTTCTCCCCCAATTCTTCTTTTGTTTCCACATACAAGGGGATTTCATAGTTTAGATTTTTCTATTGGCAGACATTTAATAGAGCTTAAGACGCAAATGTAAGAGTTTCTATCAATTCAAATCGTTCAAAACTTTTGAAATCACAACATAAAAGTACAGAAATCTAATGAAAATTCCCTTTTATTCCACCTTTGGGGAAAGTCACGGCTCACTTCACTGACTCACAGTAACTCATTCCTTTAACCTCTTTCCGAGGGTAAACAAGTTTATAGCAATCTAATGAAGAAATACAGCTCTCTTTCTCAGGCACCTTTAAAAATAACCCACATTTTAAGAAGGAATGAAAAGCAAGCAACCATAGCTGTGTGTGGTTAACTTTACCTGAATAAGAGCTTTGTTAATCTTGGATGTAAACACCTAACCCTCAAATGAACTATAAAATCCCATCACTCTGATCCATCACCATTAACTTATATAGTTTTAATTATTTTTACTTTCATTTAATTAACTTATTTTGGTTTGGGGTCACTCCCGGAAGCACTTGGATACTACTCTTGGATCATGGCTGGGGGTGGGGAGGACCTTGAGGTACCAGCAACTGAACGTGGACCTCCAGCATGCAAAGAATACGGTCAACCAGGTGCATTCTCTCTCCAGTCCCAATACTAATAATTTAAATTTACTCAGGCTCTGAGGCCAGAGTGATAGTGCGATGGGATTTGCCTTGCATGTGGCTGACCCTGGTTCAATCTCCAGCATCCATTTATGGTCCTCCGAACACCTCCAGGAGTAATGCCTGAGTGCAGAGCTGGGAGTAACCCCTGAGCATCGCTGGGTTACCCAAAAAAGACAAATAAATAAATAAATTTACTCAGGCTGTAATGGCAAAGCTTCTTGTTTATTTATTTTTTTTCTCACTGTCCTATTTTTTGAATAAATTTTTTAAATTGGGATTAATGTGGCTGAAGAGAGTGCGTGCATGCACAGTGGTTAAGACACAGGCCTTGCATGAAGCAGACCCTGGTTTGATCCCGGGCATCATATGGTCTTGTATGCAGGGTACAACCTGGGAGGACTTGAGCATGGCCAAGATGGCCCACATGATCCCCATGACCACAGGTTCGTGGCAGCCCCATGTTTGTTCATTTGTTCATTCATTCATTCGTTCCTTCCTTCCTTTCCTGAATTACCATGAGCTACTTTTAACATAGATTTCATGATTGAGTTTTAGTCATACAATGATCAAACACCCATGACTCCACAGTGTACATTTTCCACCACCAATGTTCCCAGTATCCCTCCAGCCACCCCCACCCCATCCTGTGCCTCTGTGGCAGGCACTTTCCTTCTTACTCTCTCTCTACTTTGGGGCATTATGGTTTTCAATACAGATACCGAGAGGCCGTCATGTTTGGTCCTTTGTCTACTTTCATCACTCATCTCCCCTCCTGAGAGATCCCTCCAACCATCACTGACTTACAATCTCTTCTCTATCCCAGCTGTCTTCTCCCCCAGCACATGAGGCAGGCTTCCAGTGAGTCCCACGTTCTTAGGTTTAATGCTGAACCACTCGCCTGGCCTGGTTGGCTAGTTTCACTGTGAGGGAGCCTGGTTCTCCTGAGCATTACTTGGGATACCCAACCATCCCTCATGGGGAAAAAAAACTGTGACCAAGAAGGGTTTTGTATGCATATTTTTGGTAGTGAATCTAAAGAATACATGAAATAAGAAAGAATATTTTACCACATGCCTGATGTACAATTTCGTGGGAGGTAATGTAGGAAATGATAGTTTTTTTTTCTGTTAGTTGATCACTTGGCGTCAGCAGCAATACTGTCTCATCAAATACCAAAAGACCCCAATTTTCCATTGCACGACTGTCAAAAATGGGCAAAGCAATCAGATCTGTGGATTGGAAAATAAGGGGGAAAACACATTATTTCATCCCTTGAAATAGATATTTTCAGATATAAATATTTGCTTTTGTTTTTGGGTCACACCCAGCGATGCACAGGGGTTACTCTGGGCTTTTGCACTCAGGAATTACTCCTGGCGGTGCTCAGGGGGCAATATGGGATGCTGGGAATCAAACCCAGGTCGGCCGCATGCAAGGCAAATGCCCTACTTGCTGTACTATCACTTCAGTTCCTCAGATATAATTTTTTTTAAATTATTGAAAGAAAATACAAGTGAAAATTTATAATCTCTGGTGAGAGAAGGCATTTGGGGAATGATAAAGACAGAGGTCATGAGATACATTGTTCTGGCTATGTAAAAATCAAATACTTAGAAAAGGACCTGTACACTAACAGGTCAAAGAATTCTCCAAAATCAACAATCAGGAAAGAAACAACTTGTTTACAAAGCAGGTAAAAATAAAGTTACTTGACAAAAGAACATATGCAAATGGAAAAATAAGCAATGAGATGGTCAACATACATCATTAGGAAAATGAAAATTAAAACAACAATGATACACTGCCTATTAGGATGACCATATCCAAAACACCACCAAAATGCTGGAAAAGAAATGTGGCAATAGGAATTCTCATTCATTGCTGGAAGAAACACAAAATGGTATGACTGTTTGGAAGACAGTTTGTCATAGACCTACCAATTACTGTAGCCATTGAACTAGGTATTGTGCAAAAGAGTTGAAAATGCAAGCCAATGCAAAAGCTGCACACAAATATTTATAGCATCTTTATTCACAATTGGACAAAACTTGGAAGCAACCATGATGTCCATTAATAGGTTGAATGGACAAACCGGTACATTCAGATTATTTTCAATGACTAAAAGAAATGAGCTCAGACTACAAAAGAACCTAAAGAAAGCTTAAATGCATGTGACTAGGTAAAAGAAGTCAATCTTCAGATGGGAATGTAACATAGAAGCCAACTAAACTTGACTAACAAAAACATGAACACAGAAGGCTTAACTTTCGACAACAGTTTAGTAAACCCTCAGACAAGTACTTAATATTCCCATGATGAGATACAACAATTTTCACAAAAAATTTTTTTTACTGAATTGCTTTCTGATCATTTAGTGGTAATGGGCTGGAGCGATAGCACAGTGGATAGGGCGTTTGCCTTGCACATGGCCAACCCGGGTTCGATTTCCATCTCAGAGAGCCCAGCAGGCTATCAAGAGTATCCCGCCCACATGGCAGAGCCTGACAAGCTCCCAATGGCATATTCAATATGCCAAAAACAGTAACAAGTCTCACAATGGAGACGTTACTGGTGCCCACTCAAGCAAATAGATGAACAACGGGAGGACAGTGCTACAGATAGTGCTACATTGCTGATAAGCAATATAAAGCAAATTATTGTGAGCTTGCTACAGGGGCAGGCTTGAGGGGAAGCTGGAAAAACAGAGACCATGGTGGAGGAAAGGCGACAGTGGTGGTGGGATAGGTGTTGGAATACTGAATGCCTGTAACAAGTCATCACGAGCAACTTTGTAAACCACAGTGTTTAAATAAAGTGGGGAAAAAATAAAAATTTTTTTAAAAGAAGCCAATCTGCCCCCAGGAAAGTCATTATTCAAACCTGGGACTTGGCTATGCCCTCGTTCAGGCCCCAGGCATCCTCTAGGATCCTGGAACACTCACCATCCCTGAGCCTCTTCCTGTTTGCCCACAACGTTGTGCCCGGTCTTCTTCTTCCCCCAGTTCAGTCATGATTCAAACCCAGGACCTCGGCTTTCCCCATGTACACGCCCCAGGCATCCTCTAGGACCCTGGGATACTCACCATGCCAGAGCCTCTTTCTGTTCGTCCCCAATGCTGTGCCCAGTTTTCTTCTTCCTCCAGGTAGTACCCTCCCACACACACCAGGTACCCATAGGGGCGTGGCTTCTTCAGAAGTGGGTGTGGCCTCTGTAGAAGTGGGCGTGGTCTAATTTGGGTGGGTGGGCGGTCACACAGCCGCAGGTAATTTACTCATACCCAGCAATCTTGTGTAACATCTCATCTCCATACCTCCACACCAACACGAAGAAACAACACAAATCCCCACCACAAGGTGAGGACAATGAAAAGAGTCCAGAAGCCTCAGCAGGGGCTACTCACCTAAGGGACCTCTCTGAGAAAGAATTCATATATGACATAATGAAGATGTTCAATGAACTCAATGAAACAGTGAGACAGATATCCAGTAAATTAAAGGACATGAGAGAAACAATCGAGAAAATACAGGAGAAATGAGAGCAGAAATTGGAAAGCTATGCACAGAAATGTCACGAATAAAAGATTCAGTAGATGAAATAAAAAACTCAGTCTGTTCCCTGAAGACAGAATCAGTGAGCTGGAAGATCAGCTGCACGAAGCCTACAGGCAACAACAAACAATGGTGAGAGATCTCAAAATAGCTCTATAGTTAATCAGAGTCCTAGGAGATGATTCCAAGAGGAACAACATTAGAATCATTGGAGTACCAGAAGCTCAGGGAAACAATCCCAATAAAAAAAGCCATGGTTAAACAAATCATTGATGAAAAAGTTCCAGAGTTGGACAATACAGCCATTCAGATTCAAGGAGTCCAAAGGGTATCAGCTAAAAAGATCCTAACAAAAACACTCCAAGACATATCATAGTTAGAATAATGGATGCTGCAGATAGAGACACAATACTGCAAGCAACAAGGTCAAAGAAGGAAATCACATACAAAGGAGCAACCCTTAGATTCACAGCAGATCTATCAGAGGAAACCCTCCAAGCCCAAAAGTAACGGTGAGATATAATGAAAAAACTCACTGAAATAAACGCTTCACCAAGAATACTCTATTGGGCTAAACTCTCATTCAAACTCCAAGGAATGGTACACTATTTTTTGGATAAATAGCAGTTCAGGAACTTCATAGACTCAAAACCAAATCTAAAAGAAGGGCTAAAGGGGCTATTATAAGACAAAACAAACTCTACAAGCACAACAAACCCTTACAGAAAGATGACACAAAACCCCATAACAAGAATCTCTCTCAACGTCAATGGTCTAAATTCACCAATTAAGAGACACAGAGTGGAAAAATGAATTCAGAGACAGAATCCAACATTCTGCTGCCTACAAGTAACTCATCTGAACAGTCAGAGCAAACACAGACTCAAAGTTAAAGGATGGAAAACAATCCTGCAAGCAAACAGCTCCCTCAAAAAAGCTGGGGTGGCCATACTAGTATCCGACAACATCCATTTCAGGTTGAAAAAGATTAGAGAGACACTGAAGGCCATTTTCTATTCATCAAGGGATACGTGCAACAGGAAGAAATCATATTCTTAAATGTATATGCACCTAATGAGGGTACAGCTAAATATTTAAAACCACTGCTAACAGATTTTTAAGGAGGACATTACTAGCAACACAATAGTAGCCAGAGAATTCAACATCGCTTTATCACCTCTGGATAGATCAACAAGAACAAAACTCAGCAAGGAACCATTGGCTTTCAAGGAAGAAATAGAAGAGAGAGAGCTAATAGACCTATAAAGGGTTTTATACCCCAAAAAGAAAGAATACACATTCTTCTCCTGTAGACACGGAACATTTTCCAAAATAGACCATGTGCTAGGCCACAAAACATACCTTAATAGAATCAGGAAGATATAAATAGTATCATCAATCTTTTCAGACCACAATGCACTAAGAATAGAATTGAATCACACACAGACATGGAGAACCAAATCAAACACCTGGAAATTAAAGCACTCAATGTTGAACAAAGAGTGGGTCAGGAAGGAAGTCAAGGATGAAATCAAAAGACACCTGGAAACAAATGAGAATGAAGACAAGAGAACCTATGGGATGCAGCTAAAGCCATGTTAAGTGGAAAATTTATAGCTCTGCAAGCATTTCTCAGGAAGGAAAGGCCCACATAAACAACTTGACTTTACAACTCAAGATCTTAGAAAAAGACCAACAAAAGGAGCCCAAACTAGGCAGAAGGAAAGAGATCATACAACTTAGAGCAGAAATTAATGACATGGAAACCCAAAAAACAATTCGAAAAATCAATAAAACCAAGAACTGTTTCTTCGAGAAAATAAACAAAATAGATAAACCACTAGTAAGACTCACAAAGAAAGAGAGAGAGAAAACCCTAATAAACCATATCAGAAATGAGAAGGGGAATATCATAACAGAAACCAAAGAAATTCAAAAGATCATCAGGGACTACTTTGAAAATCTGTATGCCACAAAACAAGAGAACCTAGAGAAATGAATAAATTCCTGGATTCCGGTAATCTCCCAAGACTGAATCAAAAAGATCTAAAGTACCTGAATAGTCTTATTAAGATCAAGGAAATTGAAACTGTAATCAAAAATCTTCCCAAAAAGAAAAGCCCAGGTCTAGATGAATTCACTAGCAAATTTTTCCAAACATTTAAAGAGAACTTAGTATCAGTTCTTCTCAAGCTTTTTCAGGACATTGAAGAAACAGAAACTCTCCCAAACAGTTTCTGTGAAGCTCATAGCTCTCTAATACAAAAAGGAAACAAAGGCACCACAAGAAAAGAAAACTACAAGTCAATATCCCTGATGAACACAGATGCGAAGATTCTCAACAAAATAGTAGCAAATAGAATTCAACAACTCATCAAAAACATCATACATCATAACCAAGTGGGATTCATCCCAGGGATGCAAGGATCATTTAACGTTTTGAAATCAATCAACAAAATCCATCATATCACCAAAAGATAAAAAACCATATGATCAGATCAATAGATGCAGAAAAAGCATCTGGGAAGATCCAGTACCCATTCTGATGAAAACCCTTGCCAAAATGAATATAGAGGGGAATATCCTCAATATAGTTAAAGACATCTACCACAAGCCCACATCAAGCATCATCCTTTATGGGGAAAAACTGAGAGCCTTCCCTCTAAGATCTGGGATGAGACAAGGATGCTCACCCTCTCACTGCTGTTCAACATAGTACTGGAAGTACTTGCAATAGTGGTTAGGCAAGAAAAAGATATTAAGGGCATTCAGATAGGAAGAAAAAAATCAAGCTCTCACTATTCGCAGATGATATGATATTATACTTAGAGAACCCTAAAACCTCTACCAAGAAACTCCTAGAAACAATAGACTTATATTGTAAAGTTGCGGGCTAAAAAATCAATACCAAAAGTTCATGGCTTTCCTATATGCAAATAATGAGAGAGAAAAAGTGACATAAAAATACAATCCTGTTCACAATTGTGCTGCAGAAAATCAAGTACCGAGGAATCAGCTTAACTAATGAAGTAAAATACCTGTATAAAGACAACTAAAAAACACTACTTCAGGAAATAAAAGAGGACACGAGAAATCGGAAAGATATCCCCTGCTCATGGATCAGGAGAACTAACATTGTCAAAATGGCAAGACTCCCCAAAGTACTGTACAAAATCAATGTGATCCCTAATCAATGTGATCCCTATAATGTTACCTATGACATTCTTCAAAGAAATGGAGCAAACACTCCTGAAATTCATATGGAACAATAAGCCCCCACATATAGCGAAGCAATTCTTGGGAAAAAGAAAATGGGAGAAATCAACCTCCCTAACTTCAAACTCTACTGCAAAGCAGTAATAATTAAAACAGCAGGGTATTGGAACAAAGGCAGAGCTGCAGACCAATGGAACAGGGTTGAATATACTGACATCTCCCCCCAAGCATATGATCATCTAATCTTTGACAAGGGAGCAAGAAATGTGAAGTGGAGCAAGGAAAGCCTCTTTAACAAATTGCACTGGCAAAACTGGATAGCTACATGCAAAAAAAAAATGAGCTCAGATCTCTACCTAACACCATGTACAAAGTAAGATCAAAATGGATTAAAGACCTCAACATCAGACCAGAATCCATAAGGTACGTTGAAGACAAGGTTGGCAAAACCCTCCACGATTTTGAAGCTAATGGTATCTTCAAAGATGAAATGCCACTGGCCAAGCAAGTGAAAACAGAGATAGACAAATGGAACTATCTTAAAATAAGAAGCTTCTGCACCTCAAAAGAAACAATAAACAAAATACAAAGACAGCCTACAGAATGGGAAAGGATATTTGCCCAATACCCATCTGACAAGGGTTTGATATCAAGGATATACAAATTACTGGTTGAACTCCACAAGAAGAAAACATCTAACCCCATCAAAAAATAGGGCGATGAAATGAACAGAAAGTTTCTCAAAGAAGAAATCCGAATGGCAAAAATGCACATGAAAAAAATGCTCTACATTACTAATCATCATGGAGATGCAGATCAAAACAATGAGATATCATCTCACACCACAAAGACTGGCCCACATCCAAAAGAACAAAAGCAACTGGTGTTGGCGTGGATGTGGCGAGAAAGGGACCTTCCTTCACTTCTGGTGGGAATGCCAATTGGTTCAACCCTTTTGGAAAACAGTATGGAAGGTTGTCAAAAAATTAGAAATTGAGCTCCCATTTGACCCAGCAATACCACTCTTAGGAATATATCCCGGAGAGGCAAAAAAGTACATTCAAAATGACATCTGCACGTCTATGTTTATTGCTGCACTGTTCATAGTGGCCAAAATTTGGAAAAAACCCAAGGGCCTGAGAACAGATGACTGGTTAAAGAAACTCTGGTACATCTACACAATCGAATACTATGCAGTTGTTAGAAAAGATGAAGTCATGAAATTTACATACAATTGGTTCTACGTGGAGAGTATCATGCTATGTGAAATGAGTCAGAAAGAGAGGGACAGACAGAAAGACTGCACTCATCTGGGGAATATAAAGTAACAGAATGGGAGTTGAACACCCAAGAATAATTGAGAGAAGTACCAGGAGGTCTGCTCCAGGGCTTGGAAGCCAGCCTCACATGCTAGGGGGAAAGGCAGCTCAGCTAGAGAAGGAAACACGAAATAAAGGATGTTTGGAGGACTCGCTCGGGATGTGAGATGCATGCTGAAAGTAGACTACAGACTGAACACAAAAGTCACTCAAAACCTCTATTGCAAACTACAACATCTTAAAGGAAAGAGTGAGCAAAAGGGAATGCCCTGCCACAGAGTCAGAGTGGGGTAGGGGGATGGGGTTTGGGGGTGGGAGGGCTACTGGGATCATTGGTGGTGGAGAATGGGTACTGGTGGAGGGATGGGTACTCGATCATTGTATAACTGAAACCCAAGTATGAAAGTTTGTAAGTCTACAACTGTACCTCATGGTGTTTCACTAAAAAAAAAAAAAGCCAATCTGGGGCTGGAGCAATAGCATGGTGGATAGGCGTTTGCCTTGCATGCATCAGACCTTGGTTCAATCCCCAGAATCCCATATGGATCCCCCAAGCACTGCCAGGAGTAATTCCTGAGTGCAGAGCCAGGAGTAACCCCTGAGCATCATCGGGTGTGACCCAAAAAGAAAAAGAAAAGGAAACCAAAAGAAACCAATCTGTGAAAGTTTTCCATTGTGTAATTCCCACAAAAGAGTTTTCCATTGTGTAATTCCCACAAAAGAGCCAACCACAGAGACAGTGAAAAGAACAGTGCCTGTGAGGGACTTTGGAGAGAAAGGATGTGAATAGATGGATCCCGGGGGGAGGGGAGAAGGAAGAGGGGACGCGTTATGGCCATGAAATTCTGTATGATACCACAGAGGAAACCCAAATGCATCTTACAGCTTTAGGAATACTAATATATTAGTATTGGTTCATTCATTAGTGTAACAAACATAACACACAAATGCAAAATGTTAATAGGAGAAGAAAGGTGGAGGGTTCAAGAAGAGCTATGTGGGAACTCTTGATTTAGTGTCATTTTTCCCGTGAACCTAAAGTTGCTCTGAAAAAATTAAGTCTGGGGCTAAGTAAATGATACAGGGATTCAGCCCAACCCTGTTTTGAACCCCAGCACCATATACCCTCCCAAGCACGAGTGGGGTGGCCCTGGGGCCCCCCAGCACTGCAGGCCTCAATCAGCACTGCATCCGTGAGCCTGGACGCAAAACCTCCAGCCCAGTTGGGAGTATCACTAGGAGGGCTCAGAACCTCTGAGCACTACTTAGGAGGCCCCTTCCCCAAAGTATGTCTATTTAAAATTCAAAATTTTCTGGGGGTATGGTGCCACCAGCAGGTCAATCTGTACCTGTGAGGCAAGTGCATCAGCAGCCTCATGGTTCCTTCAGACTTCCAGATATCCCAAAATTGCTGCTGTGTCTTTGGACAGACCCGAAAAACTTGAGGCAAACTTTACCAAAAAAGTAAACGGCCAAATGTTAGGTATGTGGGAGACACACCCACAAACCAACTTGGGCTCAGCTATATAATTGGAGGCATGGCCTCTCTGGTTCCTGATTGAACTGCTTAAAGGCCATGATCCCAGAGACTCAGAAACAAATCTTGAAACCCAATGGCTTTTGGCAGAAATGCATCCAGACCCTGCAGTAGGCTACTGGTGCTGGGCCACCCCAGGTGGGAATTGGTTTTGTGCCTTGGGCTGTTTCCCCTTGTGGCCAGGTGGCCGTCATCCTCCAGAGGCCACTGGACAGTCAGGTTTGGGCCTGCAGTGACAAGACACATGGGGCCTCATGGGATGGGGGTGGAGCCGGCCCTTTCCTCCCTGTCCCAACAAGACCCCGAGTCGACACCCATGAATGGCCTCTCTGGCTCCTGATCAAGCTGCTTAATGGCCATGATCCCAGAGACTCAGGAACAAATCTAGGAACACAGCAGGTTTTGGCAAGAAATCCCTCCAGATTTAAGTGTTAAAATTTCAGAATTTCAAAATTGCACGGCCACTACTGCAGCCATGCAACATCATACATTATTCATAACCAGCAATAGAAAACAAATTGTCTACTGTTGCCTTTTTGGCAGATCTGAGTGTTGGGGTAAAATCCCAAATAATAATGGTGAGTTTGGTGTCAAAATGTTTAATGTAATCAAAGTATAGAGAGAGTAATTTGGAAATCATCTGCCCCACAGGTAGGGGGAGGGTGTGGGATGGGGGTATAATGGGGATTTTGGTGGTGGAGAATGGGCACTGGTGAAGGTATGGGTGTTTCACTGTATGACCGAGACTTAAACCTGAAAGCTTTGTAACTGCTCATGGTGATTCAATAAATAAAATTATAAAAAATTTTAAAAAGTAAGGTGGAGTTCATGCACAATTCAATCAGCCTAATCAGTGGCTGAATAAATAGCAGTACTCCTACATTTAAAAAAAATTAGGTCATTAGAACATCATGTGCAAATTATAAATTGGAAAAAAAATTTGGAGTATATACCAGATAATATTTTTAGTTTGATCCCTAGTACCACATATAGCCCCCTTAGCACCTAAGCATCACCCATGAGCACAAAGCCATGAGAGAGGAGAGGGGGAGGGAGTGAGGGAGAGAGGGAGAGAGGAAGGAAAGAAGGAAGGAAGAAAGGAAGGAAGGGGAGAAAGGGAAGAAGGGAGAAAGAGAGGGAGGGAGAGAGGGAGGGAAGGAGGGAGGAAGAAAAAAGAGAATGGAAGGAAAGAAAGAAAAGAAGAAAGGAAAGGAAGAGTGAAAGAAAGAAGAGGAGAGGGAAGAGAGTGGAAGGGAGAGGGAAGGAGGGAGGGGGAGGAAAGAAGAGGAGAGGGAGGGGGAAAAGAAGGAAGAGGAGAAGAAAGGAAGGAAAGAAGAGAGGGAAGGAGGGCGGGGGAGAGGGGGCAGGAGGAGTGGAGAATAAAAAGGAAAGAGAAAAGAAAGGAAAGAAAGTGAGAGGGAGATGGGAGGGAGAGAGAGACAGACAGAGAGAGAGAAAGAGAGAGAGAGACAGAGAGAGAGAGAGATAGTTGAAGGCATTCCCAGATGTGCAAACTGCATGCAAGCCTGGAGAGGAGAGAAAGATGTGAGTGGAAACAAATACACTAAAGCACTCGGAGGAACTCTTCAGAATCCCAAGAGAGGCAGGCAAGAGACACACGGTGCTAAAACAGGGTATGGAATCTGGATATTATCCTCAGAGCAGCAGGAAGTCATGGAAGTATGGCCCAATCAGGCGTTGCTTCGGAAAGATTCTTTGGGTTGAAAATGAATCAGAGGAACAGTAGAGCAGAATGATGAGGCCCAGGATGGGAGTGTGGTCAGGAGACAGACAAGAGGAGCGAGGGCATGGGAAGATACAGTTGGACAGAGAAGACATGTTGCTCAGTGGATAGGAAAGGATATCTGGGATCATTCTGGACTTCTCCCTGTGTGGAATTTCTTTTGTCCAGACAAGAGCCAGCTTGGCATCTTCTAGACAAAGAAGTGAGGTCTACAACCACAGGCTGCCTCCAAATTCCTAAGTCACAGGAAGTGCCTCTGGGTTCCAGAATGGGCCCAGCTTGGTTCCCATTTCTTCTTTTCCTTGTCCTCAGCCAAATGGCCCAAGGTGAAGGCTCCTGGATCCCTGCCCGTTTGGAGGTCTAAGTCCCAAGATGTACACTCCACAACCTCTCCCCATCACCTGCCAGTATAAGGAGAGCATCCATTCCCCAAATTTAGCTGATGAAGCAGCAGAAACAAAATCCATGCCCAGGACTCCTTCTACTTAGAAACACTCTATACAGTTTTCAGAGCACAATTTTTAAACTACACCAAACAAATCTAGGAGAGGTAAAATGTTTACATATTTCCACAAGGATCATACTATGTTCATACGTGATTCCAATTTTATACAACAAAAACTCACGGATGGGACCCCCAAGTCCTAATCTCGTGACTCATTGCTAAAGAACAGTCAAAGAAACAAAACAACTCACCAAAACACTTGCTAAAGGGAACTGGAATAACTCACACAGGCCTGCTAAGAGAACCCAGAATTTGCCCCTGCACACTTGGGTTCTGAGAGCAAAGGACAGAACTGGAGGATGCAAGGCAGCACAGGAGGCCTGGGGAGATACCTGAGTTTGGGGAGTGCACGGCCCTCCTGGAGGACAGCACATGGGCTAGGAGGCCAGCAGGGCTGACTCCCAACTGCTGTGAAATGCGAACAGTGGGCTGAATATCGCTGATCTCAGACCAGGGTCCCATGGTGGTCAACAGTTGAGCAACAGTATGGAAAGGAAAGGCACCTCACCAATTGTTTTGTTTCTCACCTGTCTTTGGGAGAAGGTAACTAATATTAAATAAATCCTCCAGGAATGAGAAGACAGGACCTGTGATATTTAAAGCAAAGTCTGCGTCTCCATGAGTGATGGCATCTTTCCGGGCCCAGATGCGGATCTAAAAATCAAAACAATTGAGCAGTGATTAGCAGCAGTGGTTAGACCTTTGGAAAGGGCCACAGGCTCATTTTCCTGATGTTCTGGGGCCAAAGTCTGAGTCTTTTAGTAGCTGAATAATCAAGGGTATCAATGCAGACATGCATGTAGAGAACCCCAGCTGGTCAGTCACTAAAGTGTGAAGAATGGTTACTTCGATCCTCTGTGATGGTATGTGAAAACTTGGTGCTTCAAAGACAGTTCTAGAAATGATGTGCACCTCCTCCCCTCCTGAGTGGCCCAGAAAATGTAGTCCATGTTAGGGGATAAGGGGTCCTCGAATGTTGTTTCTCTTTTCAGCACAGATTTGAGTGACGGGAAACAGGACTGGGCTGTTGGTGGGGTCACACAGTCTGGTTCGTGTTAAACAAGCCCGACTCACGCCAATTAAAATGTCTCTAATGAAAACAACAGCAGTCCCCCTCTTATTCTTAAAGTTTGAAAACATTTTATTCCATGAAATTTATTTAATTGTGTGGGGGTGAGGGCACCCAGAGGTGCTCAAGGATTACTCCTGGCTCTGCATTCTGGGGTTACTCCTGGCAGTGCTTGGGGGACCATATGGATTGCTGGGATCAAACTCAGGCCAGCCACTTACAAGACAAGCACTTTCCCTGCTGTACATTCTCTGTCTCTCTGTCTCTGTCTCTCTCTGTCTCTGTCTCTGTTCTCTCTCTCTCCAGCCCCATTTTTTGTTTTTTCTAACTGGGGGTGAGGGAAGAGGGCACACCCAGTGATGCTAAATGACCACTGATTCTATGCTCAGGGATCACTCCTGGCAAGGCTCAGCTAAGAGGTAGCAGGGATCAAATCCAGGTTGGCTACGTGCAAAGTAAGAGCCTTGCCTACTGTGCTACATCTCCGGCCCTCCATTTACCTAATTTAGAAAAACAAAACAGGGACTGGAGAGATAGTACAATGGGTAGGGCATTTGCCTTGCACCCAGCTGACCTGGGTTTGATCCCCAGCATCCCATATGATCCCCAGAGCACTGCCAGGAGTAATTCCTGAGTGCAGAGCCAGCAGTAACCTCTGAGCACTGGGTGTGACCTAAAAACATAATTTTTTAATTAAAAAAAAACAAAAATCTTCAAAAACAACATCAAAAGTCTGATTTTCAAAAGTCTAAAAAAACATCAAAAGTCTTCTGATTTTACAAAAGGTATGGAAGCAAGTAATTTACATGTTCTGTTGATGAAAACTCCATCCATCTTCATAGCAAAGGAAATCTGGCAGGTTTTACCAGACTTAAAGCAACTATGCCATTATTTGGATATTAAGGAATTTGTGTAGTTTTGGAATTATATATTTAATATATAAAAGTAAAGTAAAAGTAAAGGACCTCCTGTTGATCATCGATTTGCTCGAGCGGGGCCAGTAGCATCTCCATTGGAGACTTTGTTATTACTGTGTCTGGCATATCGAATATATCGAATACATCATGGGGAGCTTGCCAGGCTCTGCCGTGCGGGGGACATACTCTCCGTAGCTTGCCGGGCTCTCCGAGAGGGGCGGAGGAATCGAACTCGGGTTGGCCATGTTGGCTGCGTGCAAGGCAAACGCCCTACCGCTGTGCTATCGCTCCAGCCCATTTAATAAAGTAAAGGCCCTCCCATTGATCATCGATTTGCTCGAGCGGGCCCAGTAACGTCTCCATTGGAGACTTTGTTGTTACTGTGTTTGGCATATCGAATACAACACGGGGAGCTTGCCAGCCTCTGCCTGTGCGGGCGAGATACTCTCGGTAGCTTGCCGGGCTCTCCGAGAGGGGCGGAGGAATCGAACTTCAATCAGCCATGCTGGTTGCGTGCAAGGCAAACGCCCTACCACTGTGCTATCGCTCCAGCCCATTATATATATATATATATATATATATATATATATATATATATATATAATGTGGTATACACATCTGGCTACGCTCAGGGACTACTCCCACCTAGATGCTTGGGGACTCACTCCAGGCAGTGCTTGGGGGACCCTGGGACCAAAGCTGAACCTCCAGGATACAAATCATGACTTAGAGCCCATTGAGCTACCTCCCGGCTCTCCCTGATATTTTACTATGAAGCCACATCATACCCTCTCTTCCATGGAAGCACTTTCCAATAGAGTCATTAATGTTGATGCAAAAATGTTGGTGTTAAAGAGCATCAGCAGCTTTGGCACAAAAGTTAGAGGTGAGGTAATTAATACAATTGATCTAATGAAGCACAAACTCTGCAAAACGTTGTCGAAAATACTATGAAAATGAAAAAGCATCACAGTAGTTGCAGATTTTTCTGCTCCTAATGCACATTTCCCTTTCCTTTGCTCTTATTTCTGCTGGAAAAAATTTGTCTTGCATTATGTGAATGCTGGATTACGTGAAGTCTTCAGGAATGTTCCCCTTTCACAAAGCGCAACCACCTGTTTTTCAAGTCTCCTGCCTGGATTTCCTCATTCCTTTCAGCACTCCCCACCCCCCAGAGCATCACCATTCTGAAAAAGAAGGGCCTAGCACTTGGTCCTGCCCCAATAAACACACCCATCCTCCTCTAGATCTAGATCTGAGGCAACAGTTAGGAGAACTGCTCAACCCAAGCCCATCCTACTGAGAAGAAATAATAGCTCTCCCCACTCTCAAGACACGTGTGCTTTGGAACTGCTGCCTTTTGGGTAACAAAGGAAAAACAGCCATGGCAATCACTATCACTACAACCTCAGTTGATAAGGCTTTTCCTCCCAAACCACTATGAACCCCCCAACATGAGGTTAAATATGGAGCAGGGTGGGAAAGGCCTTTGATTCCTAACACAGCAGTGAAAAACCAAAGTCAGCAGGAATATTTGAGAGATCAAGCCTAGAAAATCACATTGAATCCACCTGTGTGCTCCAGTGGTTCCCAAGACACAGGTGACTTCACCATGTGAGCTACCAGATCAAGGGGTCCCTCTTTCCATGTGGCCCTGTGTGGGACACTTGCCTCATGCAACAACCATACGCTCCCTCTGCTTAGCTTCGTGCCACACACGAACCCCATGCTGGATTTCGTTTTATCTCTGACTTAATGAGGAAAGTCAATACAGGCTGGACACCGGCCCAAGGGCACTCTCTAGTGCCCCTGTAGACTATATGGTGGACTTCCGCACTTCCAGAGCTGTGCCCTAGCCAAACACAACATCCTGCTGATACACTCCTCCCGAATGTCCATTTTCTGGCTAAGATCATTCCTTTCTCAGGCTCGCTCCATTTCTTCCCTGCCCCCAGGACTGCTGGTTTCCCTTTCAGGGTGATCTTTTGCTGTGAACTTTCATGCAGATATGGGCTCAGTCCTTTTGGTAAGACTTTTGTTCATGAAGAGCAACAGGCCCCTGAATATGTGGGTGCTGATGGCCACCCAAGGCTAACTCACTGGTTCCTCCTTCAATGCTGGAGTGAGAGCACTGACGTCCAAGGCCTGCCTGGACAATCTTATCAGCATAGACCAAGAATGTATGGTCTAGCCTGTGTTGTCCCTCTGAATCTCAAGGACCATTCCATGATGATTCAAGAAAGAAAATCAGGTTGGAGCCAAGAGCTGAGGAAGATCATCGATAAGCTGCTGTTTGCACCCAACACGGCGTCTGTCATGAGGTTTGGAGGGAAGCAGGAAGAGCAGCTTTGAGGTATTCTTCTTCTGGTCATAGGATTGGTTCACCACAGCCTTCCTGTCCCTGTTGTCAGTGGTCTGACCATGGAAAATCTCTAGGCCAAGAGGGTGCTCTGAGCTGTATGGTCTGGTCTTTCCTAAGCCCAGTGAGGCTGCTCTGATTGTAGGAAGGACTGAAGGCTGCCTTACCCCACTCTCTCTCTTCTCTCCCTCTCTTCTAGGGAGGAAGCCTGAATTACCACTCACCTTGATAATTCCTTAAAGAGTAACTATGCAATGAGGGCATATCTGGGTGAAAACTGGGCAATTTGGGACATTGAGGGACTTGGGCAATTGCTCTCTGCCCCATTCTGAGAATTAGCCCAGAGGCCAGCCTGCATTAACCCTGCAGACCAGGCAAAACACAGATCAGCCTGAGCTTCTAGGTGCCCTAGTAGCAACTTGTTCTCTACTCTCCTCTGAGACACAGTACCTGGATGGTTGGTTAGAGGTGAGCCCAAGAACCTGCCAAGCTGGGTAATCTTCCCATGGAAACCCCTCCCACAATGCCACAGCAGGTGGTTGGGTTTCATTCTGCAGCACTCAGAGAAACAGGTGATGCCGTGGAAGGTGTAGGCATAAGCCCAGGGTTCAGGAGAAGAGAATATAATATCTGTAGCCCACGTGAGTGAGCCCTTACCTGTAGAGCCTTTCACACTCACCTCTTTGCCCCTTTCTGTTCTACTAATATGGTCAAAGTCACATATAGCGAGGGCAACTAAGTACGTTGGCATGCGGGGTGTGGTGTCAAATGTGGTAACAGTCCACTTGCTTCCATTCACATCTTCCTTTTCGGACTGACCTAGAGAGAAGAATTTGGATCCGAATCACTATAGATCTAAGCATCATACCATCTTTCGAAGGAATCCATCAAGTTGACTGGCATCCAGCCACTTCTTCCCAGCTCCTTCCCAAAGCCAAGTATTTTGGATTTCTCTCTTTCAAAGTTAGCAAAACCATCCTAAGGAGATGGAAAGACAGCATCTGGCTCCTAAATTAGTATCTTGAGTAATAAATTCTTGACTGAAGGCCAAATCCACTTGTGCTATAAGATGAGGCCCACAAGTCACCCCCTTCTACTAGTTACAAGTCTGACCCATGTCTCATGAATTCACTGAACTCCCAACTTCCCAGGCAATGGACAAAGACAGTCCTGCCCTCCTCAGATTCAGCAAGGTCTTCAGAAGAGGCAGAGTAAGGGCATTTAAAGCTGAAATCACCCATCCTAAGGGCTAGGAGCTTGCTAGGAAATGGACCACGAATACTAGCACACAGTGCTAGGGTTCTAGGGCTAGGGCCACAGAGGTCAGGGGCAGCCTCTGCACAGCCACCACCAACCATCTCAGGAAGGACCTATAGGTCTGGCGTCATCAGGTCTCTGTGAGTGTTCAGAGAAGCCAACATCTTGATTTTTATGGGAAATCTCTGGATTTTAAAAAGCATGGTGCAAATTGAATTAAGTGAGGGAAAAAAGCCATGCGGGCCAAATAAAACACATCTGTGCACCAGATTCAGACTAAGTCCACGAGCTTGTTATCACTGTTGATCAACAGTTGAAGCCACAACTTATGTGCAGCCAGAATGTCAGTGTAGCCCTACTTTGAATAGAAAGAGAACCCAAATCTACTGGCTCCCACACATAGATGCCTCAGCCTACCCCATGGGGCTGTTGTTCCTAATCATAATGCACTACTGACACGTTGCCTAGGAAAGATATTACATAGCTAAGTGTAGGTAATTATTATATAAAAATATCTGTGAGGGTTGAGATTACAGAAAATATTACTTACCACACTTTGGCATGTTGGAAAGGGCGTTATAATGTGGATGGTGAATTACTGTAATATTAAAAGTTGCCTTCAGGGCTGGTTCATCAAAACAAGGAAAAACAGTCCTGGCAAATGTTGGTTGCATTTGAGATGCTAGCAGAGCCCTGAAACACATTTTGGAGGGAAAATCTACTTATTAAATAAGGTTAAATAAGTAGGAAGTAAAACAACATAGAGAGAGAGAGAAAGGGGGATTGTGGCTTATAATTCATCATATCCTAGAAGAAGTGAGAACATCTTTCCTTCATCCTCGTCACTGCCCTTTCCAAACACACACAGACTCCAGTTGTCACTACACCTTAAAATTCTTGTCAAATCTCAAATCCAAAGGAGATATATATTATTTTTCACTTCAAAATAATGCCATCTGCCTTAAAAACCTTTTCCGATGAAACATGAATGAAAGCAAGCAGCAAGTAGCAGTGGCAGGCTTGAGAATGTCGTGGTTTTCACACTCTGGTGCCCAACCTGAGCATGGCCTGCACTTTCACCCTCCACCCCAGCACACGTTTCCAGAGACTGTCATCAATTTTATCTTGGTCTCCCATGTGCCCTCTTCTTCCTGGCTGAAAACTTATAAGCTTTATTTTGCACAATCTTGGTGACTACTACAATGTGGGAACAGGTGAAATGTTTGAAATGACTTGTTTTTACCTGTGGGTAGATATGTCAACTCTCTGCTGCGCTTTGCCCAACCCCCCCCCCCCCAAAAAAAACACACACACACACAAGGTGACAGGATCCCACTGTGCCCCGAGCAGTCATAGGAGAGAGATTCGGGGGTGGAGGTGGCGGGAGCACTGTACTGAGTTAACTAAGCGATGGCCACACTCCCCATCTGTCAAATGGCTCAGGTCTGACAAGAACCTGGGTTCTAGCACACAACTCTGTCCTCAAATCTAATGTCAGAAATAAGAAGACAAGATCTAGCCACCATCAACGTGCTGTCTCATTACCCCACTTTCTAAGACCTGGGGAACCGGAAACTTGGTTTATTTATTTATTTTGTTAGCAATTTTGGGTGCTAAATTTATTTTATTTAAGGTAATCCTGAGATTTAATGTTCTTGGTAAATTTATGCTTATGCCGGTGCAGTGTTTAGGCAAATAAACAGTGAATTAAACACAGAGAGCATGATTGAGCCTGGCCCAGTTAGCCCCGGGTTTGTGGCTCTCTCCATCCCAGAGGGCCCACACAGCTGGAGAAAAAACCCACAGCATAATCAGTGAACTCAATGTCTCCTGACTGCATAGTGATAAAAATTTATTTTTTGGGTTTGTTTTTATGGGGTCATTTTGGTTTTCTCTTTTAGGTCATATCCATCAGTGCTCAGGGCTTACTCCTGGCCCTGAGCTCTGGGATCACTCCTGGGTATTCTCAAGGGACCATCTGGGGTGCTGGGAATCAAAGACAAGTTGGCTGTGTGAGGCAAGGACTATCTGTCCAGTCCCAAAACTGTCGCATTCAGCAAGTATATTTTGCTCTATTTACTTTTTTCCATATTATGCTTTACACTCTCATTTTCAAGGACAGAAAGGAAGCTTATGGCCCATGACTTCAGCCCCAGCAGCTGCAAGACTTTGCCCATCTACCACCAACTGAGGAACAGAACAATCCTCGACAAGTCATGGAGGTTTGCTGAGTCCCAGCTCCCCCGCATCTGGAAAACAGTAACACGATCAATCTTTCACTTCTTTGTGAGTTTTGCTATTGTTCATAAATAACTTTCCCAGTAAATGCTTGAGAAATATGAACAAAATAAGACTTAAAGGAGGTAAAAGTTACAGAGGAAGGGCAGGGTTTGGGTAACACTACTTGTAGATGCATTTAAAGAGGTCCCAGAAGACTTTTCTGAAGGGCTTATGGTGGGAATACTATACTCCTCAAACAGAAAATAGTGAATTTAGAATCTTGCAAACCAACATATCCTCAAAAAAGTTTTCAATTAAGAAAAATAAAGATGGTTCCAGAGGTCCCAAGTGACCAGAAGCTAAATAAACATGCCTGTCTCCCCCATATATTTAAAAAAAATTACAAAAAGTGAGGCCAGTGAGATGGTGTAACCAATAGAACCTTTTTCTTGCAAGCAGCCTACCCAAGTTCAATTCCTTGGTATCCCAGATGGTCTCCCAAAAACCACCAACCATGATTCCTGAGCTCAGAACCAGAAGTCAGCTCTAAGCATCACCAGTAGGTATGATCCAATGGCTCCACTGTCCCCCACAAAATAAATAAATAAGTAAAATTTTCAGAAGTTAGGGATTATGTGCCCTCTTCTGATCATTAATAGCTCTTGGCAAAATATAGGTTCATAGCACTTGAATAAGTGTTTTTTAGTCTCAGACATACTATAAAATACTTCTCAGTGCTCTCCCAGCAGTGTAGGCCTGAGAGCTCAGTGCTAGGGCCATGCAGTGAGGTGCTGATCATCCCTGTGAAAGTGAGGTCCTCAGAGCCACACCTGGCAGGTGGGAGAGCATACCTTCAAGTTCAGAGCAGGCCAGGCTTGTGCTCCAACCCACTGAGCTGTCTCCCTAGCCCTAGGAAGATTTGTCCGTCGTCCCCCCCCCCCCCCCTTGCACTCCCCCCTCCCCGTCTGTGACACAGGCATTTAATTGCTTTGTGGTATCTGTCACTATCTCGAAAAGGGATGGGAAGGAAGCCAATATCTGAGTAGCTGCTGATAGCATAATGAAAAGAATGTCTGACAGTGAATTTAACAGCCTGAGTTCTTGCCCAGGTTATACATAGTATACACAGAGGCATCATTTGGGGCAAGTTGCTGGAACTCTTCTGACTTTCTCTGAAAGGCAGGGATGTGGCAGAAGATCTTTAAGTCCACTGAAGAGCTAGAAATCTGATTCTGACAGAGATACAGATGTTCGCCAGGATGGTGGTGGTGGGTGGGGCTTGGGGGTACACACAGAAAGAGGGCAGACTGAGTGATTTGGGGTGGGAGAGTTCTTCAGGAGTCCTCATCCCTGGCAGATCTCTTCACACTGTGCAGGGATAGAACGTCCTGTACACACAGCAGCGTGGATGCATGGATGTGTGAAGGGCAGCAGGAACGCACAGCCATGATAGAGTGCACGGTTGCACACACGGAATGCCAGCATGTGCCTACTGCTTTGGAAAGTTTGCCAGCTTCTCCATGCCAGGCTTCCCAGAGCTGCCAGGCAGGGAGAAGGAGAGCAGTGTCCTCCAGGAAATTATCTTCCTCAGACCCTTCAGTCTGTGCCCATCAGGATGGCGAGAGACCCCCACCTAGACATTCATTATCTTAACTTGTGAAACCCCAGGTAAGTGCCCTCCCATTCTCTAATTCAGGACTCCAGAGAAAGAAAAGGAAAGCAATGGTCTTGAATTTGACTCAACTATTTCCCTCTCTGATTTCATATCAACAAACAAACAGGGGATGGAGGGTTGGGGGCAAGGTCCTACAACACTCAGTTCCATCTTCACGGCAAAGCTCGAGGCCAACCAGCGGTGAACCCAGTGTGGTCAGGCCACCTCTAGGATTGAGGCTGAATATTTATTTCCTTTCACTCTCTGATTGAGACTCAAGTGGCCCTGAGAACACCCGTTCCCTCCCCACCCCCTCCCCTCCAACCTCCCTGAAGCCTGTGATTATGGGGCCCGGAAAGTCTGTGTTGACATCAGTCAGCTGGGGAGGGAGTTAATTTGGGAGAATTGGCTTCTCGGTTTTACAAAGTCATGTTCCTGCCCAGCTTTACTGCCAGAAACTGGACTCATCCCGCTCTTGAGCTAGAAGAGCACAGGATACCCTGAAGAACAACCAGGTGCCCTGTTAAGAGATATCACTCTGGAAGATACTTCATTCCACACAATGTCATGATGCCTGGCTGCCTACAGCTCTAGTGAAAGGGTGCTAAATAGCAAAGCAAGGGGCCCAGAGCTGGCTCCAGGAGCTGGAGTGCAGTGCAGTTCTTGGGCCAGCACCATATGGACCCTTAAGCACTGCTGGGACCAACCTCTGAGCACTGAGCAGGGAGCAGCTCCAGAGCACCGCTGGGTCTGGATCAGAAAACAAACTGAAAATAATCGACTTAAAGACTAAAGACTTCACAAATTATGCTGGCAAAACTGGATGGCTACATGCAAAAAAAATGGGCTCAGATCTCTGCCTAACTCCATGTACAAAAGTAAGATCTAAGTGGATTAAAGACCTCAACATCAGACCAGAATCTATAAGATACATTGAGGAAAATGTTGGCAAAACCCTTCATGACATAGAAGCTAATGGTGTCTTCAAAGATGTCACACCGCTGACCAAGCAAGTGAAAACAGAGATAGACAAATGGGACTATCTTAAACTAAGAAGCTTCTGCACCTCAAAAGAAACAGTGACCAAAGACAGTCTACAGAATGGGAAAGGATATTCGCCAACTACACATCTGATAAGGGGTTAATTTCAAGGATATACAAAGTACTGGTTCAACTCCACAAAAAGAAAACATTCAACCCCATCAAAAAATGGGGAGATGAAATGAATAGAAACTTTCACAAAGAAGAAATCCGAATGGCTAAAAGGCACATGAGAAAATGTTCCACATCATTAATCATCAGGGAGATGCAGATCAAAACCACAATGAGATATCACTTCACACCACAGAGACTGGCCCATATCCACAAGAACAAAAGCAACCGGTGCTGGCGAGGATGTGGTGAGAAAGGGATACTCCTTCACTGTTGGTGGGAATGCCAACTGGTTCAGCCCTTTTGGAAAACAGTATGGTTTATTCTCAAAAAATTAGAAATTGAGCTCCCATTTGATCCAGCAATACCACTCCTGGGAATATATCCCAGAGAGGCAAAATAGTATAGTCGAAGTGACATCTGCAATTGCCTGTTTATTGCAGCACTCTTTACAATAGCCAGAATCTGGAAAAAACCTGAGTGCCCGAGAACAGATGACTGGTTAAAGAAACTTTGGTACATTTACACAATGGAGTACTATGTAGCTGTTAGAAAAGACGAAGTCACGAAATTCACATACAAGTGGTACTACATGGAAAATATCATGTTAAGCGAAATGACTCAGAAAGAAAGGGATAGACATAGAAAGATTGCATTCATCTGGGGAACATAAAGTAACAAAATAGGAAACTAACACCCAAGAATGGCCGAGATTAGTACCAGGAATTCTACTCTATGACTTGGAGGCCAACCACACATACTAGGGAAAAGGGAGCTCAGATAAAGAGGGGAACACCAAATAAAGGGTGTTGGGAGGACCCTCCCAGAATGGGAGAAGCATGCTGAAAGTAGACTATAGACCAAACATGATTGCCACTCAATGTTTCTTTTGCAAACCACAACTACCAAAAGGAGAGAGAGAACAGAGGGAAATGCCCTGCCACAGGGCCAGGGTGGGATGGGGAGGGATACTGGGATGCATGGTGGTGGGAAGTGGGCACTGGTGGATGGATGGTATTTGATCATTATATAATTGAAACCCAAGCACAAAAATGTGTAAGTCTGCAACTGTACCTCATGATGTCTCACTATTAAAAAAATTTTTAATAATAAAAAAAGACTAAAGACTTCAGAGACTTGTCCCCTCCCCCTCCTTTTTTTTCTTTTTTTTTGTTTAATACAGCAACACACTCAGAAATCAAATGTTTAGTGAAGACAGATGTTATAGCACTGGACTGTGGTCCAAGGATGGGCCCATGAATTATATTTGTTTATTGCTTGTGCAATAAGAACTTAAAATTAAAGTTTTCACCAAGAAAAGGAATAGATGGATAATTTTCATGGGATAGTAACAGACTGTGCTGCCGAGATTTTCAGAGCCAATGGTCCTAAGGACCTATAGAGAACTTTCTTTACTTCTCAGCTACACGAGGACCTCAAGACAACAAAAGCAAGAAATCAAAATATGTTGGGAAGGGTGTTATTTGCTAACTCTCATGCTCTCAGGGAACTGGGAGGCAGTGGGGTGTAGGGGGTGGGAGGAAGATTGGAAAGTGGTGTCTCCTGGGAATAGAAGCTTTGGATACTAGTGCCCAACTCGCTGAAACCCACATCATTCTTCACTTCTCCCAAGTGGGAATGTGAAAAAACTAAAGAATAACTGGAGGCGTAACCAAGAGAGCAGAGATGCCCTTGTACCATATCAGTCTCAGAGAAATGTGGGCACCGAGATACAAACAGGGCCAAGATAGATACTGTCCCCTGGCGCCACCTGGAGGTTGGAGGAATAAAGATGCACCACTCAGTGTGCCTGGGCTGAAAAGTGAATCGAAAGTGGCCAACAGAATAAAGAATTCAGAGGAGCATCCTGAAGGGTGCAGGAGAAAAAGAAAACAGAGCAAAATATCTCATATTCGTGGTGTGTGTGTGTGTGTGTGTGTGTGTGTGTGTGTGTGTGTGTGTAAAAGCACCTGCTCAACCACAGTAAGCCAGATCTGAGTAGATAATCAATCAGAACTGTCTCCCTCAATCCCACTGGGTCTTCGGGTGATAGGGGATACCAGCAGCACTCAAGAGGAACTAGAAGCAGGAGGTAGAGAAGGGAATAATGACAAGCCAGCACCTCTTTGTGGGCTTTTGGCCTGAAGCCAACTCCAGCTTGGGGAAATGCAGTGAGGAGAGAGAGGAGGGATTTAGCCACAGATTAAGTTCCAACTCTGGAGCATCGCACAGGACTCGATGTTCTAATTAATGCATCTGAACAGTGACTTTGTGGTCATCCACCATGTCACCTGAGAAGGAAGAATTAGCAGGCAGTGATGGTCTGCTCTAGTACCATGCTCAAAAGGAGAGGTAATCCCCAGGATTAAACAGGATTTTGATTTAACTACGACACGTGCTGTTCCAATTACACTAGCTGCACCTTCAGTTCCAAAGACTCAGAACCCAGGTCTGAGGAGCACTGCCCTTGGGGTCAGCTCCTCAACTGAGGAACAAAATGGTCTCTTGTCACTGTGCCGCCGCCAGCAATTTCATGTGGTTAGTATGTAAGTTCACTGACCTTGTTTTGAGAACTTCTCAATTATTTCCGAATATTACTCACATTTCTTCCAAGTGTCACACCCTGACGTCTGTGCCAGATTTCTGAGCACAAACAGGGACTGCCAGGCTGTCTTCTTCACTTCTCAGCTCCCCCTCCTGCCACCTGCTCACATGGATTCGTGTGAACTTTAGTGTCTCCCACATGAACTTCTCCGGCCATTTCACATTCCACACGCCACTCCTTCCCCTTTCCTTTTTTCAATTTTTATTCCAATGAATGAACTGCCTTCCAATTCTTTCTCTTTTATGAGAAAAAACAGCCTGGCCAGAAAGGCAAGTAGTCCTAAAGGATGCTCTGAACAAGAATGGAGTTAAAACATTCCATCGTTGCTTCAATTTCCAACATCTGAGAGACCTTGATGAGATTCACCCTCTTATTTGACACATATGAACGCTGAGGCTCTGGGAAATGATGCCAGTGGCCAGGCCACTAGTAAGTGGAAGGGGAAAGACTGAGCCCAGCCTCAGCAACCAGCCTGGGTCCCTTCCAGATTCCTTCCCTATACTATACTTTAAAGTGCCTGGTATAATCACGACGACCAAAAAACAAATACTAGAAGAAAACATGGGATGATAAATACAGCAAGGAGGAGT
Organism: Sorex fumeus; assembly: GCF_029834395.1. Classification (NCBI taxonomy): domain Eukaryota; kingdom Metazoa; phylum Chordata; class Mammalia; order Eulipotyphla; family Soricidae; genus Sorex; species Sorex fumeus. The sequence goes on along the minus strand of NW_026606108.1, from coordinate 15,786,438 downwards.
GAGGATTGACTTTATAATGACAAGGATTGCCACATCTAAAGCTGATGAGACTTCTGTTTACTACTAGGGGCTAGAGTTAGCCTTCTGTTGAAAACAACCCCAAATCCTGACAGAACATAAACAGCTGTTCGGGGGAAGGCTCGGAGCACAGAACTGTGATTCCCAGGAGAAGCAAGATGAACTCTACCATCACCCTGTCTTTCCACCTGGGGACCATTTCTAAAAGCACGGGGTATGGGGAGGGGGTTATGGAAAGGGTTCTTCAGGGGTCTTGCTGAGTGGAGGAGACCGAGTCTGGGGCTCAGGGGCCAGTCAGCTGCAGTACCTGGGGAAGAGGCAATTACGCAGAGAGATGTCCAGAAAGCCACACAGAGTCTCTCTTGAGCCTTTGCTCAAGTATGAATCTGTACTTTGTGAGCTCAGACAAAGAAAATCTGTCTGAACTGCGATGGAAGGAGAAAGCTGACCCATTCCCAGGTTCATCAACTCTGGGGAGCTGTTCAAATTCTCCACATGCCATGTCCATCAAAACAAAAATGTTTTCATTATTATAACCATGTTACTCAAACTATTATTGTAAATACAATTTAATTTTAAAAAATTTTCCACATGCCAGAGTATAGAAATCTCCAGGACAGAGTATTTTCCAACAGAGAGCAGAAACTAATGTCTCAATCAGGCACTCATGTGGATCAAGTGTGGCAGCTTAAACTGTAACTTTTAGAAACCTTTTTCAAAAATAAATGTCTGTATGGTTTATGATCAGTAAATGATTTTTCTGTATACCTATATACCCCAGGGTTGCATAAAATTTTTTCAATGAAAAGAGATCACAAGGGTAAGGAAAAGTTTAAGAAGTCTGGCACTAGAGCAAAAGCACCACTCAAGTCACTCCAAGTGACTCAGAGAGAGGCTCTGGGTGATCAGATAATCATCAGGATCCCCAAATAACTCAGGTGCCCACCAGCCTCCTCCCAATGCCAGCATTCATTAAGGTAATATAAGAAAATGCAGCAGTGATACTTAAAATGTTAAGCAATAAAATATGAGTCAAGGATATCAAAAGGGAAATTATAAAGTATTTTAAATGAAAATCAAATTCAGTGTATCATCATTGGTAGCACACTACTAAAGCAGTAGTTAATGGAAGTTTTAGAATACTAAGTGCCAGTATCAGTGAAGAAAAAAAGTTCTTAAACGGGTGTCTTTGCACTCATCTTTTAAAACAAACACAAAAGACAGAAAACATAAACAGACTAGAGAGACACAGCAGTTAAGGCACTTGGCTTGCATGTAGCTGCCACCACATATGGTCCCAAGCACCACCGGGAGTGATCCCTGAGCATCACCTGGTATGGTCCGCCCAAAATAAACCAAAAAAAAAAAAAAAGGAGGAGGAGGAGGAGGAGGAGGAAAACAAAAAGGGAAATAAAGTCCAGTAATGGAGGTCACTCTCCAGGCAGAATGATCAAAAATATGGAATATGGACTATCAGAAGCAGAAGAAATGCTGTGGAACCCCATCCTTAGAGATGCAAATTTAAGAACTTTTTCATTTGTATTTAAAAACCTTCCCACAAAGAAATTCCAGACCCAGATAACTACATGGTGATTTTATTGCTGTTGGTTTTGTTTTGGACCCATACCTGCTGGCACTCAGGGCTGACCCCTCGCTCTACGGATCAGGGATCAATTCTGATGGGCTCAAGAGACTATTTGGGGTGCTAGGATTAAGCCCACATGCAAGGCAAACACCCTACCCGCTGTACTATTGCTCCAACTCCCTCATGGGTGATGTATAACCAAACATCTAGGGAAGAAATGACACCAATTTCTGCACAGATTCTTCTAGAAAATGGATGAGGCTAAGTGGCAGTGCCCATTGGTCCACATCACTTCTAAGGCAGATCTGATCTTCAAACTCTTTCAGTGAAAGAAAGGTAGTTTCTTCATGGTTAACTTAAAAAAAGATCCCATTCTAAGACCTTTCACCAAAAGAGAAACGAAGGTGGCCCTAAGACTTTGAGCGTTTTTAAATAGTTTTTCATGGAGATAGGACCCTTGTTTCTCATCCCCATTATATATTACATAGGTCCAGCAATGATAAATAAAAAGGAGGATATCAAAAGAAATTTCTCATGCACTATTATCACCCTAGGGAAAGATATTCCAAGGACTTCATTTTATTCACTGGGATTAATGCTATGGATGTCAAGCCTCAAGGCTACTTCTCAGAACTAGGATAACTAATGGAACCCTCCTTAGGAGATATTCTAGAAAAGGCCTAGCCTTGTCTTAAAAAGGCCCAAAGACAATTTGTTAAGAATTCTGTAGCCTAGGGAAAGAAAAGAAACAGATTTTTTTTTTTAAACTTTCGAGTTCCAGCTACTATCAGATGACTAAGCAAACCTGGAGAAGTTGAGAACTGAACTTTGGCAGGGTTCCCCAAGATGGATTCCAAAAGTTAGAAGCCACTGGTATAAAAGATAGCTTTGTGGTGCATTTTTTTAAAATGGAGTTCTTGATAATAATTGTTTTGAAATTAGAAATAATTTAGAATCTTATAAACTCCAGCTTTTTGCATGATACGGAATATCTATTTTTCCTGGAGGAGATTATCAAAATCAGAAATAATCTAGTTCTGGACAGAATTCAGATGTATAAAGTGAATGGTCTTTTAACTAAGCCTTTAGATCCCATATTCTTACTGATGATAGATAGGGGAAATGTAGCCTTGCCGGTACATAAACATGAAAAAAATGTTCCACATCTTATGTCATCTGAGAAATGCTAACCGAAACAAGATTTTATTCCATGGATATTAGAACATCTGAAATCTGAAACATGGATAACACCAAGTCCTAATGGGGCTGCGGATCAGTGGGACTCTCATCCATGGCTGGTGGAAACGGCAAATGGCAGTCACTTTGAAAGAGATGGTCATTTCCTTTCTTTTCGTTTTTGGGCTTTAGTAGCGCTCAGAGTTTACTCCTAACTCTGGGATCACTTCTGTCAGGCTTAGAGGACCATATTCCCATATGGAAACCAAACCCAGTTCAGCCACAAGCAAGGTAAGTGTTCTACCTGCTGTACTATCTCTCCAGTCCTGCAGTAAAGTTTGTGAGTCACTTTTCTAGTGCAGTGACTAGGAGGAAAAGGAATATATTTGGCATATCTCTGTATAACTGACAATATATAGTGTGTCCTTTTTCAACTTTGTGACTCAATTAGATTAGATCAAAAGAACATTTTGGTTTTAGTGTTATTCAACTTAAATAACTAAATTCTTTTTTCCCCCTTTTTAACCAAGAGACTAGCCCTCGTGTTTAATCTTTATCAGGCAAAAACTGATAGAAAAGATAGTATTATTCGACTTTTATTCTATAACCATACTATTACTTCCTATAAATTGCCAAGTAGTTTCCCTTTTGTGATAATGTTATACAGTTGCCTAATACTTCTGTTTAAATAAAGTGACTTGTTAAGCAGATAACATACCCAGAAGTAAGTAAACCTGGCAAACTTGAAATAGTGGTATCAGTGAAAGAAGTTTGGGAAAGGGCCAGGGAGATGGCTCAGTGGTTAGTGCTCTGCATGCAATGAAATAGAGTTCCAATGCTGGCATCACATGCTCCCCAGCCAGCACGGCCAGATGTGATACTGTAGGTTCCCTTACCACTGCAGTATCAGAGCACTGAAACCTGGTTGGGCAAATTTCACCATGTGTCCCTTGGGCTCCCAAAGGACTGCTTGGGATCACCACTACCCTGCTCTACCACCCTCTGTGCAGAAAAGAAGTTCTGGTAATACTGCTCGGAGGGACGTGGCCATTTAGATCTAGCTCTCACTTTCTACACAGAACTCCACATGAAGCACTCTACACACCAACATGCAGATGCCCGTGTCCCACACACCCAGCAAACGGCTCCTTTACAGTAGAAACGTGATGGATGCCTGTGATGGGGGAAAGGACCAGGAGCCATGAACAACATCCACAGCAACCCAGGGAGTGAGCACCTTAGAAGTATGGAATCATGATGTTCTTTGTAGTTCTTGTGAGGGTTTTCTTTCACTGTTCCCCTAATACTGAATAAAGTTATTTTCAAAGTTACCTGTTCAGATGGGGGCTGGAGGGGAAATGGTCACCAAAAAAAGAGGAAAACACGAGGTCACCCTGTTTCTAAACACTGCTTCTGGAATTAGTCATCTAGCCAAAAATGAGAAGTCAGTGAGATGTGTCTTCCCTTCTGGAAATCTCCCCACACCCTTACCTCCCAGGAGCAAGACAAGTCCCACCGTGTGATAACAACAGGCTTCACCTCCCAATGAAATCCTCGCTGACACTAGTAGCTACCTGTGGTTCTCAGACTCACCTTCCCACTAGGCTCACTGAACAGACTTAGAAACCCTGAGGCCTGGAACTGGCCCTCCCTTTGCTTCCCAAGATGGTTCTTTGGTTTGTTTGTTATGGACCACACCTGGCAGTGTGCTCTGGTCTTACTCCTGTCTCTGTGCTCAGAGATCACTCCTGGTAGGCTTGGGGAACCCTATATAGTACCAAAGATAGAACCTGGGTGGACAGAATGCAGGGCAATTGCTCTACCAACTCTCCTCTAACTCTGGCCCTCCCCAAGATGGTTCTAAAATAACGGTCCTGGTTGTGGTCTGGCCCCCAACATTATGTAGGCTATTAGAAAAATGTCAGGGGGCAGAAGAGAGCTCAGGGGTGAGCTCTTTGCCTTGTAATCGGGGTAACAGGGCACAGTCCTCAACACTCCCAATATTACCTGCAGCCCAAAGGCTGGGTGTAGCCCAACCCTCCCCCGCACTCTCAAATCCCCCCCAAAGGCACCAGGAATTCTAAAAGCTCTCCAGGTGATTCAAATGGGAAGGAAACTCTGAGAAACTCAGGCAGCTACACTGCAAGGAGTATGTTTTCTTCCCCTTTAAATTTCACTCTGAAAGTTGGGGCTAATTGTGTGTCTTCCACTACAAGCACAGACTCAGGTGAAGAGGCTCCAGTCAGAGCTCAGGTTCCCTCTCAGTCACCCTCCAGATTCCCACCTGAACCTCTGCAGGGCTTTCTAAAGAGTGCTACTTGTTGGAATCTTAATGTTCTCAAAATACAGTTTCCAGTTACCACTAGATTTGGCAGCAAAATAGAGGAACCAATAAGAGTTTCTTTCCCGTGTTTGGAGGGCAGTTTTTCTGGGTCCTCGACCCAGTGAGACAGGAAAAGATGGGAGAAACCCCAAGATTTACTGACTGACAATAAACCCCTCCTCAATCTGTGTGAGCATCAGACAAGTCTTGTACCCTCAACAAAAACATTTCAAAACGTTTCCAAGTGCTCACAAGTCCAGGACTCAGCCTAATGAGAAACTTCTCAAAACTATTTTTCAAGCATTGACTCATTTTTGAAAAGGGGGGGGGGAAAAACCCCACGCATGCTTTCCTTAAAAACAAAAGCTAGAGATTACACATCCGCAAGGGCAGTTTATTAAGCTCGCTTTAAACCCCCTGACGTTTTTGAAAGTAGTGCAGGAGAGATTTAGAGGGTAATTTAGTGGGTTTCTTCCCCCTCTGAGAACATCTGAGAACATTTTCTTTAATAATAAAGAGTAAAGTAGATGCAGTTGTGTAAACCGCAATCTCTCCACCAGTGCGGGAGTGAAGGGGGAGGGGCAGTTTGGGGGTGGGGTCGGGGAGGCCGCTTTAGGGTCTGCCCCACAAACCATTTCCGCAGCGCTCTCCTGAGGTCAGTACCGTGGTCGCAGAGCATGGAAATGGGCCACTTTGGAGCCGGGAACATACCGTCTGGGAAACATTATCTCAAACGAGGGTAAAGGGAACACATGTATGCTCGGTGAGCCTGCAAGCGCAGAGGGGAGGTGACTTGTCATCGCTTTCCTTATTTCCCGGGCCCCCAGGGGAGGAAACCCTAAAGCGAGCTGACACAGAGCAGAGCTCTTCAAAGCGCGCCTCCCCCCACACCCCGCCCCCGGGTAGGGTGTGCGGCGGATCCTCGGCTACACCAGACGCCAGGCGGGCCGATGGTGGGAGCAGATTCTGAACTTCTGGAGAACCTCAGCAAAAATTGAAAAGCATGATAAAAAAAAATTTTTTTTAAAATAGTTTTTAGGTGGGAAAAAAAAAAGCCAAAGCATGGGCCTACGGTAAAGGCAGCAGTTAGGAGATGCCCAGGAAAAAGCGACAGACGCGGGAGCGGAGCACGAGAAGGACCAGCCTGACCCCCACAAGCACCTTTCCCCTTTTGCTTCTGTCCCCAAACTTAATCGGATCCCCGGGATCGCGGGTGGGACGAGCAAGCCATCTCCCAGCGGTGACTGGCCGGACTGGCGAGCTTCTAGCACAAGGTGCGCTGAGGATGCGTGAAGCTTGTCACTCTGGGCTCGAAGGGGAAAGGGGCTTTCAGACACCATACGAAAAAAAAGTTCTGGAAGTAGCAGCGACTTTAAAAGGGGGGGACAAGGTAAATAAACTGGATTCTAAGCAGTAGTGCGGCCAAAAACGGCCAGAGGAGACGCCGGCAGTCCTGGAGGGCGCAGGCGCTCGCTTTCAGCCTCTGGAAGAAAACGTAGTTGGGAGCTGGATGGAAGCGCGGTGGGGAGCGTTGGGCCCCTCACCGAGACGCACAGGATCGGGAAACGAGCCCTGCGCCCTTACCTGCGCTCGCCCTGGTCCGTATAGACGTTGAGGAAGAGTCCCTCCCGAGCGTCGACGTTCACTGCGCCCGAGAAGCTGAGGTGCACCCGGTAGAGGCGCCCCGGCTGCAGGGCCTCGCCGAGCTCCAGCACTAGGTACTGCATGTCGGGCGCGAACCATGACTCGGTCACCTGCACGCGGCCGCCGGCGCTTTCCCGCTTGCCGGGGGACAGCGGACCCCGCACCTCGGCGTCCTGGCAGTCCAGGGAGAAGCTGTGCAACAGCAGCCGCGCCGTGGCCTCGGTGCAGCGGACGGTGATGTTCACGCGGCCGGTGAAGCGCAGCGCCGCCTCCGACAGGTCGTCGGGCAGCAGCTGCGGCCACAGCTCCAGCTCGTAATGCAGCGGCACCAGCCAGGGGGGCAAGCGCATCTGGTCCCAGGGCCCCGGGGGTCGCGAGGTGCGAGGGACCTGGCCGTCCTCGGGCTCAGCCGTCGTGGAGATCGGCACGGTCGACGGCGGCTCCTCCTGCTGTTGGCGCGCGGGGGGCGCCGGGGACGCGGCGTGCGGGTCGCACGGCTGGACGCGCGCGCAGTGCCCGTAGAGGGAGGCGAGCACGGCCAGCGCCAGCACCAGCGCGGATGCCAGCACGGCCAGGAGCAGGGTGGCCGAGCGGCTCACGTAGAAGCCAGAGCGGGCAGGGGGACCCATAGCGGGGAGTCTCGGAGCGAGAGAGGCCAGCACCGCCCGACGGCAGCTGCAGCGGCAGCTCTGGAGACCCAGGTCCGAATGCTAAGGGATGGGCCACCCCCTCACGCCCTTCTCTTATATTCCTTCTCGGGAGCCTGGGAGTCAGTGGTTGGGACCAGGGCTTCCCCCTCGCAGCTAATCAGAGCCAGGCCCCAGCCCACCCACCCCCCGTCCTCGCCCCCGCCCCCCCGCGGGAAGAGGCGGACCCGCAAACGCGCGCCCCGTCGGGTTGGGAAAGAGACCTAGCCCTAGCCTTCCTGGACCCTTGCAATCCTGGGAGTTTGGCTGTGCAACCCGCGTGTTCTCTGGTGTAGTCGGAGAGGGTGGGCCTCAGAGCGCTCCTGGCCCCTTGGCTGCAGCAGAAAGCTGTTCGCAACGCACCTGCTGAGCGCCTTCCAGGAGGAGCTGGGTGGTGGTCAGCAGTGAGTGCAAGGATGGACACAGGGCCTTGGGGGAGCTTGGGAAGTGGGGCTGGAGGCGGAAGGGAGTTGGAGTGGGGGGAGCATGAAAGCCTGGCAGTTCGGCTTGCCCTGCGGGATCGCTTGAGAGTGGGGTGGGGTTGCTTCCTGCAGGAGGGACCCGGCGCGCGGGAAATAGCGGTTTCAGCGGCGGGAACTGGGTTCTCACTGCTGGATCTCTTGAGCGCTGCTGTCGCTCCCTGCCCGGGGAAAGGGTAAGTCTTGCTTCCCAAGTCATTCAAGAGGGTCAGGGGTTCCCCCAAGAACAGCTTTTCCACCTGGAAACCGTCGGGCAGGCGGCAGTCTCCCCTGGCCGTGCGGTCCTGTTGCCCCGCGGGTCCCTGGGAGCCGAGTCTCCACAGCACCGGCTTGGGTGAATTGGGGAAGAGTTGCGACTACTCAGGGGCAGCGGTGGGACATTATACAGATGGATTCTGTTTTTAGATCCCTTCGATTTTGTGGTCCGCCCCTCCTCCCTCGCAAGAAGAGACTTCCCCATCATAGCTATAAAACAATCTTCCCGCTTTGAACTGCCTCCCTTCCAATAGAATTAAAAGGGGAGGAGACAGCGGGGCAACCCCCCTGGGGACGGGATCATCCTGCGCGCCTCCAGCGTAAACACACTCAAAAAACAGCCCCCGGAACCAGACTCCAAGCTGGCACAGATGCTCCTGCTGTCGTCTGTGGGCCGGTTTTCTGATTTTCTAGGTTTGAGTTGATTTCGGAAACAGAATCGTATTTAAAACTAATCATCACCACATGCAGGACTCTCAGAACATAGGGTAGAGCTGAGTGAGAAGCTCATCCCAGCTGGAATTGCAGTTGCTGAGTGAGCAGGGGACTCTGGGTTGGGTTTTGGCAGACAGGATTGACACTGATGCTCAGTTGACTGATTGTTGTCCTTACTTCCACCCCGACAATTTCTTGAATTTTTAAGGGATTCCAGACTCCCAAGGGAAAACTTTTTTTGTTTTGTTTTTAAAGCGGGCAACATTTCTTACAACGCATATTAAGAGGTGTCCCTCTCCTTGATTTGATAAAGAATTTCTCCTGAACAGTGTATACAGGGACATGAGTATTTGATTCCAGTTTAAACTGTCTAACATCAGTTTAAATGTCTTAATGAAAGGGAACATATGTCTGATAGTGTCATTATTAATGTCACTCAAAAGAAGTTGCATGACTGACTGAGCCATGTATAGAGTTTAACAAAAACCTGAAAAATACTCTTATCTGGTGTATTTCACATGTCAGTGGAGAGTAATTCTGGAGCATAATCAGTTGCCAGGAAACTATTCACTAGAAAAATTTTAAAACATTTTTTTTTTAATGAGCTGCTCAGACCAGCAGAATAGCCTAGTGGATTAGGCACTTGCTTGCCGTCAACGTGGTTGACTCAGCTTTGATTCCAGCACCCCCTAAGATCCCTCCAAGTTCCAGGTGTGATCCATGAGTGCAGAGCCAGAACTTAACACTGAACACTGCTGTGTAACGGTTCCTAAACCAAAAATAAACAACCCAAAAAGAGCCGCTCAGAAAATTCTTACAACTCAAATCAGCTAAAAGTTATGATTCTCAAGTTATGATTTTCTGGCCATTTAGTATTGTTTGGAGAAGTTTTTAGTTGTCACTGTTTTGGGGTCAGGATGCTTCTGGTCTCCAGGGTACTAGACACCACAGACCCTTCAACAAAGAACCATCCTCTCTGGCATCAGAGCAATTGATAGCAGGTAAGGCACTTGCCTTACACACAGCAACCCCTGGTTTAATCCCTGGCACTCCATATGGCCCCCAGATCCCTGAGAGGAGTGGTACCTGAATATAGAGCCAGGAGTAAACCCTGGGCACCACCAGGTCACTGTCACTGTCCTCCCATTGTTCACTGATTCGCTCGAGCGGGCACCACTAACATTTCACAACAACTTGTGAGACTTGTTACTCTTTTGGGCATATCGAATATGTCACAGGTAGCTTGCCAGGCTTTGCTGGGTGGGCGAGATACTTTTGGTAGCTTGCTGGGCTCTCCAAGATGGGCGGAGGAATCAAACCCGGGTTAGCTGAGTGCGCTCCAGCCCAAGCACCAACAGGTATGGCCAAAAAAAAAAAAAAATCTCTCCAAAGCAAAAAAACAAAAACTAAACAAAGAACAGTCCTATTATGTACTTTAATATTGTTGTTTAGAAATCCTTAGCTATAGCAATAATCCAAGCCTTTTATATGCTCCCCACATCATTGGGTTTTTGTTATTTTGGACCATACTTAGCAGTGCTCGGGGCTCACTGTGCCCAGGGATCACTAGTGATGGTGCTTGCAGGATCACGTGCAATACCAGGGAGCCAAGAACCAGCAAATGACCTTCCCACTATGCTATCAACCCAACCCCACTACCCATGTATTATATAAGACTTCACCTTTGTATTTTGCAGTGCTGTTTTCCTCTGTTTATGTTCACTCTGGTATTTTCATTATCTTTCCACCTTCATTTATCAGTACTTAAAATTTGGGCCTGTGGCTTAATTTTTATTTACTTTTCTGAGGGTGTTTATTTACTTTTCTGAGGGTGGGCTGGAGCAATAGCACAGCAGGTAGGGCGTTTGCCTTGCACGCAGCCAACATGACTGACCCGAGTTCGATTCCTCCACCCCTCTCGGAGAGCCCGGCAAGCTACCAAGAGTATCTCGCCCGCACAGCAGAGCCTGGCAAGCTTCCTGTGATGCACTCGATATGCCAAACACAGTAACAACAAGTCTCACAGCGGAGAAGTTACTGGGCCCGCTCAAGCAAATCGATGAACAATGGGATGTCAGTGCTACAGTGACAGTGCAATACTTTCTGAGGGTGAGGGGTCCCATATATAAATGAGTGGAGGTGGGAGTCACTCCCAGCATGGGGGGGACCATCTGTTGACAGGGATCAAAGCTTAGGCTTCCATAGGTAAAGCATGCATTCCAGCTCTTTGAACTCTCTCTCCAGGCCCTCTTCTCATTTATTTACTTTGATATTATAATTTGAGAATGGGTAACCTATTCATAACCTTTAAAAATAAAACAATATGAAAATATATCTGTTGAAGGATGTGAAGGCTCTCGTTTATACCATTTTCATAGTTAACAATGGTAGTTTTTCTGTGTATCCTATACAAATCTGGTAAATTCAATGATATACCTAGTATTTTTTGCTTTACTTACATAAAAATAGTGTACTAACTATACAATATGTACTTTATATTTTCATGTAACTATACGAGCTATTAGATAAACATACATATGTACATAAATAGTTCAAGAAAGCGGTAAAACAAATTCCACTTACAGATGACATAACTGCATGTCTTTCCATACTGGTCTATAGTATCCTTTGTATTTTATTCTGTAGCAGCTTAGATCTGCAAGTTTAGTTTTTGGAAAGATTTTCCAGACTCCATAAAGCATCTTCACAAAGACCTCTACTTTAAGGCAAAGGACAAAGTGCAGCAAGAGAAAAAGGATCCAGGTACATTTTGGTGGTCAGAGAGATGTGTAAACTCCCAAGGGCCTGTAGTAGCAATAAACAGACTATGCAATATCACCAGCTTATACCCCAAGATCTGTGAGATGAATCTTGTTTACAAAAAAACTCCTGGGAAAAACTCTTAGAGGGACCTTTTAAATGTTAAGTCAGATTTACAAGGCACACAAGTCCAGCTGCAAACTCATCAGGAAAGCATCTAGTCCTACAGGTCTTCAGAGAGAATTTAAGCCCTTTATCAGTGCAACATAAGTTGACCAAGACAACAACCAGATATCAAGAAGTAAAGTGGGATAGCATTGAAACTCCTTTCCTCCAGGAAGGCAATGTGAACACCATGATATGTGTTAAAAAAAACAGAGGCCAGCGATGTGGCTATAGTAGAGCACTTGCATATACGAGGCTCTGGGTTCAACACCCAGCCCACGTGGTCCCCCAAGCACTACTAGGAGCAACCTCTGTGTATGAAGCTAGGAACAGTCTCTGAGCACTAAGGATATGGTCCTGAGATAAAAACGAATGAAAAAGAATAAGTATTTCAGAATTTAGTAACAAAAACTTTCTAGTAACCCACAGAATATTTGATTTTAAAAATGGCCAGATCTCAAACAAAAACCAAATAAATATTAAGCTTTATGGCATTTTAATTTTCTTCTCATTTTCCACTTTTCAGCTCAGAAGTAGTCTTAAAAATCAATAGCCAAGGCCCTGTGGGTAAGGCATTTGCCTTGCATGCAGCAAACCTGGGTTCAATTCCTGGAATCCCATATGGTCCCCCAAGCTCTCCAGGAGTGATACTGGAGCATAGAGTCAGGAGTAGTCCTGAGTACAGCTAACGTGATCCAAAATTAACAGCCAAAAAAAAAAGAAAATCAATACCCTGGTATTCTAGCCACTGGGAAGATCATTAAAGCATTAAAGTCCCTTTAAAGTTGCGTTCTCAGAGAGAAAAGCCATGGCTAAAGTATCCCTGGAAGTGGAGTGTCAAGTCTTTATGTATTTGATCTGCGTAACAGGTCATCCCCTACAAATGGTTTTTCCCCAGGGGAAATGGTAGAAAACAACCGGAAGCAACTGCTTAACATCAAAATGTTGGAGAAGGGCTGAAAGAGTAAGTTCCTGAGAGAGCCTTGATTTGCTAGCCATTGTAGACCTTGAATGGCTCCAATTGTCAGTATCCTGACCAGCTGCTGAAGGAATCACACAAGCACAGCACCTCCGCAAAATCTGAAAGACTTACTAGTTGCAGTTATTTAAGGAATTCTCTATCTGGTCATTAGCTGACCACTAAGCTACATGAGCAGAGACCAGTGGGCACCACAATAAAGGCAGACTTTAATTATTGAGTTCATAAAAGTCTCTGAGCTGCATATTATGTGCCAAATAATAGTACTGAATCCTTATCTTAAAAATAAACCAAAAATGAAACTGTCAGAAATAGAACTAAAACTGAAAATCTTGGAAAAAAAACTTCAGAGATTTTTATGACATTGCACTTTGCAATAACTTTGGGGATATGGCATTAAAAATACAAGCAACAAATGAAAATGTTGGCCTTCAAAATTAAGAACTTTGGAGACAAGGCGATAGCTCAAAGGATAGAGCACATGCCAATGTTTGCAACACCCTGAATGCTATCCCTGACATCATGTGGTCTCCCCAAACACTGCTAGGTATGGCCCTGGTGGTACCAGTGGCCTGAGTACTGAACCATTATACTCTAAGACAAGAATGGAACATCACCAGGAGAGGCCATGGGCCCTTTCGGCACCACTGGTGTTGGACTTTATAAACAATATTAAGTCAGAAAGCAAGGGACAGATCAGAATGTGTGTGAACTCAAAAAGGGGGCATGGCACACAGTGGCGGTGGCTCTATCTCTCCCGCCACCCGCGTTCAGTGGTCTCACCCTTCTTTCCCCACCCCGGGGAGGTCGATGGAGATGGGCAGGCAAAGGAAGGAATGAGGGCCAGACTGGTTAGTCTTAGTCACAGTTTATTCCAATACTCTCTCCATCCACACCAGTCTCTCTTCTCTGCCTCTGCCTCTGCTTCTTCCTCCCCCATGCTACTTCATTCTCCTTCTCCATCCCCCTTCATCCTCCTTCTCTGGAGTCTGGATTCTGATCCCTCTTTCTCTTCCTTCTGATCTTCTGATCCTCAGCCCACTCTTACAGTCTAGTTAAATCCCAAAGCATGAGGGATTGGGGTAATGATTACACATAGGTGTGGTCACAATCAATAGGGGTAGAATTCTTTCCCTCAGGGAAAGCTGCTCCTAGGACAGATCCTCTCTCAGCAGGGCGACCCACCCTGGAGCAGAATCCCATGGGTGTGTTTCTCCTCTCCTTGTCTGACAAGCATATAAGCATATATAATATAAATCATTTTGTATGGATACAGTAAGAAATACCTTAAACTTATAGAATTGCTCTTCTAGGGCCATCTCAATCTCAGACTACAGTGCTCAGGCCAGATAGTCTTTCCCACCCCTAGCAGGATCCTAGTCTCGTCGTTACTTTTGGATCATGACAGCATTTGTCTCTGATCAAACTCTTATAGTTAAGAATCGTGGCACTTTGGCCTGGCCCATTTCAATGCCAGGGTAGCTCACCACTTGCCCTGGGTCCATTCAGTCCCGCGTCGGGACCCTGCTTTTGGGGTGTTAGGAACTAAGGGCAACTGAGGCTTAAGTCAAGAAAGCAGATGCTCGGGAGTGAATAATATTCAAAGCCAATCAAATCCTAAGTTACAAAACATAATGTTAACGGTCTTCCTGTATCTATACAAAAAGGGCTTTGCTTTAAAGTAAACTGTTCATAAGGCATAAGGAGAGGAGAAAGGCAATATTTCACTCATACATATAAAATCATGGATTTCTGAGGAATCTAACCTTACAAATTAACAGAGTCTGATTAGGGGGAAAGCTGATTAACTGGTTGGGGAGGAGAGCATAGGGAAGAATGTTTACAGATAAACACAATGGAATGGAAGTGCCTCAGGAGCACTGTAATGGGTGTAACCAAATAAACCTAAGCTCCTTGTGGAGGAAGTACAAAGCAATGTCATCCTACAAGAATGATCTCTCATATGTGGGACTTAAATATACATAGAAAGGTAGCAACAAAGACAACATAATAATCTACACAATTGAGTTGAAGGTGGAAGGATTTGAGAGGTGTCAGGGTTCTTGAGGGAGTGGGATGGGTACACTGGTAATGGGTGTGGTGTTGGAATCATTATTAATAGTATTATAAACCATAGATTCTCAATAAATTTTTTTAAACATTAAGAACTGTACACATTTGTTTGGTTTTAACATACTTGCTTGTATTCGCTTTTATTAAAATGGCTTCCAGAATGAAATACGACAACCTTCACACACTTCCCTCTTTTGTGGAGGGAAGGTGCTCAGTGGTGGGATTGATGTTGGAATATTATCTGGAATGACCTATTGTGAACTACTTTTATGAAAATAAAATATATAAACATTGAAAAAAACTCTTATACACTAAAGGATGCTGTAATAAAGCAACAAGATATCATGGAACGACAGAATATTTCATTTTATCTGAATAGGGAATAATGCAGAAATGTAACAAGACACACCAACACACCAGGCAATTCAACAACACACACAAAAGAATACATCACGGAGCTATAGCATAGCGGTAGGGCGTTTGCCTTGCACGCAGCCAACATGGCCAACCCAAGTTCGATTCCTCCGCCCCTCTTGGAGAGCCCGGCAAGCTACCGAGAGTATTCGATATGCCAGACACAGTAACAACAAAGTCTCCAATGGAGACGTTACTGGGCCCGCTCGAGCAAATCGACGATCAACGGGAGGGCCTTTACCTTTACCTTTACCTTACACAAAAGAATAAACAACAAAATTCAAAAACAAGAAATAACTTGAATAAACATTTGTCCAAAGATACACAAATGACCAATGACTACACAAAAAGATTCCTTACATCATTAGTCATTAAGGAAATACCTTAATGGAAAAAATACATTAGAAAAAAACCAACATGAGTTACCATTTGCACCTAATAAGTTAACTACAGTAACCAAAACAAGCAAAGTGGTAGAATGTGTGCTCCTATGTTTGCGATCATGGGTTTGGATCCTCAACACTCCCCCCCCCCCCCAAAAAAAAAACCCCACAAAGAACTAACAAGTATTGGAGCCAGAAATATAGGGCAAAGGTTCAGGTGCTTGCCTGGTTTGTGGCCAATTGCAGTTCATTTCCTGGCACCACATATGATCCCTCAGCTGACCCCAGGCACTGCCAAGAGTGACCCCTATGGATAGAGCCAGGCCCTGAGTGTGACTGGCATAAAAAAGGCAACTAACAAATGTTATTAAGTGTTGATAAGGATATACTGAGTCACATGCATACAAGCATTGCTAGTGATGAGGCAGTTGTAGAGAACAGTTTGGCAGCTTTTCAGAAGATTAAACATGAAACTTTTTTTTAAAATTTAATTATTTATTTATTGAATCACCATGGGAAAGGTTACAAAGCTTTCAGGTTTAGGTCTCAGTCATGCAAATATCAAGCACATTTCCCTTTACCAAAACTTATTTTTTACCATGAAGAACCCCAATAAAACCCCACCCCCCACCCCTCCCAGTCCCTGTGGGGCAGATGAATTCTAGTTAACACTCTATCTGCTTTGATTAGATTCATTGTTTCAATAAAAGATTCACCACTATTATTTAGAGTTTACCCCCCCCCCCCCCGAATCAGACATGCTGACAAAGCATTGTGAAGTGATTTGCTTTCTACAGCTGGGTTCAAGAATTATTTGTTGGTTTTGGATTTCTGCTATTTTACTTATTGACCCTGGAAGTATTTCTACTGAAAGTCAGATAGTTAAGAAATTGGTTTCTGTGCTCTGGAGTCGTGGCCGTGCTGGAGAGCCGCTCGTGGGGGGCAACTGGTGGCCTCAGTAGGGCATGAGGGGCGGACCGAAACGCCCCCAGTCCCCCGGCTCATACCTGCTGTCCACAAGGCTCCCATGTGGCCGCCATCTTTCTTTCCAGAGAGGAAAAGGCGACTGGGGCAACACCCTTTCCCCTCCGGACAGACCTGATGGCCTGGATTAACGCATAGTCCGTTCACTTTTCTGCTCCAAGCTGTCGGGTTCTGCATTAAGTCCTTGTGCTTCTGGGGCCGTGGCCGTGCTGGAGAGCCGCTCGCGGGGGGCAACTGGTGACCTCGGTAGGGCGTGAAGGACGGACCGGAACGCCCCCCTTCCCATGAGGTTTTAGTCGCCCCCACACCCCCGGCTCATACCTGCTGTCCACAAGGCTCCCATGCAGCCGCCATCCTTCTTTCCAGAGAAGAGAGGGCGAATGGGGCAACACCCTTTCTCCTCCGGCAGACTTGATGGCCTGGATTAACGCATGGTCCGTTCACTTTTCTGCTCCAAGCTTCCGGGTTCTGCATTAAGTCCTTGTGCTTCTGGGGCCGTGGCCGTGCTGGAGAGCCGCTAGTGGGGGGCAACTGGTGACCTCGGTAGGGCGTGAAGGACGGACCGGAACGCCCCCCTTCCCATGAGGTTTTAGTTGCCCCCACACCCCCGGCTCATACCTGCTGTCCACAAGGCTCCCATGTGGCCGCCATCTTTCTTTCCAGAGAGGAGAGGGCGAATGGGGCAACACCCTTTCCCCTCCGGACAGTCATGATGGCCTGGATTAACGCATAGCCCGTTCACTTTTCTGCTCCAAGCTGCTGGGTTATGCATTAAGTCCTTGTGTTTCTGGGGCTGTGGCCGTGCTCCAAACTTAACTATGATTTTCAGAGAGAAACGTTGGGTCATTTACTTCCCATGGATCACTTTGTATATAGAGAGGTTTTGAGGAAAAGTCCTAGTTCCCACATACTCGAGCTGTGGTTGTAGAGGCTTCTGGTCACCGGGGTTCCATCTGGGGGAGGCGGGATGCGGTACCTACCCCATCTGGGGCTTCCCGATGATCTCGGCTCTTTTTGGAACCTGTTTTTTTTTTTTCCTTCGGGATCTGTGGATCCCGCCCTCCATGTTGTTCTTCTCTTCGGCTGAATCAAAACATGAAACTTTTAATTCCACTTCAAATATTTATCTAAAATAAGTGAATTCGGGGCTGGGCACATGCTTTACACATGAGAGGCACAGGTTTGATTCCTTGTACTATGGTCCCTGGAGCAACCCCCAAGCACTGCTTGGTGTGGCCTCCCCAAAACAGACACACACACACACACACACACACACACACACACACACACACAGAGTAAGAAGTGGATATTCAGGAAATCAAAAAGAGATCTGTATGCTGATGTTCATTTTTCATTTTTTCATTTCATCATCCTGTTAATCGTCGATTGCCTCGAGCAGGCCCCAGTAACGTCTCTTTCATCCTAGCCCTGAGATTATATTCACGGCTCTTTAGGAGAATGAGACCCATAATTGTTACTGGTATTTGGCATATTTGGTACGCCACGGGGAGTTTGCCAGACTCTGCCCTGTGGGCAGGCTACATTCGATAGCCTGCAAGTTTGTCCAAAGTAGGAATGAGATAATAAGATGTCATAAAAAAAAGTTCTGATAAGATGTTGCACGGCCGCAAATGCGGCCGCGCGGTTCCGGGATCTGGATTTTATAGTCTCTGAGTCTTGGCCGCTGATGGGATTACACGGCGCCAGGGGGCCAGGTGGTGGGTGTGACCCCCACCTGCTGGAATTTGGAGGATCTGGATGGAAGATGCTTGACTCCAATCTGAGTAGGCTTGGAGGTCTCGGCCCCGGAACCCGCGTGGCTTTGTCCCTCTGCCAGTACCTTCATGTGTGCGGAGAGTGGTCTCAGCATGGTGGTGGCTGGTCCTGGAGGTCTTCGGCTGCCGGAGCCCCGGTCGGGGCGGGGAGGAAAGCTCAACCCGCTTCCCTCCAAGGGGTCCCGACGAGGGACACCCAGGCGCGGGGGCAAAAGACTGCACTGTTCTCGTCCGGGATCTGGGTTTTATGCTGATGTTCAGAGCAATACTATTCACAATAACCAGAAGATGAACACAAACCAAAATATTCATCAACAGATAAAAGCAAACTGGGAGCTGGAGCAACAGTACAATGGGTAAGGCCCCTGCCTTGCATGCCCCAGGTCTGATCCTTGGTACCACATATGATCCCCCAAGTCCCACCAGGACTGATCCCTGAGCACAGAGCCAGGAGTAAATTCTGACTGTGCACCGTGTACACACTCTCCCCCACCCCATAAAAACAAACTAAAAAACCATAAACCGTGGTATATTCATACTAAGGTATATTACTTAACCATAAAAAAGCTTTGAAGTTTTGGTCTACACTACAGCATGGGTGGACCTTAAAAGCAAACTTAGTGAAATAATCTGTCGCTGTCACTGTCATCCCGTTGTTCATCAATTTATTCAAGCAGGCGCCAGTAATGTCTCTATTTGTCCCAGCCCTGAGATTTTTAGCAGCCTCTCCTTACTCGTCTTTCCCAACTATTGGAGGCTCTTTCAGGGTCAGGGGAATGAGGCCTGTTATAGTTACTGATTTTGGCATATCAAATACGCCATGGGAAGCTTGCCAGGCTCTGCCCATGCGGGATACTCTCGGTAGCTTGCCCGGCTCTCTGAGAGGTATATATATATACTCTGAGAGGTGTATATATATATATATATATATTTCTTATATATATTTCTTATATATATTTCTTATATATAAGGTATATAAAGTATATTATATATATTATATTATATATATTTCTTTCCGATTTGCTACCTACTGTCTGAACTCCATCAAACATAGTGTGGTAATTATGGAAAATGGGTAGGAAGTGTCTTATGAGAAAGAAGAAAAATGGTGGATGTTATGAAGAGGCACATAAAAACTTCTACTGTCTTTTACTAAATCGTGTTCACACTGACATTTATAAACTGAATATCATTGACAACTAACATGGAGTTCACCAGAGTTACCTGCTGTCCAGAGGGTTGGGGGGCTCGTGTGGTCATGTGCACGTACAGACCCGCTGCCAGAAGGCATAGCCTTAGAGCACAGGCAGCAGAGTCTTCTCCATTGTGTTCACAGGAGGCTGCTGTGCTGCTCTTAGCAGATGAAGGACTTGGTGTTGCTGTGATGCTGAAGGGACAGGAAGGACATAACTGGGGCAGCGCTGGCTGAAGAGTTTCCTGTCACTGAGCCAGAAAATTTCTTACACAGCCCCACCATCTGGATTCTTCTCTCCGTGCTCCCACCTGCACTGAGGTCGGCAGAGCACCACAGTTTAAAAGTTCTCCCACCCTCTGGCGTCCTGCCCTTTCCTTCCAAGCCATTTCCTCCAATCAATCCTTTCCACATCTAATCCCATCTTGGAGTCTGCTTCTTGTAAGGCTCAGACAAACTAGTAAAAGTTCTGTTTAAAATTCTGTTACTTTTCTGTCAGGATACACAAAGAATTTTTCTTTATCTCACTAATTCAAAAATTGTGGCTAGAATTTGTTTAAGAGCAGACCTCTTTGATTGATTTTTTTATTAGAACATCATGAGCTCTTTCAAGATTTGTAATCAGTTTTTTTTTAAAAAAAATTTACAGTTAAGTTTTAGAGACTTATGTTTTCAATTAGTTTCTTCTGTTCCAGTTGTTCTTGGTCTTTTGTCAGAAACATTCCTAATTTTCAGGTTGAAGTTTTAGTCATTTATCTATTATATGTGTTCTCTATTTTGATCTTAAGTCATTTTTCTCAATAGTTCTTGGAACTATCAAGCATTTCCTCTCAGTAGAGTTTTACAAAAGGAAACGTCTAGTCAGTATTGGAATATGGACAGGATGTTATTTAGGAAGACCTGATCAAGAAGAGTGAAATCAAGAATCCTACATTGTTGAGGATGGTGAGAGGAGTGAGATGCAATATAAAAAAGTAGGAGACAAACTCCATGATAACTGATTCTATGAATCCCACTATACCCACCACCAACACAATTCTATCAGCTACTACAGTTCCACGAGGCTGAAAGGAAGCATCCTCCCTCTACTCCTGCTACCACTAGCCCCAAGGTCCAGCTCCTTGAAGCCAAATAGATGGATGTTAAGGAAATGCTGATGCTCAGTTGCCTCTCAACTTCAGGCCCTAGTTAAAGTGCTTTGTTTGCAGGGTAAAGACTCCTGGGGCACACCACATCAAGCAGGGTACCTTCTACCTCATAAAAGCTAGAATTATTTACTGGACATAGTAAGAGTGGGGAAAGGAAGAAGAGAAGTATGAAGCAGCACAGAGCTGCACCAGAAGCTACCCTTCTCATGTGAGTGACACCTATCAGCATCCTGTTGGAGAAGTGCTCCTGGTTCTCATCTAGAGGTAGATGGGAAGAAGAGCAGGGCGATTATATACTACATACTTTCAGAATGGCAGATTTACCCAGGTCTGATGACACAGAACGGGCACTAAATAAAATCACTTCCAAACTCTATCGAGTTGACTGTTTCTCCCAGTTTGGGTGGATATTTTTATATTTCTATATTTGGATATAGAAATGGATTTCTATATTTCTCCTTTTTTGAGGCTGACTGAAAGTAGGGCGGGGAGAGGACATCTCAGAAACTGTCCTGAGATGAGATTTAGATTATGTACATACTTACATAAAACCCGTGCAAGCTCTTATTTTTCCTTCTATATACTGGTGACTTATGTTACAATAACCAAGACTCGCCTGTGAAGGAAGTACTGAGAATAGTGCTCTCACAGTAGAATATGTTTAGGAAAAGTTGCTGGAATCCAATGACAGATGGAATATAAAGATGTGATACACAATGGAATACTATGTAGCTACAAGGAATGAAGAAACCATGCAATCTGCTGCAATGCAACTAGGATATAGTGGGAAAATATGATGTTGAATGAAATAAGGCAGAAGAAGAAGAACAAACATAGGATAATCTCACTTAGCTGTAGCATCTAGAATAATTGGATGAGGGAATGTAATGTAGTAAAAAGGGGATTCCTACATCTTAACCCCAAATCATAGTGCGGGAGGAGGACAGGTAAAGGAATAAATGAATGAATGAATAAATAAATAAATAAATGGTGGGAAAAAATAAGAAAAGAAAGAAAAGGGGGAGCAGGGGTCAGGGATCCAGGGTACACTGGTAATATGATGTGTGTGTATATGTCATAGCTATACATTCAAACAACCTTAAAACATGAGATCCAAACAACAAACCACCAAAATGTACCTGTCAGATGGTAGACTAGGAAGTCAGGAGGGAACCTGGGAATATTGGTAGATGGAAGTTGACACTGGTAGTGGGATTGGTGCTGAAGCATGATATGTCTAAGACTTAACTATTAATAACTTAAAAACACAGCTCTTTAAATAAAAATTCTACATTTAAAAAAGTTGCTGGAATGAAAGTTGAGGTTCAAATGAGTAGGCATCACGGTTTCATTTCTCATACTTTGTCATCCTGCCTATCCTATTTTCGTCACTTACAGAAGTTAGTTAATATGTATAAAATGAAGATCAACTGTGTGTAAATTAATCCTCTTTCCTAAATTAGAGAATACAGTTGCCTGAATTTGGCAGTTTGCGTGAAATAATTGGGAACAAACTGGAAAGAGGAGGAAGATGAAGTCATGAGGGCTTTCTTCTCTGTAGTATCTTGCACTCAATTTCATGTGGGAGCCATAAGCACAAAAAATGTCATAAAATATGAAGGGAAAAAAACATGAAGGAGAAAATACAACCCTACACAATACAATTCAAAAACATATATATTAAAATATCTGCTCACTTCTTTTTTTCAGCTCTCCACTTAATTACACAAAACAAATTTGAAATTTAGGAGCTGGCTCAAAGAATTGGAACACACACCCAACATGCACAGAGCCATGAGTTTTGTTGTTGGCATTCTACAAACTCTTTGCTCTGTACAATCTCCCAAGAACTGCCAGGTGTGGCCCTGGTGACCCATGGCACTGTTGAGTTCCCCCAACACCCCACCCCCCAAACAGATATTCAGTGAAATATTTTGTTTGGTTTCCTATTTATTCAGATGAAAAAATTGGGATTTAGGAAAACTTCTCAGATAAATTTTCACAAAATGTTGTCGTCATCTATAATTCCCAGTGAGTCCTGGTGTGTTTATTTAGGGTCAGGTTAAGCTGCTCTAACGAAATAGCAGTAGCTCAAAAAAAAATAACTATAGACATTTCTTGTTTTTATTTTTGTTTCAGGGCCCTACTCAGTGACACTGAAGTGGGGGTAGGGGAGCTGTTCTTGGCATGGTGCTCCGGGGCCACTTCCAGCGGTGCTCTGTGGTACCAGAGATCGAACAAACTGGGGCTCCTGTAAGCAAAGAGTACATTCAGCCCTCTGATCCATCTCCCCAGTCCCAGAACTTGTGTTTTTGGGGTTTACACACACACACACACACACACACAAACACACACACACACAATCACACACACAATCACACAGAGGTAAGTGTTCCATGACCCCGCCCATCTCCTGTGAGCATGGTCCCCATTGCAAGTACTCAGCACTGGCTCACTAGGACCACATCTGCAACCTGGCTTCATAAAGGGAAAAGAGGGAAAGTGAAGGCAAGTGTTTTCTTTTAGGAAACTGCAGCAGATGTGCTGCACATGTCGTTGTTGTTCATATTCCAATGGTAAGGAAATCATACAACCACATCTAGTCCTATGGAAAACTAGACTCAGCTCTAAAATTCTGTAGGGGGATTTCGGTTACTAAAAGAGGAAAGAATGAACGGACATTGGAAGACAATTAGCATTTTTTGTTACCCTGAGGGGGAAAAAAAGAGAAATAGTTTAGTGCAGTCATTTTTGGCTCAGGATTTAAATAAAATACTTGCAATAGAGGAAGCTTCCATAAAGCTCCCATAAAGCTAAGCCTCAGAGAAAGTGTGTAATGTCAAACATTCTTTTTATCTAAGGGTGCACAGAAAGTGGCTAGCATTTGTTACACAGCTTATGGGTCGGAGGAAAGCAAATAAAAAATTACTCAAAAATGGAGTTCAGTCCTGCCAAAGACATTTTCCATTCTCCATATGCTCTCTAATGTGATCCTCTACATTGTCCTATGCCTTGAAGAGGTGCAATTTCACTGAGCACTGCCCTCTCAAGTCCACACAGAGGCCAGATGACAGTCAGCCTCGAGGGAGACCTCAGCATTTGTGTGGGTAAGGAGCACTCTACAAAAGCAAAGGAGGAAAAGGTCTGGAGTTCAGGTAGAGAATGAAACCAAACTTAGAGTTGAACCTTTGATGCTGTGATCACCACCTCCCTAAGAAGCTTCCCCATGAACTGATGATATCAAAATAAGATCAGGAAAAATATGATGTTTTAAGTCTCCATCCCTTGGGAGCATCCCATCAGTTGTCAAAGATGAACTCACAGGTAGCAAAGGATACAACAAATGAAGATCTCATAATCTCACAAACATATACTCTGCTTCGTAGCAACTTTTTGGTATAGAGATTACTCTCTGAGACTAACTCCCCCTATTTCTCCATCATCCAAGTTGACTGTTGCCCAGTTCTCTGCTCTGGAAGACTGACCTCTCACTCCAGTTGGATTTGACCAATGGAAAGCACCATCAGATCAAAAGGCACAAAGAGAGAGAGAGGTCGAGAAATTTCTTCTCAGCTCCTCCTATACCTGCAGTACAATTCAGGCTAGGGTTGACCTTATCCCTGGTCATAGCCCCTGTGGATTGTCTCTCTTCTGTATCAGCTCTGTCCAGGAGCCATCTAAGTGTGAGGATAGTTTCTCATTGTCTCCTCATCCTTGATGTCTAATAATTCCTTATTGATTCCTTTAATCCCACCCATACTGTTAGGCAAAGCCCCTTTATTGAACAAATCACTCTTCCAGACCAACCCATGTGTTATGCCATCTGCTTTCTGATAATTTTCTCAGGAACTAGCCCAAAGAAGGAATTCTCAAAATATGACTATAGATGAAATTAAGCAAGTCACATAATTGAAGAGCAAAAAATATCCTCCTTGTAGGGACAGTGCTTATGAAAATTCCCAACACTGGGGACCAAAGATGAACACAGGTAGAAAACATGGCAGTAGGAGACAAACTTGGTTATAGGATTTAGCTTATTGTGGTGACAAAGGTGTACTGTGGTTTGTTACAGGTTCTTCTGACTGATCTGGAGAAAGTAAAACAAGGGAAGGATAAATTGTGACTGTAAACTCCTACCTATTTTTTGAGTATGTGTGTGTGGGAGGGTGTGTAAACTCAAAAAAGGGGCACAGCACACAGCGGCGATTCTATCTCTCCCGCTGTTGTGTTTGGTAGTTTCACCATTCTTTCCCAACCGTGGGGAGGTCGATGGCGATGGGAAGGCAAAGGAAGGAAATGAGGGCCAGGCTTGTTGGTCTTAGTCGTAGTTTATTCCAATCCTCTCTCCATTCACACCAGTCTCTCTTCTCTGCCTCTGCCTCTTTTTGCCCATTCTACAATCTCATTATATCTCTCTGGATGAGGAATTGAGGCAACCAATACACATAGGTGCGGTCACAATCAATGGTCACAATCAATAGGGGTAGAATTCTTTCCCTCAGGGAAAGCCGCTCCTAGGACAGATCCTCTCTCAGCAGGACGACGCACCCTAGAGCAGAATCCCATGGGTGTGTTTCTCCTCTCCTTGTCTGACAAGCATATAAGCATATATAATAGAAATCATTTTGTATGGATACAGTAAGAAATATCTTAAACTTATAGAATTGTTCCCCTAGGGCCACCTCGATCTCAGACTACAGTGCTCAGGCCAGATAGTCTTTCCCACCCCTAGCAGGATCCTAGTCTCGTCGTTACTTTTGGATCATGACAGCATTTGTCTCTGATCAAACTCTTATAGTTAAGAATCGTGGCACTTTGGCCTGGCCCATTTCAATGCCAGGGTAGCTCATCGCTTGCACTGGGTCCATTCAGTCCCTTGTCGGGACCCTGCTTTTGGGGTGTTAGAAACTAAGGGCAACTGAGGCTTAAGTCGAGAAAGCAGATGACCGGGAGTGAATAATATTCAAAGCCAATTAAATCTTAAATTACAAAGCATAATGCTAATGGTCTTCCTGTATCCATACAAAAAGGGCATTGCTTTAAAGTAAACTGTTCATAAGGCATAAGGAGAGGAGAAAGGCAATATTTCACTCATACATATAAAATCATAGATTTCTGAGGAATCTAACCATACAAGTTAACAGAGTCTGATTAGGGGAAAACTGATTAACTGGTTGGGGAGGAGAGCATAGGGAAGAATGTTTACAGATAAACACAATGGAATAGAAATGCCTCAGGAGCACTGTGATGGGTATAACCAGATAAACATAAACTCCTTGTGGAGGAAGGACAAAGCAATGTCATCCTACTGGAGGGTGGCAGGGGTAACCTGGTTGCACTCAGGGATCATTCTTTGCAGTGGTTGGGGGACTGAACCAGTCAACTATACACAAGGCAAGTGCCTTAACCTCGCTATTATCTCTCTGACTCCTATACTCCAACCTTAAGGTCTAAGTAGACATTCAGAAACACCTTTATGGTTACCTTAAAGCAGTCCATTATTTCATCAGTTGCAAGGCCAATTCAGTTTGATTTAGAACCAGAGTTATATTGTCAGCGGAATATGCAGTTCCACTTGGTCCATATTGCTAAGGAGAAGGGATCTATTAGAGAGGTAGGATGCTGGGACCCAGGATGGCACTATGTGGATAGACATGTATAAAGCAAGAACCTTATTTACCAATTGAAATCATCTTCTATTCTGTCTCAGGAAGCAACTTGCCCTTCTAGAAGTCTTTTCAGACCAATCAGGACCACTTTCCTTAAATAGGAATACTTATTCTCAGGTCCTACCCAGTCTCTTTCAATGCCTTTGGACTAATAATGAGTTCCAAAAATAACCACGTCAAAAAAGCTCGAGACTCCCCTCCCCCACCCCCAAGGCAGCTGAAAACTCAACTACCACCCTGCTCACAGTCACTCCACACACTCGGCTGAGCCTTACCCACAAGTTAACCCCCAGAAAACTCAAGTGTGCAGGACTTTGTGACTGAGAACTCTGGACTCAATGGGACCAGGAACAGAGATCCCCCTTCCCGGACACCCTCCACCCAGCCCCCACCCAGCCTCTTCGTCAACTCAGCAGTCACGCCCATAAGCTACCTCTGGTTGGCACCAGAAAATCTCATCATCAGCCACCATCCAGATCGCATGTCTTGCTCTTCCAGAAGGGAGCAAAACATCATGCTTGCCATAACCATGCTGCCAGACCCCACGACAGGCTGTTCCACTCAGGACGCTCCAGAGAGGGGGCAGGTGAGACCCCCTACCCCCCACCCCAAGGGACCCAGCCCAGGCAGCCAAAATACTCCAGAACTCAACCACTGTCATGCTCATGGCTGTTCTCCACAGGCTCGGGCCAAGCCTTACCCATGAGTGAACCTTTTCCTGGCCAGCACAGCTGCAAAGATACTTCATATGACACACCTTACCCGTACTCCAAGAGTACCACACCACTTTTTATGGGTTTCAAAGTAGGAGGCAAACAACCTTAGAGGGAAATATTATATTATTTCAGTTCTGCTTTGGAGCAGGGATTGGGGTATGGGATGGAAACACCTGAAATAAATATAGTGGTGGGAAGGTGTATGGTGGTGGAATGGTGTTTAAATATTAAAAGGTAAAGGCCCTCCCGTTGATCGTCGATTTGCTCGAGCGGGCCCAGTAACGTCTCCATCGGAGACTTTGTTGTTACTGTGTCTGGCATATCAAATACTCTCAGTAGCTTGCCAGGCTCTCCGAGAGGGGCGGAGGAATCGAACTCGGGTCGGCCATGTTGGCCGCTTGTAAGGCGAACGCCCTACCCGCTGTGCTATCGCTCTAGTCCGTTTAAATATTAAATGTAATAAAATGTTGTGAATTACTTTATAAAATAAAAAAATTTAAATGAATAAAAAATTCTTTTTGCATTCAAATATATTAGCATGGTAATAATAATTTATAGCCTGTAGCACTGACCTCCCGTTGTTCTTCTATTTGCTCTAGTGGGCACCAGTAATGTCTCCATTATGAGATTTGTTGTTACTTTTTTTGACATATCAAATATGCCACGGGGAGCTTGCCAGGCTCTGCAATGAGGGTGGGATACTCTCGGTAGCTTGCTTGGCTCTCCGAGAGGGACAGAGAAATCGAACCTGGGTCAGCCATGTGCAACGCAAACTCCCTACCTGCTGTGCTATTGCTCCAGCCCAATTTATAGCCTGTATCACTTGTTAATAAATATATATGCAGGTAAAAATAAAAGCTCAAGAAAGAGAACCTACACAGGATGAGAGCCTACACAGTTAGGGTCATTCCATTTTGGACTGACAAAACTCTAGGAGGTTTATAAAGGAATGGATTCTAAGAATGTTACACAAAATAGAATATTGAATCAGGTCCAATTTATTGTTATTAATGCACTGACCTCATAAGAAACCATATTTAATATGTTATACCTGAACTGGAATTAACAGAGACTTAAACTCTAAGCAGTCTGCAGACCATCTGTCTGATGTGCTAGATTAAAGCAGCTAATTTGACCCTAGTTGCACAGTAGAATCACCCCTTTCCAAAATAATGATAGTCAGGTCCCATGTCCTGAGATTTTGTAGCAGTTAGGGTACATTCAGTCCATAATTATTCCATTATTAGTCCTCTTCTGCTGCTTTTCTCAGTTTACTTGTCAAGAGTAGCATCTCTTCTGTCTCTGTTGGGATTTCAGTTCCTTCTCTATCATGTACCCAGTTCTTATACCACTGTTTTTTATTTTAGACATGGATCAATGGAAAATGTTAATCCTTAACAACTCTGGCATTGAACTATATCCTAGCAAAAAGGGAAGGAATCTGTATAGTAACTAATATATCTTACTGTACTTGGATAATGCCATTATACTGAAATAAATACAAAAGCAATTTGTAAACAAGCTGAAAAGGGACTATATGGTTTAGTCTTATGGCTAAGAAACTCCCACAGCCTCTTTGAATAGGAAACCGTTAAATACACCCTACATCATGTCCTCCCTAATCTGGTTCCTTCCAGATTAGGGAGGACATGATGTAGGACATGGTCCTCTAGTAACCATACATTTACTCATCTCTGGCCCCTGCCTCTTTGTGTGTATGTGGGGAGGGGGGAGTTGGAGGGAGGTAATTTAAAATATTAGAAAACAAATGAAAGCATTTACTCACAATGGAAGACCCCAAATACTGAGTTGGGAATGTGGGAAGGCATTTAAGAATTTGGGGCAAACTGATAGTATAACAGGACACGGAGGGTGTTTGCTCCGAACGGGTGCTCAGGTGCTCATAAGACCTGGGGGATCGTCTTGTGATTTCTGGCTAAACAGGCTGGGGGTCCAGTGCAAGCACATGAGCACTTCTTGGAACCTGTGGTACCAGGGATTTCCAGGGCCACCCCTGCATTCCCTGGTGACCTCTACAACAGCTGCATGTGGTGATGTGGAGGACCATGTGGTATCAGGAATTGAAACAGGGCAGGCCACATACAAGGCTGGCCCCTGATCCTTGTTCTCTTAACCTCTTAGTAAAATTTTACCTCCTATAGGTTACAACAATTTCATGTCAAACTAATGTTTGCGAAAGAATTTCAACCCATTCTGGAAGTACATGGATAACTTGGGTCCCTACTTATCTTTAGAACAGACAGTAAGAGATTTCTCTGCAACAGTAGAGGGACTGTCATACTTTTCAGTCTGTTTAAGCTTTTGTTTCTTTTACTGCACTCTAGGTAACATGGTTATGAGAGCCTTTGCTTTCTTAAACCCAGAGAGGGTGTACTTGTTGGCCAGGGGACGTAGGCGGAAAAGAGAAAGGGGAAGTTGCAAAAAGCTTTGACAGTGTGCGATCTCACCTAAAGCCATCTATAAGTCATATGTCGATGGATGGCTTGAGTTGAAGGTCTAATTTCACAATATAGTTCCTTCTTTCTTCTCATTGTTCTGGAATTAAAATACTTAATTCACATGTGGCTGCAGCTGTGACAGTAGTTTGCATCTTGGCATCATATCTGGTCCCCTGAGCATCTCCAGGTGTCACTCCTGAGCACTGAGCCAGGGGTGGAAGCCTGAGCAACATTGGGTGTGCACCCTAAATTAATAAATAAAAAATAACATTTCCCTTTGGGTAAATGCAAGAGGACCTTCTACATTATTAGTAGAGTAAAACATTATTATGGAAAAATGAATTTCTTGCCATTAAAGGAACTAGAAAAAAAGTGTGTCTAACTCATTTCTGAAGTTTTTGTGGAAAATTATAGTTTACTTTATTGTCTTTTCTTAGTTTAATATTTATCTCATTAATTTTATCTGTCTTATTTTTCTATATTCTTTGTTTCTACAGTTAAGATGTTCAGTAGATTTTAAGTGTTATTTAAATTTGACTAAAATTTAGATAATTTTTATATTCTTAGATCTATTTTATGTTAATCTTTTCCCCAGCTCTGCATATGTTGCCCTCCAGCCCGTCCCTGTTCACCAAGGATGACCACTGAGCACAGAGTCAGGAGTAAGCCCTGAGCACTACCATGTGTGGCAAAAAGGGGGAAAAAAAGACTGCTTTCCAGACACTTAGTCAATCAGGCTATTATGTTCAATTGCCAGTTACTTGACTATTCCTACTAGAAAAGTAGTAAATGAAATATCCATGGTAAGCATTTCTCCTTCTCCTTTTCTTTCTCCTCCTCCTTCTACATCATTAAAGAAAGCCAAAGAAGCAAGCCCCTCATGGTGTGTGTGTGTGTGTGTGTGTGTGTGTGTTTGTGTGTGTGTGTGTGTATGTGTGAAGTGTTTTTTAAAGAAAGAACAAAAGAGGAAAACCCAGTAGCAACCACTTCTTCCTACTTTGACAAATACTAGGACATTATTTACATTTGATTTTTAAATAACCTAAATTTTTCGAGGGGGTCACACCTCAGGGGTTACTCCTGGCTCTGGACTCAGGAATTGTGCGTGGAAGCGCTCAGGAGACTACATGAGATGCTGGGGATTGAACCCAACTCAGCTTCATGCAAGGCAAGTGCCTCATTATACCTACTGTTCTGGCCCCAAATCATCTTAATTTTTAAGCAGGATATCATGTCACTGATATTCTCCTCTGGGAAGTGAAGAAAACATCTGACATGTGAAAGTGTTAAACCCGTGCTTATTACACCATCTGCCCATAATGGAATCTTCCTGAGCAACTCTGATACTTTAGTATCCACATTAAAAAATATGGTATTTGGAGCTGGGGCCTATGTACTCGTTCTGAGCACTCACCACCAAAGCTGCCTTATTGTACCAGGACTGGGTGCTGGGACTTTCTCACACAGACACGGCTTCGGGTGCCACCACTCCTGTGAAGACAGGGATCACTGGTGCAACAGGCACTGAAAGGTCCAGATTCTTATAGGAAGAACTAAAAAGCATGTTCAATGGGCACACTACTTGACATGCCTCGGCTGCTTTACTTTGGGAGAAGGTAAAGGATGCTGACAGAGTTCTTACAAAGCACAGGAGACAGTGCTGGAGAGACAGTATACAGCCAGAGGTGCGTGACTTGCATGCATCTAACCTGAGTTCAATCCCTGGTACCCTATGTGATCCTCCAAGTCTGCCAGGAACAATCCTTGAGCACAGAGCCAGGAATCAGCCCTGAGCACAGATGGATGTGGCCTCAAAACCAAAAATATAACAATAAAAGAGACTTTCTGCTTCCATAGCTTCCATGTCTTTTATCTACTAAGGTAAAACATGTGATAAGAGAGTGCACATATCCTAAATACCCTCTTAAAGCCTGGGGCTGCTCTAAAAAAATAAGAAAGCAAATAACAGCTAAGCAGGTTAGAAAATTCTTATTATTCTCATTTTTAGTGAGAAAAATAAAAATACTACACCATTCAACACCCCCACCACACACACTTATGAAAAAATAGAGGGGGCTGGAGTGATAGCACAGCAGGTAGGGCATTTGCCTTGTACACGGGCAACCCGGGTTCGAGTCCCAGCATCCCATATGGTCCCCTGAGCACCGCCAGGAGTGATTCCTGAGTGCAGAGCCAGGAGTAACCCCTGAGCATCACCGGGTGTGACCCAAAAAGCCAAAAAAAAAAAAAGAAAAAAGAAAGTTGGAGATAAACATTAGTTCCCGACACTGCCAAAGAACATAAAAAAGAAATTGGAGGTAAAGTGGCGAGGCCCCTGGAGCATACTGGTAGAGCAGATGTATGGTATAGGTATGTATGCAGTATATTACTGCAAGCAGGAGATCCGAACTACAACAACCAGACTGAAAAACATTCCTGTTGGGGCTAGAGTGATAGTACAGCAGGTAGGGGCGTTTGCCTTGCACATGAATGACCGGGGTTTGATTCCCAGCATCCCATATGGTCCCCCAAGCACCGTCAGGAGTGATTCCTGAGTGCAAAGCCAGGAGTTAGCCCTGTGGGTCACTGAGTGTGACCCAAAAAGCAAAGAAAAAACAAAAAAAGTAAATAAATAAAAAATTCCTGTCAAGGAGACAGGCTGGAGGGTGGCAAGAACCTGGGGAAATTGGCAGAGGAAAGCTGACACAGGTGATTGGTTTGGTGCTGGAATATTGTGCTCCTGAAACTCAACTATGAATAACTATGTAAATCATGGATTCTGAATAGTGAAAAATGAATTAATCAAAGAAATGGGACCTGGGGTCTGGAAGTCACTCAAAGGGATGATGCACATGATTTACACGAAGGAGTCCCAGGTTTCTATCCACCACGCACTATGGTCTGCTGAGAACCATCAGGTATGGCAAACAAAGCAAGACAAGAAAAAGAGAAAAAGAAAAGAATAGAAAATAAAAAACAAAAGAAGAAAAGGGCAGAACAAAAGAAAAAAGAAGAAAAGAAGAAAAAAGAAGAGAGAAAGGAAAGCTGGAGAGTTAGTACAGCAGGTAGCATTTCCCTTGCATGTGGCCTAGGTTTGAACTCTGGCATCTCATATGGCCACCTGAGTCAGGAGTGATCCCTAAGCACAGGGCCAGGAGTCAGCATGAGCATTGCCGGTTTGGCACAGAAATAAAGGAAGGGAAGAAGGGAGGGACGGAGGGAAAAGGAGGGAGAAAGGAAAAACAGGGGTTTCCTAGGCCATTCAGGTTGCTTGTAGCCTGGTTTTGTTTGTAAGCTGGTAGGTCCTTTCTAGGGGGCAACTTGAAAAATGTATTAAAAGGCTTAAAAACACTTATACCCTTTGTGGAGGTTACTCTGCTCTGGGGAGTTTATCATTAAAAAAATATCAGTGACACATACAAGGAACTATACTTAAAGAAGGGTATTTTTTATGGTGTTAGTCATAGTAGCCAATATGAAAAACAATCTGATTATCCAAAAATTGGAGATAAATTATGGTTCAGCTCTAATTAGACTGTGAAGCGGCCAACCACAGACCATGTTTTCGGGAACTGTTGAATATCATAAAAGTTGCCCTGTAATATGAAGTGGGAGGACATGTAAGCATTTAAAATAATATTTATGTTTTAAAATTTTATATACAAGTACAAAAAGATGAAATACATATATAATCTTGACACTATCAGGAGGAATACTAAATGGTTTTAATTTTGTAGTATATTTCTGCATCTCCATGTTTTTTTCCTAAAATGAATATAATCAAATACTAAGATTTTTTGGCTTTCCCTCACTAGGACCCCAGACCATGGGGAGGACAGGATGGCCTTGATATACACACTGGCACCTGGGATTTAGCTCAGGACCTCAAACTTGCCCTTGGTGCTTTTGAAACCACTAGGTCCCTCATAGCTAAGGATTCCTCATAGCACAGCTGTGAGCACCATCTCAGTTGCAGCCAGAACTGGGGTTTGAATTCATGACCTGGCAAGCAACTTAAGCCATTTAGGGGCCAACTTTCCAACCCCTAAAGTTGTTTTGAAAGTAAAACAAAAAAAAAACTCAGAAACATCTAGTTCTTGAATGAACTGTTTCTGATAATGAAGCTGGATTTAAGCTGCTGCCACAAAAAGTAGTTCTGTTGGAGTTTCATCTTTAGTTTGTCAAGAAAGAGGATCATTAACAATGTGTACAAATTAGAACAATACTTGGATTTTGCAACAACTTGAAAAAACTGGTAAATTAAGTTCAGACAATTCTAAAGTCAAATCATGTACGAGGGTGCACATTAGAATGTATCATATTTTTATAATATTTGAATTTTAAATTCTACTTCTTTTTACAAGCTGCCCCAGCGCCTGGCTGCCCTCACTGGGGCCTCTTTGAGGGGAGCGGGTTGAGCTTTCCTCCCCACCCTGACCAGGGTTCCAGCAGCCGAAGACCTCCAGGACCAGCCACCACCATGCTGAGACCACTCTCCGCACATCTGACGGTACCGGCAGAGGAACCAAGGCAAGTGGGTCCCGGGGGGG
The DNA here is from genome assembly GCF_029834395.1 of Sorex fumeus. Classification (NCBI taxonomy): domain Eukaryota; kingdom Metazoa; phylum Chordata; class Mammalia; order Eulipotyphla; family Soricidae; genus Sorex; species Sorex fumeus. The sequence continues at coordinate 15,752,570 of NW_026606108.1, read as the reverse complement.
GGGGGGGGGGGGCTGAGATCTCCAAGCCTACTCGGATCGGAGCTGAGCATCCTCCACCCAGATCCTCCGAATTCCAGTAGGCGGGGGTCACACCCACTAACTGGCCCCCTGGCGCCGTGTAATCCCATCAACGGCCAAGACTCAGAGACTATAAAAACCAGCTCCCGGAACCGCGTGGCCGCATTTGCTGCCACGCGACATCTTATTATGACATCTTATTATCTCATTCCTACTTTGGACAAACTGGTAGGCTACCGAATGTAGCCTGCCCACACGGCAGAGTCTGGCAAACTCCCCGTGGCGTACCCAATATGCCAAATACCAGTAACAATGATGGGTCTCATTCTCCTAAAGAGCCTTGAATATAATCTCAGGGCTAGAATGAAGGAGACGTTACTGGGGCCTGCTCGAGGCAATTGATGAATAACAGGATGGTTGTGATTCGTAATTTACAAGCTGATTAATTATTTTCCATTAGTTAACAACTTCAGTTTCCATTTTGAGTCACCCCAGCGATTCCTAGAGGCTAGTCCTGGATCTGTGCTCAGGAATCACTTCTGGTGCTGTTTGAAGACTATATGGGGTCCTGGCGATCAAAATGGGGTCGACTGCATGCAAGGCAAGAACTTTAGCCCATATACTATCTCTGTGTCCCCTGATTTTTGTGTTTTAATTTAAAAAAGTGATTCTTTTCTCATCAAAACTACTGCTTTTTTACTGTGGTATGTTATAAGGTCTCTTAGTGGTATAATTTTTGTCTATTTAACAATGTGTCAAGTCAGTGTTTATATCTGTGAGGTTGTCTTCAAGATAATAAAGCTGCAAATTCTAAACAATAAAATAAGCCAACTACTCACCAGTCAAAACACAAAATCCTGGTCATCTGTTTCAATTATGATATGTGTATGTTCTTTAAGAAAAAGTGAATGTGATTAATGAGACTTAGAACTTGGAGTTGACCCAATTACACTTAAATACATTCCTGACAAACTAAAGAAGGCTCTTCTGGAACACGAATTAATCTATTTTTAAAGTTTCTATTTGAATGACCTCCTCATCGTCACCTTTTCCTTACGGTACAAAGCGGAGGAAGATAGCCTCTTCTCTCAGGCTAGCCTCCCATTTACTAGCAGAGACAAGACATAGAAAAATGATGCTCAAAGTGGAGGTACACACCCATTTCCCTAGGATATTCTCTACCACACAACTTCAGGGCTAGGTTCTGCAAGGACTTCTTTAGTGTGATATGCTATCTGCTTTTACCTTCTGGTTCCTAACATCACCACAGAGCAACTCATAGATACACGGATAGCAAAGTGTTGTTCCTTCACATCACATGTGCCATCTATCCAGAGAACCATCAATTCAAATGATTTCAGGATCCTAGCAGGTAAAATAAGCATGCACAGCAATTACGGTATAAGACAATAGGGGCATCAGTGACTGCAGGAATCAGAAAATCTGGGCATATCTACAAAGAATCCTTTCTTCCCTGTGGACACTCAGCTGAACACACCAGAAGGAAGTGTTGTAGAAGAGCTCTCCTGAGAAAGCAAGACAGGAAAAGTGGAAAGAAAAGGAAAGCTCTGAGCCCCAAGAAATTCCAGTGTGGTCACATTGTGACTAGATTCCAGAAAAACAAAGAATGAAGTCAAAATGGAAAAAGTAAGGAATAAGAGAAAAGAACAAAAGTGAAGAGAAACAAACCCTTAAGGAGAGATTGGACAAAATTTCATAATAGAAAGAAATTTGAAAGAAAAAGGATATAGGGGCTGGAGAGATAGCACAGCGGGTAGGGCGTTTGCCTTGCACGCAGCCAACTGGGTTCGATTCCCAGCATCCCATATGGTCCCCTGAGCACTGCCAGGAGTAACTCCTGAGTGCAGAGCCAGGAGTAATCCCTGTGCATAGCCGGGTGTGACGCAAAAAGCAAAAAAAAAAAAAAAAAAAAGGATATAAAATGCAACTGTAATAACAGGTTTGTTGGTTGAAATTCACAATCATGATCACGATCATCGTGTTTTTCGTCGATTGCCTCGAGCAGGCACCAGTAACGTCTCCTTTCGTCCTAGCCCTGAGATTTTAAAGTGCCATATTCAAGGCTCCTTCAGGGCTAGGAGAAAGAGACCCATCATTGTTACTGGTATTTGGCATATTGGGTATGCCACGGGGAGTTTGCCAGACTCTGCCATGTGGGCAGGTCACATTCGGTAGCCTGCCAGGTTGTCCAAAAGTAAGAATGAGATAATAAGATGTCGCGTGGCCATGAATGTGGCTGTGTGCTTCCAGGAGCTGGGTTTTGTAGTCTCTGGGTCTTGGCTGTTGACGGGATTACACGGCGCCAGGGGGTCAGGTGGTGGGTATTCTTGAAATTAAGAATAATATAAAATAATCTAAATTTAAATAAATATAAATGGTAAAAGTCTTGGGCTGGAGCAATAGAACAGTGGGTAGGGCACGTTCCTTGCATGCAGCCAACCGTTCAATCCTTGGCACTTCATATGGTTCCCTGAGTACCTCCAGGAGTGATCCCTGAGCACAGAGCCAGGAGTAAGCCCTCAGCACTGCGGGTGTGGCCCAAAGCATGTAAACAAAAGATAAAAAGTCTCAATGGCTAAAATAAAGAAATGAATTTTATAAAATAAATAATGGAAATTATTCAGTCACTGTCCTCCCATTGTTCATCGATTTGCTTGAGTCGGCCCTGTAACATTGTGAGACTTGTTACTGTGTTTGGCATATCGAATACATCAAGGGTAGCTTGCCAGGAAATTATTAAAATTCTAAAATAAAAAATTAACACAAATTTGATTTAAGAAAATAAGAATTATCTAAATTTTAGTCAACTTTAAATAAAATTAAAAATCTGCTAGTCATCTTCACTGCAGAAACAAAGAATGAAGAAAAATAAGATAAAAAATTAATGCGATAAATATTAAACTAAGTAAGAAAAGACACTGAAGTAAACTATATAACGGCACAAAAACTTCAGAAACAATCTAGACACACTTTTCTTTAGTTGCTTTAATAGCAAGAAATTCATTCTTCTATAATAAACTTTATTTTTTATTAATTTGGGGCACACCCCCAGTGATGCTCAGGGTTCACCTTGGCTCTGTGCTCAAGGGTGACACCTGGAGATGCTCAGGGGACCAGATGCAATGCCAGGATTCAAACTACTGTCGCAGCTGCAGTCATAAACCAGACAATTGCCTTACCCAAAGTATCATCTCTGGCCCAGGGTAATCTTATTTTCAAAATGGCTCAAGTACCATTTTTATTCTGAAAATTCAACATGAAGAAGATAGTACCTCAAGTGGAAGCCATGCTTCAAGTGGAGAGAGAAAAATTCAATTATATTACTTCATTAGCAGTCTCGCTCAGGATTAGAATATTACAGGGTGTTCCAAGTATTTAGAAACAATTTTATGTTTAGAAAAAAATGTCACTAACTTGTGACAGCTAGAAGTACAATTCAAGCTATTTTTTATTGGATATTATTGCTTTTGAATGTTAAGGCAGAGTAATTTTTTTTGTGGGTTTTTTTTTTTTGCTTTTTGGGTCACACCCGACAATGCTCAGGGGTTACTCCTGGCTCATGTACTCAGGAATTACTCCTGGCGGTGCTCGGGGGACCATATGGGATGCTGGGAATCGAACCTGTGTCGGTCATGTTGGCTGAGTGCAAGGCAAACGCCCTACCCGCTGTGCTATCGCTCCAGCCCCTATTTTTTTTTCAATTTTATTTATTTATTTTTTTACAGTTGTAGATTTACAATTTTTTTTGTGCTTGGGTTTCAATTATACAATGATCAGATACCCATCCCTCCACCAGTGCCCATTTTTCACCACCATGGATAATATCCCTCCCACCCCCATCCCCCCATCCCCCCCTGCCTCTGTGGCAGGGCAATCCCCTGTGTTCTCTCTCTCCGTTTGGGTGTTGTGGTCTGCAAAAGAGGCATTGAGTGGCAAACATGTTCAGTCCATAGTCTACTTTCGACATGCATCTCCCCTCCAGGGAGGATCCTCCAAACATCCTTTATTTGGTGCTCCCTTCTCTATCTGAACTGCCCTTTCCTCTAGGATACCCGGCTGGCCTCTAAGTTATGGAGTAATCCTCCTGGTGCTGATCTCAGCTATTCTTGGGTATTAATCTCATACTTTGTTACTTTATATCCCCCAGATGAATGCAATCTTTCTATGTCTATCCCTCTCTTTCTGACTCATTTCGCTTAGCATGATACTTTCCATATTGTACCACTTGTATGTAAATTTCATGACTTCATCTTTTCTAACAGCTACATAGTACTCCATTGTGTAGATGTACCAAAGTTTCTTTAACCAGTCATCTGTTCTTGGGCATTCAGGTTTCTTCCAGTTTCTGGCTATTGTAAAGAGTGATGCAATGAACAAACAAGTGCAGATGTCACTTCGACTATACATTTTTGCCTCTCTGGGATATATTCCCAGGAGTGGTATTGCTGGGTCAAATGGGAGCTCAATTTCTAATTTTTTGAGAATCGTCCATACTGTTGTCCAGAAGGGCTGAACCAGTGGACATTCCCACCAACAGTGAAGGAGTGTCCCTTTCTCGCCACATCCGCGCCAGCATTGGTTGCTTTTGTTCTTTTGAATGTGGGCCAGTCTCTGAGGTGTGAGATGGTATCTCATTGTGGTTTTGATCTGCACCAGCCCCTATTTTTAATTGAATCACTATGAGATACAGAGTTACAAAGCTGATCGTGGTTGGGTTTCAATCATAGAGTGTTCCAACACCCATCCCACCACTACTGTACATTTCCCACGAACAATATCCCCAGTTTTTCCCCTCCCATCACCCTCCCCCCAGCATGCACTTTCCTTCTCTTTCTCTTTCCCCCTCCCTCCCTCCCTCCCTCCCTCCCTCCCTCTCCTTATCTCCTTCCCATTCTCCCTCTATCTCTCTCTATTTCTCTGTTTCTGTCTCTGTCTTTTTGTTTGTCTGTTGGTCTCTCTTTCCTTTTGGGCATTATGGTTTGCAATACAGATACTGAGACATTATCCTGTTTGTTCCTTTATCTACTTTCAGCACTCAGTTCCTATCCAGAGTGATCATTTCCAACTACCATTGCCTTAATGATCCCTTCTCTATTGAAATTGCCTTCTCCCCCAGTACTTGAGGCAGGTTTCCTAGCTTGGACCAATCCTCCTGGCCCTTTCTATTGTCCTTGAATATTAGTCTCATATTCACCATCACGACCATCCTGTTGTTCGTCGGTTGCCTCAAGCAGGCCCCAGTAACGTCTCCTTCATCCTAGCCCTGAGATTTTTTAAAAAGTGCCATATTAAAAGTTCTTCCAGGGTTAGGAGAACAAGACCCATCATTGTTACTGGTATTTGGCATATTGGGTACACCACGGGGAGTTTTGCCAGACTCTGCCATGTGGGCAGGTCACATTCAGTTGTCCAAAGTAAGAATGAGATAATAAGATGTCGCTTCCGGGAGCTGGGTTTTATAGTCTCTGGGTCTTGGGCGTTGATGGGATTACACGGCGCCAGGGGGCCAGTTGGTGGGTGTGACCCCTGCCTACTGGAATTTGGAGGATCTGGGTGGAGGATGTTCAACCCCGATCCAAGCAGGCTTGCAGATCTCAGCCCCGGGACCCGGGGTTGAGCATGGTGGTGGCTGGTTCTGGAGGTCTTTGGTTGCGGGAGCCCTGGTCGGGGTGGGGAGGGAAACTCAACCCGCTCCCCTCCAAGGGGCCCCAGCAAGGACAGCCAGGCGCGGGGGCATGAGACTCTGCGCTGTTGTCTTCCGGAGCTGGGTTTTATAGTCTCTGGGTCTTGGCCACCACCATGCTGAGACCCCTCTCCAAACGCATGAAGGTACCGGCAGAGGAACAAAGGCATGCGGATCCCGGGGCTGAGATCTCCAAGCCTGCTCAGATTGGGGCTGAGCATTCTCCACCCAGATCCTCCAAATTCCAGTAGGCAGGGGTCACACCCACCAACTGGCCCCCTGGCGCTGTGTAATCCCATCAACGGCCAAGTCTCATATTTTTTTTTTTATATCCAATTGTTCTATGTTTATCCCTCTCCTTCTCACTCATTTCACTCAGCATAGTACTCTTCACTGTCCATCCATTTATAAGTGCAATTTAAGCTATTTAACACTTGGTATGGATAGAGGCCCACAGGACAGAAGTCTGCTGTCAATAGTACTGTTTTTGTTTGTTTGTTTGTTTGTTTGTTTTTGCTGTGACATGGGTCTGCTGTTGTCACAGGTTCTCTTGCACATATTGTCCATTCTCATAATGCCTTATTTACTTAGTCTCTCCTTCAGGCTTCTGTGGTTCCTTGAGAATAGGGAGATTCGGGTTGTCCTCTAAGCTGTTAACTTCCAAGACTGCTCCTCATAGTTCCACTCAAAGCATCTCCAAATTCACCAAGAAGCACCCCTCCCCCAAATAGTGGGTCAAGTACCGCCCGTGATTCCAGGGGACTCCACCTTCAGTCTTCTAAAGGATGCCACCCAGCAAGATCCCAAAATGTCACCTCCCCCTCCAGGAGGGCTGTCTGTATAACCTGGGCATGATTCCTGCACTTATCTCCCAGGAAGGAAGGAAAACTAAGTCACAAACAACACATAGTCAGGAGCCTTGATAGAATAGCTATTCTCCTAATACTATGGAATAAGTTCTAAGCTACTGAAACACACAACAGATATGTCATGCATATAAAGAATAGAAAAAAGAAAAACTACAAGGCAATGAACAAAATCCATCAGTTTTCAGGCCAGGAATCTTATCCCTTTGGAATTCCTTCTCCCTATGTTGGATCCTTTATTCCCAGGATGAAAGAGCCCAGGACTATTATTTTCCTGAAACCATACTGAGGGTCAGGGCCAGGGTCAGATAAAAATTACTGCTCTTCAAAGCCAGTAATCCTGCAGTTAGAACATGCCCTACCCCACACAAACCAACATCATTTGATGTTGGCATACATCACATCACAGATTCTAAAGCCAAATAAGAAATACCATTGGAGAGACTCACAAATGAATCTCGGAACGAAGCAGCTCACCCAGAGATGTTCTGGACCTTGCGCCAGGCTGATTTCACCAGGGTGCCTCAGACAGGACCAGACATTGTCCCTCGACCTGCCCCATATGAATCCTGGCGGCCACAAACCTCCAGAACCTGATGAAAAACCCAGGTACGTGGTATTAGTAACTGAAAACTCCAGGCCTCAAGGGATCGGGGATGGGTCACTCCTTCCCATCTTCCCACACTTTCAGGCTGTTCAATTCATCCATGAACTGCCTCCAGGGCACCATTTAAGCACATTAATGGCCCTAATCCAGACTCACAAATGAATCTCAGAATTGAGCAGCTCGCTGCAGAGATATCTCCGGACCCTAATTATTCAGAATTTTAGAATTTCAGAATGCTTTTGCAGCCATGCAATATCTCACGCTATTCATAACAAGCAATACAAAATAAATTATGGAGCATCTGCCTGTGGGACAGGCCTGAGTGGTGGTGGGAAAATTTGAAATAATAGTGGTGGAAAGGTGTAATGGTGCTGGGATTATTGTTCAAATACTGAATGTAATCAATTACTGTGGACTACTTTACGAAAAATAAAATTTAAAACAACACTATTGGATTTATTTGTTAATATGGTGACCATCACAAACCAATATTCTGCACCGTGTCTCACAAGGGGGTGCTATTTCCCACTAATTGCAGTAAGACACAAGGAAGACTTTGAAGAGAGCTCTATAGGTTTTAACCTCTCATGTATACATAGGTAGTATACACTTTTTTTTTTTTGCTTTTTGGGTCACTCCTGGCGATGCTCAGGGGTTACTCCTGGCTTTGCACCCAGGAATTACCCCTGATGGTGCTCAGGGGACCATATGGGATGCTGGGAATCGAACCCGGGTCGACCGCGCGCAAGGCAAACGCCCTACCCGCTGTGCTATCACTCCAGCCCCTAGTATACACTTTTGATGTACTTTCATTACATATTTCCAGAGGTATGTGTACTTTCACTATATATTTCCAGATTAATGGGATGAACTATTGCTTCCAACGATAAAGGTGTGAGAGCTTACTTTTTTTGATAATGTTTATCAAAGAAACATATTAAATGTATATGTTTCCTCTATATTAAATGAAACATGCCCTTGTTATGGAAAAACTAAAAAAGAACAGAAAAATTATCATACCAACTTAATTTAGTATAAACAGTTTGGGGTTATTTGTTTTCAACTATGGTCCCACCTATTAAAAAAATAACTGCCATAAGGTCTTGAGAGATAGTTACAGTAGGTAGGGAGCTTACCTTGTACACAGCCAACTTGGGTTCAAACCCTGACACCCCACAGGGCCTCCTGAGTACCAACAAAGAAATATCATTTCAGATATATTTCTTGATCTTTTTCTATTTCCTGCAGTACTATTAGGATTACAATTCAAAACACTTAATCCTACTATGGACACAGACCAATCAGAACCAACTTCTGGCAGTCAATAACCAGTTTAGGTGTGTTGGGGACCTAATCCACTTGTGGTAACTATGGGATTACCAAGTTGCAACTTTAAAGAATATTTATCATTTATTTAGAGAAAAAAAACCTTTTCTAATTTAAAAGAAAAGAAATCCCTCATTTTCTTTCACTATTATTTTGCTGCTTAATATCCAACCTAGCAAATAAGGTGGAATTTTTTCTACTCCTCAGACCTACCGGGTACTTTGAGAACTTGGGTATTCATTCGATTGTTTTGGACATTTATGTATTAAAGGGCTAATATTTAGCCCTTTATTTGTTTATTCATCAAATTGGTCTTATTTCACAGTGGTTCAGAGAACAGATTCTAAAGTTAAATGGACAGGAGTTTCAATCCTTAAACTATGGCGTTCTAGCAAAGTGATGTTGGGCTAGTATTTTAGCTGCTCAGGCTGCTACATAAAAATATCCTAGCTGGATTACTTGAATAAAAAAAAACAATTTTTTACAGTTCTGAAGATCAGGAAGCTAACAAAATCAGGCAGGCTTCAGAAAGGACTTTTTCCTAAGACACATTTGCAATTCAATATCACAGGTTGACAAACACACACTGTCCTCCTGTTGTTCATCGATTTGCTCGAGCGGGCCCAGTAACATCTCCATTTTTGAGACTTGTTGTTACTGTGTTTGGAATATTGAATACGTCATGGGTAGCTTGCCAGGCTTTGCTGCGCGGGCGAGATACTCTCGGTAGCTTGCCGGGCTCTCCGAGAGGGGCAGAAGAATCAAACCCGGCTCCGCCAAGCTGGCTGCGTGCAAGGCAAATGCTCTACCGCTATGCTATCACTCCAGCCCATCACAGGTTGATCATATGCATTATATCCTCTTGTTCTCCAATACTGAAAACACTGTAAACATCTGAGGAAGTCCCAAAAGCACAATGAAGAAAAATCATCTGCACTCCTAAGTTCATTGTAGCACTATTCACAATAGCCAGAATCTAGTAACAACCCAATGCCCAAGAATAGACGAGTGGACTAAGAAACTATAGTATACTTATAACTGGAGTATTATATAGCTATTAGGAAAAATGAAGTCATAAAACTTTGTGACACATGGATAGATGTGGAGAGTATAATTCTGAGTGAAATGAGTCAGAGGGAGAGGGACAGACATAGAATCATCACATTCATTTGCGGGCTACAAAAGAACATAGTATGAGAATAATACCCAGAGAGAGTAGAAAGGAGTGCCAAGAGACTGACTAGTCCATGGTAGGAAGCTTGCCACAAAGGGCAGTTGATGAAGAGTAGAGTTAGAACAGAGAAGGGACAACTACAACAACGATAGTTGGAAATGATCACTCTGGAAAAGATCTGAGTGCTGAAAGGAGGTATGGGGGTATAGGGACATACATGATAACCTTTCCGTACCTGTATTGCAAACAGCAAGGAGTATTGAAAAGGAAAAAAAGGAGGACTTAGAGAGAGAGAGTGTGTGTGTGTGTGTGGGGGGGGTGGTCTGTCGTAGAGGCTGGCTGGGGGTGGGGAAGGAGGGAAACTGGGGACATGGATGGGGGGAAATGTACATTAGTGAAAGGATGGGTGTTGGAACACTGTATAATTAAAACTAACTATGAACAACTCTGTGCATATAATAGTGATTCAATAAAAAAGAAGAAAAACTACATCTGAGGAAGCTAAAACTCAAGTGCCTGCGAAGAGAAATAGCAATGAGAAGCATGGGATTTCATTTTTCATCAGGTCAGAAAGGTTTACCACTTGGAGGCAACTGTGTGTATGTAAGGTGAAGATGTGAGATAATAAAAACAAGTATAGTAGGTGTGGCACTTACCTTGCATACAAACAACCTGGTTCAGTCCCTAATACCCTATGTGGTCCCCAAGTCCCACCAGGAGCCATCCCTGAGTGCAGAGCAAGGAGATAGCCCTGAGTACTGATGAATATGGTCCCCAAACCCAACCCAATCAAAATAAAAATGGAGTTTGATTAAACACATATGAAATTATTTAATTTCCCATACAAGGATTAAAATTCATGCCAATCCCTCCTGAACCTCCAAACACACAGATAAAGAAATGGAGAGGTAATTTTGGAAAGAATTGAAGTGGCTCTGAGCTTAAAACACTGCACCCAGCAGCCTACAAGGGTAAATCACTGGGGGAGTTAACATGCTCTGACAGAACTGCAGACACCCTCTCATTGCAGTGCCCAGCCCTTCCTTCCTTGCAGCTGCATCATTCACAAGCCTGAGATTTTTCCTTGAGCTCTCTCTCTCTACCTCTCTCTGCCTCCCTCTTCTCTCTCTTTTTTACACACACACACACACACACAACACACAACACACACACACACTTTATCAGAAAGTCTGTTGACTCTACTTTCAAAATACATCCTGAGTCCAACTCCTTTTCATCACCTTCACTGCTAATACCCTGTACAAATCACCATCCTCTCCTTCCTCTTTTTCTTGTCAGAGATGCAAGGACTGAAAACATTTCAATTCCATGCACTCTCCTAGCAAGTCAATGTAAATGCTCTTCCCTGTACACCAAAGAAAGATGAAAACATGGGGCTTAGAAGACAGTAACTCCTACCTGTGCAGAACACCCTGATAAGTCACACCACCAGGTGCAGGGAGGGCTGCATGAAGTCTCCAGGATCAGGTGAGGAGTAAAGGAACTGAGGGATTCCTCGATGTGATTTATCTGTTTTGGCAGTGGAAGAGGGCCTTGAAGCCATACCTAGCGCTGCTTAAGGCTTACTCCTGGCTCTACATTCAGGGATCACTTCTGGCATTGCTTGGAGAACCATATGGGATGCCAAGGATTGAACCCGGCATACATACATACATACTTGCCCTGGTGCACAGGGCAAGCACCCTACCAGCTGTACTACCTATCCAGCTCCTGAATATGTTTATCTTTTGACAAGCCTTATTGGCCCAAGTCTGACTAAATTTTTGGAGCCAATTTTTATTTGCTTATTTTTGGGCCACACTCAGCAGTGACCAGGGTTTACATTTGACTATGAACTCAGGCATCACTCTTGGAGAGGCTTAAGAGATCATCTGTGGTGCTTGGCTATGTGCACCCTACCTGCTCTACCTTCAGGGCCATGAATTGTTGGATCCTTTTAGGAAAACAGTAATGGATATGAGGAAATAAATCAATAGAAACAAAAGAGAAAAAAGCAATTATTAACTCTAGAAAGAAGAGCAACAAAACCAATGCAAGATAAAAAAAATTATAATCATGCTGGTGGTTTAACAATAAACAGTAAGTACATAAATTATTGCTTATTTAATTTAGACTCAGAGTACAACTATTATGAGGTTAGGGGAAAAAGGATTAAAAGACGATATTGCAGAAAAGAGTTTAATTCAATGTAGCAGAAGATCAAAAGATATCTTCTAAAATTGGCTATCAAACAGTAGCTATCTAGGGCTGGAGAGATAGCGCAGGGGGGTGATTTAGATACATGGAAGTAGAGCAAGAACAGTTAGTAGATTTGGGAGTGGGTGGTAGAAGATTATATATATTTATATATATTTTTATATTATGTATATATATGTACATATGTAGCACCATCCTCCCATTGCTCATTGATTTTCTTGAGCGGGCATCAGTAATGTCTCTATTGTGAGACTTGTTGTTACTGTTTTTGGCATATTGAATACGCCATGGGGAGCTTGCCAGGCCCTGCCATGTGGGTGGGATACTCTCAGTAGCTTGCTTGGCTCTGAGGGATGGAAGAATCGAACCCAGGTCAGCCATGTGCAAGGCAAACGCTATACCTGCTGTGCTATTGCTCCAACCCATATATATATATATATATATATCAGTCATTTAAAAAGTACACCTAATTTTGATGAAACTTTAAAATAATTTTAAAAGCAAGGCATAGAATTGATGTGTGCTTACCAAGAGAAATGCAGAAGATAACAGAAAATGTGGGTTCTGGAAATCAGCCTTCGTTTCATTCACTGCAGATTTTGTTCAAAGCCATCTCATAAAAAGAACTGATACCTGGCAGCCCAAACCCTCCAGAACTCAATCACTGCCATGCTCACAGCCACCCTCCACAGGCTCAGACAAGCCTCACCCATGAGTGAATCTACTACTGGACAACTTACACTTTACATCACTGATATACCAAGAACAGAACGCCACATTTGGTGGGGTTTAAAGTAGAAGGCAACCTACTACTTTAGAACAAATATATATATATATCTATATATATACACACATATATAGATAGATATATATCTATATATCTATATATATATAGATATATATATATATATATATATACACAAGGCTCAACCTTCAACAACATGTAACTAATCTCTTATACAATGGATTAATGGCTCCTAGGTGAAATACAACAATCTTCACACACTTTTCTCTAAGTAAACTTTTTTTGATCATTTTTAGCAGATTATTCATAACAAGCAATACAAATTAAATCACTTTGGTTTTGCTTTGGGGGTAGAGTTTGGGGTTCAGGATGGAAACATTCAAAATATGGTGGTGGGAAGGTGTAATGGTGATGGGATTGGTGTTTGAATATTTAATGTAATCAATTAGTGTGAGCAACTTTATAAAATTTAAATAATGTTTTTAAAAAAGAGCTGATAGAAAAGGTTTAATGTAGAAGGCAATTAAAAAAAAAACCGAACTCTTGCATCAGAAAAAAAATGCTTTTGGAGAGCAATTCAAAGTAGCTCAGTAAAAGCTGAAACTTTGAGATTCACAGAACCAGAAAACACAGGTGGTTCTAGACCCAGGCACAAACAATGTCACCAGGACCAGATTTCTCTCCCTCCAAGCTACAGCAAATTGCTTTCAGTCAGTTCTTGGTTGACTCTCCATGGTTGCAAGATGATTAGGGTTTTCACCTTGCCTTTCCCCCTCTCTTTTTTTAACCCCACAGCATCCACCTTCCTGAGATGCCCAAGAGGCCAGCTGCCAGGGCAGCTTTTGGCCAATACCTGACTGAACCTGTTATTGAGATCAGAAGGTGCAGCACTCTGATTGGCCAATTGGGTCACATGCTCCACTCTCGGCCTCCTGGAGACCTACTCAGGCCATGTGGACAGGGAGCAGGCAGGTGAAGATACTCAAGTAAAAAGTCCAGGGCTATTTCTGAAGGAAGGAGTGTGGATACCTTACCAAAGTCTTTCCTCCAGAAACAACAAATATTTTGCCACAAACTGTTTTGTTTTAAAAGCATAACTGAAAAGTCTAAACACCATTAAACATTCATGTGTGTTCCTTGTACTATTGAGCAAGTCTATAAAACATCCTGCATACAAATCCAAGCTGCCCTCCTGCTTGCCATAGGGTCCTGTGGAGATAACAGGGGAGGACAGGTTGGTAACCCTCTAAAGTCATGGACACCAGCCTCTCGTGTGAGCCCCAGTCCTACTATTATCCTCTAGCTGACCACCTCGCATCTCCCACAGCTGTTTCCACACCTCCTTCACTTTCAACTCTCATCTTCCCTCACTTCCTACTTCACAGAGAAAATAGAAGTCATCAGCTGGGAACCGCTTCAACTGCCCATCCCAGCCAAACTTATTTGCCTCCACACCCACTTCCCCCTCTTCTCTCTAGAGATGAAAACAGCATGTGCTTCTGATCTAAAGTCAGCTCTCCACTAAGCTTTGAATCATGTTTTCTCACATTTTCTTGGGAATCTTGTGCTAGTCATCTCATTATTTTCTCTTACTCCTACTGTCTATGCTCTTTTCTCTGCCCTATCATTTGTCTTCCCATTTAAACAAAGTTTCCTCTATGCCTACATTTATTCTTCTATTATTTCTATAGAAAATCTGTTTATGGAAAAAAAACCACTTAAGATATTTTGGAGCAGAGAGATATCCCAAAGGACTGAGCATATATTTTGTATGCAAGAGACCTGGCTTTGATCTCTGGCACCTCATGGTCCCCTGAGAACAGCAGGGAGAACTACTGAGCAGGGAAAAATCTCCTCCGTACCACTAAACAACAACAAAAGCTAAAAGCTTCTGCTATGTCTATTTTCTCATGTGATTCACTCTTCAAACTCATGAGACATTGTAACCCCAATGCCTCCTGAGACCGCTCAATCTCCTCATCACCCTTTAATTTTTTTTCTTTGGGAGCACACCTAGCTGTTCTCAGGGCTTATTCTGGATATGTGCTCAGAGATCACTCCTGGTCAAGTTTGGGGGAACCATAGGGACTGAATGGTTCAGTCCCTGGCTTGGCAACATACAAATGCCTTGCCCACTGTACTATCTCTCCAGTCTTGAGAGACAGTACAGTGGGCAAGGCATTTGTATGTTGCACTTTATATTCTACTGCTTTCTTTTTGTATTTCATCTACAGAAACCACATATTCTCCCTGCTCCCCATCTCCAGGGAAGTTAAGGTCACTTGGGGTATGAATAGTTGCAGGGTTCCTGGGCATTTCCTGACACTGAGCTATGCAGACCCAGACCCCTCTGGCCAGGGATGCCCCGTGGAACTGTTCCCCTTAGTTGGCCTCTCTTCAGCATTCATCACAGTTGACACTGCCTTTGTTTAATTTCTGGGACCCTACTCTCCTTATTTCCTTCTCTTACACTTCAGTTATTTAATGGGGCCACCTGCAGTACTGCTCAGCTTGGGGTACAGTTGTGTTGTGCTTGGATCTGTGATGCTGAAAGTGGGGGCAGGGATTAACCCTGCTGAGCATGTGCTCTGCCACCCTCTCCTTTCAGAGGCTTTGCTCAACATTCTCTTCAATCTTCAGATTAAATATAGGAGTAGTTCAGTGTTTGGTCTTGGCTTGGGTCTCTTCTGTCCCTGTGCCTCTCGCCACCTACACACCACGCTGGGCTCTGGGCCCCATGTTCACACAGGTGCTGACGAGCCTGTGTCACAGTCCACCTGCTCCGTGAGATCTTTGCTGTCTCAGAGGTTCCTTAACCTGAACTCTAACCTTGGACTCACTCTGTCTCCCGACCTCTCACCCCCACAGCTGCTCCTCTCTGAGAGTTTCCTGCTGCAGGAAATGACATCATCACTCCTACCCTTGATTGCTCCAGTCAGAAAACTTGGAGTTAGCAGTTTTTCCCACCTTCCCCATTATTTCTCACATCCAACCAGTCACCAAACTGGGGGACTTACCCATGGTTCCCCTTTATCTGCATTATGCATAGCTAATCAATTGCTAATCAATCAAGATTGTTCATTATTTTGTCTCAAAAGTCTCTCTGATCTTCTCTCTCTTCCATACCTCTATTCCCTTCTAGATCAAACTAGCATCATCCCTGACCTGAAGCATTGCAAAAGAGCATTCACTGCTCTTGGGCCTGGGAAGGCTTGCTGGAGAACAGTCTTATTTCTCTTTTTCTTTTTCTGAGTCACCGTGAGATAGAGTTACAAAGCTGATCAAGAGTTAGAATTAGAGTAGCACTGCATTGTAGCACTGTCCTCCCATTGTTCATCATTTGCTCCTGGGCCCAGTAACATTTTGAGACTTGTTACTGTGCTTGGCATATTGAATACTTCATGGGTTAATTAATTTGTTTATATTTGGGCCCCACCTGGCTATGCTCAGGGCTTACTCTCAGTGGTGCTCGAGGGCCTTATGGGATGCCAGGAATCGGACTTGGATCAGCCTGGTGTAAGTCAAGTGCTTTTACCCCTTACTATCACTCGGGTTCCAGAGCATTGTTTTTTTAAATGTCTATTCAGTATTCAAATATAGATGTTGAATGGGTTGTCTGAAATTCAGGGAAGACTGTCTAGTAGCTCTCCACAGGTGAACCCGAAAGTTATCTGGGGTGTTCTTAGCTAAAATAGGGTGAATGATACATATATGTGGAGAGGAGACAGAAGTGCTCAGGGAACCATATGAAGTGTTGGGAATGCAAGGCAAGCTCCTAATTCCTGTATTATCTCTCAAGTCCCCAGTAAAGTGAGTGTTTTGTGAGAGAGGAAAAGAGCAGGAGGGGCTGTGGGAAACACGGCTGAGAGGATAAGACAAGGACATGGCTGAGCTGTGGCAGATAACTTCAGAGCCAGATCCCATTGATCTCAGAAGTAAAGGATTTTTGAGGAAACGTAGACATTCATCCGTTATTTTAAATGACAGAATATCAAGACACAAATGAAGTGATTCTTCCGGGGCCCTGTCAACCAAAGTCTGGTTAGATTCTGTCTACTCTGCTTAAAAAAAACTGAAAAGTAATAAACTGAATCACAGAAAGAGGTTTTTAGAGGCCAGAGAGACACAGTGCAGAAGTTAAGGTGCTTGACTTTCATGTAGCCAACCTCAGTTCGTTCGATCCCTGGCACCCCCCGGAGTGATCCAGGAATAAAGAGCCAGGAGAAAACGCTGAGCACTCCCAGGTGTGGCCCAGCCCCATTTACCCCGTATATAAATTATTTTATTTCTTTTGGAAGGACACCCTGACAGTGATCAGGAGCTTAGTGCTTAGGGGTCACTCTTGGTCGTGCTTGGGGGACTGTGTGGTGCTGGAAATTAAATCCAGGTCTCCTACATATGAAGAATGTGCTCCAGGCTGTTTTCTCTTTGGCCCCTCTTTTTACTCTTTTTTGTTTGTTTGTTCTGGCCTAACTGGGCAGCACTCAGGGATCTCTCCTGAAGGATTCAGGGGATCATACGGGGTGCCAGGGATCAAACCTGGGTCAGTCACATGCAAGGCAAGCAGCTTATTCGCTGAACTATTAATGTTGCACTCTCTTTTTGATTCTTATCATTCAAAGTGGCTTAAATCGAGTAGCTCAATCACTATTAGTATCTGATAAATCATCTTACTGTGACTTAAATTTGCGACTTGATAAATAATATTGCCTTTTTTTCTTTTCGCTTTAACTCTATCTCCATGCAAGTTTCATTCACTAGCATGAATCATGTTCAAGAATGGTAGTAACCAGGCCAAGAATCACTTCCAAAAACTGGAGGACTGGAAAAGATGAAATTATTGTGTATAATTTAAATGTTCCAATCCAAATCAAATGTTCAAGATATAAATCAAAGGGCTAAAATTTCCTGTCATAGGTTTTTGGCTATGACTAAGTAATCATTTTCCAACTATTATTCTGTGGCTTCATAGTTCATATTCTAAGACTTATCTTTGATTTATATTGTGGGCTATTAAAAGCTCATTCTTTTAGATAGTAAAGTTCACTTTATCTTCCCCCTTTTATTTTCAGCAGTAAACTTTCCATTGCTTCAGTCTTCTTCTTTCTGGGACTTTGAGTGTTCAAATAGGCATGAGATAACCAGAATTAAATGTCATAATGTAATTGAAATCATAATGTATCTATAAGCTGGCAGCCTCCTCTAAGTCTGCAATTCCCCTGGTTTGTGTTTTCCTTGTTTTGTTTTGGGGCCACACCCAGCAATGCTTAGGAGTTATTCCTGGCTCTGTGCTCAGGAATCACTTTTGGCGGAATGGGGAGCCATACAGGATGTCAGGGATTGAATCTGGGTTGGTGCGTGCAAGTCAAATGCCTTACTCCCTGTGCTCTTGCCTCAGCCCCTGAAATTCTCCTGTTTAAAAGGGATAATTGGAGGCCGGAGTGATAGCACAGTGGGTAGGATGTTTGTCTTGCATGTGGCCAACTTGGGTTCAATCCCCAGCACCCCATTTGGTCCCCCAAGCACTGCCAGGAGTA
Organism: Sorex fumeus; assembly: GCF_029834395.1. Taxonomy (NCBI): domain Eukaryota; kingdom Metazoa; phylum Chordata; class Mammalia; order Eulipotyphla; family Soricidae; genus Sorex; species Sorex fumeus. The sequence continues at coordinate 15,734,376 of NW_026606108.1, read as the reverse complement.
ATTCCTGAGTGCAGAGCCAGGAGTAACCCCTAAGCATCACTGAGTGTGAACCAAAAAGCAAAATAAATAAATAAATAAATAAAAGGAGTAATTGGTGGTGGGAAATGTACACAGGTGAAAGGATGAGTGTTAGAACATCATATAACAGAAACCCACTCATGAACAACCTTGCAACTGTGTATCTCACTGTGGTTCAATAAAAATTTTAAAAAATTTAGGGGTAAATGCATCACATTTTTTAGGGAGGCACCTTTCACATTTCAGGAGATCATGGATCCCACTGGTGATTCTCAGCTAACCAGGCAGGGGCCTAAGGATGCTGCTGCTCGGGTCCTACAGTGCAGGATATGGGGCCACCTGGCAGTGCTGGGAGCCTGCAGGAGTGCATCTGGTGATGCCTGGGATCAGGGACATGCTGGCGTGTGCCCTAACCACTGTACTCTCTCCCAGACCTTCATTACATTTTTACAAAAGAAATGTCCATATACTTTTGCAGTGTCATGAATACTTTACATGAGACACATATATAATGTGTTAAACCCTTTATGGTTAACCCTTTTGTGGGTTTAACACATTAACCTGGTAGGTACCACTGGTGGTTCACACTTGAATGTGATTTAATTAACACAAGTTGCAACATCAGTCTCAATATGTTAAAAGTTCTTTCTCTTTAAAAGAACTCTATGTAGTCTTTTAACTTCCTTTCTGGGTTTCCTTTGTATTAGATGCAGCAAATCTGTCATCTTCTTTTCCCCAATCATGAAGACGTTAGTAACCAATTCAGCAAACTGGTGATGAAAAGCCTCTATATTATCTGTTATTAGGCAACACCTATGTGCTACTTGCTATAGCTACTATTTAACAGAGAGGGATCTCATTTACCCCTCCTAATAGCATGGCAGGAAGTTGCTTTTTATCTCTTTTGTATAAAGGCAGAAACTGAGACTCAGAGAAACTATTGCTCAAAAACACAGAGCTGAGATGTGGCTGAATTGGGGTTTAAATTCGGGCTTGTGGAGACTCTGCTATTTCTGATACTTGGTAAGTGTCTTTTTGAAACCACTCTATTAAGGTGGGAAAGAACACTTAAATGAAACAAAAAAGTTGCTTTCAGGTGTAAAGAACATAAACTCACTTTTTTTTTGCAATGAAGGAAATTTTCATGCTCCTTAATGAGGCCTATCTAACTCTTCTTTCCGAGATGATACCTGACTCCATAGCCAGCCTCTGTCTCTCCTATGTCTCTTGTGACAGTATCACTTTCCATTTCCCATACCAATACATTCTGGTTAGTTTTCTATCACATAGTTACTAGAATATGAGTTTAAATTCTTTCAGTTTTCCAAAAGGGACACAAAACATACACATGTTGTGTTCTACAACCCTAATAATGGTGACAAAAAGCCTAAATCCCCAAGGGCTAGAGAGTAAATAGTACCAGCTGGAGATATTTAAACGAAAAAGTTAGGTTTTGCATCTTTTCCAAGGAGGTTTTAAAAAATTGCCTCAATTACAGTTCATGGGAACATTATGACATTATTACTGACATCATTTGTGCTGGTCTGTGCCACCCTGCCTGATTTTTACTCAGCAAGACTATCTGGCATTAGCTCCTCATAACAGACCCCATTCCCCTGTAATAAGAATACCAATAGTTACTGCTTAAAAACTCCTCTTCCTGTAACTCCTTCCAGTATGTGATGCTAAGGAAAGGAGAGAGAGAGAGAGAGAGAGAGAGAGAGAGAGAGAGAGAGAGAGAGAGAGAGAGAGAGAGAGAGAGAGAGAGCTCTGATTCATTTGAAAGACTAGGAGAAGCAAGATCAAAAGCAGGAAAATTAAAATTTAAGGGGAGAAAAAAAAAAGGAACAAACATCCCAGCAAAGAGACCCCAGTAAAAATCCAGTTTGTTCCACTGGACAATGACGTAACTTGGGAGAAATTCTGCCACAAGCATTTGCTAACTACTGAATTTCATTAAAGTAATCTTGTTGACCAAAACCACAATCCACTATTAAAGGTTTGTGTGCAAAACAATGAATGGAGATCAGGATTTTGTAATAACGCGAGAAACTTTCAAGAGAAGAAATTGGAAATAAGTTCATGGGAAAGGGGTAGAAGCCACCATTTTTTCCTGGCTGAAAGCCTTCTACTTGCTCTGCTAAAGTAGTTTACTTCTTCACTAAGACTAAAACTTTTATATGGCTTTCTTCAGATGAAATTATGTACTTATATATTATGCAGAAATACTCATTACCTCTATGTACTGATTCTGGGTTAAGGAAGTTAAGGCATGTACGAAGTGCCATCAGATACATAGGCTCCGTACTAAATTCTAAAAATATTCAAGTGGAGAAGAGGCTTCACTGGCTGCCTGCCAGGCGCCACGGGAGGCATAACCGGAGTATCTAGGACACACCGTAGTAGGTAAGGGCCCACACTCAGAACCCAAACTGCAGCTGGCTCCTGAATTAATCAGCAGTACGATTGTGGAAAGCTTCTGACCTTCTCAAAGATAAAATTTCCTCATAGAGAAGGGAAACAAAAACAACTTATTTTTAAATGAAGGTGATCAATGAAGCCTACCTGAAACAAAATAGGTGAAGAATTTTGTACAGTGCCTAGTTCAAAGCAAATACCGAAGAAACATTCATTTAAGCATTAATTTTTTGTGATGATGGATCTGTTCTGATGATCAGGTTTCACCAATAAAGGCTGACTTTGGGTATAATATAAGCAAACAAACAAAAAGGAATACATTGGTAGTTTAAGTGGATAACCTACAGAGTGGGGAAAAAAAAAGTGACAGAATCAAATCATGGAATAGATATGGACTGAGGGCTTATAAGGGACCTATGTAACAGGATTGAATAAAGAGTCTTTTAGACCACTGCAAACATTTAAAATTCTAATATCATTTTGCTAAGGTTCACATTGCAGGAATAAAGGACAAAATTGACCTATGTTTTGGCTACATAATTGGTCACAGCCCTCTCTAGGACAGGGAGAAGAGTCTGAGAAGTCATCTTAAAAGCTGTGAGGATTTTTTGTTAAAATGAAGAGAAAATGTGGAGTTCACAGTGAGAAATGTGAAGCTGAGAAGGCAGAGCTGAGTGGACAACCTCTCTGATGTCGCAGTGAAAGTTGTCTGAACATTTGGCGGGGGTGAAGGAGACAGATGGAGGTGGATGGGTAGAGTCAAATGTTCCAGGACTATGTGTAACGCCAGTAAGAGGAGAGAAGAGTTGATGTGATAGAAATTCAGGAGGCACCAGAGAACTGTAAAGAAAATGAAAGCAAAGAGAATGGTATATAGAGTTGGGCAGGACTGGTTAGCATGATTAAGAAAGAGGCAATACTTTTTTTCCAAAATGAGTCAGAACGAGAGGGATAGACATAGAAAGATTGCATTCATCTGGGGAACATAAAGTAACAAAATAGGAGACTAACACCCAAGAATAGCTGAGATAAATACCAGGAGGTTTACTCCATGGCTTGGAGGCCAGCCCCACACTCTAGGGGTAAAGGCAGCTCAGATAGAGAAGGAAGCACCAAATAAAGGGTATTGGGAAGATCTGCCCAGGATGGGAGATGCTTGCTGAAAGTAGACTATAGACTGAACATGATTGCCACTCAATTCCTTTTTTGCAAACCACAGCACCCGAAAGGAGAGAGAGAACAGGGAATGCCTTGCCACAGAGGCAGGGTGGGGCAGGAAGATGGGGGTGGGAGGTATACTGGGATTAGTGGTGGTGGAGAATGGGGACTAGTGGAGAGATGGGTACTCGAACATTGTATAACTGAAACCCAAGCACAAAAATTTGTAAATCTACAACTGTACCTCATGGTGTTTCACTAATAAAAATTTAAAAAAAAAAAGAGGCGAAATCAAAACAGTGTAGACTCAGAAGTCTGCATGAGGTAATGTTGTCCTAGATAGGGTGGGCACACTGGAAAAGGACAAAAGGTTAAAGTAATGAAGATGCTGCCTTTTTTTTCAGAGCAAATGGATTTGGAATGATTCAATAGGAGAACTAGAAAGAAAATGTCAGACAAAAACAAGTACTGAAGAGGAGGTTAAGAAATGGGATTCCAGGTGAAAAGAGAAAATATTTTGGTGCAGCTGCTTGGGAAAACAGTCTGGCAATTTTTTAAATGATTAAATATGGGAGTTACTACCTGACCCGGCAATTCTACTCTAACCAATAAAGGGAGAAAATAAAAACCTGTCCACACAAACATTTGTCCATCAGTATTTCAATCTTTATATCAACATTATTCACGATGGTCAAAAATGAAAACAATTACAATGTCCATCAACTGATGTGCATATAAATAAGGTGTCAGAGTAATATTATGGAATATTATCTGGTCATTTAAAAGAAATAAAATACTGATACAAGCCACAACACAGATATTAAAAATGTTTGTTTCACTAAGTCACAGACATAAAATAAAACAACATACATTGTATAGTTTTATATTGTGATGAAAGTTCAGAATAGGAAAGTCTAGAGACCTAAGGCAAGACATATGCTTCATCTGTTATATGTGCTGAATCAGCAGTGGCGGTGAAAGAGCTGTGTAGGTTATTCATATATAACAGATTAAGTATGCTCTTAGGCCAGCTTAAGTTTCTGAAAAGAGGAATGCACCCGATCAGATTTCAAAAAGCTGCCAATTTCACATAAGTTTAAAAGTAGGGGGAAGATTTTCATTTTCGTTACAGGCTGGATGACGGATTACTCACAATGTAATGTGATTGTAGTTCAGGACTTTCTTGATTTCTGCCTGCTGATTGTCAATGCCTATTGGATCATCTCAATGTTTACATCTCTGGCCTCAGCTTATTTGCTGTCTTGCACTTAGAGGACTACTCAGTAATTCTTGAAGGCCAAATTTCTGTTTTCACTTCACTAATAACCAAATGTCTGAACTACAGTCTACACCAATTATACAGCACTGTCTTCCCCTTAAAACTCTGTACAGACCATTTTGCTGCCTTTTTTGTGCTATTATATATTCTCTCTAATAGCTATTGTTCTTAAATATTTATATTTACAAAACAATATCACATACTTTGGATGTCATCATCTTTTACTTCTAGCCTTCTTACTTTTGGTCTGCTTTTTTTTTTTTTTGGTATGATGAAGATACAAGGAAAGCCAATCACTGATGCTTAAGGAGAAATGTAGTAGCCTCCACTTGAAAATCTGAAAGGCAAGTTAAACTGGATCAATAGTGAGTTTCCACACATTCTGTAAAACTTGGGAACACCAACCTATGACTCAACCTAGATTGGGTCTTATTCTTTTTTTTGCTATGGTGATAAAGGCTCTTTTTTTCTTTTACTGAGGAATCAAATACATCTGCATAGTAATGGAATTTTCAGGATCTAAACCTGGCACTACATACACATCTTCTTATTTTGTGCTTGTGCTGATGTGGAAACAGGTCCAGAAGAGCAAAGAGATTGGTTTACAGTCACTTAGGATGTGAAACCAAGTCTTTCTGTTTTATAAAGAATGGGCAGGCAACTGATAGATTACAGTGACTTCAAATGTTTAATATCCTGCCTTGATGAAACAAACTTATGAATGTTAAATGCATCAGGTGATAGTTTATTGCTCAGTGATGCCTTTGGATGACAGTGGTCTCCCAACCCATGCTAGTAGTTGTGTTGCACAACACACCTCCCAAATGGGGAGTCCCCTCCATAGAACCAACAGCAGCAGTTCCCTGGCATTCATGGATGGTGTATTCTGAAAGCATCCCTGGTGCTCTACCTTAACTTTCCAAGACCTAGTATCAACTAACACTGGATGTTTTAAAAATAATTCATTCACCCCTTTGTTGAATGAAATTGGCCTCATTTAAAAGAAAATATAACCCATATGTTTCTGGTTCCTTAACACGTTAATCACCAACAATATGCTCTTTTGCAATAGCTACTAGATATTCAAATGTCTTTGGAGATGACTTTTCTCATGCAGAAAGGAAGCTGTATTTTGGACAAGAGCAATCACCAAATGGTTTAAGTTCATAACTGAAAAAACCCAAAACCATAAGGTTCAAATTGTAAACTTGCCCACTCCTTATTCTGAGAAGGCCCCAAAAGAGCAATAATTGCAATGCTCTGGCAAGTATTAGTGCAGAGACAGCTGGAAAAAGGAGTGGGGGCAGAATGTGAGGAAAGGACGATGACTGATGTGGTTGCCATCAGGAAAGTCAGGCCAGTGCAGGGTCCCTAGATAAATCCAGAAGACACAGTGTCCTTGGAGTCCTGATGTTCCTGTTGTGAAGTCAACAATGACACCAGCAGCCAGAACACAGTAGGAGCCAGGGGGAATTCATGGGTGGAAACAGTGTGAGCACTTGGACCCCTCATTTGTAAAATACTAAAATCTGTGGCTGTGTCCAGAGGCTCCTCTGATTGCTCAAATGTCTCTTTCTGCGGTGATGTGGCAGAATCTCAGTCTGAGGTGTACAATAGAGTTTAGAGGGCTAATTTCTCATAGTCAGTGAATTAAACTGTATCTGCTTTCATGAGGTCTAGGCCATTTTTAATACATTTATTTTGGTCTTGGTTTAGAATGGATCAAGGGCTTTCTATGTCATTAATGGCTATTACAAAATTGAAATAAAATGTAATTAACTCAAAAAATAACTTTTTAAATTAAAATATTTCAATCACTAATCATAGACAATAGAGAAAAAATGAGTAGATGAGAATTTTCCACGAGAATAATTTAAATGACATTAGTCCTAGCTAAAAAAAATTGGTTGTGAGGAAGTAACAATAAAAACTGCATCATAAGGTTCCTCTGTGACATCATGGGTCTCACAGACATCATGGGTCTCACAGAGACATGACAAACAGGAGAACATGAAATCATCTAATAGAATTGACACTGTTCCCTCATATCATCTATCATCTCTCTCTCTCTCTCTCTCTCTCTCTCTCTCCCCTCTCTTTCTTCTCTCCCCACACACACACCTCCCCTCTCACCTGACATACATATATCCGAGTCTCTTTACCAAGGAAAAGTGTAATGTGAGGAATAGGAACAGAAGAATAGGGGAAAGAGAGTGCAAGGAGACTCAGGAAACAAGGAGAAACAAGAACTGTTGCTTGAGTGATCTTTATCCTTTTGGTTGTGGCATCACTAGTAAATAGTGATCTTCAAATTCATTGAAATCGAAAAAGGTAGAAGTGGGCACCCTTTAACTGTTTCCACTCAGAACTTTCATGCATGACTTCAGCTCATAGTTGACTAGCCAGAATGAGTCATATGCCCTTAATTGCAAAGAAAACTGGGAAGTATAGAGAAATACAAGGAGAATGGCAAGCCCCAACTGGGTTTGCTATAAATATCTATTACCATTGGCTATACTTCCAATATCTCTTTGACCTAGTTTCTTGTTAATTCATTTATCTCCATAAAATGTATCAACAACTAAGGCAGGATATAGAAGGAGTTCCTGGTCTGGAAATAACCACTGATACTATGATATGGAGTAAACATATCATTTGCTGTCAGTGTCTCTGCATTTATGTTGGATCTGGATCAAGTAACATTGAAATTGTTAAGAGATGGTTCCAACGAGTGCTCAATTATCAAAAACCTTTTCCATTTCACTTGAAAGTATCTGCTGTTTTCACTAGGCAGGAAGACTAGCAAAGAGGCTGCCAGTACAACTTGATCAAAAGAAGGATGAAATCCCTAACAAGGGCATGCTGGAGTGTGTGTGTGTGTGTGTGTGTGTGTGTGTGTGTGTGTGTGTTTAAGAGAAAGTCCTACTGTGTTCTGTGTCAGCCTTCTTCATGAAAGATGGGTGGCTGTGATGCTTTCCAGGCTGTGATACCTGGCCCTACTAAGCAACTTCAGAGCATCCAATGTCGTCAACACACAATAAAAATTACCAGAAAAAAAATAATCTGTCACTGCTTGTCACTTCTATCCTACCACAAATGCCACCCCTCATATACTATAAGGCATTGTAAATAGCAAAGGAGGCTGGAAAGACATAAATTATGGGGTTCATGTGACTTTTGGTCATTCGAATTTCTTCTTTGAGGAAGTCTCTGTTCATTTCTTCTCCCCATTTTTTGATAGGATTAGGTGGGTTTTTTTTTTGTAAATTTCTACCAGTGCCTTGTATTTCTTTGATATTAATGCCTTATCAAATGGGTATTGGGTGAATAGCTTTTGCAATTCCATGGGCTGTCTTTGTATCTTGGTCATTGTTTCTTTTAAGGTACAGAAATCCCATTTGTTAATCTTTGCTTCCACTTGCTTGGTCAGCAGTGTTTCATCTTTGAAGATACCTTGAGTTTCAGTGTCATAGAGGGTTTTGCATATGTTTTCATCCATGTATCTTATGGATTCAGGTCTATGTTGAGGTCTTTAATCCATTTTGATCTGACTTTTGTGCACGGCATTAGGTAGGGGTCAGAGTTCATTATTTTTACATGTGGCTGTCTAGTTTTCCCAGCAGCACTGGGAAAACTAGACAAAGAGGCTTTCCTTACTCCACTTCAGATTTCTTGCTCCCTTATCAAAGATTAGGTGATTATATATTTTAATGTCTGTGTCAACTCTATTCCATTGGTCTGCAGATCTGTATTTATTCCAATACCATGCTGTTTTAGTTATTACTGCTTTGTAGTAAAGTACTAATCATCAGGGAGACACAAATCAAAACAACAATGAGATAAAATGTCACGCTACTGAGAAAGAACCTGAGTGTCTGAGAACAGACGTATAGAAAAAGAAACTATGGTACATATACACAAATGGAATACTAAACAGCTGTTATGAAAAATGAGGTCATGAAATTTGTCTATAAATGTATAGACTTGTAAAGTAGAGTGAAATGAGTCAGGAGAGGGACATATATACAATGAATGCATTCATTTGGGATATTTAAAAAAAAAACCTATAAAATCAATATTCAAGGCCAGGAAAAATGGCCAGGAGGACTGGTCAATGGTGGGTCAATGGTGTGGGAGATGGAGGATAGTTAAGATAAAGGAGGGTTCATTATGACAATACTAGGTGGCAATGATCACTCTGAACAAGAACTGAGTGTTGAAAGCAGGTAAAGGGATATAGGTGATAACCTTTCAGCATCTGTATCACAAATCATAATGTCTAAAATGAGAGAGAAAGAGAGAGAGGAGGAGAGAGAGAGAGAGGCAGAGAGAGGAGAGGTGCCTGCCATAGAGGCAGGCTGGGGTGGGAAGTGGCTTGAAGGGGTGGAAGGAAAACTGGAGACACTGGAGCAGGGAAATTACACTGGTGGAAGGTTGGGTGTTGTAACACTGTATGATTGAAACACAATCATGAACAATTTTGTAATGCTCTATCTCACATTGATTCAATAAAAATAAAAATTAAAAAAATTATGGGTTCTCTGCTTCCTACCAAGCCTAATAAATTTGGACACCAGAACTGTGGCTAAGTACATAGAGAGGAAATATGAGGCCCTGTTGATTCTCTTCAGTGCCTGTACTTGTACAATCCAGACTGGGGGGAAGAATTACTCAGATGGGCAGTTAATGTTCTATTTGATGACCTACTGGGTCAACAGTAGGCAGATTATAAATGACCTGCCCTAATTTCAGAAGGCGATTCTGAAAGATTGACCAGTTGCATTTGCCACCACTCTGTCCTTCCTTCTTCCTCACTATCCCCTCTCCCCCCCCCCACATACACACCATCCCACTCTCTAAAAGAAGCTGTAGCATGTAGCACATTAAGTATCTACCTCTAGTTCTACTCGTTTGGGGAACTCAGGTCAAGATGCTTGTTTCTTAATTTAGGCACAATGTCTAAGATCAAAAACCACCATGCAGCAAAAAAGCCACAGTGCAAACATGTTTGGTCTAGGATCTCAAAATTGTTGCTACGTAACTTATAAGAAAGAACCAAATCATTCCATTTGCAGCAATATGGGGAGAGCAAGAAGATTATCATGCCTAGTGAAGTCAGACAGAAGAAAAGGAACAGCTACAAAGTGATCACTCTCATATGTGTGACTTAAAGATACATAGCAAGGCAGCAACAAAGATCTAAACAGGATATGGGGGGGGCAGGGACTCATACATATAATTGAGTTGGGTGGTGGGTGAGAGGGCAGGGAGGAATATGGGTCCACTGGTGATGGGTATGGTGTTGGAATTATGTCCATGAGAAACCATTAATAATATTGTAAGCCAAAATAAACATAAAAATTTTAATAAATTAATTTTTAAAAAAGATTGATGTTTTCATCCAAAAGAACAAAAACAACTGATGTTGGAGTGGATGTGGGGAGAAAGGGACTCTCCTTCACTGCTGGTGGGAATGCCGACTGGTCCAGCCTTTTTGGAAAACAATATGGAAGTTTCTCAAAAAACTAGAAATCAAGCTCCCATTTGATCCAGCAATACCACTTCTGGCAATATATCCAGGAGATGGAAAAAACTACAGTAGAAATGACATCTGCATTTGTATGTTTATATCAGCTCTACTTACAATAGCCAGAATCTGGAAAACACCCGAGTGCCTGAGAACAGATGACTGGTTAAAGAAACTCTGGTATATCTACACAATGGAATACTATGCAGCTGTTAGAAAAAATGAAACCATAAAATTTGCATATAAGTGGATCAACATAGAGAGTATGTGAAGTGAAATGAGTCAGAATGAGAGGGACAGAGAATGACTGCACTGATTTATGGAATATAAAGTAACATAATAGCAGACTAACACCTAAGAACAGTATAAATAAGGGTCAGGAGCTTGGAAGCCCATCTCATGCGCTGGGGCGGGGGAAGATAACTGAGATGGAGAAGGGAGCACTAAGTAAATGATAGTTGGAGGGATCACTCAGGATAGTAGATGTGTGCTGAAAGTAGACTATGGACCAAACATGATGGCCGCTTGATACCTGTATTGCAAACCATAACACCCAAAAGGACAGAGAGAGTAAGAGGAAATGTGCCTGCCACAGAGGCAGGGGGTGGGAAAGGGTGGGGGTGGGGGGAGGGATATTGGGAACATTGGTGGTAGAGAATGGGCACTGGTGGAGGGATGGGTACTTGAACATTGTTTGACTGGAATGCAATCATGAAAGTTTGTAAGCCTGTAACTGTATCTCATGGTGATTCATTAAAACAATAATAATTAATTAAGATTGTTGCTTCATAGAAACTTCCCACACCAATCCATGACCCATTAAAGAGAAAAACCAAGATTCAGTTCTGGCCCCTTTATCACCATTCCTTACAATCAGAACTTTAATACAGAGAACTTCGCTCTAATTTTTTGTCTTTTACTATGAGAAATTAGAAGCTTAGGGAAATACTTAGATCATTTCACCCCTGGCCTAACTCAGAATTTTGAAAATAAATGTGCTTCTGTTTATTTTTTTAGGGTAGGAATGCTTAAGAAGATAGTGAGTGGGGGTTGCAGCTATAGTAGAGGGGATAGGGCATTTGCCTTGCACATTGCTGACCTGGGTTCAATTCCTGGCATTCAATATGATCCCCTGAGCACCGCCAGGAGTAATTCCTGGGTGCAAAGCCAGGAGTAACCCCTAAGAATCTCCATGTGTGACACAAAAAGATATATATATATGTATATATATTCAGCAATACATACATATACATATAAATATACATATAGTGAGCAAGATGTGAGTGTACGTACTTAACCTTCCTCTGCTAGCTGGTGTCCAATACAAAACTTTTGTTCCCATTGTTCAGTCAAACATTCACTCTCCAAGACACCTACAAGAACATCTTCAGATGTGCCTTTATAAGAACTCCTTGGAGCTATGGTGATATTGGGACAAATACTGAAGTCTATTGTCTCAAGCATGATGGTTTACAATTCCATGCAGATTATTACCAGACCAATGTGGCACACCAAATGCAGTCTCTTGGCACTGGGGTGTATTTTCAAGTCATTTATCATACTTCAGTAGCTGGCCTGCACCTGAAATATAATGTAGCTAAATCATGTGCTAGAGATTAAGAGTGCATTTCCCCCCGTTTTAACATTCTTAAGGACATTGAATTACAGCTAAAGGCAATGTGCTGGGTGGTTACCCTTGAAAGGGGCTAGGGTCCCAACATTGGAAAGGAGACAAGGATCAGTCTTTTCGTGTCCGTGGTCGTTAGACTCCTCGAATACTTTAGATCAATGATTTTCAACTGTTATTCCACAGGGGCACAGGGATATCCTGGTGATCCAGAAAGAGGTTACTGTTGCTTAGCTGTAACTGCTACTGTAGACCAGTGCTGCTTTTACAGACGTAAGAAGACATATAAACCACTACTGTAGATCAGGGCTTTTGAAATATTTTGCACTCAGGACCTCTTTTTGCCATGAAATTGTTGTGTGATCTTGACTAAGAAGTGTATAAAATAGGTCTACAAATCAAACAATAATAAATCACAGGGAAATTTATTCTGAAACCAAGTTTTAAAAAATTTACACAGCTTTATACAAACTGACAACCTCATGCACTGGGCTAGGATCTAGACCACTTCCAGATACCTCGGGCCTCTAAGGTTCCTAGCCATCTGGAGTTGGTTACAACATGCTGCTTCCTGTCCTCCAGGGTCAAGCGGGGATCCACAGGATAGAGGACAAGACTCATGAGGACTGCCTTAAGATCTGGAAGCGTAACGTGTATTATCTCCTCTTCTCCTTCTTCTTCTTCCCAGCCCTCCAACATTACAGAGAAGACAAGCTTCACCAAAGAATACAGCACAGGTTCAGAGGAAATAAGAGATCAAGAGAAGCTATCAAAACGTCAGGCTGCAATTATGCCAAGGTAGACACTGCAGAAGTGGTTCTTGGACTTCCCCTGTGTCACATTTTGGGTGGGGAGGCAAAGGGGTGTTGGTTGGGTCTCACCAGGTAATGCTCAGGACGTACTCCTGGCTCTGTGCTCAGAAATCACTCCTGTCAGGGCTTTGGAGACCAGGTGTGGTGCCAGAGATCACACCTCGGTCAGCTGCATGCGATTGCAAGGGCCTTAATATTACCCTGTACTCTTTGCTCCTAACTTTCCACTCCATGTGCTTTTTCCTTCTGCAGTCAAACTCCTTTTAAGATTCTGTCAAAAGGAAACAAATTTGGAAAGAAAAAGTGTTCCTAATGGGTAAATAAAAGAGAATTAACTTTATTGGTGTTAAAACAGTAGGACTGGAAGCAGAGACCAAGTGGTGTGGGAGCAAGAGAACTGGGAGAAAAGCCACTTGAGTCTATTCCATTGTTTCCCAAGGAGATGTCTGTGTGCACCCCCAGACCTCTTGCAACTGCACAATTCTCATCTCTGGGAATGAGGGTATTAGAGATCTTTAACTTATATTAGAGATCTTTAACTCGGTTGTTATAAAGAATAACACTTCTTATGTAATACACTTTTAATTTTAAAGATTCCAGTCTTGTTAAATTAAAATAAAAAAAAAACTATTTGGGGCTGGAGAGATACTATGGGGTGGGGGTTGCTTGCCTTGCATATGACTAACCTGGGTTTAATCCCTGGCATCCATTATGGTCCCCCAAGTCCACTAGAAGTGATCCCTGAGCAAAGAGCCAGAAGTAAGACCTCAGCACCATTGAGTATAGCCACCCACCCACCCCAAATAAAAGAAGAGAATAAAGGAAATCTGAAAACCTGTTGGTCTAATAATTGCTAAGTCTGACTCAAAATGCCCAAGATTAGTCATCTTTTGTGCTCTACATCCTCACTCCCCTGCAGTAAATAACATCCCGAGTACACCAGATACAAGCCATATAGATAATGAATCTTAAGGTTGTAAAATGAGACTCAAACTTTAGAACTGCTATTCTATTCTTGCAGAAGATGGAAAATGTCTGTGCCACAGTTAGTGACAGTTGATAATAAAATGTAGCCATGTGGGAACTGTCCTTGATAAACAGAAAAAGAGAACATATGGAAGAATTCTGTCCCAGTTCATACATCCTGAATTTGCATAGGAGGAAAAGAGAGCCCTTTACACAGCTCTAAAGCTGAGATCCTATTTGCTCTCCAAGAAAATTCCTCAGTCCACTGAAAATCTTCCTACATCTGGGCTTTCCTAACTGGACTCATGCCAACAGGTCATGAAGCCATCCCCAAGACTGAGGGTCAAGGGTCTCAGGACTCTATGAATCTCTAACACCTTCTGTGGTCCAAGCCACCTGGTCTGTAGTACTCTCTTGTAGCAGCCCCAGCAAGCTAATAGAGATGACGAGGGCAGGATGTCCCAAGTGCTGTGCCCAGATGGCAGAAAGACAATGTTTGCAGGTTTGAGGCAGTGTGTGTTGAGCAAAGCCAGCATTTCTGAGTTTTACCAATTTGTTTAGTCTTGCCTTTTCATAAAAACTGTGTATCGGGCCTGACCTGATGATGGTGAGTGTTCACTAGCCTGGGGATGTCTGGGAAGGGGAGAGAGAGATTATTACTCTGGAGAGTTACAGAATGCATATGCCTGAATAGGAGGTGAGCAAAGTAAGTTTTCTTCAGTATTATTACAGTTTTGTGAATAATTCTGCATCTACTGTTGGTTGCTGTTCTGGCCCAGGCACTGACATTACAGTAGGGGAAAGGAGGAGAAAAGAGAAAACTAAGATTCAATTCCTAATCTGCAATTCACAGTCTAGTTGCAAAGGCGAGATGGACTCAGTTGAAAGAGCAGCTTAATCAAAGCAAGGGGAAATATGATTCCACATGATTTTATGTTGTTAGTAGTGGTGGTACTTCATAAACGAGCTTGGACCACTAAGTCTGAAGGAAGGATTCCGATCAGTTCAGGAGCTCTTCTTTGAGATTAATGCTCAGGCTGACTCGTCACATCTCCTTCTGCTCCTCCTCCCTGAGATGCAAGTTCCTCAGAACATGTGGCTGTGAGAATCACTGTCATATTGTGAGCTCTTCCTGAAGAAATGGAACCAATCCCTCTGCTTTCCACATATGATGTTAATGTTCTTCTAACATGTTTTTTTGAACGTTTTCAATCCTGACATTTTAATAAAATTTACATTTGTTTTCGATGAGCCCTTCCTGGTTGTGAAATGTTAGAATGGTTGGTTTGTATTTCATTAACTCTCCCCTCAAGCTCATTGAGATTTCTGGTTTGCCTAGGGACCATGGACATGCGCCAGGGAGGTAAATATTAGTGTGACTGACCCTTTCTAGTAAGGGTCAGAGGAGAGTTCTCGGTGTGGTGTAAAAAGCAGGTTTGACTGACAGAAAGAGGGAGTAAAGGGTAAAACATGTAGAGATGGCAGGCTCCAGAAGTGACAGGGCTTGCCTGGAACATACTGGGACTTCCAGGAAGTAAGGGACATTTAAAAAAAATCCATTACCCCTCAACTTCTGTGTCAATCACTTCTGAATGAGAACTGGAATGAACTGAGGGAACATGAACAATTACATTTGGGGACTCTAAGGGACATACATGAGTCTGGACACAAAATCCAGGGAGAACTCTAACATCTGCTCCACTTGTCTCTGTGCCCAGTGTAGGATTCCATGAGGCCAATTGGCAAATTTGTTATTTCCTTTGGCAGCAAGGAGCATCTTCAGTAAACTCAATTCACTTTAACTTCCCTCCCCCTTTTCCTAAGTTGTTTTTTGGGCTTTGTTTTCTTTCTAGTCAGATTTTCCTCAGTGTCACCCCAATCCTGCAGAATGGGCTTCTACTCACAAAGAAGGAATGATTGCAGTTGCAGAGAAGATTCTGGGAGTTGGGAAAAATGAATTCTGGGTACAAGAAAAAGAACAAAAAGCATGACACATTCTGGACACATTATTATTAGTTAGAAACAGATACAGGTGTTTTACATACCTGTGAATTGGTTTTGTTGTTGTTGTTGTTGTTGCTTTAGGGCCACACCTGGCGGTGCTCAGGGATCACTCCTGGCAGGTCTCGGGGAATCATAAGGGGTGCCAGAGATCGAATGTGGGTCAGTCGTGTGCAAGGCAAGCATTATGCCCATCTGTACTATCTCTCTGGTACCCAACTTGTGAATTCAATCGCCATGAAACTCCTGTTGGAGCTGTCTAAATCCCTCCAGACTCTAACTGGTGCAGGGAGACACTAGTGAGCTGTAACACTTTAGAGGTCATCTCTACCTCAATTGTCAATTCCTTACAAATAATCGAGATACACAGAGCTGCTTTTATGCTACTTAGGATTAAGTTGTGCTTCCCGCCCGCCCCCCCCCCCCCTTCGGTTTCAGTCCTAGGCTTAGTATTGGTCTACTGGTTTTTTAAAATTCTCCAACAAGTCTGACAACCTGTGATGTCTTCAGGCAAATCCCTTCTTAGAGCAGAGTCTTCAGGAGTGCTGGCTGGTATTTAGTTAGTCTTTACGCCTCCCTCTGCTAAGCAAAATCTTAGCATACTTCTCCTCAGACAACAAACACTAGTCATATTTAAATGTATCATTGTCTATAAACTATAAGCCAGCAATCTATGAATTATTGCATTAAGATACATAACCCCTATTTATAATACAAACAGAAAATTAAGGCTAGTTGAAGAGTGATTCATTAGAAGAATTTTAATATTTTCTCTCCTCTAGTTCATTTATTGTTGTTGTTGTTGTTGCTGCTGCTGTTTTCTTGGAAACAGACATATGGAAACACTTAATCTTGTTTTAGCCAGTGCTTCTAGGCTCTTGGTCTGATGCTCAGAAGAACAGTCATGGGAAGAGAAACTGGGAAGATGAAGACATGAAGAAATACAGTGCGACTCACACCAAGGGTTTTCTTGCTTTTTGCTTGAATCTGATGATTTCTAAAAGCATTTACACCCTACTTTTTGGTTTTGTGTTGCTTTTTTGTGTCCATTATTGTCCTTGCTACTACTCTTTCTGTTATCCTGCTATACAGGGCAAGCTGGGCCACCCCCATCATGGCCTTTTCCTATGTATCTAAAAGGAAACATCAACTGACAAGATGACTGTGTTTTTCTTCAAGGTAATGACCTTATAACATATGCGATACCACAGAGGAGTGGTTCCCTTTGTCCAATGCTGTGGTGCCTAATGAGAAGCCTTGCATACAGAAGACATTACATAAATGAGCATATGTGAACGTTGGTTGAATTGCTAAATATGTGTGAATTCTATCTTTCTAAATTGATTCATATTTTAAAGACACAGGGAGAAGGGGCAGACACATAGCTCAAAGGGGTAAAACACAAACTTTGCATGCATGAGGCTCCAAGTTTGAATTCCAGCAGTCTTCCCCAGATGACCCCTGAGCACTGCTAGGTATAGCTACGGTGGCTCCCAAGCACCACAAGGCCTGAACACTGACCCCCAGATCCATAATTCTCGACCAAGTATACCCCAGAGCAGTCCCTGGTTCTCAAGCACTACTGTGGAGGGTTCTCTAATAACAGGGACCTCAGGGATAGGCCAGTGGTAGAATGCTCGCCTTGCAAGTTCAAAGTTGGCAAAGCAGTGAATTCAATCACCAGCCCCAACCCCCACACCACAGCGTTAACCCACTGGCTTTGCTGTTTGGTATCCTTGGCATTACAATAAAGTGTGCGATCTCTGGCACAGTGAAACCAAGTATGTGAACATCACAACCCAAGCTTTCAAGAACCACAAAATGTCCCCTGGTTATCACAGAAACAACCACAAAGAGAAGGGAGGAAAAAACAAAAGGGGGAGGACAGAAATATGGGGAACACACTGAAAGGAATATAGAACAGGATCATTTTGCAAATTTAATAGCTACCTCCTGACCAAGTTGATCGAATTTTCTTAAAATCTCTTCTCATTTGCTTCATGGGGTCATTGGATTTAGTGATGTTGTGCTAAAATGTGCTAAAATGTGAAGATTTTAGAACCTAGCAGGCCCAGTAACATCTCCATTGTGAGACTTTGTTGTTACTGTGTTTGGCATATCGAATACGTCACGGGTAGCTTGCCAGGCTTTGCCATGCGGGTGAGATACTCTCAGTAGCTGCCGGGCTCTCCGAGACAGGTGGAGGAATTGAACTCGGGTCAGCCAAGGCAAATGCCCTACCCCTGTGCTATCACTCCAGCCCATTTTAGAACCTATCTCCAATTAAAGTTGTTTTAAAAATGTAGAGTTCTGGACACTTATTCTGCTTTGAGGGATGGGAAGAGAGATTCTTCTCATTTTTTAAAAAATTTAAAACCTGTTATTTCCACTATATTTACCAGAGGTGACAATTAATCACAGAACTCACAACAGTGTTCTGCTACTAATGAAAACTGTTGTGTACTCTAGATAAGCTTCATCTTGGCTACAACTGAACTGAGCTCTGCCAGACTGGAATGGGAGCAATTGGGCATTCTTCTTCCCAGTAATGAGTAAAGGCAGAAGATGTTATGTATATGAGAAGCTAAATCATGCAATTAAGATGCTTGTGTGTATATATAAGAGAAGAAGGGAGAGAAAGAGGAGAAAGTGGAGAAAAAAGGAGAGACAGAAAGAGAGAGAGATCCTACGGGGGGGGGAGAATTAAGAACATGTTTTGTTTTTATGGTTTTGATTATGTAACTGGCTCAAACATACTGAGGGGCTGTGCTGATTGAGAAAGCCTTATCTTGGGTCAAATGTCCTTCAAATACTTGGCTACAACTGAATAATACAACTGAATATTTAAATAAAATAGCAATATCAAAGCAAAATATTATCAGAATAAAAAGTTCTTGATAATTGGCACTTTCTCTCTCCAACTCCCTCATTTCAAAAACATATTGGGGGCCAGAATGTGGCCTAAGTGACATAGGTCATGCCTTGCATGTAGAATGCAGTGTTCAAGGTCCATCTGCATAAGACGGACCTTGAGCACTGCCAGATGTGGTTTTAGTGGCCGATGGGGCACCTCTGGGCCAAGTGCCCTAAACAATAAAAAAAATTATAAGTACAGAGGTCATATAGTAAGTATACAGTGAAAGTGAATGCCTTGCATGTGGGCCAACCTAAGTTTGATCCCAGGTCTACTGGGCATCATGAGTACAGTCCAGGAGGCCTTTGACTATCACTAGGTAATCTCTGCACCACAGTATCCAAGAAGCACTGCAATCTGGGGCCGTGATATTAACTGACAGCCAATCAAACTGAGAATTTCAAGGAGGATGTTCCAGATGTCCTGAGATTTGCTTGAGGGGACCACTCTAAAATAAAAAATATGGTGATTTTAAGAATCTAGTAGAGATCCCACATCCCCTGCCATGTAAGTTCAGCCACTGGCCCAGCTTGACAGACTCATGATTAAATTCACAGGTTCACTGGTCTTCCAGCTGAAAACTCTGGGGCACCCTTGGGATGGGGGCAGGTTGAATCTCCACTCTGCCCAAGCTCCAGCAACTGCATCCACAACCCACATCTGTCACCATGCCAACAGCCTAATTATACTGCTTCATGAATAATGTCTGCAGAGATGACAAACTGCTGAAAATTCCAGGTAGGCTGGTTCTATAAACTGAGAACTCTAGAGTCTTATGGGAGTAGGGGTGAGTGGCTTTCCCCATTCCCACTTCCAAATGCCCCATATCCCACAAGCCCACAACTACTGCCATGTAAATTCACAGCCCAGGTACATACCCTGGAGTTTATGGAGCACACAGCTGCATTTGTGTCTGCAACAGCTCCAAATTCTACAATACTGACATCCCAGCAGGAGCACACCGAATTGATGTGAAAGTAACATAGAAGCCAACTATACTCAATAAAAACAGAAGAACCAACTACCACAAACAGCTTAATAAACCCTCAGACATGACCCCATGGTGAGATAAAACAATTTGCACAAATTTTCTTCTACTGAAGTATTTTTTTTGTAATTTCATTAGCCATTTAGTCACAACAAGCAATATGAAATACATCAGTTTTTGCCTACTAAGGGGGAACATGGGTAAAATGGGGACAACGATGTAGAGGTCATATTGGTGGTAGAATTGGTTTGGAATACTGAATGCTTGTAACATGTGTATTATGAACATTTTTGTAAACAAGTGTTTAAAGAAAAAAGAGTAAAAGAAAGAATCAAATAGAAATACAGTGTTACTAATAATTAAAGTAGTTCAAAAATTGTCACAAACTCCATTATTAACATATATAAAATGTGATGAATGGCATTATAGTCATAGTAAATATATGAGAGAAGAATTGATGGAAGAACAGATGTAAGCAAGAAAGAAAATATTTATGGGTTTTAGAGTTTTAAAAGGTATTCTTAAATTTTATAATAGTTTCAGATTTACAGAAAAGCCACAAAGGTCATAGAAGGCCCCTTACTCCAAGTCTTTGGTTGTCCGTATTAATATCTCACATTATTATATTTGTCAAAACTAAAGAACCAATATTGATGCATTGTTAGCTAGGTTTATCCATTCCTTTCCATGCTCTAGCCTTTGGATGGAGGGCAAAATACGTAGCACATACTTAAGAATAGGAAGTTATATCTTATGTACTTGGCAATATAACGCTTATAGAAATTATTTAAAATTCTTTTGTGCCACACCCAAAAGGAGAAAGAGAACAGGGGGGAATGCCCTGCCACAGAGGCAGGGTGGGATGGGGGGATGGGGGGTGGGAGGGATACTGGGACCCGTGGTGGTGGAGAAGGGCACTGGTGGAGGGATGGGTGTTTGATCATTGTACAATTGAAACCCAAGCACAAAAATTTGTAAATCTACAACTGTACCTCATGGTGTTTCACAAACAAAAATTTTTAAAAAATGTAAATGATGGAGAATGGGCACTGGTGGAGGGATGGGTACTGGATCATTGTATAACTGAAACCCAAACACAAAAATTTGTAAGTCTACAATTGTACCTCATGGTGTTTAACTAATAAAAATTTAAAAATAAGTGGCAAAAATAAAACAAAAAAATTCTTTTGTGCCAATGATTTAACTATTCTATTTTACTTACTCATTTGTGTATGAACTAGAAGCTATTTATGATGCACTTTGGGTTATAATCTAATACTGTTTTATCTTGTTGCTCAAGTTGGGAAGCTCTTTCAATTGGCTTCGGGGGGGGGGCCTTAGATATGAACCCACTGTCTTCGGTTTTGGGGATTTTTTTCATTTCCTTTATTATGGTTCCACAAGAAATTCCAGACTCATCTTATAAATACCCTGCCTCTGCTTGGAATCAGTCATTTCTTCAATAAGCCTGTTTCCTTTATTGAAAAGAGCTGGGTGTTGAATGTGCTCATTGCTACAAGATTGTGGAACTTTTTGTGTGTGTGTGGAGACTCTCTTTGTAGACAGGAAAAAATACGTATGCGCATGTGTTTATAATAGCCAGTTACAAATATGTGTCTACAAATATTTCCATCTATATCACTCTGTATCAAAACCATGCTAAAACGTGAGTTCAAAGTAATGTCTGCAATTCTAACCTTGGAGATAGGCAGCAGTCAGTACTGAAAAAAAAATTTACTTCCCTCTTTATACATAGATTACTTTTCCTAAACATTCTGCTTATCTTTGAAATCCAGTAACTTCATCATAATTTTTATCAGAATGCATCATTCTGCCTTTACAGTTTCTGAGAAAAAATTAGGAAGTTCCTTTTTCCCAACTCCCGGGCTCAGAACTGTGTTGGTAGCTCCAGTCCTGAGGAAAGCTGTTCTCTTTAGCAGCTCCTCATGTATATCCAGAGGGAACTTCTCCTGGCCCCAAATATCAATCCAACCAACCTTCAGAAACCTTCAATTCGTCAGAAACCAACCTCTAGTTGCATATTCTTAGTCGGTTCCATACAGTGACAATTTCAGGCTCTTTTGAAGCCCTTTTCCAGACTTATCTTCCCTTACTGTCAGATGATCTCTCCTACCTAGGCTTCTCATATTTCTGGTGAATTAGGCTTGTGTTTTAGTACATTTTGGTCTGCTAGAACTCACGGGTTGTTTTAATAACAACAGAAATGGCATCTGTATGTCTAAATCAAGTGAGGGGACTTTTACATGTCACAGACATTTTTTTATATTCTCAAAAGATAGAAGAATCAAACAAGTTCTCTCTAGTGAAAAGAAGACACATCCCATTCACAAGAGCTCCAGTTTCATGACCAAATCATGCCCAAAGAATTAGACTTAAACAAAGAAGTTTGAGGTGAGGGCACAACAATTCACCTCAAAGTCTGTGATAAGTAAGCTACATTTAATAGAACTTCACTAATGTGAAAAGTGTTTGGTGAAATGTGCAAGAGATCTTGGCATATTCCAGACTGATGCACTCGGTTAACAAACCACACCTACCCTACACAGCGATTGATCTGGTCACTAAAATCCACGTCCTTGAGTTATTAGATTTGACTATAGTCAAATTTAAAGGACACCTAAAAGTCTTTGGAGTAGGACACAGATAGCCCTAGTCCTTTGAAAACTGAAAGATAATGCCTTCCAAATTACTAAATTGTCACTAGCATATTTCACTCTAAAAGTATTTGCCAGTGTGCTGAATTCTTTATATTCCACTGTAAAGCACTAGAAAGTAGCTCAAGAATAAAATAGTTAAGTAACCAATTTCTATTGTTTCTACAAATAACTGAAATAACTGCTGTAAAATGAACCATCTGTTTAGGAAATGGCATTGAATTAAAGACAACATGGCACAACTTTCTAAGGGAGATCCAGGCCTGCTCCCAGCAATGGTCCATTGGGGGAGCAGGAAGTGGGACAAATAATAGAGGAAGTGGTGATGCTTAGTGTTAATAGGTGGAATGTGAAAATAATCTAATTAAACCTTTACATTTGGGGATCTTGGGGGAAAAAATATTGCCATGTATTGTAATTCCAGAATACTTGGTTTTGTGGTTTGGGTATTATTGTCTCTTCTATTTTCATACAAACATGAACTCTAAGAGACTAGCACACATCAAAAAGAACAAGAACAACTGTGCTGGCACAGATGCGTGGAGAAAGGGACTCGCATTTACTGCTGGTGGGAATGCTGACTGTTCCAGTCTTTCTAGAAAATATGGACATTTCTAAAAAATTTAGGAATTGGGCTTCTACTGACCTGGCAACTCCACATCTTGTCATGTACCCTAAGGGCCCAAAAACACAATGGAGAAAAGACATTTACACTCCTATGTTCTTTGCAGTATTGTCCACAATAGCTAAAAATCTGGAAGCAACTCAAGTGTCCAAGAATAGATGACCAGATAAAGAAACTATGATACATATACATAATGGGGAATATTGCTTGGCCAATAGTCATGAAATTTGCCACGACATGGAGGGACATGGAGAGCATCATGCTGAGTGAAGTTAGAGGGAGAGAGACCCACACAGAATGATCTCTTTCATATGCAGGGTAAAAAGAAACACAGTGGTGGAATAATAAATACCCAATGACAATAAAAACGGAGAACATGAGAACTGGTGTTCAGTAGAAAACATGCCACTCAAGAGGGCTGGGGGATAAGACAGGGAGGGGGCAATGTCTTTGGTAGTGGCAAGCGTTCAACTGGGAGGAGGAGGTTGTGCTAAAAGTGGTGAAGTGTTAGGTATGAAATCCAACAGTTCTGTAAACCATGGTGCAAAAACATATACCAAAAAATAAATAAAAATGAAGTGCCTCTTGTAGAAGCAGACTGGTAGGTGGGTGGGTGGGAGGCTAATGGGGGTCAGAGGGGTGGCATTGGTAGAGAAGTGGACACTGAAGAGTTTGGTGCTGAAACACTGTATGCCTGAAACTCAATCATGAAAATAACTTTGTAATTTCACAGTGACTAAACTAGAAACAAAACAATAAACACACTAAACGCCTCTAGGAAGAGAAAGAAAAATTACAAGGAGGAGTTTTATGTATAATTCAAAATCCTGCTGTCTGAAACTAAGGCAATCCTGCTGTGGAAAATACTCTGATCTTAATTTCTGTGTAGCAATATATACTCTCTAGTCCTTGGGAGAAACTCAAGTAGTGTTAAGGAGAGGTCTTAGCAAACCTCAAGAGCTTGCATAATTAGGAAGATGCCTGCAAGAGAAGAATATTCCAAGAAATAATCCCTACTGGAGAGACAGTACAATATGTATGGCACTTGCCTTGCATGTGGCAAACCCAGTTAAAACCCCTGGTACTATATACAGTCCCCTGAGCATGGCCAGTGGTCACTCCTAAGCATAGAGCCAGAAATCGCCCCCCTGAGGAACAACAGGTAAAGAAAAAAGAGAGAAGGTGGGAAGGAGGGAGGGAAAGATGAGGAAGGAATGAAGGGAGGGAGGGAGGGATGGAGGGAGGGAGGGAAAAGGGAGACAGGCAGGCAGGCAGGCAGGCGGGGAAAATTATTGTTACCTAACAAGTCAGGCACCTTGTATTTCTGTCTCCCTCTAAAGCAAAGGTAAAATAAATTTGGGAATCAGAAATATAGCTCAGTGGTATAGTGTGAGGCCCCCAGTTCAATCACCAGCACTAAAAATAGTAATAGAAAACAAAAAAAATTGAGATGGGGGTGGCTTTGGGGCCACACCTAGCAGTGCTCAGGGCTTACTTCTGGCTCTGCACTCGGGCATCACTCCTGGTGAGTCTTGCAGGAAAACAAGAAAAGTGCCCTACCTGCTGTACTATCATTCCAGCCCAATAATTTAAATTCTAACTCACAATTTCACTGAATGTTCATCTTGTTTGATACTTGACCCAGAATAGTTCAGGATTCTAGCCTGCAGGAGAGGGGGTGGATGCTTAAAGGAACTGGGTACCTGTCTTAAGGCAGAGTCAATCTAGAATTAGAAACCATGCTACCTTACTCTAAGAGGGCATGCCACTGTCCTTGAATATGCAGCACATGAGTTTCCTTCAAGAGTCAAATATTTATTTTATATTAGGTTCAAGTAAGGGTTGGAGAGCCAGGGGGGATAAGACAGGGAGAGGGCAATGTCTTTGGTAGTGGCAGTGAGAAGGAGCTTGTCTTGCACAGTTATCCCAGTTTTGGTCCAAGCATTGCCAGGAGTGATCCGTGAGCAGAGTTCGTAAGCCCTGAGCATGACTTGGTGTGGCCCAAAATGTCAAAAAAATTAAGTGAAAGCAACTTATTCTTTTATTTATTTATTCATTCATTCATTCAGTGGGGTGGAGGGGATGAGAGGCAGGGGAATGGGCTCCCAAGAGGGTTTCAGGAGGCTTGATGATCCTCTTGGCAACTTCACCAACAAGGCCAGCAATTCAACACAAGAACCTGAGGATGCAGTGCTGCTCAGGCCCCTTAGTGTCTGGGATGACCTGAGCTGGGTCAAGGGCCTCCAGAGCTGCACCCAGCAGGGCTCAGGTACCATGCTCTGCTAGGGATCACATCAGGATTGGCCATATGTGGCTTAACTATCTCTCCAGCCTGCTTTTTTTTGCGATATCAATTAATCTCTCTCTCTCTCTCTCTCTCTTCTTTCTTTCTTAGTGAGACACCATGAGGTACAGTTGTAGACTTACAAATTTTGTGCTTGGGTTTCAATTATACAATGATCAAATACCCATCCCTCCACCAGTGCCCATTTCCCACCACCACGGAGTGCCCATTTCCCACCACCACGGATCCCAGTATCCCTCCCACCCCCCATCCCCCTCTGCCTCTGTGGAAGGGCATTCCCCTCTGTTCTCTCTCTCCTTTTGGGTGTTGTGGTTTGCAAAAGAGGCATTCAGTGGCAATCATATTTGGTCTATAGTCTACTTTCAGCATGCTGCTCCCATCCTGGGAGGATCCTCCCAACACCCTTTATTTGGCGCTCCCTTCTCTATCTGAGCTCCCTTTTCCCCTAGCATGTGTGGCTGGCCTCCAAGCCATGGAGCAAAATTCCTGGTACTAATCTCGGCCACTCCTGGGTGTTAGTCTCCTATTTAGTTACTTTATGTTCCCTAAATGAATGCAATCTTTCTGCGTCTATCCCGCTCTTTCTGACTCCTTTCGCTTAACATGATACTTTCCATGTAGTACCACTTGTATGTGAATTTCATGACTTCATCTTTTCTAACAGCTACATAGTACTCTATTGTGTAAATGTACCAAAGTTTCTTTAACCAGTCATCTGTTCTTGGACACTCAGGTTTTTTCCAGATTCTGGCTATTGTAAAAAGTGCTTCAATGAACAAACAAGTGCAGATGTCACTCTGACTATACTTTTTTTGCCTCTCTGGGATATATTCCCAGGAGTGGTATTGCTGGGTCAAATGGGAGTTCGATTTCTAATTTTTTGAGAATCGTCCATACTGTTTTCCAAAAGGGCTGAACCAGTCAGCATTCCCACCAGCAGTGAAGGAGGGTCCCTTTCTCGCCACATCCACGCCAGAGCCTGTTTGGTTTTTTAAAAGAAAAACAAGAAAACAATTGATAGTGTTTATTAAAGCCAGTGAACGAGTTCAAACAACATGAAAAATGAAAGCAAGACTTTGGAGAACCTGTCACTCTAAGCTTGACAGAGAAGAGGAAATAGCGTCAGGATCTTCCTTCTGGTGACTTCCCTTTGATCTGTAGACAGGGTGTCAGGAGTGACTGCAGTGCCTCTAGTTCCAAATCTGGGGGAATATAAAGTCAGTGCTGTGTACCAGCCTGGAAGTGAGTTCTCAGGGTCCCTCTCTACTCATTCTCCTGGCTGAAAGGTTCTGACTCTGGTGTGTCTCTCCATCTTGTGTGTTTAGGCCTCCATGCCAAGGCCTGGGAGTCTGGAACCAGCCCCAAGCACAGGAGCTGCAGGTTAGTGCTGAGCTGAGGAGCTATCAGATTTCGTGGCTAGCAGTACTTGGGGGAAAATCCTGGCCTACATCAGGTCAACCCCAACCTCAAAAGTTTCAGGTTTGTCGTCTTTTTTCTCACAGAAAAGTTTCAGGAAGAGGCAAAATGGTGAAGCAAGATAGCTTTTACTGAAGCTTATTTAGAAAGATGTGAGGGGAAAGAGAGAAGTATTTAACTGAGCAAGAACACAAGCTTCTCCAGACTGAAAATAAGCAAAGAAACAGAGACAAGCATGCAAGACACTTGTTCAAGGGAGAAGGGCGTGGCAAGAGAGCCTGACTGGCTTTTAAAAATACTCCATACATATGATTTTCATGCTGTTTTCTATCTCAACATAATGTCCTAAAAGCTAATCCATGTTGCCACAAATGGGAAATTTCTTTCATTCTCAGAGATAAACACCATTTCATTGTGTGTATTGTATTTATATATTTTTTGAGAAACTTCTGTACCACTTCTAATGGCTGATGCTATTTACATTTCCACTAACAACGGACAGTTTCTCTCTTCTCCATAGCTTTGCCAACTGCTAATATAAAGGTATCCATTGGTATTTCTTGTCTTAATAAAAGTCATTTATCACAGGTGTGAACTGATATTTCATTGTAGTTTTGATTTTTAATTTCATGATTAGTCACTGCAACTGTCCTCCTGTTGTTCATCCAGTTGCTTGAGCAGGCCCATTAACATTGTGAGACTTTTTACTGTGTTTGGCATACCGAATACGTCACGGGGAGCTTGCCAGGCTTTGCCGTGTGGGCGAGATACTCTCGGTAGCTTGCTGGACTCTCCGAGAGGGGCGGAGGAATCGAACTTGGGTCGACCATGTTGGCTGTGTGCAAGGCAAACGCCCTACCCGCTGTGCTATTGCTCCAGCCCTTCATGATTAGTAAGGGTAAGCATCTTTTCATGTACCTGAAGTCATCTGTATGTCTTCTTAGGAAAAAATATCTTTATATCTTCAACCCATTTTTAAATAAGATGGATTACTTTTAAAATACTGAATTAGGTGAGCATATGCTACCGGAGCCCATATGCTGCTTATGTCCACGTGGCTGAGCACATTGGTGCCTAAGCACATGTGTCGCCCGCATCTCCCCTCTTGAGATGTGTACTTTCATACTTTCTTGCCTAATGCTGGAGTGTGTGTAGGGGCTCTCTCTGCCCTTGGAGAAGCTCAGGTTCTCTCTTGAGCACATTAGTCTCCACTCTCTCCCACTTTCTCTTTCTCCTTCCCTTCAAAATCTCCAAATAAAATGTTTTACTTAAAAAAAAATTGAATTGTGTGAATTTTTTATTTTTGGTTTTGGCAGGGCTAATTCCTGACTGTGCTTGGGATAACTCCTGATGGGCTTAGGAGGACCATATAGGGTTCAGTGGATTGAACCCGGGCTGTCCATGTACAAGGCAAACACCCTGACCCCTGCTACTATTGCTCTGCCCCCATTGTGTGGACTCTTAACATATCCTCAAAATTAACCCCTTGTCAGATATATGGCTTACTAATATTTTCTCCTCTTGGTGTTCTGTCTTTCCATTTTGGTTTTCCCTTGCTGTGCAGAAACTTTTCAGTTGATATTGTCCCTCTTGTTTATTCTTGTATGTGTCAAAGCCAAAACTTCATAACCAAGACCAATGTCAAAGAACTTATCATCTATGTTTTCCTTTAAGAGTGCTATGCTATCAGGTCTAACATTCCAGTCCTTGATCCATTTTAAATTAATATTTGACTATATAAGATAGAAGTTCAGTATCACTATTCTGCATGTGGCTGTCCAGTTTTCTTAACACCATTTGTTAGACTGTTTCTTGTCTCTCTTTGTTGACTGGGGCTCCCTGGTTAAATATTAGTTAACTGTATATATGGGAATGGGCTGGAGAGCGATAGCACAGTGGGCAGGACGTTTGCCTTGCATGCAGCTAACATGGCCGACCTGAGTTCAATTCCTCCGCCCCTCTCGGAGAGCCCGACAAGCTACCGAGAGTATCTTGCCCGCACAGCAAAGCCTGGCAAGCTACCCATGATGTATTCAATATGCCAAAAACAGTAACAACAAAGTCTCACGATGGAGATGTTACTGGGCCCACTCAAGAAAATTGATGAACAATGGGAGGACAGTTATACAGTGATATATGGGAATATAATCTATCCATTGTTGTGTATGTCGACACTTGGAACAGTGTTTTCATTTCTTTAGTTTGAAAATATAGCTTGATATCAGGAATTGTGATAGCTCTTTATTCTTTTATTGTCTTGACAATTTGGGGTTCTTTTATGGTTTCACATAAATTTTCTTTTTTTCCTAATTATGTGAAAAAAATGCCACTGAATTTGTATAGGAACTGTACTAACTGTAGATTTTAGTAACATCAATTCTTCCTATCAGTAAGCTTGTCTTCTTCAATTTCTTTCAACAGTCTTGTAATTTGTTGTGTACATTTTACACTTTTTTTTATTTATTCCTAGATATTTTGCTGGTTTTGAGCTATTGTGAATAGAATAGTCCTATTAATGACTGAATATCTTATATATTCAAATGCAACTCTTTTCTGTATGTTGATTTTACATCTTTACAACTTTATTATTTTCTATAGTCAATCACTTGAGATTTCTTTCATTTTATTTTTTTTTACATAGGAGTATTGCTATTTATTCAGCCATTGATTAGGCTGATTGAATTGGGCATGAATTCCACCTTACTTTTTTTTTTGCTTTTTGGGTCACACCCGGCGATGCACAGGGGTTACTCCTGGCTCTGTACTCAGGAGTTACTCCTGGTGGTGCTCAGGATACCATATGGGATGCTGGGAATCGAACCTAGGTCGGCCAAGTGCAAGGCAAATGCCCTACCCGTTGTGCTATCTCTCCGGCCCCCTCCACCTTACTTTTTAATTTTATTTATTGAATCACTGTGAGAGCAGTTACAAAGCTTTTGGGTTTAAGTCTTGGTCATACAATGAAACACCCGTCCCTTCACCAGTGCCCATTTTCCATTTTCCACCACAAAAACCCAGTATAACCTCCATTCCACACCCTCCCCCTACCTGTGGGGCAGATGATTTCCACATTACTCGCTCTACTTTGATTACATTCAATATTTTGACACCAGACCCACCATTATTATTTGGGATTTTACCCCAACACTAAGATCTGCCGAAAAGGCAACCATACATAGACAATTGGCTTTCTACTGCTGGTTATGAATGGCATATGATGTTGCGTGGCCACAGTAGTGGCTGCGTGATTTTGGAATTCTGAAATTTTAACAATTAAATCAGGAGGGATTTCTACCAAAACTTGCTGGGTTCTGAGATTTGTTCCTGAGTCTCTGGGATCATGGCCGTTAAGCAGCTTGATCAGGAGCCAGAGAGACCGTTTGTGGGCGGCAAATTGGGATCTCGTTAGGGTGGGGAAGGGCAGGCTGCACCCCCATCCTGTGAGGCCCAGCGTGTCTCATCACTGCAGGCCCAATCCTGACTCTCTAATGACCTCTGGAGGATGGTGGCCACCGATCCTCCAAGGGGGAGCAGATGGAGGGACAGCACCCTTTCCCCCCTGGGGTGGCCTGGCACTGGTAACCTACTGTGGGGACTGGACACATTTCTGCCAAAAGCCTGTAGGTTCCAAGAATTGTTTCTGAGTCTCTTGGATCATGGCCGTTAAGCAGCTTGATCAGGAGCCAGAGAGGCCGTTCGTGGGTGGTGACTTGAGGTCTTGTTGGGGTGAGGAGGAAAGGGCCGGCTCCTCACCCCCGTCCTGTGAGACTCCAAGTGTCTCATCACTGCGGGCCCAAACCTGACTTCAATGGCCTCTGGAAGATGGCAGCCACCAAGCCTCTAAGGGGAAGCAGGCAGAGGGACAACACCCTTTCCCCCCTGGGCTGGTCTGGCACCAATAACCCATTGTGGGGACCAGACGCATCTCTGCCAAAAGCCGCTGGGTTCCAAGATCTGAGTCTCTGGGATCATGGCTGTTAAGCAGTTCGATCAGGAACCAGAGAGGCCTTGCCTCCAATTATATAGCTGAGCTGGAGGTGGTTTGTGGGTGTGTCTCTCACATACCTAACTTTTGGCTGTTTGCTTTTAGTAAACTTTGCCCTAAGTTTTTCGGGACTGGCCAAAGGCACAGTAGCAATTTTGGGGTATCTGGAAGTCTGAAGGTGCCATCAGACTGCTGATGCACTTGCCTCACAGGTAGATTGATCTGCTGGCGGCACCATATCCCCTCTCTTGAGGTTTCGTATGGTGATTGTTTTTTACCCCATTTTATTATTGTCGTACGTCACATTCATTGACTTCCCTATGTTGAACTACCTTAATATCCCATGAATGAATTCAACCTGGTTATGGTGTATTACTAGGCAAATGTGTGTTCCCTGTCCTCATAACTCTAGGATCTGATTGTGTAAATAGAATCTTTCCTTGTACTCCTGGATGCCTGATGCATAGTATACCTGTCAAGAACTAAACACTGTACAATGACTGAATATTTAGTATATTCATTATATCTATGGGAATACTGCACCATCTTCGCAGAATATCATCTCCAAGATGGTGCCCCCAGTGTGCCTTTTATAAGGCTATTCTGCCACCCTCTATCAGTTTGGCATCTTCTGAATTTTGCAGCAAAGGATAAGCAGATCTCATGGTTCTGTATTTACTGCTACACCTCTTTGGCTGTACAGCACATTCCCTGGTCCTTTGTCCTGCTAAGTAGGATACTACATAGGCTGATCAAAAGAGAAGTGCTTACATCTAGAACATGGGTCAATTTTATTTAGTATTCACTTCCATAAGAAGGGTTACAAAGTTATTTGCTACCAAGTGGCTGCTTGATTTCTTTGAAGAAAGATGCTGTAAAGCATTTGCCTCTGTTGTTAGTAGAAAGGAAACTGGTTACAAATTGCGAAATTAGCCTTGGCTAGTAGGAGTTAACATTATTGGGCCTATGTTTGGTCTTGAGCCCTGGCTACAAATGCCAACACAACCACATTTTAACACCTTGCCAAGTCATCCTATTTTGTTGGATAACTTCTCTTCTGTAATAGCTTCTCTCAGATCACTTGATCACTTGATCACTTGACTTCCCATTAATCGTCGATTTGCTCAAGTGGGTGCCAGTAACGTCTCCATCTGTCCCTGTCACATGCTAGTGTAGCCCAATGGCGTCTGTTCCTTCTAGGAACACGAAGAGCCTCAAACCAATCGTTCATGATCTTGATGAAGAAGTCTGACCATCTGGTAGGTGGGCGGCCATGCAGTTTTTTGACATCCCGTGGAATCCAGTCGGTAACAGCTCTAGTCCAGCGGTCATCTTTAAATCTCATTACGTGACCAGTCCATCTGATTTTCGACACCTTAGCAAACGAGACAGCGTCCCTAATTCTTGATCATCGACGGATGTTGGAACTCCGGATTCTTTCTCTCATTTGAGTGAAATGTGATATTCCAAGCATAGCTCTTTCAATTCCTCTTTGCGAGACCCAAATAGCGTT
Organism: Sorex fumeus; assembly: GCF_029834395.1. Lineage (NCBI taxonomy): Eukaryota > Metazoa > Chordata > Mammalia > Eulipotyphla > Soricidae > Sorex > Sorex fumeus. Next base: position 15,702,149 of record NW_026606108.1, on the reverse strand, counting down.
CTCATCCTGTTTGCGTAGGGCCCAGGTCTCTGAGGCATATGTTAATGCAGGAAGAACAGTGGAATCAAAGAGATGTGCCCAGAGCCGGAGGTTCCTCGTCCTCTTAGCTATTTCTTCAACTCTCTTGAAGGCATTCCAAGCTGCTCTCTTCCTCCTGTGCAGCTCGGGTGCCAGGTCATCATGTTGACTTCTTGACCTAGGTACACATAGCTGTTGCATTCGGAGATGGTAGTTCTGTTGAGAGCGAATGGGTTGTCAGGAACGAGGCTGTTTCTTATAAATATTGTCTTCGTAAGATTCAGCTGTAGACCGACCTTTCCACACTCACGGTCGAAGTCGGCCAGCATTTGTGCCGCTTGGTTGATGTTTGGTAAAACAATGTCATCAGCAAAGTGGAGGTGGTGTAGTTGCCGACCATCTATCTTCACTCCCATTCCTTCCCATTCCAGTCGTCGCATGATGTTCTCGAGGGTGGCTGAAGAGTTTTGGTGAAATGGCATCACCCTGCCAAACCCCTCTCTTGACATCAATGATTACTTCTTTGTAGAATGGTGAGATCCTGGTAGTGAATCCGTAATACAGCTCACGGAGGATCTTGATGTATTGAGCTTGAATGCCCTGATTGGCTAGGGCTTCAAAGACCGCTTCCGTCTCAACAGAATCAAAGGCCTTCTTTAAATCAATGAACGTTAGTGCGGCATCTTGAACTCCCGAGAAACCTCAATGAGCTTGCTTATCGTGTGGATATGGTTGATGGAGCTGATTCCTTTGTGGAACCCGGCTTGCTCGCATGCTTGTCCTTCATCTAGTGTTCTGCCAATCCTATTTAGGATGACTCGAGTGAACAACTTGTAGAAGACAGACAATAGGCAGATCGGGCGATAGTTGCCAATGTCATGGATGTTTCCCTTCTTGAACAGTAGTATGGTCCTGCTGGTTTTCCATTGGGACAGAACCTTGCATTCAGAAAGGTAGCATGTGAAGAGCCGAGCCAGTGTATTGATGAGTACTGACGGCAGGTTCTTCAGGTGTTCAGGTCTGACCTTGTCTGGGCCGGGTACTGTTCATTTCTTTACTGACGAAATGGCGTGTCAGATTTCGAAAGGGAGAACATTGGGAACGACATATCCAATCTGTGGAATTTGGTATGTCGGCAAGTGGATATGGCTATCGAAGAGATTTGAGTAGAAATCATGGATAATCTTCTCCATTGCCGTTCTGGAGGATGTGACAGATCCATCAGGACGTCAGAGGGCAGTCATCTTGGTCTTGTAGTTGGTGAAGGACAGGCGGACATTACGAATACTTTTCCCGCCTTCTGTTGCATCTACCAGCACTTCTGCTGTTCTATCCTTGAGGTCTTCCTTGATCGCATCTCTGCACTGCTTTGTGAGCTCGGACATTAGCTTGTGGTTACCTGAGGTATGCGCCAAACCACGTTGGCGAATAAACTCAAGAGTTTTCGAAGACAGGCGTTTTTTGTGGCTATCTCTCTCTTGGCGTTCCTCGCACAATCATGGAGGTGCTGAACCAGTCGATCGTATTCCATGTCAATGTTGTCAACAATGGCATCTTCCCATGTCGCCACAATAGTGCCAAAGAGTTCCCAGTTGGTGGTCACTCTGGGAGTTCTCTTTTTAAACTTTGCAGCCCTTTCTCCCCGCTCTGTGAAGTAGAATTTTGCACGAAGAAGACGGTGGTCCGATTCCATTTGGAATTTTGGGACAACAGCGACATCGGTCAGGCAAAACCGTCAATTGAATATGATGTGGTCTATTTCGTTGTGGAATCGTCCACCGGAAGACTCCCATGTCCAATGTTTAGATTCAGCCTTCTGGAACTGTGAGTTACCATGAATGGTCTTGGTCGACATGATGAACTCAGACAATCTCTCACCCTGTTCGTTTCATTCTAGGTCAGGGTCCCGATGTGAAGTTCTTCAGCTGATCTTCTCGTTCCTATCTTGGCATTAAAATCACCCACAATGATCTTGTAGAAGGTGTGGTCTTCTTTATAGAACTTCTCCAGCTCCATGTAGAACTTCTCAATTTCTCCTTCATCATAATTAGATGTTGGTGCGTAGACAACGAAGATAGAAACTGCTGGCAGTGAGCCACATCTATTCACATGTAAATGTCCGATTCGGGTTGTTAGGCATTCCAATGAATCAATGCTCATGGCCAAGTTTGTGTTGACAAGGACACTGACGCCTCCGACACCTCCTTTATCGCATTTTCTGAGGAACAATTCTTCTCCAGTGTTGAAGGACAGAGATTCTCTGCTTGCTCCTACCAACCACAGGTGACAACGGGATTATAATCAGGAGCCCCACCCTACCCTGCCCTGTCTGCTTCCACCAACCACCAGAGACCCAGGGATTGGATTGCGCACAGAAGACCCACCCTACCCCTACCTGAACCAGATAAATATCTCACTGGCAGACCTCCACTACCGACACTACCTCCACTATCCAGCCGTCGCCACACTCCAGGACGATTTCCGGACCTGCATGGCAGCTCCGGCTGAGACTCACGCACGACTGAAGACCCACAGAACAAGATAAGTGGAACTCTCTGAGACCTTGGACTCCAGGCTCAACGGACCCAGGGACAGAGATTCTCTGCTTGCTCCCACCAACAACAGGTGACAAAGGGATTATAATCAGGAGCCTCACCCTACCCTGCCCTGTCTGCTTCTCTCAGATCAGCAGCATAAAATTCAAAAAGTCATGTCCCTTCGGAGAGTCCGGCAAGCTACCGAGAGTATTCGATATGCCAGACACAGTAACAACAAAGTCTCCAATGGAGACGTTACTGGGCCCGCTCGAGCAAATCGACGATCAACGGGAGGGCCTTTACCTTTATACTTGTCCCAGCTCATTCCCATAGGTTCATCCACCTATTACCCAAAACTCCTTGTCCACAATTTTCAAATCCTTTCTTCCAAGTCTTCATTAGTGAGCCCCCACTATTAGCTACCTGCCTGAGAGTCATTAGGCCACAATCTGTAAGCATACAACTTAGTAAATTATCCAAAAATTTCAAATCCTTTTCAATCAAGTCGCTGATCCTGGCTTAGCAGACAAGATGAAAATGGTATTAATTCCCTTATTAAGTCCTGGGTCTGATCCTTAGCTTTTTCTGTCTGTCATTCTAACTATAAGAGATCATTTAATATTCTATCAAGGAGGGCAGGCACCTGGTTTCTTTAGCCGGCAATTACCGTCTTTGGCATGTCTCATACATTGTTTTTAACAACAGTGATTCTCTTTACATAATTACATAATCACTACTTCTCTGCATACAAAATATTTACTATGGGATGTCTTGGGTATATAAAATAGGATAAGGCTGAGAGAAGAGTTAATATTTAATGAAGATAAAACAAAAGGTTCAGCTACTCCCATGAGTGGAAGTGGAGTTAGATGGTCTTTCAAGCTGTTCTACCTAAGGCAAGCAGGCTGGGCTTTTACAGGTAGGATATAGAATATCCTTGGAGAGGTGCCAAGACTTCTGGAGATGGAGAGGTGCCAAGACTTCTGGAGAAGCAACTGTCTACATTTGGTGATAATTCCCTGAGGGCAATTCAGCCAAGTTCTCTCAGTCTCTAACATTACCAACATGGGAGAGAACTGCCTCAGTTCAAAAAGATACATTGCAGAGCAACCACTACAGGCACTAAAGTACTTCCTCCTATGTCTTTCTCACAATCCACATAGAGAACTTAATATCACCAGTATGAAGGACACAGAAAATTTGATTTAGTTGTGAAGAAGGAAGGCAGATCCTTTTGTCTTTAGTAATATACAGTTAAGTGTTTTAAAGTCATATGAAATAGTTCGCTTGTGGATGATGATGCCACCAATTCTTTGTACAGGTCAATTAGTAGTTTTTCTTCCCATTTTTAGGGGTCATTTTTAAAATTTGCTTTTGATTACCAATATTTAAAAGGTAAAATAAGGCATATTCCAAGAAGATTACCTTCTATTCCCAATCCCTTTCCCTGAATTCTCTTTCTCACTATTAATTTAGAAAAACCTGGTTGGAAAAGATAGGTCAGGTGTCAGAAGCAAATTACTTGCAAGCACAAAAACCTGAGTTCAATCCCACAAAAGCACTGATCACCAAAGCACTGCCAGGTGTGGCCTTAGTGGTCCTCAAACACTGCTGGACCCAAGCAATGCTGCAACCCAAGTCCTAGCACCAAAACTAGCTGCCCTGCTTGGCCAAGTATTTCCAGGAAATGACACCCAGACACCCTGAATACTGCACGGGGGTCCTGGAGAAAAAGTTTTGAAGAATAAAAATCTGAAAGGTGAAAACAAACACGTTGTGGCTGGGGAGGTAGTTCAATGGACTGGAGCACTTGCTTTACATGCTATAGTCCTATATTTAACTCTTGGCACTGCATAGTTCCCTGTACATTGCTGAGAGTAGCCTCTGAGCACTGCCAGGTGTGATCCAAAAGTAAACAAACAAAACAAACCATCTCTCTTCATACCCTTCATACCCTTTCCTTCCTGTCACTCTCTTAGATAATTACTAGCATACCATGGATTATAAAATTCTCAGACATCTGATCAAACATGCTTGGTATTTCTGTGACAGTATTTTTGTATGTGATTAACATTTAAATCAGTAAATTGAGAAAAGCAAATTTCACTTCCTAATGTGGGTAGGCTTCATCCAATCAAGTGAAGGCCAGAATAGAATATGAAGGCTGACCTTTGTCCAAGTAAGAGAATTTCTGCTGCTTAACTGAATTTGAAAGCAGATATTAACTCTTTCCTACTTTTAGACTTGAAGTGAAACTGGTTTACCTTCAGTCTTAAGTTTGATACCTTCAAATTAGAACTACACCGGTGATTATCTTTGTCTTTCAGGCCTTCAGTCTTAGATCAGACCTTTAACTCTGGACTTCCTAGAATGCCAGCTGACTCACCCTGAATGTCTTGTGAATTTTCAGTCCCCATAATCATATGAGCCAATTTTTAAAACAAATCTGATCTCTTAGTTTCTCTCTCTCATCCCCCCCCACACACAGCTTAGCATAGAGCCCTTTTATATATAAGATTGTTTTAAGATCTCCAGTGTCTCTAATGACACTATAGATAATAATGAACATTACATATATTTCTTAAATTTTCATATACATACCTCTGATAGATTTTAATGTACAAATAAGACACATTAAGAGAATAACAATAAGTAGTAATAAAACAATTATAACAATATGCAATAGTAAGAGTTGTGTGAATGTGATTTTTCTCATTTGTAAAATAACTTTTAGAATAATTCAGCAAATCCTGAATATTAAGAATGAAAGTACAAATTAAATAAATCAACATTAAAAGACGATCAACAGTGATAAAATATACTTTTATTTACTTTGTTGAGTCAGAGGATCATAAAAAAAAAATTATTGCTAAAGTATGTATCAGGCAAACAGAAAGGTGCTTTTGAAGTCCAGTTACCTTGGAGTTTATTTCAACTAAGAGAAAAAGGTCATGTTTTCATGCAATACATACTTGGTTCTTCAACAATTATGACAAGTACAGAAAGAATTAAGGAATGCTGCACTTGTGATCCATACAAAACACCAAACATTTTGGGTTGTACATAATTTAAAGAAATGTCTCAAACATTTTTTGAAATACTGTGGTAGCCAATACATAGAGGCATGCCTTAGGTGGGCACAGGAATGCAGTTTAGAAAGAAAAAGAAAAATTACACCAAAACTACTCAATTTCTTTAAAACCACTGAGCAAGAAAAGCAACATTGAACTCCCATACTGATTTAAACAACTTCTATACAGTACCTTGACTTAAATCCAAGAGCAAAAGTTAAGACTCTCCTCTCCTCTATTTTTGGTAAACAACTGCATGGTAAACTTAGATGACTTGTCCCCCCTGGATTTTACCTGGGAGTGGCCTTTTTAATTTTTTATTTAAAAGAGGGCAGGTTTGGCACTTTTATACTGATGTCACCAATGTTAATATTTCTTGGGATCTCAGGAAGATTCATATTCTTTACAGCTGATACAGCACGGGCTGGAGCTCCTGCTAAGCCAGCCTGTATACAGAAGCAAATAAAAGAAAAAGAAAATGTACAACTCAGGTGTAGAACATCAAAAACACTTCAAATGGAGGTCATAGATAAAAGATTTTCAAATAACAAGCTTAGAGACCAGATGGTAGTTTGAATTGGTATGGAATGGTTACTTTGATCTATAGAAAAAACAGCTGACACATTTAAAAAAATACAGTGAATACATGCAATGATAACAATGTAAAGATTTCAATACAAATTAAGCGATACTGCCTGATCTATTACAATATTCAAATGACAAATGATTTATCTTCTCCTATATCTGACTCAACTACCTTACCATAGAACCAAAAAAAATTAGATTCCATAACATAACAATCACGATAGATTTGGGGGGATGTATTGCTTCTAAAATGACATTCATTTTTAGGGCAAGGACATAGCCCATTCACAGAGTGTATGCATAAGCCTTTGGGGTGGATCTCTGGTTTCAGTAATAGAGCAAAACATTTATATCAATGTGTGCTATGAAATAAAAACTCAAAGTAATAAATCAGTTATGCTTGTTTGCTTTCTCGATGGTAAGAAATTAAATATTTTAAAATTATGGAAAAATTGTCATTAGGTTGGAGCTCTCTTAAAAATTTTTCTAGTAGAAAAGTTTTTAAAATCACGTTCCAATTTAAAATAAAACCTTAACCCAAAGAGAACAGTTTTACTACAAATAAAACAGCAAAAAAAGGAAAAAAATGGATCATAACAACCCTTCAATGTTTTTGTAAAAATTAAACAGAAAAATTTTTTTATATAAAGACTCAAAAACATATGTTTGGTTTATAGTATACAAAATTAAGGAGCTGAAGATAGTACAGTGGGCAGGGCACTTGCCTTGCACATAACCAACCTGAATTCAATACCCAGCACCACATATGGTATTCCTGAGCCTTGTCAGGAGTGATTTCTGAGTGCAGAGCCAGGAGCAGCTCCTGAGCACTGCCAGGTGTGGCCCCAAACATAACAAACACTAATATACAAAAATAAAAACTAGCAGATAACATGTAGCAAATAGTACATATAAATAAAATTCTAAAATTTTTAAGTACTATTCATACACAATATTTGTCTTTTGTCTTAGAAAAATTTATAATTTGTGAAATAATTTTGAAAGAAAATATGCTTGCAATTAAAATGCATAATATAATTTTAATCAAATAGCCGTATCTAAAGTTTCTAAACTGTATCTACAGTTTCTATATTTTTAGGGTTTAGTTTATATAAAGTTATATTTTATCAATTTTGGGGGGTATACCTGGAGATACTCAGGGATTATTCCTGGCTCTGCACTCAGGAGATCATATAGGATGCCAAGGATCAAACCCATTCAGTCATGTACAAGGCAAGCGTCCTATGCGCTTTACTATCTATCTCTCCAGTCTTCAATTTTTACTCAGGCTACATTAATAATATGAGGTCAGTGGTATACATCACCTGGTACCAAAAAAATAGGCAACTGAATAAAAAGAAAAACTCTTTCATTCTGCTTAGATGAAACAATATTTGTGTAATTAGAAAAGGCAGTTATAAACTTTCATTTTGTACTTTAGGGTTTTTTACACCTCATATAAGTCTAGTTGTTTTGTTAATTCAAAAATAAAATAAAGCTGTTTGCTACCTGAAAAAAATCTTGACGGATACAAAATAGGCCTGTAAACTATTTTGCTGAGTGAGGATACAAATATTGTTAAACGATGAAATTAACATCATGGATTGTCAATTAGAACTGGAAATAATAGAAAAATCAATAAAACAGTATTAATAATTGATATGGTCCAAACAAGCAATGAAAAGGCTGATATGGATGAAAAATTCCATACCCAATTAAAGAATGAAAAGGGCAGGATAATTTACTTTTTACAACTTAATGGAAATTGGGTATTTGGGTGTATAACTAAAAGTTTGCTTTTTTCCATATTTATACCTACCTGAAGCAATGCGTGTTTTATTATACCCTACTTCCCTCCCACTGCACAAAAAATGTTGGATACAAAAATGAGTATTATTAAGGTTGCATGAATCTTATTCACAGGGTTTTTAAACTGATCATGTCAAGTTCAATGTTTAGCTACCAAAATAAAGAACCTTAAGTTTAAGGATCAAAGAACCCAGTTCAAAGAGTTTTACCATCTTGAAGACCCTCCTTTTACCAGGAAGTATGCTGCCTGGCAAGGGAACATATTTTATTTTAAATTACAGATTTTCCTTGAACTGGCTTCATTTCCTGGTAGCTGGACTTTGCAATTTTTCAAATTAAAAAAGGATTTAACACTATTTAATTTTGAAATTCGTATAATGGTACAAATAAAAAGTCAGGAATTATTAAAGAATTTACTTAAGAAAGCAACACAAAAGATTTTGTGTGTGTGTGTTTGTGCGCGCAAAAGAGAATTTTCAATTTCAAAAGAGAATTACTAGATGTTACATTTGCATTTATATAGTAAAAAGTTTTCAGTGTTAAATATCAAAAAGCATAATATTTTCCCATAATATCCTGTACCATAAATGGTTATACTGAACTGAAGCAAAGAAAATGAGAATAAAAATGCATCTTGTTGTTTAATTAGATTAAGTCGTTTCTTTACGATCAAAGATGGTGTCAACTATTTGCTGCTAACAAGAATACATAGTCAATATAGCAATTGATTTAAGTAGCATAAATGTGCCAAGTTCTTATGTAATACAAAAAAAAAGTTTCTAAGTACCACAAACTACAAATCTAAACATAAGGAGCAAGCCATAGACATGCAAGGAATGGTAACTATTTAGAACACGCAAATGAATTAAGAGAATCAAATTATTTCTCAAGCATGTTCAATACTTTTGTGTAGTATGTCATGAACTGAAACGGTAGAAAAAGAAAACCTGTAATTTGTTCTTCCAGAAAGTTTCAAGTAGGTAAAATTATTAAAAATCATATTCTGAAAAATATAAAATGTGAAAAATATAAAGACTGTTGATCAGTAAACTGATGTTTAAATGAGCTGCGAATGTTCATATAAAAATCAGGATATTTAAAAAACTTTATGATTCTCAGGTAGCCTACTCTAGAATTTCTATAAAACAAAGTATTTTCAGACATATATGAAACTGAAGTCTGAAACATTTTTTAAGGAATAAAATGTAAAAGAAGCAATTTGCCATTAGGAAACCAATGTCAAGAGAGAAATATAATTTTCATCTTGGTTAAGATTCTTTTTCAGTTAGAGATACTCAAAACAATAAGGTAACTAACTATACTAACATAATTTTTAAGAACTAAAATGAACACAAATTAAGTTTTACCTGACTTCTTAGTGGTTTGGACAATTTAAAACATAAAAGATATTTCGACGTACAACATAATAAAGATATAGTATTACACAGTTGACACAAAGCACAAAAAAAAAAAAAAGAATGAAACCCTACTAGAGAAATAACTTGTTTCCATCTATGTTGTTATACCCGAGCACCACTACAGCAGGAAAACTGCGGCAACTCCACTAACAAAAACAAATATATGAATCCAAAGCAGCTAAGAATATGTATTAGATGAAAGAATGAAGTACAATATATAAAAGAATGGTCATGTTTTCTCTCCCATGAGATTAAATAAATTAACAGAATTAAGAGAAAGAAAACAAAATGAAGTCTGCAGTATACCAAAATGAGGCCAAACAGATAGAAGACTTATACAGACATACTCTCAGAAATTTCAAGCACTTGAATCACAAAGATAGTAATGGATGGATATGATTTGTTTTTGATTTTGTTTTTAAATTGCCAGACCCAAAAATAAACAAAACATGTGCAAGCAAAACTAAAAAAGCAGCATTACTAAAATGTATTTCAAAGAATCTGAAGATTCCCTTTTCCTCATGCAATTAACTTTTTTTAAAAGGAAAAGGAAAGAATCTAAATATCTCATCTAAGACATAAAATACCACCTTACCATCTTAAAGCATTTTTTCAAGCTTCAATTACAGCATAATAAGATGGTAGTTGGAATAATTTATACGTTTACTAAAGCCTTTACCCACTCTTCCTGCTGGAAGTTGCTATATGCACATTCATAATTTTGACCTGACAGCAAAGTGAAAGAACATCAACATTAATAAACATAGCATTAAATGGTTTCAGACTCAAAACTGTTAACAAAATAATGGCAGATTTTGAAAGCACGTTTTGAGCAAAATAGAAAACGTCACTTTAATTTCTGACTGTGAAATAGAATAACTGAATATGGGTACCTATCTCAGGCTTATTCTTTGTCTTAAAAGGCAGTACATTAATACTGCAACTAAAATGAAAAAGTATGAAATGCAATGACAACTTGGTATTTTATTAAAATTTTTAATCAGTTATAATGTTTAAAATTTTGATATCTACCGAATTGCTAATCATTTTTATATAGTATTCAGTTATAATTTTAGTTTTGAGTAACACAGGGCTACCTGTGTGAAATAAGCAGAGCCAACTAATGGCATTATTCAATTTAATATGATTAGTTTTCATCATTACAAACAACGTTAGGGATCCTATTATAACTGCAAAAAGGAATAGTAATGTGCATATCAAGGTAAAGGGGCAGAACCAATTTACAACCTAACTTTTAACATCTTTATCTGATGGGTGACGTTTTTATTTTCTACTCTACTCTTTGAAAAATAGATTCTTGATTTTTCAATTTCCAAGAAAGCTAAGAGTTATACTAACAGAACTAGTTAAGAGACCCAAACTGTTGATGGTTATTTGCTAAAAATAGCAGACTAGTATAATATTGAGTACAACACAGAAGAGATTGGATAAGGAATGAATACTATCTTAGTGTATTTTCTATTCCTGGAATAAAGGTATATGAGTCCATGGACCAAATGTGGTACCCAGAGCTTTATAATATAGTCCAAGATCTTGGGATAGAATATTATAAAGCCACTACCTGCATGCTGATACTTCTAAAAAACATCCAAAACATAAAGACAGTGGCTAAATTCAATACCAAATTCTCAGTGGCATTTTTCCCCCTCATTCGTATATGTGTAATCTATCTTTTTTACATACAGATTTTACTTTTCCTTCATAGGATTCAACAAAGTATTTTCATTTGAAAATTTTAGGGGAGCCTATAAATATGATCCACTTTGTCAAATCCTGAAATGATTTTATAAAGAAGTGTTCACTGTCATCTAAATGAAAAAAAAATTAAGTAATTACTAATAATTTATGGTGTGAAAAAAGTTCAAAGGAAATACTAAAAACCCAGTTTTTTAAAGCACCAGTCTATTTTAAAACATTCCAATACTTACCAAAATGCTTTGTAAAAATGTTCAGGGTTTACAATATTTTAATACATTTTATTATAACATGTTTAGGTGTCAGAAGGTTGATACATCTTCTTTTGGTCAATATATTTAATTCCTTTTGTTTTGTTTTGTTTTTGTTTTGAGGCCAAGCCTGGTTGTGCTCAGGAATCACTTCTGGTAGGTTTGGGGGGCCGATATTGGGTGCCAAGAATTGAACCCAGGTTAGCTGCGTGCAAGGCAAGAATTTTACCCACAGTAGTATCTGTCGGGCACTTTAATTCCATTTTTTAGAGCAATTAACTAAAGGTTTAAAAGGTGTTTTGTCTTACTTTTTGTTGGCCACTTTTATATATACTAGTTAAGTCAAAATTGTATTAGCAATTCTGTTAAGACTTTGTGCTAAAAACTATTATAAGAAAAATAGTACTATTTAAAGTCACTATGCTATATCTTCACTGTTTCCTACTATGTATGCAAAAGGCTCTGCTTTGGGTTTCTAAAATCATATCTTCTAAAATCCAGCAGGTATTTTTATGTCACCACCCTAATTTAAAATGAAAAAAGTATCTGTGAGAGTTAAATTAAGATTGGTTCTGCCATATGTTGCTCAAAATAAACTACAAATTTCTGTATACAAATTAAATTGTCATTTCTACAAATGTAATTTGTCAGTTAAATGACAATGTTTGGGAAAAAACAAAAATTTAAAATCTCCTTTTACAATGCAGGCAGACAAAACAGAACAAACATGACATCAATGATATACTACTAAAATACACCTAGTCCAATAAAAGATGAAACTACAGGAGAAACTAGAATGAAAAATAGGCTACAGGGACTATATGGGTTCATTAACACAAATAATTTTTGAGTCTGGCCTAAATAATTAATTGCCTTTGACATCATTTTGCTTTCCCTTTGTAAAAGTACATTTTTCTCAAAGTCAGCAATACCTTGTCTACCTGTCCTGTCTGGGAGATTGAAAGATAAAGGTCTGTAAGAGAGAAGAATGGAAAGAGCTAGAAAGATCAGGATGTTCAGAAAAAAGAAGACTGACTTTTTAAAAGTAGTGACTAAATTCAGATCCATCTTAAAATAACATGAAGCATATAAAACCTAAGAAGTCTCCCCAGTCCCACCCCTTTACCTCCGCCCCCAGAGAAGTTTTTCATTTCCAGGCAGACTCCAAGGTGCCTCTTACATTTTCCCCAAATCCCACAGTCTCTCATCCTTTCCCAAGATCCCAATGTTATCGCAAACCATTTTTTCTATCAAAGCAGAATACAATATCATGATTTTATCTTTGTTTCTAATCACTTTAAAAATTAAAGACATTTCACTTCTACCTTTCTAGGTAGTGGGAATAAAACTGGCTCACTTTCTTCAGAGAAAGAAATATGACCTTTTTAGCCTTAATAATAAATCGTCTATTACTGACCAAAAAGGAAAAAGGTTAGCTAAGCAGGTTCATGTTGTACTGTTAGAGCTGTATCTTAATTATACCATGGCTTATTTTTAAAAGATAAATGCTATTCTAAAGATAACTTTTGTGCATTTTAAATATATAATAGCTAGATCTTTTCATCAACCATGATATTCTGGATCTTAATTGTATTTCTTATTAAGCTTTTGTTTATAAAATAAAATTTAACTGAAATTTAACAATATTTAGATTATAGCAGCCTATATATTTGCTCTCAAATAAATCTGGATTATTCTGCAGTCTTGCTTTTAGTAGAATTAACCAGTTTAATATGGAAATGGGCTCCATATGAAAATCTTTGATATTCAGTGAGTCTGATATAAAACTGGCAGGCTTTCAAACTATAATGTATATGAAAATTACTAAAAAATTAAACAAGGCAAATGTTTAACAGGATTTCTTAAAAGGTCTCAATTTGATCAAAATCTTTAAAGTTAAAATATAGTAGATACCATATGTAGAAAAGCACTTGATAAACATATACTATTGTGGTTTATCTCTAATTAGACTTAACCATACCTTCATGAAAGGACAAAAAGAAAAACAAATTTGTAATAGGCAACGAATGATTATTCAGGTTAAAAGATGATCAGTGGATGAGAAATGGAAGTATATACTGAAATTGAAATCCACTTTGAGCATCATTGCTTTTGCAAAATAATTTTTTAAAAACTGCTTTATAATTATTTTTATAAAAATATAAATTCTGTATTTCTGCTTTTCATGGATTAAAACAAAAAAGGAAATACCTAATACAGAACTACTATAGGTCCCTCACCACCCCCCCAAAAAAAGACTTTAGTTAGTATCATACACTGTAGAGTAGGGAGAAAAAAAAATTCAAAAAAGATATCACCAAAAAATAAGAGATAAATATCTGGAAATATAAATATGTCAGACAGGAGGTCAATATATTTTTATAGATTACAGAGAATTCACCAATTACCACATATTAATTCATCTTAGACTGATTATTAATGAAATTATCACTGTCTATTGGGATTTAAACATTACATACATAAAATTTTTTAAAGCAAAGTTTAACAGATCAAATATACTTCAAGTTTTAATTTTAGGACAATTTACAGTACTTGTAATTTAGTACTACAGCAATAGCAAATAATAAATTGCAAGCCAACTATACTAAATAATACTGAACCACTTTCCTGTCCTAAAAACAAAATTTTCTCTTATCATTCTACTTTATGTTTTCTCCTTTCAAAAACTAGTACTTTAAAATCTGGCTAGAGATTACATAAAATATGTAGTCACTTAAGAGCCATTATTTTAAGCTCTCTCCACTATGACACAGCTCTCATTTGGAAAACTATTGGGATATTAAGTTGAGATAAGAAGAAATGCAGGACTACTTTAAAATAAAACACCGGAAAAATGTTTTCATGTAAAGTTTTAACTACTTATAACCCTCAGGTTTCATATATATCCATCATCCCGAGTTTCATTCAATTTCATTGAATAGAGCATTGTGTTACCCCAATCTTTCACAATGCAAACAAGATAAAAATTGTTCAGAACTCACCTGCTATAAACTAATGCTAGTATATTTTAGCATCTTGCTGCTTCTATGTAATTCTTTTACTTTAAATCAACCAAATTCCTGAATTTGCATTAATTACAAATAAAATGGTTTTAATCTGCGTTATGACTGCAAATAATGAAGATATAGTAAAGGTATCCTCAAAATCAAATGAGCTATCAGGATTACTGACCTTTCTAAACTTTGTCTGCTACAGTAATGAGCAACAACCAAGAATAATGTGACCTTGAATAGCTGAGCTATAGCATCTGTTATTGATACAAAAGGTTTAGGTATCTGAGCAAAAATTCACAAATTCTAAAGTAGGATTTTACACAGTATAGAATCATTTGTTCTTCCTCATTCATGCTATCCTAATAGCATGTTAGCTCTGTATTAATAATCAAATATTTCTCTTTGAGAATGCAGCAAAAGCTATGAGTACTCATATCACTGTATAAAATATGTGACAAGTTATCAGTGACTATTGGAAGGACCCAGATTTTTTAAATTAAGTACTGCATTCCTTTTAAAATGTGTACTTAACCTTGCTCAGTAGCCGTAATAGAACTTACATTACTTCCTCATTGAGAATTCCATTTTCTCATCTTTCCTTTTTCAGAAATAAATGGATATGCACATCTTGAAAATAACTTTTAGATTCTTTTATTATTATTGAGGTTTTTATAAAGAATTGATTATTTTAAAAACAACTTGTTTTTTTCTTTTGAAATGGTGTTTACTATCTAAGACATTTTGCTAAAGAATACAAAACACTTGGCCCTGGAGAGTTGTCACAAATCATTTAGCATACTAATGTGCGTCTCTATTAAAAAAAAAAAGACTAAATAAGCACACCAGCTGTACCTAAAAGAATAAAGGACAAACAGTGAAAGCTCTTACCTCAGATTTCTCCAGTTTGTTTTGTGCATCAATTTGTGTGACAATTTCATTCATATTGGTCTCCAAGACCATTCCCCCCATCACCATTTCTGCAAGGATATTGTGAACCTGAGAGAAAAAAAAATACATACCAAAAAAGAAAACTCACAACTAAAGTATTTCATAATTTTAATAGTTTTTATTTCAAGTATGGTTGTGTCTATTTTATAAGTATGACCTGCAATACACAATTTGGAGTATGGTTCTTTAAAGGCTCTATTTCTGTGGCCACTGAGATTAGGCACTTGCACACAGCCAACCCAATTTTGAACCCAAACCCTGAATATGGTTCCTAAGCACAGCCTGGAGTGATCCCTGAGCACCACTGGGTGTGTACTCCCTCCCTGAAAACAAAGTATTCCTGCAAACAGTTACAGAATATCTTTCTTTTGAGGGGGAGGGGCACAAGTTCAGAGGTTATTCCTAACTCTGGACTCAAGAATTATTCCTGGCAGGCTCAGAAAACCATATGCAGAACCCACAATATGCTGGGGATAGAACATGGGTTGGCTGTGTGCTAAGCAAACACCCTACCCACTGTACTATTATTGTTCTGGCCCCACACAGAATGTCTTTAAGTCTTACTTTAGTAGACTGTAAAAAAGATAATAGTGACCATTCTGTTTATTGAAAGGTATTATATATGTGTGTGTGTGTGTTTGTGTGTGTGTGTATATATATAGGAATATATGTGTGTATACCTATATGTATTTTAATAGTATGCCATCTTCTTGTTCTAATCATTGAAAGAATTAAACATGGTCATTCCTGGAAGTATAAAAACATAATCTACAAACATTTGCTACTATTATTATCTATCAAGTTTAATGTTTAAAAATGGTGTATAAGGTCTTTTATACCCTTATTTTAGCCAATATTTAAAGTGCTTTAATACTTGTATTTAATAAAGTATATGGCATTAACATAAACTATAAATTTTAAAGAATTAAAATGTTAGTTTTATTGTCAGTACTAAGAATGCTGTTTTAAAAAAATCAAAGTTTAATATTAAAAATTTTTTTGTCATCCAATACATACCACGAAGACTAAAAATTGTTTACATTGAGCCAAAAATATTATAATCCAGATTGTTTGTTATAAGGAAGTTACCAGATCAAAAATTAACAAGTTAAGGCAAAATTCAGGTATTACAGAACAATATATATTTTTATATGTGTATCCATATTAAAGATGTGGCATTAGAATTAAGATTGAAAGAAAATAGAAGGTTACTCCTGGAATATATACTGACTCTATTAGTTAGCTATATGCTCTCAAGAATTACTAACCTGAGTCTGTTAGCTTACTTTAAAATAGATATAGTAATAATATAGGCACATCTTGGGATTATCTAAAAAATTAAATGAGATGATTCATGTAAAGTGCTCAGCACAGTATCTAGTATGTACTATATGGTCATTTTTAAAAACAATAATGTTAGAGAGACTAAATATTTTATTATTTATTTCCATTCTTTTATAAGATGCCACTGCAAATGAATTCATGGTTTTAAGACTAGTTTATCAAATTTATAAATTTTTATTTTAGAAAGATCAACACCTCACAAAAAAATTCTAAAGAATAGCTTTTCCTAGCAAATTGGGAATATTGGTGGGGGAAAGGTCACACTGGTGGTATTGGAACACTAAAATGCTTGAAACAACTATGTAATGAACAACTTTGTAAAACACGGTATTTTTAATAAATTTTAATTTTAAAAAAGAAATTAATGAGCTGGAATTCCAAAAAGCAATCTAAAAGATCAATGAAACCAAGAGCTGGTACTTTGAAAAAATTAACAAGATCAAAAAACCACTAGCAAGACTCACAAAGAAAGAGAGATCCCTAACAAACTGAATAAAACACAGAGCATCACAACAGCACCACAGAAATTCAAAGAATCATGAGAGATTACTTTGAGAATCTTTTTTTTGGGGGGGGGCGAGGGACTTTTGAGGTCACTCTTGTAGGTGCTCAGGGGTTACTCCTGGCTCTGCATTCAGGAATTGTTCCTTGTGGTGCTCGGGGGACCATATGGGATACTGAAGATTGATCCCAGGGTAACTGCATGCAAAGCAAATGCCCTACCTACTGTACTATCACTTTGGCCCCACTTCAAGAATCTTTATGCCATGAAACAAGTGAATACAGAAGTAGTGGATAAATTCCTGGATTTCTATAACCTCCCAAAGCTGAATCATGAAGATTTGGAATGCCTGAATAGACCTATCACTACAGAGGAAACTGAAATGGTAATCAAAAGTCTTCCCAAAAACAAAAGCCCAGGCCCAGATGTAAATTCTTTCAAACATTTAAAGATGATCTAGTGCCCATCCTTTTCAAGCTTTTCCAAGACAGTGAAGAAACAGAAATACTTCCAACCAGTTTCTATGAGGCAAATATCACCAAAACACAAAACAAACAAGACATACCACACACACAAAATAAAAATTAAAAAAAATAGAATTACAGGTCAATATCTCTGATGAACACAAATGCAAAGATCCTCAGCAAAATTCTAGCAAACAGAATCCAACAGCACACCAAAAAGACCATACAATATGACCAAGTGGGATTCATCCCAGAGATGCAAGGATGGTTTAATATTCACAAGTCTAACATAATATACCATATTAATAAAAAAAGATAAAAGCCACATGATCATATCAATAGATGCAGACAATGCACATGGCAAGATCTAGCACCCCTATTCATGATAAAAACTCTATATAAAATTTGAGTTGAAGGAATGTTCCTCAATATAGTCAAAGTCATCTACTACAAGCCCACACCAAGCATTATTCTCAATGGGGGAAAAGCTAAAGGTCTTCCCTCTAAGATCAGGCATAAGGCAAGGGTGACCACTCTCGCCACTTCTATCCACTATAGTTCTGGAAGTACCTGCCATAGCAGTTAGGTAAGAAAAAGGGCATCCAGGTAGGAAGGGAAGAAGCCAAGCTTTCACTGTTTGCAGATAACACAACACAATACTTGGAAAATACTCAACTCCACAAAACAACAACAACAACAACAAAAAACAAAAAACAAAAACAAAAAAACAACCGTCTAGAAACAATGAATTTGAATATTAAATGGCAAATTACAAAATCAATACCCCAAAGTCCATGGTTTTCCAATATATAAATAATGAAAGAAAAAAGATATTTATTAAAAACAAGAACAATCCCCTTGACAATTGTGTCTCAGAAAAGTAATCATTTATATTGTAATTTTGTAATTTTTATCTTAGATTGATTGAACTGAATGGCTCAGGGTTACAAAGTATTATACTCCAACAAGATCAAGGGCTGGAGCTATAGCACAGTGGATGGGCGTTTGCCTTGCACTCGGCCAACCCAGGTTCAATTCCTCCGCCCCTCTCAGAGAGCCCGGCAAGCTACCGAGAGTATCTCACCTGCATGGTAAAGCCTGGCAAGCCACTCACGACGTATTCGATATGCCAAAAACAGTAACGACAAATCTCACAATGGAGATGTTACTGGTGCCCGCTCAAGCAAATCGATGAATAATGGGAGGACAGTGGTACAGTGGTATACTCCAACAAGCATTTCTAAAGTATAGAATTTTTGTTTGTTGATTTCTGTATTTGAGCCATACCAAATGATATTCAGAAGCTATTTCTGGCCAAGTAATACCAGGGGCTAGGTGCTCAGGATTTGTGCCTGGGAAATTATGCAGTGCCAGGTCTTCACAACTAATCTTGAAAAGAATGCTAAGCAGCTAAATTGTCTCAGGTAGACCGGTCTCCAGGTTGAGAATTCTGGGACCGGCAGCTCCCACCCACACCAGACATCTTCTGGCATAGAAACAGAAGCCTAGTTTCACAACTAATCTCAAAAAGAACATGGTGCTGCTGAATCACCCAAGGTAGAAGGCAGTACAGTATCTCAAATTAACCTTTGGGTCTTCTCAAAATGGGGGATGGAAATTCCCCTCCATGCCAGAAGGTCCAACAACCCCCATCTACACCTACACCTGACATCCTCTGGCACATAAACCACCCAGTTCCAGAACGGAAACTCATCAGGCCACCAAACTACCACGTTGTCCCAGGTCTACAGTTTTTTGAGTGTGTGCTGTGTGCAGGCACCTCCAAATTTCATAGAAGTGACAGCCTAGTAGGAGCACTGACTATCTGATGGGGAATCTGCATAGAAGACCACCATGCTCAGTGAACAAAACCAGTAATACAGAAGGCTCAACTAGCATCAATCAGCTCAGAAAATCCTCAATGACTTTAGCAAAACCATTGAGATATATCAATTATCATAAATTTATTTTTATTCATCTTTTTGATAATTCCATTTACTATTTTGTTGTAACAAACAATATGAAGTAAATTTGCACCTGCTAAGGGGGCAGACTCGAGTGTTGAATGTGAAACTGGGGACATTGGTAGAAGCAGGTCACACTGGTGATGGAATTGGTGTTGGAACACTAAATAATGCCTGAAATAACTGTATAAGGAACAATTTATCACAGCACTAAAAGAAAAAAAAATTTTGTAATACATGTGAAATGTACCATTTAAAACCTCTAATATTTCTTATTTTCTATCTTTCAATCCTGTGCTCTGAGATTATTACCTGTACAAATTTCTAGACTTAACTGTAGCAGTCCTCTTTCTTTAAGCTCTATAATTTAAAAAATACTTTAAATCCCAAAGAATAATTACAAGTTGCTTGTCAATTACTTTTTTTTTTTGTGGTGGTGGTGGTGGTAGGCGGAGGTGGGGTTGAGCCACACTCAGCAGTGTACTCGGGGATCACTCCTGGTGGTGTGGTGCCAGGGATTAAACCTGGGTTGACCACACTCAAGGTAAACTCTCTAGCCACAGTACTATCGCTCCAGATGAATTACCAAGATACTCTTAATGGCTAGACTCTTTCAATTGGTGAGAGGAAAGGGAGTCTCTCACTATGTGGCTTTAAGGATATATTATCAAACTCAAGAGGAACTAGATTGGTGAAAACCACACTACTTAGTTCTTTTCCCAGCCTCAAGGGCAGGAAGAATAGTTAGGACAGTTAATTACTTGGGAAAGCAGGTCTGGTGGGTAGTGCAGAAAATGGTGAATTAAGCAACTAAATGGGTGGAAGTCACATATTCTCTTTAAAGAATGTGCAAATTGCTCATCTTTGCCCTGGGTTTTGATATTGTGCTATAGATGGAGCAACCCAGGGCTCCCCAGAGCCATTGGGGTTTCAGCAAATGAAAGGTAACCTGGCAAATAAGCTGACCCTTCTAGCAAACCCACAGTGAACAGTGAGTGTAACTTTAAAAAAAATGAAGTTATTTATATCTTTTATGTTACAATCACAAAGTAAGTTGTAAAAAAGAGTGGTGGCCAACCCCAGTTCTATCTGCAGCACTGTATGGTCCTAAGAATAACTGGGAGCAATCTTTAAGCACAGAGACTGAAGCAGCAGCCTCCTGCATCACTGGGTATGACCCTAACCGCTCCTCCCCACAAAATTTTTTTTTAAAGTTCAGATGTTCCATCTTCTGCCATATGTAACATTTAAACCATGCAAGACTTCATTCCAACCTCACCCACTATAAAACTTTAAGCCTTTTGCTGTGTCTACTGTCACCCAAAAAACCTATGAGAGAAATAAATTTTTTTAGATCCTCTTGGTGCTGTTGCCATCTTCAGTATTTAAAAACACACCAATTTTGACTGGGCGTGGGCAGTGAGGATCCTGTCCTACTACTTCAGGGTGACTAATACAGATTAGGATTCATGATGAGAAATTGCTAACACAGTAAAAGAAAATATGGAATACTGATAGGCTGGAGAGTAGATTACATGGAAACCATTAACAACTTATTTTCTTCAATACAGAACCTGACTATTATATTGCAGACAGCAGCAGCTTTGTCACATGTCCCTAAGTGAAGATATGAAACATACTAAGGAGGATATAAGAATGAGGAAACTTCTAGTTTTAACTAAAATGTTTTATATTTGCTTACAACTTCCTCCTTTCATTTGCCCAGTTGTGATCCAAAATCAGGCCAAGAGTTTTGTGGCAAAAACCTCTGTAACCAGGGCTAGAGCAATAATACAGTGGGTAGGGCTCTTGCTCTGTATGTGGTCAACTCACGTCCCATCCCTGGCACCAAATATAGAGGAGGACCTGCGCACTGTAGGGTGCATACCAAAAACCACCTCCCTCCCCCCAAAAAGGTAGCTTTTGGGGGTTCATCCTCAGAGTACCACCTCTGGGAGCAACCCTGGAGCACAGAGCTGGTAAAACACCCAAAGAACTGTCAGGTGTAGCCAAAAAAACAAACCAAACAACAAAATAAATATTTTGGGGTGTGGGGTCTCAAGGTAATACTCAAGAAGTCTAGAGACCTCTCCCAGCCAACCACTATTCACCACTATTTAAGGTGAGGGCCCAAGGAAGTGATGCTACCAGAGCCCTTGAGAGCCAGGGATTACCTGGGCTACCTCCACAGTGCTAGGGACTCTAGGGCTTGGAGGCCTTCAAGGATACTCAGCAATGCTCAGGAGAACATGTGGTATCACAAACAAAACCAGGGTAGGTGACATGCAAGGCAAGTACCTTAAAACCCGTACAGTATCTCTAGCCCAAATGACATTTTTTTAACGCTCAAAAATAAGGAGCATTACTAGCGCTGTATCTTGATGGTGGTAGTGGTTACATAACTACATGTATTTGCCAAAATTTAACTGACTGCATATTTAAAACCAACTTTTAGTTTTAACTAAAGTGTTTTATATGTAGCCAGCTATTTTGCACTAAATATATTTTTACATATTAATGTTTTCCTTGAATAAAAAGATTTAACAATACAAAAATAGTACCTTGTCTACATGGAAAATTAAATCCAGTTCACAAACATTTTCAAAACACTTGTCTAGTGTTTCCACAAATACCTACAGAAAAAGAAAAGAAAAAAGTTAAGCTTTTGAAAATTGTACGAGTCCATTTAAATCTATTCTCTATAAAGCAGATCATTCTTATTTGTAAATTAAAACCTTTCTAATGGTTATATTTTTAAATAAAAGTTGTATAGGGAACAAAAACCAAATTTTAGACAATTTTTCTGTATAATTTTTAAAAATATTTTACACATAAACAAGGGCTGGAGTGATAGCATAGCGGACGTTTGCCTTGCACACGACTGACCCGGGTTGGATTCCGTCCCTCTTGGAAAGCCTGGCAAGCTACTGAGAGTAACCCGCCTGCATGACAAAGCCTGGCAAGCTCCCTGTGGTGTATTCAATATGCCAAAAACAGTAACAACAAGTCTCACAATAGAGATGTTATTGGTGCCCCCTTAAGCAAATCAGTGAACAATGGGAGGACAGTGCTACCGTGCTACATACAAACAAAACTGTTGAAAATAAAAATTAAGAACTCTCAAAAGGATGCCAAGCAGATGAATTACCCCTGCTAGACAAATCTCTGGGCTGAGAATGCTGGGGCCTTCTTGGAATGGGGAAGAGCAAATTGCCTTCCCTGCTTAAAAGCCCAGCCCCCATCCACACCGCATCCTCTGGTACATAAACAGCCCAGCTCCACAAATGAACTTCATCAAGCCACCAATACATCAAATCATCACAGTTCCATAGTTCCCAGAGCACCTGGCTGAGTAGATACCTCTAAATTTCATAGTACTGACAGCCTAGTAGGTGCAATGGATATCTGATGGGGATGCTACATAGAAGACCACCATGCTCAAAGAGCAAAACCAGTATAAAAGAAGGCTCAACTACGACTGGTTCAGCCCTTTTGGAAAATATTATGGATGGTTCTCAAAAAATTAGAAATCGAGCTCCCATTTGACCCAGCAATACCATTCCTGGGAATATATCCCAGAGAGGCAAAAAAGTATAGTTGAAGTGACATCTGCACTTGTTTGTTCATTGCAGCACTCTTTACAATAGCCAGAATCTGGAAAAAAACCTGAGTGTCCGAGAACAGATGACTGGTTAAAAAAACTTTGGTACATCTACACAATGGAGTACTATGTAGCTGTTAGAAAAGATGAAGTCATGAAATTTACATACAAGTGGTACTACATGGAAAGTACCAAGCTAAGCGAAATGAGTCAGAGAGAGGGGCAGACATAGAAAGACTGCATTCATCTGGGGACCATAAAGTAACAAAATAGGAGACTAACACCCAAGAATAGCCGAGATAAGTACCAGGAGGTTCACTCCATGGCTTGGAGGCCAGCCGCACATGCTAGAGTAAAAGGCAGTTCAGATAGAGAAGGGAGCACCAAAGAAAGAGTGTTGGGAGGATCCTCTCAGGATGGGAGATGCATGCTGAGAGTAGACTATAGACCAAACATGATTGCCACTCAATGCCTCTTTTGCAAACCACAGCACCCAAAAGGAGAGACAGAACAAAAGGCAGGGTGGGATGGGGGGAAGGGGGTTGGGAGGGATACTGGGATCTGTGGTGGTGAAAATGGGCACTGATGGAGGGATGGGTACTCGAACATTGTATAATTGAAACCCACGCACAAAAATCTGTAAGTCTACAACTGTACCTCATGGTGCTTCACTAATAAAAATTAAAAAAAAAAAAAGACTCAACTACTACCAACAAGCCCAGAAAATCCTCAGACAAGTGACTTTAGCAAAACCACTGATATATCAATTATCACAAATTGACTTTAATTGATTTTTTTTATAATTCCACTTGCTATTTTGTTGTAACAAGCAATATGAAGTAAATTTGTACTTGCTAAGAGGGCAGGCTTAGGGGATGGGTAAGAAACTTGTGACACTGGTAGCACCAAAGTCACACTGGTGGTGGGACTGGGGTTGGAACACTGAATGCCTAAACAACTGTATTATGAACAACCTTGTAAATCACAGTTTTTAAATGAAAAGAAAAAGAACTGAAAATTATAACTAGGTACTAGTACCACTATTATTTACAGAAGCACATAAAAACACTCTTATCAAGCTCTCTATCTTCGTGTGAGAGGAAAAAAAGAGCTTATTAGAAATATTCATCTAATGCAGTCAACAATTTGGAGAGGGGTTGTTTTGGGTTTTTTGTTTGTTTTTTGGCCACACCAAGTAGTGCTCAGGGATTACTTCTGGCAGTGCTCAAGGATTACACCTGGTTCTGTACTCAGGGATCACTCCTGGTGGGCACGGGGGACCATATGGGGTGCTAGAGAGTCAATTCAGGTTGACTGCGTGCAAGCAAGCACCTTACCCCACTATATTATGGCTCCTGCCCCAGTCAACAATTTTTAATTAGCAAATCAGTACACAAGGTCACCAAAAATTTCTGGAAAAAAAACAGCAGAAGGAGTCAGACTTAGCTGAGTTTAAACTCCAGCTCATGTTTGACTTTATATTGGGAAGGGGTAACTCAGAATATTTGAATGCTCAAATTGGGCACTGTCCTCAGAATGGGTGGCTTTCAGACTAGTCCTTGGCCAGCTCCTGGGATCTGAATTCTGAGTGCCTACAATGTTCTGATAGAAAGGTTTTTTTGTGCATGAGCTCCTGGGCCACAGTGAACCAATTTGAGCAGTTTATGCTGTGTAATTTATGGTGACTATCTTATTCTCGAGGGCCTGGAGATTAAATGTAACCTAGGTCAGGCACACAGATGCTATGTGCCTATGTGACTGACCTCCAATAAATATTTTGGACACTGAGGTTAGGGTGAACTTCTCTGGTTGGGACACTTTGTACATTTTATCACATGTTATTCTGGAGGGATTAAACCTATCTTGCATGACTTCAGTAGAATGGGACATCTGGAAGTTTGTACCTCCAGAGTTCCTCCAGACTTCCCCTCATGTACTTTATCCCTTTGGATTTTAAATGGCATCCCTTTACTCTAAGAAACAGTAACAGTAAGTATGACAACCTCTGAGGTGTATGAATTCTAAAAAATCACTGAGATGGCCTGAGGAATCTCTGACACAAACCTTCAAAAGTAATTTTTTTTCTTTTGGTTTTGGAGTCACAATTGGTTGTGCTCAAATGGTATTTCTGGATTTGTGCTGGGGGGGAGCTCCTGAAGCGCACAAGAAGGCTAGGGAAGAAATAGATCATATGATGCCAGGGCATCAAATCTAAGCCTCCTGCATGCAAAGCATATACTGCAGCTTGTTAATCTATCTCTTTCACACCCCAAAGTGAAGTTTTTAATTTTCATCTGGCGTGGCTTTCATTCCCTACTATAGTCCTATTTCTAGCCCCCCTCCCCTTTTTTTGCTTTTTGGGTCACACCCAGCAATGCACAGGGGTTACTCCTGGCTCTGCACTCATGAATTACCCTGGCAGTGCTCAAGGGACGATGTGGGATGCTGGGAATCGAACCCGGGTCAGACGCGTGCAAGGCAAATGCCCTACCTGCTGTGCTATTGCTCCAGCCCCTCTAGTCCATTTCTAAAAAAATAATTATTGTAGACAGAATTACATATAATCTATATGGAAACTTAAAGATTGAAAGGGAGTAGCTACTCATTATTATCATCATCATACTAGTACATAATGTCATAGTATAATAGCAGCCTGCAGCAGTCAATGTAAACCAGGATTCTTTCAAGCAAATTAAAATGGATGATCACCTTACTTTTTGTGATCCTATGAGACAAAGTAAACTCTAAACAACTTCATACTACAACTGCTTCAACCTGTGGGTCATTTACAGAGAACCACAATTCAAAGTTCTTTAATGGTCTTTATACGGATGGCTAAAAGAAGTCAAACAATGTAGATATGTAGCTACATGACTATGATCATGGCATTAGATCAGGATTTGACAAACATTATCTTCAAAAGAAAAAAGAATAAACATTTTAGCTTTGTAGGCAATACAATATAGCACAAAACCAGGCATAAACAATACAGAAATGAGCAGGACTGGTTCTGTTGCAAAGAAACTTTTGTTTCGTTTTGGGGTCACACTCACTGTGCTCACAGCTTACTCCTGACTCTGTGCTCAGGGATCACTCCTGGTAGATTCAGAAGACTGTATGTGGTACCGGGGATTGAACTTGGATTAGCAGCATGCAAGGCAAGCACCCCACCCACTGAGCTATTTTCTCCAAACCCCAATGAAATTTTTTATTTATAAAGACAGGTAGCAGGCTGGATTTGAATGATAAATGACTCCGGCCAAGGTGTTGAGAGAAATATGTCTATGGTAACCAAGAATATGCAGTCTTACTCAAAATTCGCTTACGAAAAGGAGATAAATTATTAAGATTAATGAGAGGGCACATACAATTGAGCTCACTCAAGCTGAGTTTTAAGTTTATTTCTGTTTTGCTGCTGGTAGACTTTATGTATCACTGAACATCTATCCAAACTCCAACTTAAAGTACTTCTCTTCAAGTTCTTGGTGACTTGGTGTCAGAAATGACTTTATTCATTCTATTTCTAACTACTTCAGATTTACTTCCCATCTATTTCTAACAGATTCTTGTATAAGAATTAACTGGAATAATGCTGCTTGAACACAGAACAAAGGAGGTGAAAAAGAGAAGACTTTCCACTGATAAAAAAGGAAATATTTCATTTTGAAATATTAAGCTTGGAAACTATCTGAATACCAATTTTTAAAGTCATAATTAAAGAAGTTTTGGGAAATAGTCATTTAAATTCTGCCCTCATCTAATAAAAATTTTAAGTATAATATACATATAAAGTGTATATAAAGTGTATATAAATCATAACCCTGTAACTTTTCACAAACATATTTGTGTAACCAAGTTTCAGTTTGGTTTGTGTAACCAAAGGGAACCAAATTTCAGATCTGATCAGTAGCTTTAGTTGCTACCCACTCATATTCCATTAATCACTGCCATTTTCTAGCACCATAGCCCTGTGCTAAATAAACACAACAAATTTGGTTTGCCTATCTCTGAATGATATTTAAATAGAACCATAATGGTATGAATGGCTTCTTTTATTCAACATATTTTTCCAGATCTGTTTATATTTTATATAACAGAACAACTGACTCTCATTATAGGGTATAGCATAGAGAGAATACTACAAAGGATGGTATACACACATATACATATATACCCATTCCATTGACATCAGAAATTTGAATTGCTCTCAGTCTGGAGCCATTACAATTAGTCCTACTAAGAACAGTCTTTCTTCTGTCTTTTCATAAACATATGTACGTATCTCCACTGAAAGTACACTTATAGTAGAACTGCTGGACTACAGAATAGCACATTCAAATTTAGTATACATTGTACTGCATGGGATTACAAAAACAATCATAAAACTATACTTCAAAATTAACATCTAAGAATTCTAAAGTTCTTATTAGCACTTCAGTCTATAATTTTGTGATTTTCATGTATGTGTATGGTGATTAAGTCATTGTGATATTAATTTATATTCCTGTGCTAGTTAATATGGTTGTGTACCATTTCATATTCAAAGTCATTTAGATATTCTTTTTTATGATGTCTGTTCAAGACTTTTAACTTTTCTATTGGTATTTTCTTACTGACATATAGGAATTTTTCAAATATTCTAAGTACAATTGTATTATAGATATATATTCTCATTCTACAGCCCATCTTTTCATTCTTCCAATTGTGTCTTTGGAAAAAAATAAGTTTTAAATATTGACACATTACATGTTACCAGTTTTATTCCTTTACTGTTAATAGTTATTAATTTCTAATTTAAGAAATCTTTACTGAAAGTCAGGTCAAAATGTATTATCTGGGTTGAAGAGATAGTACAGTGGATAGGACTTGCCTTACATGCTGCTGACACATGTTCAGTCTCTGGCATCAGACAGTCCCCTGAGCCCCACCAGTCGTAATCCCTGAGCATAAATTTGGGAATAAGCCCATGAGGTATGGACCCCAAAACAAAAAACAACAACAAAAAGTATGTCTCCTGAAGAAAAAAAAATGATTCAGTTTTATTTTTAATGTTTGAATCAAATCTATGTGGAACTGATTTTAATGTGTTGTGTGCAGTGGCCTTCTTAATTTAAAATTATTAACAGACTCACAAATCATAGTAAAATTTTCATAATGCTATATTTACATGCTTATTTTTTCAAATTACATGATTTTATAACTACATGAATAGTCATCCTTTTTTTTTAAATATCAGAAGTTCATTCTCTGAGTGAAAATTCTATTTAAATGGCTTTCATGACTTATGTCCACCATTGTTAGCATGAATTGATGAAACTGGTACACTGTGGCCTATAACCTCAGATATGCACTAACCCTCCTGTTAAGACATATCAAGAGACCAGAGTTCAGTTCCAAAAAGCTAGCTAAACCAAAACAGAACCAGGTGTGTGTGAACAGAGCAACTAAAGGATGCCAACCCCTGCAAGCACCACAGCTAAAAGATGTATAAGTAGCACAGCCAGGAGTGCAACCCTTCAGTGAGCACATGTGCGAACATCACTACTAAGGAGTGCAATGCCCAGATAGAATGTATACAAGCACTGCAACTGAAGGACAGGTACAGTGTCTTGATGTGCAACCCCAGGTAAGCACCAGATAAAATCATTAGTATCACTATGACGAAACATAGTGATAAGCCCCAGTCATGATAACATCAACAGAGGGAAGGGGAGAAAACAAAATAGTAAATTTTTAAGATTTGAGGAAATCAAATGCTAGGTTTGGTTTAAATAAAATTAGAAATGCTCTACAAAAACAATTTCATTGCTTTTGTTTTGAATTAAAGCAAAAGAACGGGAATCTAGAATCCTATAATTGGAAAAATACCACTGATCTGCTACAGGAAAGAACATACAAAGTAATATTTAAACTAAAGACTAAAAACAAAACAAAACAAAAAAACAATGAAAGGGCAATGAGGATTCTATCCACATAAAAAAATTAATAGCTTTTGCATTGTAATTCATGAGAAAGTGAAAACAGCCAGGGAAAAAAAACATTAATAGTGTGGTAACTAGCACCCTCTTGTGTTTCTTTCTTTCATTTTTGTATTTGCTATGCCAGGGTCAAATCCAGGAACTCACACATGCAAGGCTTGCACTCTAACACTGATCTACATGCCTGCATTTTATTTTATTTTTAGCTCTTTGGGCCACATTAAGTTGTGCTCAGGCCTTATTCCTGGCTCTGCACTCAGGGATCACTCCAGCAAGCTCAGGGAACAATATAGAGTGCTGGGGATCAAACCCATACCATTTTCAAGGGAAATGCCCTGTTTTATTTTTTTAAATGATACAAAGCTCAAAGTCAATTTCAGTATTGATATTAAGGAGGGTGTGGGCTTCCTAGCAGTCACCAAGGGACCCTGGGGCCACTCCTAGTAGTACTCAACCAACTGGGCTTAACAATTCAATGTTAGGGCCCAAGGATGTGATCTGTATCTGGACCACCAAAGTAACCCTGGCAGTGTTCAGGGATCTCCAGGAATATAGCTAGCAGTGCTCAGGGAACCATGCTGTACTGGGGTGGGGGTTGATGGGGGTCCCACATGCATGTGGGATTTCTGTGTTCTTTCTCTGGCCCCTGGAGAAAGGTTATTTGTAATTTCAAAATATTCCCCATAAAATACTTTTAAGCACACAGGGTAAGTGAAAGTGGAATTTACCTGACAGTAGGGAAAGCTAAGAGGCACTACTTTTTCGTAAACAGAATAAGTAAGTAAAGGCCCTCCCGTTGATCATCGATTTGCTCGAGTGGGCCCAGTAACGTCTCCATTGTAGACTTTGTTGTTACTGTGTCTGGCATATCGAATAAATATACATAATGGGCCAGAATGGCATTCTATACCTTAAAATATAATGCTTTTCCAAGGATATAACATCACCTCTGTGATTTTTTGTTTTTAGTTATTTTTTCCCTTTTCTTTTTTTTCTCCATGGTATTCTTACCGCAACCACATAACGAGAGTTTAATCATTAGGGAACATCTAATACAGGACTGGAGAGATGGCTCAGAGGGCTGAACACATGCTTTGCATGCAAGAAACCCAAATTCAAACCCCAGCACCACATGGTCCCCTGGGAATTACTCAAAATGATCCCTAAGCACAGAATCAGGAATAGCCCTGAGCTGCAGATGCCTCAAAGAAGGAAAAAATAAAAACACATCTAACAAAACTGGGAAATAGCACAGGTTTTAGGATACACACTTTGAATGCACAGAAAGCTAGACCGATCAGAGCACTTCATGGTCCCCATCATTATTTGGTGTGGCCCTAGTGGTTCTCTGTACCACATAAACCAAGCAGCATGCATCCTCAGGTCTGAGCATTGAATCTACTGGTTTGGTTGGCCAAGAATCACTAGGGGTGGTCCCCAGGCCCCCTAAGCACTCTATGGGTGGCCTTTCCCCACCCCCAACTAAGTAGAAACATCTAAAAATACAAATAGTAAAATTTTACAAAAATAGGGGCCAGAGTGATGCAGGTAGGTTGTGCCAAGCAGGTAGGGTGCTTACCTTGCACGTGGCCAACCCAGGTTTGATCCCCAGCACCCCTGATGGTCCCCTGAGCCTGCCAGGAGTGATACATGAGCAGAGTCAAGAGTAAAGCCTGGGCACTTACAGTAGTCATCCCCTCCTACACACACACAAAAAACCCACACAAAAAAATTGTCTAGTACTCTATCAAGGATTAAGGTGCAAACGACATGAAATAAATGAAAGACAATGATGAAGCCTTTTATCATCATGTTGAGTCTATGGTAAGATGTTAAATTTGGAGAGAAGTTTCTGAAGTGAAAGTATACTAGAATTATTTGTACTATTTCTGAAACCTTTTGTCTTCAAATCTGAAATTTTAAACATGAAAAAGTAAAGCACTCGGGGTGATGGTTGGAAGTAGTTCAGGACCACCTGGAAGTCTCAGGTGACTCCTGCCACTAAGTTTAGGAATCACTCGATAAGTGCTCAGGGATCATGCAGTAGTAGGGCTCAAACTCAAGCTTTCTTCATTTAAAGCATAAGCTCAATTCTTTGAATTAATTCTCTGGCCCAAAAGAATGAACACACTTTTTTTTTCCCCCTTTATTTTATTTTATTTATTTATTTATTTTTTTTTTTTCCCCCTTTATTTTATTTTATTTTTTTTAAAGTTGTAGATTTACAATTTTTTGTGCTTTGGTTTCAATTATACAATGATCAGATACCCATCCCTCCACCAGTGCCCATTTTCCACCACCATGGATAATATCCCTCCCACCCCCATCCCCCCATCCCCCCTGTCTCTGTGGCAGGGCAATCCCCTGTGTTCTCTCTCTCCTTTTGGGTGTTGTGGTCTGCAAAAGCGGCATTGAATGGCAAACATGTTCAGTCCATAGTCTACTTTCGACATGCATCTCCCCTCCTGGGAGGATCCTCCAAACATCCTTTATTTGGTGCTCCCTTCTCTATCTGAACTGCCCTTTCCTCTAGGATACCCGGCTGGCCTCTAAGTTATGGAGTAATCCTCCTGGTGCTGATCTCAGCTATTCTTGGGTATTAATCTCATACTTTGTTACTTTATATCCCCCAGATGAATGCAATCTTTCTATGTCTATCCCTCTCTTTCTGACTCATTTCGCTTAGCATGATACTTTCCATATTGTACCACTTGTATGTAAATTTCATGACTTCATCTTTTCTAAGAGCTACATAGTACTCCATTGTGTAGATGTACCAAAGTTTCTTTAACCAGTCATCTGTTCTTGGGCATTCAGGTTTCTTCCAGTTTCTGGCTATTGTAAAGAGTGCTGCAATGAACAAACAAGTGCAGATGTCACTTCGACTATACATTTTTGCCTCTCTGGGATATATTCCCAGGAGTGGTATTGCTGGGTCAAATGGGAGCTCAATTTCTAATTTTTTGAGAATCGTCCATACTGTTTTCCAGAAGGGCTGGACCAGTGGACATTCCCACCAACAGTGAAGGAGTGTCCCTTTCTCGCCACATCCACGCCAGCATCGGTTGCTTTTGTTCTTTTGAATGTGGGCCAGTCTCTGAGGTGTGAGATGGTATCTCATTGTGGTTTTGATCTGCATCTCCCTGATGTAGAGCATTTTCTCATGTGCTTTTTTGCCATTCGGATTTCTTCTTGAATGAACACACTTTTAATGTACATTCTGAAAAATCAAGGTCAAGGAACTTTCTCCTTTACTATATCTAATTTCCCCTGAAAAATCAATCATTTGACTCTGAAAAATAAACAAGTTGTCTTAAATTAAAAAAAAAAGTTCTGGAATGCTGCCTCAAATTGTTTCTAGTTATATACATAAAAGGAAAAAATCTTACTAAAAAAAGGTTTTCAATACATCTTGAGGGCTGGAGCGATAGCACAGCGGGTAGGGCGTTCGCCTTACAAGCGGTCAACATGGCCGACCCGAGTTCGATTCCTCCGCCCCTCTCGGAGAGCCCAGCAAGCTACCGAGAGTATTCGATATGCCAGACACAGTAACAACAAAGTCTCCAATGGAGACGTTACTGGGCCCACTCGAGCAAATCGACGATCAACGGGAGGGCCTTTACCTTTTACCTTTACCAATACACTAGCATTACTAGGACTCCCTCTTTCTCTGATAGATGGAACTGCACATAGGAAAAGGGGTTTCCATCTTTTCCACACAGACATACTTTCCTTATCTTTTCCCATAGAGAGGGAGTTCAATTTCCCAAATTTCTATTCTAAGTGCTAATCACAGTCAGTTGGCTCTTCACACAGGTCTAAGACATTGTTAACTCTAAATCCGGAGAGTCCAACATTTAAGTAATATGTCTGTCACCCCAAAAGCCTACCCCAAAAGACAATAGTGATGCACAAGGAGAGGCATAACTTCATAGACATACTAATTCTATGTTCAATATAACCGATCTAGGCATGATTTGCTATATGAGAATAGTCAAATCAGGAAATCTCTCTTCACTGAAGTATTCTTGCCTTATGCTTCCCCAATTACGTCATGTATCATACAACCTTATTACCATGTAGAATTCATGCTAATTCATCATACAGCACCAACATCAGGATTTTAAAAAAAACTCATACTCTTCTAAACATTAAAAAAAAATTAAGTACTACTTTACCTAATTTAATTAAGTGATTAAGTGACTAAGAATATTTTGAAAGTTTTTCTTATAAATAAATGCTTTAAAGACAGTGTCAACTAAATATTACAATTACATGTCAGTCATGTGACCATAGCCTTCATGTATAATATTACTGCCACTGTCACTGTCCTCCCATTGTTCACCGATTTGCTTGAGTGGGCCCAGTAATGTCTCCATTGTGACGCTTGTTAGTGTGTTTGGTATATTGAATTTGTCATGGGGAGCTTTCCAGGCTTTGCCGTGTGGGCAACATACTCTCAGTAGCTTGCCGGGCTCTCCTGAGAGGGGTGGAGGAATCGAACCTGGGTCAGCCAGGTTGGATACGTGCAAGGAAAACGCCCTACCCACCGTGCTATCGCCCCAACCATGGTGAGCACGTATAATATAGTTCTTTTAATTCTCTCACCTACTTTCCAAATAAATTTATTATTGTTACTATTTTGCAGATGAGAAAAATCAAGAAAACTTTAAAAACTTGCTCAAAGTCTTTCTACTGACACAAGTAGTAAGCAGCCTGAATGGTTTTAGCCACTACTACTTTAATTCATTAACTTTTCTCATAAGACGGTATAGGCAGTATACTGAAACAGGTATAAAGCTGAAAATAATCCAGCCTACAGATTTTCTTGCTCAACCAGCATTGCCAGCATAAATAAAATGATTTATTTAGTCTAATGGTGCCACAGTAGTGACAAACACTCTATGTTCATGGAGCTCTAATTTATATACATTTTATAGAAACTGTAAAAACAAACAACCAAACAACCATTTCTAAATAGCTATAAAACATGTTGCCGTTAGTTCTCAATTTTTCTTAACTTCAAATGAACAAGATTAATTCATGTTTATATAACTGCTACATTTAGTAAAGAAGAAAAGAATAGGATCTGGAAATGTCGAGAGAATTTTTATGCATCCATTACAGCTTGGCATAACAAATTAATTGAGGACAGTGTGACTGCTTATAAATAACACAAACAACTAACATTAATATTTTACTGAATTCTATTCTCACTCTAAATATTTTAACACTTCCATTAAAGATAAGCTCCAACAGAAAGTATTCTTTAGTTAGCTGCTCGCTAGTAACTCTAAAGTTTGCTTATAGGGCAGTTAATAATACTAAAATGGTACATATCAGAAACAAGTAAGTATTGCTTTTTCCCAAATCAACAAAGAACTAAAAACAGAAACAAAGAACAGAAGCTGGATAGACATATTACTCTAAATTCTACATAGTTTATTAACAATATCCTCTTTCAGATTTCATATAAAGTCTCATCTAGTGTAACATGAATACCTCAGAAAAGAAAATCTTCATTTATAATTACATGTTTCCCTGGGGTCACACATTATAATGGGTTAGGAAATTGCCTTGCACACAGCCCACTCAAGTTGATTCAATGGTCTGCCTATGATTCCCTGAGAGCCACAAGGAATGATTCCTGAGTACATAGCCAGGAGTAAGCCCTGATTACAGTCAAGTGTGGCCCTCAAACCAAACTAAAACAAAAATACATGATTCCAGTGATTAATGAATGGTAAGTCATAAGTATAGTATAATTTTTAACATACAAAAAAAAGTATAAATTAAACATGTTTAGCAACGTTTAAAGTTTTTTTTATCTATTGTTTAAAGAATATGTAAGAACAAGGTATTCTGACATATTCTCTCCACATTTACAATTTTCCACTTTGACTTCATTGTTTGAGAGCCACACCTAGCAGTGCTCAGGGCTTACTCCTACTGGGACTAGGGGACAACATGGGGTGCAGGGGAATTCAACCGCAGG
Organism: Sorex fumeus; assembly: GCF_029834395.1. Taxonomy (NCBI): domain Eukaryota; kingdom Metazoa; phylum Chordata; class Mammalia; order Eulipotyphla; family Soricidae; genus Sorex; species Sorex fumeus. The sequence goes on along the minus strand of NW_026606108.1, from coordinate 15,666,934 downwards.
TTGGTGATATGCAAGGCAGGCATTTTATCTACTGTACTTTCACTCCAGCCCTTGCTTTTACAATTAATCTAGACATTCTTGAAACTGGAAGAGAAACAAAATCAGTTCTAAGTTAGCTCTAAATAGCTGTTCGGATAACAGCTGTTATCTGTTGCACAGAAGCAATGTGCAACTCCCTCCCATAACTGTTTACTCAAAAAGTGGTTTTAATGTGATTTACTCACACATGTCCAGCACTCCCACAGCAAAATTTAGTGATCTGTGGTAACTGCAGCGGACAGACAGCAACGATGAACTTCCAACATATTCATTGTAATGGTAGAACTAGCTCTTGTAAGATAAATTATAGAACTTTTCTTATGGCTTTATAGGACATGTGATAATTCAGCAGAATCTTCTTATAAAAACTAATGCCTACATTATTAATGGGAATATGACACAATTATCCTGAGACTCCTTTATCTGTATTTTTTCAAGTCTAGACATAAATGAACATTTGAACGCTCAGAGCTAAAATAATTTGTAAATCAGATAATAGTTTTTACTTTACACAAATTCGATAGAATTTACTGAAGAAATAGTGTAAGATATTTGTTCTTTGACAATTTCTCATATACATTCTGAATTATAAAAATTATGCTATCATAACTATTAAGATTAGTTACAGCATTAAATATATAATTAATAATTCTGATCTAAATCTCAGGAAACAAGTACAAAATACTTCAAACTATTTTGAAGTATTTTGAAAAAGATAGTTGGAAGTGATCACTCTGGATTAGAACTGTATGCCCAAAATAGATAAAGGAAAGAAGCATGATTAACTTTCAGTACAGTATCTGTATTGCAAACCATATGCCCAAAAGGGGAGGGAAGAAGAGAGAGAGAGAGAGAGAGAGAGAGAGAGAGAGAGAGAAGAAGAAGAAGAAGGAGGAGGAGGGAAGGCGGGAGAGGGGGAGAGATAGAGAGAGGCAGGGAGGGAGAGAGAATGTGTGTGCTGGTGGGGTAGCATGGTGGGAGGGAAACTGGGGATACTGGTGGTGGGAGGGAAACTGGGAATATTGGTGGTGGGAAATGTACTCTGGTTGAGGGATGAATGTTAGAATATTGTATGACTGAAACCTGACCATGAACAGTTTTGTAACTGTGTAATCTCACTGTGATTCAATTAAAAAATAAATAAAATTTTAAAAAATCTTAGGAAAAAATAAATCTCAGTACTTGTTTTAATTTGGATCAACAAGATAATAACAGGAGATATAATTAATGATTCTGATTTAAATCTCAGGAAATAAGTATAAAACACTTGCTTTGATTTGGGTCAAAAAGACAGTAAGGGGGTATAATTAATGTTTCTGATTTAAATTGCAGAAAACAAAGACAAAATTCTTCAGATTTGGGTTGAAAAGATAGTATAGGGAATAAGGCATTTGGCCCGTATGCAGTCAGTGCCAGTTAGATCCCCAGTACCACATATTGTTTCCCTGAGCACAGAGCCAAGAAAAAACCCTGAGCACACTTGGGTGTGGCTGTAAAAGTAAAACAGAACAAGACCTTCCAATTTGCCTCTCGAAAAACTTACATCTGTTTGTAAGTCTTTCTTTGTTGAAACTGTTCTTTAACAAAACAGACTGAATTTGAAATAAATTATTTTTTCCCTTACAACATTAGTAGCTAGTTCAAGCAAAATGTTTTAAAGAATATATATAGGTATATGAGAGATTAATTAAAAACAGCTTTATTCATTTTAAACATCACTGTCACTGTCACTGTCCTCCTGTTGTTCATCGATTTGCTCGAGTGGGCCCAGTAACGTCTCCATTGGAGACTTTGTTGTTACTGTGTTTGGCATATCGAATACGTCACGGGGAGCTTGCCAGGCTCTGCCGTGTGGGCGAGATACTCTCAGTAGCTTGCTGGGCTCTCCGAGAGGGGTGGAGGAATCGAACTCGGGTCAGCCATTTTAAACATATTGTATAAAAATAAAAAGCATCTTTGACGTAACAGTAAAGTGAAATAACTGCTTACTATATGATATAGCAATAAATGAAATACGGAACAAAGTTAAAAGGCAATGCAAAAACAAGGAACCTATTGGACAAAGAAAGCTTTCTTTTCATTATCTTTTTCCTATGTGGCTATGATTTCTCTTTGCCCAAGGTCAAGAAAGAGCATGATAACAAGTGATAAGCACTATGATAATCTTAACTAATACAAATATTTAAAGAAACTATATTTTGTGAGTTAATTTTTAACTTTTTGCTGAAAATATCACAAGTACAAAGTACAAAATCCTAAATTTATATAGAGATTATTGACTTTCACTAAACATACAATGGAACCAACAGTCAAATAAAAAAATATATACTACTAGCATATAATAAATGCAGTATTCCATTTTCCTAGCTAACTCTTCTCTTTGGTTGTTTCTGTCACTTATATGGAACAATATTAGACACTAAATACATCCATTCATTCAGTAATTATCTACTGATGACTTATGTGCCATGAGTCATTCTATATGGTGAGGATCAATTAGTGAACAAAAATAAACAAAATTCCTCGGCCTCACGGTTGGGTATTAACGCAAAGTGTTTTAGGCTTCATCAGTGAATTGCCCCTTTTCCTCCTCCCAGAGAAGCTTGTCCTGCCCTTACTAATATCCCTAATTTAATTAAAGTCTATCTTCAGTCTTTCCCTTGTGTTGGATATTAACCCTAAGTGCTTTAGGCTTCATCAGTGAATTGGCCTCTTTTCTCCTCCCAGAGAAGCTTACCATGTTCTAGCTAACATACCTAATTTAATTAAAGTCTATCTTTAACCTTTCCTTTATATTTTAACCTCTCCTTGTCACAGTTCCCCAAGTCAGTCTTGATTACCTTTTTTTAAATGTACGTGTATTGCTATTTATTCAGTCATTGATTAGGCTGGTTGAATTTGGCATCTTGATTACTTTTAAGCCAAAACTTTCTGGTAATTCCGAACTTTGTATTTGTACTACTTTGTATTTGAAGTGTTGTATATTTGTGCCTGCTTTTCTATTTCCCCTATAGCCTTTTTATATTTTACTATAGAGCAATGTTCTTTGGTTAAACACAGAAAGTCCATTAATACTATGCTCCTAATATCTTGGAGTTCATTAACTCTGAAATATATCTACTCCTAGGCATAATTATTTGGTCATAATTACTTGACTCAGACTTCAGGTGCTATAGTTCCTAACACCATAAAGGGGAGATCCTGCCATGGAACTGGGATGGACTCGGGGCAAGCGGCAAAGCTACCCCAGCATTGAAACGGGGCATTCTAGAAAGCATAAATGCATGATCTTGATGCAAACTGTTATGATTTTAGAGACAGGACTCCCAGGGGGAAGGACAAACTGAACTAGCCTGAGGACTTAGTCTGGGATTTACAGTAAAAAGCCTTGCTTGCTCTCAGAACCCAGAGAACTAATTTTTGGGATCCTTGTCTCTTATTGTGTTTATCCAAACAACTGCAAGTATTGATAATTTATACAACTTGAGAGAAAGATAAAAGCAATGTAGATGTCACTGGAAGACAGAGTGTCTTCTTGAGTTAATCTATCTCCCCAAGAGAATATCCTCCATCAAATGTTTATCTAACAAAGCTTATATATGCTTGTAAGAATAAAAGACAATAAACAGAATAAAGTTAGCCAAACATATAACATTAGTGATACGTACTGAGGAAAAGAACAATCAACTTGGAAATGGTTAAAAATATCAGAGAATGGGGCTGAAGAGACAGTATAACGGGTAAGGAGCTTGCAAGCAGCTTGTTCAGTTCTGGCACCTGATATGGCCTAAGCTTGCAAGGAGTGATCTCTCAGTATAAAGTGAGGAGTAAACCCTGGGCACAGTTGAGTGTAGTCCCCCAAAAAACAAATTTTATATATATATGAAATATATACACACACACACACACACATATATATATATATATATTACAGATTAGAGTTGAGAGATAATATAATGACCAAAGTGTTTGCCTTAAATGTGATCGATAAACACTGCATATGGTCCTCTGAGCATGGTCCAACACTTCATCTTTTCTAACAGCTACATAGTACAGTGCCCCTGAGCATAGAGCCAGGAGTAAGCCCTCAGCACAGATGAATGTGGCCAAAAAATGAGAAGAAAAAAAATTAAAGAATGGAGAATTTTTATAAAGAAGGACCAGAGAATAGCAATGGGGCTGTCTAGTAGATCAAGACCTGAACAAATGAAGTTAGACATGGAAATATCAAATAGTAAAACACTCTGGTGAAAGAAATATCAAATAGAAGACCTGGTATAAGACCACCAGTATAAGACCACTGATATAAGACCACCAGTGTGTATTTTTGAAGAATAGTAGGATAGTCAGTACTTGAAGTGAGGGAGAAAATAAAGATTGAGTATTTGATTATGGAAGGGTCATCAGAACACATGGAGTATTTGTAAGCTTTGACATTTTTTAAAAAATTTTTTTATTAGTGAAACACCATGAGGTAGTTGTAGACTTACAATTTTTGTGCTTCGGTTTCAATTATACAATGTTTGAGTACCCATCCCTCCACCAGTACCCATTTTCCACCACCACTGATCCCAGTATCCCTCCCAACCCTCTTCCCCCCATCCCACCCTGCCTCTATGGCAGGGCATTCCGTTTTGTTCTCTCTCTCCTTTTGGGTGCTGTGGTTTGTAAAAGACGCATTGAGGTGGCAATCATGTTTGGTCTATAGTCTACTTTCAGCATGCATCTCCCACCCTGAGAGGATCCTCCCAACACCCTTTCTTTGGTGCTCCCTTCTCTATCTGAGCTGCCTTTTCCTCTAGCATGTGCGGCTGGCCTCCAAGCCAAGAAGTGAACCTCCTAGTACTTATCTCGGCTATTCTTGGGTGTTATTCTCCTATTTTGTTACTTTATGTTCCCCAGATGAATGCAATCTTTCTATGTCTGTCCTGCTCTTTCTGACGCATTTCATTTAGCATGGTACTTTCCATGTAGTACCACCTGTATGTAAATTTCATGACTTCATCTTTTCTAACAGCTACATAGTACTCCATTGTGTAGATGTACCAAAGTTTCTTTAACCAGTCATCTGTTCTCAGGCACTTGGGTTTTTCCCAGATTCTGGCTATTGTAAAGAGTGCTGCAATGAACAAACAAGTGCAAATGTCACTTCGACTATACTTTTTTACCTCTCTGGGATATATTCCCAGGCGTGGTATTGCTGGGTAAAAAGGGAGCTCAATTTCTAATTTTTTGAGAATCGTCCATACTGTTTTCCAAAAGGGCTGAACCAGTCGGCTTTCCCACGAGCAGTGGAGGGGCGTACCTTTCTCGCCACACCAGCGCCAACACCGGTTGCTTATGTTCTTTTGGATGTGGGCCAGTCTCTGTGGTGTGAGATGCTATCTCGTTGTTGCTGAGGTCTTTAATCCATTTTGACCTTACTTTTGTACATGGTGTTAGGCAGAGATCTGAGCCCTTTTTTTTTGCATGTAGCTGGAGTTTAACCCGTGACGTACTCAATATGCCAAACACAGTAACAACAAGTCTCATGATGGAGACGTTACTGGGCCCGCTCGAGCAAATCAATGAACAACGGGAGGACCATGACCATGACTGTGAAGTGAGAAAGGAAGCCACTCACAGTTCCAAATGAAAGCATGTTGAGGTAACATATTTCAACATTATCAGTCTAGCTGTCCTACTGAAAAAAGGTCAAAAGCCGTAGTGGGAGTAGTGATGGGCAGAGGCACAGTAAGGAAGGTAAAGTATGTTACAGTAAGGTACATACAGTAACAATTCAGGCAAAATCTATTAGGCAGACAGAGTGATAGCTATAGTAAAGATCACAAGCCTAGCATGTTCAATCCCCAGTACTACTTGGGCACCCTAGCAATTCTGGGTACAGCCCTGGTGGATACCTGAGCATATTCAGATGTGACCCTTATAAAAATAATCAGGGGTCACCAGGTTGTCCCTGGTGGTCCCCAACACCATAGAGCCTAGGTGGCACTGTACTGTTTAACATACAACCTAGTTGGTCAAGATTGCTGGGAGGGGTTGGAGAAATAGTACAGCTGGTAGGGCACTTGCCTTCTACCTGGTCAACCTGGGTTCGACCCCCAGCATTCCATATGGTCCCCAAACAATGCCAGGAGTGCTTTCTGAGTGCAGAGCAAGGAGTAATCCCTCTATTAAGAAAATATAAGAGAATATCCTTTCCCATTCTGTAAACTGTCTTTGTATTTTAGTCATTGTTTCTTTTGAGGTGCAGAAGCTTCATAGTTTAAGATAGTCCCATTTGTCTATCTCTGTTTTCACTGGCTTGGCCAGTGGCGTGTCATCTTTGAAGATATCGTTAGCTTCAATGTCCCGGAGGGTTTTGCCAACCTTGTCTTCAATGTACCATATGGATTCTGGTCTGATGTTGAGGTCTTTAATTCATTTTGATCTTACTTTTGTACATGGTATTAGGTAGAGATCTGAGCCCAATTTTTTGCATGTAGCCATCCAGTTTTGCCAGTACAATTTGTTAAAGAGGCTTTCCTTGCTCCACTTCACATTTCTTGCTCCCTTATCAAAGATTAGATGATCATATGTTTGCGGGGAGATGTAAGTATATTCAACCTTGTTCCACTGATCTGCCTTTGTTTCATGCTGTTTTAATTATTACTGCTTTGTAGCAGAGTTTGAAATTAGGGAGGTTGATTCCTCCCATTTTCTTTTTCCCAAGAACTGCTTTAACTATTTGTGGGAGCTTATTGTTCCATTTGCTCGAGCATATGAATTTCAGGAGTGCTTGCTCCATTTCTTTGAAGAATGTCATGGGTGTCATTATAGGGATCACATTAAATTTTTACAATGCTTTGGGGAGTATTGCCATTTTGACAATGTTAATTTTCCCGATCCATGAGCAGAGGATACCTTTCCATTTTCTTGTGTCCTCTTTTATTTGCCTAAGTAGTGTTTTGTAGTTTTCTTTGTACATGTCTTTTATTTCCTTAGTTAAGCTCATTCCATTCGCCCAATACCCATCCGACAAGGGTTTGATAAAGTACTGGTTGAACTCCACAAAAAGAAAACATCCAACCCCATCAAAAAATGGGGGGTTGGGGCTGGAGTGATAGCACAGCGGGTAGGGCATTTGCCTTGCACTCAGCTGACCTGGGTTCGATTCCCAGCATCCCATATGGTCCCCTGAGCACTGCCAGGAGTAATTCCTGAGTGCAGAACCAGGAGTAACCCCTGACCATCGCCGGGTGTGACCCAAAAAGTGAAAATAAAAAACAATTAAAAAAAACAAAAAATCCGGGGACAAAATGAACAGAAACTTTCTCAAAGAAGAAATCCGAATGGCAAAAAGGCACATGAGAAAATGCTCTACATCACTAATCATCAGGGGGATGCAGATCAAAACAACAATGAGATATCATCTTACACCACAGAGACTGGCGCACATTCAAAAGAACAAAAGCAACTGGTGTTGCTGCGGATGTGGTGAGGAAGGGACCCTCCTTCACTGCTGGTGGGAAAGCCGAGTGGTTCAGCCTTTTGGAAAACAGTATGAATGATTCTCAAAAAATTAGAAATCGAGCTCCCATTTGACCCAGCAATACCACTCCTGGGAATACATCCTGGAGAGGCAAAAAAGTACAGTCGAAATGACATCTGCACTTGTATGTTCACTGCTGCACTGTTCACAATAGCCAGAATCTGGGGAAAACCCGAGTGCCTGAGAACAGATGACTGGTTAAAGAAATTTTTGTACATCTACACAATGGAATACTACACAGCTGTTAGAAAAGATGAAGTCATGAAATATACATACTAGTGGTTCTACATGGAAAGTATCATGCTAAGCGAAATGAGCCAGAAAGAGAGGGACAGACATAGAAAGGCTGCATTCATCTGGGGAATATAAAGTTACAGAATGGGAGTCGAATACCCAAGAATAGTAGAGTTAAGTACCAGGAGGTCTGCTCCAGGACTGGAAGCCGGCCTCACGTGCTGGGGGAAAAGGCTGCTCAGACAGAGAAGGGAACACCAAGTAAAGGATGTTTGGAGGATTCGCTCTGGATGCAAGATGCGTGCTGAATGTAGGCTATAGACCAAACACAATAGCCACCCAATACCTCTATTGCAAACTACCTCTATTCCTAAAGGAAAGGGTGAGGAAAAGGGAATGCCCTGCCACAGAGGCAGGGTGGGGTGGGGGGATGGGGTGTGGGAGTGGGAGGGCTGCTGGGATCATTGGTGGTGGAGAATGGGCACTGGTGGAGGTATGGGTACTCGATCATTGTCTGACTGAAACCCAAGCACGAAAGTTTGTAAGCCTACAACTGTACCTCATGGTGTTTCACTAATAAAAATAAAATAATAAATAAAAAGAAAAATATACGCACACAAGGCTTAACTTGTAATCTCTTAAATGAGACCTTAAGGGTTCCATGGTGAGATACAACAATATTCATACACTTTCTTCTAAGGAAATACTTTTTGCTCATTTTTAGAAAATAATAACAAGTAAAACAAATCATTCAGGGCCTACCATAGGGGCAGGCTTGAGGAGTGGTTGGGAAAATTGGAAATAATGGTAGTGGGAAGGTGTAATTGTGGTGGAATTGGTGTTTGAAATATTGAATAATAAATCATGAACAACTTTATAAAAATACTTTTTAAAAAAAGTTACTGGCATATCCAATACTCTCGGTAGCTTGCCGGGCTTTCCAAGAGGGGCGGAGGAATCGAACTCGGGTCGGCCATGTTGGCTGCGTGCAAGGCAGACGCCCTACCCGCTGTGCTATCGCTCCAGCGGGTAGGGCATTCACCTTACACGCGGCCAACATGGCCGACCCGAGTTCGATTCCTCTGCCCCTCTCGGAGAGCCCGGCAAGCTACCGAGAGTATTCAATATGCCAGACACAGTAACAACAAAGTCTCCAATGGAGACGTTACTGGGCCGCTCGAGCAAATCGACGATCAACGGGAGGGCCTTTACCTTTGGGGCTGGAGCGATAGCACAGTGGTAGGGCGTTTGCCTTACAAGTGGCCAACATGGCTGACCCGAGTTCGATTCTTCCGCCCCTCTCGGAGAGCCCGGCAAGCTACCGAGAGTATTCGATATGCCAGACACAGTAACAACAAAGTCTCCAATGGAGACGTTACTGGGCCCGCTCGAGCAAAAAAAAAAAGTATTCTGAACATAAAGATTTAAAAATATGATTTATTTTTTCTACATTCAATGTACGGACATATGGTAGGTGTTAAACCTATATGAAGTTATAATTTGTCATGACTCTCTATACAATTTAATCTGATTGAGGAAATTAAGAGACCAGGAAGATCAGAAACAGTAGGAGGGGGAAAAAATGGGTTTAAGACTCAAGGTCCCAAAAGGTTCTAAAATTGTTATAAAAATATAAATCTGGATATGGAAAGATATATAAGAATAGAAACAAAGTGAAATGATGGAGGGGTTGCAGTTTAGAAGTGGTCTAGAAATGATGAGGTAAAAAAGGAAGCAAAATACACTGAAGAAGAGGAATTCTGCCTGGAAGTTATCATACCAGATGGATGAATGACGCACTAAAATCACCTAGAATAAATAACAAAATCACCAAAAATCACAATACAGTGAATATCAGTGAATTAAGAACTAAAATCTATATGGGTCTTCTGTTTCTAAATTATGAACAGAGACACTTTTGACCTCACTTATGAATCATCTTCTCAAGTAATTTAGCAGGACAGGAGAGACAGTCCAGGGTTAGCACTTGCCATTCCTGCCACTAACCCCAGTTCAATCCCTGGCACACGTTGAATACCATCAGGAGTGAACCCCCAGCACAAAGCCAGAAGGAAGCCCCAACCACTACTCAATGTAACTCCAAAATGAAAAAAAAATCAACAATCTATATAACAGTCCTAGAAAATAGAGAGTCTCTCTCAAAGTAAAGGGAAGATAGTCCTTCTCTAAGAAACAGACAAACTGGCTTAGTGTCAATAACAGTAGTGTCCATAACAGAAGTTCTGCACTCGGGTCGGAAGCAATAGTACAGCGGGTAGGGCATTTGCCTTGCACAGGGTCAACCCGAGTTAAATCCCCAGCATCCCATATGGTTCCTCAAGTACCACCAGGAATAATTTCTGAGAGCAGATCCAGGAGTAACCCCTGAGCATAGCTAGGTGTGACCCAAAAAGAAAAAAAGAAGTTCTGTTCTCAAAGCCTCAGATTACTATCCTATAGTTTAGCCCACTACGAATTTAAGTATCAGCTGGCCCACTTCAAGTTATTTCTTAGGAATTGAGACTAGAGGAGCTCGTGTAGAAAATGCTGTTACTCTGGCTGCTGTTTTTGCTCTAAGTAATAAATTCCTAAAGTGTCCTGTTCTTTCCCAGAATTTATAAAACTATGATTATTAATATATTAGTTTGCAAGTAAGGCAAAATCTCAAAACACTGGAAGTCTTTGAAAAAATTTCCAGTGAAGGTAGGGATGAAAGTTGGATAGCAACAGAATAGGTAGAAGATACTGAAGTCTGATAACATAAGAAAAAGCCTGGATATGTTTTAGAAGAACAGTTTATGGAACACATCAAAAAGAACAAGAACAAATAGTGATGGCACGGATGTGGGGAGAAAGGGACTCTCTTTCATTGTTGGTGGGAATACTGACTGGTTCAACCTTTTTGGAAAACAATATGGCATTCCTCAAAAAACTAGAAATTAAGAGCTTCCATATGATTCTGCAATACCACTTCTGAGAATATCCCAGGGGGTGCAAAAAGGCACAGTAGAAAGGACATCTGCACTTGTATGTTCATTCCAGCAATGTTCACAGTAGCCAGAACCTGGAAACAACCCAAGTGCACAAGAACAGACGACTGCTTAAAGAGACTTTGGTACATCTACACAATGGAATACTATGTAGCTGTAAAACAAAAAGATGAAGTCATTAAATTTGCTGATAAGTGGATGGACATGGAGAGTATCATGCTGAGTGAAATGAGTCAGAAAGAGAGGGACAGACATAGAATGACTGCACTCATTTGTGGAATATTAAATAACATAATATGAGACTAAGAGTCAAGGACAGTAGAGACAAGACAGGAAGATTGCCCCATGATTGGAAGCTTGCCTCATGAGCTGGGAAAGAAGGCAGCTGGGATGGAGAAAGAATCACCAAGCCAATGATGGTTGGAGGGATCGCTCGGGATGGGAGACACATGCTGAAAGTACATAAAAGACCAAACATGATGGCCTCCCAGTATCTGTATTGAAACCATAATGCCCAAAAGTAGACAGAGTAAGAAGTAAACTGTCTGTCACAGAGGCAGGGAATGGGGCTGGGTGGTGGTGGTGGGAGTGATATTGGGGACATTGGTGGTGGAAAACGTATACTGGTAGAGTGATGGGTGTTTGGTCATTATATGACTGCACTTAATCATGAAAGCTTTGTAACCATCTCCCATGGTGATTCAATAATAAAAATAAATTAAAAATCTTTTATTAACATGGTAAAAAAAGAACAGACTAGAAGAAAAGGAATCAGAAGAAAAGAGCACACCTCTAAGCAAGTAAGAAAACTGCAGGTTGAGTAATCAAGAAAAGCACATTTAATTTCAAACAAAAAAATGTAATATGAATAAGAGTAATTAAAGGTAAAAAATAAATTTCTGATGACTAACCTGATCTCCAGGAATATTACGAAATAATTTCAGGAAACAGGAAGGGATATTAATCGGAAAAAGGGTATGATGAAATTAGTGGTTACAATTGGCTTTAATTAAATTAAATTAGTCCACTGTTTCTTAACCTTCATTTTACCCACCTAATATCTACCATACACACAGCGGATAGCTTGCCAGGCTCTTCCGTGCGGGCGGAATACTCTCGGTAGCTTGCCAGTCTTTCCGAGAGGGATAGAGGCTTTTGGGGTGACCTCTAATCACCCTTGTAGGTGTTACCATATTTGAACCCTATCAAATATGGTATGACAATTCCAGAAGATGGGTATTTAGTGTCTTATGATGTGTCGCGCGGCCGCGCGGGTCCGGAAAGCATCCTGGAGTGTGGCAACGGCTGGGTAGTGGAAATAGTGTCAATAGGTACACAATCGGTACACAATAGGAAATAGGTACACAATGCAACAGCTATGTGTACCTAGGTCGAGAGGACAACATGACAAATGACCTGGCACCCGAGCTGTGCAGGAGGAAGAGAGTGGCTTGGAACGCCTTCAAGAACGTCGAAGAAATAGCTAAGAGGACGAAGAACCTCCGGCTCCGGGCACATCTCTTTGATTCCACTGTTCTTCCTGCATTAACATATGCCTCAGAGACCTGGGCCCTACGCAAACAAGATGAGAACGCCATTCAGGTCTCCCAAAGAAGAATAGAAAGAGCTATGCTTGGAATATCATGTTTCACTCAAATGAGAGAACGAATCCGGAGTTCTGACATCCGTCGACGATCAAGGATCAGGGACGCTGCCTCATTTGCCAAGGTGTCGAAAATCAGATGGGCTGGTCACGTAATGAGATTTAAAGACGACCGTTGGACTAGAGCTGTTACTGACTGGATTCCACGGGATGTCAAAAGACCGCGTGGCCGCCCACCTACCAGATGGTCAGACTTCTTCATCAAGATCATGAACGATCGGTTTGAGGCCCTTCATGTTCCCGGAGCGAACAGATGCCATTGGGCTACACTAGCACACGACAGGGACAAATGGAGACGTTACTGGCGCCCGCTCGAGCAAATCGACGACTAACGGGAAGTTAAGTGATTAAGTGATAAGTGAATTATCTACCATAGAACACTTTCTAACCAGAGAAAATATTCCAAGTAAATTAGAACATACAAGTTTTTAAAAATATGAATACCAAAACTGTTATTTAAGCCAGTATGAGGTAAATGTTAACTTACCTGAATTAAGTCTAAAATGCCAAGTTCACTTTCTGAAGAATCTACACAGAAAACAAAATATAATGTTGCATAATGTCTGTATATCAGTTTGTTGTCAGATCCTCCAATCAATCTAAATAACAAGAGAAAACAAAAATGTTATAGGGAATAAAACAATTTTATTATCATAAGAAAAATGACAACTTGTTTAAAACCCTTTTATAGTGACAGGAGAGATATTACAGTGGCTAGCACACTTGCCTTGCATGCAGCAGACCTGGATTCCATCCCCAGCATCTCATATGGTACCCCTAGTACAACCAGGTGTGATTCCTGAATGCAGAGCCAGGATTAAGTCCTGAGCGCAGCCAGGTGTAGCAAAAAAACCATCACCACCAGCACCACCACTACCACCAAACAAAAAATAACATTTACAAAACAAAAAGTAAAGTAACCTCATAACATTCAAGTAAACCTCTATCAGAGACTATGTAAATAAATTCAGATGATTTTTTAATGTCACAGGTGTTAGGTAAAAGAAAAAGCTGTTAAGCTATATTTACATTTACTAAGTAATTATAGATTACCTCACTCATTAAACTGAGTACCTACTATAGGCTGGCCACTGTGAGTAAGGAACAATACACAAACACACACACAAAAGAAAAATGATCCGAATGAAAGGTGAACACAGAAAATCTAATTAAAATGATGCAGTAATTATGAATTGACCACTTCGAAAGAGGCATTAAGAAGAGTGACACTCCAGTGATTCAATTAAAAAAAAAAAAAAGAGTGACGCTCAGGACACGAAGATTAGCTCCAGGAACTGGGAGAGTCTCTCTGGTGTAAGAAAATCCGGCTTTGATTCCTAATGCTGCATAGTTTCCTGAGCACCATCACAAGTATCCCTGGTAGCTCCGAGGAGGAAAAGCAATACCACCTCCACCCTCCACCAACAAAACTAAAAGAGTGGCAATCAAGTTGAGATCTAATGATATGAATCAACAATAAAAAAGTTAGGGGGAAAATAAACTTTTCAGGCAAAGATAACAACTTATGAAAAAGCCATTTTATGATGAACAAAATATTTTTAAGGTCTGGAGTGATAGTACAGTGAGTAGGGATTTGCCTTGCATGCAGTCAACCTGGGTTTAATCCCTGGCATCCCATTATGGTTCCCCAAGCAATGCCAGGAGTAATTCCTGAGTGCAGAGCCAGAAGTAACCCCTGAGTATCACCGGATGTGACCCAAAAAGGCAATCAATAAATAAATAAATACATGTTTTTAAGTTCAGAGAAAGGATGACTATGGTCAAGGAAAGATCAATGAATGAGGTCAAAGAAGTAGGGAGATATCTGATCAGAGGACATTCAAAAGTGCTTATTAGATTTGAGTCCATATTCATAGTAAGTTACATAGCTTAAAACTGATTACCAACTAGAAAATAAAAGACATATCTTACGTTTTGGATAGCCAAAAGATCTTTACCATTAAGATCTCCATATTATTCTGAAATATAATCTTTTTTTTTTTTGGTTTTTAGGCCACACCCAGAAATGCACAGGGTTACTCCTGGCTCTGTGCTCAGAATCCCCCCGGTGATGTTTGGGGAACCATAGGATGCTGGTGATTGAACTTGGGTTGGCTGCATGCAAGGCAAATGTACCACCACTATACTATCACTCTAGCCCACCTATCCTGGAATATAAATGCGAAAAAAAAAAATGAGCTAAGAGATTTTTAAGTATTTCATCAAATATTTTTATTTATTGGAATTTAACATTTCACAAATAATAAATTGAAAATCACACCAAACATCTCACATTTTTCTAAATGTGGTTATTTCACTGATACCTTTGCAATTAATTCACCTCAGAAGATACTTTAACACAACAGGATATAAAAATATCAAAGGACTCAGGAAAATAGTATCTAATTTTTTTCCAGTTAAAAATTTTTTGCCCTTTTTTTTAATTGAATACACATTTAAAAAGTTGTTCATGATTGGACTGCAGTCATGTAATGTTCCAACACCCATTCCTTCACCAATGTACTTTTCTCACCACAAATGGTCCCAATTTCCCTCCCACCTCCTACTACATTCTCTCTCTCTCTCTCTCTCTCTCTCTCTCTCTCTCTCTCTCTCTCTCTCTCTCTGCTGTCTGTCTCCTTCTACCCCCTCTAGCTTTTTCCTTCTCTCCTCTCATTTTTCCCTTCTCTCTTTCTTTCTCCTCTCTCTCCTTCCTTTTGGGCCTTATGGTTTGTATTTTTTAATACAGACAATGAAAGGTTATCAGATATCCCATTACCTGTGCTGCCCTTCACTCCACACACTCTGTGGCAAGCTTCCAACCATTGACCTGTCTGTTTGGCCCCTGTTTACCCTCACCTTGGATATCAGTCTCACTATATATATATATATACATATATATATATATATATATATATCCCACAAATGAATAGCATCTATTTTTCAGTCTGGAACAGTAACACTAAACTTACAGTTCCATAAAACTAACTTCTCTAAGTATATACCATCTTTATGACCTCTGATAGAAAAGCAGATAAGATCTTTCATAAGAATTAAAAATTTGTACTACACTAAATTATAGAAAACATATTAAATGGAGACAACAGTTTCAGTAGGAGGCTTGCCACTTGGTTGGTTGTTGGGGTGGGGTGGTCGGAAATAGGACAGGGAAGAAAACACTGCAACAACGGTGGGGGAAGTGGTCACTCTGGAGGAGGAAAGGGCACTGAAAAGTGGTGGAGTGTTAACCATGAAATCCTATCATTAATAGCAATGTAAACCACAGTGCCTAAAATTTATAGTCAAAGTGCCTGTCATATAACAGAAACAAAGAGCAAAAGAATGTGAAAGAGCAGGAAACCTGGCTTCAGTAGGAAGTTTGCAACTGGGGCAAGGTGGAAAGATGTTAGGAAAGGGAACACTAGGGCAATGGGGGAGGGAATGTGCTGTCATTACAGGCAGGCTGGAGGCAGGAGGAAAACTGGGGACACCGGTGGAAGGTAGTTGACACTGGTGAAGGGATTGGTATTGAAACAATGTACAAGTGAAACTCTATCACAAATACTTTTATAATTTTGTAACTCATGGTGGTTCAATATAAATAAATAAAGTGCTTTCACAGAGGCAGACTGGGAGAAAGAGGGAAACTGTGGACATTGGTAGAGGGCAGTGGACACTGGTGAAGGGACTGGTGTTGAAATATTATATGCCTGAGGGGGTATGATGCTGCCCGCAGGTCAACCTGTACCTGTGAGGTGAGTGCATCAGCAGCCTGATGGCGCATTCAGACTTCCAGATACCCCAAAATTGCTGCTGTGCCTTTCGCCAGACCCCAAAAACTTCCCGTAAAGTTTACGAAGAAAGCAAATGGTCAAAAGTTAGGTATGTGGGAGACACACTCATAAACCACCTCCAGCTCAGCTATATAATTGGAGGCAAGGCCTCTCTGGTTCCTTATCAAACTGCTTAACGGCCATGATCCCAGAGACTCAGAAACAAATCTTGAAACCCAACAGCTTTTGGCAGAAATGCATCCAGTCCCTGCAGAAGGTTACAGGTGCTGGGCCACCTCAGGTGGGAACAGGCTTTGTGCCTTGGCTTGTTCCCTTGGCGGCCCAGTGGCCGCCTCCTCCAGAGGCCACTGGACAGTCAGGTTTGGACCTGCAGTGATTAGACATGCAGGGCCTCATGGGATGGGGATGGAGCCAGCCCTTTCCTCCTCGTCCCAACGAGACCCTGAGTCGCTGCCCACCAACGGCTTTTCTGGCTCCTGATCAAGCTGCTTAATGGCCATGATCCCAGTGACTCAGGGTCAAATCTCGGAACCCTGCAGGTTTTGGCAGAAATCCCTCCAGATTTAATTGCTAAAATTTCGGAATTTCAAAATTGCTCGGCCACTACTGCAGTGGCACGACATCAAAGTTATTAATAATCAGCAATAGAAAACAAATTGTCTACTGTTGCCTTTTCAGCCGATCTGAGTGTTGGGGTAAAATCCCAAATAATAATGGTGAGTCTGGTGGTAATCAAAGTAGAGAGAGAGTAATGTGGAAATCATTTGCCCCACAGGTAGGGGGAGCGTGTGGGATGGGGGCATACTGGGGTTTTTGGTGATAGAGAATGGGCACTGGTTAATGTACGGGTATTTCATTGTATGACTGAGACTTAAACCTGAAAGCTTTGTAACTGCTCTCATGGTGATTCAATAAATAAAATTATAAAAAATGAAAAAAAAAGTAAGTGGAGTTCATGCCCAATTTAATCAGCTAATCAGTGGCTGAATAAGTAGCAGTACTCCTACATTTAAAAAAAAAGGAAAAGAAATATTATATTCCTGAAACCTTCACAGTATCTGAAAATAAAATAAAATGAAAAATAAAAATATGGGTATGTGATCATTTGTAAAGCAGCTTTCTTGCATGTGCAAGTCCGTAGATTTAATCTCTGGCACAGCGCAACTACACAAAAAAATTAAAAAGTAGTAATAATAATAAATATGTGTGTGCATTAAATATTCTAAGATTATATTTACAGACTAAGAGAAAAAGTTTCCCTTTTGATGGGGAAAGAGAGTAGGGGTATTGGGGCTATACCTGTCAGTGCTCAGGCTTATTCCTGGTGGTGTTCAGAGGACCTATCTATGTGGTGCAGGAGATCTAAAATCCACATACAAGGCAAGTGCCTTAAACCCTGTACTATATCTTCAGCCCACAAAAGTTCCTTAAAAAAGACAAAAAGAGCACAAACAGCAGGCTTCACTTCATCCTGAATCAACAATTCTGTGATTATCTTGAGCCATTGTTTTACTCTACTTTAAAAGACAGGGCCAGGAAGATGGCTCAAAGAGCTGGAATACATGTTTAGCATGTGGGAGCCACAGATCTGATGCCCAGCCATGCATTGTCCCTCAGCACTGGCAAAAGCAACACTCAAGCACTCTGTAGGCAAAACAGACCATATATTAAAACAGCAATAAAATAAGACCAAATCTTTGAGAAATTTTTAGTTTTAAAATGATTACTAATATTATGAAGAAAGCAAAACTATTAACATGACAACTATAAAATTTGCCTTTGAAAATATTTTATCTTTAAATAATAGGACACTGATAAATACTGTTACAAATTCTTACATGAATACGACATATCATATAAAATCAAAGAAATTCTGAAATATTCTTAGTCCAAATAATTTTATTTTATGGGGGGAAAAACAGGTACAAGAAATTAAGAGATTGATCAAGAAAATTAGCTTATTTGTAATAAAAATTGGATATGTGGCATCATCAATGATTCAGTATTTCTACTTTTTACAATGTTGATAAGAATGATCACAAATTCAAACAGTGCCCAGGGATTATCAGGTTCTTGCACATCTACTGTATGTATTGCACTATGGAGGACGATAAGTTTCTTATAAGATTAAGAGGCTGTCATGAAGGGAAGTAAAAGTAATAGCAAAGGTGTCCAAACCTCCAACTTTGGTTGAAAAGAAATTAAGCAGAATTAAATTTAAAAAAAACAGTTACAATGAAAGCAAGTGAATCTATCTCAAATAATAAGTTGGAAAATAAGCTGATAGCAAAATTTAAAATGTATATTTTAAATTGTATATTTTAAAATATTATGCAGATGGAATAACCTTTGAAGAAAAAAATGCAAACTTCCTACATGATAAAAAGCTACTTATGGTCACAAAAGAATCAATTACTGGGTTGGAGAGATAGCACAGGACTTAAGAACACAGCCAACTGTATTCTTAGCTTGTGCATACAGCCAATACAGGTTCAGTTCCCTGCATAGCACCCTCAAAGCAATGCCGAGATAAACCTAAAGCACAAAGCTGCAGTAGCCCTCCAGCACCACCAAGTATGGCCCAACCCACTAAAATAATAATAATAATAATAACAACAATAGCAACTAACTCTGTTACCTGCAAGAACCCTCAAACACAGAGCTGGGAATAATCCCAAGCAATAGGGGGTGTGGGCCCCACTAAAAAAAACAAGAATTTAATTTGGAAACATGGGAGGAGTAATGGTGAGTGTGGCCCCTACCAAAACAACAAAAAACAAAGAATTAGATTTGGAAACATGAAAAGGAACATTAGTAAAAGAATGTGAAAACAAATGTTTTCACAAAACCTATTGATTTGAAATATTTATTTTAAAAAATCTGTAAGAACAATTTAGTGGACAAGAGAAAATAAAGTTTGTGTGGGTAGGGTGGGAGGGGGTGTAAACTGTATGATAAATGCTATTAAAAAAGAGAAATAAAACAAGGTCCACAGAAAAGTTATAACAGTTGGCAAGTCTGACATTGGCAATAAGACATTTGCACCTATTTAAAAAACAGAATGGTTTAATTCTATATCTACAAATATATGCTTATATACATATATGCACATATATACATATTTTAAAAGCAAAGTTTTATTTGCAACAATAATCTCATTTAAAATTTGTATGTGTGCGTGGACGTGAGTGTGTGTGTGTGTGTGTGTGTGTGTGTGTGTGGTTGCAAAGGATCAAACCCAGAGCCTCACATATGTAAGTCATGTGTTCTACCACTGGTCCACATTCCTGGCCTTATCACCTTAATCTAAATTTTTCTTTTAGTTAGACTATCTAAGCAGTGCTCAGCAGATTCAGGAAATAAGGATTGGAATTCTCAGGTAACGTGATCAGACAATTCAGTCAAGGGCCCAAAGATGTGGTGCTGTTGGGGTCTATGGTACTGGGGACCATATGGGTCACCCCAGAAGTACACAGGAGCCTCCAGGACTACAACTGTCTGTTCTTGGAAACCACGTGGGACTGAGAACTGTACCAGGTTGGGTGCAGGACAACCACCTTAACCCCAGGATTATCTCACTAGGCCCTAACCTAAATTTTTATAAAGAGATTTACTCCCCATAATTTAATCTTTATTAAAAAGGAAATGGTTATTCTGGATGTGTTTAAACTTTTCAAAATATTAAGTGAAAATAAACAATGTGCAAACTAACTAGCAAAGCTAACTTTCTGTGATTATTAAGATTTTCTTTTTATGATAGTCAATGCAAAATTAATTTCCTAGAAGGATACAAAGAGACTGGGAATGAGGACAAAAAGTTGGCGGGGAAGATTCTTAGCTTACATTTTATACTTCTCTATAAAATTTGAATTTTTTGTCATGTGAATATATTACCTTTATGTAAAATGTTCTCATAAAACTTTATAAAGAAAAACTTAAAGGACTGCATAGATTAAAAACTCCCACAAGTTAGATTTATAAATAACATAGGTAGAAATTTATTCGCCTGATTCAAGTAATTAAAATCAGGAAACTTTTAACCAAATACTGATGAAGCAGTACTTATAGTCACATATTAAAAGGTTACAAATGTCCATGAAATGCTTTACTTACAATCCTCCTTCTAGGAAATTACAAACATTTTCATCTCTCTTAGATACCAAATGGAATGTCTCCCTGATGATCTGCTGTTGTGTATCTTCACTCTGAGAAGGAATAATTCATATACATTAGGATTAAGTTTTTAAGATTAACAATATTTAAGAATTAAGAAAGTAAAAGGTATCAATGTCTGACTTCTTATCTAATAGAAATGTCCGTAGAAAAACTCATGGATTACATATTTTAAAAGTAACTCCCGACACTTTAAAATATTACTCTGTTGTTTACTATTACAGTAAAACAAACATTTCTAAGTTTCAAAAAACAAGGTCAATAATATAACTCAATGGGTTGAGTAAATGTTTTGCATAAAAGGTCTGAGTTTGATCCATGGTCACTGAGAACCATAATGAGTAATCCCTGAGCACCAACAAATGTGACCCAACCAAAGGAAAATATATGTGACAAGAAATACAGTAAACAATTATTTTAGACACTAGTGAAAGTGCGATTATACAGTAGTCAAAGAACTCTTGTAAAATTTTAAAATAAATGAGTAAAAAGCAAGAGAAAAAGTTATAAATAATTCATAATCTAGTCTATATTTTATTAGAAGAAAGATACAGAAGTTTGGACTGGCCAACTAATTTACCTAATTGCATACTGAGAGGTAAGAGTCCACTTGCTTTACTCATATTTATATAAGAATAGCCCAAAAACAAGAATTGCCTTAAAAATATTTATTGAATTCACTAAGTAACTTATATGCCAATGAAAAAAAAGAATTCCCAAACATTTCAGTAAAAATACAACTTAAAATAACAGAGATATCCATATGCACAATATATATACAACAAGTATAAAATTCATACAACAAGAAGTACAGACAAAGATATGGCACCAAGAAACTCTCATCCTGAGACCCAAGAAACAGTTCAGTGATTTTGAGCATCAGGGTCAGGACATAATTTCTCTCTTAGAACAGCACTATAGCACTGTCCTCCCGTTGTTCATCAATTTTCTCTAGCGGGCACGAGTAATGTCTCCATTGTGAGACTTGTTACTGTTTTTGGCATATCAAATACGTCATGGGTAGCTTGCCAGGCTTTGCCAAGGTGGCGAATACTTTCGGTAGCTTGCCAGGCTCTACGAGAGGGGCGAAGGAATCAAACCCAGGTTGGCCGCAGGCAAGGCAAACACCCTACCTGCTCTGCTATCACTCCGGCCCACCTTAGAACAGAATAGAAAGAATAAAATAGATGCCCTAAGTACAGTTCTAAAGACTGCTATCAGGGAACCCTGGTCACAAAGCAATCAGGTGTCTGTGAGCACAATGAAAGGGGAGCAACCCCCAGTAAGCACCTACACTAAAACATATGTGTGAGCACATCTGGAAGTATGACTCCTGGAAAACATGCCTACAAGCACCACAGCAATACCTGATAAACACTACAATTATACTTGTGAACACCAAAACTGGAGAGCAACTCCCAATGTACCTGTGCCCAAGCACTGCAACTAATGGAGCGTGAATCCAAATGAGCACCGAAATCTGACTTACAAGCATACCACAATAGGCAAGTGCCACCACCACATGTGAGATCCCTGGTCATTCCAAATGTAACAACAAAATTGGTGAAGGAACTCTCAACCTGCAGTCAGGGACCAGTGTTGAAGGGGCTTGCTTTGCACATGGCCAGGTGACCCAGGTTCTATCCTTGGCACCACATACAGTACCTCAAGCCCTGCCAGGAGTGATCTCTAAGTACAGGGCCAGAAGCCAGGAGCACCACTAAATGTGGCCCAAAAACAATTAAATGGTACAATAATTTGGGAAAAGTATTTCCACTCTAGACAGTAAGCTAAACATTAACACAAAGAACACATAGCCAAACTAAAAAACTCTATCACAATTCTGAAATTCTTCAATAATCATTTGAAAAGGTCATTTGTTTAATATGGGCTATACCCAGCTGTACTCGAGGGTATACCAGGCTCTTGCCCAGTGATGCTAACAGAGCCATGTGGTACTGGAGATCAAATGCACACAGGCTAGGAATGGCTCTACTAGTTCAACTACTTAACCTATCTCACTGGACCCAGAAAATGTAACTTTTTAAAAACACCATTTATGGTCAAGAATATAGTTCAATAACAGAGCACATGTACTGTATGTGTGACACAATGAGTTTGACAACTTAACACTGTAGCACTGTCCTCCCGTTGTTCATCAATTTGCTTGAGCAGGCACCAGTAACATCTCTATTGTGAGACTTGTTGTTACTGTTTTTGACATATAGAATACCCATGGGGAGCTTGCCAGGCTCTGCAGTGCAGGTGGGATACTCTCAGTAGCTTGCTGGGCTCTCCAAGAGGGATGGAGTAATTGAACCTGGGTGGGCTGGATGCAAGGCAAACTGCACAGCTAGTGTGCTGTTACACAGAGTTACAAAATGTTACAAAATGGTATATTTTGAGGTACTAAATTGTCATGCTTGGTACTGGAGCAATAACATGACAACTTAGTACCTCAAAATATATTATTTTGTAACACCATAAAAATATATTCAGCTTTTTGTGTGTGTGTGCGCGACAAATAACTGAAACAAAAACATGCAAGACAAAATTTTGGGAGAAAAGAAATGTAACTATTGAACAGCTTTTGAGTAAATGGAAAATATTCCATTTCCCTGCTAAGGGGAAAGGAAGACAAACTGAAAACCTAATCTGATTCCACAAATTACATATCAGACCAGAATACCACAAAAACGGGAATTTCATGTACAAAGCAAGAGGACCTTGGAGTGAGAGGAGTATAGAATCTGCGCATTGACTATGTGGATTTATTTACTCTTGGATGCATTAATTGTATGCCCTTGACTAAGTTACTTAATCTACCTGAATCTTAGTGTACCTCCTTTGTGGCAGAGAAAAAAAAATAATATGTGCCTCATATTGTTATGTAATGACTGCATGAACATACATAATTCTCTTTAAAATAATACCAGACAGGCAATCACTGACACTACTTTATTTTAAAATATCTAACTCAGGCCTTGTCATCATCTATAAAACAAACTCTAGAATTTTATTATAGTATAAAGATCTTACAGGAAGTTTAAAGTTATCTATTGTTGCTTAAAAGTAACATTAAATGTGCTACAGCTAACTATTTCCATTATTTTAATAGTGAAAAGAATTTCTCACGTGAACTTCTAAATAGCCTTTCTTAATTATTCAGCAATGTTCAACTACAGAAAGAATGCCTGAAAATTTTAATCCAACACCCAAAGGCTATGCTAAGATTAAATAAATGAAATCTGCTGACACAAGACAATTTTTCTTTTCTTAGGAGTCAATTTAATTTATCAACATTCACAAAGAAACCTGGAGCTTGCTTCAGGCTGATCAGATTTCATAACACGTTTCCTAACAGAGTCAAAAGCTATACGTGTCAGTTAATTACATTCCAGGATAAAGTCAGTCTAAAGACAACTTGACTTACATAAAGGCAACAATACTTATTAAATTAAATATTTCTTAGTGTGGGGCTGACGAGATAGTACAGGAGGTGCCCGGCTGCTCTGGGCTCAATCCTCAGGTTCCCATATGGTGTTGCCTGAGCACCTCCTGGAGTGATTCCTGAGCACAGAGCCAGAAGCAAGCCCTGAGCACAACTAGGCATGGTCCCCAAACAAAAACAGTTCTTAATGCATTAAAGAGGGAATTAAAAAAAATTACAGCAACCCACTAGTAAAACTTTCCCCCCTGTTCCCATCCTGCCCCTAATGCATACTTCAAAATATACAACTTTTTAAAGGCAAAACTTCCCTCTAATCTAGCAGTAACTACATCATTAGCCTCACACCTCCCTCCCACACAGAGCAGAATTCTTTTTCAAGACATTCATTCACTCCTCTAGATGGTAGATTATAAAAATGACCAAGAATTAATTTCTCAGAGAGTTTCATACAAGATATTGTATGCATAAAATCCAACTATTGGTAACTTTGTAAATCATGGTTGTTTAACAAAAATTTTCAAAATTCAAAAACGACAAGGAAATTAAATAAACCTAAGAAATTTTAGTGTTTTATAAGTTTTTCAAAATAAAGTCTTCAGAATTAAAGTCAGAGTTATTGATATAATAACAATACAACAATAACATACTAGAAGTATTCAAGGAAAAAAAAGTGATTTTTCAGCAGCAAGATTATTGTTGACAAAGAAAAATAACAGATACCTAGGAGGGAATTTACTAAAACTTTATTAAAAATTCAGAGAACAGAATGCTCAGAGTTGTATAACATCTTAACCTGAAGGAAAACAAAAACCCCAAAGAATCAAGAAGCATATATGTAGAACAATAATTATTTCATTTTGCATTTAAAGAAGTCTAAGGACTAAGCCTCAGAGTACTTCAACATTTAGAAATCATAAAAACAAAAAGGCTCCCACCAAAAAAGTAAAGAGAAGGTCAAAAACTGCATTGGAACTCATTCTAATCTTTTATTAAATTTCCTTAGAGAAAATTCCTCTATTATGTTCCTCACAGACCATTAAATATAGTAAAAATGTTTAGCACAGGGGACAGAATGTGGCTCAATGGTCAAACATATGCACAGGCCCACACACATGAGATCTGGGATTAATACTAGGCACTGGACAGAAAAAAAAAAAAAGAACAGAAAAAGGAAAGACAAAGATTGCTTAGCACAACAACAACAGGCACTCAACAAGCGGCAGCTATTATCAGACAATAATATTATTATTTTAAAATAGGCGCCAAGCCTCATCATACTGAGGCTACTTCTAGTTGGAAGCTCAGGGGTTGCTCCTGGAGGTGCTCAGAGACCATCTAGTGCCAGGGATCAAATCCACGTTTCCTACAGGCAAAACATGTACACAATCTCAGTTCACTGATCAGCCTGGGCCAATGGTGATATTATTAGAACTCTAAAACCATTAACTGAGAGCTGGAGATAGTAGAGGGCTTAAGGCACTTGACTTGCACATGGCTGATCCCAGTCCAATCCCTAGTACTATATGTGGTCCAGAGAGAACTTCAAGGTGTGATCCCTATGCACCACCAGATACAGCCAATACACATTTAATTAAAAAATTAAAAATATAACCACATTGAGGTGCTGAGGAGGCTGAGTGGTAAGGCTCATGCCTTTCAAGTGTGAAACTGTGGATTTAATACCCAGAACTGTAAAGCTGAAAATAACAAAACTGGGTTACTTTAAACAACTAGTTAACATACTAAGATGCTTCCTAGTATTAGTCGGAAATACTTTTTTAATTTAAATAAGTAGGTAAGAGGGCAATAAACTGATCTTCTGTATTTAAAGAATTTGAACCATGTTTGAAACTGAAATGTGGGAGAACTCCAAAACAAGGTAAAACTGCAGGGATGGGTGGGGGAATGAAGAAATAGGAAATATATAAGTAAGATACCACAACAACCTACAGGGAGCAAACAGTCTTTTCAATAAATGGCACTGGGAAAAACTAGATATCCAACATGGTAAAGAATGAAGTTACTGGGATCAGTGGTGGTAAAGAATGGGCACTGGTGGAGGGATGGGTCATTATATAACTGAAAACCAAGCACAAAAATTTGTAAATCTACACTGTACCTCATGGCGTTTCACTAATAAAAATCTAAATTAAAAAAAAAAAGAATGAAGTTAGAGCCATGACTATTTCTCAGCAGTATAGTATTTTCCTTGCAAGTGTGAAATTCTGGGTTCAACTTCCAACTCAGGGGCAAAAA
Source organism: Sorex fumeus (assembly GCF_029834395.1). Classification (NCBI taxonomy): domain Eukaryota; kingdom Metazoa; phylum Chordata; class Mammalia; order Eulipotyphla; family Soricidae; genus Sorex; species Sorex fumeus. The sequence goes on along the minus strand of NW_026606108.1, from coordinate 15,640,803 downwards.
TAAAAAAAAAAAGTTATATCCTATCTCACATCATACATGAAACTAACACAAAATGTATCACAGACCTAAATGTAAAAACTTGGTCATGGTTACAGTCCTTCCGTTGTTCATCGATTTGCTCAAGCGGGCCCAGTAACATTGTGAGACTTGTTACTGTGTCTGGCATATCGAATATGTCACGGGGAGCTTGCCAGGCTTTGCCATGCGGGCGAGATACTCTCAGTAGCTTGCCGGGCTCTCCGAGAGGGGCGGAGGAATCGAACTCAGGTCAGCCATGTTGGCTGCATGTAAGGTAAAGTAGGCATTGATCTTTATGATCTTAGGTTATTAGACAAAGGTATCTTAAATATAACACTGAAAGCAGAAGCAAGAACACTGTATAAAATGGAAATCAATATAAAATTTTATAAAAATTAACATCAAAGGGACAAGGATAAGGCTCAAATGGCTAGAGTGCATGCTTTTCATATAGGAGCTCCAGCTTTGATCCCCTGCACTATGTACTTCACCCAGCACTGCCAAAATGATCCCTGCCCTAAACTTCACAATGAAGAGCAGACCCTGAACAATGCTCTCCCCTCCCCCTGCCAAAAAAATAACAAAAAATAGTATCAATATCAAAATCACATGAGAATTTGGCATTCACTGGACTCAAAAAGTCAGTAACAACAGAAGTTAAAGCAGGCAGTAAGAAATGAGAAACTCTATACATCACTGATGAGACTGTAAAATGTTACTCGTCTGGAAAAGTTTGGTATTTCTTCAAACACCTGGAAACTCCACTCCTAGATATAGCACTGTAGCTCTGTCCTCCCATTGTTGACCAATTTGCTCAAGCAGGCACGAGTAACGTCTCCATCGTGAGACTTCTTGTTACTGTTTTTGGCATATCAAATACGTCATGGGTAGCTTGCCAGGCTTTGCTGTGTGGCAGAATACTCTCAGTAGCTTTCCAGGCTCTCCAAGAGGGATGGAGGAATCGAACCCGGGTAGGCCACGTGCAAGGTATTGCCCTACCCGCTGTGCTATCACTCCGGTCCACTCCTAGACATCAGTACGGTCACGGTCATGGTCCTCCCATTGTTCATCGATTTGCTCGAGCGGGCCCACTAACATTGTGAGATTTGTTACTGTGTTTGGCATATCGAATATGACTCCTAGACATACACCCAAGAAAATAAAAACATGTTCACACAAAAAAATTGTACATAATGTTCAGAGCAATCTTTTTGTTTTGTTTGGGGGCCACACCCAGAAGTGCTCAGAGATCTCTCCTGGAGGTGCTTCAGAACTAGTGGTAGAGAATGGACTTAGGTCAGCTACAAGGAAGGCAGGTGCCTTAATGGCTGTACTATCTCTCCATCCCTGCTTTTAGCAATCTTATTTAGAGTAATCAAACAATGAATACTTAAGGTTGGAAAGATAGCTGAGGAATTCTGGGGCATGGGACATCAGTTTAATCTCCCCACACAGCATAATAACTACACAGAACCACCAGATAATACCCTGAAGGTATCCAGAGTACCAACAAATTCCCAGCAACAAAAGGCCCAAGTATCTCCACATTCATGAGTCCTAGTTTGAATCACTTAGCTCAAATGGATAAGTATTGACAAGAACAGCCTCCAGGTTAACTAAGAACTGCTGGGTAAATGACTTTCCCTCCTGGAAAAAAAAATTTTAAAAATTCATAGTAAGGACAGAGTATACTGCGGGTACAATGTCTTGCCCTCAGCTGACCCAAGTTAGAACCCCTTGATCCCTGAGCACAGAACTAAGAAAAAACCCAAGGACCTATGTATGTGACACCACTGCACTGTAAGTGTCAAGCGGGCACCAGTAACATCTCCATTGTGAGACTTGTTGTTACTGTTTTTGGCATATTGAATACGCCACAGGGAGCCTGCCAGGTTCTGCCATGCAGGCGGGATACTCTCACTAGCTTGTTGGGCTCTCCGAGAGGGACGGAGGAACTGACTCTGGCCAGTCGTGTGCAAGGTGGGTTTGCTGTGCTATCACTCCAGCCCATGTGACACCAAAAAATAATTAAAATTAGAAGTTTTTTTAAGATGATATATTGTACAATGAGCTATTGTGTAGTCATTAAAACTTTTTTTTTCTGGATATGACACCAAAAGCACAAGAGGAAAAAACATTGAAACAATATAGTTTGATCTCCCCTAAATTAAACACCTTGTGCATCAAAGCACATTATTCGTGGTAAAAAGGATAACATTTTTGGGTGAAAAAGCTAGTCAGGAAAGGAGGAAAAATTAAAAAAAAACAGTTGTTCATCTGATAAGGAATTGACTACAATGGGCTATAGACATAGTATAGTAGGTAGGGCTTCTGTGCACGTGGCTGGCCAAGTTCAATCCCTTATGCCCCATAAGGCCCCCTGAGCTCTGCCAGAAGTGATCCTTGAGTGCAGAACCAGGAGTAAGCCTTGTAGTCTGAAAAACTAAATACAATAATAAGAAGAAAGAATTTCAACAAGACAACAAGAAAACAAACCACCAAGGTAAAAATGGTCAAGGGACTTGAATAGATTCTCGAAAGATATACAAGTGGTCAGTAAGCACACAAAAAAAGATGTACAGCGAAGATATACCCATAGTCCATAGCTGCAACAATTTAAATTCATCCATCAGCCCAGTTTTACAGATTCACAACTAAATCTCTAAGGAGATGCAAACCAAGTCACTAAAATTCATGGGTACCCTAATCTCCCAGCAGAAGACTCTGGGGGACTCTCAGAAAGGAGAGAGCCAAGTTCCCACCTTGCCAAAGCTCCAGCAGCCACATCCACACCCCACAGCTACCACTATGTAAGAGTCCCCACCCTGGAGAAGCCCCAGCAGCTGCAACCACACCCCAAAGCCATCACCACATAAACTCACTAGCCCAGTTCTACATCTTGGTTTCTGGAGCATGTAGCCGCATACAGGACCACACAACACCTCCAAATTCTAAAGTCCTGATATCCCAGTAGGAGCACACCAAATTAGTAACATAAAAATAACATAAAAGCTAAATAAACTTAACAAGGAAACCTCAACAAGCAACAAACAGCTTAGCAAACTCTCCGAAAAGGACTTAAGGACTCCAAAGTGAGATATATTTTCACAAATTTTCTTTCACTGAAGTATTTTTTTGATAATTTCATAAGCCATTTAGTTGTGACAAGTAACATAAAATAAGTTACTTTGTGCCTGTTAAGGGAACATGATTGGGAGATACTTGGGAAAATGGGGACACTGATTGAGAGACGGTCAATCTGGTGGTGGGACTGGTGCTGGAACACTGAATGCCTGTAACAACTGTATTATGAACAACTTTGTAAACCACAACATTTAAATAAAGTAAAAAAGATATGTTCAATATTATCAATCATTAGGAAATGTAAAACTAAACTGCAATACAATACCACATAAAACCTAAAAAATAGCAAGTGCTGTTAAGGCTATAAAGAAGCCGAAAAGCCTAGTGCACTATTAGTGGGAACGTAAAATAGTACAGTGTATAAAATCTTTGGAGGAGGCCAGGGGAGGCCCCGATGGGCTTTCCCCTAGCCGCTCAGGTTTTGGAGGACCCCGGCCACTTGCCCAGCCTGAGCAGCTGGGGTCATGGGGCAGAAGGTGGAGGAAACGAGGGCCAAGCTGGTTGGTTGATAGATCAGATGCCATTTATTCCATTCTCCCCAGGCGCCTGCCCCAGTCTCTCTGAGCCCCCCACTCTAGTCTCACACTGTCCCTTATTCCCATCTCCTCCTGTCTTGTCCACTCATCTCTCCATGCTCCACCTCACAGCCTGGGCTCTCTCTCTCCACGTGCCTGCTCCTGTATTCTTCTGTAATCTTCTCTCTCTATTCCCGTAGTCTCTCTGCACTCCATCTTGCTGCCCTGTGCTCTCTCCTCTCTCTCCCACACCTCTTCACTCTAACCCCCCAGTACTCTGGGCTGACACTGCACCCAGTCAGGTAGCCAAATCAACATAAGAAAGCCCTTCCTGAGGGCCCACCAAGTTCAAAGGGAACATCACCTAAGAGGTATTCCAAAGCCCTTCCTGACTGTCTCAAGCAAAATACCTCTTAAGGTGTTTTTCTCCTTTCCTCATCTAATAACTCTATCAACATCTTAATACTAGTTATTTTTGTATGGACACAGTAAGAGATACATTGAGGCTTGAAGGGCAGCTCTCCTGGAAACATCTTGCCACAGCCTCAGACTACAGCACTCAGGCCAGATTAATCATTCCTAATCCTACCAGGATCCGAGTCTAGTTATTACTTTTTTTTTTTTTTTTTGCTTTTTTGGGTCATACCCAGCGATGCACAGGAGTTACTCCTGGTTCATGCACTCAGAAATCTCTCCTGGCAGTGCTCGGGGGACCATATGGGATGCTGGGAATCGAACCTGGGTCTGCTGCATGCAAGGCAAACACCCTACCCGCTGTGCTATTGCTCCAGCCCCTAGTTATTACTTTTTGGATCATGACATCACTTGTCCATGACCAAGCTCTTAACTTAAAGTTAAGCATTAGGCACCTTGGTTTAGAAACCAACTGTCTATTAACAGAGGAGTAAATCACATGTAGAATACTCATACTTGCTATCGAATATTATTCAGCTTTAAAAAGAAAGCAATTTTGACAAGCTACCGGTGTATTCAATATGCCAAAAACAGTAACAAGTCTCACAATGGAGATGTTACTGGTGCCAAACTGATGAACAACGGGAGGACAGTGCTACAGTGCTACAAGTTAACAACATAATGCTGTGAAATAATCCAGTTGCAAAATAGTATATGATTCTTCTTACATGAGACTCCCAAAAACAGTTAAATTTGAGATAGAAAATAAAATGCTTTTTGACAGGGGTTGTGAAAGAAGAGGATGGTTAGTTCATTTAACATTTATAGAGTTTCAACCCAAAGAGATAGAAAAAGTTCTGCATGTGGATTGTGGTGATGGCTGTACAATAAAGTAAATGTTCTGAAAGCCATACCTGGATGATAAGTTTTACATATTTTATCACTGAAAAACTACCAACAACAACCCTACAATATATTAATGATAGGAAATAGCAGGTTATATACAGGATAGGACGAATTGACAATATTTGCCATACTTAATTAGATAAAACAGTAATCAAAACAATTCAGAGAGTCTGACATTCTGAAAAAGAACTCTTTCAGAGAACAATGATGGCAGCTAGTAACAAAGAACAGCCAGTAACAAAGAACAATGATAGCAGCTAGGGATTGTTAGATTGCACTAGACTTCAAGCAAGGCAGGAAAGGTGTAAATGCTTCAGAGCAAACTGGCCATGGTAGTCTAGAGTTGTTTTCTCAACATTTTCCAACCATGGTCCCCTTCCAGACCCGTTTCCCTTTCTGTGATCCCCCTTTCCTACCAAGTGGCTCAGTGGTCCCAGGCCCTGGCCTCTCATTTATACAATTATCATCTGTAGTCCTTCAGAATACCCTGCGGGTCCATAAGGAGCCATATAGCCCCCTAATTGAGAACAATGGTCCAGACAGCCTTTGCTCCCCTATAATTAAGGTTATAAAATGCTAGGGGAGGGGGTGTGTGTGGGGGGGGGGAGGGGGCTAACGCTTTGCTTCCGGAGCTGTATCGTAGGTAACTTAGTAAATGGATCCAATTTGACCACAGGTGAACATTATTACAGAGCCTGCACAAAAACTGAGCATACAGCTAGCACTTCTATCTCCAAATCCTAACGATAATTGGTTAAAAAAAAAAAAGGAATAAAAGATAACACCAGTGCCTCTCCTGCAGAAGCCAAAAACAACTAAGATTTAAAAAACTAGTAAGACTCAAGGAGAGCTATCTCGTTGTGGAGGACATATTGGGAATGAAGCTATCATACTGAAAGATTTGAGGAAGGGTCTGTTTAATTTGGCATGAAGGCACGATTCTGGACAATGAAGAAAGTCACAGGTCACAAAAAGAAGACTCTAAATGCTAAAAACAAAATAAACTGTTCGACCTTCCACCAAAAATTAATAGATTTCTCTTCAGAATCAGAAAAGGCTCCTGATAACACTGGTTATATGTGAGCTCAATTTTATTAAAAAGACACGAGAGAAAAATATAAATACTATTTAGAGACTATAAAGATATATTAAAGTGTTTTGTATTCAGTTTGGGGGCCATACCAGGAGGGTAATATTCGATGTAAAGGTATGCTCAGCCCAGCCCACAGACCTCTCTCTCAGATACTTATTCTATTTCTAAACATTGAATAAGGTAGCCAGGCATTAACATATATAACTATCTTAAAGTCATTATCAATGACTTTATCAAAGACATTATCAAGATAATTCCTGATACTAACAACCTCGTGCAATCTAAAACTACCAAGAAAACATAAAACTATTCAAAATAATTTACATGTGCCAATAAAGTGAGAATAGGGGACACTTATTTGTCCACTTCTAATCTATTTTTCCCTTCCACCTTTCCAACAGAATATAAATTTATTCTCATTTCAATCCTTATTCTCAACTCCAAGAGTAGACCCTGATTAGTGTTAGCTATTATTGATCTTGGGTAGGAGTAATCAGACAAAAAGAAAAAACAGATCTAGGACTGCAGAAACAGATTATTCATTCTTTCTGGGCTGAATTAACTATCAGTGATTCGAAGGGGTAGGAAATATGCCTTTGTATATTAACTGCAGAGAAACAGAAAGAAACTGAACCTATGATGAAGTTACTGATTTACTGAATCTGTCTACTATGTAGCACTACTTATTACATGTCATAACAGCTCTTTTTAAGCAAATTTGAGTCAAGATATTCAAAAACCCAATTTTTGTAACAAAAAGCATCCTAATTAATGAGAAAGAAAAATAAAACCATTTGGAATTATCCTGCTAACAAAACAGCTTGAGATACTATGTGTTAATATGTATGTAACGCCTTCATTAATATTTAGAATGTTGACAATTATATCTAGATCGCAGAATAACTAAACTCTCCCATCTGTCACTTTGTCTTACTAATCACAAAAAAAGACATCAGTAAACATGGATGCATATTAAGAATTTCTTAAAAAGGAAAAACATATTTCCAATAAACAAATTTAAAATTTTAAAGAATAATCTTCAAGTTCCTTCAAGGGATTGCATTTGGCCACCGAATATTAACCTAATAATCAGATATAGTTCTTGAGAAAATAAGAGCTGGAGAGAGAGTACAACTGATAGGGTGCTTGCTTTGCATGTTGTACCCAACCCAGTTTCAATCCCTGGCACCCCAGATGATCCTGAGTCTGCCAGTAGTGATCCCACAGCCAGGTGCAGGAAATAAAGAGAGAGGAGGTGGGGGAGAGGAAGGGAGGTAGAAGGAGAAAGAAAACAGAGGCAAATCATGTAATAGCTTGAAAAATTCCTTTCTGGGCATATATGCATTTATGTATCACACAATCTTATCTGTGGAAACAACTGAAATAATTCACATCAAAGGAAAACATTTTTTATTTTAATAAAGTAATGCACCAAATGATATGGGTATGTTTCATTAATAATATGAGAATTATGTAACTCATGGGTTTTTATTTTGTTCTTGTTTGATAGGTATTACCTGGCTTATGAAATGTAAATCTCATTACTCACAGTAACGGGCAAATATTAAAAGACTAAAATTTATTGTTGCCAGGTCTCTGTGGCTAAGTATCAATTAAAGAGCCAATTAAAGAAAGAAAAACACTTGGACTTCTGCAGTTATAGCTCAAGGATATAGATGGCAAAATTAAAGAGTAGGCATCCACCCTTGAATTCTATGCTTGATGAACCAAAGAATTCAGCTTAGCAAAATAGGCATGTGACATTTAACAATAGCTTTAAGCCACAACCATTCTGAAAACCTACCACATCGGAAATACTACACTACAAAAGGGTTAACTGAACATATAAGCTGCTATTTCATAAAGGAAGACAGATAAGGAATAGAAATAAAATACAATAATGGAAAGTGGATGGGAAAAACAACTTACAAATTGCTCGATGTTAAACCATTATTATTAAACATCACCATCCTATCAGTGTATATAACTGTTAACCCAGGAATACTCATACTCCTTGATACTATTTAATAAATAAAATTCAACTTTCTCTTATTGAATACACACACACACACACACACACACACACAACTCCTCAAGGTAAAATAGAAAAGAGTTAAGTAACAATTAACACATTAGCTTTGTCTTTAAGACAAAGGGTATGAATTCTTAAAACCTTCTATATAAGTGGTAAATTTTAAGAGTTGGAAGCAATTAGCATGCCACTCCAAACTCATTCCAAGTTGAGAGACTATCCTGTACGCATCTCACAAAGACTGACTAAGAAAGCGTTTTCCATAATCAAGACTCAATTTTGATTGATGGGAGTGACTCAAACATATTTAGAACCTGATACCTTCTTCAAGGAATTCACAAACTGACGCAAGGAATTAAAAGATGTGGAGCAGAGAGAACCAGGAGAATTAAACTCATTCAGCAAGACAAAAGGGCTTCAGGGAATGCTTACTGGATAGTTGAACAAGGCTAGGAACAGGAGAATAAACTAAGACTCCCTTTACCAACAGACATTTGCAACTACTCTTCCCTCACATATGGCTATGAGGGTCTTCCTGGTGTTGTTCTAACATAGAAAGTTCTTCAATCAGGCATTCCCTCCTCGGAAACTTTGCATCTGTGGCGCCCTGACTAGAATGAGCTTTCCCAGGTATCTGCATGGCGTTCCTTACTCCCACCAAGCATTTGCTCCTAAGTCCCCTTATGCAGTGATCCTATTTTAAATGATCACTCCTCACATCCCTTTATTATCCTTCCCTGCTTTAGTTTTCCACGTAACTCAATACTATCTGACAGTCTATGTTTCCTACCTACTTATTAGCATCATCTATCCCCTGCTTAAAGAACAAAAATTATCTGTTCATCACAATATTTTAAAACACTAAATGAAGAGGGTCAGCTGAAAATTAATACTGACAAACTAACTGATGGAATAAAATAGGTAAAAAACAACTGTTCCTTCAAATAGGTCATGATCTAGCAGATGAAGGAAATATAAAATAAATAACGCTGAATTATTCCTGAACGACAGAAATATATTGTTAGCAAAACCCAATTTATTAAGGCCGAACAGAGAGACAGTTCCTGGCAGCCCCTCTTCTATGTGGCCAGTGACCACTAAACACTTTCTATGTCCTCAGTCCTTGCTCCTAATAACACTTATGCAATGGCCAAATATGACATCATTACTGCTAAAATTACTTTTTCCCACATTAAGGCTCAATGCTACCTACCAAAGAAAGGTAAAGGATATTTCTGTTCCCACCACTGAACAAGCAAAGATATACAGCAAGACACATTTTTTTTTCAGAATATGTATTTCCAAAGTTAAATACATTTTTATGTAGAATTCTACAATACTTGGAGTAGTTACTTGGATGCTAAGGATTAACTAAAAAAAATCTAGTGAATACTGTTTAGTTTTTAAGAGTAAATATGAAACCAAATATTTCAATTGTTTCACTCTTGGAAAGAATATCTTTGTGACACTATAAATGGATTGCACGGGCAACTTATTTTCTAGGAGGAAGAGTCTTTTGAGTAATGACTTGCATTATGTAGTAGGCAATCGGTAACAATGTAAAGCTAAGGGCTTTTTTTTTTTAATTCAGAAGGATCAATTACTGATTCACCCTAGATTTTTCAATGATGCTGAATTCTTAAGCAGATCATTCATATTTAACTTAGATTTATTTAATTTACATCCGCGTGTATGCTAAAGCAAGCTAAACAGGAGCAACTCGGAAAAGCTCTTCCTGGGCGAAAGCAAAAACCACTTAAGGAAGTGAAGCAAAGAGCTCAGGATTTCTCACTTCCAGGAACACCTCCTGACACTGCCTCCAGACATTGCCGGATCTTTGGCAAAGTCACACTTTCACATTTTCTCATTTTGAACGGCGGGAATGATTTCCTTCTGGGATTTATCTGCACACAAGTGTGAGCCGTGGCACAGTTTCAAGGAGTAAGTGAAAGTTCCCTTCTGGGCACGCGAAATGCTCCAGCACCGGGTCACTCTCGAAGACTTGCACACCCATCTCGTCTCTCTGGGACGGCACCCGCCAGTGGTGTACCCGAGGGCGGGGTGGGGGGGGGGTGTGTGAATTTCATCCCGGAGCATTGGGTTTATTCATAACTCTCATCTCCCTCGTTTATTCAAAAGAAAAGAAAAAAATCGCGCTTGGAACCCCAGTTTTGACGAACCAGGAGTGGGCTTCCTCAGGCGGGGGAGAAACGGACGTGGCGGGGTGCATCCTCCCCGCCCCCCCGACCCCCACCCACCCATCCCCGAGCCGGAGCGTCAGCTGCCCCAGGAGCCGCGGGGAGGAGGGTCCCTCTCGCGGGCAAGGGAAGCCGCCGCTCCCCGGGGCCAAGTGCAAACGTGGCCAGTCCGGGTGGGGCAGCGCACGGGTGACAGCCGCCAGCGGGGAGCCCGAGAGAAACCCCGCTTCCGCGCCTCGGCTCTCCTCAGGCGCCTCCCGGCCGAGGATGCCCTCGCGCGCCGCCCGGGAGGGACCGACCCCGGCGAGCCAAAGTTGCTGCGCGCCGCGGCCATCCCGGCCAACACCCATCTGTCCCCGTGAGGAGAGAGAGAGAGAGAACAAGCGAGCGAAGTGGGGCGGCCAGGCCGGCGCGCCGCGGGGGGCGCGGGTGGGCAGCGGCTGCCTGACAGGCCAGCGCCCTCCCCACCACCACCCCACCACGGACCCCGCAGCGGGAAGTCTCCGCTGGGGGGCCTCGGGCTCCACAGACGGGCGCGGCGGCGGCCCGGAGCGCGCCGGGGAGGTGGGCACCGCGGCTCACGCCCACCCGCCCGCCTGACAGCGCGGCGCGCGACGCCGCCCGGGCGCCAGACCGAGGGCCGCGGCGCGCCCGACGGAAGAAGCGGGGGGTCGGGTGGGGAGGGGGGGTCCCGCGCGGAGGGCGCTGCCCGCAGCCGCCGCCGCCCGCCCCTCGCCCGCAGCTGCGCCGCGGCGGTCGGATACTCACGTAGGGCTGGTAGAACTTGGAGAGCCGCGGCTTCCCGTGGTTGTTGAAGATGAGAATCGCCTTGATCATGGCTGAGCCGGGCCGACTCGGTGGGCGCTGGGGGCCACGGGCGGGGGCGGGCGCGCGAGCCTCGCCTCAGGATCTCGCCGGTGAGCCTTCCCCACCCGCCCCCTCCCGCACGCGTGCGCGCGCGCGCGCGCCCGGCAGGAGGGCGGGGCCTGGCGCGGGGCGGGGCGGGGCAGGGCCGGGCCGGGCCGGGCCGGGCTAGGGCGGGGCGGGGCCGGCGTCCAGGGAAGCGGAAACGCTCCTGGCCCGAGGCCGCCTGCGCACTGGGCGCGGCGGGAGGAGACGTGGCTCTCTGGCCCGCTTCCGGGGCATCGTGGGGCTGAGCGGGGAAACGGGGGTGGCCGTCTTGACCGTCAGGGTCTGCGACAGTCTCGATCGCGGAAGCCGCCTCGAGCGTCACAGCTTTCACTGTCGAGTCGGGACGGGTGACTGCCGCCCCACGCCGCTTCGGCGTCGCCTCCTCGTAGCGACGTGCCCTTACTGTGCCCGCCCCCCCGGCACGCGCTGAGCCACCACTTCCGCCTTCGCCTGCCACCGAGCAAGATGGCTGAGGAGCCCGAGTCGGCGCTGCAGCTGCCGGCGCCGGCTGCCGCCGAGGGGGATGCACCTGCGGAAGCGTCCCCGGACACTGCTACTCCGGAACCGCCTTCTTCCGCTGCGGTCTCCCCCGGAACCGAGGAGCCTGCGGGTGACGCCAAGAAGAAAAGTAACTTTCTGCATTGCAGTTTGCTACCGGGGCTCGGGCGCGGGGAGGCTTTGGTAGCAAAATTTCCCCGCGGGTTCGGGACCAGAAGTGGCTTGCAGCCAGTCAGGAGAGAATCATCGGGTCTCGTGGTGCTTTCAGATCTTGGCGTCGGTTCCGTCCCCAGAATCTTCTTCGCCCGGGACGCTCTTTCGCGGCGTTGATTACTTGACCGTGCCCCCACGGGGACGCGTTTCGCGAGGTTCTGATTTTCCTTTTTTTTCCCTTGGAGTGGTCCAGGCTGCAGCTCTTTGAAAATAGGGAAGGAGCTGAGTTGGGGTCTCAGTCGCTGCAAGGACTGAACACGGGAACTAATTCCGTCTCCTCCCACCCCCACCCCCGCGACTTGTTAAGGTGATCTTCGAGCAGTCAGGCGTCAGTTGACTCCTTGATTCCCCCTGTCCCCCCCCAAAACAGATCTGGACTTCACCCAATATGCAGAGTGCAACGGGAGCACGGAATGCGTCGGCATCCTTTTTTGTACTGTAATTGCTTGCGCTGGCTTGTCAACCCTTTGTTGCTGGAGAATTGGCCGTGTGACAGTCTGAAATTGCTAAGGTTCCTGCTGTTGGAGCACTCTCTGCGGGGCTATCCCGGGGATATGGTGCCGCTAGGCATCTGCGGAAATCGAATACTTCATCTCCCCTATTTCTGTAAAACCAGAAACTAAGTAGTGTACTTATAAATCCTTTCTAGAGTCTTTTTGAAGAATCCTGAGAATTTAGCAAATTCTTGTTTCATCTTTTTTCCCCCCTTCCAATTTTTCTTAAACGAGGAAGCAAATTTGCCAAGGATTGGTTGGTTTAGCGCTCAGCTTTACTCCAAAGTTAACTCCTTGACCGTGAACATAGTGTAAAACAGAGGCTAAAAAGTGATGGATCACACCATAAATGATCCATCATGAGGAACGTGGCATGTTTTCTTTTGTCTGACTCTGTACTTCACTCTGCAGATGATGAGGGGTGTTTTTGTTTTGTTTTGCTCTTTTGGGTCACACCCAGCGATGCTCAGGGGTTACTCCTGGCTCTGCACTCAGAAATTACTACTGACTGTGCTTGGGGGACCATATGGGATGCTGGGGGATTGAACCCGGGTTGGCCCTGTGCAAGGCAAACGCAACTTCCCGCTGTACTATCGCTCCGCCCCAGATGATGTGTTTTTATTTTCTGACATTTGACTTCGGCTGTCCAGTGTAAAACTTGTGTCTAGCTATTGCATTTTTACCTTGAAATTGCCAGTCGTTCCTTGAGGATCTCTTTAGATGGACAGAAGCTTAATTTCATGTACTCACCAACTGTGGTGTTTAGCCCTGCTCATACATATAGGATGGCCTGGGGAGGTATTTTGTTTATTTTGTTTTGGGGACACACCTGGCAGTGCTCAGGGCTTACTCCTGGTCTGTGCTCAGGAATTCCATCTGTGTCTCAACATGCCATTCAGGCACCTTTACCCCAGTACTGTCCCCCTGACCTGAGGAAGTTTTTTGAGTAATTGTTGAGAACTGAAAATTTTCTAAGTGCAACTTTTAAAACTCCTTAGGAATTTTAAAAACACCTTAAGAATTTTTTTTGGGGGGGTCACACCCAGCGATGCACAGAAGTTACACCTGGTTCATGCCCTCAGGAATTGCTCTTGGCTGTGCTCAGGGAACCATATAGGATGCTGGGAATCGAACCTAGGTCGGCTGAGTGCAAGGCAAACGCCCTCCCCGCTGTGCTATTGCTCCAGCCCCAAAAACACCATAAGAATTTTAAAAGTCTAACTTTGATTATAATACATACTCTTCTAGCTTCTTGACCCTCCCCCCTTCTTGGATCATAGTACACTACTTTGTATTTTCTGCTTTGCTTCCTTTCTTTTCTTTCAAATTGCAGTTGAGTTGTTGACAGCGCCAGGGGATTGAGGGAACTGGAAAGCTGAGGTATGAAAGATGAGTTAATCAAAGTCCTTTATCTCCCAGTAATTTATGTATCCCCAAAGTAACAGTCTAACATTAAGTAGATACAGTGGATAAACTTTAGCAGGAAAGTAAATGGTGTGCATTTTGTATTCTAGCTGTTCTCATTCTAGGGGTATTTGAACAAATTGATCTCAGTCTTATTGTAGGGTCCCAGCTCCTCAAGCCAAAGACCTGGACAAGAATGTAAAAGAATAAAGTTAACATTAGAGGGCAGCAGTGCTTTATTTTGCTTTTGATTCTAGATACTTGATTTTTTGTTTGTTTGAAGCAGAGTGACTTTAAGAGAAATATGTAGTCTGGTTTACTTTTTTTTTTTATTTCTGAATTTAAAGATTTCTGTGCCAGGAATGGAACCCCATTCTCAAGCTCTACCCCTAAACCATATCCCCAGGCCCTAGTTTGGACTATTGAAACCTCTTTCCAAGGACCAGAGAGCTAGTATGAAGTTGCAGAGCCAGGAATTTGAATCCATGGAGTTGAGAGTATATGCTTTTCACATAAGTTGCATGTGTTTCATCATCAAGTGTGATATTTAATCAATCCTCTATAAACATTCTTGTTGGATAGTTAGGTTGTCCGGGGTTTTGTTTTTGATTGCCCCCTTCCCCATAAAAATTAATGTTTCAGGGCCAGAGAGATAGTACAGTGGGTAAAGGGCTTGCCTTGCACAGGGCCAGTTCTGGTTCCATCTCTGGCACTACGCATGGTCTTCTGAACACTGCTAGGAGTGAACCCTCGGTACACAGCTGGGAGATAGAATCATAAGTTTTTTCAAGTCTTATATTCTCTTAATTCTCTTTTTCATTTCTTTGGGAGATTTTGTTTGTTTTTCGGGGGGCCTGCAGTGCCCAGGGGTCACTCCTGGACAGCTCAGAGCACCACACGGGTGCCAGGGGTTGGACCTGGGGCAACTGTGTGCCAGGCGGCCGCCTACCCACTGCACTATGGCTCCGGCACCTGCATTTTCACTCATGTCTCTGGAGCTTGTTTCTTGTCAGCGGCTGCATGCGAGCACGTCCCCCTCACCCCGGAACAACCAGCCCCAGGCACGCCGCCCTTCATCCTGCTTCCTTAGGATGGAGCTGCTTTCAAGTGTTTTTGTCCTCCTGTTTTTTTGTGTGCTTCTCCGCTACTGGTGCATGCATCCCTCTCCCGATCTGGGCCTCCTCCAACATTTTAACATTTGTTAATCAATCTTGTGAGGAAAACACAATCCTAGTTTTGTATGTATTTCCCTAATTATGAATGAAATTCAAGTATATGAGCAAGCTGCTCGCTCCTTTTAAAATCATTTCTATCTTTTAAATAGTTACCCCTGATCGAGACTCTTTGGATTATCTTTTTCTTAATAATATGTATGGACATTTGTAAATTGAAGAGCCCTTGGGGCCAGAGTGATAGGACAGTGAGCGGGGCGCTTGCCTTGCCCATGGCTGACCCTGGTTCCATCCCCAGAATCCCATAAACTCCACGAGGAGCGATTCCTGAGCTCAGAGCCAGGGGTAAGCCCTGAGCATCTCCAGGTGTGACCTACCCTGCCCTCAAAAAAAAAAAAAAGAGCCCTTAGTGTTAATGGGTATTACAACTATATCCAATGTGTAATTCATCTTTAGAATTACTTTGTGATTTTTTAAATTTGTTTTAACCATATGTAAGTTTTAAATTTTCGTGTAGTTAGACCTAGTAGATTTTTTTTTCCTTGTTGCTGGATCGTCTAATCAATCCAGCAATTAGACAAACTGGTAGGCTACCGAATGTAACCTGCCCACACAGCAGAGTCTGGCAAACTCCCCGTGGCATACCCAATATGCCAAATACCAGTAACAATGAAGGGTCTCATTCTCCTAACTCTGAAAGAGCCTTGAATATGGCACTTTTTAAAAAAAATCTCAGGGCTAGGACGAAGAGACGTTACTGGGGCCTGCTCGAGGCAATCGACGAATAACTGGATGGTTGTGATTGTGATATTCTCTTAAAATGTTTTAGTGTGTAATGGTCAGTTTTTTTTTTCTTTTTTTGTCTTATAGTTGACATCTTGCTGAAGGCTGTAGGAGACACTCCTATAATGAAAACAAAGAAGTGGGCTGTGGAGCGAACCCGAACTATCCAAGGACTCATTGACTTCATCAAAAAGTTCCTCAAACTTGTGGCCTCTGAGCAGTTGGTATGATCATTACCCTATCAAAAGCCACAGTAGTTTCTAAGCAACAACTATATAAAGTTCGACTGTTTCGTTTTTTGTTTGTGGAGGACCAGGGCCACATTTGAATTGTGGACCTGATATCTTTGTTCTGTCCCCCAATGCTGGGCCTCATCACTGCAGTGTTGTTTTCTATAACCCCCCCAACCCTTACCTTTCAAAAAAATCAACAACAAAAATAGACATCTTTATTTGCATATCACAATCTGGGCCAGTATTAGATCACAGATAGTATGAGTAGGTGGTTGAATAATCACCAAAGTAGTTTTAAAATATCACTTAAGAATTCGTCTATATAGGGACTGGAGAGAGAATACAGCAGGTAGGTAGGGTGCCATGCAAGTGCCTTACCCAGATTCGTTCCCAGGCGTCTCATGTGATCCCCAAGCACTGCAGGGAGTAAGTCCTGAGTGCACCCTGAACATCACAGAATGCGGCCCAAAAACAAAAACCAGGTGTGACCCAAAAACAAACAAAAAAAGAATATTTATTTGATGCAAGATTAACAGAGAGCTAGGAATTCCTCCAAAGGAAGTATCGTGAAAACTTTTTATTTTATTTATTTATTTATTTATTTCGGTCTGGTTTGGTTTGTAAACCATACACAGACACTTTCTGGCTACTCCCAACTTGATGTCTAGGGTCCACTCTCAAATATGTTCAAGGGACCCAAACACAGCCATGTAACTCAGGACACTAGTTCTTTGAGTTTTCTCCATGACTGAGGAAAGCTTTGGGTTTTACAGGTGAACCTCCTATATAATCAGAGTGGGGAAAAGCTGTTTTTTTGTTTTTCATATTTGTGCTCTACACCAATATGAAAAATTACACTTTATATGAAAAAAATTAAATGTCATAAATGGACTAGAAGATTACCAAATTATCCACATGAATATGACAGTTAAAACTTCAGAAACAGACATCCTAGCCTAGAGTACAACTAAATGTCTGGAGAAAGAAGACATGAACAGAAATGAGCAGACACATAAGAGTACATAATGAAGAATGGCAAGTTAAAAAATTGGAGGCACATGCCAAGTAAGACATTTCTTTGAGAAATGTAAAGGTAAAGGTAAAGGCCCTCCCGTTGATCGTCAATTTGCTCGAGCGGGCCCAGTAACGTCTCCATTGGAGACTTTGTTGTTACTGTGTCTGGCATATCGAATACTCTCGGTAGCTTGCCGGGCTCTCCGAGAGGGGCAGAGGAATCGAACTCGGGTCGGCCATGTTGGCCGCTTGTAAGGCGAACGCCCTACCCGCTGTGCTATCGCTCCAGCCCTGTGTATGTAGTATATAAATTATATATCATATGCAATTATATATATTTGGGACACATAATATGTATCATATATTACATATATAAAATAAACTAAAGGTGTAGTACTAGAAAAATATAAGATTAAATTATGATAAAAGGTAAAGGTAAAGGCCCTCCCGTTGTTCGTCGATTTGCTCGAGCGGGCCCAGTAACGTCTCCATTGGAGACTTTGTTGTTACTGTATCTGGCATATCGAATACTCTCGGTAGCTTGCCGGGCTCTCCGAGAGGGGCGGAGGAATCGAACTCGGGTCGGCCATGTTGGCCACGTGTAAGGCAAACGCCCTACCCGCTGTGCTATCGCTCCAGCCCTTGAGAAGTGTAAAGGTAAAGGTAAAGGCCCTCCCGTTGATCGTCGATTTGCTCGAGCGGGCCCAGTAACGTCTCCATTGGAGACTTTGTTGTTACTGTGTCTGGCATATCGAATACTCTCGGTAGCTTGCCGGGCTCTCCGAGAGGGGCGGAGGAATCGAACTCGGGTCGGCCATATTGGCCGCGTGTAAGGCAAACGCCCTACCCGCTGTGCTATCGCTCCAGCCCTTGAGAAGTGTATAGATAGAAAATGTTATGTCTTGACATTTTGATTGTACATATATCTAGTAATCTGAAAGGACTTGCTAACAGTGAATATTGAGTTGAACTATGTAAAATTGCTGACAATAATTCATTTTACTTATAAAGATAATTTCCTATGGTTCAACTTCAAGACTTAGTTATAACTCTGATTATCTCTTTAAGCAATTGAAAGCCAAAAAGTAAAATTGTTTCTATTGGTTTCCTAAATTTAACTCTTCGACTTTCTTCTTGCTGAGCCTCACATTATTTTTTAGTAAAATGGTTGTTAAAGAAAAAAGCTAATTCTGGGAATTCTGACAAGATAGCACAGGTATTAGAAGACATGGTTGAATCTCCCAAATTGCCATAACATAGCTAGGAACCAGGTAGAAGGATCGGGGTTCAGGACATACATCATATGTGCAAGCTGAGTTTGATCTCCACCATTGCTAGGTCCCCTTTTGGTCCTCCCCCAACCCAGCATTGCTAGGCCCTAACATTGTACTGAGACCCAGTTGACAAGGGGCTGCTAGGAGTGGTCCATGGTCCACTGACTAATGCTTGGGAGGGAGCTCTCCTCCTCACCCCCCCCCCCCACCCCCCGAAACAACATGGGAGCAGGAGTGGTACAGCGAGTAGGGCATTTGCCTTGCATGCAGCTGACCCAGGTTCGATTCCCAGCATCCCATATGGTCCCAAGCTCCGCCAGGAGTAATTCCTGAGTGCATGAGCCAGGAGTAACCCCTGTGCATCGCTGGGTGTGACCCCCCCTCCAAAAAAAAAAAAAAAGAAAGAGACAACGTAAGTAAACTAGATAGTAAAACAAATATTCAGCAAATAATAGGATTGGCACAGAGAAAAGGAGAACTAGAAGGCAGCAGATGATTATAGAATACCTGCATTAAGGCATAGAGAGGGTTCTGCAGCAGAAGTCAGTGAGAGCTCTCAGAACACACTCAGCTGCTCAGTATGGCTCTTCTATACAAGACCTCACACTGAGGAAAGACTTCTGGAAGTCAGGCAAAATTGAGTGGGATAAAAACATGGCAAAACAAGGAAAAGGAAAGAACAGATTAGAATGAAGGGGGACAGAAACTAGAAATCTCAAAAAAACAGCTCTCTGCCTCCTTAACACTACAAAAATCAGAAACTGTGCAGTTAGTAAAACTTCACCAAGCTACTTACCTGTAAAGTTGAAAAAAATTGTAGCATGTAAAGATAAGCAAAGTAGTGTCAAGGTCAGTTTTCCATGCAGTATAAGAAGCTACAGTAACATACCTAAACAAAGCATGCCAGAAAATTGTTCCTGTAAGATAGGTAACTAACATTTCACAACAAGTTGAGAGCGATTTTAAAAATAATTTGACATGAAAGAACAAATGAATCAACATTAGTCAGACTCAGCGGCACTTAACTCAGGAAAAGACAAATAAAGGGGGCTAAAGAGATAGCTCAAAGGGCTAGAATGCATTTTTGTCCGTAGGCAGCTCAGGTTCAATTATAGTCCCACCTGGTCCCTCCAGCACTGCCCAGTATGGCCCACAAACCAAAACAAAGACTTTAAGTTATTTCAGCATTGGAGACTAAATGTAGAACATAATAGCAAACAGCAGCTAATGCCTTAAGAAAAATAGGCAAATAAATTGTTAAACTCAGAAAAGAAAGGTAATAAAGATTAGACAGTGATACAGTGAGAATCAGTAAAGGTTGTTGAACTAAGGATAATGGGAGTCCCTGAAGAAAAAGAAAACAAAGGAACAAAATGTTCTAAATACAACTCTGAGGAATTAAGATACAGAATTTTAAGCTACGTACTAAAGTCATGCCAAGTACTTGAAAATAAATCAACCCAGAATAATGAGTACCAAGGTATTCCAATAAAATTACTGGACATAGAATAATTCTTTGCCATGAAGGGAGTAAAAGAGGATATGACTTAGGAAAAATACTAAATTATCTTCAAACTTTGACAACCAAGATATTAGGAAAGACAATATAAGACTTTCATATACAACAAAACTGACTTTTGGACTGGAGAGATAGCACAGCGGGTGTTGCGTTTGCCTTGCACATGTCTGACCCAGTTCAATTCCCAGTATCCCATATGGACCCCCGAGCACTGCCTGGAGTAATTCCTGAGTTGCAGAGCCAGGAGTTACCCCTGTGCATCGCCAGGTGTGATCAAAATGCAAAAAATAAACTGACTTTTAAACAGCACAAACAGGCAGGGTTGGGGTGGGGACTTTGCCTGTATGTAGCAGCTTACCTGGGTTCTGTCCCTGGCACCCCATACGATACCCTGAGCATCACCAGGAGTAAGTTGTGAGTGCAGAGCCAAGAGCATCTGAGCCTGACCACTGCTAGGTATGGCCGCAAAATCAGTAAATAAACAGCACAAACTACTGGCAATGAGTAAGAACTCAGAATATTATTCCTAATCTGAGGAATCTAATGGAGAAAGCTTTTTAGACAACAAAATTGGATATAAATATAAAGAAGGTTGATTTGAAAACAATTATTGTTTAATACTAAAATGAGTTTTCTAAGTTAAAACATTTAGCAGAAGGTTACATATTGAAATTTAACTTCTATGGGTTTTAAACTAACTGATTTAAGTAATTGTTAGTATCTGTTGTTCTCTGCTACATCTGTCCTAATGTTCTCTCAAAACTCATACCTATCTTATTTTTGGCCTTTATGGTCCTTTTTTTTTTAAACCCAGTTATCTTAATCCCTCAGGTATCTCTTCTAGGAAGTCTTCCCTGGCCTTTTTTGCTAAGCTAATGATACTTCTCTGTGTTCCTTGTCAGAAGTGTTTTTCCTATATATTTTTTTTGTTTCTCTTGGGGACTACACCCAGCGGTACCAGGGACATGCATACAGAGCATGTGCTCCAGCCCTTTAAGCTGTGTCCAGTCCCCTGCCTATATTCTTAATTATACATGTATGTCTTTCTCAAATGAAATGAAAACTCATTAAGAAGATATCCTATAAATTTTCATGATCCTGTCCCTTGAACTGTTCCTAGACAATCAGTGAAATATTTCTGAAACAAAATTGTCATTCTAAGCCCTAACTCTAAATTAAAATACAAAAAAAAGTAAAATATGTTGATTTATATCTAAATTTCCAGCCAAACACAAACTGTCGAAAATCTGTGTATTACAAGAAATTCACATTAGACTGGCCCTGATATCATAAATTTAAATTCAGACTCATTTAGGTAACTGGATACCTGATCTCTGAGGGCAGTCAACAGGAACTCTGCATGGCCTTAGTGATTGTCCTACTTTTCATCTTTTTATCATGAGAGCTGTGGAGGTGTAGCCAGGGATGAATCCATTCAGAGATAAGTGCTAACTGATCTGGCTGAGGATTGGGATCTGCTTTCTGAGAATGCCTTTGGGATGATTGAAAATTCTAGGTAATTAACAGTTCGTGAGTTCACCAGCAGCCATTGGCAAGTGAAGAGACTTGCTGCCTCCAACTACAGTAGATTTTGTTGACATAAAAGAAGACTTCTCACTAGCAATCTTATACCCGAAATTGTAGATTATGGAATACAAGCTATCTCTTTGTTTAAAAACAAGTACTTACACCCAAAAGAAGTATTTATAAAATTCAGTAAAATACTTTCAGAGAGGAAAAAAAATTCATATTAAAGTACACACTGATTTCTACTTTTGATCTAGAACCTTACTTCCTTAGCGTTGAATTGATATTTAAGCATGAACTCATACTGTTTTTGTTGTTGTTGTTTTAGGGTCACACCTGGCTATGTTTAGGAGCTTCCACAACCTGTAGTGTTGGGTAGCTGTTGCTCTGTGCAGTGCTCTTTGTACCATAGGGTTCCAGGGATCAAACCTAACCCTATTTTTC
The DNA here is from genome assembly GCF_029834395.1 of Sorex fumeus. NCBI lineage: Eukaryota > Metazoa > Chordata > Mammalia > Eulipotyphla > Soricidae > Sorex > Sorex fumeus. The sequence goes on along the minus strand of NW_026606108.1, from coordinate 15,618,996 downwards.
AATACTTTAAGGATTTAAGGGATGGAAAGATACTTCAGTGGGCTAGAATGCATGCTGTGCATGCCTGAAGCATATTTGGTCCCTAGAAGCACCACAGGTGTAGCTCAAAATCCTAAATTAACATAACTAGTGCCTACCAAGCAAATATATCAAAGGCACAGATGATTGATGTGCATCATCTCATTTTATCTTTACCAACAGCCCCAAGAAGTATAGGTAATATTTTCGTATTTGCATATAAGGAAGCAAGCTGAGAAGAGTTAAATTATTAGAGGATGCATCAAAACCTATTTGTCAACAGATATTTGTCAACAGAACCTATTGTCTTAACTAAGACAGGTACTAGAACTCAACTGTATTGCCTAGGGGTGCTTATTTATTTTTTTGAAGCAAGTAAGCTTTTATTGAATGAAGCTCGTTTAAGGAAAATGTGAGGTAGAAGGAAAGGATACATACTCAAGAGAGAACACAAATTTGAAAGAGCAAGCAAGCAGGGAGAGAGATGTGTTCAAGGGAGAACACTAGCTTGAGAGAACTAGCCAGAGTGTTTATTCTTATTGAATTAATTTAGATGCCAGCCAACTACCTTGATAACTTATTTTAAGATTATGTTAAACCTAAGAAACTTCATCCTTAGAATTTTGATAATAGGTAAGGGAATATTTAATGCTGCCCACAAATATGTTCTGTTTTTTAAGAGAAGGTTATTAAAAGCCAGTTTGAGTATGACTTTTGTTTCCATCTCTATAAGAATTTTAGTCAAAACAGACTCAGCTGAAACACTGAACAAGGAATCCTTTAAGAGAACAACGTTGTGAGGGTTTCACTATGTTACATTTTTTTCTGACTCCTAGATTACAGCTGACCTTGTAGTAGTTTAATACCTTTGAGAGTTTTCAAAGCTGGTAGAGATGGTTTTGATTTTTTTTAATACAACTATATTTTTCAGTTATCCTAAGGCATAGTCTATCTCAGATTTGACTTTTGATTATGAAAGTATGTGAAATTTTGTTAAATTAGTATATTTTAAAATGCCATCTATTAGCTTTCAAAAGCTTTTTGTAAAAACTTTTTTTCTATCTTTTTTTGGGGAGGAGCCTCCCAGGATGACCACTCCAGCTAACCCCAAGGGTTTAATGCTAGGGCCTGAGGATGCACAATGGTGTCTGGGGACTGCCAGTGCTTGGGGAATGAGGGGGCCCCAAATCCTATAAAAACAATATTTGCTGTTTCTTAATTATAAAAAGTTTGGAGCCACTATTCTAGGAATAAAAATTTATATTCTTCCAGAAGACAGGTAAAATCTTTGTAATTGACTAACTTATGAGACTTAGAAGAAGGAATTTAGGAATGTCCTCAGTTCTAAAGACAATTTGAAATAGCTGACTGAAAAATGCAGATTATTAATCCATGTACCATTAAAAATAATTGCCATATATTCCTTTTTTTCTTGTAGTTTATTTATGTCAATCAGTCTTTTGCACCTTCCCCAGACCAAGAGGTTGGAACTCTCTATGAGGTAATACTGCTTTGTTTTAGTGGAATGCACACACCTTTTATCATCATTAATCCACATCATTATTTTGAGAGATAATACAATATACTTAATCAGGAAAGAAGTCCCTTGTTTTCTGTTATATACCTTGAATATAGTTGGATCTCAATAATTACACAGTGATTAAAGAATGAATAACAAAAGATGACTTTGTAGTACATCCAGGAAATAAGATCCTCTTTTTTTTATATATACCTATAATCTAGTTTCTTCTATAATATTCATATAATCAATAATACAAATGGGCCTCAAAAAATTTAAGAGACTACATGAGAATGACGTAGGGTCTGAGATAATATGGTGAGTAAAATACTTAACTTGCACATGGCTGGCCCTTTTCAATCCCCAAAATCCCATCTGGTCTCCAGCAGCACCAGAAGTGATGCCTGAGCAGTCAGGTATGGATGGGTGGGGGGCGGGGAAGAAAGACTTTACTCATCATTTTTGGAGAGAGTTTTATGTGTACGTTAACTTGGTATACATGAAAGTTTACCATTGGTATACATTGAGTTTATTTGAACCACACCCACCAGTGCTCACGGACTACCCCCAGTCCTCTTGGGGCCATGTGGTGACAGGGATCAAACCTGGGTCTCCTACATGCTCCATCCTGTTGAGACATCTCTCCGGCCCCATTTTTATAGTTTTATAGCAATAATTACTAAAGTATACATACTAACATCACAGCTAGAAAACAGCTAAGCTTTTATAAAGATTCAAAGGACTTGGGGCAGGGGATGTGGCTCAGAAAAAGAGAACTTACCTCACACATGTGAGGTCCTGGGTTCGATCCCCACCACCATGAAAAAAAGTATATATTTTTTTAAATTTTATTTATTTTTATATTTTATATATATATAGACATATATAAAGATACGGAGAGATTAAAATATATAAGCCTGATAATTTGAATCAGTTTGGTTAGCTTTACTAGAATACTTACATAAATGAAGATACTTATGGTACATATGTTTTTTTTTTTTAGTTTTATTTAAGTATAACCAAATTTGAATTTAATACTGCTCTTTTTTTCTTGCAGTGTTTTGGTAGTGATGGTAAACTGGTATTACATTACTGCAAATCTCAAGCATGGGGATGAACTACAGAGGAAAAGGTTCCTGCTTACTTAAAGTGAAACTTCATAAAGGAAGCTTCTCAGAAAGTTGTAATAATTATGGCAAGAGACTTAGGAATATGACCTCCTCAGAATGTATCTACAGTGACCCGTATTTATGCACTTAAAAATCCAGAGTGGATGAACTCACACAAACATAATTTGTAGTAAAACATAATTATCATAAAAGATTGACATTAGAGTACACATTACTACAATTATACCTCTAGGAATTTTTTCAAGGTGTCGGAAAGGAGAATAAGACTGTAAAACTGCTATATGGGCTTGCAAATAGTGATTGAAATTATTTACTTGTAGACTTAGCACTCTACCTTTTTCTGTTGTAAAAGTCGATTTGTAAGAGATTATTTTGTGTTTGTTCAGTCCAGTTTGTGTGAGATACTCCTATGCCTTTTTGTGTTTACATTTATATCTGCAATGTTAATGAAAATCTCCTTAATCTGCTGGCTGCATACCTCACATGAATCCAGCAGAGGGCAGCCCAGTTAGCAGAATTAAGACATTTGGTTTTTACATCTTTGGCAGAAGATAATGAAGGGGGAAAAGTTGTTCTTGTTCATTTCAAGTAACATCTAACCAAGAGAACCAGCTTGTTGACACACTGGAAGGTTACTTTAGTGATTATACATGGCTTAAATTAGTTATTTTGTTGGAAAACATATAATTTTATAAATCCGGACTAAAATACAACACTTTTCAGTTCTGTCAATGATTCTTGAGTATCTTGGATATATCTGTAGTATTGTTTCATTTTACACTGTTACAGCGCTCAATAAACCTGACAAAACTTTAAAGTTTTTTGTTGCATTTTCCCTTTGAAAATGTTCAACAGAATAATTGGAAAAGCAATTTTAGATCTATTTTTGTCTATTTTGTCCCATTCTATAAGTACTATTTTTATTGCTATTAGATTAATACAAGTAATGCTTCAGGTGAGACATTTAAGATTGGAGTTACTTTCTGTATTATATATCAAATAAGTTTTTTAAAGTCAACAAATTGAATGGTCTGTCCAAGCAAGATCTAAGATATATATGAGAATTTTAAGGGTTTATTTTCAATGGTATTAGGAACAATATGATTTTGTCAAGGTGCTTGAAGTATAGGTCCCTTTATATCTTTCGGTCCCATAATGTGCACTATTGTTAATCTGACAAGTGTTAGCATTAGAAGTTGCTATGGAACAGTTCAGTTTACAATGATAACGTTACTGTTTCATTTTCTGTTCAATAAAGAATTATGACATCCCTTTAAAGTGGTATCTCTGTGGAATAAATTATTAGAGTTAATAGCTTGCACTGAAATAATACAGGTTAAATTGTAAAATTGTATCTTCTAGGATTAAGAAATATATGTCTTGAAAGCTGGAAAAAAATTTTGACAAATAGGTTGAAAATGGAAAAGATCTATTGTCTATAGTTTATTAAAGTATGTTAAAATATTTATCTGCATATATCTTTTGAAAAATATATGTTTGCAAGTAAGATTTGTAATTGCAAAATATTTATTACTTCTGCAGTCAAAACTACTTGAGTTTGAATTTATGACTTCAGTTTTTTCTGTTTTTATCTAAACTTATAGTTGATTAAATTTAAAGATAATACCATGTATTTTGTTTTCTTCCTTAACAACCATGAAAAATACATAGGACTTAATATTTAACATTTACTCAAATCATACTTATTAACATTACCATATCAAGCCTTACACAACAGTAAGATTTGCAACCTTGCAACATTTACTTTTTTAAGTGTATATATAAATATCAATGTCTGATTCACATTGAAGTCAAATTTGGGTTTTTTAAGTGTTGAGAGTAATGTCATGCTTTATCTTACCGTGCAAAATAACCACAGTTGTACTAATTGAGACTACTGTATACATTATACATTGTATGCGTTGTTTACCAAGTGCTTTGTAATGAGTTCCCCATTTTTAGAGTAAGCTAAAACTATTTATAATCAAAGCAACTATAGTAATGACTTACTGGAAGTTTTAATAAAAGGCATAACTCGCTTTATTCAATCACATAAAAAAGCTGAAGAGGGTGTAGAGTGATAATTAGCAGATGGGACACTTGCCTTGCATGTGGCCTTCCCTAACCCAAGATCTGGCACCACATAAGGTCCCCCAGGCCTGCCAAGAGTGATCCCTGAGTACAGATCCAAAAGTAAGCCCTGAGAACTGCTTGATGTAGCCCCCCCAAAAAAACACAAATAATTGAGGCAGCGTCAGAGAGATAGCTCACAAGCTGAGTAAATGCTCTGCATGTAAAGATGCCCAGGTTTGATCCCTGGCACCACATGGTCTTCTGAGCACCAATGGAAGTCGCTCCCAGCACTACCAGATGTAGTACAAAAGCTAAAACAAATAGCAAAAAAATAAATAAATTTGCAGGGTACCTTGGGATATGACTCAGTGGTAGAGTGCAGCCTATCTTGTATAAGGTTCTGGGTTCAATCTCCGGTATCCTTCTGACTCTCCCTCAAAAGAGAATATACCTTAGTCATACCTTACATAGATTAGATTAGTCATAGAAACATAGATATAGATTAGTCATCCATTATGGATCTCTATCAGAAAGGGAAAGCCTGTGGTAGTCAAGGAATATAAAAATGAAAATCACTATTCGTGCAGTTGTTCCATTTTCTAAGGATTATATTTGCTAAACTGGCTCTGGAAAAGACCACATCATGAAAGGGAAAATTCAGAAAACAGTTCATCAGATTTAGTCTTAGAAATACTATTTCGCTACAATGTTATCCAACCCAAAGTGTTAAGCAACTCATTTCTCAAAGTGTACTTTTACCTTCGTGTCTTAAAATCCTAAGTTTCTAGGACTGGAGAAATAGAACAGCAGGTAAAATGCTTGCTGTGCATGTGGCCAACCTAGGTTCAATCCCTGGCACCCCATGTAGTCCAATGAACACAGCCCGGTGTGACCCAAAGAAAGAAAATAATGCTACCTTCCTGCCTAATCCTTTCCTTAAAACTTGTCTGGGTCACTCTTTCCATTCTCATTGTAAAATCCAAGTAGTTGGTTTCACTACCTGCAATCTTCTGTGCCCAAAATCCTCATGGCTTTCTGTATCTGAACAAAAGCAGGATTCCTTACACGGTCTTTCAAAGGCCTTCATGGTCTTCCCACTTCTCCCACACTTTCTGTACCTATGATCATCTTTGTTGTTATTGCAGTACCATACTCTCATCCCATGACTTGCACTTGCCATTCCTCCATCTGGAGATTTGTCCAAACAACTGGGTCTCATAATCTCATCCCGACTCAAAAATCACCTCATTAAGAAAGTTATGTTCCTCTGAACTCCATCCAAAACTGCTGACCTCACATTACCTTTTTTGCTCCACCTCATTTTTCTCTATCCTATACTCCACATTATCACTGTTGTTTACAGTATCTGCATTTATTTCTCCATATGTCCTGAATGCAGTGTTGGTATGTTACCCCACTTGTCCCTAAGCCCTCTGAGAGTATGCTGCCCTATTTATTTTTAATTTTTATTAGTGAAACACCATGAGGTACAGTTGTAGACTTACAAATTTTTGTGCTTGGGTTTCAGTTATACAATGATCGAGTACCCATCCCTCCACCAGTGCCCATTCACCACCACTGATCCCAGTATCCCTCCCACCCCCATACCTCCCAGTCCACCCTGCCTCTGACTTGTTAAAGAAACGTTGATACATCTACACAATGGAGTACTATGTAGCTGTTAGAAAAGATGAAGTCATGAAATTTACATACAAGTGGTACTACATGGAAAGTATCATGCTAAATGAAATGAGTCAGAAAGAGAGGGACGGACATAGAAAGATTGCATTCATCTGGGGAACATGAAGTATCAAAATAGGAGACTAACACCCAATAGCCGAGATAGGTACCAGGAGGTTTACTCCATGGCTTGGAGGCCAGCCACACATGCTAGGGGAAAGGGCAGCTCAGATAAAGAAGCGAGCACCAGATAAAGGGGACTGGGAGGATCCTCTCAGGGTGGGAGATCGATGTGAAAGTAGAACTACCGACCGAACATGATTGCCACTCAATGCTGCCCTATTTTTATTAAAGTTTTCAAATTTATTTGTTTTGTGGTGTGTGTCCCAAGTGGTACTCAGAGGTCTGGGGCCACTGAACAATGTCATGCTAACTGGACGAAAGGATGCAATGCTGCTTAGGACTGTGTGTCACCCTGGTGGGTGCTCAGACACTAACAAGGCTATATCCAGTAGTGCTTGAGAGGCCATGTAATGCTGGGGATCGAGATGGGTGTATGCAAGGTAGGTACCTTAAATTCCAGCTATTTAGTTCACACTTTTGAAAAGGTACTAAGTGGATAGATGAATCCTTTCATTTCTGTCATTCTCTGGAAATCGATGGCAGTGTCTTAAAATGTGACAGTCAAGCCCTAAATAATGCAGAATATAGAGAAACTACTACTACTCTGAATCTAAGTATTTTACATGAGTTAATAAACCTATAATACTCATCACCCTTTGTTTTTTACAATAGTTTAAAATATACACTTGTTTTAGTTTGGTTTGGGTCCAAAACCAAAGCTTAGAGCTTAGTCTTGGCTTTATGCTCTGGGGTCACTCCTGGCAGGGCTTGGAGACCATATAAAGTGTCAGGGATTGAACCTAGGTTAGCCATATGCAATGCAAAGCTCTTTTCTTGCTGTATTGTCTTTCCAGCCCCATAATAATATAAAACTCTTGAGAGAGAGGATCCCTTTGCAGAAAAGCCAAAAAGTGAGAAAGAAGTCTTTGCTGGTTATGAACTCACTTTCTCATGGCCCCTCAAGAAAAACTTCACTGAACTAGCGCACATCCTAGCCAACTAAAAATGTGCTTTTCCTGACCTCACCATCATTCAGACACAAGGTGCTGAGTAGGAAGCATGGGGGTGTGGTGAGAGGAATGTAGGAAGTGATCAGCATAAAAGATAGTATGTGTCCTAAAGGTTTTCACTGTTAGATGTTCAACTGGGAGGAGGAGGCAATGCTAAAAGTTGGTAAAGGGTTCCGTATGAAACCCTATGGGTATCCACACTATAAACCACAGTACAAACAGAAATAGACTGATGACTGGGAGGCAAAGGAGGGCCAGGGGTGGGATGGGAGAGTGGGGGTGGGGGGCTGTTGGAAGGAAGTGGACACTGCTGACAGCCCTTGATGTTGAAACATTGTATGCCTGAAACCTAAAGTAAGTAAAGGCCCTCCGGTTGATCATCGATTTGCTGGAGGGGCCCAGTAACGGCTCCATTGGAGACTTTGTTGTTACTGTGTTTGGCATATTGAATACATCACGGGGAGCTTGCCAGGCTCTGCCCTGCGGGCGAGATACTCTCGGTAGCTTGCTGGGGAGAGGGGCGGGGAATCGAACTCGGGTTGGCCTGCGTGCAAGGCAAACTCCCTACCACTCCTACTGGGAGGAGGAGGCAATGCTAAAAGTTGGTAAAGGGTTCCGTATGAAACCCTTTATCATGGCCCCTCAAGAAAAACTATCGCTCCTAATCATGAACAACTGTGTAATTTTATGAGTACTAAATAAAATATATTTTTTAAAACCTTGAAAAAGGTTACCCCTGAGCATTGCCAGCTATGGCCGAAACCCCCCCAAATTAAGTAAAGGTAATTTAGAGCCAAAATGTGGAGAACTTTAAATGCTAGGTAGAGAAACCTGTGTGTAAGAAGTTACTGAACAAGAGAAGCCAGAGTGACAGTAGGGCAGGTAGAGCACTTGCTTTGCAGGTGACTGACCAGGATCCATTCCTGGCATACCATATGTTCCCCTGAGCACAGAACCAGGAGTAAGTTCTGAGCAGTGCTGAGTATGACCCAAAACCTCTCAAAACTCTTTTCTCACAAGAAATTGGCAGTCTGTAACTTAGATTAATTTATGTAATGCCTGTAAATAAATTATTAGAGATAAGGGGAAGGACAACAAGACATTTGGGATACAAAACTGAGCATTTATTTGAAAAGGAGCAAAGAAAGCAATAAATCAGGGAACAGTGGGTAGGAGTTCTGAATCTGGGTAATGTCATGCAGTTAGAGAACCTCGAGGTGTAGAAAAAATATCCTTGGGTTTCTAATATATTGCATTTGAAGAGACAAAAAGTGGTAAGATTGTAAAATTAGGACCTATGGTTGCATCCACATGGAAGTGATAACTGCAATCGAGTGTGGAAAGAGGATTTAAAGGAGAGTCAATAGATAATGAATGTGAATGTAGCAATATTAGGAAAAATTCTTAAGATCTTTGAAGGTCAAGAGCCAGAGAAAGTAGGAAAAGAATTGCTGGAAATTTTAGAGACGTGTAATCCACTGTGAAACGCAACAAAGATAAGCTTGTGTTTAATTTTGTTGTTGTTAATTTCAAGTATGGATTAAAATACTGGGAATGATGCTGGGTATTAAAATACCCAGTAGAAATTCTGATAAGAATAAAAATAATATTGGATAAAAATAATATACAAAATGTACATTACTCTTACCCAAAATAATCAACCACCTTTCCTTGCAATATGCATCACAAAATGTTGGTTTCTATCTTGTCTTCTACCTGTAGCCCTTTTTGAAAAATGGTGTTGGATCCTGCCGTTTTAATTCATTGTTAGACTACTTACACTGTAAGCAATTTAAGCAAGGATGCTGAAGACTGCAGGTAACCCAAGTAAATTTAGATAAACACACATACACCAATATGTATATACATGTCTTGAAACAAACCTATTTTTAAAAAGACTTCTTTTATAAATCTTAATCTGCAGTACTCTTGAACCCAAATCATTCCTTGGGTTTTTGTAATGAAGAAGAAGGAAACATTATGGCATTTCTTTTAACCATCAAATTTCATCATACTTCATGGTTTCCTCAGTGCTAAATGCTTTGCGCTATATGGAAATACATTTTCTTGTAGGAAACGCAAGCACTGACTTATATTTAATACGGTCTTTTTTTAAATATCAAAAGTGTTATATTAGATTTAATATCAAAGGTGTATGTTAGCTTTCAAGAAGACTATGATTTCAAAAGTCAAAGACCAAAGACAGTCAAAGAATGATCGTACTCATTTGTGGGCTATAAAGAAACATACAAAGAGAATTAGTGCCCAAAGACAATAGCAAGGGCCAGAGCAGTTCACCAGTGTGGGGGAAGGGACACTAGGACAGGGAAGGGACCACTACGACAAGGATAGGGGGACGCGATCAATTTGGATGAGAACTGGGTGCTGAAAGGAGTTAAAATAATAAGCACGATATGCTTTCAGTGACAGTTGCAAAGCACAGGTCTAACTAAAGAAGAAGGGGAAAGTGCCTGCCATAGAAGTGGGGGGGGGGGGGGGCCGGCGGGAGGGAAGAGAACAATGGTGTAGGGATTGGTGCTTTGTCGTCGTGTGCCTGAAACTCAATCATGAATAATTTTGTAACTTTGTAATGCACGGTGATGTAATTTAAAAAAAAAAAAAACTCGAAGACGAAAGCCGAGTTTTTCGTGGTTTCACTCGTTAGGCTCGAGAGTTCCTTCGTCAAAATATACTTTCAATGCAGTGCGTTCACTTTTTTTTTTTTTTTAAGGAAAATTTTGACTTGTTTCACTTATCTTACGGAGGGTTTTAAAGACGAAACAGCTCCGGGCTTGGGCACGGGAATCCATCCTCTGCCTCCGCAAGCCCTTCCCCTTTCCACGGCTCTTTCCCTCTCTCCTTCCTTCCCCTCTCGTGGCCTTTTTCTGATTCCCAGCTGGCTCGGTCCCAACATCACCCACCTGGGCCGCCCGGTCGAACTGCTCGGGGCTGCGGGCCGTGGGGGGCACGGAGAGAAGGGAGCCGGGATGGGCAGCCAAATCGCGCCGGGTGAAAGCAGGGTGCAGAGGTGGCGCGGAGCCCCGGTCCCTGCTCGAATCCTGGAGAGAACGCGGCGGGCGAGGGGCAGGGTCGCGCCGCGCGCGGGGGCGGCGGGCGTGGGCCGCTCCCGCAAGCTGTCGCCGCCTCCGCCGCGATTCCCAGGTCTCTGCCCGCCTCTCCCCACCCTCCGAGGGGCGGTGGTACAGTCCCGCTGACACCAGAGAGCTTAAAAAAGGGCCCGGGAGGCTGAAGCCGTCAGCGAGGTCCTGATTTGTGTGCACGGCGCGTTTCCCAGCCGGCCCAGATTCGCCGCGCTGCCAAGAGGGGTTTTTCTCCTGAGATCTGGGCGAGGGCTTCTGGCCTCTTTGTCCCCCGACGGCCAGTGCGGGTCCGTGGGTGCCAGCGCGTGCGGGCGTGCAGGGTGTGCGTGTAGCTTAGCCGGCTGCTGGGACCCTCGTGTCGGCCCCGCCGCCGCTGCCCAGCCAGCAGGGAGACGCGCCTGCAGCCAGAGATGGAGCAGACCGAGGTGCTCAAGCCCAAGACCCTCGCGGATCTCATCCGCATCCTCCATCAGCTCTTCGCGAGCGAGGAGATCAATGTGGAGGAGGTGCAGGCCGTCATGGAAGCTTATGAGAGCGACCCCGCCGAGTGGGCAAAGTACGCCAAGTTCGACCAGTACAGGTGAGCGTGCACGAAGCCCCGCGCCGCGAGGATCCGCGGGTGGGTGCGTGCAGGCCTCCGAGTCGCTGCACCAGCGGCGGAATAGCGAGGGGGTGGGGGGAAGCGGAGAGCAGCTCTGGGCTTTTGCAGAGAGACCCCAGTCGCGCCGCGCCCACCCTGCCTGGACTCGCAAAGCCGCGTTTGTTTCTGCCCTAGCCGCTGCGTTTGGCTCCGGGGCGCTCCGAGCTTCGGGCTTGCAGCGGGATCGTTTGCTCCGAGCTTCGGGCTGCAACACGGTGTTCGCAAGGACCGCGGCAGGCTCCGCTCTGGGAGGCCACCGAGCCGCGGAAAACTTGGCTGTTCTCTCCTCCAAAAAGCCACTCGTGCTCGCGGGCTCCGATGCAGAGCCCTTTCTCCAGCGGCGATCGATAGCACGCGGCGCTGCGCGGAGGCCGGGTGGCCCGGGACGCGCAGAGTCCTGTCCGCCCGCCGCGCTCAGAACGGGCGGTGCCCGCAGGAGCGATCCCCACCAGCCGCCGGGAGAAGTCCGTGGCCACCTGGCACCTCCCAGTAGGGGGCAGCTAGTCATTTTTCTTTCTATGGTGTCCCCTTCGTTTCAACTTCCAGTGGGCTTACTTAAATCCACTGTTAGGTTCACCAGTTAAAACCCCCATCCCTCTTTCAGCCCCTGTTAAAGCGGTTTGGTTTTTCGGATCCTTTGTTCGAAAAGGGGTCTGGAAGACCGCGCCATCTCAGAGGTGCCCGGACTGTGTGTCTGCTGTGCGTGGAACTCTGATTAGGCTGGGTGCAAAAGTGAAAAAAGCGCATCCCTACAATCCTTCAGGGCAAAAATATAATCGAATCACCCCAAAGGGTGAGTATCTTTCCCAAAGGGCAAAGAAAGAGAAGTGGGTCCGGGAAAAAGCGGTCAAACACTTGTCCTGCTACTGTGAAGTCCTGGGTTCAATCCCTATCATAAAAGGGAACGGAAAAGATTTTTTTTTTTTTAAAGAAAGGGTTAAGGTTTGTTTGGAACCACTTTCATCTAGTCACTTTCCCTCAAGACAATGTTTTATCAGACTTAATTGCATTAGGTTATTTTAACCTATGTTTGGTTCTGAAATTTTAAAACAGAAGCGTCTTTAGATCTTATCTTCCACTTGCAAGTATCTGCTAGAAATTCCTTTGTTCCAATCAATTCTTGGCTAGTTCCTTTGGTGACATTCACTAAAGTCACAGAGGTATAATTTTGAATTTGGTGCTATTAGTTCCAGACTATTCAGGACTTCTTGTGGACCAGTAACTCTTCTGCACAAGTATTAATGCATTTACCTCACAATAGTGCTTGAGATAGGTACCATTCTTCCCCTTATCTTACAGGCAATAAAAACTTGAGTTACCTTATAACCTCCATCTAAGAGATCTTCTATCAAATCTTGAACACAATGTTAATCAGTTTAACAATAACTCAGGGATACTGGGATTATTGGGGGTGGAGAATGGGCACTGGTGGAGGCATGGGTACTCGATCATTGTATAACTGAAAACCAAGCACAAAAAATTGTAAGTCTACAACTGTACCTTATGGTGTGCCACTAATAAAAATTTTTTTAAAAAAGTAAAGCAAAAAAAAAAAATCTTGAGCACATGGATTCAACAGAGCATGATTATTCTAGAGCCTATACTCTACGACCACTACAAAACTCTGCAGATACATTGGGTTTTCCTCTCCCTGGATAATTGGCCAAGTGAAATTAATAGAGGCTGGCATGTAGAGGATCTTATTCTAGAACAAGAGTGTTTTCTAAGGACATGTTAGCAGCCATAAATCTTTTGAATTGCAATCACTTGGGCTCTTCTATTCCATAGGAATCTGAGGGATAACAGGAATATGGGTGCAATTCTGACTGAGCAGTTGGTGAAGTAGGAAGGGAAGGAGGTGGAAGAACAGAGATCAGTTTGATAATGTGATTTTCAAAGAATGGAGTCCTAGCTATGAAGGATCTGACCTCTGGTCTTGGGAAGACCAATGCTAAAGAACCAAAAGAGAGTTTAAGTTTCAGTGTGGGTCTGAGACAATTTCCTGGATGAAACCCCAGAGAAGTAAGAGGGGTAAATTTAAGAGTGGTGGAGGAAGAAGAGAGGGCTCTGGAATGGAAAGTGAATTTATCGTGAAATTGAAAACATAGCCCCTTGGGGTCCGAGGTGAGAGGGGCCTACAAAGCATGGAAGGCTGGCATCAAAAAAGAACTTACAACTCCAGTCTCAGAGATCCTGACTGAAATTTAGGAGAGTAGAGGCCCTAAGAAGGTCCAATATCTGGGCTCAATATCTGACATAAAGCATTTTTAATAATTTGTAAAAATTAAATAGATGACCGTGTCATCAAACATTAACCCAAAAACAGCATCAATATTCCTAAAAATTCTTTAAAATTAAAAAAAAGTTCCTAAATTAAATTCTTCATTATCTGAATTGTGTTGATTATAATGGTGTAAATTTTTCCTCTTGGACCAATATAAACTTTAAAATGGATTTTTTTCCTGATGGCATGGTTATAGTTGTTTTACTTTGCAAATTATCACTTTCTCCTTACTTAAAGGCTTACGTATTATGTGACTTTTCATTATGAGTATTTTTTTTTTTTGCTTTTTTGGGTCACACCCAGTGATCCTCAGGAGTTACCTCTGGCTCAGCACTCAGGAATTACTCCTTGTAGTGCTCAGGGGACCCTATGGGATGCCAGGGATCAAACACAGGTTGGCCATGTACAAGGCAAATGTCCTACCTGCTGTACTATCACTCCGGTTCCGATTATGAGTCTTTTGAATGTGATTTGTGCTTGGGATTTAACGAAACTGGGGGATTCTGGAAATTATTTAATGAAAACTCACTGTTGTAGTTTAGCTACGTGACGTGAAAGAAAAACAAAAGAAATATTCTTGCATAGAGTAATGCACTTTGCAAGGACCTTCTATGAGAAACTTATTCTTCTTATCAGTTTGAGCCAGTCTCATAAGAATCAAGGAATTTGTGGGGTTTGTGTTTTCTCTTACTCTAAATCATTAATTAAAACTGAGCATTCTTATCTTTTGGTTGGGGTTTGTGTTTTTGTTTTCTTGGTGTGGGGAGGTGGGATGTCAGGGATCCAGACCAAAGTCTCATGTCTACACAGCATGTACTCTGCCACTGAGCCACATCCTCGGCCAGAAGCTGAGTATCTTAAAATGTGGTGATTCAACTTATAAAAACGTCCAAACTAAACTTTTCAAAGAAGTCTTTATTTTCATTTGTACCAGATTTTATTTTTAATTAGAAAACCACATTCATCTTTACTTAGAAATAGAAACATTGGTGAAAGAAAGATACTTTGTGACACTTGCTTTTCCCCTGTTCTGGTTTTATCAACTAACTTTTAAACTTCTGAATATTCTTTTTAGATATACCCGAAACCTTGTGGATCAAGGAAATGGAAAATTTAACCTTATGATTCTGTGTTGGGGTGAAGGACATGGCAGGTAATCCAGCTCTTTGTTTACTGTTTCCCAACACCCTCTTCCTCCCCTCCAGAATATCTATTCCAGTTTATAAAAATATACAGTGTCATACTGGTCACAAGAATTAGGAACCCCAAAAATCTTATTTTGTAAATATTTGTTCATGAAGTTTCTTAATGCCCTCCCAAATTCTCAAGGAATTAGTTCCATTGATTTAGGCATAATCCAAGCATATCAAAACTAGCTCTCCAAATGAGTAGTAAATCCAAGGAGGAAACTAATCAGTTTAACTCAATTTCTCTTTGTTTTTTCTAGGGTTAAACTTTATATAGGTTTGTGCTAACCCTTGGCCTTTGTGGTGCTTTGAATTGTGTAAACAATTCTGGGACCAAAGACCAAGGTCTCCAGATTTGGAGCCAGAAAAGCAATTTATAAACTGAGAAAATTTCTTTCTCCTTCTAATTGTTTTTTTTTATATATATATATATTTCAGATATACAACTTAAACTAAAAGAGATCCTTTGACTTGTAATTCCTCAATTTTTTTCTTAGTTGGTTAGCAATTCTTTTTACCAACTGGATATTGCTGTCTTTTTTGAGCTATTCATCAGAACTTTGAGTGTGGCAAAAACAATAATCCAGATCCATTTTTGATAGGAGAAAGGAATCATGAATGTATAAATGTTTGCAAAGTTATGTCTGTAGAGCACATTTATTTTATCATGTATTATGGAGTTATTTTTATTCATTCTCTCTCTCAAAAACAAAATGTAGATCAGCCTCCACAGCATTGCTTGGTAATGAGGAATAAATTCAGGTTCTTATACATGCAACACTTGTGCTGCCTCCTTTAAACTTTCTCCTCAGCCCTTCTCTGAATCTTTTAAAACATTTATATGGCAGGAGTATAATAGGACTCTGGATTTTGGAAAGTTCCTCTTATAATATATAATAAAGGTCTATAGAATTTAACATGAAACAGATGCCAATAGCTGATATCTCTAATATTTTTGTCAACTATACAACTACTCAATGGATTTAAATAGTATTTATACTAAAATTACATGAATATAAGGCATTTCCCCAAATCCAATATGGTTTCTCACACAGTGTTGGAAGATAATCTCAGATGAAATACTCAAAATTTACAAAATGTTGAACTTATCTATACTTTATAGTGGAATGTGGACTGAAAATACACACCTTTCTCTCCCAAAATAAGGGGGTGGAGGGAAGTATGAGAAAAAGAGAACTAAATGTAAAGCACATCCAGTAGGCTGAAATAATTATAATGGTTATCTTTATCCTTTCTAACATTCTTTTCTAGTCTGTTTTTGTAATCAAGTTCTAGCCCAGTTTAACTGAATTTATTAAAAACTGTATCTTGGAGCCAGAGAGATAGTACAGCAAGTAAGGCATCTGCCTGGCACTCAGCTAATGCCAGTCAATTTCTGACACCTTACATGGTTCCTCAAGCTTCACCCGGAGTAACCCCTGAACACAAAGCCAGGGCTAAGCCCTGAGCACCTCCAGTGTGACACCCCAAACAAAATAAAATAAAAGTTGTATCTTAGAGAAGAAAAAGAGGTTGCTGCTTTGTCTATTAACAAAGGAGTATCAAAGAAGTTTAAGAAAAATTAACTGTTTTCTAATAGAGGGCTGGAGTGATAGCACAGTGGGTAGGGTGTTTGTCATGCAAACTGCTCGCCCGGCCGAGCTGGGTTCAATTCCTTTGCCCCTCTCGGAGAGCCCGGCAAGCTACCGAGAGTATTTCACCTACACGGCAAAGCCTGGCAAGCTACCTGGGACGTATTGGATATACCAAACACAGTAACAACAAGTCTCACAATGGAGACGTTACTGGGCCCGCGCGAGCAAACCGATGAACAATAGGAGGACAGTGCTACAGTACTAATAGAGGTTTGCATGCAACTATCTTATACATCTCTGATATATGTTGATGTGAAAAACACTTCATTTTTGCCCTAAACAATGATGAACTATAAGTGAATGAGTTCACTACAAGTGAACTATAAATCCAACTATAATAATTTGGGCTGGAGCGATAGCACAGCGGGTAGGGCGGCTGCCTTATGTGCAGCCAACATGGCCGACCCGAGTTCGATTCCTCCGCCCCTCTCGGAGAGCCCGGCAAGCTACCGAGAGTATTCGATATGCCAGACACAGTAACAAAGTCTCCAATGGAGAAGTTACTGGGCCCGCTCGAGCAAATCGATGATCAACGGGAGGGCCTTTACTTTACTTTACTTAATAATTAGGGACTCGCAGGTGTCCTGTTGACAGTGTACAACTTTAGGCTGACCATTCCCCTCTCTGGGTCCTGGACCCTCACTGAGCTCCATTTGTCTCTTTGTGTCTCTGTAGCAGTATCCATGATCACACCGACTCCCACTGCTTCCTGAAGATGCTCCAGGGAAATCTAAAGGAGACATTGTTTGCCTGGCCTGACAAAAAACCCAATGAGATGATCAAGAAATCAGAACGAGTCTTGAGGGAAAACCAGTGTGCCTACATCAACGGTAATATTGATTGATACCCTTTCCCAAGGGCAAGTAGAGATGCAGGGTTTTTCCTACCCGGAATATTGATTGCTTATACATGTGCAGTCAAATTAGGGTCATTGAGTCAGTATTTCAAATATTTGAGAAGTAACCTAAAAAACTCTGGGGGTTTAACTTTTAAGCCTTTGTATCTTTATTGGAATCACTAGCAACATATGCTTGCAATGGAAAGTTATTTACCTGCCAAGTCTTCGCACATGAGAATTGAGTATGAATTTCCATAAGCAAAATCCTTTAAATAAATATAATGAGGTCAACTTGGAAATATTAGACTCTGTATTAGAAAATGTAAAGAAATGTTCTGGAAGTAATTAAGAATTCTTGCTAGTCCCTGTTTTTCTAAACTGCACCCAGCACGTGAGAGTATTGTCATGGTAAACTTTATAAAGCACACTGATTAACAATGATTTATAGATGTGCTTATTTTTATCCTTTTTTGTTATTGATTATTACAAGAATCCTCACTGCCATGCTTGGAGTGCCATGTGATGCTGGGGATCCAGCCAAAGGCCTCAGACATGGCAGGCATGTGCTTTTCGTCTTCATCCACATCTCTGACACCTAGATACCAAGAATTCATTCTTGGCCCTAAATGTAATATG
Organism: Sorex fumeus; assembly: GCF_029834395.1. NCBI lineage: Eukaryota > Metazoa > Chordata > Mammalia > Eulipotyphla > Soricidae > Sorex > Sorex fumeus. The sequence continues at coordinate 15,601,102 of NW_026606108.1, read as the reverse complement.
GGAGAACCAAATGCTTTTCAGGAGGAGGTAGCAATTAACATTTATATTCCTAAGAGGGTTAATAAGTTTCCAAGAGGGTCATCAAAAGTTATGTAGGACATTTTTAATTCCCATTTACAAGTGAGGTTGCCATAACATAGGAAGGTTAACTTGCTGACCCAAGGCCTTTCAACTTTTAAGTGGCAGCCTGGATTTGAGCAAAGCAATTTGATTACAAAGCCCAGAGTCTCCATCGGGATGCTTCTGTTCCACTTATATAAAGTAAAATTTTAGAGATTTTTCTGGCAAAGCAGGATCTTCTTATTATATCTTGTAAGTCCAGCACACTTTGATACTTGGCCAAAAATGGGATTTGTTGACTAAATGTAGAATGCTAGTCATGCCCTAGCATTGCATTCCTCTCCACCCCAGGCACCTTGGGTAAGACCCCACAGATGTGGGTGTAGCTTGAGCATCACTGGTGTGGTTCAAGAGCCTAAATAAAAACAAACCAGGACAGGAAAAGAATGCAAGCATAGGCAAAGGAGATGCCTCAAAGGGCAGAAGCACATGCTTTTCCTGCAGTAGCTCTGGGCTTGATCCCTAGCATCATCACGGTCCACCAGCCCTGCCAGGAGTAACCTAAGAAGGCAAAAAAGAAAAAAATCCAAGTAATGTATCAGGAAGAGAACTAAAAAGGATAGAGCACAAGCTTTGCAGACTCGAGCCCTGAATTTGCTCCTCAGCACTGCATGGCCCCTCTGGCAAGGTCAGATGGTAGCCCAGGTGACCCCCCAGCACAAAACAAGGGTGAGGATGAATGAAAGTCATTTATAAAGATCTTACAAAGGTGTTTATGTTTGTGGGGGTTTCTTTTGTTGTTTTTGTTTTGTTATTGTTTGGTTTGAGGGTCACGCCCAAGTTGGTGCTCAGGGTTTATTCCTGGCTTTGTGCTCAGGGAACCGTATGTGATGCTGGAGATCAAACCTGGGTCAGCTATGTACACGGTGCTTGTTTTTTATGTAGCAGGAGACTCTTTATTGAAAGTTATATATAGATATGTATACACACACTACACACACACATGCGCGCGCACACACACACACACATACACACATATGGAGAGAAAGAGAGGAGAGAGAGAAAGTGCACATCAGATTTCTAAGAACAAGTTTGTGACCTGTGCTAACTCACAGTTAAACCAAAAGTCTTTCAGATCCATGACTTTCACTTGAGTCCTAGATAAGATCATAAAGGGTAGGTTAGTTCATCTTGGTCTCTGTAGAACACTGGAGGGGACAAACAGGCAGGATAAGTGAGTGACCAAAGCCAAGAGCAGGGTGCGTACAAGCCTCACTCTCAAACGGGCAACAGTCACCAGCACACTCTTACAAGATTAACCTGAGGCGGGTGCTCTCCCATGAACCTATACCCCCAGCCTGTATTCCTTTGTTATTCCTCAGACTTCTACCTGTATAAAATTCTTCTCAACGTATTGTGTACATCTTGGGTATTATCTCTCCTGAAGACCCCTTCCCCAGGGCCTTGTCTGTGTGTTCTGAGTGCTTCGGTCATAGCTCAGCTCATGTTCCTCACGTCACCAACACTTCTCTCAGCTCCTTCCTGTTGCTGCTCTGATCCTGATTCCTGATTTCATGTTTGCTTCGTTCATGGTCTTTGTTCTTATTTGGGTGGAGCATGTCCTATAATACCTCTGTGAGAAAAGGCTTGTGGAAGGTAAATCTCCAAGACCTACTCCCTAAAAATCTCTATGTTAAATCATTATTAACATGATTGATACTTTAGTTGGATATGGACTTATAATGTGGCATATGTCCCCTCTCAGAACTATGAAGAACATTCTTTGTCTTTTAGATTCCATTCTTCTTATTGAAAGACCTTTTTTAAACTTTTCTGATTTGTTGTTGTTATTTCTGGGCCATACTTGGTGGTGCTGGCTCTGAGCTCAAGGATCATTCCTGGTGGGACTTCAGGAACCATATGGGGTGGGAGGATTGAACTCCCGCCCCCTTGGGTCAATCATATGCAAGACAAGTTCCCTGAGTGCTGTACTGTCTCTGGCCCCACCATTCTGATTCTTGAATGTTTCTATGAATCCTAGTTTTTTCAAGAAACTTTTGGCATATTGTGGGCGTCTTTGCTCCTCATATAACAAGTAACCAACCTTGTTTCATCACTATTATTCATTTATGGGGACATCATTGGGTTTTCCCCACCTGGAAATGTGTGCCCTTCAAAGTTTAGATTTTCAAGATATTTCAAGTATATTTTGGTTCATCTGTTTATGAAACTTCTATTGCTTTGATATTTAAACCTCCTGAACTGGTCTAATTTTTAAAAAATATTTTCTGGGAGCCATAGCAATAGTGCAGAGGGTAGGGCATCTGCTTTTCATGAGGCCAACCCCAATTTGATTCCTGGCATCCCATATGGTCCCCTGAGCATTAGCAGGAGTTTCTTGTTGTTGTTGTTGTTGTTGTTGTTGTTGTTGTTCTTCTTCTTCTTCTTCTTCTTCTTCTTCTTCTTCTTCTTCTTCTTCTTCTTCTTCTTCTTCTTCTTCTTCTTCTTCTTCTCCTCCTCCTCCTCCTCCTCCTCCTCCTCCTCCTCCTCCCCCTCTCTCCCCCTCCCCCTCCCTCTCCCTCTTCTCCCTCTCCTCTCCCTCTCCCTCTCCCTCTTCCTCTCCTCCTCCTCCTCCTCCTCCTCCTCCTCCTTCTCCTCCTCCTCCTCCTCCTCCTCCTCCAATTTAATTTAGGGGTTATACCAGGTCTGAATTGGGGCTAGGGAATAACCATGAGGTGCCAAGGATCAAACCAGGCTTCCTGCCTGCAGAGCTGCATACCTTTGTGCCATCTCTCCAGCCCTCTTTTTTCTTTGAGTCTTCCTCGGATTTTCTTGTCTTTAGTTTTTTGGGTTGTTTTTTTCTTTCTGCTTTCACCTTTTTATTCCCAGTGATTTCTTTAATTCTTATTATTATTTTCTCTTACCTCTCTGAGACATATATTAATGACTTTTTTGTTTTGCTTTATTAAAAAAATCTGAATTATTGTCAGTTTCCAGTGACTTTTTTGTTTAAAGTTTTGGCCTTTCTCTGTCTTCCTTATTAGACACATTGCTCAAATATCTAGTGACTTTGGCTGTGTGAAAATATTTAAAAACCTGGGCCAGGGGCTGGAGCGATAGCACAGTGGGTAGGGTGTTTGCCTTGCACGCGGCTGACCTGGGTTCGATTCCCAGCATCCCAAATGATGAGCACCTCCAGGAGTAATTCCTGAGTGCAGAACCAGGAGTAACCCCTGTGCAATGCCAGGTGTGAGCCAAAAAGAAAAAAAAAAAAAGCTGGGCCAAAGAAAAGTTCATTGGTAGCTCTAAACACATGGATGGTATTTGCCTACTAGGCTTCATTCTAAGATATTCTAGCAGAGCTTTTTCTTTGGACCAGAAACCCAGTGACAGTGACAATAATCTCCAGAGCTCTTCTCTTAAACTTCTCATATTTCCAGAGAATTTCTGTCTCCTGTGAGAGATCAGTTTCTATATGACAGTGTTCCGGCATCTAGATGGTAAAGAAAGAAGAGAACTTATCATTCCTGTGAAAATGCCCATTGTTTTCCTCCTGGGATTCACCAGTCCGAAGTTCACCATTGTTTGTTTGTTTGTTTGTTTTTTAGAGAACAGATCTCAGATTTCTACTGAGAGAAGCAGACAGGGAGAAGCTGAAACAAAAGTGATGAGAAGAATTTGAATTTCTTCTCGTCAGAGGATTTCAGCAAGCCCTTTCTAGTGTTTTTAGGCCTGTCTTCACTTTCATTTTCAGAAGTAACTGCAGCTGCCAAATTCTGAGATACAAATCTCAGGTTATTTCTTGACCGTTCCCTTGAGTGGTTTCAGATTTAGCTTTGTCTCCTCTGCAAAACCATTCTTCTACTTTCAGGCTTTCAAACTTTGGTGGATGTTTTCTCTATTTCTCATTTTGATTTTTGTATGTGAATGCCTTTTTTGTGTCCTCTTGCTGCAATTGTCAGGGGTTTTCAGGAAAGAGGAGCATGCAAACCAATTACTGACTTTAGTTGGAGATTCTAACTCTAGGCCTGGAGCAATAGTACAATGGGTAAAGTGTTTGCCTAGCTTGCAGTCTATCTGGGGTCAATCCCTGGAACCCCATGTGGTTCCCTACCCCTTCACACACACCCCCACCCCACACCCACCCCCGCCAATACTGCCAGGAGTAAGCTCTGAGTACAAAGCCAGGAGTAATCCCTGAGCACCTCCAGGTGTGGCAAGCAAATAAACAAAAAAGAATAAATCAATCAATCAATTAAAATGAATTCTAATGCTATTACTTCCCCATGTTTCCACAGCTAAGTTACCCTCTTAGATGAATAATTCCGGTTTGACCTAAATTTACCAACTAAGCTCCTTCATCTGTTTTTTCCTCCTGGATGTTGTTTAGATTCTATTGGCTTACACCGGGTAGAAAATATCAGTCATACAGAACCTGCCGTGAGCCTTCACTTGTACAGTCCGCCTTTTGATACGTGTCATGCCTTTGATCAAAGAACAGGACATAAAAATAAAGTCGCCATGACTTTCCACAGCAAATTTGGAACAAGGACTCCATTTGTAAGTATAATTGCTCTCTCCTGGTTTAAAATGCTTTGAGCATTCACAGCATTACCTTACATGCGTTGATTTTTCATTTTTTGAATATCCTATATTTTAAATATTCTTGAATTGAACAAGAGAAAACTTTTCTTGAGGAAAAGGCCTATTATGTCCTTCATCTTTAGCTTTGGAGGCTATATCTTCAATTTTTTTTTAAAGTAGCTCCTAGATTAGATATAACTGTTTATTGAGAAACTTCAAAGTATATGCCAATTCCTAAAGAAAATGTTTTATCCTCATTTATTAATTAAGTAATATGAAAGTTCTACTATTGATACAACTGATAGTATAGTGATTGAATGTTTAAAAGTCTTATTTGCAATACAGATAACTTACAAATTAACCTGTACGAAGTGGAGACATGATTCTGGATGCATGAAGAAACTCACATGCCTTTACAGTCAAGTTGCCTTTTCTTTGAGTAGTAATGCTATTTAAGCCATGAATAAATGAGAGAAGACTATAGCACTATGTTCCTACTTAAGGAATAAGTGTTTCCACTTAAAATTAATGAAACAACTAACAGAATATGGTACAACAATTTTCTACCTATGGCGAACTTAACTGGTCATGGTGATTAAATGGTCTTTAGTTATTGCAGTGCCCAGAAATAGATAATAGGACATAAGGGATCGAAAATACTTCTCTTGAAGCTGATGCAGATACAACCTTGGAGATGAATGAGGACAGAATTTCTGAAATTGCTGTTCAGCTTTGTTATCTGATTCTGATTCTGATTCTCATCACAGGAATAAGGAAACAGGGCCCCTTTCCCACCACAGAATTTCTGTGCCCTGTTTAAACAGAACCCCAGGAGAGCGGGCTGAAATGTCCCATGCATTCTCACACAGTGTTCTTTCTATTTTCTTCCAGACAACTTCAGGATCCCTAGAGAACAACTGAATATACCTGAAACGCTTTGAGATTTCACTCTAATGTTCCGCTGAAGGTTTTGCTGTGAACAAGGCCTGTCGCCATTTGCTCTCTAGTAATACACTACACTTAAACGCCACTACTTAGATATGCTACAAGGCAGAGGCTAATTCTAAGGCATTAAATAAGCAGATAGTGCCCTGAGCTATTACTGCAGAAAATTTTCATTAAATACCAAAAAAAAAGAAAAAAAGAAGAAAAAAAGCGGGAGGGGACTTGTAATTTTAAGGGCCAAATCAAGTGTTCTCTTAGTTCCATCCTCAGACCTATTGGAACCATACTGAGAATGCCAACGAGAAGGTTTTTTTGTTTGTTTGTTTTTGGGTTTTTTTTAAATATGTGTATTTGAATAGCTTTTGAAAAATTCTTTGGCCTCTGAACCATGATTAGCTATAAATAAAACCCAGAAACCACACACATCAAAGCCTGCCATATTACTTGGAGGACTAAAAATAGATGTCTTTAATACTCTTTTTAGCTTATTAATATTTGAAGATAATAACTTTCTCAATCTGTGGATTTTGTTTTTCTCATCTTGTTTTACAAATTTCTGTGCTATAAATAATAGACAATTGTGGATCAACTTAAGGCACATTGCCATTTGGTAATGAAATGAAGGGCAGAGGATTTAGAAAAGTTCAGGTACTTTTCTAACCCACAGCAAACCAAAACCAGAAACTCATGTCAGAGGTGTCCAGTGGTCTTTGCTAAAGACTTTGTACTGCTACCAAAATTGCTGACAAATTTTAATAAAATTGGAGTTGAATACATTTTGAAGTTGTGTTTCTATTGAATATAGAATTTCATATAGTTTATGGGACCAGACAGTACAGCAGATAAGGAGCCTGTCTTGTACGTGGCTGACCTGGGTCGCCCCCAGAACCATGTATCGTCCCCTGAGCACTTTCAGCAATGATCCCTGAGCACACAGCCAGGAGTAAGCCCTAAGTACATTTAGGTATAACACCCCCCCCCCCCCAGATTTTTTAACAATTTTATATAATTTAGTTTTTAGGTTTAGGTAGGCTACCAAAATCTTCTACTGTGAAGATTTTTGAGGATATTGAAATATGAGTGGGCCCAAACAGCCCTCCTTGACATCCTGTCCACTCTCTCCTCCAGAACTGACCTTGATCACTACTTTTCACGCTGATTTTCACCACAGAACCAACTTGCTTCTGAAACACACATTTTTCACAATTGCATCTTAAACCTTTAAGATACAATTAAGACAGGACTCCTTTTTCACTCATGGGACTGAAGTGATAGATAGTACAGTGGGGAGGGCACTTGCCTTGCATGCAGTTGACCTGGATTTGATCCCCGGCACCCCACAGGGTCTCCCAAGTACCTCCAGGAGTGATTCCTGAGTGCAGAGTCAGGAATAACCCCTGAGCATAGGTTATGGCCCCCAAACAAACAAACAAACAAAAAAAACCAAACACATGACCCTTTTCACTCATGAACACTTTTAGTCTAAGAAATGCAGTATAAGTGAGTGGAGCCAGAAATGCCTCAGATTCACTCCATTGCACATTCAAAAATCTTTTATTGTTATCAAGTTTTTTATGATGCAAACCCCACCCCCACCCCCACATTCATTTTTGTGATTCCCCCTGGTAGTTATGACCCACAGTTTTAGAAGCTCATGTCAGAATTCTACTAGGATGCAATTATCCCACAGGTAGACGTTGTATCGTTTACTGTTATAAATGCATTTAAGCCTTCCCTGACACCTTGCAGGTACTGGATAAGTTATAAAACAAATGGAAAGGTGGGATGGAGATAGCTCAGAGGGCTGGAGTGCACTTGTAGTAGGTCCCAATTTAGATCCCCAGTCTTAAATAGCCTCTGAGTACCACTGGGGTAGCCCCTATGGCCCCTAACCTTTGACCCATCCTGCACACCAAGTATCACCAAGCTGTGGTCCCTGATCTTCTGACACTGCTTGAAAGACCCTGCCACCCACCCCTGCCACACACACCCCAAATGAATAGGGAAAAAACCTCAAGCCACTTTTATAATAATTTTGTATTAACATTTTCTGAGGCTCTGGACTCTTCTATATGTACCAAATGAGGTTTGCCATGCCATTTTTATTTTTCTAATCCTGTCCACTGCTGGATGTGCTAGGTATCAATCTTGCTTGGTCTTCAGGGACCCTGTAGTGTTGAGTATATCCAGAACCTTGCACATGCTAGTCATGCTAATCATGTACTCTATCATTTGAGCTAGTTCCAACACTATTACTTTTATTAAGTATGAAGTTCAGTGTGTGTGTGTGTGTGTGTGTGTGTGTGTGTGTGTGTGTTTTGGGCCACACCTGGTGATGCTTAAATGACCATGTAGTACCAGGGACCTAATTCAGGCCTTATGCATGCAAAGCATGTGCTCAGCCTACTAAGCTGACTCTCCGGCTCCCCCAAAGTGTGCAAGTTCCAAAGATTACTTATTGTAAATTTTTTATCCTTTTATAGTTTCAGCGGTAGGGCGTTTGCCTTGCACGCAGCCAACATGGCCGACCCGAGTTCGATTCCTCCGCCCCTCTCGGAGAGCCCGGCAAGCTACCGAGAGTATCTCGCCCGCACGGCAGAGCCTGGCAAGCTCCCCGTGACGTATTCGATATGCCAGACACAGTAACAACAAAGTCTCCAATGGAGACGTTACTGGGCCCGCTCGAGCAAATCGATGATCAACGGGAGGGCCTTTACTTTTTACTTTATACTTTTTACTTTTTTATAGTTTCAGAAGTTAAACTCAGGAATTCACATGTGCAGGGCATGTGCTCTGCTGCTGAGCAGAATCCCCAGCATTGGCTCACTTCTTAAGCTGCAGTCATAAGGCTAATGTTAGATTATCTAACATCTAAGTGCTTGGTGCAGGTTCATTAATCAAGCACTTAGATAAGCTAGTTAATTGAAGGACTTTTAAATGCTCTTCATGGATGAGGACAGAATTACTTGTCCCATTTAGCAATCATGTTTAGACTGTTTTTGTATTTTTTTTTTCAGTTCATAGACTACTTTCAAGATCTGAGTGTTTTGCTTCTCTCCTAAAAAGCTAGTATGTAACAAATGTGTACAGCTTTCAAAACAATTTCCTGAATCTAAAAGCTCACTACATGTGAACTAGAACATGTGGAAAAGTACTCATATTCTGCACTTTCTGGAATAGGAGAAAATTGATCAGCTGAGCTTTTAGTTTACCTTTTAAAAGTTTGAGTGGAGTTTCTAGGAAATACCCAAATTGGGTGCGCTCTTGTCCAATGCACGTCCACACATTTCACAAGATCTGTTGTCTCACTTTTGAAAGACATCAAAGACTTTCACAATTTTATTTGCCTGGTTGGCAGAGGATTTCTTCAAAGAGTGCAAGTGAAGTAGGGCCATGAGCCAGACACAGGATACATGTATAATTTCTCTTCTACAAGGTCCCTAGAAGAGGCGCAGAGTTTTGATTGCACATTTATACATAGTTACAATGAATAAAGGGCTGGAGCAATAGCACAGAGGGTAGGCGTTTGCCTTGCACGCCGCCGACCCCGGGCTCAATTCCTCCGTCCCTCTCGGAGAGCCCTGCAAGTTACGGAGAGTATCTCTCCCGCGTTGCAGAGCCTGGCAAGCTCCCCGTGGCGTATTTGGTATGCCAAAAACAGTAACAACAAGTCTCACAGTGGAGATGTTATTGGTGTATGCTCGAGCAAATCGATGAACAACAGGAAGACAGTGCTACAATGAATAAAATTTCATTATGAATATTTATTTTAGTCATCCATCCACTGAGGTTTGGCAAAGAAGTAATAGTTTTGTGTGCTGTTAAAAACATACATAGGGTCCGGAGTGATAGCACAGTGGGTAGGGTGTTTGCCTTGCAGGCAGCCGAACTGGGTTCGATTCCCAGCATCCCATATGGTCCCCTGAGCACTTCCAGGAGTAATTCCTGAGTGCAAAGTCAGGAGTAACCCCTGAGCATTACTTGGTGTAACCCAAAAAGGAAAAAAATGAATAAAATAAAATAAATAAAAACATACCTAATGAGGTGCTCAATGAGATATTCACACACAAAAAAAAAACAAAGCCTGGGGCAGACTGAGATTTACTAATTCTGAGCACTAATTTAAGCTTAAATCAGTAGTCAAGGGGTCATCCTTGTGTTAACTCAAGAGGAAGCAGTAGTCTGTTTACTAGATCTATGTTGCCTTATGCTATCATGATTCATGTCATGAAAAAATTCTTTGCACGTAGCACTGTTCTCCCATTGTTCATCGAGTTGCTTGAGCGGGCCCAGTAATTATAGAACTAGAAAGAAAGCTAATGCGATTGAAAGTTGAGACACCTTGCAGCATGAAGAAAAGGTTTAGGTCCCCACTGGATCACTGCAGTGCATGTTTCAGGAATGCTGCTTCATTAGCAGGACTTCATGCAAAACTCATCTCGCTGGCAAACATAAAACTGAGATTATCCAAGGGGTATGGTTGCCGCCAGCAGGTCAATCTGTACCTGTGAGGCGAGTGCATCAGCAGCCTGATGGCGCCTTCAGACTTCCAGATACCCCAAAATTGCTGCTGTGCCTTTGGCCAGACCCCAAAAATTTGGGGCAAAGCTTAACCAAGAATGTAAACGGCCAAAAGTTAGGTATGTGGGAGACACACCCACAAACCACCTCCGGCTCAGCTATAGAATTGGAGGCATGACCTCTCTGGTTCCTGATTGAACTGCTTAATGGCCATGATCCCAGAGACTCAGAAACAAATCTCGAAACCCAGAAGCTTTTGGCAGAAATGCTTCCGGTCCCTGCAGTAGGTTACCGGTGCTGGGCCAACCCAGGTGGGAATAGGTTTCATGCCTTGGCCTGTTCCCCCTGGTGGCCCAGTGGCCGCCATCCTTCAGAGGCCACTGGACAGTCAGGTTTGGGCCCACAGTGATGAGACACGCAGGACCTCACAGGATGGGGGTGGAGCCGGTCCTGTCCTCCCCACCGCAACAAGACCCCAAGTCATCGCCCATGAACGGCCTCTCTGACTCCTGATCAAGATGCTTAACGGCCATGATCCCAGAGATTCAGAAACAAATCTCAAAACCCAGTGGATTTTGGCAGAAATGTGTCCGGACCCCACAGTACGTTCTGTCATCCGGCCACCCCAGGGAGGAAAGGGTGTTGTCACTCCGCCTACTCCCCCCTGGAGAATCGGTGGCTGTCATCTTCCAGAGGCCATTGGACAGTCAGGCTCAGGCCTGCAATGACAAAACTTGTTTGGCCTCACAGGATGGGGGAGGGGACCGGGCCTGTCCTCCCCACCCCAACTAGACCCCAAGTCATCGCCCATGAACGGGCTCTCTGGCTCCTGATCAAGCTGCTTAACGGCCTTGCTCCCAGAGACTCCGAAACAAATCTCGAAACTCAGTGGCTTTTGGCAGAAATGCATCCAGACCCCTCAGTAGGTTACTGTTCCCGGGCCACCCCAGTGGGGAAAGGGTGTTGTCCCTCCGCCTGCTCCCCCCTGGCGGCTCAGTGGGCGTCATTCTCCAGAGGCCATTGGACAGTCAGGTCTGGGCCCGCAGTGATGAGACATTTGGGGGCTCACGGGATGGGGGTGGAGACGGGCCTGTCCTCCCCACCCCAATGAGACCCCAAGTCATCGTCCACGAACGGGCTCTCTGGCTCCTGATCAAGCTGCTTAACGGCCATGATCCCAGATACTCAGAAACAAATCTTGAAACCCAGCAGCTTTTGGCAGAAATGTGTCCGGACCCCGCAGTAGGTTGCTGTCGCTGGGCCACCCCAGGGGGGAAAGGGTGCTGTCTTTCCACCTGCTTCCTCCTGGCGGCTCGGTGGCCGTCATCCTCCAGAGGCCATTGGACAGTCAGGCTTGGGCACCCAGTGACGAAACTTGTTGGGCCTCAGGGGATGGGGGTGGAGCCGGGCTTGTCCTCCCCACTCCAACAAGACCCCAAGTCATCGCCCACAAATGGCCTTTCTGGCTCCTGATCAAGCTGCTCAACGGCCATGATCCCAGAGACTCAGGAGCAAATCTCGAAACCCAGTAGCTTTTGCCAGAAATCCCTCCAGATTTAAGTGTTAAAATTTTAGAATTTCAAAATCACATGGCCTTCATGGGAAGGGGGTTGTTCTGGGCCGTCCTTCACGCCCGACCGAGGTCACCGGCTGCCCCCCACGAGCGGCTCTCCGGCACGGCCACGACTCCAGAGCACAGAAACCAATCTCTTAACTATCTAACTTTGAATAGAAATACTTCCAGGGTTAATAAGTGAAACAGTAGAAATCCAAAACCGCGCGGCCGTGGGACATCATTTTATTATTATACCAAGCTGTAGAAAGCAAATCATTTCACAACACTGTTTCAGCATATCTGATTGGGGGGGGTCGTAAACTCTAAACAATAATTGTGTATCTTCTATCGAAACAATGTATCTAGTCAAAGTAGATAGAGTATTAACTAGAACTCATCTGCCTCACAGGAATTGGGAGGGGTGGGAGGTGGGGTTCTATTGGGGTTCACGGTTAAGAATAAGTATTGGTAAAGGGAAATGTGTTCAATACTTACATGACTGAGACCTAAACCCGAAAGCTCTGTAACTTTTCCCACAGTGATTCAATAAAGAAATGGACTATTTAAAAAAAAAACAAAAAACAAAATCACATGGCCTTACTGCAGCCACACGACATCATATGTTTTTCATGACCAGCAATAGAACACAAATTGTCTACTGTTGCCTTTTCAGCAGATCTGAGTGTTGGGGTAAAATCTCAAATAATAATGGTGGGTCTGGTGTTGAAATATTGAATGTGATCAAAGTAGAGTAATGTGAAAATCATCTGCCCCACAGGTAGGGGGAGGGTGTGGGATGGGGGTATACTGGGGTTTTTGGTGGTGGAGAATGGGCACTGGTGAAGGTACGGGTGTTTCATTGTATGACCGAAACTTAAACCCGAAAGCTTTGTAACTTCTCACGGTGATTCAATAAATAAAATTGTAAAAAAAAAAAATGAAAAAAAAAACTGAGATTATCGTGGAATCACAAAGATGATATACTTGAGTCAACACTAAGTGAAGCTTTGATAAACCAAGAAAAACAAAAGCTACTGAGGTTCGAACTGCCCCCCCCACCCCAGCAATGTGGTACTGCTGTAGCTTCATACAGCCTTATGGAAGCTGAGTTACAGTAATTCTGCCAGCTGGTTGGTAGATTAAAACTGACCATTGTGGGAGTGTTTACATTATGAAGATCTATCAGCACTAAAAGTCAGGGAAGTTCTCTTCTCTCAGAGTTGTAGTTGAACATTGATCTCCAGACCACCATCTTTTTTTTTCTTTTTAGGTCACACCCAGCAATGCTCAGGGGTTACTCCTGGCTCTGCGCTCAGGAATCACTCCTGGCAGTGCTGGGGCGACCATATGGGATGCTGGGAATCAAACTCGGGTTAGCCGCGTGCAAGGCAAATGCCCTACCCGCTGTGCTATCGTTCCAGTCCAGACCACCATCCTTTTAATTTTATTGGACTTCTAAATGTTTTAATCACTTTTGCATGTATAAATATATGACATTTTTACTTTAGAGAAATGGTATTGGGGGGCCCTCAAATGTGCTCAGAAGACCTATGGGGCCTCCCAGTGATTCTCAACCAACTACAGCGGAGATTAAACGCAAGGGTTTCCCAGGCCCTGTTGCTACTGGAGGCTGGGGATTGGGGGTGGGTCTCATAGTGGTGCCAAGGATCTAACTGGGGTTGGTGGCATGAACAGCAAGTAAAAAGGTAAGGTAAAGGCCCTCCCGTTGATCGTCGATTTGCTCGAGCGGGCCCAGTAATGTCTCCACTGGAGACTTTGTTGTTACTGTGTCTGGCATATCGAATACTCTCGGTAGCTTGCCGGGCTCTACCTTAACTATATCTCTAGTCCCCAGAAGATTTTTTCTTTTATTTGGGTCACACCTGGTGGTTTTCAGGTATTATTTTGGGCTTTGTACAGGGGCTAGAGTGATAGCACAGCAGTAGGGCATTTGCCTTGCAAGCAGCCAGCCTGGCCAACCCGGGTTCAATTTCTCCACCCCTCTTGGAGAGCTGACAAGCTACCGGGAGTATCTCGCCTGCATGGCAAAGCCTGGCAAACTACTCATGACGTATTCAATATGCCAAACACAGTAACAATAAGTCTCACAATGGAGACGTTACTGGGTCCACTCGAGCAAATCGATGAACAATGGGAGGACAGTGCTACAGTGCTACTCAGGGATCATTCCTGACAAGGCTCAGACGACTAAATGTGGTACTAGAGATCAAACCAGAATCAGCCAAGTGCCAGGCAAGTATCTTAACTTTATACTGTCTCTCTGCACCCTCCATACCTGAGAAATTTATGGAGAGATAGGTAGTTTTCTTTCCTTCCCATCTGAGAAATGAGTATGTTTAGGGACCCGTAAGCAGAATATTTTGTCTTAAGACACATAGCTAGTTAATGGAAAAGCTAATAGACACCAACTCTGCCCAGGTCACCTTGAATCTTTGGCAAAAGAGAAAAATCTTTAATCAGGAACAGAAAGTCAATACTGTGGCCACGTAATAGGGGATCTGTGGATTTTCTGCCTGGAACTTCTCAGCAGGTTCCTGACTTCATAGTTTAAAAACAGCATTGATGAGCTCTGGCTGAGAGTAACTGGAAAATGCCCTAGCTTTCCTGAGAGAATTGATGAAGTGTTACGTAACAGTGAAGGTCAGGAACTGTGCTGTGATTTACTCCTATGTATTTGTCAAGACACAGGTTTTAGACTTGGGGGTGAGCTCATAGTCTACCCTGTGGCACCAGATCAATTATTCCAGGTTGCTTTGACTCGGACTCTCAGTTGCCAAGAGACAAACTGTGACCCAAGTGACAAGACAAAAACAAGCTCATGTTGTGATTGTAATGTCCAGGCAAAAGTGGATGGAGTTTAAATGACTGTCCTGCAAACTTTTTTTTACCACTCAGAATAATGACTACTTTATTTAACTGGGAATCATATCCTTGAGCATCTTTCTGTATAATACACACACATTTTTAAGTTGCAGTAACATAGGCTTATAAGAGTATAAGTTACAAACGTTCAAATACGTTTGGGGCACCATATTACCACACCCCTGCCCTACAAAGTGCCAGTATCCTTTAACTACTGTCCCCCCACACCATTCTTTCCACTGGACTTTTTCAGTATATAACCTGTCCCCCATCAGTGCCCACTTCCTGTAACCTCAGTTCTGTGGTTAGAGTTTAAGAGTTTGTTTTCACTGGACATTGTTCCCTTGCCTTGTTTTTCTATAGACCACATAAAAATGAGACCATCCCTTATTTGTCTTTATTATTTCACTTAACATGACCCCTTCCAGTTGCATCCATGTAGCAAAAGGCAAGACTTCAGGGCTGGATAGATAGCACAGTGGGTAGGGCGTTTGCCTTGCATGCAGTCGACCCAGGTTCGATTCCCAGCATCTCATATCGTCCCCTGAGCACCGCCGGGAGTAATTCCTGAGTTCAGAGCCAGGAGTAAATCCTGTGCATTGCCGAGTGTGACTCAAAAAGCAAGAAAAAAAAAAGGCAAGACTTCATCTTTTGTTTTGTTTTTTTGTTTGGGGGCCACACCTAGCTGTGCTCAGGACAGATTCCTTGCTCTACACTAAAGGATCACTCCTAATAGGGTTTGGGGAAATCATATGGGGTGTCAAGATCAAACCCAGGTGGACCACTGCAAGGCAAGTGAATTTCACTGTGATCTCACTCCAGCCCCAACTTCATCTCTTCTTACAGTTTTGTAATATGCCACTAACCGTGTGTGGCATATACCACACCTTCTTTACATGCTCATTTGTCATGGGGAAATTGGATTGCTTCCAGATCTTGGCTATTGTAAATAGCACCAGCAATGAATATGGGTGTGCCTTTATTAAGATATCTATATTTGAATATTTGAATAACTCAAACCCAAACTGAGTCTTAATTTTCCATTTTTGAAAGTCACAATTAATTCTGCCAATCTGCGATATATCCATAGGCACCTCAGAATTGTTATCATGATCTTTTCCCAAAAGGAAAAAGCTGTTAATTGTTGGAAGTCTTTAGGGGGATTGTTCTTATTTTTCCTTTGGTATATTGTAAATGTCAGTTATATTAGAAGCATCTAACTTTTCTTCCTTATAACTTGCACAGGGCTATTTGTGTTATTGCCTTGACAACAGGTGCATGGACAAGGAGAATTTGTCGCATACAGTTAGCCTGAATTTAAAACATTTTTGTTTTGTTTTGGGATTTTGTATTTGTTTGCTTGTTTGGGGGGGTCACACCCAGTGGTGCTTAGGGATTACTCCTGGCTCTGTGTCCAAGGATCACTTCTGGTGGGCTCAGGGGACCAGGACAGGCATATGCAAGACAAATTGTCCTACCTGTTGTACTATCACTCTGGTCCCTGGATTTGAAATTTCTTGGATCAGTAAAGAACTTTGGTTTTCTAGGGTATGAAGAATTCACTGACACTGGGCTTATGAAATCATTCATCATTATTTCTCCAAGGGAAGCAGAGATTGTGCATCTTTTAGGGTTTCTACTTCCTTTGTTCAGAGGCTCCAGTTTCTGTCTCTGTCATGGACTCAAACAGGGCCGTGTCATGTGGCTCCAATACCCTTCCTGGGCAACTCCCTGTATGTTGCTGAGTATCTGCTACACGATCTGAATAGCTGACCTTCCTGTTGACTGGTGGTGACTTGGCCTGGCCGCCTTTTGCTCTTTGATGACATAATCTGGAATGCCTTCTGTCTCCCCACCATGACCGTACCAGCGGACTCTGGGAATAAGCCCTAGCACAGACCCATTGAGCACTACCCTTTTAAGATTCTGTCTTGTTTTCCACATTTTTAATGTTCTCCTGAGTTCAACAATCCCAATCTCTGTTTTGACATGCTAAGACAGAGTTTCTTCCTGGTCTCTCCCTAGGAATTATAGAACCCACCCACATGGAGTTTGATCGTCCAATACAAAAACCTTCTGTCCCCACCTGAGTCAGGAGTGTATATCTGAGGTCAGGGTGGAATGGTTTTCTTAAATCAGTTTTGGGGCAAGTGGAGAGTTTCACCAAAGAAAATTGCAATTCTACAATGAGAAGAAAGGGGCCATGAAAGAAGAAATGCTGGAAAACAAAATGAACAGATTCCCACCATGTAAGAGCTTGTTGATACTTGTTAGGTTAGTTGACTTTTTGTTTGTTTTGGTTTTGGGGCCACACCTGGTGATGCTGGCAGTGAGGCCACTACTCCTAGCCAGGCACACATGTTTGCTCCAGGTGGCGCTAGGAGGGTTATGTGATGGCAGGAATCCAGTCCCCCACATGCAAAGCCTGCCCTTGGTCCTTTGAGCCATCTCCACTACCTAGCTATTTGTTGTTTTAATTAAGGAATGGAGTGGGGCTGGAGAGAAAGTATAGAGGGTAGGAAGCTTGCCTTGCACATAGCCCACCTACATTCAATGGCTGGCACCCCATATGGTCCCCTGAACCTACCGGGAGTGATCCATGAGTGCAGAGTTAGGAGCAAGCCCTGAGCACTGCCATGTGTGCCCCTGAACAAAAAACTAATTAAAAATAACTAAATAAATGTTTTAAATGCATTTTGCCCAAACCCTGTCTTCTGGGGGGAGTAGCAACTCCTCTCCCAGGCCTAGGCCACTGTCAACTCTTACAGTTTTCCAGTCACTAGGGAATTTCTTCATTCTGGATTTTCACAAAATTTCATTTTCACTTCCTTACAACTCTTGTAGTCTCCTGAGGCTCTGGGAACAGGCCCTAGGATAGACCCGTTGAGTACTACCCTGTTAAGTCTCACTGTGTTGAAAGGTAGAAAAATAATTGTGTTTGGGCCATGTCTAGTAGTACTCAGGGGCCACCCCAGCTAGGTTTTTGGATGTACTCCTGGGATGGAACCATTGGTGCTGGGGAACGAGCCCAGGCCTCATGCATGCAAAGCAGGTGCCCAGTCTCTTAAAGCTCTTCCAACCCAAACCCCAAGGGATAGATAGATAGATAGATAGATAGATAGATAGATAGATAGATAGATAGGGATCACACCCAGCCCTGCTAGATTCTACTAGCTCTGCACTCAGGCATTACTCCTGGCAGGGCTCAAGGATCATATGTGGTGCCAGGAGCCTGGGCTGGCCATAGGCAAGGCAAGTACCCTATGTACTATACTATCACTCTGGCCCCAAAGAAGACAGTATTTTATTTTATTTATCTTTTTATAACTATTTAAAAAATTTTAAACTTTATTGAATCAGACTGGAGCTATAGCACAACGGGTAAGGCATTTGCCTTGCATGCGGCCAACCCGGGTTTGATTCCTCCGCCCCTCTCAGAGAGCCCGGCAAGCTACCAAGAGTATCTCGCCCACACAGCAGAGCCTGGCAAGCTCCCTGTGGCATATTCAATATGCCAAAACCAGTAACAACAAGTCTCACAATGGAGATGTTACTGGTGCCTGCTTGAGCAAATCCATGAACAATGGGAGGACAGTGCTACAGTGCAGTGCTTTATTGAATCACCATGAGATACACAGTTACGACTATTCATGATCAGGTTTCAGTTATACGGTGTTCCAACACCCATCCCTCCACCAGTGTACATTTCCCACCACCAATGACCCCGATTTCTTCATTTCTTCTTCTTCTTCTTCTTCTTCTTCTTCTTCTTCTTCTTCTTCTTCTTCTTCTTCTTCTTCTTCTTCTTCTTCTTCTTCTTCTTCTTCTTCTTCTTCTTCTTTTCTTCTTCTTCTTCTTCTTCTTCTTCTTCTTCTTCTTCTTCTTCTTCTTCTTCTTCTTCTTCTTCTTCTTCTTCTTCTCCTCCTCCTCCTCCTCCTCCTCCTCCTCCTCCTCCTCCTCCTCCTCCTCCTTTTCCTCCTCCTCCTCCTCCTCCTCCTTCTTCTTCTCCTCCTCCTCCTTCTCCTTCTCCTCCTCCTCCTTCTCCTCCTCCTCCTTCTCTTTCTCCTCCTCCTCCTTCTCCTTCTCCTCCTCCTCCTTCTCCTCCTCCTCCTTCTCCTTCTCCTCCTTCTCCTTCTCCTCCTTCTCCTTCTCCTTCTCTATTCCAACTGCCTTTTGCCCAACACTTGAGGCAGGCTCCCAACCATGGATCAATCCTACTGGCCCTTGTTTCTACTGTCGTTGGATGTTAGTCTCATAATGTTTCTTTTTTTATCCAACAAATTAGCGCAATCATAAAATGTCTCTCCCTCTCTTTCTCACCTTTTTAACCTGTGAACTTATTTTAAATGGTGCACATTTTTATTACTTTTGCATTTCTTTTAATGTATGTCAGAAAAAAACATAATTAGTAAATCCGAGTCCTGATTTCATGAGAGCTTTTGCTTTAGCAAAGGATGAAGAAGGAAAGGATTAAAAAAGTTAGACAGGAGAGAGCTCAATAGGCAGAGCCCATGCAAAGCAGGATTTACTTGAGTCCAGTTTCCATCCCTGACCTCACATATGCTTCCCTGAACACAGAAGCAGGAGTAACTTCTGAGCATCACCATTTTTGCCATCCTCCCCCCAAAATACTAAGGAAACATACTAAAGAGTCACAATGTATTGAGTGGAATGCCTTGTTTCTGCATGGAAGCTGACTAGTGGTACAAGAAATTCTGGAATCAGTAGGTATAGGAATATACATGATAACCTTTCTGTACCTGTATTGCAAACCATAATGTCCAGAAGGAAGGAGAGAGAGAGAGAGAGAGAGAGAGAGAGAGAGAGAGAGAGAGAGAGAGAGACTGCCATAGAGGCATTCTTTGTGAGGGTTGGCAGGAGAGAAACTGGGGACATTTGTGGTAGGAAATATGTACTGATGAAGGGACAGGTGTTGGAATATTGTATGACTGAAACCCAGTCATGAACAACTTTGGAACTTTGTATTTCATGGTGATTCGATAAAAATAAATAAATAAATAGAGAGGAAATTCTGGAATCCGTCCCCACTGCTCCCCAGTGCTGGGAGCAGAAGGATGTTGTTCATAGAAAGAGGTGATGAGTGAGTTTGGGGAAAGAAGCTGAGCATGCCCACACAGCTTCTCCTTTAGTTAGTTCCCAACCTGAGAGCCAGGGATCTACTCCTGGGGAAAATTTGTGATAAGAAGAGAGTGAGGGAGGAGGAGAACAATAGTTTTCCACCTCACTGAGGTTAGAGTTAGCTATCAATATTATCAAGAAACAAGTCAATCTTTTCTACTCTATGTCTGACTTCTAAGAGTCTCTATGTCATCTTGTTCCAAATGTAAGCCTGTACCCCCAAAACTCCCTACTACCCAGGGTGAGGAGCTATGAAAGGACTCTCAGGGGCTGGGAGCATGGCTCAGAAGGCTGGAGCACATGCTTGCCTGTGGAAAGTCAGGTTTTGACCCTTGGCACCTTGAGCACTGTCAGGAGTGGCCTCCAGCACCAGAAATGTGGCCCTAAAACAAGAACAAGAAAAGAAAGTCAAAACTATGGGAGTACAAATTATATGAGGACAATAAACCTACGTTTAGTTGATAATTGTCTCTCCAATCAGCCCTAGTTATTATGACTGTGTCACAAATTGCCCCCCAAATGTAATGGGATAAAGCAACCATACTCTTTCATAATCTTATTTATGAAATTCAAAATGGAACACAAAGGTCCTGTTTTCCTCTGCACTGTGATATCTAGAATAATCTGAAAGTCCATGCACTCTCATGGTTGGTAGTTTATTGTTGATAGTTGGCTGGAGGCCCCTGTTCCTGTTCCTTTGAACCTCTCTGTGTGGTCTCTCCACATGATTTGGTTTGAGCTTCCTGGAAGCATGTAGATGAGTTCCAAGACTGATTGTATTATGAGAGAAAGGAGGAAAAGAGAGAAAAGGATGAGGGCAGGTAGAAAGTGCCTACTGTCAAGTCTAGCCAACCATATAGCATGTTGACAGCACTCTCTTCGTTCAGATGATCAGACGTCCCAAGCCAGATGAAGAAAGGGAAGCTAGGAAGAGCATGTAGGCTCAGAGATATTGATACTGCTATTTGAATAAAAGGCAATCTGTCATGTCAAATACCATATAAGAAAAACGATCTTTTTAATGTGTTTGTATAATTGCCCTTGCACAAATAGACAATAATCAGGCCATTGTGTATGATATTGTAGGATCTAGAGGGATATTCCTGTCCATCGATCTTAGGTTGTTAATTACCTCTGCAGTGCTGTCCTTCAAGGAAAGACTTTAGAAAGGGCTTGAGGTGGGCAACAAGGTGGACCGCTGTGATCCAGCAGAGAATGAGGCTTCAGGACTCCAATGTTGTGTGCTAAAATGTGATGGCATTTGGGCCCTAATGGACACAGGCTCATGGGTAGAAAAAGAATCCAGAGAAGACATCTATGAAATTGCTTTCACACTGATGTGTCGTAACTATAGAATCTGGATCTGCATAAGGAAACATGCACTGTCTAGAATATGTATTTTTTTCCTCAATATTTTAGTATGAACAATCACAAACATAAAACCTAAAGAATACTGCTGTTTTATTACTCACTGGAACTCATCATTTCTTTACATGTATTTAAGTTAAAATTCATGTGTTTTTGCATGAATAAACTTCATGTAGCATAGAGATGAATACACACTCAGGAGACTGAAGGGACATAACTTTATCTTCACTGAGGACTCAGTGTTGAACAGGAAGCAACATTTCCCTGGGGCTAGGAATTAGAGTGAAAGAATCCCTGGAAGGGTGGTACTTGGGGCACCAGATGATGGCTGTTTGGTCTGATGATCTCCTCACCTGGAGATACTGCCCATCTATTAAATTCAAATACCTGCCACTGTAACCTTGAATAATCACAATTATATCAAACAGTCTCATTTTGAAGCTTCTGTACTTCACTAGCATGATTCTGAATGATTCCCTAAGTAGAGCAGGGAGTAGTGAACATGGCTGGAGTGACCCAGAAATCCTTACGTATTCTGAGAATGTGCAGGACAGTGTCTCATGGAGAAACAATGACACCCCACTTTGCTCTTCCTATGACTATTGCCAATGACTATTGGAGATGACTGTGCCCTGTGCCCATCCTATGGGCATCACTGGGTGCCCATCACTCTCCAACTCAGGAGTACACCACAACTCCATTGTAAGGCTCATCCATGGTCTATGAAGAGGGCTTGGGCACAGTGAAATGAAATCTGTGTAGTACAGTGCTTCCTAGTCCTTTGGATACAATTTCTGTGAGATCCATGGCTGGGACTTGCTCTGCAGACTCTTCAAGGGTCTCCTCCTGCCTCTCCCTGAAAGGAGCAATTTTCCTGTTGTCTTGAAAAAATGCTAGAATTTGGACCAGAGAGTTAGTACAGCAGGTAGGGTGCTTGACTTGCACATGTTAAACCTGGGTTCAATCCCTAAGCTCTGCCAGGAGTGATCCCTGAGCATAGAGCCAGAAGTAAGTTCCTGAGCACTGCCAGGTGTATGTGGGAGAGATGGGGTGGGGAAGGAAGAGGGAGAGGGAGAGGGAGGGGGGGGGGGGGAGAGAGAGAGAGAGAGAGAGAGAGAGAGAGAGAGAGAGAGAGAGAGAGAGAAAGAGAGAGACTGAGATTTGCTCCACTTCTCATTTTCATGCCCTTTGTCTTACCCCTCCTCCCCTGCTCCCCACCCCCAGAGGTCTTCTGACTCTGGCTCCAGCAAGGCATTTAGGACAGGAAGTCATACAGTGGCAGTGCCTTGCCAAAGTCTGACTTGCATCCCGCACAATTCTGAGAGGTATGCCCACAGGCTTGCTCTACTAGTCCCTGATTCACCCCCTCAGTCTTCTGCACAGTGAGGAAGGCCTGAGGCTGTTTCATTTCTGGAACTAGTTTCTGAAATGAATCTCCCATTGTTGTCACACACACTCTGTAAGGAGATAAGGATCTTTTATTTTAAAGATCAACCAAGTATGCAGAGGCATAATCTTAGTCACCCAACCACCCAAAGCATTTATCTTATTTAGCGCAATGGCTGTGTGCAAACAAATGTTTGCATTATTTCTCCTTTCAGAACTTCTACCATCATCTTTTCAATCAGTTTAAATTTGGGGAGGTAAAAATAGACCCAACGATGCCAGCTGTCCTGGTGCCACTTCTTTAGCTTTTAAACCAAAGTAATTCAAAGGCCAGTGACTCTCTTGGAAAGAGGGAAAAAAATACAATCCCTAGGATTGTGTTTGGATTTCTGTCCCCTGGGACCACTCCCAGTAATATGCTTCGTTCTAGCCAAACTGGGGGTGGGGTGGGGTGGGACATGAGGGCATTTCTGGTGGTATTTGGGGGGCATGTAGTACTAGAGACTGAACTGGGGACTGCCGACCCTTTGAGCTACCCCCCCTTGCAACTCCCCTCTCCCCCTCTCTTTCAACAATATAATCCTTATATAGAAGGAAAGCAGGAACACAAAATCCTATGATCTTTCCATGGAGGAGACTTATGGCTTACCTGTGTTGCCACTCTCTCTCCACTGCAACCACTGACATCCCTGATAAGCAATCTGGAAGTTGAGGGGCAGACAGAGACAATAGACTGTACAGAGTACACCCAGAACATTTCAAAGGGACAGTTCCATTCTGAGAGGCATCAAATCATCTCAAAACAAGATAAGATACTCCCTTAGTTCTTTCTGTGTGTTGGCAGACAATAAGCCACCCACAGGAAAGCCTGGTGCGGTAGCCATGACTCACAGAGAAGACACCTTTCCAGCTTCTTCCTGTCAAAATAATCTATAATGCAATAAATTTGACCTAAAGTCAAGGAATCTAGGGTTTGCGATTAAATATGTTGCAGAAAGTAAAGACTGCTTTGAGGAAACATAATTCAGTGAATAAATTCATTCATTTATCCAACAGACATCTTTTTTTTTTTTCTTTTGTGGCGTTGAGGGTCATACCTGGTGGTGTTCAGGGCTTACTCCAGCCTCTGTGCTAAATTCTGGTGGGACTCAGGAGACCACAGGTGGTATCAGGTTTTGAATGAGGGTGTGTGTTTGGGGGGGGTCAGCCCAAGAGTTTAGCCCCAATATTATCTCTCTAAGTCAACTCTTCCTGGTGTGAGGAGCCAAACTTTATCTGAGGTAAAGGTAAAGGTAAAGGTAAAGGCCCTCCCGTTGATCGTCGATTTGCTCGAGTGGGCCCAGTAACGTCTCCATTGGAGACTTTGTAGTTACTGTGTCTGGCATATCGAATACTCTCGGTAGCTTGCCGGGCTCTCCGAGGAATTGCTGCAAATTCAAACAGAACAGAGTTTCATTCTCAGTAGGATTAAATAACATACACACACACACACACACACACACACACACACACACACACACACATTGAATGCAGTAAAAATCATAAATGTCATGACAGAGATATAAAGCAAGAATTTGAAAATTGGGAATGGGGAACTTTTGTGCCTGAAGAAAAAGTTAGGAGGCTGGAGACATAGCTCGGAGGACTTAGAGGCAGGAATCCTGGTTAGAAGGCACCACATGGTCCCCTAAGCACCAGAGGAAGCAACCCCCAAGCACAGCAGGATATAAATCCCCTGGACAAACAAAATGTAACAAGAAAGGGTAAGGGTGTTTGTTTTGTTTTTGATTTTGTTTTTGTCTTTTACAGGTAGACATATATAATATTGTAGGGAGAAGTAACCCCTTACAAAAACTTCATGAAAAATTGATCTATTTATTTTGTTATGCTTTATATCTCGAAGATATTCTCATGTGTCAGAAATTAATTCAGGCCTTGTTTTACCCTATAATGGCAATATTTAAAGACTATCAGCAGTTAGTTAACTATTTGACATATTCTTTCTTACTATATATCAGCAGGAATTAGCAGTGAACACAATATTTCTTTTAACTTATAGTTTCATTTTTAGTCTGTTCAAGTCAAACCCAATGTCAAGTTTTTAATTTCAAAATCAGAAATAGTTGAAAAGATCACACTCAATTATAATTTTCACAGATTTTTCTCACATAGCCATAAAATATCCTCTTTTACTCCCTTCACCTCATTTCATAAATGTATAATAACAAAAACAAACCAACTCGTGATCAAATTAATCTCCAAATATGTCAAAGTTTCAAGAGAACAGAAGTCCAGAAATCCATTCCTGTCTACCTCCAGGCAGGTGAAGTCCCAGAAAAGTACTTGGTCCAAGCCTGAGAGGCTGATTTTGTAACAGCAAAACAAACTCACAAGGAAAGATCTAAACCTTGGGAACTAAAATGAAATTCCTTGGCTGAGGCCATGCAGAGCATCTGGGAAGCTGAGATAGTCCAAGAAAAAAACAATAAGAAAAGTTAAGAGTAGCTCAACTCATGGTGCTCTGCATGGCACTGTGTAGCAACGTGTCATTTCATTCATTTCATCCACACACAACCTTGTGAGAGTGGGTCTTTGTGAAGTTATTTTACAGATAAGGACATCAAAGACTCAGCAAGCTCAGAGAGGCTGACTTCTGCATCGGTCCAAATTTTGTCTGCCTCTTTATTGTCCTCCACCATTCCTGCCTCCTTGCCTCACTAGCATTTTCTCACACACTTGAGCCATAGACTCCAAAAATATTCTGGCTGAGCAGCGCATTTGCAGAGAGCCAGGAAGCCGGACCCACGGGCATAAAACACTTCTTCCACATTCCCCTGGGAATACTGCTCTTCTTAGAAGTACTAATATTTTCTTTCCGCAGGAAGACCTGATCAAATTTCTGTAGTTCATTACAGATATTTTTTTACTAGTATATAAAAGTTTAGGGGTTCAGTTGTTCCCGGAGGTAAACACACCCTGTTGGTGTGTTTGCTTTCTTGTGATCTAAGTGAGAACTTTAGAATCCGAATTCCTCCCTTAACTCTACACTCTCCCAATTCTTATTTGCTGAAATCCTTTGATATTTTTGAAACAGGGTGAGAGATCAACAATAGACAAGAACTGTTGTCCTTGACCCAGAGTCTAAAAATATGGATTGTTTGTCCTTGATTTACCCTACCCCAAAGAAACCCTAAACAATTCTTCTTTATTTTGTCTTTCCCTAATAACCTAACTTTCTTTCCTTTTGCAGATAAGATAGAGTATGCCTCAGGGGGCCATCTTGGGAGATTCTATTGTTCTTTTCACTTCATGCAGGCGCCCATTGGTCTGCTCCTTTCTTCCTGTTTTTTTCCCCTACAAAGATGTGTGTGTGTGTGTGTGTGTGTGACCATGCAGAGTCTGCCATCTTGCCATCTTCCTATTTTCCAGTAGAATTCTTTCTTGGTCTGTCACTATTTCTCTATACGTTTAATTTTTTTCCCCCTTTTGTCATACATCTTTGAACTAATCAATTAGAAGACTCTTTATTTGACACAATACAAAGTCCCAATCGCTCCCTCGTGACTTAGATTTAACAACATGTTCTTCAAGGTTCAGTGCTCATCACTCTTGCATCTTTTCCTGTGTTTCATTAGGCATGGAGGATGTGTGATTAGCCATCACATAGTCATTAATGTTTCTTTTTACTCTAGAACGCAAATGGCATCTTGGCTGAGAGTAGGCTTTATAGATTACGTTTCTTATAAGTATGATTGCACCATCATCTGACTTCCACTCTTGCAACGGAATGAAAGTCTGGTAGCAATCTGATCCCTTGTCTTTGTCCTGAAGCATATGAGATTTTATCTTTTGCCTTGTGTCTCTGAAAACTTACCCAGACATATCTAGGAACATGAGTATTACTTATTTTTCTTATCCTGCTGGAACTCAGTATACTTTCTAAGGTGAAGACGCTAGTCTTCATTTAACCAGAACTTTTGTTTTGAAATATTTCTTCTGCTAGCTTGTCACATCTTTAATTGGATTCTTCATTTAATCCCTCTTCTCTTACCATTACCTTCCCCCATTAGAATTATTTTCATTTCAAAACATGGGGTGGGAGTGGGCCTAAATTTTTGTACTGTAACAGAACTTCCTTTAGTGAGTTCCTATTTTTTCACTGCTTATTATTATTTTGGGGCCACTTAGGCAGAATGGTGCTTGGGGGAGAAAACCCTGGGGCTGGTGATTGAAACCAGGGTGCGGCACATGCAAGGCAAGAGCTCTGCTACTTGAGTCATATCTAAAAATTAATGATTTTTATCTAATAAAAATTATTAGTTTTTTAATTTAGGGGGGTTTGAACTAAACCCTGTGGCAAGTGTGGGGTTTCATTTCCTAGTGCTCAGAGGCCTATGAGGACTATTTCTTTGTCTTCTTTTGACTCGATTTACCTCTGAGCTTTCAGTCAAACCTTAGAGCTGCATTACTCAAGCCTGGATGCTCCAGATACTCCAGCCTCCTGGTCCCTGCAGCTCTGAGCAAGCAGGCAAACTGAGACACCTGTCTTAGGGTTAGAGAAAATTCTATTTCCCATTCCCACCAGAAAAATCTGGAGTACCATGAACAACTTTTATCGTAAGACTTTCAAAGGGAGTTTTTTTTTTCCCCTTGGGGAGATGGGCGGGGAGGGTGTCATTTAATATATTTGCTATCCAGAGACTTACACAAAACTTACTATCGTATTTTGGGCTTTAGGATTTCAAATAAATATAGACATTAGCAATCTGTGATGATCACTGCCAAAGTGGAAGACCGACCTGACCACGTTAGAGACATGTCATTGCTGGCTAACTCACAAATCAAAATTCATAAGCGAAAGAGTCACAAGATTGCCAACTAAGAGTAAATTGAATTCAGGGCCTAATGCAAATATAATAAATAACTAAGGGTGGGGTGGGGCTATTAAACATCTTGGACACTGATCTTGACTGCACCTACTGACCCAGGGTCAGTGTTGCAGAGCTGGTTCACTCTGGCCTGCGGCTACAGTAGGGAACCTCCTTCAGTGAGCACCCATTTATGTCCACCCAATATTAGGAAACCTCGGGTGCAGATAGCCCTGCAGTGAGAGGACACAGGGCTCGCCCTAAGCAACCTTCCACTCCAGTAAAAAAAGGTTGGGGATGGAAGAAGGTAAATTTCCGTTTGTTAGCAATGGGAAGCTCTGGCTTGTAATGTTTGTGTAAAACTGGACTTCATCCTATATTAGTTTTGGGGAAGTTTGGCATTCAGGGATTGGACTGGAGGCTGCTGGGGCTGAAGAACTTCAAGGGGCACCAGAGTGGTCAGCGGATCTCCATCTGGGAACTCAGGTCCTGGGAGGAGGTGCTTGCTGATTGGCTGGGGACTGGAAGTGGCGGGCTTTTCAAATACGGAGTCCAATCACTGATGAGCTTAGATTTGCTCCCCTTGAGAAGGTGAGGATGAGACTCTGATTGGTTGCTTTCCAGAAGCATCACGCGCTTGAGATCACAACTTTGCATCTGCCATTTAGACGGAGTGTAGAACTGTAGCACTGTCATCTCATTGTTTATCCATTTGCTTGAGCGGGCACCAGTAACGTCTCCATCGTGAGACTTGTTATTGTTTTTGGCATCTCCAGTACCAGGGAGCTTGCCAGGCTCTGCCCTGTGGGTGGAATACTCTCAGTAGATTGCAGGGCTCTCCGAGAGGGACGAGGAATTAAACTCGAGCCAGCCACATGCAAGGTAAATGCCCTACCCACTGTGCTATCGCTCCAGCCAGACAGAGTGTACTGATACCAAACTATCTTGGGTTAACAGGTTTATTTATTCACAGTTTGGTAATTGGCAAAAGAATAATCTTGTCCTGTGTTGGCTATGAAAATGAAGTATTTTAAATTCCCAATTTCTTCTTTGGTTTGCCCCCCCCCCCCCAATCTGCAGGAATGACTAACATAGATTTCTTGGAGGTGTATAGTTTTCTGCTGCTGTGACCAGTTAAGTGATTTAAGCACCTATCACTTAGATAGCAGAAAAAGAGCTCTTGATTTTTGTAATTCACTAAATTTTATAATTTCACAAGCAATTCTGAATTGAGGCACTTTATGTATCCTGACGGCAGTCTCCTGCCCCCGCGCCTGGCTGTTCCTCGCCATGGCCCCTTGGAGGGAGCGGGTTGAGCTTTCCTCCCTGCCCCGACCGGCAGCCGACAACCTCCAGGACCAGACACCACCATGCTGAGACCACTCTCCGCACACCTGAAGGTACCGGCAGAGGGACAAAGCCACGTGGGTTCTGGGGCCGAGATCTCCAAGCCTACTCGGATTGGAGTTGAGCATCCTCCACCCAGATCCTCCAAATTCCAGTAGGCGGGGGTCACACCCACCAACTGGCCCCCTGGCGCCATGTAATCCCATC
Source organism: Sorex fumeus (assembly GCF_029834395.1). Classification (NCBI taxonomy): domain Eukaryota; kingdom Metazoa; phylum Chordata; class Mammalia; order Eulipotyphla; family Soricidae; genus Sorex; species Sorex fumeus. The sequence continues at coordinate 15,572,239 of NW_026606108.1, read as the reverse complement.
AGCGGCCAAGACTCAGAGCGCGACATTTTATTATGACATCTCATTCCTACTTTGACAAACTGGCAGGCTCCTGAGTGTAACCTGCCCACACGGCAGAGTCTGGCAAACTCCCTGTGTCGTACCCAATATGCCAAATACCAGTAACAATGATGGGTCTCATTCTCCTAAAGAGCCTTGAATATAATCTCAGGGCTAGGATGAAGGAGACGTTACTGGGGCCTGCTCGAGGCAATCGACGAATAACAGGAACAGCAACAGCAAGAGCAACAACAAGTATCCTGACAAAGTCTACGCAGGATACAGGAAAATATAATTAAATATAGGGCCTGGCCCACCTACCTAAATATACTAGCTATAATAAACATTCAATGTTTTTACTTAGTAAACAAATCTGCTTTCTAAAAGGTTTTAGTTTGGGTTTTTAATTTTTTTTAAATAAAGACATTTTTATGGGACCTTTAAAGGGACCAAATGAGGCATACAACTTTGTTGTTGTTTGGGACCACACGGGCTGTGGTCAGGGTTTAGTCCTGACTGCTTAGGTATTTCTCCTGGGAGTGCTTGGGGGACTGTATGGGGGTGATTGGTATTCAACCCTGGTTAGCCAAGTGCAAGGCAAGGTCTTTACCCCGCAATACTTCTACAGCCTGAGCATTTGATTTTTTTTCCCCTTTTATTTGTTCTAAACTTTTCAGAGACAGTTAAGATAGAGGGACTGGACAGATAGTATAGCAGGTAAGGTGCTTGCCTGGCACCTTGGCACTGAGCATTGCCAGGAGTGATCACTAACCCAGAGCCAGGAGTAGGCCCTGAACATCTCTGAGTGTTAGCCCCAAACCAAATAGGAAACAAAGTAAGACAAATAAATAAATAAACCAAGTACCTCAAAAAATTCCAAAAAAGATAAGAGTTTCTATTTAACCATTTTATAGCAAAGTCTTATGCCTCATTCGGTGCCTTTAAAGGCCCTATAAAATGCCTTTATTTTAAAAATTTTGATGAATACTACGAAATAAAAGAAAGAAAAAGAAGCATAAGAAAATGAAAGATAAGAAAAATAAAAACCATCTCAAGCTGACAAGTACATTGGTTAAAATTTCCCCTTAAGGTCTGGGGAGAAAGTTCAAGTGGTAGAGTACAGGCGTGGCTTGTGCGAGGCCCTGTGTTAAACTCCTGTTGCATGGCTCCCAGAGAACCATGGGGCTTAGCACTGGTGGTTCCGGAGCATTCCTATAGCCCCAGTGCCAAGCCAAGTGTTGCTGTGATGATCCCTGCCCTCATCTCCCCATTTTCCCCCGTCTTTGGAGTGAGGCCTCTGTTCACTCCCTGGGCTGTGGAGATCACTCAAAGGGCTGAGTAATGTGAATGCAGGAGTCCCCAGTTCTACCATCACAAGATCCCCTGAGGTACTCAGATATTTCTTGAGTACCAATAGGGGTGACTCCCAGAATAATTTTTAAAACTGATCAAGCCCCACCTAAAACTTTCCCATTAAAAGACAGAAATGCTGAATTGAAAAAACAATGTAAAACTTATTTACCTGCTATTTGTCGAAGCTGGAAAGAGAGTGAAAAGGATTTATGAGAAACTGAACAATCTAATACAAATTATTCCAGGATAAGAGCAAAGACATACAAAAATTTCATATTGATTAAAGATAAAATGTACAAAATTATATATTAAAAAACCAATGGAGCTTCAAAGTAGCTTCAGCATCAAAAATTAATAGAAAACAGAGAGAGTTTAACCAATCCACCACATTAACAGGAGACTGTACTCAGATAAATAAAAATAAATATATTAAAGATTTGAGCAAAGCAATTATTAGCTTGACCTTAGGGGATATTCCTTTTTTTTCAAATACATCAGAGGTATTTATTAAAATAGATGATGTATTAAGCCTCAAGGAAGAATCCTGAGTTCCTTGACCACAGTGCAGTAGGAGGACATTAACATAAGAGGCCAGCCACAGGCAGAAGCTAGTCAATGCAGAAGAAAAATAAACTCTCCCAAATAACCTTGTGTTGAAATGAAGATAAAAATGAATATATGCTATTAATAATGTTAGTGACAAAGCAAGAAAGTGCATGAACTTGTGAAATGAGAGTGCAAATGAAAGGTGTATGAATAGCCTATCTGAAATAGTGAGGCAAAAGTGCAATCTCTGATTCTTGTTCATCCTTGTGGGAAAAGAGATGGATCATGTATTAGAAAATGGATGTTTTATCTTTTTTAACTTTTTAATTTTTTTTATTATTATTAGTTGATTCACTGTGAGACACACTTACAAATCTGTTCAGTCATACAATGTTCTAACACCCATCCCTCCACCAGTGTACATTTCCCATTACCAAAAGACAGAAATGCTGAATTGAAAAAAAATGTAAAACTTATTTACCTGCTATTTGTCGGAGTTGGAAAGAGAGTGAAAAGGATTTATGAGAAACTGAACAATCTAATATAAATTATTCCAGGATAAGAGCATTACCAATGTTCCCAGTTTTTCTCCTGCCTGTGGCCAGCCCCACAAGCTTGTCTCTAGGGCAGGTCTTCTCTCTCTCTCTCTCTCTCTCTCTCTCCTTTTGGTCATTATGGTTTGTAATACACATAATGAGAGGTTATCATGTTTTCTTTTACCTACTTTTAGTATGCAGTTCTTATTCAGAGTGACCTTTTATTTCCAACTGTCTTTGTCGCAGTGATCCCTTCTCTATCCAAGAACTTTTCCCAAAGCACTTGAAGCGGGCTTCCAATCGTGGAGCAAATTTCCTGACCCGGTTTCTACTCTCCTTGGGTATTAGTCTCTTATCATGCATTTTTTATACCCCACAAATGAGTTTAATCATTCTGTCTGTCTGTCTCCTGACTCCTTTTGAAAAGGGATATTTACCCTTTAAAAGCTCCACTCAAGGGATCAGAGAGATAGCACAGGGTTTAACACACTTACCTTGTATGTGACTGACCCATTAGATACTCAGCACATGTGGTCCCCTCCAGGAGTGATCCCTGGCCATGCATAGCCCCTGGGCACCTCCCGGTGTGATCCAAAACCCAAGCCACCATCGCTGCCTCCTCTCCAGCCCCTACACCACCACCAAACTCAAACCACCTCCAAACTCACCAAACACCAGCCATCCTTAAAGATGTGTGGCTGCAAGTCAGAAAAGGCTTTACCAGCAATGGCCTCAAGGGGCAAACAAGAGTTGCAGCCCTTTAAGATGCAAATAGTGCAAAGATATTTTAAGACAAAATCTAACACCCAAGGACCGTAGATATAGTCCATGGGTAAGGTTCTTGCCTTGCGCATGGTTGACCCAAGTTCAATCCCCAACACCACATATGCTCCCTGTGCCCACCGGGAGTGATTCCTGAGTGCAGAGCCAGCGGTCATTCCTGAGCATCAGGTATGGCCCCCAAACAAAATGAAAACAAACAGAAAACCAAAACAAAATCTAATACCTATTTGCCACTCATGACAAAATAAAACAAAATGTCTCTCTGTAAACTAGGAATAGAGAGATAGATTTTCTACTTGATAAAGAAACATACACAAAGAGTTTCTAGGTAAGGTTCAGGGATAGAATGCATGACACGTCTTGAGGCTCTGGGTTCAGTTGCTGGAACCACAAACCAAACAGCAGCAGCAGCAGCAACAGCAACAAAAACTCCTTATTAGCATCATAGTTAATGGTGAGAAACTAGAAACTCTCACTAAGATGAGGTAGAAGACAAGGAGATTCTCTCTCACACTCTTACTCACTATTGTACTGGAAGTCTCTGCTAGTGAATAAATCAAGAGGCGGGGGATAGACATACTGATATAAAAGGGGGAAAGTCTTTGTAGATGGCATGATGGTCCAATGTAGGAAGAGCTGACAAAATTTCCTGAAATTACTGAATAATTATAACAAAGTATCAGGATACAGGTTTCCTCTTTAATCTGAAAGTAGACAGACATTCCTTTTTGGTATGATCTGGTAGATTATTTTGGGGTTGGGGGATGCTGTTGTTATTCTTTCATTTGGAGAAAAAAAATTTTTTTTAATTTTTTGTTTTGGTTTTTTAGCCACACCCGACCATGCTCAGGGCTTACTGCTGTCTCTACAAATATTACTACTGGCTCTGGAATCACTTGTGGTGGACTTGGAAGATCATATGGGGCACTCGGGATTGAACCCAGATCTGCTGTACGCAAGACAAGCACCCTACCTACTGTGCTGTCACTCTGGTCCCAAGAAAAAAAAATTTTGAACATGCCTATGCCCTCCAAATGGATTATCAAATAATATAAAAGACAACTGGGGAGAAATCTTACAAGGTTAACATACAAAGGTCAGTTGCTTTCCCTTGACTTTTAAACAGGACAATATGATTTTGGTAAGATACAGAAACAACAGTGGAAGAGAGTAGAAAGACCAGAAATAGACGCCCATAAATATAGTCAACTGATCTTTGATGAAGAGTCAAAAGAAATAAAATTCATAAAAGATAATATTTTCAATCAATGTTGCTGTAGCACTTACATAGCCACATGCAAAAAATAAATATAAACAAAGACCTTATACCCTTTACAAAAATGTAGTCAAACTAGATCACAACCTTAAATATAAACCAAAAATCTCTAAAGTAGGAATAACAAGAGAGGATCAGATGACCTCGAGTATGACCTTGACTTTTAGCTACAACTCCAAAGGCATGATTAGTAAACTAGACTTCATTAAAATAAAAAATAGCTTTTGCAAGAGATAATGTCAAAAGAATTAGAAAACAAGCTACAGACTGGCAAATCATAGCTTTTTGTTTGTTTTGCTATTAGGCCACAACAGGCGGTACTCAGGGCTTACTCCTGGCTCTATCTACACTCAGGACTCATGCTTGGCAGACTCAGGGGAGCATATATAATGCTGGGTATTGAACGGGGGTTGGCCATGATCAAGGCCAACCTGCCTGCTATGGTATTCCTCAGGCCTCTGGAAAACAATATTTTTAAAAGTTACGTCTGATAAAGGTGTACTATCCAAAATAATACAAAATAAGTCCCAATACTCAATTACAAGAAAATGACCCTTTTTTAAAAAAATGACCCTTTAAAAAGAACCTCATCAAAGAGGATAGAGATAAGTATGCCTGGGAAAAGATGGTCCACATTGTAAATCTTCAGGGAAATGCCCGCTGAAAGAATGAACTGCCACTGCACACCTGACACAATGGTCAAATCTGGAACACTGACCACACCAAACCCCAATGAGAATATGAATCAACAGGAAACCTCATTCATTCCTGGTGGAAATACTAAATTCCAGATGCTTGCATTTGGAAGGTAATGTAATGTAGTGATTTCTTCCAAAACTGAAAATACACTTTTTCAGTCTCACAATTATTTCCTTAGTATTTACCTAAAAAACTTAACAACTTGTGTTCACAGAAAAATCTGCAATGGATGGATATTTATGGCAGTTTTTAAGAATAATTGTCAAAATTTATCAGCAACCAAGCTGTCCTTCAGGAGATGAATTGTTTTGTACCAGGACAATGTTACATTATTGAATGTTAAAAGTGAGAGACCTGAATGCATAAATGAAAGTTTGAATGAATATTACAAAGAGTAATAAGCCAATCTGAAAATAATGGCATACTATGTGATTCAAATATATGATATTCTGGACGATGCGAATCGATGGGAACACAGTGGAGACACATATTGGTGATTGCCAGGAGTGCAGAGAAGTCTAGCACAAAAAGCTTGTATAGGTGTGATAATACTCAGTGATCTTATAGTGAGCATGCTTGGTGTACGGAAGCAAACCCTGAGCATTGAGCTGGGAGAATCCCAGGAGTAGCTCCAGCAGCACTTGGTGTGGTCCCCAAACAAACAACAAAAAAAGACAAGCAAAGAAACAAAACCAGTAATAAAATAAATAAAAAGAAAAAAAACAGTAATGAAATAGTGGGTATTAGGTCTGTGCTTATAAATATTGACACTGATAAATTTATCAGACTTCATTGAAACACAATGCTGTTCTCGGGTAAATAGACAAAGCGAGCATGATATAAGTGTTTATCTTTTTTAAATTGTTGTTTATTGAATTACTGTGAGATACACAGTTACAAAGCTGTTCATGATCAAGTTTCAGTCATACACTTCCAAACACTCATCCCTCCACCTGTGTACATTTCTCATAACCAGTGTCTCCAGTTTTCCTCCAGCCCTTTGTCTCACTCCACCCCACACCAGCCAACCTGCCTCATGGCAGGCACTTTCCTTCTTTCTCTGTCTCTTTGTCTCTGTCTCTGTCTCTGTCTCTGTATCTCTCTCTATCTCTATCTCTATCTCTCCTTTTGTGCGTTGTGGTTTGCAATACAGGTACTGACAGGTTATCATGTTTGTTTCTGTACCAACTTTCAGCACACAGTTCTTATTCAGAGGGATCATATCCAACTACCACTGTCATAGTGGTCCCTTCTTTATCCCAACTGCCCTATCCACCAGCACTTGAGGCAGGCAAATTTCAACTGTGGACCAAACTTTCTGGCCTCTAAAGTTCTTCTGTCCTTGGTTATTAGTCTCAGACTATGTTTCTTTATGTCCCATAAAGGAGTGTAATCATTCTATGTCTGTCCTCCTTCTGACTCATTTCACTCAGCATGATACTCTCTATGTCCATTCATTTATAAGCAAATTTCATGACTTCGCTTTTTTTCTGGTGGCTACATAGTATTCCACTGTATAGATATATCATAGTTTCTTTGTCCAGTCATCTGTCCTCGGTCATCTGTTCTCCAGCACTGTGGTTGTTTTCCAGATTCTGGCTATTGTGAATAATGTTACAATGAACATACAAGTGCAATTGTTTTTCTGTTCTGGAGGTATATCCTCAGAAGTGGTATTGTTGGGTCATACGGAAGTTCTATTTCTAAGTTTTTTGTTCTTTTTTTGAGGAATACCTGTATTGTTCTCCTAAAAGGCTGGACCAGTCAGCATTCCCACCAACAATGAATTAGAGTCCCTTTCTCCCCGCATCTATGCCAGCACTGGTTGTTCCTGTTTTGATAAAAGCATTTTGAATAGGCACAAGCAGATGCTGTTCAGTTGTTCCTGTGTGACTTTTTGAAAGACATAAAAGTCTATCTCTGTACAGGGATTCTGTTATTTAAATGAGAAGATACAGAGATCAGATGAAACAAGAGTCTGAGTCTTCGCAAATAGACTCACAAGTCTTGAATGCTCACAAATGGAACATGTTTATTTACTGTGTGTTACCTTTTTTGTGTGAGGTTATTTGCATTCTTCCAGGTGATGAGTGCTAATATGTTCTTTTCCTTTATGGTTCCCCCCCTCCTCAGGGTTCTCTTCATTCACTTTCATTACTGAAGTGTTTTATTTCAGCCTTTTTAATTTAATCACTGTGGATTACAAAGTTGCTCATGATTGGGCTTGGGCCTTACAATATTCCAACACCAGTCACTTCACCAGAATCTACTTCCTCCACCAATGACCCCTGCCTCCTTATATATCGGCACTGTGGTTACTGGACTGATGGGAATTCTTGCACATTTTGCCACCTCTCGGCACCCCCTCCTCCTCTCAGTTGACCACTTCCCTCACCATTGTTGTAGTGTTCTCTTCTCTGTCTGGTTCTTTGCCCCTTGCAATACCCCAACCCCCACCCCCTGTGGCATGCTTCCTAATGAAGAAAGTTCTCAACTTGTCATTTCTTTTTTTTTTTTTTTTAATGTAGGAGTACTGCTATTTATTCAGCCACTGATTAGCTGATTGAATTGGGCATGAACTCCACCTTACTTTTATTTTTTTCATTTTTTATAAGGGCTGGAGCGATAGCACAGCGGGTAGGGCGTTCGCCTTACAAGCGGCCAACCTGGCCGACCCGAGTTCGATTCCTCCGCCCCTCTCGGAGAGCCCGGCAAGCTACCGAGAGTATTCGATATGCCAGACACAGTAACAACAAGGTCTCCAATGGAGACGTTACTGGGCCCGCTCGAGCAAATCGACGATCAACGGGAGGGCCTTTACCTTTTACCTTTTACCATTTTTTATAACTTTATTTATTGAATCACCACGAGAACAGTTACAAAGCTTTTGGGTTTAAGTCTCGGTCATACAATGAAACACATGTACCTTCACCAGTGCCCATTCTCCACAACCAAAAACTCCAGTATACACCCATCCAACACCCTCCCCCTACCTGTGGGGCAGATGATTTTCACATTACTCTCTCTCTCTACTTTGATTACATTCAATATTTTGACATCAGACCCACCATTATTATTTGGTATTTTACCCCAACACTCAGATCTGCTGAAAATACAAGAGTAGTCAATTTGTTTTCTAATGCTGGTTATGAATAAATTATGATGTCGCATGACTGCAGTAGTGGCCGTGCGATTTTGAAGTTCTGAAATTTTAACACTTAAATCTGGAGGGATTTCTGCCAAAACCTGCTGATTACTTGATCCCTTGACTTCCCGTTACTCATTGATTTGCTCAAGTGGGCACCAGTAACTTCTCCATTCTTCCCTGTCACTAGTGCTAGTGTAGCCCAATGGCATCTGCTCGTTCGAAGAGCCTCAAACCAATCATTCGGGGTCTCGACGAAGAAGTCTGACCATCTTGTAGGTGGGCAGCCACACGGTCTTTTGATGTTCCGTGGAATCCAGTTGGTAATGGCTCTAGTCCAGTGGTCATCTCCAAATCTCATTACGTGTCCAGCCCATCTGATTTTTGACGCCTTGGCAAACGAGACATCATCCCTGATTCTTGACCGTCCACGAAGGTCAGAACACTTGATTCTTTCTCTCATTTGAGAGAAACGTGATACTCCAAGCATAGCTCTTTCGATTCCTTTTTGGAGACCCGAATAGCTTTCTGATCCTGTTTGCGTAGGGCCTAGGTCTCTGAGGCTTACGTTAATGCAGAAAGAACAGTGGAATCAAAGAGATGTGCCCGGAGCCAGAGTTTCTTTGTCCTCTTAGCTATTTCTTTGACACTCTTGAAGGTGTTCCAAGCCGCTCTCTTCCTCCTGCGCAACTCAGGTGCCAGGTCATTTGTCATGTTGACTTCTTGACATAGGTACACATAACTGTTGCATTCGGAGATGTTCATTCCATTGAGAGCAAATGGAGCATCAGGAACGAGACTGTTTCTCATAAACATTGTCTTAGTGAGATTCAGCTGGAGTCTGACCTTTCCACACTCACGGTTGAAGTCGGCCAGCATTTGTGCTGCGTGGCTAATGTTTGGTGTTATTAGAACGATGTCATGAGCAAAACAGAGGTGGTGTAGTTGCCGACCATCTATCTTCACTCTCATTCCTTCCCATTCCAGTCATCACATGACATTCTTGAGGGTGGCACTGAAGAGTTTCGGTGAAATGGTATCACCCTGCCAAACCCCTCTCTTGACATCAATGATAACTTCTTTGTAGGATGGTGAGATCCTGGTAGTGAATCTGTAATACAGCTCACGGAGGATCCTGATGTATTGAGTTTGAATGCTCTGATTGGCTAGGGTTTTGATGATCACTTCTGTCTCAACAGAATCAAAGGCTTCTTTAAATCAATGAACGTTAGACAAAGTGGCATCTTGAACTCCAGAGAAACCTCAATGAGCTTGGTTATTGTGTGGATATGGTCGATCGTGCTGAATCCTTTCCGGCTTGCTCGTATAGTTGTCCTTCACTTAGTGTTCTGCCAATCCTATTTAGGATAACTCGAGTGAACCGCTTGTAGATGACAGACAATAGGTAGATCGGGCGATAGTTGACAATATCATGGATGTCTCCCTCCTTGTGCAGTAGTACAGTCCTGCTGGTTTTCCATTGGGACGGAACCTTACATTCAGACAGGTAGCATGTGAAGAGCCGAGCCAGTGTATTGATGAGTACCGACAGCAGGTTCGACCAGCGTTCAGGTCTGACCTTGTCTGGGCCAGGTGCTGTTCATTTCTGAAATGGTGTGTCAGATTTCGGAGGGGAGAATGTTGGGAACAACATATCCATCCTGCGGAATTTAGTACATGGGCAGGTGGACATGGATATTGAAGAGATCTGAGTAGAAGTCATGTATAATCTTCTCCATTGCCCTTCTGGAAGATGTAATAGATCCATCAGGATATTGGAGGGCAGTCATCTTGGTCTTGTAGTTGGCGAAAGACAGGCGGGCGTTGTGAGCTTCTGCCGCATCTGCCAGCACTGCTGCTCTTCTCTCTTTGAGGTCTCCCTTTATCGCTTCTCTACACTGCTTTGCAAGCTTTAATGTTCACTTGGACATCGCTTGCAGTTGCCTGAGGCATGCTCCAAGCCACATTGGCGAATAAGCGCAAGAGTTTTCAAAGACAACTATCTCTCTCTTGGTGTTCCTCGCACAATTATGGAGATGCTGAACCAGTCGATCATATTCCTTGTCAATGTTATCAATGACGGCATCTCCCCATGTTGCAGCAATAGTGCCAAAGAGCTCCCAGTTGGTGATCATTCTGGGAGTTCTCCTTCTTAAACTTTGAGCCCTTACTCCCCACTCTGTCAAGTAGAATTTTGCACAAAGGATATGGTGGTCCGATCCCGTTTGGAATTTTGGGACAACAGCAACATCGGTCAGGCAAAACCGTCAATTGAATATGATGTGGTCAATTTTGTTGTGGAACCACCCACCAGGAGACTCCCATGTCCAACATTTAGATTCGGCCTTCTGGAACTGTGAGTTACCATGGATGGTCTTGGTCGACATGATGAACTCAGACAGTCTCTCACCCTGTTCTTTCCATTCCAGGTCATGGGTCCTGATGTGGAGTTCTTCGGCTGATCTTCTTGGTCCTATCTTGGCATTAAAATCATTGACAATGATCTTGTAGAAGGTGTGGTCTTCTTTATAGAACTTCTCCAGCTCCATTTAGAACTTCCCAATTTCTCCTTCAACATAATGGGATGTTGGTGCGTAGACAATGAAGATAGAAACTACCTGCAGTGAGCCACATCTATTCAAGTGTAATCATCCGATTCGGGTTGTTAGGCATTTGAATGAATCAATGCTCATGGCCAAGTTTGTGTTGACAAGGACACCGATACGACCAACGCCTCTTTTATCGCATGTTCTGAGGAACAGTTCTTCTCCAGTGTCGAAAATGGCGTGATGTGATTGATGTCTTCTCGTCTCTGTCAGACCAATGATGTCGTACTTGATCTTTTGCGCTTGCACCATCAGGTCCTCGATGGATGCATCTGATGCCAGCATACGTGCATTGAAAGTACAGACAGTCATTTTTGTCTTTCTTCTTTTTGGCAGCCTAGTTCAGCCTTGAGATTTTATCAGCCTCCCCTTCCACATCCTTCTCAATGCTGCCATATTGATGGCTCCTTCAGGGTCAAGGGAATCAGACCCATTGTATTTACTGGTTTTGGCATATCGAATACGCCATGGATAGCTTGGTGGGCTCTGCCATGCAGGCAGGATACTCTCTGTAGCTTGCCAGGCTCTCTGAGAGGGATAGAGGCTTTTGGGGCAGCCTCTGATCACTCTTGTAGGTGTTCCCATGGTTCAAACCATATTTGAACCCTATCAAATATGGTGCGGTAATCCTGGAAGATGCGTATTAAGTGTCTTATGATGTGTCCAAAAAACGTCCTGGAGCGTGGCAGCGGCTGGGTAGTGGAGGTAGTGGACATAATGTAGGTCTGCTGGTGAGGTATTTATCTGGTGCTGGTACGATGGGTCTTCTGTGCATAATCCAATCCCTGGGTCGCCAGCAGTTGGTGGAATCATACAGGGCAGGGTAGGGTGGGGGCTCCTGGTTTTAATCCCTTCATCACCTGTGGTTGGTGGGAGGAGGAAGAGAATCTCTGTCCCTGGGTCCGTGGAGCCTGTAGTCCAAGGTCTCAGAGTTCCGCTTATCTTGTTCTATGGGGCTTCACTCGTGTGTGAGTCTCGGCTTGAGTGTCCGGAAAGCGTCCTGAAGCATGTCGGCGGCTGGGTAGTGGAGGTAGTGGAGGGTTCAGAGATTTGTTCCTGAGTCTCTTGGATCATGGCTGTTAAGCAGCGTGATCAGGAGCCAGAAAGGCCATTCATTAGTGGGCAGTGTCTCAGGGTTTCATTGGGATGGGGAGGAAAGGGCCGGCTCCACCCACATCCCGTGAAGCCCCACGTGTCTCATCACTGAGGGCCCAAACCTGATTGTCTGGAGTATGGCGGCCACTAAGCCGCCTAGATGGAGCAAGCAGAGGGACAGCACCCTTTCCCCCCTAGAATGGCCCGGCGACAGTAACCTACTGCAGGTTCTAGATGCAATCTGCTAAAAGTCATTGGGTTCCAAGATTTGTTTCTGAGTCTCTGAGATCATGGCCATTAAGCAGTTTGATCAGGAGCCAGAGAGGCTCATTAGTGGGTGGTGACTTGGGGTCTTGTTGGGGTGGAGAGAAAAGGGCCCATTCCATGAGGCCCCGTGTGTCTCATCACTGCAGGCCCAAACCTGACTGTCCAATGGCCTCTGGCAGATGGCGGCCACCCAGCCGCCAAGGGGGAGCAGGCGGAGGGACAGCAACGTTTCCCCACTGGGGTGGCCCAACAACAGTAACCCACTGCGCAGTCCGGACACATTTCTGCCAAAAGCCGCTGGTTTTGAGATTTGTTTCTGAATCTCTTTGATCATGGCCATTAAGCAGCTTGATCAGGAGCCAGAGAGGCCATTCTTGGGCAGCAACTCGGGGTAAGGTTGGGATGGGGAGGAAAGGGCCGGCTCCACCCCCATGTGTCTTGTCACTGCAGACCCCAACCTGACTGTCCAATGGCCTCTGGCGGATGGCGGCCACCAAACCGCCACGGGGGAGCAGGTGGAGGGACAGCACCCTTTTGCCCCTGGGGTGACCCGGTGACAGTAACCTACTGTGCAGTCTGGACACATTTCTGCCAAAAGCCACTGAGTTTCAAGATTTGTTTCTGAGTTTCTCAGATCATAGCCTTTAAGCTTGATCAGGAGTCAGAGAGGCCGTTCGTGGGCAGCAACTCAGGGTCTTGTTTGGATGGGGAGGGAAAGGGCCTGCTCCACCCCCATGTGTCTCGTCACTGTAGGCCCAAACCCGACTTTCCAGTGGCCTCTGGAGGATGACGGCCACCAGGCTGCCAGGGGGAACAGGCCAAGGCACGAAACCTATTCCCACCTGGGGTGGCCCAGCGCCTGTAACTTACTGCAGGGACTGGACGTATTTCTGCCAAAAGTGTTGGGTTTTGAGATTTGTTTCTGAGTCTTTGGGATCACGGCCATTAAGCAGTTTGATCAGGAACCAGAGAGGCTATGCCTCCAATTATATAGTTGAACCAGAGGTGGTTTGTGGGTATGGCTCCCACATACCTAAGTTTTGGCCGTTTACTTTCTTGGTAAACATTGCCCCAAGTTTTTGGGGTCTGGCCAAAGGCACAGCAGCAATTTTGGGGTACCTGGAAGTCTGAAGGCGCCATAAGGCTGCTGATGCACTCACCTCACAGGTACATATTGACCTGCTGGCGGCACCATACCCCCTAATTTAAATTTTTTAAATCAAGCATTTATCTATAAAAATGTCACCTAGTCCTATGTTCAGTTATTTATTCAAACTTTTAAGGAATAGATTGCTTAAGTTATTAGAAACCCAGGAAGACACAAAGTTCCCTCGCTCATCCTATTAGGTTTAAATACTACTATAACCACCACCAAACGAGAAATATTGTACACATCTGAATTGAGTGCCCCGTTACAATAAGTACAAGGAATATATTAGTCATTGAGGCTTTTCTTTTTCTGTTTTTAGTTTGTGACTGTGACAGTGACTGTGCCCAGGGCTTACCTTTGCTGTATGCCTTAGGGATCTTTCCTAGCAGGGCTAAGGGGATCATACAGATGTGATACCCCGTGAGGCATATTTGCAAGTAGAGTTTGTCTCAGGAAATATAGGAATTCCATAGTAAAATAAATATTAGTGTTATTTACAGAAGTGAGAGATTAGATAGATGAAATTTGTGATCTTGAGGTATGAAGGAGATCATTTACTGGGGACCAGAGAGATAGTACAGTGGGTGGGGTGCTTGTCTTGCACTGGATTTGATTTGCAGCACCTCATTTGGTCCCGAGATCACCAGGAGTAAGCAATGAGCACAGCTGGGTGTGGCCCAAAACAAAAAAAAAAAAAAAGAAAGAAAGAAACAAAAATAAATCACTCAATATCTGGTGAGATAGTTCAGGTGGCACTTGTCTTGCATGTAACCAACCTGAGTTCTATCCTTGACACCACAGATTATTGGGTCTCTGAGCACAGAGCCAAGAATAAGTCCTCCCCTTGGGGATCAGAGAAAGACCCACTTTTAAGCAAGACTCAGAGCTTAGAAACCAAGAAGGTTAAAAAGAAATTATATTTAAAATGGGCTGGAGTGATAGCACAGCGGGTAGGGCGTTCGCCTTACAAGCGGCCAACATGGCCGACCCGAGTTCGATTCCTCCGCCCCTCCCGGAGAGCCCGGCAAGCTACCGAGAGTATTTGATATGCCAGACACAGTAACAACAAAGTCTCCAATGGAGACGTTACTGGGCCCGCTCGAGCAAATCGACGATCAACGGGAGGGCCTTTACCTTTACCTTATATTTAAAATATAAACAGTATAAAATCCTTAGGAGTCTTCATTTTAATAGGTAGAAGACAATTGTAGATATCATAGAAAATATGTGAAAACATAGGAGGAGTATCTCAAATATCTAAAGAGTCCCTAAAATGAACTTTATAAAGAGCCCTGTGGAAGAAGATGGAACTGAATTTGCATATCCGAGGAAATTCAGATGACTAAAAGTTAATAAAAAATGGTCTCTTGTTTCAGAAAAAGTTGAAAGTCTCCAGCTAATTCTGGAAGTAAACAAATTTCAACTTCTCTTGACATTGGGGGGAAGATTTGCTAATAAAATAAACAAGTTAAATAAGATTTAGCCTTGTAGCTTCAATATATATAACATGTTGGGGGTGACTGTTTAGGATGGCCAATGCTCTGAGTCATTCCTTAAGATATCATAGTTGTCTTATTGTAATAGTCTATTTAAATGTTTATCTCTTCTGCTACATTAAAGGTTCTCAAACATATCTGGCCTACCATCCACATCCCTTCATAGAAAAAAGTAACTCAGATCTCCTCCCCCAATCTGGACATCTACTTTCCTTAAGAACAAAAACAGAAAACACCCACCAGTTGCAACTCAGCTTCCTACAGCTTCCCCCTACCCCCCTGCCCAGCACAGCACAGCACAGCACAGGGGTTAACAATATCTGTCACTTCAGGTAACACTGTGCTGGACTTTGAAAGCAGGGACCCTTCCCTTACGCATTTACTCATTTACTCATCCAATAAATATTTATTGTGTGTTGTCAAGGTTAGGTTTGTTTGTCAAATTGGCCAGACCACGGTTTTTCTTTTTCTTTTTCTCTTTTTTTTTCCAATCAAAAACTAACATAGGTGTTGGGGTAAGAGTATTTCATAGATGTGATTAACATCTACAGTAATTTGGCTTGAAATCAAGAAATTTATTCCCAGTAATCTGAGTGGACATCATCCAATCAGTGAATGATACTGAGATTTCCTTGAGATATAGCACCTGCAAGTATAACTTCAGCACTTACTTATCAGAGAGTGAAGAGGATTGTTTAAAATGTTCGCTTTTCCACAAAGTGCCAGAAGCAACACAACAAAAAGAACTGACCTACAAAATTAAGGTTGCTTTATTTGGGGATGTGGGTGGGGCTGAAAGGGAAGAGCACTGAGGGAGGGAGATGGGTACACTGATGAGGGTGTGGTGCTGAAATTATGTGCATAGAAAAACATCACTAACAATGTTGTAAATTACACCACCTCACTCCCCTAAAAGAGTTTAAAAATGCAAGTGAAGTCTATAGGTTTATAGGTTAAAAAAATTTAAGTTTGCTTTTTCTCACCTCCTCTTTGCAACAGTACTCTTCACATCTTTTTTGATTTTGTTTTGGTTTCCAGGCCACGCGGGCTAGGCTCAAGGCTTACTCAAGGCCCTGTGCTCAAGGATCACTTCTGGTGGGGCTTGGGGGAACCATCTGGGGTACCAGGGGTCAAGCCTGGGTCTGACACTGCACACTCCCCAGCTCTTCTTCACTTAGCTTTTTTTTTAAATTGAATCACAGTGAGCTACAGTTACAAAACTTTCGTGTTTGAGTTTCAGTCATATAATGATTGAACACCCATCCCTCCACCAGTGTACATTTTCCACCACCAATGTCCCCAATATCCCTCCCTCCTGCCCCATCCAACCCCTCCCCCGCCTCTATGGCAGACAATTTCCCTCTTATTCTCTCTCTAATTATAATTATTACGGTTTGCAATACAGATAATGAGAGGCTATCACCTAGCTTTATCTTGCTCATCAGGCCAAACCGAACCTAAAACTACTGCTTCGGATGCCTCCCATGTTGAGGACCACTCAGAATCTTCCTTCAAGGGGGAGCTGGTGGAGCCAAAGAGCTGATCTGGAATCCTGTCCCTCTGTCTCACTCCCGCCCACAAGATTTCTGAGTTAGAATGAGTTTTTGCCTCCTTGTCTTCAGTGCTTCGCGTGTCTGCTCAAGTGCTGTAAGTATGTCTAAAACAATCACTGTCCTCCATTTAAATCCACCTCTCTCCACTGAGAGATCAATAGTCACTATCATGGTCACTGTCCTCCCGCTGTTCATTGATTTTCTCGAGCAGGCCCAGTAATGTCTCCATTGTGAGATTTTGTTGTTACTGTGTTTGGCATATCAAATATGTTATGGGTAGTTGTCCAGGCTTTGCCCTGAGGGCGAGATACTCTCCATAGCTTGCGGGGCTCTCCGAGAGGGGAGGAGGAATCGAACTCGGGTCGGCCATGTTGGCCGCTTGCAAGGCAACCACCCTTGTTACTTTCTTTGGTTTTAGGTCTTTAGTAAGGAAATGAGAGGGAGACCATAAAAGAAAGACGCACAATTAAATGGAACCAAATGATTGCTGGGCAGTGTCATTTATAATTAGTTTTTTTAAAAGTACTAGACCAGTGCTTCTTAAATGTGAGAACTATGTTATCTTTTTCAAGAGAAGATGTTCTTAGAATGTTTCCAAAACTTACCTTTTTCACTCACTTCAGTTGGAAAATACTCCTTAGTGGACTTTCAGAAATACTTCTTAACCCACTTTTTAGATATAAATGATCCCTGCAAATGGAGTTTTATATCATTTCTGACATAGAAACTCAACATTTAAAATTCCTCAAAAAACTATCAAATAGGTCCCTCTTCCCTTAGAACTTAAGCCCAGCACAAGTTTATCGCTATACACCATGCCTAGTTCCATCTACGTGTCAAAATGATGAAAATATTTTGAAAATATTTTATTTTTATAAATATTTTAAAATATATTTTATTTTTTATTTCTCATGTTGTTATTTCAGTCTTATAGTTTATTAAACCATTGATTAAGTCAAATCATTCTTCAGGGGGAAAACGCCAGGCACAAAGTTTTCCCTGGTGATACACAGTTCATCTGCATTCCATTTGCCTGTTTTGCTGAGTGTGCAAATGGCTAATGTTAGAGGTTCATCTGAGGTCTTCTGCTTTGTTTTGCACAAACTCCCATATCCCAACTGTATTTTCCAGTGTCAGATGTTCTCTGGGGTGCTTCCACCTGGGGATCCCCATTCCATCCAGTTGCCCGGTGTCGCAAGAGCCCTGGAAGAACTTTGTCCTGGTGACTGAAGGCTGCCCAGAATCTGAGTCAGGCTTTTGTGGCCACATCTGAGTATTGGCCACATGGTGTCTCAAGGGGTCTAGGATCATTTTCTGCAAGAATTTAGTGGAGTTGTGTTAATGTCTGGCCTCTAGATGCACTTAACTCTGTCATGAGACACACACCACTGGGAGTGTGTCCATATGCTTGAGCATCATATGGAAAGGGGACAAACCCTGGGAAACTTCGGGTGAATTAATTATTGTGTGTGTGGGGGGGGGGTGGCTCCCAAGCAGAGCTCAGGAGGCTCTGGGAGTCCCCTCGACATTTTGGGGTGGTTCTCTGCAAGGACCTGAAGATGTGGTGCAGCTCAGTCCCTCTGGTGCTGGGGATTGATCCAGCGTCTGCTACAGGCATGTCATGGGCTCTAACCCCTGAACTCACTCCTCAGCCCCCTTGGCTTGCCTAAGGAACCAAGCAAAGAACAACCAACTGGACTTTGCTACAAAAACTTTGAAGTTCTCTGGATTTTTCCAAAATATTGGGCAACATTTCACAGTGATATTTCTTAATTGTTTTATTTTTTCCCTATAACAACATTGCTTAAAAGTCTCATAAAAAATGTATTACTTTATTACTAAAAGGAACACCACCCAATCTGTAATTCTTTCGGTGGTGCAGTGAAAGGTGATTTTTTTTATCCCTGCTGCTCTGTATATCCCTGTACTTTCCGAATGAGCAACTGATGTCAGAGTAGGGAGTTTAACCCCCACTGGTTAGCTCTATTATCCAATACCTGTACAATACAGGACAAACTGGTAATCTCACTTTACTTCCTTTTCCATATTTAAACTGGAGATAATGATGCTACTGATTAATGCTTGCCTTTGGGAGACTCTTAGCAGGATTAAATGAGATGATACAAGTAAAAAGCTTGAATAGTGCTTGGCATAGAGTAACTACCCCCAAATTCTTGCTGTAAAAACTGTATTTCATTGATTCTAAGATTCACTTTTATTTCTCATTTGCAACTTATTTGTCATTAGCATGAATGTTACATTAGATAGTGTTGCCTCACTTCATGTTCAATGGTATAGAAATGAGACAGAAATGTGTGTTAAGCTAATTGTATTATTAGATAGTGGGTATGTAGGTGTTTTGTTGTTGCTGTTGTTGTTTTGTGGCTACATTCAGCGATACATAGGGATTACTCCTGGCTCCATACTCAGGAATCACTCCTGGTGGTTATTGGGGGACCTAAAGGATGCTGGGGATCAAACCTGGGTCACTATTGTGCAAGGCTCTACCCACTATATTAGCTCTCTGGTCCCTGTTTCCTAATCTTAACATTTCTTCTGAAAATGCATCTACAATGCATCTGACTTTTCTTTCCCTCTTTCTCACTGTCCCTGTCCAGAGGAGCCTGTCCATGCTGAAGAACATGCTGAAGCCTGGATGTAGAGTCTCACCCTTTCTTACCTGGAGGGCCCAGTGTAACAAGGATAAGTTGAATATAGAGGAGTGTTTGACTTGGAAGGCTTACAGCAAATCTGGAAACATGGATAGGATGTGCAATTGCTATGGGTAGCAAGATGGTAGTCTTATATGGAAGCTTTAGGTGGGACTGATTACACAGCTTTATGTCAAAGGTGGATTAATATAGCCTGTCTCAACTGTTATGCAGGTAGCTTTGAATTGCTGAATCCTGAGTCAGAGTCTTTGTGGGGAGGAAGTTGGGGTGTTTGGGTTTGTGAGCCACACCCAGCTGTGTTCAAATGTACTATCTTAACCTCTGTACTATCTCTCCAGCCCAAGATCACACACTTTTCCATCAAACCAGGTGATTCTATGATCTTGCCAATTACTGCTGCTTATGTGGTTTCTCCATGGGCCAGTGGCAGTCTTTGAAGGAGGCAGACCCAGAAAATGTACTGAGTTTGTGGTTAGCTTCAGGAGACAGCTCAGAGGGTTCTTGTGAGCAAGGAGATGTTGGGCTTACTGTTCTCAGCAAACACACTCTCCCTAAGTAAAGGACTGCACAGCTGCCTGGATCCCACAGGCATGCAGGCTCTGACTCCCGAGTTTCTTATGTACCAGTGGATCTGAAACAGAATCACTGCTTAAGGATCTGAGGCAAGTCATCCAACTTTATGGAAAAGGGGATCCTTTGGAAAAGTATGCCTTTCTAGCTCTTAGCCTGCAGTGCAAGGCCAAAGAAAGAGCTCGATGGGCTTAATACGTGCTCTGTGTGCAAGAGCCCTGGTTTGACCCCAGCCACCTCATTGTCCCATCATAGAGTACAGAGCCAAAGATTGACCCTGAGCACTTCCAGGTGTAAACCACTCCCCACAAGTAAATAAATAAACTACAGAGTAGTGGAGGTGTGCATGTGTGTACCTAGATGCACACAGATGCTATGTACATACTGTGGAAGGTTACATTTATGTTACATTATATAGGAAACACTTACTGGGCTGCCTCCATCCAGTTCTGCTTTCCTACCCAACAGAGATCCCTTTGATGGACTGGGCTTATGCAAAGATTCAAAATTCCATAACAGAGAGCTAGTAGAGGGAACTTGAATAATTGTCTTGCATTGAGCTGTTCTTGGTTCCATCCCCAGCACCACTTGGTCCCCTGAGCACAACTGGAATGAGTCCTGAGCACAGTACAAGGAGTTGCCCTAAGCACTGTTAGGTATGGCTCAAACCACTGTCCTTTCAAATGGAATAAACTGCAATTTTATATATATTTTTAAAGCATCACTTCCTGCTTGTAATCTCATGATTCAGCAGCAAAAGGTAATAGAAACAGATTCTAAGGTCAAAGACAAATGACTTGCTTATGTAAGCTCATGAATAGGAGTGGACATTCTGTTCAACTCAATATGAGGGCGCTAGTGAGAGGAAATATGAAGATCTGTAACTGTAGCTTTTTCATTGTTTTGGGTGCCACACCTGCCAGTGCTTTGGGGTCACTCCTACTCATGCTCATTGGAGCATGCAGTGCCAGCCAGAGACCGAATGAGCCCAGGGCTCCTGCATACAGAGCATGCTCGACATTGCTCTGCCACATCTAGATCATCCAAGTTCAGGGCCATCTGACTCACATGCTCTGGGGGCCAGTCTAGCACTCTGTAGGTCAAAACTAATTGATGACAATACAAAGTGGTTTGTCTATAGGCATGGAAGTGATTCCCTTCGGGAAGGACAATCTCACCCCACCTCCCTGTGCAAAAGAGTGTCATGTGTCCATTTGCTTTTTTTGTTTCAACATTCTTTTACTCCATAAAAAAGTATGCTTTGACTTCTCCTTGGAACCCACTTGGAACCCACTTCTCCTTGGAACCCATTTAATCAAATTTAAAAAAAAAAAACACAAAACTTTAACACATGTTCATTTTCTCCCCCCCCCCTTTTTTTTTTGGTGGGGGTGGTGGTGGCGGGGGCCATACCTGGCAGTGCTCAGGGCTGATTCCTGGTTCTACACTGAAGGATCACTCCTGGCAGGATTCAGGGGATCATATGGGATGTCTGAGATTGAACCTGGGCCAGCTGCTTGCAAGGAAAGTACTATCTCCCTGGTCCTGATTTCTATCTGTATGTGAGACATTTTCTTTTCTTTTCTTTTTTCTTCTTTTCTTATCTTTTCTCTCTTTTTTTTTCTTTTTTTTTGGGGGGGGTAGGGGGGGTGGGGGAGGGAGGACAACATGCAGCTGTGCTCACTCCTAGCTCTGTGCTCAGGCTCACTCCTGGCAGTGCTCATGGCACCATGTGGTTGCCAAGGATCAAATGGGTTGGCCACACACAAAGCAGTGGCCTATTTGCTGTACTATCACTCTGGCCTTTTTTTTTTTTTTTAAAGTATTCTTCTCTGAGTAGAGATAATGTGCATAGGTGGAAATCTCTCCCAACCTAGTAAATTCATCATTCCAACAATAATGTATTGCTTAGACATATTGTCCAATTATTTTGAAGTGTACAGGTCATGGTCTCTGAACAAACCCTGGCACACTGCAACTCAAGCCTGGAAGATATTCTCCTTATTTCAATGCCACTGAATCTATGCTGTATTTTGTTTCAACTCTTTTTGGTTTGGACTATGTACTAAGTTTGGAGACCATAAATTATTCTTGGTTAATTTTGCTAGGTCCCAGGGAGTCCCAGGGAGTCATTTTCTAAAATTCAGTAGCTGTCAAATCAGTTCTGTGGCAATATTTTTGTTTTGTTTTAGGGTCACACTTGGCAGTGCTCAATGCTTACTCCTGGTTCTGCACTCAGGGATCACTTCTGGTAGGGTTCCAGGTGCCAGGAATATGAGGTGCCAGGGATTGAACCCAAGCCAGTAAAAATTAAGTGCTCTATGAGCTGACTATCATTCTCTGGCCCAAGTTCTGTGACAGTCCTAAATGTCTAATTAAATAACTCTTTGGATTTCTCTCAAGGATAACTCATGAAAGATGTGACATTAGTAATGCCAGGTATAAGAACTTCATTTACTATGGTCAGAGATGGCCTAAACTCTAAGCTAGTGAAAGAATCATAACTTAATTCAAGATGGAACATCCTAACATCTATCCAAACTAAACAAGGAATTGAAATTGGTGTATGGAGATTTGGATCATATCAGGCTGTACTTTGCTTGTGACTTACAACCCTGCAGTACTTAGGGACTGTATGTGATGCTGGGGATGGAGCTGAGGTTGTCAGAATGCAAGTATGCCTTAACCCCTGTACCACCTCTTCAGACCCTAATGTTCTGGCACTTTAATAATGAAAGTCAAGGAAAATTTGATTTTGGACTTTCAGCTCCTTTAGAGCTCTGTAATGTCTTCAGATTCACCTGGTAAATAGGGCTTTGGATTGCTCTTTGAGATCTGTTAGTGGAAATTTGAAATCACATTTATTTTATTAAAATTAATTGAGAGGGGCTGGAGCGATAGCACAGCAGGCAGGGAGTTTGCCTTGCACGCAGCTGATCCAGGTTCGAATCCCAGCATCCCATATGGTCCCATGAGCACCGCCAAGAGTAATTCCTGAGTGCAGAGCCAGGAGTAACCCCTGAGCATTGCCGTGTGTGACCCAAAAAGCCAAAAAAAATTAATTGAGATTTCTATGGTTTATAATACTATTAATAAAGTTTTCTCATGGACATCATTTCAACAATACACCCATCACAAGTCTATCCATATCTTTCCTGAAAGGACCGAATACCCTTACATCTCATCCCTCCAAACTCAATTGCATGGATTCGTTCTTCCATTATGTTTTCTTTGGACCTTTGTTGCTACCTTGCTATGTAACTTTAAGTCCTACATCTTAGAGAAATCATTTTGTATCTGTCCCTTTCCTTCTGATTTACTTCATTCAGCATGGTATCCTCTAGTTTTATCCATGTTGCTGCAAATTGCATGATTTTGTCCTTTCTCAGAGCTGCATAGTATTTCATTATCTCTATATAAATTTATATATATATATATATTCACAGCATTTAAATCCATCCATCTGAAGTTAAACATTTCAGTTGTTTCCATATCTTGGTTCTTGCTGATTAATTTTTCTTGAACTCAATGTATTTGTTGTCATTATGCATTTCTAAGAAACTGTGTTGGATTATAATACTGCTCAGGCATTGGGAAGGGAAATTTTTCTAATTTAGTAGAAAGTGAGCTTGACCTTTGCCTACCTAATATATTATTCTGATGTACTCATGAGTCCTCTCATGAAGTCAGAAAAAAGTCAGAATTGTCCAGTTAGGGTCTCAGCATGCTCCAAAGGAAAAGACATGGGTAGTGAGGAACCACTCATGAGAGGGGTGCATAAAACCATTAACTAAAGATCACTGGTTTCCTTCAAAAACGGTGCCCCAGGATTATAATTAATAAAAAATATGTTTGGGGGGAATATTCCTGATGTTTTCTTCTATTTGAAGGACAGTTTCTCTGTCACTTCACTTATCAAACCCACAAGTTCAGAAGACAGTAGGCAGAAAGGGCGCATACTCTTCAGAATTTCCCTTCTTTTTTGGATGGCATGGGATTTTGCTCATACTTGGTGGTACTCAGGGCATACTCCTGGAACTGTTCAGGTATCACTCCTATAGGGCTTGGAGACCATATGGCATGCCTGGAATTGAACCTGAGATGGCTGTGTGCGAGGTAAAAGCCCCACGTGTATGCTACGGCTTCATTCCAGAATTTCCCTTTGTTTTGAAAGGAAGCTGCTTTCAAAGAGATGTGTCCTCCTCTGCAGATAGGGGTTTGCCTTTTCTGGTGCACTGGGGGGAGGGACTGTTAAATGCTGGTTCCAAAATCAGAAGCTGGTATGTCCATAGATAAAAGCCCTCTTTTCCACCATCAGGTATTTTTCTCTGTCACTGTCACTGTCCTCCCGTTGTTCATCGATTTGCTCAAGCGGGCCCAGTAACGTCTCCATTGGAGACTTTGTTGTTACTGTGTCTGGCATATCGAATACGTCACAGGGAGCTTGCCAGGCTCTGCCGTGCGGGCAAGATACTCTCGGTAGTTTGCCGGGCTCTCCGAGAGGGGCGGAGGAATCGAACTCGGGTCGGCCATGTTGGCCGCTTGTAAGGCGAACGCCCTACCCGCTGTGCTATCGCTCCAGCCCATTTTTCTCTAATAAAGGTAATACTTGGGACTAACATCTATTTGGGGGTGGGGGCTGGTGCTCAGGATTTACTCCTGGTAGGGCTTGGGAGTATACATATAGTGCGAGGGATTGAACCTAGGTTGCCTGCATGTAAGGCAAATGTCCTACCAATTGCACTGTCAGGCCCCTAACATCTAATTTTTTAACTTAATTTCAAAACTCAAGAAGGAAAAAAGGTGTTGTTTGGGGCTCCTCTCAGACTTCAGTGTAGTGTATTACTAATTTTAATGTAAGATACATTTTATGTAGAAATAGCTCTTATTCAAAAGACTAAATCATGTTTCAAACAAATCTCATATCTGAAAATAACCTGTGTGTCTACATATACTCACAGATAAACCTTCTACAGCTCAATTTTTAACACTTTAATGAATGCTAAATTAACTAGGGAGATAGTTTAAGAATTTATTTAAAAAAATAGCAGCTTTGGAGCTGGAGAGATAGCACAGTGGGTAGGGCGTTTGCCTTGCATGCGGCTGACCTGGGTTCGATTCCCAGCATCCCATGTGGTCCCCTGAGCACTGCCAGGAGTAACTCCTGAGTGCAGAGGCAGGAGTAATCCCTGAGTATCACCGGGTGTGACCCAAAAAGCAAAAAAATTAAAAATAGCAGCTTTGTATAAACATAAACTGTCTCAGGTCCAAGGATAGTAATTTAAGTAGAATTTGTCTAAATTATAACCATTGTGTTTGTTAGTCTCAGTCTCCAAAAAGGCACAAAGTATATTTACCTAGAGTGAAATACGAAAGATCAAATATGCAGAGCCAGAGAAATAGTGTAGAGGTTAAGGTGCTTACTTTGCAGGTAGCTGAACTTGGTCCGCTCTTCAGCACCACATGCTATTCCTGGAGCTTCACCAAGAGTGACTCCTAAACACAGTGCCAGGATTATGTCCTGAGCAATGTAGGGTGTGTCCTCTCTACCCCCCAAACAAAAAAATTCTTTTAAAATTAATTTAAAAATAATGTGTATATATCCCCATGGTGCATTCAATATTCCAAACACAGTAACAACAAGTCTCACAGTGGAAATGTTACTGGACCCGCTTGAGCAAATCAATGAATGACGGGAGGACAGTGCTACAGTGCTATAGTGTATACATAATAACACAAGTGCTTTTATAAAACAATTCCATTTTATCCACTCAGATTCAGAACATCAAGTCTTTTAGTGTTCTTGGTGGTTTTTGTTTCTTGCTTTATGTCTTTAACTTGATCCTCCTATATCTCCCCACACTTATTAAAAAAAATACGCACCATTTGTATTTACAAATACATTCAATATGTGTACAGGCCAAATATATTTATACACATATACATATACATATACACGTATATACAAATATTATACTGACATATATTATTTATTTTTAAAATTATTACTATATTTCATTTATATATCAGGGAATGTGTATATATATATATACTTATGCATATATATTTTATTGTCAGAAGCAGCATCCATTTAGAAAATCATAATAAAAATCTAACTCTGAATTCAGGTTCCTCCATGAGTCTGAGATCGAAGTGTCTCAGGCTCTATCATTCTGGGGCAACATGACTTTCCTGACTTTGGCTTTCCACGTCCCTGGGGTGTCTCTGTATTGCTCCTGCTACATGTATTCTATCAGCTCCCATGTGATGGACAATTGTTAGGACTCTGGTCTCCTTGGCACTTCTCAGGTACACCTAGCTAAAACATTTCTTATTGACTGTCTCCTGAGCAAACATGTAGTCATTGAAAAATGATTTTCAAAATTGAGGCACCAGGATTTGCAAAGTTATTCATGATTGAGTTTCAGGCATACAATATTCCAATACCAGTTCCTTCATCACTGTCCTCCACCAGAGTCCCTGTCTCCTTCCCACCCTTCACCCTACCTCTATGTCAGGCACCCCACCCCCCTCAGGCACTGTAGTTTACAGTACTGTTACTGATAGGGTTTCAGGCATAATCCTTTACCACCTTGCAGCTCCCCCCCACCCCGTCCAGAGTGACCATTTCCCCTACCAATGTCTTAGTGTGCCCCGCCCCATCCAGTGGCATGCTTCCTACTGAAGTCCAGTTCTCATGTTCTTCATTTCTTTCAAAATGCCTTCACTTCTTTCAAAATGCCTTTGGGCATTTTGAACAACACTTTTAAAGTTCTAGATGAAAATATAGACTTTTTTCTCTTATGTCTTAACGACAATATCTGAACATGGGTCAGACTCGCCTTAATGACTCAAAGGCAACATTATGACCAGGACCATGAGCATTGTTCTCTGATCTGGCTCTTACCTGCCCGTTGAGATGGGTAACTGCCCCCACTCCTGAACTACTATACCACAGGCATTCTGGTTGCTGTCTTTTACTTAAGGTTGAAGTGCTTCTCTTCCTTAACTGCATTTCTATCAACTGTTATATCTTATAGTCAACAGCCTTTTGGATTATCAACTGAAAAAAAAGGGTCTGAGTGAAATAGGTGTAAAATAAGAGTCAATAGACTCTTATGGAAGCTTTTAGATTTGAGAGGATAGGGGATGTCAAGGATTGAACTCAGGTCCTTGCACGTGCACGGTTACTGGTATATCACCAAACCACATAATTGACCCCAGAACTTTTGGGATTTTCCTAGAAATATGGAGATGAACTTGAGTAAATTTGGGTAATCTTCAGTTGGGGGTTTCCATTTTAGAGATCTCAGACCTTTGTGACTTGGCTGGTGGGTCAGAGTTGAATCTCTGATCTGGACTTTATTAATTTTTTCATTGAGTTCTGATGTCATTAGGTAGATTAAAGTATCCTATTTCATTCTCTCAAGTGTTTTAGAGATAAAAATATACCTCATAGTGGCAATTGAACATATGATTGAACACTGTGCTGATTTCTTCTCCAAAGTGATTCATTGGATACTGGAGTTAACAAAAAGTTTTACAAAGAAAATATGATAATAGATAATAGAGCTTCATTCTGAAAAGTTCTGGGGTTGTCCCCTAAAGAAAGCCAAGACGGAAGAAAAAATACTAGTATCAAGTACCTATTATTTATGCTAGACACGTTCACATTTACCAAACTTGTTTCATGCTCATGAGAGATATAATTTACTTTTGAGTAAGAGGAGTTCCCAAGAATTTGCTTACAAACCTCAAAGATGACAGAAGGAAAGAGTCACAGTTTTATGTCATGGATGTACTTAAGTCAGATTCTTTCCTCATTCCTACCAGAAAGTATTGGCAAAATAAAGTGGGCTGGATTCCTTGTAACACTATAATATTGTCCTCAAACTTGGTTAAGGGGCAGAGGTAGGGCTCAGGGGGAAAAGGCTTGATTTTATTCTGAAATAGTTCCAAAATCCTAGCTTGGAGAATGTGCTGAATATTATATTGTAGCTTTAGACAACTGTAGCCCCTACTCAATGAATTTCTCTCTGTTTTTTAAGATTGGTAACTTTGAAGAACATTTTCAAGTATGTAATGAGTCAAATGGGTGGCAAATATTGGGTAATATGGGACTTCAACCATCCCAAATGCATCTGGAAATGAAAGCCTTCATTTTAACAAATGGAGGAGTGAGACTTCAATAAAAAAGTAATAAGTTTCTGAGAAATGTAGGGTCATGCCAAGTCCATCCAGTCACTTAAAAACACTGATATGGTGGGATACAGACCAGCCATTTGGATTTTTAAATATTGCTTATTCTCAGTTTATGTTATAGTTGTTGAAAAGTCTTTGCAAGATAATTATAAATGCATTTGTGTCATTTGACCTTGGCATTTATTTTTTTCTGTTCCACATTCAAGTTGAGATTTTGTCTCTCTTTAGTTATGCCTTTTTTAAAAAATCTGGACATTTTGTCATAAGACTCTGAATCATATTTATTTGGGGGGGGGTTGTTTTCTTTGTGGGGGGTCATTCCTAGCGATGTTGGAGCCTGACAGTGCTTAAAGTGCCAACAGGGTAGGGGTGGAGAGGGCTGTGTGGTGGCAGGGATTAAACTCAAGGCTTTGCACGTACAAGGCCTGAGTTCTGTCATGTGAACAGCATCTCAGACCTTCTCTGACATTACAGCTACTGGGGTAGAGGGTACTACCCTAATACTGCCATGTGGGTGGGAGGTCTAGAGACCCAATTTAGCTTTCATGGGCATTCCAGACCTTTACCGGTATTCCCAAGACATTTGCTTATGCAAGTGGAGGAAGGGCTGTAATTTTCCCTCTGGTGTGTGTGCAGGGCTGGGTAGCTAATGCTCACAGCACTGGAGCACATACCTTGCAACCGTGAGACTCCGAGTTTAGACTTTGGCACCACATAAGCCACCAAACACTGAGATGTTGGGAAGACCTATGCCCAAAACATGTATGTTTTTTTTTCTGCATACATGACTCTTTCTTGGTTCTTTGAGTAGGAAACAACCATTTTTTTTTTGTCTAAGCATGTATGTTCCAGGCTTTTCCAGCCCCTGGGTAGTCCATATACATAAAGCAAAAGAAAATTCAGACAATTTACTGCTTATTATCTCTAAGGTCCCAAGGTCTTGAAGCTGGTCTGTTACCTCCTATCAGCCTTCTAGAGTATTGTCATGTTTGGTTTATAAACAATGTACAAGGGCAAAGCTATACCTAGGGGAAGGAATAAAAAGTGTGGTGTCCTTGTCATCAGGATCTTTGAACTCTCAATGTATCCTCAGGGTTCAAATATTTTGAAATAACTGAACTCCAAGAAATGACCAAGGTAGATATGGAGATCCTGGTATCAACTTGTTCCATCAACTTCTCACATAAATTTGAATTATCATGTGTTATTGGGGATATGAATTTGGGGGGAAAGTTTTTTCTGACTGATTTGACTTGGCCTATTTTGTTTTTTCAGATTGCATTTTTCCAGGTCAAGTTTAGGTCAAGTTACTTCCTTCTTCAAACCCTGTATAATGCTTCGGCCTCAATCTATAGTCTCTAACCTCCTGAGTGAGCATTGACTTTTTTCTTAATTGAGAAAAATAGTTTCAGGAAAGTTTGCTTTGGGTAGTGGAACTATTTCCTCTAATCTCGAAGCTCATCTCAACTATGGGTTCCATACTCAGAGCTCACTTGTCAAGTTTTGTTGTTAAGTAAATATGTGAGTGTTGCAAGTTCCTTCTTAATGGATCATAAAGATTTCCATCAAAACATGTGTTCTTAAATAAGGAAGTTTCAAGTTGGAGACTACAGCATATGATCCTGGACTGGGCCTCCAGATTAGTGAATTTAGTTTAGGGAATGGAAGAGAGTGAGGGATGAGTAGGAGGAAAGGGAGTCATACTCTTAATCAATGAGAGAAGAAGAGTGGTATGAGAAATGGGTGATGAGGGAGAAGTCCCAAAGGTTAAAAAAAAAGGAAGTCACCAAAGGTAGTACATTCCTGAAAGTTAGTAACAATACTAACTTTGCCAATCAGGGTGGAGAAAGCCAGATATTTTGATCTGAATTATGACATTCAGATGAACTGTGAAAGGAAATGTATGTTCACATAGCTACAGGGACAGGGTGATAGATAGTTATTAAAAATAGTACCCTTTCTTCTCAGATCTGCTAAAATAAAATCAGTGGCTCTGGCCTGGCAGTAATCAGCAAGCCCCTCCCATCTCACCTAGTAAAAACGTGTTTCTTTCAATAGTCTACAGGATCCCTGTGATTTCTCCCATCTCAATATCTTACATACTCTTCTCTTAACAATAGTTTCACATTTGGGAGGCAGAGATGTTTACCATCATACCACCACCGGCACATGACATTGGCTTTTGATGAAAAACACAGGGCAACTTCCCCTGTCCAGAATTCTCCTGCAGGCTGTTGTCTGCCCTTGAATATTCGTCTCTGTCCCCCTTCAGGCCAGGAGCCTTAAAAAAATATCACTGCAAACCCAATTCTACCCGTGTCCAGACACTTTGCCATAAACACATTTGAGATTGTCTTGTCATATTTGGAAACTTTAATCAAGTGATTTCTTTGGCTGCACTAGCTCTTTGAGACTTTGTTTTTTGGGGTCCTTTTGCGTCAGTGGTTCAGGATAGCCACGAACTCTCCTGAGATTCTAGGTCAGCTAAGCCAGCAGATCAGCGTGAGGGCCCATGGATGTAGTACTGGGGGTTACCTGGGCTACCCCAGGGTTCAGGAGCCTACAGAACTGCCCCTGGCAATGTTTGGGGAATCATGTGGAACCAGGGATTGAATTGGGCTCAGCTACATACAGGCATGTGCCTTATTCCTTAGCCCAATCCTTGGGGACTTGAGCCCAGGTTTCACCATTCTGAGGTTAAGTCATATGCTTACCTGGATCAGAGGCCATAACATTCAACCTTGAAAATGTTCCTCTGTTCAGTGGCCCTCAGCAGGGGTCAGCACTGAAAATTCACCCTTTCATGGCAAAGTTGCCTGTGTCATGTGTCATGTCTTCTCAAACAACTTGGAATAGGCAGGACGCTTTGTTAGTACCCATCAGTCGAATTTGGGTACTAATTTAAGGTACTTCATACTGGCTGCTGTCATTCCACCAGACAAGCAGATGCCTATCAATTCTGGGTCAGTGGTTCTGCCTGGTTCTCAGCTGCTCCTGGCAGCCTCCAGGCAGGCCTTGCAGTGAAACTTCCAGGAAGGCAGGAAGGAATACAAGGACCCTTTGTTTTCTTTGCCACAGAAGTCAGGAATACTGTGGGACAGTTGTGAACTCTCAGCCCCATTTATTTGTTATCTTTCCTTTCTACCAAAGGTAGAGAGAGGGAGAAGAGGGCATGAATGACTCAGCCACTGCAGCTGCAGAAGGGAAAGTAAAAAGAAGGTCACTTGAGGTCAAAAGGGAGCGTGGTGGCCCTGTGAGACCCTCAGTCCCTTGGCAAAATGCTGCAGCGACCTCCTCCCCCCAGCATTGGTGCAGGGTCATACAAGGGCTTCAGGCAGGGGAAGGGCTACCCCTTAGGCTCAAGGGAGGGTCACTTCAAGAAAGACTTAGCAAATGGAAGATTCCTGGTAGCCAAGAGATTGGTTTTAGGGTGCAAGTAAGGCACCCCCCTGAAGGCACCTCAAACAGTTTTGGGGTGAGCTTAAAGGGGCTGGATTTCTCCTGAGAAGAAATGGTTAGTTCTAGAGCAATACTACTTTGTCATCAGTACAAAGCCTCTCTCCATTAAAGTGAAATTAATAAATAACTTTAAAAAGTGAACTATCCTTTTTATTTCTCATAAAATAATAAAGGTACATGCTTTTAAAAAGAAATCATAAAACCCAGAAACTATGATGAATAGAAACCAGGGATATGGATCAGTTGTAGAGACATACTACGCGTAAATGAGACCCCAAGTTTATCCTTCCCAGCAACACAGAGGAAGGAAAAAAAAGAATATATTGACCAGAGAGATATCTCAAGTGGTAGAGCACATGTTTGCTATGTGTGAGAACCTAAGTTTAATGTCTGGTGTCCCGGGCTGCCCCGACTCCACAAACTTAGTAACTCAGTGGATACCTGGTGGTAGCTGAACAAATTTGGGTCAGAGCATCCCATTGCAGGTCTGGGCACCAGATCAAGCCTGCACCTCCAGCCCAGGCATTATCAGGAGTCAGCCCAGCCTCCTGAGCACTTCTGGGTGTAGCCTCTGTGAAAATAAAAAGGAATGAAAATCAGAAAACAGCTTCCACTAGGTAGAGATAGATACTGTTAATGTGCAAACAGAGGCTTCCTGGAGATAGGAGCTATCCATCTAGTCATTGATTTATGTGGATGTGTGTATGTACACACATATTGATGTATATCTGTATACATGTGCACCTGTGACTCACTGATGATATAGGGGGAAAAATCTTACTTGTTTACATCCCTCTCAGAGACAGCTCTTAGCTTGCATTAGAGTTTCCCAGGAATGAAGCAAGAAAATGGCTGAGGAATGATTGAAATGGTAGTCTTAAGTCATCAGTACCATGCACTTTATTGTTTTATTTTATTTTATTTAGTTGTGGAAGAGATAGATATATCCCCACTTTACCCCACAAAAAAACTCACATAAACTGCCTTCTGATTGGATAAGATTTAGTCACACAACAATTTAAATATAGCCAACTCCTATTTTTAAACGACAGTGATAGATTCTACTTTATTAAAATGTTGCATTCCTGAAGCAACATCTCACATAAACCTCACTGTACTACTTTCTTGCTATTTTTATTATTATCCTAATAGTGTTTCACAATTTTGAGCTAATCAGTCAGATAAAATCTGTTTACTAAGCAGCTAGAAGGTCATGTTCAATTTTTCTCTTAAATAGTTTGTCATGAAGTAGTTTATAATAAACTGTTTGAAAATCAACAATTGCTTGAGACACAAAAAGCTTTTTCTACTCTACACCAAAATAAATTCACCTTCTGTCTCTTCTGAGCCTATTGTGCCAATGTAGCCAGTTTCAGCTTTTGTAAAAACAATAGACTGGCAAGGCTTTGGGATTTGGGGGCTACACCCTGTGCTCTCCACTCCTGACTCTGTGGGAGAGGGTTTCTCCCAGTGATGCTTGGGGTTTGGGGAGTGAATCAGATATGTCTGCATGCAATGTGGGCACTTTAAATCCTGTACTACTTCCCTGGTTTAAGCTGGCACCATTTTGATGACAGTATTTTACTGTTTATGCTCTTGCACTCCTGCCAGCACTTAAGAATTATCCATAATCTATTCACCCAATACACATCTGACAAGGGGTTGGTATCAAGGATATATAAAGTACTGGTTGAACTCCACAAGAAGAAAACATCCAACCCCATCAAAAAATGGGGCAATGAAATGGACAGAAACTTTCTCAAAGAAGAAATCCGAATGGCAAAAAAGCACATGAGAAAATGCTCTACATCATTAATCATCAGGGAGATGCAGATCAAAACCACAATGAGGTACCATCTCACACCTCAGAGAATGGCCCACATCCAAAAGAACAAAAGCAACCAGTGCTGGCTCAGATGTGGCGAGAAAGGGACACTCCTTCACTGCTGGTGGGAATGTCCACTGGTTCAGCCCTTTTGGAAAACAGTATGGACAACTCTCAAAAAATTAGAAATTGAGCTCCCATTTGACCCAGCAATACCACTCCTAGGAATATATCCCAGAGAGGCAAAAATGTATAGTCGAAGTAACATCTGCACTTATTTGTTCATTGCAGCACTCTTTACAATAGCCAGAATCTGGAAAAAACCTGAGTGCCCAAGAACAGATGACTGGTTAAAGAAACTTTGGTACATCTACACAATGGAGTACTATGTAGCTGTTAGAAAAGATGAAGTCATGAAATTTATATACAAGAGGTACTACATGGAAAGTATCATGCTAAGTGAAATGAGTCAGAAAGAGAGGGATAGACATAAAAAGATTGCATTCATCTGCGGGACATAAAGTAACAAAATAGGAGATTAATACCCAAGAATAGCCGAGATCAGTACTAGGAGGATTACTCCATGGCTTAGAGACCAGCCAGGCATTCTAGGGGAAAGGGCAGCTCAGATAGAGAAGGGAGCACCAAATAAAGGGTGTTTGGAGGTTCCTCCCAGGAGGGGAGATGCATGTTGAAAGTAGACTATGGACCGAACATGATTGCCACTCAATGCCTCTGTTGCAGACCACAACACCCAAAAGGAGAGAGAGAACAAAAGGGAATGTCCTGCCACAGAGGCAGGGTGGGATGGGGGGGATGGGTGTGGGAGGGATACTAGGATCCTTGGTGGTGGAAAATGGGCACTGGTGGAGGGATGGGTATTTGATCATTGTATAATCGAAATCCAAGCACAAAAATTTGTAAATCTACAACTGTACCTCATGGTGTTTCACTAATAAAAATTTAAAAAATAAAAAAATAAAAATAAATAAAAAAGAATTATCCATAATCAATTATTATGATACAGTTACCAATAAAAAGAAAATAAAAAGCATACGATCCTATTAATAGATGCTGAGAAAGCTTTCAACAAGATATATATATCCATTTATAATTTTTTAAAAGATCAATGGGCTGGAGCGATAGCACAGCGGGTAGGGCGTCTGCCTTGCACGCAGCCAACATGGCCGACCCGAGTTCGATTCCTCCGCCCCTCTCGGAGAGCCCAGCAAGCTACCGAGAGTATTCGATATGCCAGACACAGTAACAACAAAGTCTCCAATGGAGACGTTACTGGGCCCGCTCGAGCAAATCGACGATCAACGGGAGGGCCTTTACTTTACTTTACTAAAAGATCAATAAAATAGATTTGAAGTAACTTACCTCAATATAGTATGTCATATATAATAAATATATTCAGTTGCGGGCTGGAACGATAGCACAGCGGGTAGGACATTTGCCTTGCATGCGGCCGATACAGCCGACCCGAGTTCGATTCCTTTGCCCCTCTCGGAGAGCCTGGCAAGCTACTGAGAGTATCTCTCCCACACGGGAAAGTCTGGCAATCTACCCGTGACCTATTCGTTATGCCAATCAACAAGTGACAACAAGTCTCACAATGGAGATGTTACTGGGCCCACTCGAGCAAATCGATGAACGACGGGAGGACAGTGCAGTGCATATTCAGTTGCAGAAAATTGAAAGAAAGCCTTTCTTCTAAGATTAAGTGAAAGACAAGGATGCCAACTCTTGACCACTATTATTCAACATAGTGTTGGAACATAGTCCAAGCCACAAAAATTTGGCAAATCTTATAAGGGGATTCAAATCAGAAAAGAAATCAAACTATCAATTTTTGTAGAAGACGTGATATTACACATAGAAAATGCTAAAAACAACTCTTCAAAAAAACTTCTAGAATCAATAAACTTATACTGTAAAATGACAGACTACAAAATCAGTCCACTAAAATCTGTTACATTTTTTATATTTAAACAGTGATATAAAAGAGAAAGAAAAATTTAATTTCCATTTCCAGTTGTATTCAACAAAATTAAGTACCTAGCAGTCAACTTAACAAAGGGGGGTAAAAGACTTATTAACTGAAAACTATAAATCACTATTAAAAGAAATAGAAGATACAGGAAATGGAAAATTATCCAGGGTCATGGACTGAAAGAATTAATGTTGTTAAAATGACACAAAGCAATATATAGATTCAATACAGTACAATCCCTACAAAAATTTTTTTCATAGTATTTTTCAAGGACATCAGACAAATACTGCTAAAATCTACATGGAACCATGAAATTCCCCAAATAGTCAAAAACGGTGTTAAGAACAAAGAAAATGGGAGGCATTGCATGCCCTGTCTCTGAACTATACTATAAAGTCATAGTAATAAAAACAGTATAATACTAAAATAAAAGCAGCCCTGGGGGCTTAGATAAATAGTATAACAGTAAGGCAACTTGCTTTGAACACAGACAAACCCGAATCCCTGGTATGCCATATGGGCTGCAAGCCCTTCAAAAGTGCTCCCTGAGTGCAGAGCCAGGACTAAGTTCTGAGCAATTCTGGGTGTGGCCTAAAAACAAAAACAATATATATTTTAAATAAATTAAATAGAAGCAGACTCTAACACCAATGAAATAAAATTGTGAGTTCAG
This sequence comes from Sorex fumeus, assembly GCF_029834395.1. Classification (NCBI taxonomy): domain Eukaryota; kingdom Metazoa; phylum Chordata; class Mammalia; order Eulipotyphla; family Soricidae; genus Sorex; species Sorex fumeus. Next base: position 15,536,319 of record NW_026606108.1, on the reverse strand, counting down.
AATTAAATCCTCAGCTATATGGACTATAAAGACCTTAAAGGTCTTTTTGATCATTCATCTGACTCCATTGGAAAAGAAAGTAAAAACAGAAATAAACAAATGTGACCACATCGAAATTAAAAACCTTGCACTACAAAATAATTTATCAACTAAAGATACCCTATTGAATGGGAGAAAATATTTGCACAGCACATATTTGGCACAGGACTAATATTCAAGATATATATATAATCATTCACAAAACTCAACAACAAAAACCACACAATCCACAAAAAAGCAGTGAGAAAAACTGAAGACACTTCTCAAAGAAGATATACAGACGACTGACTGACACCTGAAAAAGTTTTTATCATCACTGATAGAGAAATGCAAAACAAAATTGAAGTGAGACATCACTTCATACCAGAGAAAATGACCTATTGAAAAAACAAAAAACCAGAAACAACCAGTGCTATCATGGGTGCACTGAATTAAAGAGCCCTTATTCTCTGTTGATGGAGATGTAATCTGGCTTAACCTTTATGGAAAACAGTACAAAGAATTTTCAAACATTTAAAGATAGAATACCATATCATCTAATAATTCCAATTGTTGGCATCTACCCCAAGAAAATAAAATCACTAATTTAAAAAGATACATGTACACTTACATTCACTGCAGAGAATTCCCAAGATTTGGAGCAAACCAAATGTCAAATAGCAGATTTGTGGATAAAGAATTTGTGGGGTAATTCAAAAGAACAAAAGCAACCGATGCTGGCGTGGATGTGGCGAGAAAGGGACACTCCTTCACTGTTGGTGGGAATGTCCACTGGTTCAGCCCTTCTGGAAAACAGTATGAACGATTCTCAAAAAATTAGAAATTGAGCTCCCATTTGACCCAGCAATACCACTCCTGGGAATATATCCCAGAGAGGCAAAAATATATAGTCGAAGTGACATCTGCACTTGTTTGTTCATTGCAGCCCTCTTTACAATAGTCAGAAACTGGAAGAAACCTGAGTGCCCAAGAACAGATGACTGGTTAAAGAAACTTTGGTACATCTACACAATGGAGTACTATGTAGCTGTTAGAAAAGATGAAGTCATGAAATTTACATACAAGTGGTACAATATGGAAAGTATCATGCTAAGCGAAATGAGTCAGAAAGAGAGGGATAGACATAGAAAGATTGCATTCATCTGGGGGATATAAAGTAACAAAGTAAGAGATTAATACCCAAGAATAGCTGAGATCAGCACCAGGAGGATTACTCCATAACTTAGAGGCCAGTCGGGTATCCTAGAGGAAAGGGCAGTTCAGAGAGAGAAGGGAGCACCAAATAAAGGATGTTTGGAGGATCCTCCCAGGAGGGGAGATGCATGTCGAAAGTAGACTATGGACTGAACATGTTTGCCACTCAATGCCTCTTTTGCAGACCACAACACCCAAAAGGAGAGAGAGAACACAGGGGATTTCCCTGCCACAGAGACAGGGGGGATGGGGGGATGGGGGTGGGAGGGATATTATCCATGGTGGTGGAAAATGGGCACTGGTGGAGGGATGGGTATCTGATCATTGTATAATTGAAACCAAAGCACAAAAAATTGTAAATCTACAACTTTAAAAAAAAATAAAATATAATAAAGGAAAAAAAAAAGAATTTGTGGGGTATATGTAGATACAATGTATATACAATGAATGTACACACACATACACATATATATCACTCATATATGTATATATATGTGAATACTACTCCATTTTGCATTTTTCTATGACTTGAGTGGGTCTAGAGGGAGTGCTAAGGGAGTCAGAAGGAGAAAAACAAACACCAGATGATCTCACGCATATGTAAATTATAAAGTAACCAATCAAGGAAATAGAAAATGACCAAAGAAACCAAACTCTGAGATCCTGATAGCAGAACTGAGTTAGCACATGGTAGATGAGGAAGATAGTGGCAGGGAGAGGCGATGGGAGGGAGCCTAGAGACAGTGACAGGAATCTGGCCTTCACCAGTGGGGTGTGGTGTGGTAACATTGCATGCCTAAAGCATAGCGAGTAATATTTTTGTAAACCATGTTACCTCATTTTTTTAAAAAAAAATCTCCTTCTGAAATTAAAAAATAAAATACAAAATAAGGAGAAACATGCATTTCCGAGTTTCTAGTAGCTGTTCAGCTAAAAGGAATCCCTATCATTTCTGATTACCTCTTTATGTCGCCTACTTATTTTTGGAGGGTTTGTTTGCATATTTCCACTTCAGTCGTCTGTTCTTGAAGGTTTTCATTTTCATCTTTGACTTTAGCACACTTTCTATTCATGGTTTCAGATTCATGGTACAAGTCTGACAGACACGACTTTGACCCCCTGCATTAACCCACAAAGATAGTCATTAGAAAATACACATAAGTAGAAACTTCCAGACTCAGAATTCATAACACATGTAGGTTCCAAAAAACTGTATCATGTGCTACATGCTGTTGGGATCTGCTTTTGTACTTAGTATGTTGTATTGTTGTTTACATGCAGTGAAAAACAGCTTTGCATGTAAAAAGGAAGAAAGAAAAAAAGAGTTACCTTTGATTTTAGACTGAAAACCATTAAACCTGGTCTTTGGTTTTCACATGCATTCGAGAATCTTCTTTGCTTGGAATTTAGGAAACTTGTTCTTAATAAGGCTTCAGGAGAAAAGAGAACTTCTTCCATCTTTTAACATCAGAAGCAGTATTTTGGATAGGGACCATGCAGTGTTGGGAATTGAACCTGGGTCCCCTTCATGCAAAACACACACTCCAGCACCTTGAGCTATCTCTCTAGTTTTAAAAAGATAAGGAAGTTAATTTTGTCCTCCTCTTGGCCCGTGTTTTGACACAGAGTGGCAGACATGTGGGAGAGAATGAATTATTGGAAAATTGTGGTGAGTGGTTAAAGAGGATGGAAAAGTACAGAAAAGTACATAACAAATTTCTCCTATTTCACTAATTTTATTAGAAGCATCCTAAACTAAATCTTCCTCCAAATTCATGTGAGTTTGGTCTTCAAGTTAAGTGAAGTGGTTATTGAAAATGTTGTGTATGGAATAGTTCTAATTTTTTCATTTTTGCTAGCATGGAAGTTTAATTTTCTAATGCCTGAGTTGGAATTAATAGCCCCAAAATGCTTACCCCTCCTTTTGTTTTTCTTCCAACTAATTGTGAAATAATGCAGAGACGTTGTGTACTCTGTACACTAGGCAGGGTTTGCAGTCTCTCAACACAGTGCAAATACAGTGTGTTGACTGAAATGTATTTAGAATCTTACATGGTTTGTCAAACACATTAGACTTTCTTCAGAGTCACAGCGCGTCCAGTTTCATTTTTTTCCATAAAAAAACTGTCTCCATACATTTTCACAGTTGGGATGTTTATATAAGTTGAAGTTGACAAATCTAGCTTGCCCTTACCTACTTGCATTCAGTTTAAAATCACCTTATAGGATCAGAGCCATAGCACAAGGGCTGAGTGCAAGCTTTGCAAGCCGAGGTATGGGCAACACGTGGTCCCTATAGTACTGTCAGAAGTAACTCCTGAGCTCAGAGCTAAGCTATTCCCTGAGCGCTGCCATGTTTGACCAGATCCCAAACATAGATAAATTTAAAAAACTCCTTTTAAATTAAGAAAATGTTCCAAAAACAAAGATTCATCTAAAGCATAGAAACTGTAAGTGATAATTGTATGAAAGCTTATCTTCGATTTCCTGGCCATTGGGAATGGTAGCATTCATCATTTCATAGAAGTTTCTGTTTGTTTTTTGTTTCTAGCCCGGCAAGCTACCGAGAGTATTCGATATGCCAAACACAGTAACAACAAAGTCTCCAATGGAGACGTTACTGGGCCCGCTCGAGCAAATCGACGATCAACGGGAGGGCCTTTTACCTTACCTTATTTTTTGTTCATTTTAGGGTTTGGGGTCAAACCCCAGCAAGCTCAGGGAGGACCATAAATGGATGCTGGGGATTGAACCGGGGCCAGTCACATGCAAGGCAAAGCCCTACCTGCTGTACTGTCACTCTGGTTTCAGATTATAAAAGTCTTTGGGCACAATCTGCCACCACATAGCTCTTTCTCAACGGAGTTTGATTCAATGTATGGGTTTCTCACCCAAGTGGAAAATTCCTGCCCTTGACTTGTAAGTAGGTAGTTTTTGGTCTTTGAGTTTTTGGCCTCCTAAGCATTGCTCAGAATACTCTGAGGGCCATTTGCTGTGATCCTCAGCCAACTAGACCACATGATCCAATGCCCTGACCCAGTGATGTTGTGCTGCATGGACCCAGAAGCGTGAGGCCACCAGGGCTTTGGGGGCCATATTGGGCAGTCCTTGAAGGCTACTGCTAGCTCTGTGTTTAGGGAAACACTCCTTGTGTTGCTCAGGGTATCATGTGGTTCTAGAGCTCAAACACAAACCATATACTCAGTCCATTGAGCTATCTCTGTAGTCCCTAGGGAGGGCTTTAAAGACAGAAGCTGAGGGCTAAAGAGATAGTACATGCCTAGGGCACTTGCTTTATATATTGCTAACCTGGGTTTAATTCCCAGCACCCCTGAGCCCTGCCAGTTGTTAAAACTCCGAACATAGTCAGTTGTGGCCAAAAGAACCCAAAAATAAAATAAAATAAAGATGGATTCTGAGATAAAACCATTCTTAGACACTCTGAATTAAAACTTTTTTCTTTTGTGCCAGTGAAAGGACTTGTCAACATTTAGGGCATGAGTGGGCTAAAACATGGAGGATTTCTCAAAGTTCTGGACCTGGCAGGCTCTGCACAAGAGAGCGTCTTGACAGTGTCTGTCTCCTGTCAGCTTCAAGCGGCTAAGTGAACACCCTAGTCACCCCTGGAATCCAGAGTCAAGGCCTTACTTCACTAATGCAGTGACTTCACTATGTTTGTTGAACAGACTGTCACACTGCAATCACCACCAAGCCTATTAATTATTTCTTGGAGGAAGGGTGGTGGCATTTGAGGTCTTTCTTTAGGATTTTAGCCAAAAGCTTCAAACTCAGACTCCTTCAGGGGGCAGAAAGGCTATGTAATTGAGCAAGGCAGGCAGATGGAGACTTGGAAAACTAGAGAACTCTGGCCCCATATAAAGGCTCTGACTTGGTTGAAAGTTACCAGCCTCTCTGCAACCTCTAGTTGATGTCACAGGGGAATGCAGTTTCATGCTGCCAGGTCTTTGGATTTGTCAAGATAAGCCAGTAATTGCTTGAAGTCTCATTACTTTAAACTATTGGTGACAAATCCATAAAATAGTTTTAGCACTGTGTGTTCAGAAACATCTCACCACCTTCAATTCTTTACTCAAATTTCACCTTTGCTGTAAGCATTTTTCTCTGAGCAGTCTGTTTTAAAATGGCAACCCTGTCTCATCCTGGAATTGTATTATTCTATTTTTAAAAGTTTTTGCTTTGTCATTTTCAATAGCATTTCTCACTCTCCTATACTAAGGCTGAGAACTTTCATGAGATTGCTTCTCTTGAGATCTAACACTGAGATGGTGTTTAGCTCCCAGGTACTCCAGAATGTCAATGAAGAACAGAGGTCTAATTCTGAAATAGAAGGAGGGTGGCAAATAAGGTATAATATTTAAAGCACAAAGCTTGTTTGACAGTGGGAATGAATTTCCTCTTAACATTTACGCTGTGGACACCATATTCACCTTACCCTAGTCACTGCCGTGTATGCGGATGCAGTTCCTATCCTGATCTCTGAAAAGATTCTGATGGCTGAATCAGTGAAAGGGAAAGGGATTAGAGTGTTTAAGGATTTATTACTCTTACCTGAAATGGATATATCTTTAAAAACATCTTCAGGGAAGAAATACAAAAGGTACATGAAAGAAATGCATCACTAATTATCAGGGAAATGAAAGTCAATACAACTATGAGATATCATCTCACACCAGAGAGACTGGCAAACATCAAAAAGAACAACTACCAGTGTTGGTGTGGATGCAGGGGAAGAGACTCATTTACTGATGGTGGGCAAAAGAGATAGGTAACATATATAAGACTTGCTGGAGCTATAGCACAGTGGGTAGGGTGTTTGCCTTGACGTGGCTGACCCAGGTTCAATTCTGCCATTCCTCTTGGAGAACCCAGCAAGCTACGGAGAGTATCCCACCCACACGGCAGAGCCTGGCAAGCTCCCCATGGCTTATTTAATATGCCAAAAACAGTAACAACACGTCTTACAATGGAGATGGTACTGGTGTCCGCTCGAGCAAATTGATGAACAACAGGAGGGCAGTGCTACAGTGCTACATATATAGGACATATATGATGAATCTGTATTAATTTATTAGCAGAGTAGATGATTTTGACCAAAAATGAGGCAGAAAACTTCAATTAGAATGTAACCTACTGGTAACTGAAATTTTTAAGTTTTTCTTTATTCACTTTTATATAGAAAAACATAAGTCATAGTGAGCTCATATAGAAATTCCTCATCACTGAGGAAAAGAAATGATTTGACGTCTAGTAATAAGATAAGATTGAAAATATTGGTCCTTCATGCCCTACCGAGGCTACAATTTGCTCCCCACGAGCAGCTCTCTGGCACGGCCATGGCTCCAGAGGCACAGGGACTTAAACCAGAGCCTGGCAGCTTGCAGCAGAAAAGTGAACGCACCATGTGTTAAACTATGGCGCCATGCCTCCCCGGGAGGGAAAGGGTGTCTCTCCCTTCTGCCTTACCGCCCCCCCCCCCCCCCCACACACACACCAGCAGCAAGGTGGCCGCCGCCTAAGAGCTTATTGTAAAGCCAGGTATGAGCTGGCAGTGATGGGGGCAACTGCAGCCTCATGGGAAGGGGGGCAGTACTGGCTCATCCTTCACGCCCTACGGAGGCCACAAGCTGCCCCCCATGAGCTGCTCTCCAGCACGGCCATGTCTCCAGAGGCACAGAAACCAATCTCGTAATTATCTGGCTCTTGGCAGAAATCCCTCCAGACTTAATCAGTAAAATATCAGAAATCCAAAATCGCGCGACGACTATCGTGGCATCATATGGTTCTCATAACCAGCTATAGAAAACAAATTATTTCACAATGCCTTTTCAGCAGTTCTGATTGTCGGGTAGAAATTCTAAACAATAATGGTGTATCTTTTGTTGAAATAATGAATGTAATCAAAGTAGAGAAAGAGTCAAGTAGAAATCATCTGCCTCACAGGCATTGGGAGGGGTGGGAAGGGGGTATATTGGGGTTCTTGGTGGTGAAAAATAAGTACTGGTGAAGGGAAAGGTGTTTGATCATTGTATGACTGAGACTTAAACCTGAAAGCTTTGTAACTTTTCCCACAGTGATTCAATAAATAAATATAACAAAAAATTAAAAAAATAAAATAAAATAAAAAAGAGTGAAAATATCTATTGGAAGCCAAAATTTGGAAAAAACCCGAGTGCCCGAGATCAGATGGCTGGTTAAAGAAACTTTGGTACATTTACACAGTGGAGTACTATGCAGCTGTTAGAAAAAATGAAGTCATGAAATTTACATACAAGTGGAACTACATGGAAAGTATCATGCTAAGTGAAATGAGTCAGAAAGAGAGGGACAGACATAAAAAGATTGCATTCATCTGGGGAATATAAAGTAACAAATTGGGAGACTAACACCCAAGAATAGCTAAGATAAGTACAGGAGATTCACTCTATGGCTTGGAGGCCAGCCGCACATGCTGGGGGAAAAGGCAGCTCTGATAGAGAAGGGAGCACCAAATAGAAGGTTTTGGGAGCATCCTCCCAGGATGAGAGATGCATGCTGAAAGTAGACTATGGACCAAACATGATTGCCACTCAATGTCTCTTTTGCAAACCGCAGCATCCAAAAGGAGAGAGAGAACAAAAGGGAATGCCCTGCCACAGGGGTGAGGTGGGATAGAGCGGGGGAGGGAGGGATTCCGGGAGCATTGGAGGTGAAAATTGGGCACTGGTGGAGGGATGGGTACTCAATCACTGTATAACTGAAACCTAAGCACAAAAATCTGTAAGTCTACAACTGTACCTCATGGTATTTCACTAATAAAAAATAATAATAATAAAAAGAAAATATCTATTGGAGACCTCCAAAATATGAAATAAACTGAAAAAATTAAAGGCCGAGGAAAAGTTATTATGACCCATTTTCAAGTAGAGGTCAAAGTAAAACTTTAAATCAAAATTAAATTATAAAAATAAATATAAATATGTAAATGATATAAATAAATATAAATATATAAATTATATGAATAAATATACATTTAAAATATGTATTTATTGGTTTGGGGCCATACCCAGTAGTGCTCAAAGCTTACTCCTGTTCTGAGCTCAGGAATTACTCATGGCATGCTCAAAGGACCATACTGTGTATTGAAACAGGGTCAGACACGTGGAACACAGTACCCTACTCACTTTACTATTGCTCCAGTCCCTAAAAATTAATAATCTTAAGATAATTTTCAGATATTAGAAGGACCAGCCATTTTTTAATACATATTTTTACAAGCTGAGAGGGATGTTGTTAAAGGCACCAAAGTGACTATGAGTCATATAGTATATCTATAGTGGCAAATATTATGGATTTTTAAATAGGAAAGTTTCAGGTTGTTAACTAGGAAATGTTCTGAGACATAATAGCTATCCAGCAACAAAAGAGGTAATGAGACAGATCAGAATGCAAGTTGTTAAAGGAATTGTTGGAGAACTAGTTTTGCAGGTAGAGCTGCAGTGGGAGGAACCTATCAAATAAAACTTCTAAAGGGCCCACAATAGTCCCTGTGGGAAAATCAGCTTCAAGCATCTGCCATGTCAGATAGTGTCAAGCCCTTTAGAATGATGCTAGTCAGGAAAGAACTTTCTGTACTCCTTTCCCTGCTCCCATTAACCCCAGGAGCTACGTTAAGAGAAAAAGGCCCGCCACTCCTTTTCCCTGAAGTTTGTCCTTATTTTGAGAGGAAGGAAAAAAAATATTTAATACTAGATCAAAGACTTGCATATCAGTGCAAAAGGACATTCTTACTAGCGGATGGAGATTGTTTTGTAAGGGTGACTTAGATTAGTCTATTTCCTGAGAGTGACCAGAAAAATCATGGACTATCTGGATTTCATTCAGAAAAGGGGAGGTTAAACATGTTTTCAAAGACAGTGAGAGGCAGAGCTTTAGATCCTAGCTCATAAATGTGCTTGATCAGCGTACCAGTTATACTGAAGGCAGACTCTGCTGTCATCTTATGGCCAACTCTCATAATTGTTAGACTTAGATCTAGAAAACTTGGTGGAATTCACATTTAATACAGGTGAGAGACTATCAGATGCATTATAGGCTCTGTACTAACTACAGGTAAAGGAAATTTTTTAGTCTGTTATAGAGTGGTTTAAACAACAAGATGTTTTGGTTGCGGTGTATCAGTCTGGCATTGTGTCTACATAGGATGTTCTTCCTGTATGGAAGATTCATTCTTTCTTTCTTTCTTTCTTTCTTTCTTTCTTTCTTTCTTTCCTTTCCTTTCCTTTCCTTTCCTTCCTTCCTTCCTTTCTTTCCTTTCTTCCTTCTCCTCCTCCTTCTTCTTCTCTTTCTAATTGAATCATGTGAGATACACACAGTTACAAAGTTGTTCATGATTGGGTTTCAGTCATACTGATTGGTATTCCATCACCAGTGTACATTTTGTGGAAGATTTCTTAATCCAGACATGACTATGGATGCATATCAGGAAGAGAAGATGGAAGGAAACTCTCTTAGGTCTCTTTTAAAATTTGGATACTAATTCCATCATGGGGGATTTACACGATCTAACGACTTCCCAAAGACCTCATCTTCAGATGCCATCATGTTGAATATTAATGTCAAAATATGATTTGGTGGGTATAACAAATATTCAGTCTATAATGAGATGTGAAGAATCTCAGAGCAAAGTTCTTAGAGTGAGAACTAGAGCCAACCAGTTTTAAAGAGATTGGTGGTGGTAGAGTCTGCCCCTTCTTGAGGATTTCACCCTTGCTCACCAATTATAAGATTAAATTGTCCCTTGCAAAATAGACTTCACCAACTTTAATCTTTTAATCCAGGTGTTAATATGAGCAATAAGCAGGTAGGGCGTTTGCCTTGCATGTGGCCGACATGGCCAACCCGAGTTTGATTCCTCTGCCTCTCTCAGAGAGCCCGGCAAGCTACCGAGAGTATCTAGCCTGCACGGCAAAGCCTGGCAAGCTACCTGTGATGTATTCAATATGCCAAACACAGAAACAAGTATCACAATGTTACTAGGCCCGCTCGAGCAAATCGATTAACAACGGGACAGTTAATATGAGATACTGAAGTTCATTTTAAAAGTGAGATAACTAGTGCTGAAGAAGGTCAAGAGATTAAAGAAATGTGATCTTCTAAGACAGGTAGATCTATCATTAGTGTATCTCAGTTTTCTTTTCTCTAAAACTAATTTTAGATATTAAGATTGATTTAAGGATTCTTGGATTAAATGAGATTATCTATGTGGCTAGAGCATTTTATACAATGTTGAATCACAGCCAGAATTCAATAAATGAGTTTTTATAACTAAATGCTTGAAGACTCAACATCTACCATGAAATAAATCATTCCTATAATTAGATTATTTCTCTCTTTTATCATTATTATGCAAGAACAAATTTATCAACATTCTAACAGAAAAGACATGTTGGAACACATGTATTTATTTTGGTGTAATATTATTGTCTAACATGAATGATATTAGGACTTAGTGACAAAAGCATATAGAATAGACATTTCTAGAATATTACCTCTTTTATTTCCAGACTAAAGTATATTTGAAGGGTTTCTATAACAAAAACTCTATAAGTTGATAATGAAAGCTGCTAAAAAGTGAGGTATTTTCCCCATTTTTTTTATCTAAAGGGAAAAGGCCAGTGTATTTAAGGGTAATGGAGGCACAGTCTAATGTTTCTGAAGTTGTAACTCAGAAAGCAGTTTTGTGATTCTCTTTGATATTATGCCATCTTGTAAAACCTGACAAACCAAACAGACCCAATTTCCCAGAGTTCTCAAGGGAAAGAAGCTTAAGAAAAAAAAATGTCTACTTTTCAGGAGTTTCAACACAACATTGCTCAGTTGTGACAGATCTAAATAAAACATGTATCATTAATCCATTTTCAAGGTTTTTTCCACTCTGGAGAAGCCCGGGTTCTCCTCTTGAACATGCATTACTCTCTGCCTCTCTGCTTAAATTTCTCTAAGTATATTTCTTTTAATAAAAACAATTTTGCTTCACTAAAAACAAATTCATATGCCATAACCTGATAAGAATGGATGATCAAATTCCAGCTTCCCTTCTGCTCCCAAAGGTTGTATTCTTGATAATGGTTATATAAATTATGGCATAGGTAGGTACTTGAAGATTGTTTGATATTACACTGCTTCTATATTATATCTATATTTAAATTCCCGGTTTTCAATATGCCATCACTTTGTATGCCTGAACTGATTTGGGTATAATCATCTCTCTTTGGGTCAGGCTCTGGGAATCAGAAAGAAAGATACACAAATTCAGAATGTTGCCTCTAACTACCCAACTCTGTCTTTATTGTTCTATTTATTGTTTGTGTACATTGTCTTATAAAAACTCTCAGAACCCAATGCTTAAGTATAGGTGTGCTTAATTATTCCTCAAAGTTGGCTTTAAATAATTTTCTTCAATCAGATCAATTAAAAATTAATCACCAATATTAACTCCTCCCCATAGAGAGAAAAGCCCTTCAATGGCTCTCATTTGCATACTGAAATTCTCCTCTCTAAAGAGTATACATTTACAAACTTTTGTTTTGTGGAGGGGAGAGAGGACGCCCAAGCAATGCTCAAGTAACCCGTACGGGGCCTGCTGGCCCGTGATCCAGTACTAGAGCAGAAGGATGTGGTGCTACTTGGGCCTTATGGTTCAGGGACCACCAGTGCCACCTTAGGGGTGTTCAGTATCCTTCAGGGCCACACCTGATCTACTCCAGAGACTTTGTGGTACTGGAGATGGAGCCTTCCATGGACATACCCTCAGTCTGTGTTGGCTCCTGGGCGTGTAAAGAACACTTAGAGCTCTCTGCTACCCAGGCCAAGCTTTAGCAAAGGTCTAAAGCTCTTTTATGTCATAAACCCATTTGATGGTCTGGAGATAATTGTGACTTCATCTCAGAATCCTGTTGTTAAATAAAGCAAATTGGAGTACACAATAAACTAAGGGAAATTGTAATAAAAATTTTACAGTATGTGTGGTTAGTAATTTATGTACTTTATTAACTCATTAAAGCACAAGAGCCCTCTCCTACCATCATTTCAGAGTAATGATGGGCATAGATGGCAGTTCAAGAGCGCTACCACCACTGTACTATAAAATAACCCGTGATATTATGAATGACAAAGTCACATAGGACCACCAAGTTTATTGCAATTCTGTTGTCTACCTTTGAAATGGAGGAAAATGACAAATGTCTGCTAGTGGCTAGTGACAACAGAGGCGCAATATTTCCCTTTCCCATCCTCACCATGGAATTCATCCCCTCTCCACATACAGCAACCCTGTCTGACTCCTTTGCTGTCACGACTCCAGATCCAGAACTTTCACCTATCCGAGCTCCCCAGCAAGCCCCAAGGCACACTTATTTTAGTGTCTCTGTCACCAGTCCTAAACCTGCAGAGACAGCAGGTTCCTTAACTGTGGTTGGGCATGTAAGTCAGACAGATGCCTGACTCCAAAGTCCATGGCTCCCCTCCGGACACTCAAAGGCAACAGTTTGTTAAAAAATAGAAGCAGGCCCTCGCTAAATAAAGATTAGCCCAGAGCTGGCCAGGCTGCAACCTCTGTTTAACCAACCAGAATGAAGTGCCAGTTCTCTCCCTCCCCCACATCTCCATAGTTTCGCGTATGCAGAAATTCCTTCCCCTTTCTTCTCTATTAATCAAAAGAGAGCTAGTTCAGAGGTTGACGTTTCCTGCTGCCTGAGCTGGCGTCTCCCTGTGCTCCCAGAACACTCGGTTCAAATCCCTTTTTAAAAGAAGAAACACACCCAGGTCACATTTCATTCTGGATTGTGTTTACTGGCATACATGTTTTACCTTCTCTAAACAATTCTGAGCTGCTGGGGGACAGGACGTCACTACATGCTCCTGGTCTCCGGTGCCCACAGGGCATCAACCTTGCTGAGCGGCCAGTTCCAGGCCTCACTCTGCCTCATGTTCTTGTCTCTCTCACTGCTGACTACGAGGAGTGAGGCCCTCTGTTATGATTTTTTCCATAAAGTCATTCACAGGCAACCACACAACTCCCAGCCTGAAAAGTAATGGATATAACCTAAAGTCTTCCCTCAGGAATGAGCATTCATACATGCAGATGGTTCCTCAAGTTCCTTCAAAAACTCAAGCAAGTGTATCATATGAAAGTACACACTTACCAGTTAGTAGTCAGGTAAGAGAGACACAAGGAGACATATTGGCGAATCTGTTTCTTAGTTGCCTGAAGACAAGATTATTTCTGCCTTCTTTCTTTTATGCAGTAGAATGCCCATGGAACTTTCTGTTAATATGATCCTTTTGCAGTACTCAAGACCCCACTGAATACCCATATCTGAATTTTTTATCTATGGATTTCTTGATGTTCCATTTGAAGACATGAGAAGCAATAAACCTTAGTTTGTATTCTGGCTTTTAAAATTTCTTTGTGGTGGTATGACCTGGAACTAATGAAGTGTTCTCTGATTTTGTCCTCTATACAATATAAATGGCAATAACATCTACTCCCACAGTTGTTTGATGGTTAAATGAGTTCCTACGTGTATGGCATTTAGAACAGTGCCTGACACATGATACGTGTGCCATGAGTGTGACAGATGATAATAAAAACAAAATACACTGAGATCAACACTAGAGACTTAAAGCTGAACAAAACATAGATATCCCTTTAGCTCATAATCTAAAAAAAAAAATTTCAAATAAGAATGGAAATTCTGTGGGCCTTTTTTCCCTAATAGTCTTTTTGTTCATTGATAGGTTGGAGACCCAGACAGAGGAACAAAGATAGTAAAAGTGAAGAAATAGAAGTTTATTGGGGTGCGCTGCTAGACAGACCTTAGACTGGCCTCTGGAAAGGCAAGGGTAGAGCCACCCCTTGGGAGGGACTAAGAGAGATTTTAAATTATCCTGAGTGGGAAAGGGGAACAGAGACAGGTATCTGTAGGGGCTCAATGTGAGGAAGCCTGAAGAGAAGCTTGGTGACTTCCTGTTGTCAGACAGGCCATAAATCCTTTCTTCTGCACTGGGGGCAGGGTGATCTTTGATTCTGGGAATGTCACTATTTCATCTGCCATTTGGTCCCAAGCAAGCCTTATACTCATTATACTGAATAAAAAGCTGCTTCAGCCATGTGTGCTTTACTTTTAAAATAAAGGATTAATGAAATAATACAAAAGACTTTTTTTTGTTTGTTTTTGTTTTGCCAAACCCACCGATGCTCAGGGGTAACTCCTGACTCTGCACTCAGGAATTACTCCTGGTGATGTTTGGTGGACCATATCAGATGCCAGGGATTGAACCCTGGTCAGCTGTGTGCAAGGTGAGCACCCTACTCACTGTACTATCACTCTGGCCCCTATGAAAATACTACTTTATTTTATATTATTTTCATAAAGCTGGCTCGGTGGGACCGCTGACTCTTTATTGGGCTGGAGCGATAGCACAGCTGGTAGAGCGTTTGCCTTACAAGCGGCCAACATGGCCGACCCGAGTTCGATTCCTCCGCTCCTCTCGGAGAGCCCGGCAAGCTACCGAGAGTATTCGATATGCCAGACACAGTAACAACAAAGTCTCCAATGGAGACGTTACTGGGCCCGCTCGAGCAAATCGACGATCAACGGGAGGGCCTTTACCTTTACCTTTACCTATTTTCATAATATGTTATCTCAGTCAAAGTTAAGGAAACAAATGTGATCATGTGGCAGTCCCCCAATAAATTTTGAAAAATATTTTTAAAATGTTGGTTTTTCGGTGGTAGTGGTTGTGGTGGTGGTATTTGGGCCACACCTGGCAATGCTCAGGATTTACTTCTGGCTCTGTGCTTAGTAAGGAATCACTTCTGAAGGTGGTGCTGGGGACCAAATTGGAGTCAGTTGCATTTGGGAGAAAGTGGCTTTACTTCTGTACTATCTTTCTAGCCCTAAAAACAGGTTCTGATATCAAGTCAACTGGATTTGAATTTGGTAGTTAAATGGAGAATAGCAATACTTTGATTGAAACAGAAACCCAAATAATCATGTCTGGTAAGGCAGAGAGAAGTGTGGTCAGTACAAATAACTTCAGAATGGAGATAAGTTGTTAGGGAATAATTAAAAGAGTTTTCCAGGGTCCCCAAAGATCTTCACACAAAAAATAAACAAATACATTAAGTAAATACATAAAGGTCAGACATACTCCCAAGTTGACCCAGGACAAAAGGCATCTTCTACTAAGGAGCAAATCCTACTGCAATTTCTCTGATCCAGCTGACAGGAGAGAAGGTCTCTGACATTCCCGGGGTCAGAGGGGACAGCCGGTGGCTGCTGGCCTTGGCTCCTGCTGTTGCCTTGCAGCTGTGCTCCCTGTCGGGTCTTATCAAAGACATGTGGGTCTGCATTTGAATCCTTCCTTGCTGCTGCTGCTGCTGCTGCTGCTGCTGTGTTCTGGTGCTATAGGAATTAGGGAACAGTTCATCCTCATAGGGTCAGTTGTGAAGCAGCAGAAAAGTGTTCCTAGTTTACCTAAGAGTAGATAAAGGGGAATAGATAGAGGGAGAGGGGAACACGAGTGAGTTGGACTCTGCTCCCTTTTGCAGTCTGAATGTTTGTAGACCTCCTCTGGGAAGTCTTTGAAGACTGCAATGACTTTTCTGGAAAAATTACTTGGGGACTAAATCATCAACACCAGAAAACTCATACGAGCAGAGACTTATATGAGAGAACTTCCTTCTATTAAATAGAAGAGATCATTCATGTTTACTTCCTGTTCCAGAACAGGTTGGTATACTTTGCTGCAGACAAGTCTTCATAATCCTTTACTGAGCTCAAGATGGTCCTTGGTATAGATCGAACATATGGCCATTTAATACCTCTACTGCAAACCACATTACCAAAAGGAGAGAGAGAACAAAAGGGAATTCCCTGCCACAGAGGCAGGGGTGGGGTGGAGGGGACTGGGCGGAGTGGGGGGAAGGATGTTGGGACCATTGGTGGTGGAAAATGGGCACTGGTGGAGGGATGGGTACTTGACCACTGTATGACTGAAATGCAAGCACGAAAGAGTCTAAGTCTGTAACTGTACCCCACGGTGATCCACTAATCACTATATCACTGTCATCGTATGGTTCATTGATTTCCTCGAGCAGGCACCAGTAACGTCTCCTTCATCACATCCCTGAGATTTTAGAAAGTGCCACATTCAAGGCACTTTCAGGTTCAGGGGAATGAGATCCATCATTATTACCAGTTTTTGGCATATTGAATATGCCACAGGGAGTTTGCCAGACTCTGCCATGCGGGCAGGATACTTTCGGTAGCCTACTGGGTTCTCCAGAGTAAGAACTAGATAATAAGATGTCACGCAGCTGCAAATGCGGCTGCACACTTATGGGAGCTGGGTTTTATAGTTTCTGGGTCTTGGCCCTTGATGGGATTACACGGCGCCAGGGGCAGTTGGTGGGCGTAACGCCTACCTACTGGAAGATGGGGAATCTGGGTGGAGGAGGCCCAGTCCAGATCCGAGAAGGCTTGGAGATCTCAGCCCTGGGTCCCACATGCCTGGGTTCCTCTGCCGGTTCCTTCATGCGCGAGGCTCATCCGAATGTGTGGGGAGTGGTCTCAGCATGGCTGTGGTTGGTTTCAGAGGTCTTCAGCTACCGGGGCTCTGCTCGGGGCGGGGAGGGAAACTCAACCCATCCCCCTCCAAGGGGTCCTAGTGAGGACAGCCAGGAGCAGGGGCAGGAGACTCACTAATAAAAAATTTTTTAAAAAAAGATGGTCCTTGGTAGTTCTAGCATGTATCATTCTCGGACCCCTTGGTGATCTCTACAGGAAAAATTACTGTCACTATTTTGTCTTGCTATGTTGAAATTTTGCTTTTCTTATCTGGAAACTATTTTTTTTGTTTATTGTCATCAAAAATCATGACTCAGTGCCAGGAGAAGTTTATTTCTTGGTACAGAGGTAGCCAGTCATTAGAAGTTTAATGAACAATTTAAAGAAATTAGGTTTAAGATGTTGCTCAGTGGCAAGGTACATTTTTTGTGTGTGAGAGGTCCTAAAATAAATATTTCTTCACATACAAATCAGAACCCTAAGACACATTAGTTCCCCTTTCTTTTCTATACCTAAAGTGATTTCTTTTCAGCAATTACATTTCACTCAAAGACAGCTGTAGTTCTGCTGAGTATGAGGTGCAGCTTAGAAATTAAGAACATCGCCACTCAATGCCTCTTTGGCTGATCACAGCGCCCAGGAGGAGAGAGAGAACAGGGGGGAATGCCCTGCCACAGTGGCAGGGGGGGATGGGGGGATGGGAGGATGGGGGGAGAGGGATATTATCCTGGTGGTGGAAAATGGGCACTGGTGGAGGGATGGGTATTTGATCGTGGTATGACCGAGATCCAAGCACAAAAATTTGTAAATCTACAACTGTACCTCATGGTGTTTCACTAATAAAAAAGAAAAAAAAAAGAAATTAAGAACATGAGTCTTGTGGTCAAACATGAATCAAACATGCAAATTAATTCTGGCTCCACAAATCACTTGAACCAGAAACTTTTTAGACTCAGTTTCATTTTCTTTAAAATAAGCTGAATAGGGGGCTGGAGTGATAGCACAGTGGGTAGGGCGTTTGCCTTGCACGCAGCCAACATGGCCAACACAGGTTCAATTCCCAGCATCCCATATGGTCCCATGAGCACCGCCAGGAGTAATTCCTGAGTGCATGATCCAGGAGTAATCCCTGAGCATTGCTGGGTGTGACTCAAAAAGCAAAAAATAAAAATAAAAAATAAAAAAAAATAAAATAAGCTGAATAAAGCCTACCTTATAAAGTTGTTGGAAGAAAGGATGAAATGAAACAGGTTTTCCCAAATTTTGGTCATTTGTAACTTGATTGCACATTTTTTGTAGTATTCAAATACTACCTGTGCTGTTATTTACTTAATATCTCCTTTAAATTAACCTGATTTTTAGGGTAGAATAATTTTATGAAGCAAATGAACACTGTTATCACCTCTCTAGTAATAGAATTTATAAATATATTCTAAAAATGTATATGCACACCTATGTTCACTGAGTGTGATAGGCAAGGAATGGAAACAGTTCAAGTTCATAAAAATTAACAAATGAGTTACGGAAGACATGGAACATATACACAATGGAAAATTATTCAGCTACTGGAACACATGAAGTCTTCCCTTCTTTGAAAAATGGATTATATTAAAAGGTCATGATAAATACGCAAATTCAGTCAGAAGGAGCAAAATAAATACCAGATGATCTCCTTAGAAATGACATACAAAGAAAACAAAGCAAGAAAAGAGACAGTATACAGTGAAAACAAACCTTCAGACTGACCATGGAACTAAAGTTACAGAGTAGATGAGGGGGAGTGGGCTCAAAGGATTCTATCTATATATAGGGATATTGGAACTTCTGTGGTGATTAGCATTATACCCCTGAAACACAAACATTTACCCTCACTGAGATAATTTCAAGATTAAATAAATAGATAAATTAATGCGGTAGAGACTAAACAATGTTATTAGGTTCCAACGGAATATTTCTCTGCTAGAGTCTGTGACCTAAGGTTCCCTCTTTTTGTTTAAAAAACGGGGGAGTGGGTATGGTGCTGCCAGCAGGTCAGTCTGTATCTGTGAGGCGAGTGCATCAGCAGCCTGATGGTGCCTTCAGACTTGCAAATACCCCAAAATTGCTGCTGTGCCTTTGGTCAGACCCCAAAACCTTGGGGCAAAGTTTACCAAGAAAGTAAACAACCAAAACTTAGGTATGTGGGAGACACACCCACAAACCACCTCCAGCTCAGCTATATAATTGGAGACATGGCCTCTCTGGCTCCGGATCAAGCCTTTTAATGCCATGATCCCAGAGACTCAGAAACAAATCTCGAAACGCAACGGGTTTTGGCAGAAATGTGTCCAGTCCCTGCAGTAGGTTACAGGCGCTGGGCCACCCCATTGGGAATAGGTTTTGTGCCTTGGCCTGTTCCCCCTGGCATCCCAGTGGCCATCATCCTCCAGAGGCTACTAGACAATCAGGTTTGGGCCCGCAGTGACGAGACACTGGAGCCTCATGGGATGGGGGTGGAGCCGGCCCTTTCCTCCCCATCCCAAGGAGACCCCAAGTTGCGGCCCATGAATGGCCTTTCTGGTTCCTGATCAAGCTGCTTAATGGTCATGATCCAAGAGACTCAGGAACAAATCCCAGAACCCAGCTGGTTTTAGCAGATATCCCACCAGATTTAATTATTAAAATTTCGGATTTCAAAATTGCGCGGCCACTGCTGCAGCCATGCAACATCGTATGTTATTTATAACCAGCAATAGAAAACAATTTGTCTACTGTTGCCTTTTCAGCAGATCTGAGTGTTGGGGTAAAAATCTCAAATAAAAATGGTGGGTCTGGTGTCAAAATATTGAATGTAATCAAAGTAGAGAGAGAGTAATGTGGAAATCATCTGCCCCACAGGTAGGGGGAAGGTGTGGAATGGGGGTATCCTGGGATTTTTGGGGGTGGAGAATGGACACTGGTGAAGGTACAGGTGTTTCATTGTATGACTGAGACGTAAACCCGAAAGCTTTGTAACTGCTCTCATGGTGATTCAATAAATAAAATTTAAAAAAATTAAAAAAAAAAGTAAGGTGGAGTTCATACCCAATTCAATCAGCTAGTCAGTGGCTGAATAAATAGCAGTACTCCTACATAAAAAAAAAAAGGTTACTGTCAGGTGTTAAAGATCTCTTAGTCCTAACCTGACACAAAAAATAATTGGTGGTAGTGGCTGGTGGTCTTGGTGCTCAACATCTGGCACACGTAAGACACACTGTGCTTCCCTTTCTACAACCTGACACCTTTTAACTTTTTTAATCAAAAGAACTGGGGGCCAGAAACGTAGTACAGAGGTTAAGTCACTTGCCTTTCACACATTCAACCCTGGGTTTGGTCTTTGGCACCCCATATGGTTTCCTGAATACCACCCGGACTGATCTCTGAGCACAGAGTCAGGAGTAAGCCCTGAGGACTGACAGGTGCTACTCACCCCCAAACAAACAAACAAACAAGTAACTGAAAAAAATCATTGAAAGAGAGTTAACCTTCTCATCATTTAATTCAATGTTACTTATTATCCTGGCTACGTGCAACATAATATTGAAAGTTGAGATAATATAGGTGAGGTTTTATATTGCTTAGTAAAATCACAGTTATTCCTGCTATATGCACCTATACCTTATTCTGAACAGGGACAGTATCCACTTAGAAATTACCATTTTTGGTAAATACCCAGAGACTGGAGCACATATAACTTTGCATGTAGGAGCCCCAGGTTTGATCCCTGGAACTGCCTGGTCACCCAAGTGCCACACGCCAAGCATCACTGAGTGTAATTTGGGGCGGGGGGAGTGCAGTTTTGACATAGAGAGCAGGAAAGACTGCTGGAGGGTCCATCTGACTGCTAGAGGCACATGAGTTATGAGAAAGGACCCTGAGATGAAATTCTAGACCCAACAATGCAATCTTCAACTGAGAAATCACTGCTAGTCTCAGGGGCATCCAGAATTACTCATTATCTCTAGAACTCTCCAGTAGTAATGGGAAAAATTGAAGGCAGAGAGATGAGGTCCTGTCTCTCAATCTTGGTCTCCATCTCCTGGGAGTCTGTTATGGCCTGAATAATTCTAAAGTCCCTCAGTAGCTCAGAAAATCAAAGCAGATCAAGTTTGTTTAGGGAGGTCTATAACCTTTTTTTCTAGACCTTCCACTGACTTTCTGGAAATATGCTGAGAACTGGCACCAGATTGGACCCATGCTTTTTTTTTTAAGCTAACAAGTGGCTCAGTAAATAATTTCTTTTAACAGCTCAATGAATGTACGAAAAGTGAAAAATGAATAAGTGAATGCAGGTTAAATAATTTAATGTTGAATATTAACATGTAAATGTTAAAGTAGACATTTATTCCTTCACTGGCTCCAGTCTTAGATCAATTTATTTTCTTTTTTTATTCATTTCCTCACTTTTGTTCCTTACACACAAGAATAGAATTTCCATGTTGTTGAAGCAATGTCACCTCCAAGTTTGCTTACCGTCTTAGGTCTTTTCTCCTTTGCCTTTCTCCTCTTCTACCTTTGCTGTGTCAACCAAAGGTTTGGCTTAGAGCTTTGACCTCTGCCACTCTTGAGCCTTCCTGACCACCCTTGGCATGTGTAGCACTCCACTAAAGTACCTGTTAATATTTAAGACCATTAAGTTTGTAAATGTTCTTTCTGCTTATGTGTACCCAAAGAATGCAACAGAGCCAGAATCTCAAAGGCTTTCCTACCTAGGGCTAAGGGGACATTATCTTTGTGATTGTGTATCTCTCTGGCTAGCTTCAGGAACTTTGACTGTTCTTAATTGTTTGCTAAAATTTTTGTCATTGTACATTCCATCTATTGAGAAGAGCTCTCCTGAACTACCATCTATCAATATCTGAGGTCTCCAGCAGCACTTGGGGGAGTTCTTAGTGCCCTTCAGGATCCTATTTGGTTAATTTAGAAAGAGAGATGCTTCAAACGGAAGGAACACAAGTATTGTGAGACATTCCATCTGACCAGCTCATCCTGGAGTAATAGGTCGATGTTAGCTATAAATATCATGCCTTCTCATCATTCATGAGCAGTTAGAGCACTGTAGCACTGTCCTCCCATTGTTTATCAATTTGCTTGAGCGGGCCCAGTAACGTCTCCATCGTGAGACTTGTTGTTACTGTGTTTGGCATATTGAATAGATCCTGGGTAGCTTGCCAGGCTTTGCTGTGCGGGCGAGATACTCTTGGTAGCTTGCCGGGCTCTCCGAGAGGGACAGAGGAATCGAACCCGGCTCGGTCAGGCCAGCTGCACGCAAGGCAAATGCCCTACCACTGTGCTATCACTCCAGCCCCAACCAGTTACAGGAAGAAAAGGAGTAAGACAAGGAAGTTTCTCATTCCTTCAAGTAAAGAGCAAGCCACTCAAGTTCCCAGAGCCTCTGATAAGTTAACGTGATCTGCTAATGACAGAATTAGAAGTTAGAATTCTCTAGAACAAACAGCAGCCAGAGCTGTGGAAAGAAAGGGATAGCAATTACTCACTGTTCTTCATTTTATTTATTCAGTAACCACTATTTCTTCTTGGGACTAAATCCCTCCCTTTTAGAGTTTTTCTTGGCCTGATTTCAGGATCTTTTAGTTATACAATATGTTCTGATTCATAAATATTTGTGAAAGCTCAGCATGTTTGAATAGCTCCTTTATGTGATTTGAAAGTGTCTGTGTATTTAGTGTTCAGGAAATCAGTTGACAGGGAGGAGAGCAGCATTCTCCAAGTTCTGATCTCTGTGCTCCTTGGATTTCAGTGGCAGGAAAGTCTGGTATTTTCTTCTCACTCTTGAAGAGTTCCTTATTCCTTTCCTACATAAGCACATGTTTTATAGAAAGTGAAGCTGGACACACCCTCCCTGGTGTACATATGCTTGTACTTGGTCACACCAACAATGTTCCCAACCTTTGTCTAGCATAGGGCCAGTAATCTACCACATCCCTTACTATTTCTGCATACTTTTGTGTTAAAACTCATATTTTGAAGGTAGAATGTATTCTTGCCCTTGTGGCTCTATTCCTCCATGTTTTTCTACGCCCATTGCCTCACCACCTGGTTCACGTGTCATACAATGTGGTTGGCTCCATCTGGGAGTGCTGCACAACAAACAGTGAGGTGCTCAAGGGCTCCAAGCATTGCCTGACTTTGATACTTGATGGAATCTTAGAGCAATTTTAAGGCTAATATTTTCCCTTTTATTTTGGTTTCTCTGACTTCATTTGTTTTCTCTCATGTCTGGTATTGCTTTTTGGAGATAGCGACCCAACTTTTTGCCGAATGGCTTATATAACGTATAAGTGCTATTTAAAAAGAAAGGCACAAGCACCCTTGTAAATATTTTTGTAGCTCTTCTACTGCTTTTCACTAAAGCATTGTACCAACAGGAATGACCTGGTTGCCTGGTGCCAAGAACTCCTGGTAGCAGATTGAATTTCTGTAGACCAAAAATGGTGTCCCTGAATGGTCTTTTTCCTCCTCCCATCTCCTGGCTCAGTTTTCTAACCAATTTCTTTGTCTCTGACTTTCATAATAGAAAACAGACTCATTTAAACTGAAGTGTCATCTTTTACACTCAGTTTTATGCTTCATATGTATTCTAGGCTCACTCTTGCCCAGCATCTTAATTCTCTTTCTTTAAGGCAGCATGATACTAGAAGTTGTTTACCCATTCATTCATGTACAAATGTTTATTGGAGGAGAAACAATGTTTCAGACTCAAGATAATTCTATGACTAAACCAGACAGAACCCCCTAATCTCATATTAAGTGAATACAGTAGACACGACAGTTTGGCCTAAGTTTGAACCTTACTTCAAGAAGGTTCTGAGAGACTATGGCAGAGAGATGCCACCTTGGGTGACCTCTGATGATCCTAGATTCTGGTTCTGTTGCCATCCTCTTACATGTGACTGGAATTTTTTTTTTTACTTCTAGCAATAGAATGTGATAGAATGCCACTATGGTTGCAAGATCTTTTCTTGCTTGCAGATGTGCCCTCCAAAGCCTCCGGCCAGCTCTGAAGAAGTGGCTATGATGGCAGCTGCCATCACCCATCAAGCAGCCAGTAAACATTTGTACTTGTAAACATTTTTTTATAGCAGCCAGGACCCTAAGGCTTACAGATGCCAGGCAAGGAGCACTGCCAGCAACCCAGAGTGAGCTTGGATTGTGGAGTCTTCCTCAGTCAAGCCTGCAAATACAAATTTTAGAGACTGATTTACTAGGAAGGCTAGGAAGATCCAAATAAGTGTTTCTTCAACTCCTGGACAAGTGGTGGACAGGAACAGAATGCAGGAAGGAACTGCTCTGGTCTCTAGACTCTGGAACATAGTTACTTTCTGCAGATGGATCATGACAGAGCAATGACTCCAAAGAGCAAAGAGGAAGTGGGCTGCCCTGCCCTACAGGGGCTGTTTTGAAAAATGAATCTGTTAGGGACAAGTCTTGGCCACCAAACAAATAAGTCATTTAGAATTAAATTCATGTGTCCTCGAGTTCCTTAACTGAAGTATTAGCCAAGATAAGGATTAAAAATGAGCTTTTACCCTCCCAAGAGCTATTCATTTAATTGGTTGCTGGGATGGTGTCTTGCTCTCTACTTGAACTTTGCATTCTGTCCTTCTATTTCTGTTCCCGACATGGTGTAAATCAAAATAGTCCATCCATAGTTAAAAGTAATGAGTCGTTGAATGCAAATTAATAAAAAAAATAATGAATGGCTAAATGATCAAAGAGAAAAAATAACTACTGAAGGTGCTTATTCCTATTTGGAAGTTTCCACATTGAGGGAGAATTTGACTAATTCCAGTACAATTCTGATAGGAAAAAATTTAACCTAGAAGTGAGGGACTTTGCTCAAATATTATGTCTAAGTAATAAGCCATGTCCTCAGACCTAACCCTTCCTAACTGGCTAACACTTCATTTTTCTTATTTAGAGAGAGTGATAGCACAGCAAAAACTCTTCTTGTTGTCTTCTGAACTTCTTTGTTGCCAGGTTTTGTAAATGGTGTCAGGTTTTATAAATGCTTTTATACAAGTGAAACCAGATGTTGTTTTTTCTTTCTTGGCCTATTATGGAGTACTCTGATTTTCGCCATTTGGGTTGTTACAGTTGAAGATCTTGTCATGAAAGGTGCTGTGAAGATGAATTTTATTATCAACTTGACTGCATTAAGAGATGCCCTGATGACTAATAAACATTTCAGGGTATGTCTCTGAGGATCCTTATAGAAGAGAATTTGAATTGGTAGACTGAGTAAAGAAGAGTGACCAAGCCAATGTGAGTGAAATCATCTGTTCATGTTAGGTCTAAATAGCACAAATGGGGGTGGGGTGGGGCGGAGAGCTAGAACAGCAGGTTGGGGGCTTGTCTTATATGCTGCCCACCCATGTTTGGTCCCCAGAACTACATACAGTACTCCCAGGAGGAATACTTAAGCACAGAGCCAGGAGTAAGTCCTAAGCACTGCAGATGTGATCTAAAAAAATAATAAATAAATCAAATGGTGAAAGAAGTGTGAATTTGTTCATTTTATAATTTGAACCAGACATCCATCTTCTCTTACTCTCAAATATCACATTCTTGGTTCTCCCAATGTATGGACTTCCAGACTCTGACCAGACTTTATATCATTACCCTGATTCTCAAGTATTTAGACCTTACCTGAGCTATGTCTGACTTTTCTAGTTCTCATCTGGTAGGTAGATGGCATATTCTGGGACCTCTCCACACCAGTAATTTCATGAATAAATTTCAAGATGAGAGGGAGAGAGGGAAGCAGGGAGGAGGGGGGGCTATAGATAAATATCAAAAATGAACATAAATCAATGACTATGATAATACAACTATATTTATTTCCTACAAGCTCTATTTTCTCTTTCTCATTAATACAGACTTCCTTGCATATCAGCTACTGAACATATCAGAGTGAGTTAGGTCTGTTGTTTATTTCTTGGAGTGGGGAAAATGTGAGAAAGTGCCTTCCAGAAGACAGGGTATATAAAGGTGAACAAGAGGGTTTTGATACACTCTAGGTTTTGCTACTAGCTTGAATAGATTATTTAAATTTCCTAAGCTCCCTCATCTTCTAAAATAATGATATAATATTTAATTAAATTCATATAATAATTTAATAAGGTGGCCTTATGTTAAAACTCATTATCTAGTGATTCAATTAGTAGCTATTAATCATTGTTTGCTATTATTAATGTTATTTAAAATTTTTAATTTTTTATTTGGGACAAGGGCTGGTTCCACACTTGGCAGTACACAGGAGTTATTCCTGGCTCTGTGCTCAGGAGTGATCCCTGATGGTGCTCAGAGAACAATATGTGAAACTTTGGAGATAATGAGACTGCTTTCAAGATGAGTGTTTGACCTCCTATACTATCTCTCCGGGCCCTATTTTTAATGGTATTAGCTATAACAACTCAACTAAACAATTTGTTATGTTTTTTTACTTTTTTTTTATTTGAAGTCAGGAAAGGGTGAGAGGAAAGGTTGGACTTTGGTGCTGTCTAGCTCTATTTATAAGGAAGAGAAAGGGAGTGCAAGAGGAAGAAATTTTAACCTGGTATCATGGGAAATTACAACTTTCTCTAAATTTACCATCTTGCAAATATCTGATTCTAGGTGTAGCTTACTGTGCTAATGCATTTTCTAAGGTCATCATATCAGTTCTCCAACAAATTCCTAAGATTCAGATGCCTTCAATATACTTTTCCAATAAAATAAGATAGGAAGAACTATGGCCCAACAAATCTGCCCATGTCCTAATTTCCAGGCTCTCTAAGTATGTTATCTTACATGGTGTAAGAGACTTTGTAGATGTAATAAAGATTATTAACCTTGATATGGGGAAATGATCCTAGTGTATAGATAAAAACTCTTCTAACCACATAAACCCTTAAAAGTGGAGAGATATGGGGCATCTGGAGCAATAGCACAACATGCCGCCAACTTAAGACTGGTCCCCAGCACCCCATATGGCCCCCAAGCATAACCAGTAGTGATCCCTGGGTACAGAGCTGAGTAAGTCTGAGCACTGCTAGGTATGGCCCTCAAACATTTAAAAAAAAGAAGGAAGGAAGGAAGGAAGGAAGGAAGGAAGGAAGGAAGGAAGGAAGGAAGGAGAGAAAGAAAAAACAAGAAAGGTGGAAAAGGAAAGGTGGAGGTTAGAGAGAAATGGCAGGTGAGAAGCAGGAGCCAGGCACTGCCTGAGGTGTTCAAACTGCCTATTCCTGGCTTGGATGATGGAGGGAAAAGCCTGGCGCTGAGGAGGCATGCAAAGAGCTTCTTCCTCCCTGATAAGGCTCTCAGCTGACTGCCACCACAGAAATGAGGACTTCATTCCACAGCTGCATGGAGCTGAATTCTCCATGGTCCCATGTGATCAAGGAAATAAATTGTCTCCTTGAGCCTCCAGAAAGAAATGCAACCCTGCATGATGCACCTTGATTTTAGCTCAGTGAGACCCACGTTGGGCTTGTTCATTAATTTTCTTAATTGCAATGGAAAGCTAATGCACAGGGACAAAAACAAATGCTTAATTTCCTCTGTTCATTTATTCATTTTACATTTTTGTACATTCATTGAGCTGTTAAAAGAAATTACATACTGAGCCACTTGCTAATTAAAAAAAAAAGAAGCATGGGTTCAATCTAGTGCTAGTGCTCAGCATATTTCCAGAAAGTCAGTGGAAGGACTAGAAAAAAAGAAGGTTACAGGCCTCCCTAAACAACTTGTTCTGCTTTGATTCTCTGAACTACTGAACTTCTCTGGCCTCCAGTTTCAAAACAGTTAGTCACAGTGGAGGTGTGTCATGTTTTTTCAAACTCACTGGCAACGGCGTAGGATGGGCAAGTTAAAAGAAAACTAATGCTTTTTCTCCTTGGTCTGTGTCCAATGAAATCATGGCGTTAGTGCCCTTTGAGGTGGGACTTTGGACACTTAATGAGCACATCACACTGCTGTTGCTCAGAAACAGTGATAGCCTTTCAAAGAAGGTTGACGTGTATAGGGTTGCCCATGCCAGAGCTGCCTGGGTAGTAGAGATCCCAGGAATCATCTTGAAAGTTCATTAGGATATAGATTTCTGGGCCCCACCTTTAAAGATTCTTATTCCATCCATCTGGGTTATGATCAGAGAATCTAAATTTCTAACAAACTCCCAGACAATACTTCCTGTTCATGAGCCATCCATAGCATATCTTTGGTGTCTTATGTCTTAGTTTTTGATAACTATAGCTGCTGGGGAGTTAGGATCATTAGAGAGAGGCAAACACACTCAAAACCAGAAGCTCATCTGCAAATTAGTACCTGTAATGACAAATAAGAAGCTGTATGTAATGCAAATTATGAAACTGTAACAAAAATTAAGAAAATGTGATGCATACTGAGAAACTAAAACTGACCCTGTAAATTAAACAAGAGAAGGGAGGAAGAAGCATTCCTTTTACCACCCCAATTAACGGCGTTAAGGACCCACCAGCCCACAGTATTTCTGGGAGGGTACTGGACCCTACAGATTGATGGGAATGCATGGGAGATGGCACCTAAAGGCCCCACCAAATGGGCGAGATATACTGAAATCGACTGTTTTCCATTTGAGCGCTGGAAGGCCTTGCCATATGGGAAAGATGCATTAATTTTTTCCAGTTACCTCATTATCTCCTGTTTTACTGATAAGAATGTGTGTAGTTCATAGCCTTCTCTGTCCTAATCTCCCACCACCATTGTTTGCTGTTTTGGGGCATTATTCTCCTACTATGATTCTTTATATCCCTCAAATGTGTGTAGTCATTCTTTGTCCCTCTCTCTTTGACCCATTTCACTCAACATAATACTCTCCAGATTCACACATATATCAGCAAATTTTATGGCTTCATCTATTCTAATGGCTGTGTAGTATTTCACTATATAGATGTACCATAGTCTTTTAATTCTGCTATCTGTTTTTGGGTACTTGGATTGTTTCCAGATTATGGCTATTGTGAATAGTGCTGCAATGAATATAGTAGTGAGGAGGTCTTTTCTACATTGTTTTTGGGCTTAGAGTATATTCCCAAGGAGTAAAATTGCTGAGTCATATGGAAGCTCAATTCCTAGTTTCTTGAGAAGTGTCCATATTGTTCTCCAAAAAGGCTGGGCCAGTCTGCATTCTCACCAGCAGAGAATGACGTTTCCTTCGTTTCCTTCGCATCTATGCCAACATTGATTGTTCTTGTTCTTTGTGACAAGCACCTATCCCTCTGGTGTGAGGTGATATCTCATTGTTGTTTTGATTTGCATTTCTATTAGCAACTAATCTAGATTAGTGAAGAGTAAGTTCTTCATATGCCTTGTGGCCATTTGTATTTCCTCTTTGAGGAAGTTTCTATTTATCATTTATCTCCACTGTTTGGATGAGATTATGTTTTCTTTGTATAAAGTTCTACCAGTGCTTTTTATATGTTAGATATTAACCTCTTGTTAGATGATTTTTGGGCAAATAATTTCTCCCAGTCTGTAGGCTGTCTTTTTGTTTTGGTCATCATTTCTTTTAAGGTACAGAAGCTTCTTAATTTAATCCATAACCTTGTTAAAACCAAAGGTCATTCAGACAGACAACTAATGGTCAGACAGACAATGGGTAATGGTTGGCATTGTCCCCTTTAAAGACCTTTGAGCTGTCTTCAACTCATAAACTCAATAATTCTTAAACCACTAAATAATCTTGAACCACTAAACTGAATACTTGTCACATCCCTTTGTTGGATTTTTTTGTAGGGTGGGGCCTCTCCAGGAATATTCAAGGACCCAAAGGTCACTTTGGTGATGTTTGGCGTGTTTATAATAGTAGAACATATTAAAACAGATTCCAGCTCTCCTCACTTGTATGCAACATTTTATCAGAGGTTCTCCCCATAAAATCAAGTTTGAGAAGGAGAAACAGTGGTATCCATAATGGCAAAGATGAAAAAGAACTATTTCTTTTTCAGATGGTCTGTTTTTGTATATAAAGTATCCTAAGGGGAGGAGGGGTTAGAACAATAGTACAGTGGAGTAGGGTACTAGCCTTGTATGCGGCCAACCTGAGTTCAATCTCTGGCATCCCACATGTTTACCTGAGCACCACCATGAGTAATTGCTGAATACAGAGCCAAGAATAGGTAAAGGTAAAAGGTAAAGGCCCTCCCGTTGATCGTCGATTTGCTCGAGCGGGCCCAGTAACGTCTCCATTGGAGACTTTGTTGTTACTGTGTCTGGCATATCGAATACTCTCGGTAGCTTGCCGGGCTCTCCGAGAGGGGCAGAGGAATCGAACTCGGGTCGGCCATGTTGGCCGCTTGTAAGGCGAATGCCCTACCCGCTGTGCTATTGCCAGGTATGGCCCAAGAAAATTAAACAAACAAAAAATCCTAAAGAATTCCCCCCCCCCCACACACACAAATTTAGCTGAGTTTTAGAGTACAGGATTTTTGTCACTGTCACTGTCCTCCCGTTGTTCATCTATTTGTTCGAGCGGGCCAGTAACGTCTCCATTGTGACACTTGTTACTGTGTTTGGCATATCAAATATGTCACGGGTAGCTTGCCAGGCTTTGCCGTGTGGGTGAGGTACTCTTGATAGCTTGCTAGGCTCTCTGAGAGGGGCGGAGGAATCAAACCTGAGTTGGCCGGGTTGGCTGCATGCAAGACAAATGCGCTCCCTGCTGTGCTATCGTTCCAGCCATAAGATTATTATACAAGAATCAATTATATTTTTATACATCAACAATAAAACCCTAAAAAAGAAATTTAATAAAATCCCAAAAACCAAATTCAAGAAAATGCTTTTTTAGGTATGTCACCAAAGGCAAAAAAGTATTTAAGTTATATTTTATAAATTTTTAAACTTTGTATATTAAAGGATACTATCAAGAAAGCAAAAATACACTATGCTTAATGGGAGAAAATATTTGAAAACTGTGCTTCTGAGAAGGGCTCCAGAATCCAGAATATATAAAGAATGCTTTTCATTAAATAATTAGAATATGAATAAAGCACTTGGGGGAGGTTGTTTAATTTTTAGTTTTTATCTTTGTTTTGAGGGCCATACCCAGCAAAGCTCAGGGCTTACTACTGGCTCTCCACTCAGGAATTACTCCTGGTGATGCTCAGGGGACCACATGGGATGTTGGGGATTGAACCCAGGTCAGCCACATACAAGGCAAGTGTACTATCAGTCTGCTCCCAATTAATGTAGCTGTAAATGAGAAAAAGATTTAAATAGATGATTCTCCAAAGACAGTATATGAACAATCAAAAGTGAATGCGAAGATACCAAATGAGTCATTAGAGAAATGAAAATTAAAAACACACTGAGGTGTTATTTCATACTCACTAGGATGTCTACAATATAAAAGACAGACAATAACATGAATTAACAAGTGTTTAAAGACTCTGGAACCCTAGTATGCTGCTACTGAGAAGGTAAGATGGTATAATCACTTTGGAAAACAATTTGGCAGTTAATAAAAAAATTAAAGAGTTGTCATATGACTCACTGATTGCTCTAGTAAAAAAATACCCAAGAAAAATGAAAAATTTTGTCATTAAAAATAACTTTTACTGACCTATTCATTATAGCATTATGCATAAGAGCAAAAACAAAAACAAAACAAGATATTGCCCAGGAATTACATAGTACATAAACATAATTATTTTCATTGAATCACTGTGATATACAGTTACAGACTTACAAGCTTTCAAGATTACATTTCAGTCATACATTGATCGAGCACCCATCCCTCCACCAGTGCCCATTCTCCACCATGAATGTCCCCAGTACCCACCACCCCCACCTCTTCCCACCCCCTGCCTCTGTGGCAGGTATATTCCCTCTTACTCTCTCTCTCTCCCCTTTGGGGTATTATAGTTTGATAGTACATAAGCATAATTTGATATAATAAATTTTAATGGAATATGATTAAACCAAGGATTATTATTAAAATTAAGGATTGGATACTAAACCATGAAAATGTTACATTCACTGAAGGAACTCAGACATAGTAGATCACATGTCACATGAATCCATGCTGCCAGGGCCTCTGTGCTTGAGACTCTGTCTAAATGTATCAAAGGACATCTTGGTTGCTTGCAGGTCCTGGCAGTGATGAACAGACCTGCTCTAAACATCTGATATGCATATTTTGTGTGGACACAATTTTAAACTTCTTTGAGTAGGTCCCAAGGATTGTGATTGCTATTTCCCAAGGTGGCTAAGCCATTTTGCATTCAGCAATGAGTGCAAATTTTTGTTGCTTCACATCCTTGCCAGCATTTCGTAGTCTCTGTGTTTTACTATTTTTTACTACTATTTTATACTATTTTACTATTTTATTTTTGGAGTTGGAGAGACTCCCCGGCAGTGCTCACTCCCAGCAACACTCAGCTAACCAGACTGACGATTCAGTATTCCAGTCCAAAGATGTGGTATTGGCACCATCTTACAACACACAGCAGCGAAGAAAACTGGCTGGCAGGCCCCACAACTCCCAGAGAATTCTCCGGGCCCCATACTAAGCCAATATCACTGGGATATCCCAGATGGGGTAGGTGCTGTCTCCCCACCTTTTCCACATGGAATCCCAGCGACCATGAACTTCTACAAGCTTGACTCCGGTATGTGGGTACCAGGACTATTTTCCAAACCATGTGGCTGTGTAAGCATAAGCAGCCAACGTGACATTTCCTGATATGCAAAGTGATCAATGGAAAGTAAATGATCTAGCATTTGTCCCTGAAAGACAGGCTCGAAGGATGTTGGGAAAATCTGAGCAAAATATAATGCCTAATCTAAATGTATCTGGACTATGCGTTTAACTTCGGTGTTATGCTGCCCTGGGAAGGGAAGGGTGTCTGTCCTTCTGCCTGTCCCCCCGTTGTGGTGACAGCATGGTGGCCTCCATCTTTTAGAGCCTACTGAACAGCCAGGTATGAGACTGCATTGACGAGGTGTGTGGGGCCTCGAGAGATGGGGAGAGGAATCGGCTCTGCTCCCCGCTATGACAATGCCCCCAATTTGCCACCCTCAAATGCCTCCTCAGGCTCCTGAATGACCATGATCCCAGAGGCACACAAACCAATCTCAGAACCCAGGGGCTTTTGGCAGTAATTCCTCTAGGCTTATTACTAAAATATCAGAAATCCAAATTCGAGTGGCCGCTATTGCAGCCACACGACATCAAATGCTCTTCATAATCAGCAATAGAAAACAAATTATCTAATGATGTCATTTTGGCAGGTCTGAATGTTGGGGAAAATTCAAAATAATAATGTTGGGTCTTTTGTCATAATATTGAATGTGATCAACATAGAGAGAGAGAGAGTAAAGTGGAAATCTGCCACACAGACGGGGGAGTGGGTGGGATGGGGGGTATTCTGGGGTTCTTGGTTATGGAAAATGTGCACTGGTGAAGGGACGGGTGTTTGATCATTGTATGACTGACAGAGACTTAACTGAAACTCTTTGTGACTGTTCTCACGGTGATTCAATTTTAAAAAAAAAGATGATCCAATAAAGAAAACAAAAAAAGATGTGATATTGCTCAGACCTGGTGAACTGAGGCTTCCCCAGCCACATGGTATTGGGGATCAAACTCACACTCACTTTACTTTATGTATGAGCCGAATTATGGTGTATTATTTTAATTAAAACAACTACAATGAGGTTAGGAACCCTATCAGCAGGAAGGTGCAAAGATTGAGGATGGTTAGGTAATGTGACTCATGTTACATTGCGGGTAATTGGTGAAACTGGAATTTTAGTCCAGATAAATCTGACTATTTTTTTTCCACTGTACCCTATTTTTGTGGGCTGGAGCGATAGCACAGCGGGTAGGGCATTTGCCTTGCACGCAGCTGACCGGGCCAAGCTGGGTGCACTCCTCTGCCCCTCTCAGAGAGCCCTGCAAGCTACCGCATAGCCTGCACAACAGAGCCTGGCAAGCTACCCGTGACGTATTGGGTATGCCAAACACCATAACAACAAGTCTCACAATGGAGACGTTATGGTGCCCACTCGAGCAAATCGATGAACAACAGGAGGACAATGCTGCAGTGCTACCCTATTTTTGTGTGTGCAGTTTGATAGAGTAAGATTTTATTCTTTAAAATATAAGCACACAGGGCTGGAGCAATAGTACAGTGGGTAGGGCACTTGCTTTGCAAGATGCTGATCTGGGTTCAATCACCAACATCCCATAGGTCCCCAGGGCGCTGCCAGGTGTAATCCCTGAGAGCAGAGCCAGGAGAAATCACCCAGTGTAGTCAGGTGTGGCACAAATAAAATGTAAGCACAATAAATGTAGAACAAAACTGGAGTTAATGTGTGCAGCTCATTATCTTCAAGCACTGTAAAAGGTAAAGGTCAATTTGCTCGAGCGGGCCCAGTAACGTCTCCATCCTACCCGCTGTGCTATCGCTCCAGCCCTGTGATCAATAGGAAATGTGAGCATACTGTAACCTAGTTTATGCATGAATATATCCTCAGTACATTTTGCAGAGACTTGTGTTTCTCTCCTGCTGTCTCTTGAAGCCTGTCCAGTTAGGTTTAATGCTTTGAAATTCTTCCCTACTCTTTCTATTCCCTGAGTTCTCCCATATCAGCTATAACTAATCTGATGAAGCAAAAGCTTTGGGGGAGGGAGGTTATACAGAAATTCTTGTAAAATTCACTAGTGAATTCTTAATATCTATAATGTTAATGATTAATTATATGTCTCCTCAAAAGACCTTCTTAGCATTGTGAACCTATTACTAAAAATAAAACTTATGGTTCAGCAAAATAAATAGGGTTTCATAAGAGAGTATTTGCTATAAGAACTCATTTCCCTGTTCTTTATTACCTCTGATTAACCTACAATTAAGTTAAAAATGACTGTAAACACCCTTTATATTCATTTTAATTCTTTTAGCAGTAGAAGCAACTAGGTCTACAACTTAACATCTACCATCTGCCAGTGATATTCCCTAGATATTCCCCAATTCTAACTTCCATAGTATTTAATTTTAAATTTTCATTGAGTATGAGCATTCTTGTGGGTATTGCTCAAACTAAGGGCTGTGTAAAATATCCTCTGGTCATCATTCAGTCTTGAACAATCTATGTCTCTGTCTGCAAAATATTTGTTAAAAGATAGTTCCATTGTATACATTCCTGGTTGTCAATTTTGTTGTGATATGATGCCATATTTACATGACACCTGGGTCATAAAACATGCACAGAAGGGCCAAAGTGATAGTCCAGTGGGTAGGGCACTTGCCTTGCATGTGGCTGACCTGAGTTTAATCCCTGGTACCCCATATGGTCCCCTGAGCTCAGAGCCAGGAGTAAAACCTAAGCCCAAAAACAAAACAAAAAAATTTGATGCAGAACTACCAGGTTAAAGACAATTTTAATGGTTTTTGTGGCATAAGTTTTTCTTTTAAGTTCTTAGATTTAAATTAAAAAATACATTTTAAATTATGAAATTGTCATGGTCACGGTCCTCCCGTTGTTCATCGATTTGCTCGAGCGGACCCAGTAACATCTCCATCATGAGACTTGTTGTTACTGTGTTTTGGCATATCGAGTACATCACGGGTAGCTTGCCAGGCTCTGCCGTGGGAGCGAGATACTCTCGATAGCTAGCCGGGCTCTCCGAGAGGGGTGGAGGAATCGAACTCGAGTCGGCTATGTTGGCTGCGTGCAAGGCAAACGCCCTACCGCTGTGCTATCGCTCCAGTCCATGAAACTAGGTAAAGGTAAAGGTAAAGGCCCTCCCGTTGATCGTCGATTTGCTCGAGCGGGCCCAGTAATGTCTCCATTGGAGACTTTGTTGTTACTGTGTCTGGCATATCGGATACTCTCGGTAGCTTGCCGGGCTCTCCGAGAGGGGCTGACACGCTCTCTCTCGGTGGCTCTCTGCCGTGAGGATCGGGACTGTCGTTCCCCCGGGTGCGTGTGGGATGGTCGGGGCCTGTCTTGAGGACTTCCTCCCTGGCCTCCCGCCGCTCGAGCCGCCCGCCTGGGCCCTGTGCGCTGGCTCTCGCGTGCACCTGGGGGCAGTGTCCCAGCCGTGGCTGTCAACCTCCGGCCTAAGGCGCCCGAGTTCAGCCCGGCGTCCGTGGTCCCGATGTGAACGGACCCCCCCAGTCCATGAAACTATGAAACTTAATTTTTTTTTTCTGTAGCAATTATGCTATTGTTAGTTACTACTAAAATCAAGCTATTGAATAATCAGCTCTTGTAAACTAACCAAAAGTGGCTGCATTTTAAAGCACATTACAGCTTTTATTTATATAGCTATTACAGGTTTTATTGGTAACTTCCATTTTCAACAACAAAATTTCTTTCCAAACATTTGCTTTCAAGATGTATTTCGGTAGCATGAGTAAGCAATTATGGTCTCAGCATTGACCTTCCCCCTGACCTTGAAGAAGCAGATTGTGTATCTGTCTTTTTGAAAATATATATTCCTGATGACTAATTTGTTCTCACGAAAGATGGCAGAAAATTTGTAGCCTGTGACTTTTTCTATTATCTTTAAGTGTGATAACTCTTTCAATATGGTGGCTTTTACTACAAAAGTGAAAAGTAAACTTCAACGTGGTGCAAAAATGTTTGTAGTTGCTCTGCATCATCAACAGAATACACTCAGTTGATGAGCCATCAGATGCAACTTAGAACACAAGTGAACAAATGGGAATATCACTGCCAATCTCTCCCTTTGTCTTTTATTCCTTGCATTCATCAGGCTCTCTAGAGAGGTAAAGGTAAAGGCCCTCCCGTTGATCGTCGATTTGCTCGAGCGGGCCCAGTAACGTCTCCATTGGAGACTTTGTTGTTACTGTGTCTGGCATATCGAATACTCTCGGTAGCTTGCCGGGCTCTCCGAGAGGGGCGGAGGAATCGAACTCGGGTCGGCCATGTTGGCCGCGTGCAAGGCAGACGCCCTACCCGCTGTGCTATCGCTCCAGCCCTGGACCAATAGGGTATGGGTGATTGTATGCAAATATACTCATACGTAGGATGTCATGAGAAAAATTGATTTCAAGGTGAGGAGACTGGCGAGTCTAATTTTGGAGGACGGGAGGTTGACAGTCTGGAGACCCAATACAAGACTTGATATCACAGTCAGAGACAGTCTGGAACCAGAATTCCTTCTTCCTCCGGGAGGGAATATCAGTTTGTTTTGTTTCTTTAATGATCTTTCTCCTAACACCTTCAACTCACTGAATCAGTTCCATTTGCCTTACTGAGGAAGAGTCAGTTTAAGTCAAAGTCTACCCATTTAAATGGTAATCACAACTTAAAAAAAAAAGCCTCCACTAGCAATGTCTCGATTGGTATTTGATAAAAACACCAAGAGCCTTGCCAAAATGACAAAAAATTATCACACTCCCTGACTCCCTTCCTGAGAGTAACCAGGCTTCACCCACTGCAGCTTTGGACTTTTTCTGGGTTGTCTGGGTAAGTAAAACTTGAGTGATTCAGCAGTCTGCAGGACAACTCTACACTAGATGTGTCTGTGTTTGTTTGATGTGAGAGACCAGCATTTTATTTCCTGATCACTGAGACTATAGCAGTGAAACAGAATGGGGCTAGGGATTAATTAAAGGGGAAATAAATCCAGCATGGATAAATTAAGGTCAATAGGAAGTACAAATAAATACTGAGGGCTGGGTAACTGTATATGAAGGGCATAAATCAGAACATGCTTGACTGTTCAGCATCTGGTTTCAGTTTTGCAGCAGTTTGCGTAGTTGAAAAATGGATACTATGCTTTGGTTGCCAATAACTTTCTCTGGGAAATTAATGTCACAGGATTCACAAAGGGGGGAGCAGTGCCAAGCCATTAACTCAACTTGTTATTTTATAAAACCATTCAAGCCATCTATTATTTAAAAACTAGTTGCAAACCAAGTATTTTTTTTGCTGTTGTTTTGTTTTTGTTTGGGGGTAACAGGTCAGGGCTTACTTATTCCTACCTCTGAGCTCAGGGATCACTCCTGGCAGTACTCCAGGGACCTCATGGAGTGCCCAGAATCAAACTCAGCTTAGCATGCAAGGCAAGCTCCCTACCCACTGTACTATTGCTCTCCCCCACCCCCAATATCTTTTTTTTTTTTAAATAAGAAGAGCTTCTTTGTGTTTTTATAGCTCATCTGTCCTTAAAGTCATTGTAGGACCAAAGTGAGAGTAACAATGGGTAAAACACGGCCAAGTTGGGTTTAATCCCTGGCATATGGTGCCCCGAACTCTGTCAGGAGTGATCCCTGAGCACAGAGGCAAAACTAAGTTCTGAGCACTGCCAGGTGTGGCCCCCAATCCAAAATAAAACAAAACAAAATAAATATCACTGCCACTGTCACTGTCCCGTCACTGTCCCTGTCCTCCCGTTGTTCATTGATTTCCTTGAGCGGGCCCAGTAACGTCTCCATTGTGACACTTGTTACTGTGTTTGTCATATCGAATACATCACGGGTAGCTTGCCAGACTTTGCCATGCGGGCGAGATACTCTCAGCAGCTTGTCAGGCTCTCTGAGAGGGGCAGAGGAATGAAATAAAATAATTAGTAAAAGTGACAGACATTTGCAGGTTGTCCTCATTCTGTCACTGAAACCAAATGTTCTCAGTCGAGGTCAAATATATCCATCAACGAAATTGTTATCTTGAAATTACCAAATCACAAAATGTCAGACATCAAACAAGCAAAAGCAGAATGAGACACAAAAAGACATCTATGTCTCATTTATTTTTTATTTCCCTTCTCTCTACTCACTTCTGTGACTAGACAAGCCTTGGATGGCAGCAGCTTTAAAACATGGGCCTCTTTTGCTGGCCTCTTCTTTGGAAGGGGGTCTGTTTTTCTTATGAGACAACCTTAACTCACTTTGCCCTCAGATTTTATTTCCCTTGGAGAAAGTTTCCAGAAGACCTTCCTGTATACCTCCAGCTCAAGAGAGTCCATGTTTGGACCATTCCCTGTAGTGTTAAAATATCTCAGTCTTTGTGTTTCACTTCCCAACAAGATTGCTGCCACATCGCAGACATTCAGTAACATTTCAGTGAATATTTCATCAGGGTGTATTTAATGTGAGTGCGTATTTAATGTAGGCTGCTGAGGATATTAGCATTTAAGGTAGTCGAGGACACACACACACACACACACACACACACACACACTTCTTCTCTGTTCCATCCCTCTAATGCAGGTGATGATGTTGGTTAAAGTTCTTTTACCTCTTTTGGAAAGATAAATGTGCATTGTCACTATTGTGACACGGTATCACATCTTACGTAGCAGAGAACAGGAAGTATTACCCTTCCCCCAACCTCCCTTTTATGACAGAGAGATGGTATTACAGGTGCTCCTCTTCTTAGTGGGAAATACTTGTTTTCCTGACAATGGGGGGAAGAACTGAATTTTTCTTTTCCCACAATAGGCTTCTATTATGGGTGGATAAAGGAAGAAAAGGTGCTAATAGATCCCACCCTCAGCCATGTAGGCAAGGATAGGCTCTGCTAGAGCCATAGGCCCAGCTTTGCCTCCTCTGCCCCAGAGAATTGAGTGACTAATTTTGAAAGGGCAATGAAGAAGCTCTGAATCTAATTTTGTGGCTTTACTGAAGGTTACATGGGGATTCTAATAGGCAAGAAGGTTTCCTCTCATGGCACCACCAGGAATGGAAGTTGAGTCTCTTGGGTCTGCATAAATGGGCTTTTTCTTATCACTGGCATGGAAGTTCTCATCTGCATGTTCTTCAATTTTCATTCCTCCTTAAGATTTCAGACTCTTATAGAATCAATGGTAAAAATTTTCTTTCTACGTGATGCCAGAAGGCGGTGTCATTTTTCTGCTGGATTGCAGGAATGTTGAAAAGCTCAGTGACTAGGGGAAAGTAACATAATTAAAGGGTTTTGTGGTTTGGCAAAATCTTGAGTGAACAAAAAGCAAGCTATAGGAAAATGTATAGCCATCCATTCCATTTGTGTATGTGAAGCTTAAAAAGATTTGAACCTTACAGTGAAAATGTAATCATATTTCATGAGTAACATGTCAAGTGCTACTCATTTGTTACTCAAATTAGAGGACAAGTATGTAGACTATATAAAGTCTCTAAAAACTAAGAAAACAAACCCAATCAATACACCTTAAAAAAAAAAACACAAGAAACATGAGACATTTCACTGTCATCCAGATAACAAGTAACACATGAAAGATGTTCATTGTCATTAGACATAAAAAAAAAAATTAAAACCAGGGGCTGGAGTGATAGCACAGTGGGTAGGGTGTTTGCCTCACATGAGCCCAACCCGGATTTGATTCCTAGCATCCCATATGGTCCCCTGAGCACCGCCAGGAATAATTCCTGAGTGCAAAGCCAGGAGTGGTCCTTGAGCATCGCCGAGTGTGACCCAAAATAGAAAAAAAAAAAATTAAAACCAGTTAAATATCATTACACACCTATCATAATGACTGAAATAAATAGTGAAAACACCAAATGCTGACAAGAATATGGAAAAAATAAAGCCAGTCTATCCATTCATAGGAATATAAAATTGTAGAACTACACAGAAAACTAATTTGGCGATATGGTTTGGCAGCATCTTATAAAACAAAATTGTCTGATCCATAAATTGAACTCTTAGGTGCCACCGGGATAGATCAAAAAAAATTAATGCATATGCTTTCCTGTGGGAGCCCAGGGTTTGATCCCCAGCACCACGTGGTCCCCAGAATACTTTTTTGGTTTTGTTTTGGGGCCATACTTGGTGGTGCTCAGGAGTTACTCCTGGCTCTATAGTCAGGAATCACTCCTGACTGGGGGAACCAAACAGATGGCACGGGTTGAACCCAAGTTGGCCATGTGCAAGGGAAGCACCCTCTAAGCTGTGTTATCAGCCCCTCCCTGAGTAGTGACTTCTGGGAGCCACCCATAAGCACAGATGAGTGTGGTCCCCCAAAAACAAAAGAAAAAACCCAAAAATACCCTTGATTACTTATTTTTTTAAAAAAATTAAAATATGTGTTTACAAAAAAGTCAATATTCATAGCCGTTAAAAAAACGGAAACCGACCAGAGCACTGTCAGGTGCGCCCCTTAACTCCCACCCCGCCCCCCGTGAAGAGACCACCTCCCTTCAAAACTGAAAACAGCCAAGAGATTCTTTGATGGAGGGGCTAGTTAAAGAACAATGATACTTATGTACTTGGGAATTTTATTGATACACATGAAACTTGGATGATTCTCCTAGAACTAGAAAAAAAATCTCAAATGATTCTGTTCCCAAAAAAGAGATACAAATGGCCAAAAGGCACATGAAAAAATGCTCCTCATTGCTAGCTATCAGAGAGATGCAA
Organism: Sorex fumeus; assembly: GCF_029834395.1. Taxonomy (NCBI): domain Eukaryota; kingdom Metazoa; phylum Chordata; class Mammalia; order Eulipotyphla; family Soricidae; genus Sorex; species Sorex fumeus. The sequence goes on along the minus strand of NW_026606108.1, from coordinate 15,495,061 downwards.
AACAAAACAACCCAAGTGCCCTAGAACAGATGACTGGTTAAAGAAACTTTGGTACATCTACACAATGGAACACAATACAGCTGTCTGTCAGGAGAGATGAAGTCGTGAACTTTGCTTATATGTATAGACATGGAGAGTATCATGCTAAGTGAAATGAGTCAGAAAGAGAGGAACAGACATAGAAAAACTGCACTCATTTGTGGAGTATAAAACAACATAACATGAGGTTGACACCTAAGGACAGTAGATACACTGGACAGATAGATTGCTCCATGGCTGGAAGCCTGCCCCATGAACAAAGGGAGAAGACAGCTGGAATAGAGAAGGGATCACTAAGAAAAAGATAGCTGGAAGAATCGGTTGGGATGGGAGATGCGTGCAGAAAGTAGATAAAGGACCAAACATGATGACCTCTCAGGGTCTGTATTGCAAACCATAATGCCCAAAAGTAGAGCGAGATTATGGGGAATCATGTCTGCCGTGGAGGCAGGAAATGATTGGGAGTATACCAGGGATATTGGTAAGTATACCGGGGATATTGGTGATGGGGAGTGTGCACTGGTAGAGGGATGGATGTTTGATCATTGTGTGATTGTAACCTAAACATGAAAGCTTGTAACTATCTCTCGGTGATTCAATAAAATTAAAAAGAAAAGAAAAGATTCTGTTCCATATTCTGCTTATGTAATATTTTCAAAATGACCTGTTTCAGGAGTGGAAAACAGATTAGTGGGTGTCTAGGATATTAGGGCTAGAGAGGCTTGTGGTTATTACATGGTAGGGCAGGAATCCTTGTGGTGATGAAACTCTTGTATCTTTTTTCATTGAACATAGTGGGTGGCTGGTGGTGCCAGGGATCAAACTTAGGGTCTTCCACATGCTGCGCATGAGCCATATCCCCAGCCTCTATTGTATCTTGCTCTCAATCCTGCTCACATGGATTCGCATGACATCAAACTGGACAACTAAATACACACACAGCAGTACAACAAAATCTGATTCTACTTAGGGTGTAGATTAGAGCTTCAGCCCCACCGATTAAAATACTCTGTTGTGCTTATAATAGCAGCCAGTGCCTGTTCCCCATCCCAAACTGACAAAACGGGAGACAGATTGAGGTGGTGTCTAATTTCTTGGTGGAACGCGCAGTCAGGATTGAGACGCATGGGTCTGAGTAGGAATCACAGTGAAGAGTTTGAAAACACCTGCCTATCCCACCTTCATTCTGAGACCCAAGGTATGTGTTTTCAGGCACTCACTTTCCCACCACAGTCGAAACTGGCCCAGAGAGTAGAATCTCCTAAGAAGAGACGGTTTAATCAGGTGGGGTGGGGTGGGGTGGCTGAGTTCTAGAACATGCATTGGGCTGTGCTCCGTAATTTCTCCACACATGGCCAAATGTTAGCCTAGTTCTCTCTGCAAGTGGCTTCAGTGGCTAAGAGACAGGAAATCTATCACAGACTGCCCAAGAAATGGAAAGAGTGGGGAGATGAGAGGCCTGAGGGTTCCACTGTGTCTTTGGCCTCCCTGAGTCTCCACTTCAGAATTTGTGATCGGCCTCTCTAAGGCTTTTAACCATGCTGGGGAGGAACATGGGGCCTGGAACTCATCTCAATGCTTACAAAGTAGAGAAGAAGTTGGGGTTCTGGGGTGTGCCCCTGCAGTATATATTTTGGCTTTCAAACACCACTCCAGGAGAACTCATTTAGCACACAACTCATATATGGCATTCATTAGCATCTGGAAAACAAGCTTTGCTCTGTGAAACTGCCTGATCATGGCATAAGTAGCTCAGGAATTTCTCAAATAACCTAAGCCAATTCCTCAGGCCCTGATAAAAGTGGAAGCAGAGGAATAACAGCTTTCCTGCCATTCATGTTTTTCCTTCGATAGCTATTTATGAATTCCAGACATTTTCTTGATTAGTCTAGTGATTAGTGAAAGTTCCTTTCCCCCCTCAGACCAACTGTGACCCATTATCCACGGTTGTCATCATTCCCATTCTCTTTGTAGGCTGCTGATAAAGATCTACTAAACAGTTTCTCAGAGATGCATGCGGCTGGACCCCAGACCCAGTGTTTACAAAACCCCAGGCACAGCAATGAAGACAGAGGGTTTCTGGGTGTTTGGTTTGCCTACATGCTGAGATTGTTTTGTTTTGTCCTTTCATGTTTAACCTTTGTGCCTTTCTTGGGAAAGGGAGGAAAATAACTGAGTGATTTTCTCCCACCCAGATTTCTTTTTTCTTTTTTTTTTTTTTTGCAACTGCAATCATTTCTGCAGTGATCCCTTTACGAAATCATGGTCAAAGGGATATTTCGAAAGAGTGGAGTGGCAAAGCCCCAGAACCCCCAGCCCTGGCTACTGTGGGGCTAGTTGCGTGCTGGGGGATTTCAGGACAGCTGCCCTCACTGTACCTTTGCTAACTCAATCCTTGATTTCTTTATCTTTCGGCTCACTTTTGACTGAAAATGATGACATAAATTGTTCCCGTCTAAGCAGTTTCCAAACCCACCTGAAAAATCCCCTGAAATGGTAGGAAAGTGTCCCGCTCGTGCCCTTACAGGCAATAGTGCTCAGTCTGGGAAATAAGATTTGAAAGGAAATCTGAAATTCCAGACTGGATCTAAACTTCTGAGCTCATTATTATCTTATTGTATCTTACTTTACCCTACCTCCTTTATTTTTTTTATTTGGCACAGTCATTTAATTGGTAAGGTAAGAAACATTGGCCGATCTCCTAGGAAAAGACACATGCTTACAAACATAAAAGCTTTATAACTTCAGGAAACTCCCAGGACACTAAAGTCACCTAAGGTAACCAACCTGGGGACTATTGGTTTCTACTGGACATAGAAATCAGGTGCCTGAGAAAAGGCTCTAACTTCTCCAATGAATAATGTCAGATCAGGCAGTTGCTTGATACTCCGACAGTTGCTTCCCTTCTTCTGAAAGGGGGGATTTTTCTTCCCCTCCTCCTGGGCTGACCCCGATATAGGAAGCAGATCTGTGTGTGAAAGAGACCTCTTCACACAGAGCTGAAGAGATAGGTGCTGGAAGCCACCAACCAGCTCCTGTTAGCTCACTCAGTTAGTTGTCCTAACCAAAACTTTCAAGAATGTTTGTGTCCTGTCTGTTTGTCACAGACTGATTAGTTGTCTGTCTGAAAGATATAGGCACTGGAGCCAGGAGGCTCATGTCTTGCATACTCTAAGCCCTGGGTCTACTCCCTGGTGCTACATGGCCCCAACTCCAGCTCTACTGGGTGTGATCTTGATAGCCTCAGCACCACACCCTGGAGCCAGGTATTGCTGGGAGTGAGCCTCAGGATCCCGCAGAAGACACTGCTGGAGAAAGGGTGGGAGAAGACAAGAAACCAGACTGTCTTGATTATTCACTAGATTCCATATCTTATGCACGAATCAGTAATTTCTCTTAGTAATTTCTCTTAGTAATCTCACATGACCATTCAATGTTTCAGCCGCCAAGAGATCCCAGGAAGAATCTAAGTGGGTTCTTTAGATTAATATGTTAATTCTTCCCTGGAAATATTTCAACAACTATACCCCCAAAACTACAATTCCCCCAAGACATAAGACATTCACTCAAAAAGACATACACATACCATTATTCACTGCAGCACTTAGTGCAATAACTAAGATACGGAATCAACGTAGGTGTCCAACAAGAGATAAGTGAATCATGAAAATGTGATATATATATATACATATATATATACACAATGGAATACTATGCCAATATAAGGAAAGATTAAATCACACCGTTCACTGCAACATAGATGAAACTAGAAGATACATTGAGTGAAGAAAGCCAGGAGAAGAGGGACAAACATAGGATGAACTTACTTATATGTGGTATATAGAATAACTGGACAAGGGAATGTAGTGTTTGGAAAGGGGGATGCCTAGATCAGCCAGGGCTCTAAAGTAAAAGTAGGTAAAGGGCAGAGAAGGAAAGAAATTGAGGGGGAGACAGAAGAGGAGATAGATGGGAAGCAAGGGGGAGCAAGGGTCAAGGGGAATTTGGCTACATAGGTGGTATAAAGAGTGGGATAGCTAACTATCCAAACCACAAGTCAACAACATTGAAAACAAGAGATCCAGACATCAACAATCAAACTTAAAGGTGTGCCTGTCAAGGTGGCAGGATGGGGAGGAGGTTGGGGGCCTGGGAGGGCACCTGGAAACCTTGTTGGAGGGAAGAAAACACTGGTGGTGGGACTGGTTCTGGGGCATAGTATGTCTAAAACCTAACTACAAGCCAGAGTAATAGTACAGCAGGAAGGGCATTTGCCTTGCATGCAGCCAACCAGGGCTCAATCCCTGGCATTCCATATAGTCCCCAGTGCACCACCAGGAGTAATTCCTTAGTGCAGAGCCAGGAGTAATTGCTGAGTGCAGAGCCAGGAGTAATCCCTGAGCATTGCCAGGTTTGACCCAAAAAGTTAAAATAAACAACCAACTATGAATAACTTTTTAAATCATGATGCCTTAAATTAATAAAATATTATAGTTATACAAAAATATACCAAAATATTGCAAAAAATTACAGCAAGTATACAGAACTTACAGTTACACAAACAAACACTGTCCTCCCGTTGTTCATCAATTTGCTTGAGCAGGCCCAGTAATGTCTCCATCTTGAGACTTGTTGTTACTGTGTTTTGGCATATGGGTTAGATACTCTCGGTAGCTTGCTGGGCTCTCCGAGGGGGGGGCGGAGGAATAGAACCTGGCTCAGCCAGGCTGGCTGCGCGCAAGGCAAACACCCTACCGCTGTGCTATCGCTCCAAATACAAAAGAAGTATTCAAAAATACAGTTATGTGAAAGCACAGTGATACACAGGACTAAAACTTATCAATTTGCAGTTATTATTTTAAGAATAACAGCCAGAAAAAACTGACTCACTTGTGCCAGTATTGATTATGTAGGTACATGACCTAGGAATACATAATGTAGGCATTGATGATAGAGATATCGTATTATGTAGGCATTAATGATGTAGGGCATCTGAGAATTTTAGAATTTTGTTCTTCCTGTGCAGTAGGTGTAATGGAGATTTAATTTATTTTGCAGTGCCAGGAATTGAACCCTAGGTCTCACATATGCAACACAAGCGTTCAGCCACTGACCCACACCCCTGCCCTGTAATATATATAATAAAAATTATTTTTAAAAAATAAACTAAAAAGGAAGCAAATTGTATATTCCATTATTTGTAGTTGTCAAGTTAAGGCTTTCTTCTTATTGGGATGGAGCAATAGTACAGCAGGTAGGGTGCCTGCCTTGCACACGGCTGACCCTGTTTTCATCCCCAGCACCTCCTTTGGTCCCCTGATCCCTCCAGGAGTGATCCCTGAGCTCAGAGCTAGAGCAATCCCTGAACATCACTAGGTATGGCCCTAAAACAAAAACAAAGCAAAAAAAAAAAAACCCCTGAAAGTTTTCTTCCTGTATTAAAAATTCTTGAGAAAAAATTTAGAAGAGAGCGTATTTGTATCTGATGTCTTGGCCAATGTAAAAGCTCTGGAAACATTTTCCCTGATTCTTTAGAACACATTGTTCTCTGAGTAAATGGAATTTTGTCTCTAATTTGACACTCTGTGTCTGATTTAATTTTGCAGATCAACATTTTACAAAGTACTGTTTATCCCATCACCAGTCAGTGAACAAGAAAATTCTCTCTGGTTACATAATTACTAGGCAATTCCGAGAGAGAAGATGAAGATGGCACTCACCTTTTCAGTAACCTTTAAGAAATCTTTAGATTTCTGGAACAGACTCTGAGGAAACAGTGTTTCCTTAAAAAAGCAAGACATCCATAGCCCAGTGATGTCATTCATGGTAGAACACATGCGTTGCATGTGTGAGGCCCTGTGTTCCATAGGGAAAAAGGAAGGTATGGCGGGGCAGGGAGTGGGGGGGAGGTGGTGATGGAGCGATAGTACAGCTGGTAAGGCACTTGCTTTGCACATTTGACCTGGGTTAGATTCCCAGCACCAGCAGCACACTTGGTACCCTGAGCCCAGCCAGGAATGATCCCTGAGCACAGAGCCAGATGTAAGCCAATATGTAAGCACTGCTGAGTGTGATCCCAAAAACAACATAAAGCAAAGACAAGAAAAAAAAGAGGATGGCATTCAGACAATGATGAATCAAGAATTTCTACTTACTGGTGACTTTAAAAAGCCAAAGTTCAATTGCAAATAATTTGACACAGAGTTGTTAAAATTATTCAAACAATGAAATATTTAAGTGTCAGAGGGTGAATTATTAAAGAAAAACGTTTCTTAATAAACTATATTCACCCATCCTTTTATTCACTATTTATGAAACATTTGTGATAAAAACCAAATGATGGATATTAGCATAAAAATGTAATATTAGCAAAACTTACTTGCGAGTATTAAATCATAGAAACTTTTGGTAGGGGGCAGATAAGTTTCTTATTTTTCAGTTCTTTGCAAGATTTCTGATGTGTCTTACCAGAATTTATTTCTATAATTGCATATTTTATAATTCCAATTAAGTTCATTGCCTTACATTGATGTTGCACCAACAGTCAGTATTTAAGAATAAAATAAACAAGACATCCAACTACAATCAAAAGAGTACTGTTGGTTGTTTGCTGGAAAATTGGTTCTTTGACAGCACCTTGGAACTTGGAACTAGCTTATTCTCAGAAAGGAAAAGTCTTCTACACAAGAACCATCCCAGCCTGAGGAGAGTTTGTTTGCTCAGGGACTAAGTGATTGTTCTTTGAATAGCCTCCTTCAGAAAGTGTACATTTCATTAATTAAGACTAGTTTAGAGAGAGTAAGCTAGCCATTTGTATTCTCTCAAGTTCTGTCCAATTAATCACGATTAGCATTAATGAAGAGGAGGCATCTGCCACCATTAAAATTCATTGTGTGAAAGCTGGAATTGAAAGTCGGACTAATGAAGATTACACAGTTTCTTAGTGCCATGCTGTGTCTCTGAAAGCACCAGAAACCCCTTTTGTCGCCGTTTATGGTGTAGGAATGCAGGCATTTCTCTGGAAGAGAACGCATTCATGAGAGAAGCACAACAGAGTATTTGCCAAGGACTTGGTCTCATAGCAGACATCAGGGTGAAATGGGGATGAGCTCAGCACTTCGCCTGCCAGTTCTGCTGGTATTGCTGAGACTAACTTCTTCACTCGTAGATTCCGTGGGGGAAAGAGGAGCTTACACTGAGAAGGATTGAATTCCAGACTGAATTGAAATCATAAGCACTCAACACAGTTGCTGAAGGCCCTGATCTTTCTAAGCATTTTGTTTGTGCCTTTCATTATAAATCTTAGCGATTTGTGCCCAAGGGTCCACAGAAGAGACGACACTCATTCCCACGGACATTATCTTTTTATTACTACCACTGAATGAGCCTAGGCTCTGCCATATGATTTCATCCCACTCCCCAAACTGCACTTAAACTTTTGGCAGAATCTTCTAGAAGTTTCAGTTAAAAAAAAAACAACTCGTGGGGTGGGAGAGCCAAGCGACAGTACAGTGGGTAGGGTGCTCGCCTTGCATTTGTTTGATTCTTAGCACCCCCTGTAGTCCCCTTATCCCCACTAGTAATGATCCCTGGGCTCAGTCATGAACAAACCCTGAACATTACCAGGTGGTCCAAAACATCAAAAACCAAAAACTTGGGCTGGAGAGATAGCACAGCGGGTAGGGCATTTGCCTTGCACGTGGCTGACCTGGGTTCGATTATCAGCATCCCATGTGGTCCCCTGAGCACCGCCAGGAGTAACTCCTGAGAGCAGAGCCAGGAGTAACCCCTGTGCATCGCCGGATGTGACCCATAAAAGAAAAAAAAACTCATCCAGGAACTGGGAGACAGCACAGGGGTCAGGTGAAATCTGGGGTTTGATCCACCACACTGTATGCGCTCCTCCATCCTCCACCACTAGGTGTGGTTGTGGTGACCCCCAGGGCCCGAGCAGCACAACATCCCCAGACTATTGCTTTGGATCATCTGTATCACCTTTAATAATCCCAATTCCCTGAATACTGCTTGTGAGTGCCTCTCTCTTCAAAAAATAAAAAAAAACTACATAGTCAAAAAATTCGATACATAATGTACAAATCACTTGATAAGCACTTATTTGAAAGGAAAGAAATAAGAGTAATACTAAGGGAAAATCTATATGGAGACCCTGGAGTTGCTGGAGAAAGAGGGTAACGGGGTTTTATGTGTGGGGTATGTATGCAAATGTGTGGGTGAATGTATGTGTGTGTGCTATTAGAACAACTTTGATGTCTAATGCAGAAACCTAGAACAAATCAATTTAAACCAAAAAAAAAACTTCAAAGCTGTTGATTGTTGAGTTCAGCTTTTGCTGGACCCAGAGCCTCTGACACTTGTTTGCATCTTGCTTACAACCTTTTATCACTCTCCATCTATGCTTTGCTGTCCTCTGTGTTGGCTTCATTCTCAGGCATCACATTTTCTCCTAGGATGTTGGAATGACAATCATTAGCAACTCCAGCTTAATCCTTCCAGGCTAGTTACCTCCAGGAAAGAAATTATCTCTCCAGTAGTTCCAAAAATCATGGGAATGATCTTGACTGGCCAAGTAGAGAAGCTGCCCTGTAAGCTTGTGCTCTGTATAGCGAGCCCTGGATTAGGATCTTAGTGTAGAACCAGAGGCCTGGGTCCGCATCTCAGGAAATCATACCTATATGTGATATGACTTCTTGTGAACTGGGTTGCAGAAGATGAAATGGAATGCTGTTGGCAAGAGAAAGAGGGATACGCATGCAGAGGCTAGACTCAATAGATTGCAAGAATTAGTGACAAATGCACAAAATTACCTCTAGTGGTAAGATTTTTTTGCAAGAATTTGTGTGGAAATAAGGAAAAGGAGGAAACAGTTTTGGCAGCCTTTATAAAGACATAAAACACAGTTCTCTGAAACAGTTGTATTTTCAGTAGGTTATCTGTAGTTTGAAACAGAAGGACCACTCTAACTTCTGATTGCCACTTCTGAGTCATAAAGTCAGTCATTATGTGCTCTTTCTTGTACTTTTGCTTCCTTCACCTCTACAGTTCTGACTCTTTTTGTTTTCTGTTTTTTGTCTACTGATGGCTTTTTTCTTTGTTGCTTTCTCTTTACTCTTCTGTGCTTTTTTTTTCATTGTATTGATTTCTGCTTTCAGCATCCTATTGTCAATAATTTCTTTTCAACACAATTTTTTTCTATTTTCTTTAGAACATCTCTATTTTTTCTAGGATACTTTCAGAGAAACCACTCATTAATTTCCCTTTTTTTTTCTTTTATGTGAATGCATGAGTTAAAGACTATAAACAACCCCTTAAATTATGTGTTAGCTGTATCTCACAAGTTTTACTATATAGTGCTTTCTGTATTCTTGAGTTCCAAATATTCTATAACCTCATTATAATTTCTTTGCACAGCAGGTAGGGCGTTTGCCTTGCACGTGGCCAACACGGCCGACCGGAGTTCAATTCCTCTGCCCCTCTCAGAGAGCCCAGCAAGCTACCGAGCGTATCTCGCCCACACAGCAAAGCCTGGCAAGCTACCCGTGAAATATTTGATATGCCAAACACAGTAACAAGTCTCACAATGTTACTGGGCCCGCTTGAGCAAATTGATGAACAACGGGAGGACAGTGACAGTGACCATGATTATAATTTTGGTGTTGTTTTTGTTATGTAGATATGTAATAGAGTGAAGAGCACAGTTCTTAAGTGAACAACCCAATGATTTCTATGAATGTGAAAGTTATAGGATGTCTCCAGAATCCTAAGGAGTTCTCTAATACCCCATTCCCTAAAAAGACAGACCTAGAAGTCAGAGCTATTGATTCTGATTTCAGAGATTATATTTGCCTTCCTCTGAATATCATCTCAATCAGAGTCATGTTTGGATCGTCCCCGACTAAGCATGGTCAGACTTACCTATTTTTCAACCTTGTAGTTGTGAAAGTGATATATCCCATACAAACCATACTCTGACTTTAAATTTTTGGTCTATACCTGTATAAAATCCAAGGGCGGCCAGGGGGTGGCCCTGACGGCTCTTCCCTGGCCACCCAGGTTCTGAGGGGCCCGGGCTGCCTCCCAGCCGGGATGGCCCAGGCCATGGGGCAGATGGCAGAGGAAGTGAGGGCCAAGCCAGTTGATTGATTAGATGCCATTTATTCCATTCTCATTCACGTTCACTCCTGTCTCTCTCCTTCTCTCCTGGCCCCCGATCTAGAACCCCTTTCTCCCTCTGGCTCTGACTCTGGATCTTGATCTTGATCTTCACCCCACCAACCCACTCTTACAGTCTAGTTAAATTACTAAACCATGAGGAGCTGGGCTTACACATAAGTGTGGTCACAATCAATAGGGTTAAAGTTCTTCCCCTCAGGGAAGACAGATTCTCTTTCAGCAGGACCAAGGGTGGAATCCCATGGGTGTGTTTCTCCTCGACTTGTCCAACAAACATAGAAGCATTCATAATATTAATCATTTTGTATGGACACAGTAAGAGATGCATTAAGCTTATAGAATTGCTCTCCTGGGGTCATCCCGATCTCAGACTACAGTACTCAGGCCAGATTAGTCTTTTCTCTCCCTAGCAGGGTTCTAATCTTGTCATTACTTTTGGATCATGACAGTATTTGTCCATGATCAAACTCTTATAGTTAAGAATTGTGGCACTTTGGCCAGGCCCATCTCCACACCAGGGTAGCACATAGCTTACCGCTTGCCCTGGTTCCATCCAGTCCCTCATTGGACCCTGCTTTGGGGGGCTCTAGGAAGTGAGGGCAATTGAGGCTTAAGTTGAGAAAACAGATGCCCGGGAATGAATAATATTCAAAGCCAATTGAATCCCATGTTACAAAAGCATAATATTAATTGTCTTCTTGTGTCTATACAAAAAGACATTGCTTTAACGTAAACTATCAAAAGACATAAGGAGAGGAGAAAAGCAATATTAACTTATAATACAAGTTCGGTGTCCTAGAAAGATCTGACCTTACAAATTAACAGATCTGATTAGGGGAATAAGCTGATTAACTGTTTGGGGAAGAGAGCACAGAGAAGTAGTTACAAATAAACAAAAGAATGGGAGTGACTCAGGAGCACTGGGATGGGTGTGACCTTATAAACCTAAGCATTTTGTGGTAAGGGAGAAAGGACAAAGCATTGTCATCCTACATATTCCCACACTAGAGAGGCACAGCACAGTCTCTGGACACTGAATGTCACAGTCATTTGTAACACTCAGGCAGCCCCATGATGACCAAAAAGGAAAGAAAGAGAGAAAGAGAGAGAGAAAGGGAAGAAGGGGAGAGAGAGATAGAGGGGAGGAAGGAAGGAAGGAAGGAAGGAAGGAAGGAAGGAAGGAAGGAAGGAAGGAAGGAAAGAAGGGAGGGAGGGAGGGAGGGAGGGAGAGAGGGAGGGAGGGAGGGAGAGAGGGAGGGAGGGAGGGAGGGAGGAAGTTAAGATCCTGATATTCAGAAGTGTTGCTGACATTTAATACTGTGTTTTGCATCCCATCGTGTCTATCAAAAGTCCATCAGTGTCTGAGATTTTCAACACTTGGTTATAAAGTTGGCTTTGTGTTAGATTACTTTGCCCAACCATGGGCTGACGTAAGTGTCCAGAGCATGTTTAAGGTAAGCTAAGTCTAAGCTGTCTGGTAAATTAGGTATATCATTAAAGCACTTTAATGACTTATGTTTCAAACATCTGAGGGGTTTATTAGAATACAATCCTATCTCAATTTGAGAGGTCTGTCTTCCACTTTATGAGTGTGAGATTCTATTTGTGTTGTAGCAGTTGTTGGGTTTTTCCTCTCCATTACTGGGAATGAATCTATTTGTTACTTCAACTCTTGATACATATTTGGATTGTTTCTTGTTTAGAACAACTGCAAGTAAAACTACTTCAAATGTTCTTTTAAGAACATTTAAATGTTTGTGGTAGACATGTATGTTCATTGCTCTTGGCTATATAGCTGACAGAACAATGGTGAGGTTGGAAAATAGATTTAATTTAATTCTCTCAGTTACCTGCAGTTTTTCATTGCATGTTTTTTTTCTTATCACCTTCCACTCTCATTTATGTTAATTCTTGTTGCACCTTGTTAGATTTTCTTTCTCTTTGGCTTATTCATCTTTTAATTTAGCATTCTAGTTATGTGTATTGCTCCTATCACAAAGTTACTTAGTCTGAATTTCCCTGCTGAGTATGATATTAAGTACCAATCTTATAGTGTGCTGGTTGTTTGTTATTTTCTTTTAAGGAGAGGTTTATTTATACCCTTTGCCTATTTCTAAATTGGGGTATTTGTTTTCATATCATTGATTAATCTCATGAGTTTGGACATATAATTGGCACTCAAATCCTTATAGTTAGACTTTAGACTGGGTTTTCTGTCTAAACTCTTCCCACAACTTTGGGACACAGGTTTGTTTTCAAAGCTGCCATTAAAGTTTTCTGGTTGTCTACATGAGTTCTCATATGGTTATTTTATTTCTCCTATTCCTTACTTCTGCTCTTTAGAGACAGCAGAATGACCCAGATGACTCCAAAATTCCTAAGATGATTGTTGTATCATAGTAAGTTTCCTAAGTACCTGATGCCCCAATACCTTGTCCCTCTAACTCATTCCCATTGACAGTTTGAGTAACATAATAATGCTGTATGTCAGGTTTTACCAAAAGTCCCATTTCCTTCATACTCAAGTATTGCACACACACACACACACACACACACACACACACACACACACACAAAACACAACTGTGATGCCATTATACAGATTCTGGTTTGGTTTTTCCTTTGGAAAATTACAAGATCAATGCTATGCCAATTAGAGTCCCAGAGGCAAAAGATGGGTAGTTCACCCAAATTGGGTAATTTCAAGAGGTTTACAAAAGGACTATTTATATTACGTTGCAGACATAGTTAGTCATACCACAAAAAAATGTGATATTTTTAAAGTTATAAATAGTAAAGTTTCATCATTGAAGAGTTAAGGAAGTTGAGGAGCCAATGAAATCTCATTTACAAGGATATCTGGAAATACAAATCAAGATGACAGCGAGATATCATCTCACACCAGTGAGAATGCACATAATTTTTAAAAATGAAGATAATCTGTGTTGTTAGTGATGAGAAAGAAACCCTCAACCACTGCTTTGAGAATGTAGTCTGGTTCAACTCCCGTGAAAAACAGTTATGCAGATGTCTCAGAAAAGTTAAGTGTAAAGCTGCCATATTAGTTTCTCTTCTTGATATCTACCCCCAAGATGCAAAAGCATTCATTCGAAAGGACATATGCCCACCATCATTCATTGTACAATGCTAGGATAAAGATAATACTTTGGTTACTTACTATTATAACTAGGATACGTAATCAACTTAGTTTCTCAAAAACAGATGAGCAAATAGAGAAGGTATATTATTTATACACTAAAGGAATTATTTATATACTAAGGGAATACTAAGCAGCTGAAGGAATGATGAAGTCATTTGCAATTTTCTGCAATGTAGATGGAACTGAGGATATCACGTTAAGGGAAGTAAGTCAGAAAAATAAAGACAACTACTGGGTAATCTCACTTATCTTTAGTATACAGAGTAACAGACAAGGGAATGCAAGGTATCAAAAGGAAGATACTTATGGAGATGGAGAGATAGTACGGAAAGAAGGGCACTTGCCTTGGCTGCAACCGACTCATGTTCAATTCCTAAGCATCTCATATAGTTCCCCCAAGCACCATTAGGGGTAACTCCTCTGGAGTGTAGAGTCAGGAATAACCTCTGAGCATCTTTGGCTGTGGCCCAAAAACCAGCAACAACAAAAATGGCAAAGGGAATACCTAGATTATCCTTGCACTTAGATTATAGAGCTAAGAAGATAAGAAGAACAGGGAAAGAATTTGAAGAGGCAAGTAAGAAGAGGCAGATAGGAAGTAACAGGGGCAGAGACCTGGGCACTGTGTGTGTGTGTGTGTGTGTGTATGTGTGTGTGTGTGACAAAAAAAGTGCCTGCCTGTCAAGGGATGGGAAGGAACCTAGGGACACTGGTGTGGAGAAAAGTTGACACTGGTGATGGGATTGGTGCTATAACATTGTATGCCTGAAACTCTACTGTAAATAACTTGTTAAATCATAGTTGCTTCATTTTAAAGTTAATGTATAACTGGTTAGAAGAATAAATTCTTATTTATATATTTTTATTAGTGAAACACCACGAGGTGCAGTTGTAGACTTACAAATTTATGTGCTTGGGTTTCAATTATACAATGTTCGTGTACCCATCCCTCCACCAGTACTCATTTTCCACCACCACTGATCCTAGCATTCCTCCCTCCCCCCACTCCCCCATCCCAACCTGCCTCTGTGGCTGGGTATTCCCTTTTGTTCTCTCCCTCCTTTTGGGTGCTGTGGTTTGCAAAAGAGGAATTGGAGTGGAAATCATGTTCATTCTATAATCTACTTTCAGCATGCATCTCCCATCCTGGGAGGATCCTCCCAACACCCTTTATTTGGTGCTCCCTACTCTGTCTGAGCTGCCTTTCCCCCGAGCATATATGGCTGGCCTCCAAGCTATGGCATGAACCTCCTGGTACTTACCTCAGCTATTCTTGGGTGTTAGTTTCCTATTTTGTTGCTTTATGTTCTCCATGTGAATGCAATCTTTCTATGTCTGTCCCTCTCTTTCTGACTCATTTCACTTAGCATGATACTTTCTAGGTAGTGCCACTTGTATGTAAATTTCATGACTTCATCTTTTCTAACAGCTACATAGTACTCCTTTGTGTAGATGTACCAAAGTTTCTTTAACCAGTCATCTGTTCTTGGCCACTCAGATTTATTACAGATTCTGACTATTGTAAACGTGCTGCAATGAACAAACAAGTGCAGATGTCACTTTGACTATACTTTTTTGCCTCTCTGAGATATATTCCCAGGAGTGGTATTGCTAGGTCAAATGGGAGCTCAATTTCTAATTTTTTGAGAATTGTCCATACTGTTTTCCAAAAGGGCTGAACTTTTTTGAACCTTTTGGAAAAGGTTCAGCAAAAAAAAAAAAAGTTGGCATTCCCACCAACAGTCGAGGAGGGGCCCTTTCTCGCCACATCTGTGCCAACACCAGTTGCTTTTGTTCTTTTGGATGTGGGCCAATCTCTGTAGTGTGAGATGATATCTCATTGTTGTTTTTATCTGCATCTCCCTGGTGATTAATGATGTAGAGCATTTTATCATGTGCCTTTTTGCCATTTGGATTTCTTCTTTGAGAAAGTTTCTGTTCATTTCGTTGCCCCATTTTTTTATGGGGTTGGATGTTTTCTTCTTGTGTAGTTCAACCAGTACTTTGTATATCCTTGATATCAACCCCTTGTCAGATGTGTATTGGGTGAATATCCTTTTCTATTCTGTAGACTGTCTTTGTATTTTGGTCACTGTTTCTTTTGAGATGCAGAAGCTTCTTAGTTTAAGATAGTCTCATTTGTCTATCTCTGTTTTCACTTGCTTGGCCAGTGGCGTGACATCTTTGAAGATACCATTAGAGAAGAATAAATTCTTTGTCAAACAATGCTACCCTACAGTTCATAGGGAAGTTCCAGACCAGGAAAACACCTCAAGTTTCCTCTTTTCCCTCTCTCTCTCTCATCCCCACTAAGGAATCTCAGGATCAAATTAAAGCAAAATTAATAAGTTAAAGGAGTTTGTTAATGTAGAACATACATATAGGATTTTTTTAAAAATGCATACAAGGTACACAGGGATAAAAAGTGAATCTAGATGAACAATCAGAAAATGTCTAGCAAAATAGAAATTGCATCTTGTAGGTTTTAAAGTTGAGGTTCCTTACAGAAAGATTTCTAAGTATACTTGAGAAGTCAGACATTGACATGTCAGAAGTGTTCAAAACTGTGGGTGTGGAAGGCCTATAACTGTTGTGTACTGCACATTTTACATTACTTTTAATCATCTTAAAATTTTAGAAAAAAGTCACTTTAAAAATTAATTTTAGCTGTATCACTGAAATCCAATCATGAACAGCTTTGTAAGGGTTTATCTCACAGTGATTCAATAATAAACTTTTAAAAATTAATTTTAAATGTTTTGTATATGCATCTTAAAATTTAAATATAAATATATCAAAATGTTAATATGCTTCAAATAGTTATGTTTCATGTTTAATTTTCATTAGTTTTAATATTAGTTAAAACCAATATTAGTTTTAATTAAACTAATATAGGTTCATTGGTTTTAATATTCACAAATTGTGTAATTTAATTATATAAAGTAGCATATTGGTCTAGTGGTAGAATGGCTGCTGATAACAACAAGAGAGAACACATTTTCCTGCCACTATCAATACTGTGAATCAGAGTGCCCAAAATAAAATTTCAAAAAGAGTAACAAGTCAATAAAATATTAAAATCAAAACGTAACTCTCATCAAGTATCCTGAAATGAATATCTGTGTGACAAGCATAAAGTGAAGAAATGAAACATAACCATAATCTCAAAAATAAATAGATAAAATAAATACTAGGTAAAGTTAAAGGTAAAGGCCCTCCCGTTGATCGTCGATTTGCTCGAGCGGGCCCAGTAACGTCTCCATTGGAGACTTTGTTGTTACTGTGTCTGGCATATCGAATACTCTCGGTAGCTTGCCGGGCTCTCCGAGAGGGGCGGAGGAATCGAACTCGGGTCGGCCATGTTGGCCGCGTGTAAGGCGAACGCCCTACCCGCTGGGCTGGAGCGATAGCACAGCGGGTAGGGCGTTCGCCTTACAAGCGGCCAACATGGCCGACCCGAGTTCGATTCCTCCGCCCCTCTCGGAGAGCCCGGCAAGCTACCGAGAGTATTCGATATGCCAGACACAGTAACAACAAAGTCTCCAATGGAGACGTTACTGGGCCCGCTCGAGCAAAATAAATACTACATTTTATTAAATAAATCTATTCTTTGAATTATGTCAGGCCTTAAAACTCACCAGTAAGCAGCTTTCAATTTTGATTACTTTTGCAGAAAGATGGGTCAGTAATATAGCACTCACCTTGCCTGTGTAAGGCCTTAGACCCATCTCCAGCATCACAAGAAAATCAAAAACAAAACAAAGAAACAAAATTTTACCATTTTTAATGCACTGTAGCACTGTCCTCCCGTTGTTCATCGATTTGTTCAAGTGGGCAGCAGTAACGTCTTCATTGTGAGACTTGTTACTATTTTTGGCATATCGAATACACCACAGGGAGCTTGCCAGGCTCTGCTCTGTGGGGGGGGATAGTCTCGCTAGCTTGCCCGGCTCTCAGTGGAGGAGTCGAACCCAGGTAGGCCGTGTGCGAGGCAAACACCCTACCTGCTATGCTATCCTTCCAGCCCACAATAATAACAATAATAATAATTAAACTGAAGTTGGAGGGCCTCATTAATTCCATTTTACAGTCTAATGTTTGCCTTGAGTGCCTAAGATAATGTAGGATTCATAAGACAATTAAGCAAAACAAAAACTTACATTCCTGTTTTAAGTGTCTTGAAGACAATTCAGAAACTGCTGCTATTGTCTACATTAAAAGACAGAACTAAATAAATCTCTGGTGCTAGGGAGATAGCTCAAAGAGTTGACTGAGTGGTATCACTTTGAAATGATTAAACCCTAGAGAAGGGTCCTTTCTGATCAGTAAGGATGCGGTTTGCTGTCTTAGAAAACATAAGAGTTAACAGAAGCCAAAGCAACATAATGCCATACCCATTTCTATCAACCATGGGTGAGGCAGTTATTCCTTTTATGACTATCTTTAATATTTGACTAATTCTGAACCACATGAAATCACACTTATACATTTCCTTTTTTGTCTTTCTAAGATCATTTATGACAAATTAAACAAAATAGATTTTACTCTTAAGTTACAAGTTTGACTTACTACGGAGTTATAATTATTTTCTAGATATTCTAAGCTCTTTTGTTGCCAAATCTTTGCTTCACAAATGTCTACTATTCTGAGGGTTGACTTTTCTCTTTCTTGGAAGTCTCCTTTGAAGCAAAAACTTTTAAAATTTTGAAGTCCAGTTTATGTTTTCTTTTGTTCCTTGCACTTTTGTTTCACTATTTATAAAAAATTATAAAGAGAGAAGAGAAGAGAAGAATTCCTGCCATCGAGGCACACTGGGGTGGGGGCGGGAGGGAAACTGGAGTCATTGGTGGTGGGAAATGTACACAGGTGGAGGGATGGGTGTTAGAACATTGTATGACTGAAACCTGATCATGAACAGCCTTGTAACTGTGTATCTCACAGTGACTCAATTTAAAAAAAAATTTTTTTTAAATCATTGCTTGATCACAGGTTGTGAAAATTTATTTACTTATTTATTTTGAAAGATCATGGTTTATAATGGGCTGAAGCAATAGCACAGCGGGTAGGGCATTTGCCTTGCATGCAGCCGACCCAGGTTCGATTCCTCCGTCCCTCCGGAGAGCCCGGCAAGCTACTAGGAGTATCGCACCCGCACGGCAGAGCCTGGCAAGCTACACCTGACGTATTCGATATGCCAAAAACAGTAACAAGTCTCACAATGGAGATGTTACTGCTGCCTGCTGGAGCAAATCAATGAATAATGGGAGGACAGTGCTACAGTGCATGGTTTATAATATTGTTACTATTGTTGTCTCATACCTGTGGTGCTGCTACAGCACCCCTACCACCCCTACCAGTGTCAGTACTCCTCTACCATCGTGCCAAGCTCCTTTGTGTGCTCTCCCTTTGCTCCCTCACTTCATAGTTCCACAGGCACCATATCACAGTTTGTTTCCACTGGGAATTGCTTTGTTTTCTGCACCACACATGAACAATTGGCATTGGCTTTTTACCTTGATCCACTTCACTTAGCATAATACACTCCATTTCCATCCAGGTTACAGTGAACTGAAAAGTTCATCTTTTCTCATAGTTGAATAATATTCTATCGCGTATATATACCCTAAATTCTTTGTTCATATATAATCATATATAATAATATATATAATAATATTCGGTTGTGTGTATATACCCTAAATTCTTTGCCAAGGCAAAGAGGTCCTCCTGAGTTTTCTCTTGGGAGTTTCATGTTTTCAGCTCTCACATTTAGTCCAATCCATTTTGAGTTCGTTTATGTTTTTGTGTGAGGCAAGAGTCCAACTTAATCATTCCATGCATGTGGCACTCCTTTTGTCCCCACACCACTTGTGGAAAAGACTATTATTTTTTTTCCCCATTGCCTTGTTTTTGCATGCTTGTGGAAAATCAACTGGCCATAAATCTGAGGGTTTATTTCTGGAACTTTCAATTCTATTCTGTTGACTTATATGTTGGTTTTTATGCCACCATCACAACTGACTTTTTTTCCCCCACATATGAATTAAGTTTTAAATTGAAACACGTGACTCCCTCCAACTTTGCTTTTTTTCAAGATTGGATATTTGATGCCCTTTACATATCCATGAACCATGACTTTTAGGGTCAACTTGACAATTCTACAAAGAAAGTAAATGAAATTTTAACAGCTATTGTGTGTTCATGATAACCAACTCAATCTAAACTTTTCAGTTTATACATATGATATCTAGGTTTGCAGAACTCTTGATGTAAGGTCAGACCTCCCATTTGGGGGAGCATTATTTTCATGATTCACATTGTCCTATAAGGAAGACGCTAAGAAATTTTTTTCAAGATGGTATAATAACAAGTGGCTAAAACACCAACACTTCTAATTTTTATTTCCTCAAACTAAATCTTCTTATTCTATCTTTATAATCACCTGAATACCAACAACTGACTTTTTTTTCTTTTTCTTTTTTATATAGTTTTATTAGTGAAACACCATGAGGTACAGTTGTAGACTTACAAATTTTTGTGCTTGGGTTTTGATTATACAATGATCAAATACCCATCCCTCCACCAGTGCCCATTTTCCACCACCATGGATCCCAATATCCCTCCCAACCCCAACCCTTCCATCCCACCCTGCCTCTGTGGCAGGGCATTCCCTTTTGTTTTCTCTCTCCTTTTGGGTGTTGTGGTCTGCAAAAGAGGCATTGAGTGGCAATCACGTTCGGTCCATAGTCTACTTTCAACATGCATCTCCCTTCCTGGGAGGATCCTCCAAACATCCTTTGTTTGGTGCTCCCTTCTCTATCTGAGCTGCCCTTTCCCCTAGAATGCCCGGGTGGCCTCTAAGCCATGGAGTAATCCTCCTGGTACTGATCTCGGCTATTCTTGGGTATTAATCTCCCATTTTGTTACCTTATGTCCCCCAGATGAATGCAATATTTTTATGTCTATTCCTCTCTTTCTGACTCATTTCAATTAGCATGATACTTTCCATGTAGTACCACTTGCATGTAAATTTCATGACTTCACCTTTTCTAACAGCTACATAGTACTCCATTGTGTAGATGTACCAAAGTTTCTTTAACCAGTCATCTGTTCTTGGGCACTCAGGTTTTTTCCAGATTTTGGCTATTGTAAAGAGTGCTGCAATGAACAAACAAGTGTAGATGTCACTTCGACTATACATTTTTGCCTCTCTGGGATATATTCCAAGGGGTGATATTGCTGGGTCAAATGGGAGCTCAATTTCTAATTTTGTTAGAATCGTCCATACTGTTTTCCAAAACGGCTGAACCTGTCGGCATTCCCACCAACAGTGAAGGAGTGTCCCTTTCTCACCACATCTGCGCCAGCATCAGTTGCTTTTGTTCTTTTGGATGTGGGCTAGTCTCTGAGGTGTGAGATGGTATCTCATTGTAGTTTTGATCTGCATCTCCCTGATGATTAATGATGTAGAGCATTTTCTCATGTCCCTTTTAGCCATTCGAATTTCTTCTTTGAGAAAGTTTCTGTTCATTTCATTGCCCCATTTTTTGATGGGGTTGGATGTTTTCTTCTTGTGGAGTTCAACCAGTACTTTATATATCCTTGATATCAACCCCTGTCAGATATATATTCGGTGAATATCCTTTCCCATTCTGTAGACTGTCTTTGTATTTTGGTCACTGTTTCTTTTGAGTTGCAGAAGCTTCTTAGTTTAAGATAGTCCTATTTATCTATCTCTGTTATCACTTGCTCGGCCAGTGGCATGACGTCGAATATACCATTAGCTTCAATGTCATTGAGGGTTTTGCCAACTTTGTCTTCAATGTACCTTATGGTTTCCGGTCTAATGTTGAGGTCTTTAATTCATTTTGATCTTACTTTTGTACATGGTGTTAGGCAGAGTTCTGAGCCCATTTTTTTTTGCATGTAGCAATCCAGTTTTGCCAGCATAATTTGTTAAAGAGGCTATCCTTACTTCATTTCACATTTCTTGCACCTTTATCAAAGATTAGATGATCATATGATTGAGGGGAGAAGAACACCTGACTTTTTTCTAGCTGTACATCTGCATGTTTTCTTTTGTTTGCTTGCTTTGTTTCATAGTCACACATAGCAGTACTCAGGTCTTACTCCTGGCTCTCTGTTCAAGAATCACACCTGGTAGGCCCACGGGACCATATCGGATACAGGGAATCAAACTGGGTTGGCTGCATGCAAGGCAGATGTACTATCTCTTCAGCCTCACATATTTTCTTATGGAGTATCACTAGGCATAAAAAAATTACATATATTAGAGGAGAGTCATAAATGGTGAGATAGTTAGAAGATGTTCAATGTCACTGAATTAAAAGCATAGTAACACATTGAAACTTTGTCCTTTACTCACAAAAAATACCAAAGAACAAAAAGTTGGTGACATCCAACAGTGAGTAAGAATGTAGAAAAACAGGGCTGGTGAGATGGTACTTAGGTAGGGTGCTTACATTGCATGCAGCAAAACAGTGTTCGATCCCCAATAACACATATGGCCCCCAAACCCTGCCAAGAGTGATTCCTGAGCTCAGAATCATGAGTAAGCCTAAGTGGGCCAAAACCCAGAAATTCTATAAAAGACTTTGGGGTTGTAGATAAAGTACAAGTAGGGTGTTTGCCTTGCATGCCGCTAACTCGAGTTCAATCCCCCAGTACTATATATGTTCCCCAATCCCCACCAAAAATGATCACTGAGTGCAGAATCGTGAGTAAGCCTTGAGCACCACTGAGTGTGACCCCCAAGCCAAAAATTAAAAGACTTTTGGGATGGAGCAATAGTACAATGGATAGCGGGTGTGTCCAACCTAGATTCTATCCATGACAACCCATATTGTCCCCTGAGTTCCTCCAGGAGTGATCCCTGAACATAGATCTCGGTGTAATCCCTGAGAACCACTGGGTGTAGCCCCAAAAAAAAATCCAAAAAAAAAAAAAAAGAAAAAGAAAGAAAACTTGGGGACAGGAGCAATAATACAGTAGGTGGAGTGCTTGCCTTGCATGAAACCAACCCGGGTTCAGTCCCTGGCACTGCATATCCTCTCCCCCCCCCCAAGTATTGACAGGAGTGTCTCCTTGATGCAGAGCCAGAAATAAGCCTTGAGCATCACCAGGTGTGACCTCAAATCAAAACAAAATAAAATACGGAAGGTAGAAAAGTCGGGATGGGGAGTAGAACCTGCCTTGCAGGTAGGAGGCCCTGGGTTGATCCCGTGGCACCACCCACATGCACCAAGCATGGCCCAGGCAACTCTGCTGTTTGGGACCCATATAACATTTGATCTCCCCTGCACAGCCAGGGGTGTGTGAGCATCACAACTAAAAACATGTGACCCACAGCAAGCACCAAGGTCAAGTGTTTGAGCATCATAACTAGCTGTACGGGCACCACAACAAGCACATGCGCACCTTCACATTTATGACAATGGCAGCTAAGCAGGAGGCAAGGATATTTGAGAAAGAATGTAGAAAGATGCCCCAGGTGAAAGAAATGGCCGTCACATGCAGTCTTGCTGAATGAAAACTCCATGCAAGTTTTCTAAAAGGCATTTGGGCATCCAGTTATAAACTGTGGAGACACTTGAACCAGCAATTCTGCATTTTGCACAAGTGGATGGTGTAAGGAGGAGACAGATCCTTCCTAGGAGGCCAAGAAAGCAAGACCCTGCCTGCCTTTCCTGGGGCTGCCTCTATGGAGTATTTTATGGTTAGTGAACTTCAGAACCAAGTGCTGTTTAGAGTTTGTGATAAGCCCATGGTGTTCCTCAGCCAGTACCCATGCCTGCTGTAGGCAGAGCATCCTCCTGACCCTAACTACGCCATACCTGTGGGAGTTGGTGGGCAGACATGCTGATGCCCCCCACCACCCCCACTTGCTGTGTGATGAGTAATAAAGTTTTTTGTCTCTGCAGAAAAATGATCATAGTTATTTTCTTTTGTTTTTGCTTTTGGGGTTGTGGATTTTCTGGGCCACACGTGGTATGCTCTGGCACTGTTCCTGGCTGTGTGCTCAGAGATCATTTCTGGTGGGACTGAGGGGTCCATATGCCATGCTGGGAAGGGAAGAAGGTTTGGTCATGTGCAAGGCGAGTAAGTGCCTTATCCCCTGTACTGTCTCTCTGACCCCATCATCATCATCATCATCATCATCATCATCATCATCATCATCATCATCATTTTCTTCAGAGAAGTTAATCAGGACTTTTAGAAATTAAAGAACCAACCCAGATCATATAGCCATTACCTGCAGAGACAGGCCAGAGCCCAGGGCAACTGAGCAGGCCTCTGGCTAAGTAGACAGCATCTGCCTGGATAAGCAATGGAGAAAATGGAAGGGAAGGAGCACAGAGGAGTTCTCAGAGTCCATCTTCATTTAATTAGCCCAACGGGTTTCCTGGCATTCTGCAGTCCAGCTGAAAGCTCCCAAACTGGGGTGGTCCATGCCAGCAACCAGGTCACTCTAGGTCACGTTCTTGAAGTTTACCCTTCTCCTCGTCAACAAGAAGCACCCAGCATCCTATGATGAGGTATTAGAAATGCAAGGCCAGGGCTGGGGAGCTAGGTAAGAGTGGGGGAGTACATACTGAGCATGCCAGAGCCTCAGGTTCCAGCCCCAGGCCTGCGGGTTCCCCTGGGCATTGCTGGGGGTGACCCAAAACCAAATATTAAAAAAAGCAAGACTAGACTGGCTGAAAGTCCACATATTTGTACGAAAACTAAATGGAATCTTTTAGAAAGACCAATGATGACAACAGTTGGGGGAAGAGGAAATGGTTCTGGAAAGGAGAAAAGAGAAGATTTTCCATGTTTTGTGCATATTTTTACAAGTCTTATTTGTTTCCAATTAAATAAACAGAATTTAGAGATCATAGAAAAGGCATGTTGTGTAGACAAGAAATTTGAAGCAAAACCCACAGACTTGTTCTGGAAATGATTTTTGCGGGGAAAGGCATACATCCAGAGGTTTGCAAAGGGACATACAGTTCCATGTTTGAAGTTAAAATAAAATTCTTAAAGTATGTGTGATTTAAAAATATATATTTCCTGTACAGGGACTAGAAAGGTAGTACTCAAGTAGGGCATTTGCATTACATGCAACTAACCTGGGTTTAATTCCCATCATCCCATATGATTCCCTGAGCCCACCAGAAGTGATTCCTGAGCACAGAGCCAGGAGGAACCCCTGAGCACCACCAGGTGTGGCCCCCCAAATAAGTAATAATAGTTTTACATGTAACTATTTTTTTTCATTCTCAACTAATCGAATTCTAGCCTCAATTCTGTGGGGAAGACAACTCCACTCTATGAGGAAGATATCACTTAAATCTTCATAGAAAATATATAGAACACAATTCAGGGCCTTCTTCAGGTCATTTTTTCTTTCACTCTTGGTTTACAAAGAAGGGAGTTTGGATCCATCCTCTTTTTTTCTGCTCGTCTTTCTCAGAAGTCAGAGGAGCTATGGGCTCCACAGAGGCCCTGTGAATGACCTCAGAGAAATGATGGGAACACCCGGAATATGGCCTGGAGTCCATTCTTAAGCTCAGTTACTGATCAGCTGAAGTCTGGACTTTGGCCAGCAGATTATTTGTCCTGTCAAAGGATACAGAAGCACAAAAAACAGAGGCATCAAAAAGGAAGTGATAACATAAGCCCCATCACCACCAGCATCAGAGAAATGCTATTTGTTCCCAAGAAAGCACTCTGCTTTTCCTGTTGAACGCTGCTTCTTATGAAATCTTCCTGACCTCCTCCTCAGAAATTCTGCTCCTGCGCTGGACCACTCCCTGGGTGCTCAAAACCCACTGCTCAGTTTGGTACTTTCCCGACAGACGTGGTTTAGAGAGGTAGTCTGTTCATTCCCCTCCCCCTTTTTGTCTTTTGGGCCACACCTGGAGATGCTCATTACTCCTAGTGGTGCTGGGGGGAGGGGGGAGGGGCATATAGGATGCCAGGGATAACCCTTATTTGGCATATACAAGGCATGAGCCACACCCACTATACCATCTCTCCAGTCCTTGTTCATCCTATTTATTTATTTATTGAATCACTGTGAGAACAGTTACAAAGCTTTCAGGTTTAAGTCTCGGTCATACAATGATCAAACACCCATCCCCTCACCAGTGCATATTTTCCACCAGCAAGAACCTCAATATACCCCTCATGCCACCCCTCCCCATCTGTGAGGCAGATGATTTCCACTTAACTCTGTCGCTACTTTGATTACCTTCATTATTTTAATAAAAGATGCACCATTATTATTTGGAATTTTCCCCCAACAATCAAACCTGCTGAAAAGGCATCATGAAATAATTTGTTTTCTATTGCTGGTTATGAAGACCATATGATTTTGGATTTCTGATATTTTACTAATTAAGTCTTGAGGGATTTCTGCCAAAAGCCGAATAGTTGAGACTGGTTTGTGTACCTCTGGGGCCATGGTAGTGCTGGAGAGCTGCTCACGGGGGGCAACTCGTGGTCTCGGCAGGGCAAGAAGGACGTGCCAGTTCCACCCCCATCCCATGAGGCCACAGTTGCCCCATCACCACTGGCTCATACCTGGCTGTCCAATAAGTTCTGAGGCGGTGGCCACCATGCCACAAAGGAGTGGGGGGAGGTTGGAATGGCGGAAGAGACAGTCTTTCCCTCCCGGCACCATAACTTAATGTATAGTCCGTTCACCTTTCTGCCAGAAGCTGCTAGGTCCATGTGCCTCTGGGGCCATGGCTGTGTGGGGGAGCCACTCATGAGGGACAACTTCTGTTGATCCTATTTTAAATGAATCTAATAGGGAGATCACAGAAAACTTGTGATTTAGGCAAGAAAAAGAAGCAGAACATCAAGAAGTGAGTCTGTGGATCTGACCCCAATCTTACATTCAAAGATAAAAGATGGTGGGGCTGGAGCGATGGCACAGCAGGTAAGGCATTTGCCTTGCACATGGTTGACCGGGGTTAGATTCCCAGCATCCCATATGGTCCCCCGAGCACTGCCATGAGTAATTCCTGAGTGCAAAGCCAGGAGTAACCCCTGAGCATTGCTGGGTGAGACCCAAAAAATAAAGATAAAGGATGGTAAATCTTCACAGGATGCGTAAATTGGATGGGATATACAAACTGGGTTGGTGGGATGGCCATATTCCCCTACAGGCAGTGGCGGGGAGTAGGAAACCGCCAGTCTGGCAGAGAGAGACCTATGAATGTGTCCATAATGAATTGGTTTGTGATTTTTCACTTCTCAGTTCCTGCCTCTGCAGAGAAGCCTGGTTGTTACTTCCTGTGCTTGGAAATCCTAACTCTCCCAGTGGTTTTGCCACTAATGAACTGTGGGACCTTTGAAGCACCACCTGTCTAAGCCCCCCTGAATGGAAGTAGGAGATCATTGCCTTGTCCTGAAACAGGAAGAAGACCCTGCTCCATTGCCGTTGGGAGTCTCGGAGAATTGCTGCTATAGGCAGCTTTGTTTTATATTCTTACTGCCTGGAAGCAATGAAACCCACCCATAGTATGATGTTCACACCAAGGTGTTTCCTTATACAAAAAAACAAACAAACAAACAACAACAACAACAAAAATCACTAACTGAGGGCTGGAGCGATAGCACAGTGGGTAGGGCATTTGCCTTACACACGGCTGACCCAAGTTTGATTACCAGTATCCCATATGGTCCCCGAGCACTGTCAGGAGTAATTCCTGAGTGCAGATTCAGGAGTAACCCTTGAGCATCACCAGGTGTAACCCAAAAAGAAAAAAATACTGTTGAGGCCCCAAGCAGTAGTGCTCAGAGCTTCTCCCAGGCAGTGCTGTGGAGGGGGCCACTTTCTGTTTGGTGCTGGGCAACTTGGTGAGTCTGGGAATCAAAACCAGACTGGGGCCTGTGTCCCAGCCCTTTGAGCCGCATTTTGGGAATGTTGTCCAAAGAGCTGGATTATGTGCTACGAACCTGATCTCTATGAATTAATAAGGATGTAAAACCTGCAGTCCAAATTGAAATGTATTTCTGTTTTAAGAACAATGTTATTATGCTATAGACACATTCACTTCAGGTAAAATATGCTTTACACATAGGTGCATCCATTTATCTATCTATCTATCTAGACATCTAGCTAGCTAGCTAGCTAGCTTCCTATCTATCTGTTTGTTTTTGCAGGGGGTCTATACCTGGCTGTGCAAAGGGTTATTCCTGGCTCTGCACTCAGGAATCACTCCTGCTGGGGCTCAGAGGACCACGTAGGGTATATGCATATGAGGACCATATGTAGTGCCAGGGATCAAACCTGGGCCAACCACATGAAAGATAAGCACCCTCTCCACTGTACTATCACTTCAGTTATATTTAATTTAACTATATTTTTGCTAAATTTTAACCATATTGACTTTAACAAATGTATGCAGGAAAACAAGCTATCTTTTAACCTTTTCTCTAACCATTTCTCTTTACAAAAAAACAGGGGCAGGGAGACAGACCACTGGTTAGGGCATATGCCTGGGGTGCACCCACATGGATTATATTCCCAGCACCACAAGCTCCCATGAGTATCAACACTGGAGGCCCTCAACACTGCCACGTGTGATCTTAGCATCCCTGGAGCTGCATAACCCAAGCATCTCAGGCCTTTGTCCTGAATCACTGACCCAGTAGATGGAAAATCACCAGTAGAGACCCTAACCTCCAGAGCCACCCTCAGAGGACCCCCACAAAGGACAACATCCAGCTAAATCACTCACATTCCAATGACACGTGGCTACTTCATAAAACCCTCTTCCTTCGTAGATCTAAATTTTTCTCTGAGGCCATTTAAAAGAATATACTCTGAGCAATAACAGACTTGAAACACAGGAGAGTCTCTTGCCCCCTGAAACACAGTCTCCTTAGACTTACAGTTCAGAATATGGAGAGGGTTCCCAGAGCACCCAATTGCCCTATGGGTATTTGGTACATATGCCATTTGATTTCCCTTTGATATCTAAACTCCATTCTCTGTCCCACCTCCCCAGAGATAGTCATTCTCTCTGCTCTGAGAAAACCCTGTTGTATTTTGTAACCAGACCTTGTACTGTGAACACAGCTCCTCCCCAAGGGCATCCTGGTTTGATTTCTGAGTGCATCTACCCACCATAACATTCCTTCTTTTGTGTAGTCCTTGGAAGCATAATTTCTTTTTATATAGATATAAGAGATATCATTATATATGAGCCTAGGGAAAACACCATGTTATAAGGCACTGTATACAGACAACCCCACTTTTATCTCTAGCAGGGTTATATAAAGATGACAGGTTATCTTTCAACCCAGTGTGGTGAGAAAGCTCATGTGAGATTACCATCTGGACCCTAGCCTTTTCCCTATCTTCTTCGCCTTTGATTCAGTGTCTTGTCTTTTTTATGTTTATGTTTGTCCTTGCACTATATTTCTGAAGTGAATTTTCAAACCAAACGTACAGACATGTCTAGTAAAACCTAATTCAGAAACTGTACCCCCACCTTGCACCATATATTTTGTCTGACATTATATTATTTAGCATTGAAAATTATTAGTGAGGCCATACGGCTTACAAAATTGCTAGATGTATGTTTTATTTCATCATTCCTACCAACACAGTGCTGGTAATCTGCCATCACTGTCCCTAGGTCCCTTCACAGTTGTCCTTTTTCCCTTTTCCCGCCCTTGCCTTTCTCTCCCAAGCCTGCTGGTAATCTCAGTTCTTTTGTCAGAATCTAAGGGTTTGTTTTCATTGAACATTGCTTCTTTGCTTTGCTTCTTAAAATATCACACATGAATAAGATCATTCAGTATGTGTCTTTGTCCTTCTGATTTATGTCACTTACCATAACATCTTCTAGTTCTATTCATGCTGTTTAAAAAATAAAAGCTTTACATTCTTTTCAGGTCCAGAGAGAATTCAATAGGTTCGGTGCATGCTCTGAAGTGGAAGGCCTGGGTTTGATCCCCGGCAATGCACAGTCCCCTCAGAACCACTGGGAATGGCCCCTGAGTACTGCCAGGTGTAGCCAAAAATAAAACTAAAGTCCTTTTAAGACCTGCTTAGCATTAAGAAACATCAATAAATTTACCTTTACTCAAGATTAACTACTTTCTCACATACAACCAATAATTAAAGAATTAGAAATGGGGGTGAGGAGGATGGAAGGATAGTACAGAGGGTAGGGTGCTTGCCTTACAAGCAGCCTACTCAGATTCAATTTCTGGAACAACATATAGTCTCCCATCCCTTGTCAGGAATGATCCGCAAGCTAACACAAATAATATAACCTAAAAAACTTGTTCTCCGTGTGAATTAAGTAAATTCATAATATGATATATGTGTATTAAATGTATATAACATCTGCCAAATTACTGATGTCTTACTTTTTGCTTAGTCATCTAAGCAAAAGTATGGTGAGATTCACTGGACAGAGATAGTCAATGATTGCTACCCGGAGATGGCTACCTGACAGAATTTAATCTCTTCAAAAGGTCAGTGTGCGGTTGTCTAATCAGACTTATATTCTGAAGGTCATTGCCTGACATCACTTTAACCTTTCTGGTCCTCTTCATCGGAATCAGCTCCTATTCCACAGAAGATATATATTTTTAATAGAGTATCATCAGAATAAAAAGCTAAACGTTACAAAAAGTATGAGTCATTAGTTATCAGGGATTTTTTTGGTGTGTCTATGTCATATACCAGCAAATTGAAGATGTACAATTATCAGATGTTCTTCTAAGCACATCTTATCACACCATTAGATGAGTTTTATTCTCAGAAGGAATGTCCTATCATCCTTCTGCCAGAACCTTTGGCGACAAGTCCAAAAGTTCATATATATCAGCATAAATATTGACATGCCCACTAGCATCCCACTCTCTTCTTCTGTCTTTAGTCATGGCTCATCCCCCAACTCCAATAATCCAAATGATTATAGTATATTTCACACAGTCCCTGAAGATCAAACTAAGTCTATGTCCATGAATAGGTATTCAGATGAAAAGTTTCAGATTGGGTCTACGTCACTGTTGTGATCTGTTTTTTTTTTTTTTGCTTGATTAATTGATTTCAATGGGGTGCTACCCTAGATTAATGCTGGGAATCACAGATAAAACTGGGGCCTTCTGTAGGCGAAAACATGTGTGCTAGTCCTTTGAGCTGTCCCTTCAGCCCTGTGGTCAGTTGTAGCTTAAAAGTGTTTCTTTGCCTTACACAATATTGTCTCCTTGACATCGTTATTGCCTTCAAGAAGATCACTTTCTATTTTCCAATTTTCAGAAGAGAAAATGTCATCTTTTCAGAGAATGATTTGATAGAAAACTTTTCTAATCTAACCATTGATTATGCACAACAACAAAATGATAAAGGAGATTCAGATTTTAAAATGTCCCATCACCCTTCGTCTACATTCACCCTAGTCCAGCCAAGAGTGAGACTTTATCCTTCTCAGATGTAGAACAGTGATATTTTGGGGCTAAATACTAGCAGTCATCCTTCCTCACACCACAGGAGCTTTGAACATGCAGTCTTTCAGAGGGAAATAAATTCCCTTTTCTTTCTTTTCTTTTTTCTTTCCTTTCCTGTTCCTCTCTTTTCTTTTTTCTTTCCTTTCCTGTTCCTTTCTTTTCTTTTTTCTTTCCTTTCCTGTTCCTTCCTTTCCTTTCCTTTCCTTTCCTTTCTTTTCCTTTCCCTTTTCTTTTCCTCTTTTCTTATTTTTGGGGGCCACACCCAGTGTTGCTTAGGGTTCACTTCTGGTTATGCTGAGGAGGCCATGGGCTCAAACCTGAGCTTCCCACATGCAGAGCATGTATTCACCCTTAAAGCCACCGCCCCACTCCCAGAGGGGACTTTGTTTTCTTAGCACAATCTACAGATGTGCTAACAATCTTTCATGGTTTCTATGTTGCCCTGTGTTGTAAAAAAAAAAAACCCAACCCTCAGCCAGGTTACACATCCTCTGGTGGGCACCCCACTAAGCCAATAGCCCAACTCTACATCAGATACTCTCATGGTACCCTGGGCCCGTCGTTCTTAGAGATTACCTGGGTTGTAGAATTTTCCTTGGCATCTGCTTAACCCACTAGCTTGTAGGTGCTGTAGGAGTCTGGACTGTGGCAACTTTTCCTCACAGTCATAGTTCACAAGCCTGGGGATATGTCATGAACATTCAGTATCATGAGTGCCAATAAACAAGGGAGGACAATCTTGTGTTTTCTACATAGCTTTTACGGTAGGCTAAAGTTTATGTTGTAATATTCTGGCAATTTTGGAAAAAGGTCAAACATTTATAAAATATATCATCTAAGTCTCCATTTCGATCCCCTCATCTGTAGGCGAAACTCTCTTTTTGGAACATCCAGCATCCAGTTTGGCAAAACTGGGAGGCAGCTGTTTTGCCTGTTGGTGGTTCAAGTTCATGATGGATTATACTCTGGATGTCCAGCAGACAAGGAAGTAAGACATGGGAGTTATTGGCTGAACTTGTAGCAGCTGGGAAAGCCAGACTTGTACACAAGGAGGTGGGAAATGGCAGGAAGTTCTATTCTCAAAGAACTCAGGTTTAGGGCAGAGATGTCTGTCTTTATCTTTTAAAGGTACTTTCCCAGGTATAGTTCAGATGCCCTGTGAAGGAAGAGATGGTGGTTTTAGCCTTTCTCATTTAAAATAAAGAATTGAAAAGTTATTTTGGGGGGGCTGAGGGAAAAAGTCATTCCAGCAAGTGCCCAGACAAAACTTAGTGGCTGATACCCCACAGACTCCCAAGAATCACCAGGTACAGCCCTGGAGTGCACCCCCTCCCCCACCAACCCACAAAAGCACTGCTGAGTGTGGCCCTGAGGGATCCCTGAGCCCCACTGAGGGTCACCACTGGAGTGACCAGATAATCTCTGGCACCAGAGCAGTACCACATTCTAATGTCTTTGTGTTAAACCACAGTGAAGGGCCCTCTGAACAGCCCTTGGGAGGCCTATCCCCTCAAAAAATGTCCCGCTTTGGTGTGTGCATGCAATGTATAGTCATTTGCATGTACATTTGTGTGACACCTTGTCAAATTTGCAATAGAAACGATCCCAGAGTCCTAACTCGGAGGATGCCTATGAGCTTCCGTGGCACAGCACCACTTACATGGTCCCTCCCTTTCACCTCCATTCCAGGACAAGATGCCCCAGGATAGGTCTACCAGATGTCTAGAGATTCTCAGTCCTGATGGAGACCAGGGATGGGAGATCGTTGATCTGAGACATGCTATGGGGCCTTGAGAGAGCCAGCGCAGAGATCCCTGCAGTGTTCCTGATCTTGTCATTCCTGAGAGGCCTTGCTTCAGCCCAACCTTTCCAGAACCTTCTCTCTTCAGCTTCAGTGATGTAGCCCTGACCTGTCTCAGGGCCCTATGTTGTACAGAGGACCCGGTCAATCCCGGACACTGCTGGGCATAGTCCTGCTCTCCCTCAGCATCATCAGGGAGGCTCACCCTGCCCCAAACACCAACACATACACAGACAAAATTGCACTCCCTGAACACAGCAGAGTCAGAATATCAAGAGTCAGTGCTTTGAAGACTGTGGTTCTGTGAATGGTTTTGTTCATTAGAACTAGAGAAGGTTGTAATATGCAGGTTTCTGGTTGTGATTCATCTATGGGTATTAGAACCTCTAAGTAGCCCACTTGATTTATGCAGCCACAGAACCTCAAATAGGATAAAGGCTACAAGAAGCCTAGCCTGAAGATCCATGACTGAGAGTTGCAGCTATATCCCCAGCACTTGGGGACTGAATTAAAATGTTAGAGCTCATTAATGAAATCCTTTCCATAATCTTCGGGCTGTGACCTTCCCTTTAGGCCAGCTCCCTTAGGAATCCTGCACTTGGAGAAATAACTAATGATGAGGACTGTTCGATAGTGAGTAGCTTAGCTAACACTACTTCCCAGGGTCTCCAGACATCAATCTCTGAGTCATCAATCAGAGAAGTCAGCTAAGAGTGGGATTTTGATACCACTCGGCCTCACCCTAAGCCCCATGGGAACCAAAATACATTCTGTAGTTATGTACTCGGCTTACGTCCAGGTTTGGAAAAGCAGTCACATGTCTGACATTTCAAGGGTGGCTCCTGATCCAGAGCGAAGGCCATTTGGGCAAGAAGTTTGAGCTCCTTCTCACTGTCAAAATATTTAGTCAAAGAAATTCTAAAGAAAACAGAGAAATGGAGAGAAAGACCTTGGTCTTTAGATGAATATATGAGCCAGCATAAGAATAAGAGTGCTGCTCAGAGACAAGGGGGCAGAGCTATAGTATAGCAGGTAGGGCACTTGCCTTGCAAACCACTGGCCGGGTTCAATACCCAGCCGCATTTCATAGGGTCCCTGAGCAGCACCCTGAGTAATTCCTAAGTGCAAAGCCAGGAGTAAGCCCTAAGAGTTGCTAGGTGTGGCCCCATAAAACAAGCAACAAACAAAACAAAGAACATTGCTCAGGGACAAATAGCATTCTTTCTTCCTCTGGGTGTTTTTATGAATCAGTATAATCCAGAATCATTTGTAGTGGGTAGGATTGTGGAGGTGACCTTTCCAAAAGCCATTCCAACTTGACTCTTATCTCTGTTGCATTGTCTGTGTTATTCAGCAAGACCACAACCGATGTTAGGGTTTTCCAAGTGCCTGTATTTAGTTGTTAGCTCTGTCCATTGAATCATACAGTATGATATAACAAAAAACAGAGTGTGGTAAGTCTCACGAGTGAAGCCAGTCCAGTACAAATGAACTGTTGTCTCCTACAGTTGCTTTCCTGTCCTGAGTGTCTATATGGAATTTTTCCTTTACTTTTGTTGGTGTGACTGTGTTTCCAATTGAGAATATTCCCATAAATGAGAAGGACTGCTTTCTCATTTGATTCTGAGGCTAACCTTAGTAAATACAGTTGTCTGGAAGTGGTGTGCTCTATAATCCTAATATCAAATGGTGAAAACGTGATCAAATTGTGTAGCAATATGAAAGGTGAGCACTGGGTTCTCATTGGTGCTCTGTAGCCCAATAACTGTCATCATTATTCTCTATCCACTTTCTGTCTTGTCAATGAGTATTTTCTTGCCACATATTTTGGGACATATAAGGGAGTGAAGAGAACCTAGCTCTCTGTTACATTGGTTTTTTTTTTGGGGGGGGGAGTGTTAAAAGTTTGTTTATTTTAGTTTGGGGGCCACACCTGACTGTGTTCAAGGCTTTTTCTGGCTCTGCACTCAGGTATCACTCCTGGTAGGGCTCAAGTGACCATGTGGGGTGCCAGCGTTCGAACCTGGGTTGGCTACGTGCAAGGCAAGCGCCTTACCCATTGTGCTATCTCTTCAGCCCAGTATGTTTTTAAAGGGAGGAGATGACTTGACTTCCTTCCCGGGTATTTTGACATCTCACAGAGTGCCTGGAAAACAGGTGTGCTTGTCTCAAGGTGCTTCCTTACAGTTTTCACTGAGACAGTGCTCTGTGTCCCCGACTGCAAGAAGTTACGTTTCCTGGACAGGAATGTCTCAGTGCCTTGAGCTGAGTTGGAGAAACTCCCCCTAAGCTTCAGGGTAAATTCAGTTCTATCTCCTCTCATTCTTTCCTCTCTTTCCTCTCCTTTTCTTTTTGCAGTCAGGGCATGGGCCCCAGGAACTCATGTATGCAACATGCCCAAGCCTCATCTCTTCTTTCTCTCTTTCTCAATGTTGCTTCCACAGCTCTTCCAGAGCTCAACCCAGTCACTCCTGGATGAAATGTTTTCAGCTCCTAACATCCCTATTAGCCAACACCGGACACATGTTTCTTTCTGTTACCACCAACCTTTGGCTCACAGCAACATCTTTCCATCAGTCTCCCTTCCTGATGTCTTCCCCTCTCTGGCCCAGTCTTCGTAGGTGGCCAGGATGCTGCTTTTACAACTCAAAAAATTTTCTCATGATTAATACTCTTTCATGGTTTCTATGTTTCCCTGTGTTAAAAAACAAAACAAAATAAAACAAACCAAAAAAATGTCCTGTACCTGTATTGTCCATGGTTTCTGTAAAAGCTCAGATCTCTCAGATCTACTAATGTGACTTTACAAAGCCTTGCGATCCACTTACTTTTCTTTTCTTTTCTGTTTGGAGCTACACCAGTGGTGCTCAGGAGCTACTCCTGGCTTTGTGCTCAGAGAACCAGGCCGTGCTAAGGACTGAACCCAGCTCTCCTGTGTGTGAAGCAAGTGCTTCAGCCCATTAAACTACCTCTCTGACTCACTAATACCACTTTCATTCTTCTCTTCATTTTATTCTCTTGTACCTTTAGCCACACGGCTAGTGTTTTGCTTGTGTTTTGCTTGCTTCTGTAATGTGACAGCAAATCCTTGAGGATCCAGGAGTCAGGATTTATGCCTATTAGAAAGGGAGTGGCGCCCCCTAGTGGCCAACACTGTGTTGGTGCGTCTGATGAGTGATAACTGAAATCTGAAGGAGGAGCAAACATTCTTTACAAGACCACCCTAAGAAACCCAGCTTCTTCCTCCATCACGTCTCGCATTTTTGGAGAATGCAGAACCGATGCTCTGAAATAAGGTGAGATGTGTTTTGTGTTATCATCTTAGTTTTTTAAATCATAGACTTTTTTTAAATCATTGATGTCAAGAGAGGGGTTCGGCAGGGTGATACCATTTCACCGAAACTCTTCAGTGCCACCCTCAAGAACATCATGTGACGACTGGAATGGGAAGGAATGGGAGTGAAGATAGATGGTCAGCAACTACACCACCTCCACTTTGCTGATGACATTGTTTTAATAACACCAAACAGCCAAGTGGCACAAATGCTGGCCGACTTTGACCGTGAGTGTGGAAAGGTCAGACTACAGCTGAATCTTACGAAGACAATGTTTATGAGAAACAGCCTCGTTCCTGATGCCCCATTCACTCTCAACGGAACGACCATCTCCGAATGCAATAGCTATGTGTACCTAGGTCGAGAAATCAACATGACAAATGACCTGGCACCCGAGCTGCGCAGGAGGAAGAGAGCGGCTTGGAACGCCTTCAAGAACGTCGAAAAAATAGCTAAGAGGACGAAGAACCTCCGGCTCCGGGCACATCTCTTTGATTCCACTGTTCTTCCTGCATTAACATACGCCTCAGAGACCTGGGCCCTATGCAAACAGGATGAGAATTCGGGTCTCCCAAAGAGGAATTGAAAGAGC
Source organism: Sorex fumeus (assembly GCF_029834395.1). Taxonomy (NCBI): domain Eukaryota; kingdom Metazoa; phylum Chordata; class Mammalia; order Eulipotyphla; family Soricidae; genus Sorex; species Sorex fumeus. The sequence continues at coordinate 15,458,462 of NW_026606108.1, read as the reverse complement.
TATGCTTGGAGTATCACGTTTCACTCAAATGAGAGAAAGAATCCGGAGTTCTGACCTCCATGGATGATCAAGAATCAGGGACGCTGTCTCATATGCCAAGGTGTCGAAAATCAGTTGGGCTGGTCACGTAATGAGATTTGGAGACAACTGCTGGACTAGAGCCGTTACCGACTGGATTCCACAGGATGTCAGAAGACCGCGTGGCCACCCACCTACCAGATGGTCAGACTTCATCAAGATCATGAACTTTGAGGCTTGAGGCTCTTGGTGTTCCTAGAGCGAACAGACGCCATTGGGCTACACTAGCAAGCGACAAGGACAAATGGAGACATTACTGGCACCAACTCGAGCAAATCGACGATTAATGGGAAGTCAAGTGATCAAGACTTTTTTTTTTTAAATGTGTACTTAAAATATTTTAAATGGGGAAAGAAAGATGGCAGCCGCATGGGAGCCTTGTGGAGAGCCAGGTATGAGCCCGTGGTGATGGGGTGACTAAAACTTCATGGGAAGGGGGGCATTCTGGCTCGTCCTTCACGCCCTACCAAGGTCACCAGTTGCCCCCCACGAGCGGCACGGCCATGGCTCCAGAGCACAGAAACCAATCTCTTAATTATCTGACTCTCAGTAGAAATACTTCCAGGGTTAATAAGTAAAATAACAGAAATCCAAAACCATCATTTAATTCTTGAACCCAGCTGTAGAAAGCAAATCAATTCACAATGCTTTTTCAGCAGGTCTGATTTGGGGGGTAAACTCTAAATAATAATGGTGCATCTTTTATCGAAACAATGAATCTAGTCAAAGTAGATAGAGTGTTAACTAGAATTCATCTGCCTCACAGGCATTGGGAGGGATGGGGGGTGGGGGTTTATTGGGGTTCTTCATGGTGAAAAATAAGTTTTGGTAAAGGGAAATGTGTTTGATATTTGCATGACCGAGACCCAAACCTGAAAGCTTTGTAACTTTTCCCCACAGTGATTCAATAAATAAATAAATTATCAAAAAAAATTAGAATAAGCAGGAGCTAGAATAGTAAGTAGTATTGCACTTAACCAATATAGTTAAGTGGTATCACATTTGGTTCTCTGAGTCCTACTAGGAGTGATCCCTGAGTACAAGCCAGGAGTATGACCTAAGCACAGCCAGGCATGTATCCTAAAACCAAAATAAATAAATAAAATTTAGAATGAGAAAAAAAAATATTTTAAATGTTCAGTTAGCTGAAATTCTTTTTAAAAATACTTATTCATTTTTTTAAATGTGTACTTAAAATATTTTAAATGTTCAGTTAGCTGAAATCCTTTTTAAAAATACTTATTTATTTTTTAACTGAATCACTGTGAGATATATAGTTATGAAGTTGTTCATGATTGAATTTAAGTCATATAATGTTCCATCACCTATCCCTTCACCAGTGTACATTTCCCACCACCAATGTTCAGAGTTTCCCTCCCGTCCCCCACCCCCATCCCACTTTTCTTCTCTCTCTCTCTCTCTCTCTCTCTCTCTCTTTCTCCTTATGGTTTAGTAAGCTGAAACCTAAACTCATGAGTTTGAGAAATTTCTCTGGAGAAGCTGACAATAGCTTATGCATAACCTGATAATAGCTCTTTCTCATGAGTTGACCATCCAGTGAATTAGATTTTTGGTGTGTGTGCGTGGGGCGGGGCATGCTTGGCGATGCTCAGAGGCTATGTTGTATAGGTAGAGCATACCTGGGGCCTGATATATACATGAGAGACATGTGCTCTACCACTTGAGCCATATCCACGGCTCTGGGCTGGAGTTTTGACTTCCACAGTTTCCGTGTTTCACTGCAGGAGGTGCTGAGGAACCTCTGAGAACCAGTGGCCTCCGGCCTTAATATTCTTAAGACACAGATGTGATGTCCATGACTGGCCAGCATCGAAGTTCCCTTGTGCTTTTGTTCTTGATTTGATGTTAAATAAACAGTCACTCTCAGCCAATTCTGAAAAAGGTCACATTAATTTTTAAAATTTTAAAACTTTAAAAATTATCTCTAGTACAATTAGACACTTCAGAAACACAGATTTGGGTATTCACAAGAGCATACATATGTTTTCTTTGGGCATGTCTCTGTATCCTTAACTTCAACTAGATGAAAGAACAATGAAAAGTTATGAACCAACATGTCCACTGGACTTCATCTTCCATGCCATAGCTTTCAGACAAGTCTTCACTAGGATGCAATTCATGGGGAGCATCACCCATTTTTGAATTCTCATCACCTGAAGATTGCAAATTTCCAAATTCACTCTGAATCAACCCACTAAAACAAATTTGCATGTGTCCACCAGATAATCTACAGATCACATGATCTCCCACATCTGGAGGAGAAAATACATAGTACCTCACAGACCTAGCTCAGATTCTTTCAAGATAGAATGGATCATTGATCCCTCAATTCATAGGGCTGTATGTGATAACATCTCCTCAGTATCAAATGCTGTGTCTGTGTCCACCTCCCCAAAATTCATATGTTGAAATTCTAACCCTCCTCCCCACACTGGGTGATATTAGGAAGTACAGCCTTCAAGGGGTAACTGAATGATATGAGGAAATCTTTATGAATGATATTAATGCTGTTATAAAAGAAACCCAGGGGAATTTGTCTGCCATAGAGGCAGGGGAAGGGTTGGAAAGGCGGAGAGGTATACTGGGGACCTTGGTGCTGGAGAATGTCCATTGGTAGAGGGATGAGTGCTCAAACATGAAAGTTTTGTAACTGTGTCTTATGGCGATTCAATTTAAAAAAAAAAAAAGAAACCTCACAGGGACCTTCATCCTTCCATCATATGAGGACACAGCAAGAAAGTACTGTGAGCCAGAAAAAGAGAACTTCACCTGAAGTCACCGATGCTGAAAATTGGAACTGATTTCTCTGTCTCTGGGACTGTGACAAAAACATTTATGTTTACAATCTAAGCCAGTCTGTGACCTCTTGGCATGGCAGCCTAAATGGAGTGAGACCTTAATTAGAAATGGTTTTAGGAAATTTATCCTGCCTAGTTGTTGCTGATCACCAACTTTTGGAGAAAAAGGAGAACTCAAAACACCAATCAAACATTTCCAGGCTTGTAGTCATAGAGATGTGAGTTTATATAAAACCACACAGGCATGTGCATGTGCACACACACACACACACACACACACACACACACACACACAGAGCAGTAGCCCCATAAGGAAAATTAAGAGATACTTCATTCATCTTTTGTGGGGTTGGGATTGCACCCAAAGCCTCACACATTCAAAGTAAGAAAAGTAATTGTTCAACTTAATTCTTTTGGTGTGTGTATACATGTGAAACATGTGCTCTACCACTTGAGCCATATCCACGGCTCTGGGCTGGAGTTTTGAGTTTTTGACTCAGAAAATGTAGAAAAAGGAAGAGGAGGAAAAGGCACAAAGGACACCTCCAAATACCCACATGCCAAATGTTTAAAAGCTAATTTATTTTTATTTGTACTATTTTCTTTTATTTGGGGGGGAGGAGATTTTTGGACCATACCTGGAATTGCTAAGGGGCCCATATGGAGTACCAGAGATGGAACCTGGGTCAGCAGGTAAACACCTTACCTGCTATATTATCTTCTGTCCCCTAAGAAGCTGTTTTAGAGCTTGAAGAAGTGTAAATAATTGTGATCATGAAGTGAGCATATGTATTCAAAAATGCATCTCCTGTGGTCTTTCCAGGAGTTGTGCAGCTCAAGATAAAGGAGCACTGTCTAGCTTGAAGGATTCTTTGATGTTTGTTTTTATTTTTGTTTTTATTTGTTTAATTAATTAGTTGGTTGGGCTGGAGCAATAGCACAGCGGGTAGGGTGTTTGCCTTGCACGTGGCCAACCCGGTTCGATTCCTCAGCCTGGCAAGCTACCGAGAGTATCCCGCCTGCAGGGCAAAGCCTGGCAAGCTATACCCGAATTTTGACATGTTCAATATGCCAAAAACAGTAACAACAAGCCTCACAATGGAAACATTACTGGTGCCTGCTTGAGCAAATCAGTGAACAAAGGGAGGACTGTGCTACAATGCTACAAAATCAGTTGGTTAGTTTAGGAGCTTACTCCTGGCTCTGAGAGCACAGGAGTCACTCCTGGCAACACTCGGGGAACCATATGCAACAAATGATCAAATCAGCATCAATCACATGTAAGTCAAGTACTTCCTCCTGTACTATCTCCCCAGGCCCTGTTTTTATTTAATTTAGTAATTAATTTATTTGAGAGCCTTCATCGTCAAGTTCAGAGGCATTTCCACCTATTCCTTAAATTTGAAACTCAACAGGCCTTCAGCAACTACCACCACTCGCTTACTCAAATCACTTGCTCACTCAAATCTCGCCCATCATTAACCCTTTGTCTGAGCTAGTTTCCCTTCTCTCCCTCCATCAAACTTCACCAGGAGCAATTAGAAATGGTTTAATTGCTGCGTTTTATAGCATTTTAATTTCTTAACCTCTACGGTCTATTTTTAAATGGTTTGTGAAAAGTTCATTTACATCACTGCACATATTCATTGTAGGAGGAAAAAATTCATAGCTGATACTGTGTAGTGTTCTGGTGCAACATATAATTTTAGCATTGATGAGCTCATTAAGTGTTCAACGATCAAATACCTTTGAACTTTTAGTCCTCATGCAAATTAATTTAATGGGTTTTTAAAGAAGTGAAAACATATTGCTGGTGACAGGGAAATTGCTTGAATTTTTATTAAAAATATAGAGTGTATCTTATAGTTTTAATTTAAAATACTAGAACGTTCTAAAAATAGAACAGAGACTGACTTGACTTCTAAATTTCTCCAACACATTTTCAGGATTTTCTTCTTTCAAAGCATGAGAATTCAAATGACAGGTAGAACTGAAAACACTGTCATTTCTAGTCTTCCCACAAACCCCTAATCACGGAAGTGTTCCTCCCTCCTCAGACTTGTCACTTGAAGCTTCTCTGATTTGTTTGTCTGCTCTGGGACCACATTCAGCTCTGGGACCACACACTGCTCAGGGCTTAGTCCTGGACCTGCATACAGCCCCCTTCCCCCCACCCCTGAGCACAGAGCCAGGAATAGCCCCTGAGCACTGCTGGGAGTGGCCCAATTTCCCCACTCCAGTTTACTGCTAAGAGTTACATTGAGTCTGACTTTAACTCTCATTACAAGTTAATTTTCAGCAATGAAGTTTGAAAATCTCTAGGTTAAATTGTGGAAGGTGGTTCAGATTTTAAAGTAATTTGCAGATTATTCCAAACTGGCACGATTTTTGTTTTTCTACTATTTCAACCTCCCCAATCTTTTCTCCACTCCAGATTAAAGGTAGCATATTTCAGAGCCAGAGAGATAGTATAGCAGGTGATGACCTGATGACCTTGTTTCGCACGAAACTCCATCCCAGGTTGGATCCCCCAAAACCCTTAGAGTTCCTAGAGCATGCCAGGAGTGATTCCTGAGCCAGAGCCTTAAGTAAGCCCAAGCACTGCCAGATGTGGCCTCCAAACCAAAATCAAAACTTAAAAAAAAGTAACGACTAGCTTTTTTTTTTTTCTTTTTGGGTCACATCCAGCGAGGCTCAGTGGTTACTCCTGGCTCTGCACTCAGGAATTAGTCTTGGCGGTGCTCGGGGACCATATGGCACCATATGGGAATCGAACCCAGGTCGGCCACGTGCAAGCTAAACACCCTACCCGCTGTGCTATCACTCCAGTCCCACAAGTAGCTTTTTTGATTCCCGTGAACACACAGGTTCCAGTTGTCCCGACAAGAGTATTCCCCAGGAAAGCAAGCCACCCATGGCCATGTGGAGTCAGGTGATCTGTGCACCGACAGATCAGCTTTCTATGAGGAACCTTGCTGCCATACATGCTCACTGGTGTGGCCACACACAAATTTTTTTTTCTTATATGTTGGTGTGTGATGACAGTTAATGGGATGACAGTTGGTGTGTGATATATTGCAATTTTAATCTTTCTCATCCATTCACTCTTTATGTTGGTGTTGCCACTTAAGGTAAATAAATGAAGATATGGAATAGTAATACTACTTGCTCCAAGTGAAGAATCAAAAACAGCACCCCCTTTTTCTTTGAAGTTTTATCTTCCTTCTACCCACAGGTGGAATAAATAACACTTGTTTCTGGTTCATGCCCCATAAACTGAGACCATGTAATAATCCTATAGGGAGGTCCTATTATTATCCTTATTTAACACATTTAAGACTGGAGCAGAGTAAGGAGATAATTATTAAGTTGTTTATGATTTATTACATTGAACACCAATCCCACCACCATTATTTCCAATTTTCCAACCACCCTTCAAGCCTGCCCTTATAGCAGGCCCTGAAATAATTTATTTTATATTGCTTGTTATAATTTGCTAAAAATGATTTTTAAAAAATTATTTCCTTAGAAGAAGGTGTGTGAACATTGTTGTATCTCACCATGGAACCATTAAGCCTTCGTAGAAGAGATTACTCACATGTTGTTACCGGTTAAGCCTTGTGTGTTTATAGTTTCTTAATTGAAATTAGTTGCTTTCTACTTTACAGCCCATCCAATACGGTTTGCTACTACTGGTTTTACAGTGGTGTTGAGTTTGAGATGTCAAGAGGTCGCATTGATTAAGGAGCTAATTAAAACCTGCGCTTGGGTGTTCCTAGAACTCGCGCTCCTAAAACAAGAAACCAGCTCTACAAATTGCAAAGCGCTCTAAACAAAGGGGTTGAGTCCTCGGGTACAGGATGCGCGCTTCAAAGCCTCCTGGGTGCTGTCCACTGACTTGAGCGGTCTCAGACCTACAGCTCCTACGGCTGCTCGGAGCAGCCAACTGGGGTGGCAGGCCCCGCCCAGACAGCGTGGCCCCGCCCCCTCTCCGGCCCCGCCCCGCCAGGCTGCGGCGCGCCCCAGCGCGGCCTCCCCAGCGTCCACGTACACGCTCTCCGGCCTGTCGCCCCGCCCCTGCCGGGAGAGCGCTTCCGGGTCGCCGAGCAGGTGCCTCTGGGCCCGCCCCTTTCCGAGCTCCCGCCCCCACTTCCGGCCTTCTCGGGCCTTTTCCGCCTGCGCTGTATCGGTCCCGTCCCGGCTTCCCGGCCTTCGGCTTCCCCAGCCCGCTCGCGCAGCGCCCGTGCCCCGTCCCCGGTGGCCGTCCGGTCGGCCCGAACCTCCCCGGGGCCCCGAGCGAGCGAGCGCGGACCGCACGACTCTCGACGGGATGGCGCGACCCGGCCCGGCCGGGCGGTGGGCGGCCGCCGCGGGCCGCTGGGGCTGCAGGCTGCTGGCGCTGCTGCTGCTCGTCCCGGGGCCCGGCGCCGCCTCCGAGATCACCTTCGAGCTGCCCGACAACGCCAAGCAGTGCTTCTACGAGGACATCACGCAGGGCACCAAGTGCACCCTCGAGTTCCAGGTACCGCGGGCGGCCCTCCGGGCAGCTCCCCCCACCCCCCCGCCTCCCCGCTGCCTCAGGCTCCCGGGACCTGGGTCGAGGTAACTCGGTCGCAGGGATCAGGATCTGTGGGTTCCGGGAACGTCTCCTGCGCCTCCTCCTCCGGCCCCGTTGGCTCTCCTCTCCTCCTTCAGACACTCACCTTTGTGCCCCCCCCGCGCCGGCCACACCCCCGCCACATCCACACTCGGTCGCGTCTTGGTGGTTTTTTCCCCGCCCCCTCCCCCCTGATGCAGAGACTGATGCCAGCTCGGGCACTGGAAGGAGGAGCTCCACTAGCGAGGGGTGACCGCCTGCAAAGGTGTAGGAAGAATTGCCTTGTGAACACGAGACGCCCCTTGCTCATCTTTGATTGTATGCGGGGGAGGGGGGGATACTTGTTGATGCCCGTTAAACAAGTTGGTTTTATTTTTATTTTGTTAAGCCGGATCGGTTATTTAATGAGATTCTTTAGAAGCCATAAGCCCACTTGGTGGGCGTGGATGGCATTAGTGACTTTCCGAGGAGGAGCTGTGTTCGTGCAGAGGGGGCCGGGGCGCGGAGGGGAGGGGGGGAGGGCAGAGTTTTCCGCTCTGCGATCCTGATAGATCCTGATAGTTATCCTGTGTCCAAGGCCTTGCCTTCCTGTTGGCCGCGCCGACAGGGGTTTCTTCTTTTGAAGCAAGCGTCCATCGCGCTGATAGGGGATTTCACACCACTGAAACCAATTTCATTGGGGGTGGCAATGACAGATTTCCGGTCCGTTGTAGGAAGAAGTCGAGGCCTGACCACACTAGCAGAAAACACTGCCCAGCGGCTCCAGGTCAAACCCCCACTTGCTGCTGAGGTGCGCCCAGTGAGGGTGATGGGTTTGGGCTCTGGTTGGAGTAACAACTTCCTTTCAAAGCACATCTTCAGATAGTATCTAGGCAATTTATAGGACCCATCCACTTCCCTGGCCTTTGCCTACTGGCTTTGTGACAGTGGTAAGGGCTTTCTTTTTACCCTTTTCAACTCTGGCCTTAGCTGCTGAAAACTTGTGGCATATCCAGCTTACGTAGCAGATAGAGATCATCCAACTCCTCTGTCTAGGATGGCATTTCACCAGCAGTGAATTAGGCTTTCTCAAGCGTGTTGGTTTTGGGGTTAGCCTTTATGTGATTCTTCAAATCTTTGGGGCCAGTGTGATAGTACAGCCAGTAGAGAACTTGCCTTGCACGTGGTCCCCTGACACCTCACGTGGTCCCCTGAGCCTTGCCAGGAGTGATCTCCAAGCACAGAGCCAGTAGTAAACCCTGAGCATTGCCCGGTGTGGCCCCAAAACAAAACAAAATTCTTTTGGCAGCGGTGGACTCCCTATGCAAACTCCTGCTCTGGAGCAGGATCACCCCTAGCATAGCAGGGGTGGTGCCCTGCTGCTCTGATGGTGCTGCTTGATGAGACCCATGGCCTGGGCCAGTTTCTTCACCTCACCACTAGCAACTGCCTTCCTGGCTTCAAATGTCTCTTTTGTGATTGCATCTTTTCCTCCTGCCATCTTGCATGATGAGGAGGTTGTTTTCATTTCTGTTGGTACTCACATTGGTGGCGATGCAGAAATGATCTGAACAGATAGGATTGCTGCTGCCATTCTTGATTTGCTTTCCCATTTCTACTCTTTTTTTTCTTAATAGTGCCTGCTTATTTGTTTTGCTTTAAGAGCATAACATATGAAGATATGCAGTCTGGTGGATATATATATATATGTATATATATATATATCACAGTCACGGTTCTCCCATTGTTCATCGATTTGCTCGAGCGGGCCCAGTAACATTGTGAGACTTGTTACTGTGTTTGGCATATCGAATACTTCACAGGGAGCTTGCCAGGCTTTCCCTGCGGACAAGATACTCTTGGTAGCTTGCCGGGCTCTCCGAGAGGGGCGGAGGAATCGAACTCGGGTCAGCCATGTTGGCTGCGTGTAAGGCAAATACCCTACCCACTGTACTATCGCTCCAGCCCATATATATATACGTGTGTGTGTGTATACACATATATATATACAGTTTTAAATAAACTGTAAATGAATTTTAGATACTTTGATATTTAGTTTTGGACTACATCCTGCAGTCCTCAGGCCTTATCTCTGGGGGACCTTATGTGGTCCAGAGATACAAATTGGAGTTAGCGGCATGCAAGGCAAACACTATATACTGTCTCTCTGACCCCCATACTTTGGTATTTAGATGAAGAAGAAATGATCATTTGCCTTTGCTAGGTACGTTTTCAAACTTCAGCACCATAGAGAGGTCCAGTATCATTGTAAGTAAGTACTCCACCATGCTTTATTGGCCCTGGAAAGGATTTCATCTTTTCTAAAGGGTGTGGAAAGTCTTCAGGGGGTTTTAAGAAGGGGAGTGACATGCACGTAGCCCTTGGAGCTGAGTGGTAAGGAAATTGTGTTGGTAGGGTAGGTATTATGGAGTGGGTGTGGAAGACCAATTCAAAGGCTGCTTAGCTCTGGGTGTAGCAGTTGGGGAAGGGGAACAGTGAAAGAATTAGAATTTGGTAGGCAGCATCAGTGGGACGTGATGTTTGGTTTGGTGATACTATGAAATAGGAACGGAGAGGAAGCACAGGGCCGCTATTAGGTTTGTTTAATTTCCTGGGTTAGGACTGGGGGCAGAGAAGAAAATATCAGGAGATGTATAAAGTGGCAGCCAAAGCTCTGACTTGAGCAAACATTTCTTGAGTTCTCATGTGCAGACACTTTGGTCGTGAAATACTCTTATTTAAGGGAAAGGATGACTTCCCAGCAGTGCTCAGGACATTCGGGGCTACACCAGCGATTCTCAGCCAAATTGGGCAGGCTGTTCTGTGCAAGGGCCGCATCCGGCAGTGCTGGGGCAGGGAGGAGTGGGTTGGCCTCCAAGTTGCAACACAGGGATGCTTAAGAGACCATGCAGTGCTGTGGGTTGGACACATGCCTAGCGTGCGAATCACTTTGTAATGGTTATGCTATCTCCCCCCTGTAATATTATAACTAAAAATTGTAATGTCTGTTATGTGATGTACACTCAGTCTAGCATTTCAAATATATTGCTTCATTCTGAGGACAAATAGCTAGGAAGTAACTATAGTTTTTTTTTTCCCTTTTTTTACTGATAAAGAATCTGAGATTCAGATAATTAAGACCCAGGATCATGATGAAGCAAATAGGAGAAACCAGTATGCAGTCCCAGGTTAAATTCTTAACTACTTTGTAAGTTACCTTCCAAAGAATAGATAAGACTGACCCTTAGTTCAATGTTTACATCTGTACATACACTTGTCTAATTTAAAATGCAATGATTAACTACCACACTCGGTTTCCTGCTGGCCCGGATCATCAGGAGAATTGAGCTGAGGGGCTGACATTTGAGTGAAGAGGATAAATCGGAGTTACTCTGCCAAGTAGCAGAAACAAAAGGATTTTCTAACAGATATATTTGTCTTAATTCCAGGAGGCTGAAATTAGTTTGAGCAGACATTGACCTGCATTAAGAGTCTTATCATTAGCAGTGTTGGTTCGAGACGCTGATTCTGAGGACTCTAGGGTGGCTGGGTCCCACTTTGTCAGTGAAGTTTATGAGTATAGTAAGAGTGTTGGTTTGTACCTGATCTGTTGGTCAACTCCCATTCCCATCCCAGCTTCTGCTGTTGAGACTGGTGACACTCAGAATGATGCCTGTGTGACTAGCAAAAAAAAAAAAAAAAAAAAAAAACCAGCTAGAGACTAGTTGGGGCTCTCTGATTCCACAGTCTGTCTTGTTAGGAAGATGGCCTGAGAGTATGTGCAGCCACAATCCAGTCCAAAGGAGAAGCTCATGCTTTCTGAACTTTTGGCATAAGAGAGGGCAGCCCTGAACCTCACAGTAACAATTTACCCGGCTCAGAATGATCTAATTGAATAGAAAACTTGGACTAGAGGGAAGAGAGGTTGGGATGTACAATGACAATAGTGTTGTCTGGACTGTGAATTGGGAGCGGAAGAGAAATGATGATTTGAGAGGCAAAAATCGAGATTTTTGTGATTAGTTGGACAGGTAGGGACACTTAATTTGGTCTAATCCCAATTTTATTTTATTGACCAGAGTTTGTGAAGGGGATATACTTCTCTAATACAGGATTATATTTGTTTCAAAATCTGATGAAGATGCCTTAAAGTACCAAGAGCAATACACTATTGCTCTGTACATTATCAGGTAGGGCACTTGCCTTGAACGCAGCTGACTTGGGTTCCATCCCTAGCACCGTGTATGATCCCCTGGGCATTGTCGGGAGTAATCCCTGAGTCCAGAGCCAGATTAAACCCTGAGTATAGCCTGATGTGACCCAACCCCCCCCCCATGGTGATGGGGGGGGGGGGGTTGGGTCACATCAAGTCTTCAGATTGTATGGGTGTATTTATTTGATTATTCTAAGAATGGTAGGCGAGTATGAATAGTTGAGTAAATAAAAATGAAATCATTCTTTTCACCTGGCGGAAAGGGTGTTGACCTCGAGAGAGAGGGATTGGTAATGCCTAATTGATGAAAACACATTGGACTAAAAATTGTTTCTCTGTATTACTATTTACCTACTTGAATACATAATTTTATATCATTGAAGTATTAAATAATCCTTAATGTAGTTATTTATCATATCTCTTGCTAAGTGACAAAAGGTCAGATAAATAACCGATCCTTTGAGTCCAAAGGTTATCCTTCTGTTTTACAGACCAGAGTGTCAATACTGTGTTAACCATGAGAGCTTGTACTTATGCCACTCGGCCTCATGGTGGTTGAGAAGCATTCCTTCCTCATCATATGTACCTCGAGTGGATACAGGCACCCACTTTTTTCTCATTTCTCTATTCCCTTCACTTCCTTCACATTTAAGCAGGCCTTTCTCTTCTTTAGGCTTTTCCCCCTTTCTCTCGTCTGTCCACTTACCTCAGGAAAACGTTTTCTCCTCTTCATTTGTGCAACCCGAGTGACACGTGCTGCAGGTGATTAACACAAACCTGTTAAATAGCTCCAGAATCCTCGGAAGCATTTCACCACCTCCTGGCATTTCACTACCTCTTTTCTGAATACCAAATTTCACTACCTCCTTTCTGAATACCAAAAGACCAGTTTGCTTTGTGTTGTTCTGTTGTTCTTTTGTTTTATTCACAAATGTTTAAATGATACTCGTTTACTCATTTATGTTTCTCCCAGAGACAAATTTGTAAATGATGGTATAATCTCAGAATAGCCCACAAGTCTATTCATAGTGCAGTTCAAAACAAAACATTGGCAGTAAAATGAGTTTAATTTCTATGATAGATGACATGCATGGGCTATTATGCCTCACCTCCTTTAGTGTTTCATGAAAGTGCATTGGGTGTACTTAGATGATGGTAACAGGAAATAAGAAAATTTGGGGTGGGTAGGTATTATATGTCAGTAATTTAGAAGTCCAAGAGTTTGACTTGGAAGTCCAAGTCTGCCTATGCTGTTTCCAAGATAATCTTGAGTAGATTGAGTTCAACAGAAAAGTGAATTATTCCTCTCACTTGTTAATTGCAGTTATCTCCTCTTTTTTGTTTCTTTATAGGTGATTACTGGTGGTCACTATGATGTAGACTGTCGTTTAGAAGATCCTGATGGTAATGTGTTGTACAAAGAGATGAAGAAACAGTATGACAGCTTTACCTTCACAGCCTCCAGAAATGGGACATACAAATTTTGTTTCAGCAATGAATTCTCTACTTTTACACACAAAACTGTGTATTTTGATTTTCAAGTTGGAGAAGACCCACCTTTGTTTCCTAGTGAGAACCGGGTCAGCGCTCTCACCCAGGTAACTGAAAAATCAGCAATACAGTGTTGAGATATATGTTTAAAGGGAGAGAAGCATAATTTAAATACATTATGACTCATCGATGAAGTAGTTATTATGAGAGTTAACATAATCCTTAAGACTTCTTAATGCTTTCAGTGGGTTAAGCATTTACACACACACACACACACACACACACACACACACACACCCCATTTACTAAAGGGTGATAATAAAATATTTTCTGAATTTTGGGTGGTTTTTTGGGGGGAGGGTGGTCTATACCTGGTGATCCCTCAGGGGTTACTCCTGTCTCTGCACTCAGGAATTAGTCTTGATGGTGCTCCAGGGACCACATGGGATGTCAGGAATCAAACCCAGGTTGACTGCATGCAAGGCATGCACCCTAACCCCTGAACTATTTCTCAAGCCCCAAGATTTTCTGAAATTTCAGTGTAAAGAATGAATGGCCTTGAAATAGGTGGGTCACTTAGGTGCAGACATCAGTGTCAAAGGATATGTAAGATAGCAGAATGCTCCAGCATCCTGATGCATTTTCTGAAATTCATGGAGGCATGCTGCCATACCATAGCAGGTTGCCTTCATTTATATATATAATCCGTAAAGCCAGTTTTAAATTTTACTCAAACTGATTGTTATAGTACCTTTCACTGTAAGGTAAAGTAAAATATTATAGGTTATTGGTAAGTTATCTAACAGAAAACAGTTGTTTTGATTTGAAGAACTTCATGCAAGGAAAATGACAAAAGAAACTTAAACAGTGAATAGGTACTGACCCTCTTTGAGACATCGGGAATTGTGAACACTGACTTTGTGTTTGGTTGTTTTAAGAAACTACTTAAAGTGATTATAGCTAAAATGCTGTTGGCGTTATATTAAAGTGTTATATTTTAGAAATAAAAAACTATAACAGGATAGCTGAAATGTTATGAATAGATAACATAGCTGATACTTGGGGTTTGCTTTAAATTAATTGGAGTGGGCATGGGGTGGCTGAAAGGGCTCAAAGATTTAATACTTTGCATGTGGAACTCCTGGGGTCAAGCCCTGGTACCAAACAGTCACTCGAGCATCATTGGATGTGGTTCCCAAGCTCTGCTGGGTAGGCCCACCCATAAGAAAGAAAACACAATTAGTGTCATATCCTTACTCTTGTGTTTATTTTCCAGTAGGAGGAATTGTCAGATCATGTGTCAATTTGAGAATATATGGAGAGTAGAGAAATGCTAGAAGCATATCTGACCTCTTCACAAATTAGTAATTACTCCTTTTAGCACTGTTAGGCTAATGCTTCTTTGCTAAGACCAAACAAAACAAATAATGGAAACAAAGCTTGAGTAAATCTGCTAGATAAATTTAACGTGGTAAACCTCATAATTGCCATACTACTTAATAGCATCTTTAGTGAAATCGTTTTATAATTCCTGTGATGGTTGCTTTGATAAACCTGATGTTTAAATTATTTTCTAATATCTGTTAGATTCCTTACTTAAAATACAAACTCAGATTTTCTTTTAAATTTCTTTTTTCTTTTTTTCTTTTGCTTTTTGGGTCATACCCGACGATGCACAGGGTTTAACCTGGCTCATGCACTTTGGAATTACTCCTGGCGGTACTTAGGGGACCATATGGGATGCTGGGAATCGAACCCGGGTTGGCTGCATGCAAGGCAAATGCCCTACCTGGGGTGCTATCGCTCCAGCCCTCTTTTAAAATTCTCTATATGTGGTTAGCAATATAAAATCAGTATAATTTTAAAGCATGTGTTACATCTCCAGAATTGTTTTTATTTTTAATTTATTAGTTCTAATATGAGTGAGGGAATCCCAGGGCGTCGTGCATGCAAAGCTGAGTGTTACCACTCAGCCACATCCCTCGTACCTGGATGTGGTTTTTAGCAGTAGAAAAGTGTTCTATTCCATTATAAAACAAAAAGATTAGACACTCCTCAAAGCAAATAGTGTAATTGTGAAAAATAAGATGTCATTGTGTGGAGACTAACAAACATGTTGAAAAGTGAAATGGAAACATTCCACTGGGGAAAGATATATGGTGTAGTGTGTTGGCATGAGGAATCTGCGTAGCAGATTGCTAACAGTAACACTTTCTTACTCTCACCTGTCATTTTCAAATTCAGAAGTTGACTAGGGATTTTGATTTATCGTAATTCTAAAATAAAGAAAAACTCAGTCTAGTATTAGGCCATATTTAGTTTATTTTGTATGGATTTGGCTTCGATTTATATTCTTAGGGTTGGTCCAATTTATTACTCTGCCATTTTTTCTCTTAAAGATCCTAGACTTGAGGGGCCAGAGCAGTAGTACAGCAGGTAGGGCGTTTGCCTTGGACACAGTCGACCCAGGTTCAATCCCACATATTTCATATGGTTCCTCAAGCCCACCGGAGTAATTCCTGAGTGCAGAGCCAGGAGTAACCCCTGAGCATCACCAGGTGTGGCCCAAAATCAGAAACAAAAGACCCTGGACTTAAAAATCTGTAGCTGCCAACCTTTACAGATTAGCCATTAGCTGGTGTGTCAGCTTCCAGCTTTGTCAATAGCTGTGACCCTCTCTTGGGGAAAGCAGCCGATTGGATATCACTGATCTTACCCAGTGTTTGAGAATAAGTATTATGCACCCTGGCACACTTGAGGGAGTGAATGAGTGCCAGTATAATCTCCTGTTAATAATCTCATGAGAACTGGAGGTCAAGTTGAAAGAAAAGATACTAGATGAATTACACATATGATGTTCACATACTAATTGAATGTACTTCTCTTTAGATGGAATCTGCCTGTGTTTCAATTCATGAAGCTCTGAAGTCTGTCATCGATTATCAGACTCATTTCCGTTTGAGAGAAGCTCAAGGCCGAAGCCGAGCAGAGGATCTAAACACCAGAGTGGCCTATTGGTCAGTGGGAGAAGCCCTCATTCTTCTGGTCGTTAGCATAGGGCAGGTGTTTCTTCTGAAAAGCTTTTTCTCAGATAAAAGAACCACCACAACTCGGGTTGGATCATAACTCCGTCTTGAGAATTGATGCACCGTTGCCACTGTAGAATTGCTGTCCTCTAATTTTAGGTACTGAAGAACTTAATATTGGCAACATTTTTAAAACCTTATTCATACACTTGTTGGGGGGATGTACTGTGCCTATCCTCAAACTGGAAAGGACACCTTTTTTTATTGGTAAAGGTAGAAAAACTTTGAAACTTATTTTGGGCTATTCATGTTAATTATTCAGCACCAATGATCTCTTCTTGGTTGTTTATATTGTACTCTTCACACACTAAACTATGGTATTTTGATTCCTTTTAGTTATTTTAAAGTACTTTTCTTATAGGTAGTGGATATTTTAGCTGCTTTTGATTTAATGCCTACCTGTGTTGTGGAGGAAGAAAATTGCCTTTTGTTTGTTTATAGTAAATAAAGTCTTGTTTTTAAGAAAAACCAAATGTGATTAACTATAGCCCAAGCCCTACTCTGCACTGTTTTGTTTTAGGGGGTAGGGATCTACCACGGAAATGTTAGTCATTATTGATATAATTTTAAATTGATGCATTGTGGATTAATTTATTTCATACTAGCTTGAAATGTTAGGTTTTTGTTTGGGGGGTTTATTCTATAATTTATAATTAATAGTTTGTTTTCTCATAAGCACATTCTTACCACACAGAAAATTGTCTCAATAGTAATAGTTTATTACAGGCCTTAAAAATCAGACTGTTAATAGCAGGTAGAATAATTAGGAAGTAAGGCACTAAAGTCGGGGGTGGATTAATCGGAAAAATTGTTAGTAAATTTGCATAAGTAGCATTTTTAGCTCTTTTATAAAGAAAAAATTATTTATTTTAAAATCTAATTGATTTTTGCCTTTAGTGACTTTAATATCTTGAGTCATTCCCAGCTGAAACTAGCAGTGTGATAGTGGGATCATAAAAGTGCCATGCTTGATCAGTGTGATGCTTGATCGGAAGTTAGCTTTTTTGATTTGGTTTGGGTTGTTGTTTGTTGTTGTTTTACCTGTAATTTGTAGTCTCTGGTTAGCAAGCCTAAAATGATTTAAAAGTTGAGAATATTGTGTGTATATGTTTCTTTTCATTTAATAATCTTCATTGTACTACACTTAATGAGTATTAAATAGGGCATATTCTGTACACTATAGGGTATAGGCTGTGTTTGTATTTTGTAATTTGTATAGATTGAACTGTTTGAAATAAGCATTTTCCCCCACTAGTATTCTAGAATAGAACACAAAATGATGCAAAATTGTGTAAGCATTTAAAACTCTTGCTGTTTCTAAAAAACTGCAATTGCTTTTGCCTCTTTCCACTCGAACCCCAAACAAAGTGAAGTATGCTGGAAAAGACTCATATGTTTTGACTTGGATATGAGGTACTATACAGTACCGAATGGATAACAATTCTAATCACTTAACCACTATTGATTCTCAATTCTAAGTTGTCTTGAAATGCATGCAAGGGCAAAATTAATTCAAATTTTCACATTTTTGGTTGCATCTGATACATTGTAGCAAGGGATAAAAAATGTCTTCAACCCTTTAATTCCAAAAGTCTTAAAGACTCATTAGCTTATTCCTTAATGTTTACCAGTGGGTTAAAATGTGACTTAAGTTTAAAAGTTTGCAGATTCATCTATTTGATTTCTTCTAGTAGGATTGTCCTGCAACTTTATAAGTATCCCTGTATGTTTAGATTTGAAACATTTTTAAGCACTGATGTTAATGTGATTGATAAGCATGGACTTATGTAAAATGTTCTTTCCTGGTTGCTGTCTTCTATGTGTATTCAGATACTATTACTTAGTCATCATTAAAGCAAAGGCAGGCATTGTTATTGTGCTGAGTTTAGATAGATAATACAGTTATTTAATCTCAGCCTATCTGAACTTCTGGTACTAGATTATTACCATGAATAACTTTTGATGAAGTTGACATATTAAACTTTTAAAAAATCAACACTGTTACTGGGTATGGAAAGTAGTATGGACTTTGTTCAGTATAAGTTAATTGGTTAAAGTTTGATGGACTTAACTGAGTATGTATTTATAAATTAGAAAATATATATTTATCCACACATAAATTTAAGTAAAACTTTTCTTCTTCCTCCTATATAATTTGTCGCTCAGCTTTTTTCCTTTAAAAAATTTTTTTGACAACTTGTAGCAAAGTTGAAATTACCAAAATATTTATGTTTGGACCAATGGCTCAGAGTACATATTTAAACATTATTAGTTGTATATATATTTAAATAGAACAATGGAAGGGACTTGATATAAATTTTATAGTAAAATTTTGACCATGTAAAGATATATTTTAGGACATACTTTGCTAATATGTTAAGCATATTTTTTTCCAGTTAAACAATCATTTGTAGTTGACAGTTTTCATCCTGGCTTGATAACTAAATATGTAGTACTGAAAAGCAGTTTTATTCTTCGAAAGATTTTAATTAAATCTCTGTACTGTTCATTTTTGCTTCATTTTTAAATGTGTAACATTTATAATTTAATAGAACAGAATGACCCTGTAGGTCTTGTTTTTTTAAAAGTAATATATAGAGTGCAAAGGATTTTTCATTTATTTTTAAAAAAGAAATTTCTCTAAGCAGGTGTCAGTTCTGCAGAATTGTACCGGCAATTCTCGTAGAATAAAATACCGTTAAACAAACTCACTTTGTTTCTGTTAGGATTTAAATCTTTTAAAGGTTTTAAGGGAACTTAAAAACATGAAGCTCATAGTAAAGTCTTGTAACAAGAGTGATTATTTGACATTTTACTGGAATGTCATAAGCACTGGCCAAGAAAGAAAGTTCAACAGAACCACCTCTAACTTGCTAACTTACCTCATTTCTAGCCTTTTTGCATTTCTCATTAAAAGTTAGGGTGAGGGGCTAAAGAGATTGTACCAGGCAGTAAGACAGTAAGTACCTTGCATGTAGCCACAGGGCTTCCACTGGTTTGGATCACTGCATATGGTCCCTGGACACCACCAGGGGTGACTTCTAAGCACGAAGCAAGGAATAGCCCAAAAGCACCACTAGGTGGCCCAAACCTCCCAACAACTTCCCAAAAAAATTTGGGGGAAAAAGAAGCCACCAGTTCCCAAGAAAACTCTTTTTAAAAAAGTAACTTAACCTTAGTTTGTATAATACCAAGTTTCCTCAGTGTTTTACTTTTCCATCATGTTGTAGTCATAGGGAATGTTCTGGTACCTGGGCATACAAAAGTAGCAGAGAAATAACCATAAAAACTGGCTGACATTGAATTCTTACCCTGGGTTAAGTGCCATGGTAATAGGTGTTACCATGTATTGGCCATCTTTGTATTGGTCTTCTTTGCAATATTATTTCAATTTTACAGATGAGGAATTGAAGGCATAGGAACTTGACCATATCACAGTAATTAGTAGTGCTTAAATAAGAGCCAGGACAGCAACTCTAAGCCCTCTCTTCACACTGTGCAGGATTGCCTTACCAGCACCAAGGATACATCTCCGAAGGCTGAGAGGTTCATTGCTTTGGCATTGGAGTCATGGCCAAGGTCAGATTATAGTTATGCAACCTCACAAGTGATTAGGTCTGTATAATTCTTTCCTCCTATTTCTATAATGAGAGAATAATGTGATACCTATGGAACACTACAATCAGTGCCTATCACATACAAGCACTTAATATAAACAGTAGCCATATTTTATCATTAGTTCAATTCTAGTTCTTGATTCTAAAGGTGGTCTCTTCATATGGGTTCTTAAGTGTGGACACAAATATAAAATTGTTTGAATGGTTATATACATAATCTGCTAAAGGTTATAAAAATGAAATAAGATAGTCTGATCTCTAGGAATGACTATAAGCTACGGGTTAGCTAAACAGTAGCCAAGTTGCATCACATTTAGGAGCAAATGGATTCTAAAGGTCTAAGATACTTAATGGTGTTATAGGAGGAAACAGGCATGTGGGCTACAGACTTTCCCTGGAAAATTTAGTTTTGCCTCCCCACTGTTGTCTAACTATGCCAGCATTTGAGTGGATGAATCCCTTGTCCAGGGATATTGATAATCCCTGTTGCTACGGATCAAAAAACATGTTCTTTGACTTTGTTGATAATAAAGATGATATTTGATGTCCTGCCTAATTTCTTCTCAGTTGTTTCAAAATTCTGGGGGAAAATACAGAAATGATATCCCTGAACCACCAAATATGCCATTTTTTTATCCTTATTCCTCCATTTTATCTACAAGGTACCATCATTAGGATTGATCACAGTTCTTCAAGATACACAAGAAGAAACAAAAATGATGTAGTATAATTTTTTTAGTGTGGCAGTTAACAAATGACAACCACTATCTTAAAAGCAATTGACAGGGTCAGAGAGAAAGCAGAGCAGGTAAGGTACTTGCTTTACATGCAGCCAACCTGGTTCCCCTGGTTTGATCCCTGATATTACTTAGGTTCCCCTGTGCTCTGTTTCTGAGCATAGAGCCAGGAATCACCCCTGAGCCCTATGGAGTTTAGCCCAAAACCTATCCCCCCTCCCCTCCCATCCTCCTGCTCAAAAAGAGAAAGAAATGGCAGTACATATTAATTGGAGTAATAATGGTTCAAAAACTAAAATCTACCCACAATCCACATGCATTTTGATTTTATAGATGCAATTGTATTGGGTATTTTCGAGGAACTGAGTGTTGGGCCTCACTCAGTGGTTTTTAGGGCTTACTTACCTCTCGCTCTGTGCTCAGGAATCACTCCTGTCAGCATACCTATGGGGTGCTGGGGATTGAACCTGGGTCAACTATGTGTAAGGCAAGTGCCTCACTGCACTATCCAGTCCCGAGATAAAATCGTGATTATTTTTACATGAATATTTTAATTTCAAAAGTTGTGAAGCCTGTCATTTAATACCCACCTAAGAGTATTCAGCATGCACAGGTTAGGGCCAGACATAAATTATGGATTGAGTTCCTGCTTTGCATATGGGAAAATTTAACCTCTGGCACCAAATAGTCCTTGGCGCATGTAGCCTTTGAACACCAATGACCAAAAAAAAAGCATAACTTAAAATTATAAAGCACATACACTTATAATCAATGTTCAGGGTAAGAAACACTGGCTGTAGTGTTTCTAACGCACTATGCATATACTTTACATGCTGGAGCCCAGAATCAATCCCAGCAGTGCTTTCCTGTGTAGTCAGCAGACATCCTCAAGCATGGAGCAAGGACTAGTCCTTGAACACAACCAGCTGCCCCCAGATCCCCCAAATATCCCTGGGCTAGAGTGAAAGCACATGAAGGCTAACAAAATGCTATGGATTTTTACCAATCAACATGGATTCTATTGATTTGTGGTTTTTAAAAATCACTGCTTAAGTTATGTGTCTCTGCATGTTCTCCTGCCCATCGTGGACTTCTCAGCCCCTAAAAGTCTAGTCTGAGGACTGCAACCGGTACTAATACCTGTATTCTTGAAAAACAGTCTTTAAAATTGAGCATAAATAATAAGTCTTCCTAGAGTATTAGATTTTATTTGATGTATAGAATATTGTATTTCTTGGCAACATGCTTTCGCTCTCATCCGTGTTGACACCTGTCAGTAGTCTGTTTTCATTTCATTATATCTATCGCCATCTAGCAAGAGTGTTACTCCTCCAAGGTTTTGTAGTTTTGTGTCTCAAGGTTTTTGCTATTATAAACAAATATACCATAAATAATTTTTACACGTGTCCTATTTCACATGTGTTGATCTCTTGAGACTATGACTAAGAGCTGAATGGATTGCTTACGGAATATGTGTTCCTCATCTATATTAGGTAACATTCTTATTACTATTTGGGAGATCATTCCTGGCTCACTGCTGCAAACTATACATTGCAACTCTTTGAGCTGCCTCCCTGACCCATCAGCTTTTTGTGATCAGTTTTGCCAATCAGCATTTTCACTTGGGGCATTGGAAGGTTCCATATTTGGTATGATTATAGATTTTTTTTAAAGCTCCTGGGTTTTAAAGGCAACATTAAATTTTTCAAGAAATAATGATTCAAAGAATAAAACTTATAAGACCATCATCATTTTGATGTCTTCCAGTTCTTTGTTTGGGATGGGGTCAGCTAAGTGACTCAAGTGAGACCCTGAGTTGTATCATAGTATCATGCTCCCCCACCCCAACACTGCCATGTATAACCTTCACAACTAACATATATATGTACATTGATATTACACCCTTTGCTGCTTAATTTGCATTTCCTTTGGTTATATTTCAGACACCTTCTCTGGTTTTGCTAATGAAATGTATCAGTTTTATCCCCATTGTGAAATTTTTATCTTTTTAAAGACACTCTCCATTCTAAGGTTATGAGTGCTCCTATTCTGTTTCCTTGAGTATATTTATCTAATTTGGGGTTTACTTGCACTGAGTGTTTTCTTCTGTGGCATGGGGGTAGCTACACCCAGCAATGCTCAGGGCTTCTCCTGACTACATCCAGAGGTCACTCCTGGTAGATCTTAGGGATTAAACCTGGGTAGGCCAGCATCTTACCCCCTACCCCCCCCCCCCCCCCTGTGCTTTCCCTCTGGCCCTGATTTTTCTTTATGCATGCTTTTCTTTCCTTCTTGGAACCTGTGTGTACAGTGGTGTGTGGATTAATGACAAAGATATATTCTGAGACAAGGTACAGTAGGCAATTTTGTCCTTGAGCAAACATGCTATGGTATCATTCCACCAACCTAGATAGTAAAGTCAGGTTTACCCTGAGGCTGTTTGAGGTGGAACCACCATTGCATGTGTTGAGGGCCCTTGTTCACCCAAACAACAAGTGATGTGACACTAAGGTAGCTGCTTTGACAGCTTGGTCAGCTAAATGAAGCTTCAGTCAGAAATGTGTGGAAAGCAAGTCTCTTCTCCCCTGGGTCTACACAACCTCCTAGTGCTGCAGGTCTGTTAATCCAACAGTCTTGCATCATTAACAGAATCTCCCTCAAACTTCCTGCTTGTGCACTGGTCTGCACCACACTTCTTGGGAGCCCCAGATGCTCTTTGGCTTGGGGCAGTATTTCCTCCCTGCTTTGGGTTTTCACTTAAGGTCCCACTGAGAAAAGAGAGGAGGACTTTTTTCCTTTTCTTTCTGTTTCTTTTTCTTTTTCTTTCTTTCTTTTTTCTTTTTTTTCTCTTTCATTTCTTTGGCTTCTCTCTTTTTTTGGTTTGTTTTTTGAGGAGAGTTTTTCTGGGAATTAAAAAGTGTGTGGCGGCTGGTTCATCTCCTGACTGGGTTTATTGAATATGTCAAAGCTTGGGAGCCTGAGGTAGACTTGGGCAGTAGGATTAAGTATTGGCTTTATTGGGAGGTGATTTTTTTTTCTCTTTACACCTATTTTTATTAAACAGATGATAGTGGCAATTTTTATTTAATGTATAAATAGGTAAGTCATTTTATTAAGGAAACTGTACATATTGGTGAATATGATTAATGGTAACATCTACGTTAATTTTTTTTAGTTAACTCTTTAAAAATCAGAACTTAATAGGTAGGACATGTTCTATGATCTCTTCATTGTGAAGTGTCTTGTGTAGTTTATTCGATTGTTACAATGTCAGCATTTACAAATTTCAAGGAAACTTGAATATATGAACACCCAAGTTCTCCCCTTTCTTCAGCAACTGTCTCAATGATTTTCTTCATCTCAGCATGCCTGCACGGGTGAACTGAACACATAGGAGGCAGTGGGAGATGAGGTGATTTTAAGTGGCTACTTTTCTTCACGGACTGGAGCTATAGTACAGCGGGTAGGGTGTTTGCCTTGCACTCGGCCAACCCGGGTTCGATTCCTCCGTACCTCTCGGAGAGCCCAGCAAGCTACCGAGAGTATCCCGCCCGCACGGCAGAGCCTGGCAAGCTCCCTGTGGCGTATTCAATATGCCAAAGACAGTAACAACATCTCACAGTGGAGACATTACTGGTGCCCACTGGAGCAAATCGATGAACAACGGGACAACAGTGCTACAGTGCTACTTTTCTTTACATAATCTTCACTAATCTCTTCATACACGTTCTCAACTGTTAAAGGCTGCCGTTGCTAAACTGTTAAAGGCCGGCCTGCTAAAAGAACCGTAGCCAGAATGTCTAATAAGATTTATGGGTAAGTAAAGGTCATAAGTTTTGGTTTGCAAAATAGCATCTTCACTTTCAGCCTCAGTTTTGATTTTATAAGATCCAACTATTTTTCTTGTGTCTCCAGTGGCCTCATTTGTTTCCAAAAGTCCACTCTTCCTTTTTTCCACCCCGTATCTGCAGCTTCTCCTTCCTCTTCCTTTTCTTCCTCACATCACCCTGAGCAATCTTGGAGTTTTCTACTGTCATTGCTTCCCTTTTTGATCTCCTTAACTGCTTCGGTGATTCCTGTAACACCTGCGTTATGATGCTTTTCCATCCATCCCCAGCACCATCTTCTTCGATTGCTTCCCGTTCACCCGAATATTCCATCGGTTTTACACCTTTTATGGCATGTCACTTTTTTGGTGGCAGAATTTGCTTTCCTGTTGCTTAAGCGTTCGTCACTTTCAGTTCTTCTGGAGTCCCATAGCATTTTGGATGGTGATGGACTAAATGACCTCCAGCTGCCACAAACTCTTCTGGGGCGGTAATACCTGTTTCTTTAACCTTTGATTCCTTGAGGGACTGGGTCGGTACTGGCCACTTCCAGTGCCTTTCCTTTCCTGTGTTGATCACATTCTGCATCGGGGGCTGACTTCGGGTGCTTCTTTTACGTGACTGCTTTTTCGGGGGCGCCCCTGAACGGAACAATGCACCCCGCCTCCCGCCCCTGCAACCGTGGCCCGCCGGGTGGCCTGCTAAAGGAAGCGGAGGGAGGAATGCCCCCCGCAGGGGGGCTTTTACCGGGGATCCCAGACCGGGCTGTCGTGAGCAACTGGTCCGTCCCCCCGCGCCAAGTTCCTGCTCCGCCCGCCGCTTCCTCGGGCGATTCAGGCGCGGTCCAGGCGCGGCCGGGACTGAGCCGCGGGCCGGGCGCGCCCCCTGGGAGCCCCCGGCCAGCCGAGACCCCCAGCGCGGTTCTCGCAGGCAAGTGGCACGCGGGCCGGCCTTGCACCCCTCGGACCAGCTCCTGTCTCATCCTCCACCCGGAGAACCCCGAGCGAGGGCAGGGGCGCCGCGGATGGGGGAGTCGGGGGTGCTGGCTCGGTGGTTTCTGCTCCCCGACCTATTTGGAGGAAATAGTGGCCCGGGCTGGTTGCCGATAGCTGGTTTTCAATCTTTACACCAGGTGCACCCCCCCCCCCCCGCACCCACCCCCTGCGGTTCATTTATGAAAAAATCTGTAAAAACAGGCTCCAGGTCTAACTTGAATTTCTGGTTCTCAGGTGTCTGCGGATCCGAGAGCTGAAACCGCCTTGAGCACTGTTTGAGAGCTGAAACCGCCTCGAGCACTGTTTGTTGTGAGTCTCCGGTTTGCTCCTCATTTCCTATTAATTCGTTTACCAACCTTCTAAGGATAGCTCCGCTTGTTGTAAGTACTCCCGCTGCCTGCACCCCGGTGTTAGTCGCATCCATGTCTTTGCCCCCCTTTATTAAAAAGATACACACACACACACACACACACACACACACACACACACACCAATACTTAACACTATGAAAGGCTACCCTCTCGATCTGTTTCCAGAATCCTAGCCTCCCTGCATCCTGCTTTGGTCATTTGGGAGCTGGCCAGCGTTGGCCTCTGGGACTTTAATGGACCTCTCCAACCATTGTTGTTCTTCACTTGGGTTCCAGCTTCCTCCTGTGTCTCCAGCTCCTCGCCCTCAGCCCCTGCATGTTACAGATCACTTCTTGGCCATATTGTCTGGCGGGTCAAAAACCTTTATGTTGTTGTTAATTTATAGGGGCCACTCCCAGAGGTGCAAGGGGGCCATGCGGTACCAGGAGGGACCTAAGGGCCCTGCACACACTAGGCCTGTGCTCTACTGCTTCATCTCTTTCTCCCCAACCCTCTGAAACAGTTTTTCTCCCAGGCTGTTACATGGGATCTTGTTTATCCCACTGGCTATGAGTGGCATCTATGAGCTGATGATGTCCAAATTTTGTCTCTTAGTTTTACTTCTCTCCTGTGTTCCCAGTACATGTATCTGTTGTGTTATTTATTTATTTATATATTTGCTTATTTATTTTTGGTTTTTGGTTTGGGAGTTGTACTGGGTGGTGCTCAGGACTGGCTCTGTTCTCAGGGGTCAGACCTTTTGGTGTGGGGGGGATCTTAGAAGGTGTGAGAAATCAAACTGGGTTCAGTGGCAAGCAAGGTGAGCTCCTTAACCCCTGTTCTCTCTCTCTCCGGTTCCCGACACCTAGCTGTGCGTTGGTTCAAGCCCTCCACATAGAAATCTTGGGGCATTTAGCATGTCCAGACAGACATACTGATAACCACAACTCTATCTCCTCCTCTTTCTGCTTCCCCTTCAGCTAACTGTACCAGCAAGCTTCTGCCAGTCTCAGCAAGCTTCGCTGCCAGTCAACCAGACTGAAACTCCAAGAATCCCCCTGTACCTCTTTTGTGCCACAGACCCCGCATTCAAGCATTCAGAAAATTCTGTTGATGTCACCTTGAGAAAGCTGCCTCAAATATAGCCCTTTACTCTCCCTCTCCCAGATACTCCCTCACCATTCTTTTTACCTACGTGACTCTGAAGACTCCTCTTGGCTCTTCCTGTTTCTGCCCTTCTTCCTCTCTAAGCCTTTTTTTAAACAGCCATGATTTAAAAAAAAAAAAGCCATGATTTTTTGCAAGTATAATCAGAAGTTTCACTTCCCTGTAAAATCTACCCAGTGATTTCTCATCAGAATCATAACCAAACTCCTAGAGTGGCTTCAAAACTCTACGTAATCTACCTGCTTCTCTCCTGGTCTATTCCCCTTCCTTCACTCTTGCTGACTATTGTGGAGATTTATTTGCATCTTGCTGCTGCTAACCCAAAGCAGACTTCTGCTCAACCATCATGGATGGTAGGCCCTGGTGTCCCTCATATTCCTGTTCAAATTCTACCTTGGGGATTACTGATGCAGTCCTGTGGTAATATTCTTTGGCAGATGACTCTTGCTGTCAGAAATGGAAAGTCTTTCTCAGAATTCTAGGAAGCAGTAGCACCACAAAAATGCTGTTGGTTTCCTGGGTACACTGATTTTTAAAATGTACAATCATCTTTTTCGACCAGCTGTACACCTAATCAGATGTACAGTTTTCACTTAAATTCATTTTTATAAGATGTTCCTTCTGCTTTGGAGAAGCCTTTGGAACTGCCTTTAGTAGCAGTTCTCATTTCTAAGTCTAGAAAGTGAAAGAAAGACATCAATGCAGTTCACAGAAATGCAGTAATTTCAGTTGGGCGGAAGTTTTTTAGTCTGGAGATCTTTTAAATGATAATAATAGCATTAATATCATTAATATCATCAGTGGGGAGAAAAAAGTGGAGAAGCTAGTTTCTACAAGTTTTTTAGTGGACACAGCTGATAGCAGAATATTTAGATTTTATAGGAACTGGATACTCCTGTTGGTAGGGCACTTGCTCTGCATATGGCTGACCAGAGTTCGATTTCTGGCATCTCATATGGTTCCCCAAGCACTGCCAGAAGTAATTCCTGAGTGCAGAGCTACAAGTAAGCCCGGAGCACTGCAGATGTGGCCTAAAAAAACAAAAAATGCAAAAAGACTATAGCAAGGACCACAAAGATACAAAGGTTAAGGTGTTTGACTAACATATGACTGTCTGCCACAACCCTGGTTCAATCCCTGGCACCCCAAAAGACCTCCAAGCACTGCCAGGAGTGATCCCTGAGCACAGAGCCAGGAGTAATTCCTGAGCACCTCCTGGTGTGACCCAAACATCACTCTACTCCCCATCATCCCAAAAAATTCTTTAAAAAGTTATGAAACATTTTATTGCTCCAGGACTTGTTTCAGTTGCTGTGGAGGGGACTGTTCTGACCTTTTGTGCTCGTGATTCAGTAACGTTCTGCAGGCGCCTGCGTGTTCTCCAGGTAGCAATGCAGACTCTTGGCGGATTTGCACACAGATTAAGAAACAGGATAGCTGGTGGAATTAAGCTTGGGTGTGGGTTAATTAACTTAGCTGGAAGGAGCAGGTGTGGTCCCACAGAAATATATTTTGAGGGGAGCATATGTGCTTGACCTTTTTTTTTTGTTTTGTTTTTTATTTTTGGTTCCACCCAATGGTGCTCAGGACTTACTCCTGGCTCTGCACTCGGGAGTGGTTCCTGGTCTGGTCCGGGGGATCATATGGGGTTCCAGGGATCAAACCGCGTCGTCCATGTGCAGGACAAGTGCCCTGTTTGTTGTATTACCTCTCCAGCCCCTCGCTTGACTTCTACTTAATAACACACTGGGGCCGGAGCTATAGTACCGGGGGGAGGGCATTTGCCTTGTACGAAGCCAATTCAGTTATGATTCCAGCATCCCATCCTTGAGCCCTCCAGCAGTGATTCTTAAGCGCAGAGCCAAGAGTAACCCCTGAGCATCATCTGGTGTGATCCGAAAAAACAAACAAGAACAAAAACCCCAAAACAGGGCCAGCGAGATGGCGCAGAGGTTAAGGTGTTTGCCTTGCACACTGCCAGCCCTGGCTGGATCCCTGACCCCCAGCACCCTACCATCCCTCGGCACGGCCCAACCCCTCCCAATAACACAGCCCTCATTTATCTCAGTGAAAGGCACCCCCACCAGTTACACAGAGGCAGGCTGACCCTGGTCTCTGGCACCTCCTCTCCCTCTGCTTGGCCTTGTTGCCACCTCTGCGTCGGGCCCAGACTCTGCCTTCTCTCTTCTGTGGTGGCTGCATCCCAGTGGACTGTCCCCCCATGCATGCCCTGCTAGCTCTTAGGATCCTACTACAATCCTCCTCCAATCCGTGGGTAAAGTGAGGCAGGTCCTGCTCTGTTCCTGCCCTACACCTCCAGCACTTTCCCTCTGCCCTAGGTTCAGATCCAAAGTCCTGAACATGCCAGCTCAGTTTCCTTCCACTTTCGAATCCTCCTCTCCATTCTTCTCTCACTCCTCTCCCCACCCCTACATGTGGACCTGAAAAATGCCGCAGATGTGTCCAGTGAACATAATGTTCTTTGCCCTCTGATGTTCCCATGTTAGTATTTGCAGAGGGGGCAGGAGGGGAAGGGAGAGGGGAGGAGTTTCTCCCAAGCAGTGCTCAGGGGAATCTGAGACTCACGCCCAGTGATACTCAGTCAAACCTCTCCAGATGATTCAATTCTCAGGCCTGTGGTGCTTTAGGATGTAAAGGTGTTGAGGGCTCCCAGGGCTGTACCCCACAGAGTGTCAAGGTAGGCAGGGGCTGTGATGCGGTGGTAGAACCTGGGCTCCTGAGCTTGTGGTCCCTCCACCCCCAGAGTCTCGGCAAACGTGGCCTACTGTGTCAGAAAGGTTCACACTCTCCTCAGCCTACATTCACGTGTGTTTCCTGCTGCAGGTGGCTGCCCGGAATGCTCACTGCAGCTGCCGTCCCCTGTGGAGTCAGTGAGTCCTCATTGCTTCTCCTGGTGTCACCAGCAGAAAACCGGGCATGCCTCGGTGCAGAGTAAGTTTTGCACAACACATCCTCTCCACAGGGTGGTGCTGTTCGGGTAGGAAAGAGAACAAGTGGCTCTCCATGGCCGGAGGGCTCAAGGACACCTTTGCTTTCAGGGTGTCAGGGGCAGTGATTGAAATCCTGAGCCTTTCTCTGTGGTAAGTATGTGGATAGACAGAAAAGTGTGTGTGTGTGTGTGTGTGTGTGTGTGTGTGTGTGTGTGTGTGTGTGTGTGTGTGTTAGAGTGAGGAGATGGGTTGGGGCCACACTGGGGAGTGCTCAGGGGGTACTCCCAGCTCTGGGCTAGGGGAATTCTCCAGCTACTGGGGAAGAGGGAGTATGAGATCCTCAGTTCAGGGTGAACTGCACGCAAGGCAGGTCCCTGAACCCTGTACTATGCACACCTGACATGCTGAGATCTGCCCCAGCATGTACTTTATTTGATATTTTAATAGCAAATTGTCACTGATGATGACTTCTCTTCCTACTGTTGGGGAGTCAACATATTTGTAAAACCCAGACACTGACTCTGAACTCTAAAACAGCGCACTCCAAAGGAAGGAACTAGAGTTCCCTGGAGAAACAGCCCCAACTAAGAGAGAGCAAGAATAGAGATTTCTTTTCAGGAATTGGTTTGTGCAGTCCGGGGAGCCAGAAAACTCCACATGTGCAGAGCTTGGAACATTGGCAAGTGCTGATGAGCAGTTTCGTGTCTGAGAGCTGGGAGTGGGCAGAATCTGCTCGTTGCCATCTGGAGGTGGACTTGACTTCCCTCTTTTCTGGGGGCCTTGATTGTGGCTCTGAAGGTCTCCCCGCTTGCTGGGTGAGAGTCGCCCATGTTCTGGAGCACAGTCGATCTCCCTGGGAGTCCACTGATGAAAATGCTCATCCTGTCTTGAGGAAAGACCACACGACCATGTCTGCTCCAGGTCGGACCCCTTCCAGGTGCCATAGCCACTTCAAACTAAAAGCAGTTCCCAAGGACCAGGTTGGGCGAAGGGACTTGTATAGAAGAGGAAGAGGCGGTGCTGTGACTGTGCATGGCTTTGTGGTGATTGTTTGGTTTTCGGGGCCATCCAACCAGCACTGCTCAGGGCTTACTCCTGGCTCTGCTCAAGGACCACTTCTGGTGGGACTTAGGGGACCATAAGGGGTGCCAGGGACAGAAGCTGGGTTGGCCACATGCAAGGCAAGCTCCCTACCTGCTGTACTATTTCTCTGACCCATATTGTGAGATTTCATTTCTTTTCCTTATTGGGTTTGGTTTGAGCCACACCTGGTGGTGGTCAGTGGCTATTCCTGACCCTGTGCTCAGGAGTGACCCCTGGCGGTGCTCGATGCAACAAATGTGTGCCTGTACTATCTCTCAGGCCTTAGGTGAGAGTTATTATTCAGAGAAGGAGAGAGGATTGGCAGCGCCAAAGCCCTGGGAACCTCCCGGAGAATTGCTGCAGGAAGAATATGTTCTGGGTGGGCCCCACTGTGTGCTCACGGGGTCTCCTGCGGCCATCAAAGCCTGGAGTAAGGGTGGGGAGGCGGGGCACATGAGGCGTGCACACAGGCATTAATCGGCCTCTGTGCTGGCATGGAGCAGTAACCCTGCAGACTGTTCCACAGGCTCTATCCTGTATTGTTCCCAAGTGCGATTGGGTGGGGAAAATAGTTCATGGATAAGGGTACACACAGCCCAGCACCCCATGGCCAGGGCAAGTCTCCAGACCCGCAGAGTCCCTCTGCTCAGGGGATAGCCTGAGCAGATCCCACTGTGTCCTAAGACTCTTGCATTGAACTGTTTGCCTAGGCAGATACAAGGAAGGGTCCCCGGGTCCCCTGAGCACCTCTGGGGATTCCCACCCCCACCCCAAGATGAGATTGCCATTTGGGGCCGTCCTTAAGGAGGGGGATTTGCTGCTTTGACTGAGGAAGATGAGGCAGGTGAGAGGGCTGTTGCTACACACCCTTGGCCGGTGAGACGCAGCTCCCCAGCCGGCACCCCCGGCCCTGCACCCTTTCTCCTGCAGCTGCCCTGACTCGCTCTTTCCTTGGCAAGCATCTTATATTATCATGACTGCTACAGCCTGTCCTCTCCCCCAAGCAGTACTCCTGCCTTTTATGGCAGAATCCAACAGCTTCCTGGGCTCACCCCAGGGCCCTGTTCCCCTGTGAGCACTGCCCAGCCGGCCTTCGCCTTTCTCAGCTCCATTCCCCCTGGCCAGCTCCTCCCTGACTGCACAACCTCCAGCTCACTGCACCCCTGGTCTGTCTTAGCTTATCTTATGTACCCGTCAGAAGCATTGGGAAACAGTTAAGTACGCCCTTTCATGGACCACTTTATTTGGGGGATGGGGCATGGAATGGCTGACCCAGGCCTGGTGCATCAAGGATTGCATTTGACTACTGGGCCAAATTGTGGCCCCTCACTTGGCCCACTGTCTTCCTTCAGCACCCAGGATCCCACATGTTCCCTGTTTTCCTCTGAACTAATTAGCCATTTCTTGTCTTCTTTGCTGGTTCTTTCTGGTCTGTGTGTGTTCTGCATTTGAGCCACACTCAGCAGTGCTCAGGAGACCCTGTGTGTTGCCATGAACGGAGCCCAGGCCTCCTGCTTGCACAACAAGCATGCGGGCCTCAGAGCCATCTCTCCAGCTCTGGTTCTTCCTGCTCTTGTCCTCTGAGGTTGTCGTGCTCTTGGGATCAGCCCTTACACTAGTTTCTTTTCCTGTCTCTCCTCACTCCCTTAGTGATTGCATACAGAATCATCGCTTTTAGGTTCTATCTATTTAAACTGGTGGGAATAGTTCAAAGGCCAGTGTTGTAACCTTGCAACACGAGGCCCAGAGTGAGTTCCCTGGTGCCATATGCCTCTCACCCCCAGCAGCCTATTGTGTGGCACTGGAGTCCCTACACAGCACTGAAACTTCAGGCCACTTAGATGGGCTGGTGTCTCCAGAAATGCCTCCCCCACCTCCCAAGCACTCCCAGATAGTTAGATTCAATATGATATACATTCAATATGATACACATTCAATATGATATACATTCATACAGATGTGCCAAATATTAACCTCCTGGTGGATATCTTCCCCAAGCCCTAGACCTCAAACCCTTTAAGAATGTGGGTGTTAACTTTGACATTAATCATTGGAAATGATCACTCTGGACAAGAACTGAGTGCCAAAAGGAGATAAGAGAGAGAGAGAGAGAGAGAGAGAGAGAGAGAGAGAGAGGTATTTGTCATAGAGGCAGGCTTCAGGGTGGTGTGGGAGGGAAACTGGGACACTGGAGGTGGGAAATGTGCATTTGTGAAGGGACAGGTTTGGAACATTGTATAACCGAAACCCTATTATATAAATAATTTTGTAATTGTGTATCTCACAGTTATTCAACAACATAAACAAATAAAATTTTTAAAGAGTGTGAGTATTAAGAACCCCACACCTTCTCTCAACCCCCACCTCCTTAGAGACATTTTCTGCCATGGAAGAGTATTGCTTGCAAGAGGATTAAAATGTGAATATACATATATATATTTTAATTTGACTTCACATAAGTATTTTAAGATTTGTTCATATTATTACTTTCATCAGTGTGCCCAGCATTGCTAGTGCAGGAGTTAAGGCTCTTGCCTTGCAAGCAACCATTTCAGGTTCAATCACCAAGCTCCACCAGGAGTGATCCCTGAGCACAAAGCCAGGAATATCCACTGAGCACTGCTGGGTATGGCCCCCAAACCAAATCCCCTCCCTTAGGAGATGAAACAGTGGTAGGACCAGGATATGGCTCAGCAGAAGAGTATTTGCTCTGCATATGCAAGGGCCTGGGTTCAATCCTCAGCACCAAAAAAAAGCAAACTAAAACAATGCTATCTATTGCTAAGTAGGATCCCACAATTTTGGAAAATGACAGCTTTTTTTTCTATCTTCACCTCTTGATAAACATTTTTTCACCCTTCAGTTGTTGTTTGTGGGATGTGGGAGATTGGGCCATGCCTGTGATACTCAAGGGCTACACTTGGCTCTGTGCTCAGGAGTGAATCCTGAGTAGTAGTACTCAGGGAATTGAATCGGGTTGGCAGTGTACAAGGCAAGTCCCTTAATCCATGTACAATCTCTCTGGCCTCTATTCTTTTCTATTTCCTTGTAATATATTTGCATACTTACTGGCTATGCATGTTGACCACACTCTTTTTTGATCTTACTTTCATGTGATGTGGGGAATTCTGTTGGGACTCTCTTTTGCCTTCAGATAAAGTGGAAGGACACATCTTATCTCAGACCTGGCCCCATCCACTTCCCAACCTCGGCTTAAGGGCTCCTTTCTGATTGGGTGTATTTTCCCACGTTTCTGTGATTGGCCCAGTTGGACTGTGGTCAGTGGTAATTGGTAGCTGTGATCTGAGATCTTTTCTGGGCCAAGGGGTGGAGTTGGGGGTGCAAACTGTCTCCCACCTGCTGATGGGAAAGGCAGAGCTCAGCACACAGCCTTTTAGTCTTCCGCTGCCTGTGTCCTTGCCCTTTCCTTTCAGATGAGAGAGATCACAGATGCTTGAGATCAAGAGATGCTTTTAAGACATTGCAGGAACTTTCTTCTCTCTTTTCTCCTTAGTAGAAGAGCTTGGAAGTTGGAGCAGCAGCACATCATGCTTGATTTTTTTGGCCACCTGCATTTAAGAAAAATAAGACATGACTTTCTTTTTTGTGGTGGTTGTTTGCTTTCATTTTATTTTAATTTTTTTTTTTTTTTTGGTTGTTGAACCACACCTGTCTGTGCCCAGGGCTTACTCCTGGCTCTGTGTTCAGGGGTAAGTCCTGATGGCACTCAAGGGACCATATGGGAAATCAAACTCAGATTGGCTGTATGCAAGGCAAGTGCCCTACCCGCTATACAGTATATATCTCTCCAGCCCTCGTTTTTATATCTTTCAAAAGATATTGTGCTCTCTCTCGACATACCATTTACCCTAAATCATTCAATACTTCTTTTTTTCCCTGTGTGGTGTCAGGGATGAACCCCAGGCCTTTCCTCCCTGACCTGTGACTCTTTTTATGAAAATTGATCATATCCCTTCAAGTGCACTTATCTGGTGTCAGCTAGTCATTAAGAAGATACTATTGTCAAGTTGGTTTAACAAAGCTATCTTAAGGAAGAAGCTCTCATCATTTTAATCACCTCTTCCAGTCAATACCCACTTCTAAATGGTGTGGCAGTTATTTTCTCTTACAGAGAGAAGCTGCTCTTTCAACTTTGCCTAGTAAAGCATTCTTTTCCATAATGCAAAAAAAGCAGAAGTCAGCAATTAATGCTACCCCATGAAGAGTGCCACTACGGTTAGTTTTATTTGAGATGAAGGGATGGAGTTTTTAGCTTGCTTCAGACTGGGAACTGGGTACTTCGATACTGTGTGGCCAGGGAGGTAGCAGTGGGCACTGAATGCTTGTATTGCTGTCTGGTCAGGGTGCCATGCAGACATGATCAGTGATGGGCAGGGTCCACAGACCTTCACCCCCGAACACAGCAGCAAACTCTTTTTCTCCTTCATATGCAGGAGGAAAGAAACTTTCTGTATGGTTTTTGTTGTTTGTTTGTTTTTCCTCCTCGAAGCTCTTTCCCTATTTTTGTTGAATGGTTCTTCTAAATATGAGTTATTTGGGTACCCATAGCTAGATGTGTTCTTTATGCTACTAGGGTGTTTGCCTTGCACGCCACCAATCTGGATCCGATTCCTTCATCCCTCTTGAAGGGCCCAGCAAGCTACCGAGAGTATCCAACAGGCACGGCAGAGTCTGGCAAACTCCCTGTGGCATATTTGATATGCCAAAAAACAGTAACAACAAGTCTCACAATGGAGACGTTACTGGTGCCTGCTCAAGCAAATCGATGAACAATGGGAGGACAGGCTACAGGGCTACTCTTCATTAGTTTGGGGGCCACACCTGGTGTTGCTTGGGGCTACACCTAGATCTACCCCTAACTTTGTCTATTTTGTTTTGCAGTGCTGGGGATCAAAGCCAGGCCTCACACATGCAAGACTCTACCACTGAACTACTTAGATTTCTGTAGATATAATTTCTTCTTGAAAGATGAAGAGTAAATTTTTAAATGTTCTGGAATATAGCCTATGGGCTCATATTTGAAAATCAGAGCCTATATTTACTCATTCTAAATTTTCTGTCTTTTAATCAAAGAATCTTTTGATCCCCCTTGAAACTGCCTGTTTGGGAATAGGATTAGTGGCCTGGCCAACATTATCCATAGAGTTTTTTTCAATAATTTCAACTGCAGTGCTTTTCTTTCATAGCTAATCTAATGCTCTTCTATTTTTAAATTTTTTTAATAGAAGGAGTTTGCACAATAATTCTTTGCTGATTTTACTGAAAAAAACACCTAAGTCCTTATTCCCAAATTTTACTTTTAAACTCAGACATTCATTTTACTATGAGATGTGAAACTGTTTTCGTCAGCATTTCCAGGATGAGCTGGAAATGGGTATTCCTTCCTACTCACTACTTTTTTCACCACTAGCACCAGCCCAGTCATGTCTCATCCTAGATAGACAAAACAGGTCTGAGGGGCTGGAGCAATAGTACAGCAGTTAAGGTGCTTGCCTTGCAGGTGGCCAACTAGAATTCAACCCCATAATCCCATATGGTCCCCTGAGCCTCCCAAGAGTGATTACTGAGTGCAGAGTTCAGAAGTAACTCCTGAACACCATTGGATGTGATCCCAAAACCCAAACAAAAACAGAAACAAAAATCCTCTGAGCTAGTGTGTCTGTCCCAAAGACAGCCTTCTCTCAGGCCCTTTCTGGGAGTGGATCCACACAGAAAGGAGCTAGCTTGGGAGACAGCTGGAGCCAGACAAATTTGCAGCCCAAGACTCAGGTCTTTAAAAGCAGAGGCAACCCATGGGGTGAGAAGAGGGAGATCTCAGGCCAATCCTGGCTCTCCATTGATCTACTATGTGAACTTCCGTTTCCTTACAATGGTGGGGGAGAGGAGCAAGCCTAACCTGATGCCTAAATAAACATCCTACTTAGGATACCCTGGTATCACATTCACCCATCCATCTATACATCCACCCACCTACTCATCTTTCTATACGTCCCCAACCTATTGTCCACCACTCACCTATCCACCCATCCATTAACCCACCCATCCATACCTCCATCTCCATTGATACAACTGATCCATCCATCCACCCTTTCATTCCTCCCATCCACCTACCCTTCACCCCTCCTTCCATCCATCCATTGATCCAAATGACCTATCCACCTACCATCCTCCCATTCATTTATTCATGCATTCATCTGTCTTTCTAGCCACCATCTCTCAGCCTGGTCATCATTTCATTTGAAATTTCACTCTTTCCTTTAGACTGAGTTGGCAGAGCTAATCATATTTATATTCTTTTTTTTAAATGTGTGATCCAAAAATAACTTTTGTCTTTTGTATTTGAGTATTCTGTTTCTTTAAATTTTCCTATTTCTAATCTATCCAATAATCTAATAAAGGAAAGGATTTAAATTTCAGATGAATAGAGTGGTATAGCATCTTTTCACTGAAATTCTTTTTTTTTTTTTTTTTTTTTTTTTTTTTTTTTTTAATTTATTTATTGAATCACTGTGGGAAAGGTTACAAAGCTTTCAGGTTTATGTCTCAGTCATGCAAATATCAAACACATTTCCCTTTACCAATACTTATTTTTTACCATGAAGAACCCCAATAAAACCCCACCCCCCACCCCTCCCCGTCCCTGTGAAGCAGATGAATTCTAGTTAACACTCTATCTGCTTTGATTAGATTCATTGTTTCAATAAAAGATTCACCACTATTATTTAGAGTTTACCCCCCCCCCCAAATCAGACATGCTGAAAAAGCATTGTGAAGTGATTTGCTTTCTACGGCTGGGTTCAAGAATTAAATGTTGGTTTTGGATTTCTGCTCTTTTACCTATTGACCCTGGAAGTATTTCTACTGAAAGTCAGATAGTTAAGAAATTGGTTTCTGTTCTGGAGTCCTGGCCGTGCTGGAGAGCCGCTCGCGGGGGGCAACTGGTGACCTCGGTAGGGCGTGAAGGACGGACCAGAACGCCCCCCTTCCCATGAGGTTTTAGTCGCCCCCACACTCCCGGCTCATACCTGCTGTCCACAAGGCTCCCATGTGGCCGCCATCTTTCTTTCCAAAGAGGAGAGGGCGAATGGGGCAACACCCTTTCCCCTCCGGCAGACTTGATGGCCTGGATCAATGCAGAGTCCGTTCACTTTTCTGCTCCAAGCTGCTGGGTTCTGCATTAAGTCCTTGTGCTTCTGGGGCCGTGGCCGTGCTGGAGAGCCGCTCGCGGGGGGCAACTGGTGACCTCGGTAGGGCGTGAAGGACGGACCAGAACGCCCCCCTTCCCATGAGGTTTTAGTCGCCCCCACACCCCCGGCTCATACCTGCTGTCCACAAGGCTCCCATGTGGCCGCCATCTTTCTTTCCAGAGGGAGGAGAGCGGAAGGGAGCAACACCCTTTCCCCTCTGGGCAGAAATGATTGCCTGTATCAACGCATAGTCCTTTCACTTTTCTGCTCCAAGCTGCTGGGTTCTGCATTAGGTCATTGTGCTTCTGGGGCTGTGGCCGTGCTGGAGAGCCGCTCGTGGGGGCAACTGGTGGCCTCGGTAGGGCGTGAAGGGCGGACCGAAACGCCCCCCTTCCCATGAGGTTTTAGTCGCCCCCACACTCCCGGCTCATACCTGCTGTCCACAAGGCTCCCATGTGGCCGCCATCTTTCTTTCCAGAGAGGAGAGGGCGAATGGGGCAACACCCTTTCCCCTCCGGCAGACTTGATGGCCTGGATCAATGCAGAGTCCGTTCACTTTTCTGCTCCAAGCTGCTGGGTTCTGCATTAAGTCCTTGTGCTTCTGGGGCCGTGGCTGTGCTGGAGAGCCGCTCGTGGGGGGCAACTGGTGACCTCGGTAGGGCGTGAAGGACGGACCAGAACGCCCCCCTTCCCATGAGGTTTTAGTCGCCCCCACACCCCCGGCTCATATCTGCTGTCCACAAGGCCCCCATGTGGCCGCCATCTTTCTTTCCAGAGGGAGGAGGGCGGAAGGGAGCAACACCCTTTCCCCTCTGGGCAGAAATGATTGCCTGGATTAACGCATAGTCCTTTCACTTTTCTGCTCCAAGCTGCTGGGTTCTGCATTAAGCCCTTGTGCTTCTGGGGCTGTGGCCGTGCTGGAGAGCCGTTCGTGGGGGGCAACTGGTGACCTCGGTAGGGCGTGAAGGACGGACCGGAACGCCCCCCTTCCCATGAGGTTTTAGTCGCCCCCACACTCCCGGCTCATACCTGCTGTCCACAAGGCTCCCATGTGGCCGCCATCTTTCTTTCCAGAGAGGAGAGGGCGAATGGGGCAACACCCTTTCCCCTCCAGCAGACTTGATGGGCTGGATCAACGCATAGTCCGTTCACTTTTCTGCTCCAAGCTGCTGGGTTCTGCATTAAGTCCTTGTGCTTCTGGGGCCGTGGCCGTGCTGGAGAGCCGCTCGTGAGGGGTGACTGGTGACCTCGGTAGGGCGTGAAGGACGGACCAGAACGCCCCCCTTCCCATGAGGTTTTAGTCGCCCCCACACCCCCGGCTCATACCTGCTGTCCACAAGGCTCCCATGCGGCCGCCATCCTTCTTTCCAGAGAAGAGAGGGCGAATGGGGCAACACCCTTTCCCCTCCGGCAGACTTGATGGCCTGGATTAACGCATAGTCCTTTCACTTTTCTGCTCCAAGCTGCTGGGTTCTGCATTAAGCCCTTGTGCTTCTGGGACTGTGGCCGTGCTGGGGAGCCGCTCGTGGGGGGCAACTGGTGACCTCGGTAGGGCGTGAAGGACGGACCAGAACGCCCCTCTTCCCATGAGGTTTTAGTCGCCCCCACACCCCCGGCTCATACCTGCTGTCCACAAGGCTCCCATGTGGCCGCCATCTTTCTTTCCAGAGGGAGGAGGGCGGAAGGGAGCAACACCCTTTCCCCTCTGGGCAGAAATGATTGCCTGGATTAACGCATAGTCCTTTCACTTTTCTGCTCCAAGCTGCTGGGTTCTGCATTAAGCCCTTGTGCTTCTGGGGCTGTGGCCGTGCTGGAGAGCCGCTCGTGGGGGGCAACTGGTGACCTCGGTAGGGCGTGAAGGACGGACCGGAACGCCCCTCTTCCCATGAGGTTTTAGTCGCCCCCACACCCCCGGCTCATACCTGCTGTCCACAAGGCTCCCATGCGGCTGCCATCCTTCTTTCCAGAGAAGAGAGGGCGAATGGGGCAACACCCTTTTCCCCTCTGGGCAGAAATGATGGCCTGGGTTAACGCATCGTCCGTTCACTTTTCTGCTCTAAGCTGCTGGTTTCTGCATTAAGTCCTTGTGTTTCTGGGGCTGTGGCCATGCTCCAAACTTAACTCTGATTTTCAGGGAGAAAGATTGGGTGGTTTACTTCTCATTGATCACTTTGTATATAGAGAGATGTCGCGCGGCCGCGTAAGCGGCCGCGCGGTTTTGAGAAAAAGTCCTCGTTCCCGCATACTCGAGCTGTGTTTGTAGAGGCTTCTGGTCACCAGGGTTCCATCTGGGGGAGGCGGGATGCGGCGCCTACTCCATCTGGAACTTCCCGGTGCTCTCGGCTCTTTTTGGAACCTGTTTTTTCTTTTTTCTTTTCCTCCGGGATCCCGCACCCTCCATGTGTTCCTTCTCTTATTCTGAACGTTTCAAAGATGGCGCTGGGGGGCGGGCTGTGGGCATGACTTCCGGGATCAGAGGTTACCTGGGAGGTGTAGTCCGGCAGATTTGAGAAAAAGTCCTCGTTCCCGCATCCTCGAGCTGTGTTTGTAGAGGCTTCTGGTCACCAGGGTTCCATCTGGGGGAGGCGGGATGCGGCGCCTACTCCATCTGGAACTTCCCGGTGCTCTCGGCTCTTTTTGGAACCTGTTTTTTCTTTTTTCTTTTCCTCCGGGATCCCGCACCCTCCATGTGTTCCTTCTCTTATTCTGAACGTTTCAAAGATGGCGCTGGGGGGCGGGCTGTGGGCATGACTTCCGGGATCAGAGGTTACCTGGGAGGTGTAGTCCGGCAGATTTGAGAAAAAGTCCTCGTTCCCGCATACTCGAGCTGTGTTTGTAGAGGCTTCTGGTCACCAGGGTTCCATCTGGGGGAGGCGGGATGCGGCGCCTACTCCATCTGGAACTTCCCGGTGCTCTCGGCTCTTTTTGGAACCTGTTTTTTCTTTTTTCTTTTCCTCCGGGATCCCGCACCCTCCATGTGTTCCTTCTCTTATTCTGAACGTTTCAAAGATGGCGCTGGGGGGCGGGCTGTGGGCATGACTTCCGGGATCAGAGGTTACCTGGGAGGTGTAGTCCGGCAGATTTGAGAAAAAGTCCTCGTTCCCGCATCCTCGAGCTGTGTTTGTAGAGGCTTCTGGTCACCAGGGTTCCATCTGGGGGAGGCGGGATGCGGCGCCTACTCCATCTGGAACTTCCCGGTGCTCTCGGCTCTTTTTGGAACCTGTTTTTTCTTTTTTCTTTTCCTCCGGGATCCCGCACCCTCCATGTGTTCCTTCTCTTATTCTGAACGTTTCAAAGATGGCGCTGGGGGGCGGGCTGTGGGCATGACTTCCGGGATCAGAGGTTACCTGGGAGGTGTAGTCCGGCAGATTTGAGAAAAAGTCCTCGTTCCCGCATACTCGAGCTGTGTTTGTAGAGGCTTCTGGTCACCAGGGTTCCATCTGGGGGAGGCGGGATGCGGCGCCTACTCCATCTGGAACTTCCCGGTGCTCTCGGCTCTTTTTGGAACCTGTTTTTTCTTTTTTCTTTTCCTCCGGGATCCCGCACCCTCCATGTGTTCCTTCTCTTATTCTGAACGTTTCAAAGATGGCGCTGGGGGGCGGGCTGTGGGCATGACTTCCGGGATCAGAGGTTACCTGGGAGGTGTAGTCCGGCAGATTTGAGAAAAAGTCCTCGTTCCCGCATCCTCGAGCTGTGTTTGTAGAGGCTTCTGGTCACCAGGGTTCCATCTGGGGGAGGCGGGATGCGGCGCCTACTCCATCTGGAACTTCCCGGTGCTCTCGGCTCTTTTTGGAACCTGTTTTTTCTTTTTTCTTTTCCTCCGGGATCCCGCACCCTCCATGTGTTCCTTCTCTTATTCTGAACGTTTCAAAGATGGCGCTGGGGGGCGGGCTGTGGGCATGACTTCCGGGATCAGAGGTTACCTGGGAGGTGTAGTCCGGCAGATTTGAGAAAAAGTCCTCGTTCCCGCATACTCGAGCTGTGTTTGTAGAGGCTTCTGGTCACCAGGGTTCCATCTGGGGGAGGCGGGATGCGGCGCCTACTCCAT
Organism: Sorex fumeus; assembly: GCF_029834395.1. Taxonomy (NCBI): domain Eukaryota; kingdom Metazoa; phylum Chordata; class Mammalia; order Eulipotyphla; family Soricidae; genus Sorex; species Sorex fumeus. The sequence continues at coordinate 15,416,216 of NW_026606108.1, read as the reverse complement.
CTGGAACTTCCCGGTGCTCTCGGCTCTTTTTGGAACCTGTTTTTTCTTTTTTCTTTTCCTCCGGGATCCCGCACCCTCCATGTGTTCCTTCTCTTATTCTGAACGTTTCAAAGATGGCGCTGGGGGGCGGGCTGTGGGCATGACTTCCGGGATCAGAGGTTACCTGGGAGGTGTAGTCCGGCAGATTTGAGAAAAAGTCCTCGTTCCCGCATCCTCGAGCTGTGTTTGTAGAGGCTTCTGGTCACCAGGGTTCCATCTGGGGGAGGCGGGATGCGGCGCCTACTCCATCTGGAACTTCCCGGTGCTCTCGGCTCTTTTTGGAACCTGTTTTTTCTTTTTTCTTTTCCTCCGGGATCCCGCACCCTCCATGTGTTCCTTCTCTTATTCTGAACGTCCACTGAAATTCTAAAGTAATGTATCTTATTTTATTTGTTGCAAACCACTCTTAGCAATGCTTGAGGGACCTTGTGGAGCTGAGAATTGAGCTTGAAACTTTCACCAGAGGAGCACACACACTAGCCTCTGAACTGTCTCTCTGGCCCCAACAGTAATCTATTTCAATTTGAAGCCAGAGAGTGCTAATACTATTTAAAATCTCCAAATGTCTTCTTCTGTTACCATGATTATAATGTCTTGGACCCTCTGTTTCTCATACCCTCCATATCTGTGCAAGCACCCCCCTCTTTTTTTCTTTTTGGGTCACACCTGGCGATACACAGGGGACCATATGAGATGCTGGGAATCGAACCCATCCTAGCCACAAACGCCTGTTTGTAGGCAAACACCCTACACGCTGTGCAGTTGCTCCAGCCCTTGTAAGAGCCCTTTTGTAGCTCACGAAAGACCAACAATGTGTTTGGCATCTCTTCCTTGGACCCCAATTACTGTCTCCTTTTCAAGCTTTTTGGGCTGAATTTTTTTTTATCAATGTCCATTTTGATGTCTTCATTTGAATCACAATATTTTCCTGTCATGTTATTTTTCCTTTTAGAATGAAAAGATATGCTGAGAAAAAAAATTGAGCTGCCTTCTCCTGACTTGGATATTTATCATGGGTGGTGGCAAGTCTAAACTCCATCCCTGTCCTCTCTTTTTCTCATGGGGTAAAGGTGACTGTGTGGAAACAAAGGAAGGACAGCAGAAGCCACATTTTGTTGCCCTAGAGAAGATCTCCAGAGAGCCAAAGGTTACAGGAGAAGTGGAGGAGAAGGCAGAAGAGGATGAGGATGAAGAGTTCCTCAAGTTTGTGATCCTCCATGCACAAGAGGACACATACGAGGCCCTCCGAGTCCAGAGTCTGCTGCAGAATGAGTTTGGCATCAAACCTGGGATCATCTTCGCAGAGATGCCCTGTGGCCGACAGCACCTGCAGAACCTGGATGACGCTGTCAACGGCTCGGCCTGGACCATCTTACTGCTGACCGAGAACTTCCTGCAAGATACCTGGTGCAGGTTCCAGTTTGACACATCCCTCATGAACTCCGTCAACAGGCAGCACAAGTACAACTCGGTCATCCCCATGCGGCCACTGAGCAACCCCCTGCCCCGCGAACGGACACCCTTGGCCCTTCGCACCATCAATGCCCTGGAGGAGGGCAGCCGAGGCTTTGCTACCCAAGTTGAGAGGATCTTTCAGGAATCTGTGTACGAGACCCAGAAGACAATATGGAAGGAGATGAGAAATGCAGTTCCCAGGCATCTCACTGCCTGACACAGTACAGCCCCCTGAAGACCTGTGAGGCTTCATCTCCATTTGAGAAAGCAATTTCTAGGGAATGATTAAACTGAAGAGAACCTCTATTTTCCAGGAGCCCCAGAGAAGTAATGTCTGCAAGACAATCCATAAAATTGTGCTGATTTGGGATTGCTGTCTTTGATGTTTTGACAAACTCAAGTTGTCAATTTTTAGTTTGATTTTTTGGGGGAGGGGCTCACCCAGCTGTGATGAGGGAGTCCCTCTAAGTGATGCTGGGGAAGGAGGGGGACCGGGAGATATTGGGTCTCAATCCCGGGGCTGACACAGCACTCATCCCGCTGAGCTCTCTATTCATTTCAGGGAATTTTCATCTTCCTAACCTGGCAAGCTACCCATGACGTATTCGATATGCCAAACACAGTAACAAGTTTCACAATGTTACTGGGCCCACTCGAGCAAATCGCTGAACAAAGGAAGGACAGTGACAGTGACCGTGACAGTTCTTGACAGGTTTCTCAATATATATTTCTCACATGGAATGCTTAGCAAAATGTTGTACAATTAGCTATTTTTTTAAATGCAATAAAATCTTCCCTTGCTGATTCTTGTTCAAAGATAAGCAGAAAGAAATGGCCCCCAAAGAGCTCAGCAATTTCCCTGGGGAGGCCCCTCACCTGAGTGTGGCCAGGTCTACTTCTCCCTCTCGGTCACCTGGAAAGAGGGACCCAAGATTAGAGGTCTCAGACTGACTATCCAGGGCCGCAGAACATGACCAAGTCTTAGGGCACATCAGCAGGATCCAGTCCGGCGGGTTCCCCCGCCTCCTGCACTTGGCATCTTGGCAGCTGTTTCCACCCCTGTTGGCACCTCGTATACTGTTGGAGGAGTACAAACTTCAGGCACAAACTCTCCATGCCAGGCCTCCTCAGCCTCCAGAACATTGCCCCAGTGTTTCTGAGCACTGGGACTGGGAGTCCTTGCTGGATTTCTCTGAAATAGACAGATGAGCTTTCTCAGGACAGCCGCTATGTTTGTAGGCTCTGCCTTCACCTTTTTGGACTGGGCTTTGGGAGAACCTTCTGGTATGAACTGGAGAATAGAATGGAATCAGACTCAGGTTATGGGGGTAGAGGGAAGAACCAAGCGGAGCTCAGCCTCTGCCCCTGGAGATGAAATGGCCATGGACCTGCCGCTAGCCCACCTTTTATCTATGATGTGAAAGGACTGGGTTGTCTCCTCTCAGGATGTGGACCAGCAGGAATCAGAAACCAAGACAAGAAAGAAGATGGAGCTAAAGAGTAGGGGGCTGCCTGTGCTTGCGAGGGAAATTTTTGGCCTGAGGGTAAGGCAGGGATTTACCTCCATGTCTGTGAAACTTCCAGACACACAGCGAAAGCTACAACTCCCACTTCATTCAGATATTTTCAAAAGGGATGTGCATATTTAGGATCTCCCAAATTGGGGCTCAGAGGTGTGGGGGCTCCTGGCACTGTTCTGCCAGCCAGGCAATGTGGGGGTCTGAAACAGTGCCGCCCAGCCTGAGGCCCCAGGCATACCTGGGCCATCCCAGTGGTGACGGGTGCCCCTAGGGCTGCACCTGACAATGCTTGGTGCAGGACATATGGTTCTGGGATTGAACCTGGGTCAGCTGCAAGTACCTGCCTTGACTCCTATACTATCTCTCAGGCCCCTTGGAGTATTTTTCCTTTTTTGTTCTATTTTTTGTTTGGGGGCCATACCCGGCTGTGCTCAGCGTTCAGTTCTGTCTCAGTCCTCGAGGATCACTTCTTGAGATCAGGTGACCAGATGGGACCTAGGGACCAAACCCAGGTTAGCTTCATGCAAGGCAAGCACCTAACCTGCTATACTATTTCTCCAACCCCTTGGAGTGGTTTTTAGAGGGAACTTTGAGCCTGATTTTTCCTTCTCTTTCCTCCCACCTTTTTACATCCCCTAGGATAGTATTGGGGTCTGGCTCTTCATTGCCTTGAACCAAAATGTTCTATGTGGAGCATTTCCTTACAACCGTGCATGTTAGTGACACACACTGCTCTGCTAGTATTTGGCAAGGAAGACATTGTTCTCACTGCACACAGACATCTTAACGAAAACTTCCTTTCCATTCTAGTTGCTTACTATTTATTCACATTTAAACTTTTCATTTTAATAATAAAAGGTAAGGTAAAGGTAAAGGCCCTCCCGTTGATCGTCGATTTGCTCGAGCGGGCCCAGTAACGTCTCCATTGGAGACTTTGTTGTTACTGTGTCTGGCATATCGAATACTCTCGGTAGCTTGCCGGGCTCTCCGAGAGGGGCGGAGGAATCGAACTCGGGTCGGCCATGTTGGCCGCGTGTAAGGCGAACGCCCTACCCGCTGTGCTATCGCTCCTATTCATTTTCCCTATATTATCCCCTCTATCTAGCATTTTATATGCTAATATAGCATTGACTATCTGTCCTTCATACTTGCCATACCTGGGTAATTGATTCTGTGTGATATTATTATTATCAATATCTCACAATGCCACAGAATCCAGGAGGTTAGCTTTACAGTGCTGTATGTGTGTAATACATGCTTCTCCATCACCAGATATCTGATATCTGATAGCATCCATTGAATAATTTTTGTGTGTATATATATATATACATACATCTATACATATGTGTACAACAAAAAATGTGTGTGTAATTTGTTGTTGTTTTGGAACCACACATGGTGATGTTCATGGGTTACTCCTGGAATTACTCCTGGCATGGCTGGAGAACTGTATGGAATGCTGGAGATTAAACCTGGGTCAGCCACACTCAAGGCCTTACCCACTGTACTATTGCTCCTGTCGACTGGATGGTATATTTTTTGAGGGTGTTACCTGTGACTCAGTAAAATGGGGAGCAAACAAGATTGAGAAAAGAGTATTTCTACCTCTCTGCTCAACCTACCTCAGCCCCCTGTGCTTAGAGAAATGCCTGGCCTAGATCAGGTCAGTCCCAACCTCAGCAAGGCACTATGGGTCTGTCACCTTCCCTCACAGAAAAGAATTATAAGAGGAGTCAAAATAGTGAAGTAAGGTAGATTTGAGGGATTTCTTGGTGATACCCAGCGGTGCCCAGGGCCTACTCCTGGCTCTATACTCAGAGATCACTTTGGGCTGGCTCGGGGATCATATGGTGTGCTGGGGATCAAACCCAGGTTGACTGTCTGCAAGGCAAGCAGCCTACTCACTGTAGAGTCACTCTAACCTCAAAGGTTATTTTTATTGAAACTTATTTAGAAAGATGTAAGTGAAAGGGAGAAGTAGGTATTCAAGAGAGAACCCAGACTTCTCCAGAGTGGAAATAAGCAAGCAAAGAAACAGAGACAAGCAAACAAGACCCATGCTCAAGGGAGAACATGAGCGGGATATGAGCAAACCCCAGATGGCTTTCAAAAGGAATTTCTGTACAATTTTTCCAAATGGGATTTTTTTTCTGAATTTTTGCCTACACAAAAGTTCATCTGTGTGTTGTCACAAAAAGCTTTGCACTGTTGATGGTTTTTAACTTCATCTTGTACAGTGTTGATGATTTCTTCATCAAATTCATGAGACTTCAGTTTCTTCTATAGTTTTCTCCTTTTCTTAGGCTTTCACCCTTCCCTGGTGGGGAATTTCTATATGTGGGTAGTGCCCCAGTTTTTCTTCTTCAGGGAGCTCAGCATTTGTATCTCAGAGGCATGTGGTGCCCTTGGGCTACACCTCAGGGTGAGGAAATCTCTTCTTAAGTTTTATTATTTTCAAAAAGTATACTGACTCCCCCCCCCCCCAATCTGCTTACGACAAGGGCAACTTCCCAAGCAATGCTTTGGGGAGCTAGACCCACTCCCAATGACACAAACCAGCCAATTGGGCCAGATAGTTCAACACTCAGGCCTGACAATGTGGTACTGCTTTGGCCCAGCAGTGCTGGACCACCAGGGCCACCCAGCCGGTGTTGGACTGGGGTTCAAGTGGTGCCAGAATCGCACTCAGAGTCGCGAGCACGCGAGGTTGTGCTCCAGCCCTCTGCATGCTCTCTCCAGTCCTGATGTGTTTTCCAAATCAATGTTTGTTCTTCCTTATCCTTGATTAACCTTAATTCTTATTCCAATGAAATCTGTGAGAAAGTGTTTTGAAAGTAGGCTTCACTCCAGTTTGGAGTCTGATACATCTCTTATGGTGAAAAATGTGAATCATGTGAATCACTGTATATATCAAAGTGAATCATTGTCAACAAAGGACTGTCTCACTGGGAAGGGACCAGGCCTGGCACTCAAATGATAGAGCACATGTCTTCCATTTCAGGACCCTGGTTGGGTCCCCTACACCATCTGGACCCCAAGTATGACTGGGCTGGTCTTACCATAGTGACAAAAACAGACAAACAGGATAAACTGAGGTGAAGATGTTGGCTTAATTGTATGTGTCCACGGCTCTATAGTTGTAGATTAACACAAGTGGGCAAATTCTGGAAATTTTGCCACACATCAGAGTCTCCCATCTTGATTATTTGGTGCCTACCCTAGAGCCTCACAGAGGAATGTGAATTGAGTCTAATGTGTCAGGATTCTTCAAGCCCTAAGAAAAAAAACACCCTAAGCTGTGTGGCCTAGACATAAGAGACCATTGAATTTCTACCTTAGGAAATCGAGGTAGAAGGTCTCAAAGGTTTCTGTTAAAAATTTAAGTCCAGGGGCTAGAGTGACAGCACAGTGGGTAGGGCATTTGCCTTGCATGCGGCCAACCCAGGTTTGATTCCCAGCATCCCATATGGTCCCCCAGCACCGCCAGGAGTGATTCCTGAGTGCAGAGCTAGGAGTAACCCCTGTGTATCGCCGGGTGTGACCCCCCCCAAAAAACAGCAAAAAAAAAATTTAAGTTCAAACTGGAGAGATGGCCCAGGGATCAAGGCACTGACCTTGCATGTGACTGACCCCAGCTCAATTCCTGGCACTGTGTATAGTCCTCTGAGCACTGAGAAAAAAAATTTAAAAATACTCAGATCCTTGTTGAATATTCAAGTTTCACATGCATTGCATGTGAGAAGTCAGGGTTCAATCCCTATCACTAGGCTGTGGCCCAAAAAGCAGACCAAAAAAAATCCAGTTCCTTACATATAAAGGTAAAGGTAAAGGCCCTCCCGTTGATCGTCGATTTGCTCGAGCGGGCCCAGTAACGTCTCCACTGGAGACTTTGTTGTTACTGTGTCTGGCATATCGAATACTCTCGGTAGCTTGCCGGGCTCTCCGAGAGGGGCGGAGGAATCGAACTTGGGTCGGCCATGTTGGCCGCTTGTAAGGCAGACGCCCTATCCGCTGTGCTATCGCTCCAGCCCTTACATATAATGCAATATTATTTCACCCTGAAAAGGAATAACAAGAAAAGACAGCTGAAGATGTATTTTAATTATTTTATAAAATAATTTTATAAATTTAATAAATATTTAAATAAATTTTTGATAAACTAATGTGTCAGGATTAAACTCACTTTCCTTGTACACAGCACCCTAACCAACCTAAGTTTGATTCACAGCACCCTAACCAACCTAAGTTTGATTCACAGCACCCCATAGACCTTTATAGGGTCCCCTATCACTCACTGGAGTGATCCCTAAGCATAGGCCAGAAGTAAACCCCAAACACTGCCAGGTGTGGCCCTCAAATAAATAAAATATACATATATATGTATATATATATATTTTTAAGGAAATAAGATTCTAACACGTGCCACAACATGGATCAACCTAGGAAATATGCTAAGTGAAATAAGACATGCACAAACATCAGATAAATGTTCTATCCAACTAACACAAGGCTACTGGTGGGCCAGAGAGATTGTGCAGGGGTTAAGGCACTTGCCTGGCATGTAGCCAACTTTTGTTCACTCTCCAGCACCACATATGGTCCCTGAGCCCTATCAAGAGTGATTTCTGAGCACTGTTAGGTATGTTCCCAATTCCCCTACCCCCAAAAACGAAGTACTTGGAATAGACAGGTTCAAGACAGAAAGTAGAACTGATGTTACAATGGGCTGAGTGGGAGGGAACAGGAAGTTAGGTTTTATGATACAGAGCTTCTCTTTGGGGGATGACTATGTAGAAATGGACAGTTAGTGGCCTTGACTACTTGTGAATGTCTTAGTGTCACCGAAGGTCATGCACACACAGTTAATGCATTTTATGCATCTTTTACCACAATAATTAATAATAAAGAAACAAATTCAAGTTCTTTGCTTCCCTTTGCTGGGTCATCCCTCCCGTGGTAGCTGTGCTTGTATGGGCGAAAAAACGGCTGCTCCCGGGAGCCAGCCCCCACACAGGCAGGGCAGGACCAGCCTAGTGAGGGGAAGGGAGTGACCCTTACACAAGGAAAAGTATGTTGTCACTGCGTGGGCACAGGAAGGAGACCAAGTCACCACCACCTTCGAGCTGGATTTATTCCTTTTTCTGTTTGGATTTGGGGGCCACACCCATTGGTGCTTGGTCTGCCTCCACAGAGCAGGCACCCTGACCTCCAGTCTCCCCAGGCCTTACTGCTTCTTTTTCATCTTTTCCACTTCCATTAGGGTGCTCTCTCCTCCCACACCCTGGAGCCCTGTGACCAAGAAGTCAGTGGCCTAAATTTGAAAGCTGGACCCCTTCAGCCCCACCCTCAATGGGTGGTGACCTTTGGCAAAACACTTAACCTTTCTCGGTGTCCAGAATAAGGACAGTAGCTCAGGTTGGGCTCATTATGAGGATGATGTGGAATATAGTGTGGGGGAAGTATTCAAACAGCTCTTTCTGCAGGGCATTCTTGGTCGTCCCTCCCCTCGGTCACTGCTGCCTCTACACAGCTGATCTACACGATGGAATGGGGAGAGGATCCTCCCATTTTAACTACTCTGGACCTCATTCTCAGATGCCTTCAGCATGTAAAGAAAATACTTTATTTAGGATTTTTTGGGGGGATAGGGTGGGCAGGGACCAGCACCTAGTAAGTTGTCCAGAGTTTATTGCTTAGCACTGCTCAAAAGTAACCCCTGACAGTGCTCAGGGAACCACATATGGTGCCAGGGCTTTGATCCCGGGTCAGTGGGATGCAAAGCAAGTACCCTAACCCCTACACTATCTCTCTAACCCAGTGTAAAGATTTTAAACCAAGGCATTGGGCCTTGTTTCTGTGTGCATGCAAAGAAAACTGAGGGAAGCTCCTACTATATCAAGAGGTATGTGAGCTCTGGAGGCTGGGGTGGGAGTCTTTGAGGAGTGTGGCAGTGAGGACGGAAGTGGTGACCACATGACTGACCAGTCAGGGAAGTTGGACAGTAAACTCAAAAGCAGGAAGTTGAACGGGCAGCTATGACCGTGACTGCTGAGGTCATTGCTGGGGAATGACCCAGGTGTGGAAATCATCTGTTTTCAAGTCCAACACTCAGAAGAGGTGGGTACATTTGTGACCTTTGAGTCAGGAAGTGGGTAACCCATGTCACTCAGCACTCTCCCAGGGGCTCAGGAAACCTCCTTACTCACTGGGGAATGAAGGCTGGGAGATGCTTTGCTTCCCGCCTGGGAGTGGGCACAGGAGGTCATGAGAGCCTGTTATCCCATCTTGCCAACTGGATTTCTACCCAGATGTTCAAGTTTGCGTCCAGGGCTCTGTCCCTTCCAGTGCTGTTTGATAAATGCAGATTTCATCCTTCACCTTGGAAGATTCTCAGGCCTCAGTGTGGGCACAAAGCCCCCTGTTGGGGCCTCAGGCCTCAATGGCAAGCGAGTGAAATAGCTATTTGCAGAAACTGCCATAGTGCATCTCAACCCTCGCCACTCATTGCTAAACCCCAAGTCTGCCTGCGAAGTGTGGGCCTTGCTCCAAAGCCCTGTCATTTCCTCTCCAGGTGGTAAATAGGAAACATACGTGTAAACATGATTACCTGATTGTTTGGCCAACTTTGGGGCAGAGAACCTTCAAGAAAGGGAAAGTGGTGAACGATTCCCACCCACTGGCAGGAGGTGGGAGCCCAGTGTCCAGCGAACTGCAGTGTCTCCACACAGAGAGCCAGTTCAGGAGAATGTCTCTGTGCAGGTAAAGCAGCCCTGACCTCTGCTGCCTGGTGACTCCAGCTGCTTCAGACCGTAGAGGAAGCCTGGGCATCCAATGCTGTTTCTACACAGCATTGCTGGGATGAGGGGATTTAATGTGTTTGCCTTGGACTGTCAGCCCTGTGGGCAGGTCCTGTCCTCACCTTGTCCTGTGTATGTCACCTACTGCATGCAGCATGACTCCCTCTGTGCTTACGGTGGGAAGGTATGAAAGGTGAGATGGAAGTTTCTGAAAGCTGTCAAGCTCCTGATGAAATGACACAATCACATCTGAAAATGGATGCTATATTTTTTTCCAGGGGTGATGGGTCACCCCTGGCGGTGCTCATGGCTTACTCCTGGCTCTGTGCTCAGAGTGCCTGGCAGTGCTAGGGGACCATATGTGTGGTGCTGGATATAGAACCTGAGTCAGCCATGTGTAAGACAAGTGCACTGCCCACTGTACTAACTCTTCAACCCTGAAAAGAGGCACACGAAAGCTAAGGAATCAAACGCCTGAACAGGTGCCTGAGAAACACTGAGTCTGACCCTCCTCAGGAGGGTCCCCATAGAAAAATGTTTGTTTTTTGAACTCACGGTGGCTGGAGAAGAACCAGAGTTTTATTTTTTTTTTTTTTTAAATAAGCATTTATTTACGTCCTAGTTGAGGATCCAATGAGCAGATTCCATTTGAAGTAAATAGCGCCTGGATATGATATTTAATTAATAACTCAAGAGCATGGCAGTGACTTGACCCCAAGCTCAGCACGTTACCTGCGGGGTGTGTGGGACAGAGCGTCAACACACTCTCTCTCTCTCCTCTGCAGCATGGTACATGACTTACAGCAAACTCCAGCATCACTGCTCCTTTGCACTTTCTGGCACAAATAAGAATTGTTCTGGGGGAAAATGACTCCTTTATTTTGGTATCCCACCCCTCCTAGTCTCTTAAAATAGAGTTCGTTCTGAGTCATTTTACTCTGAGGTGAATAAATAGGAATGCTTTTTTTTTTTTAAAGCAAATAACAGAAACCTGCTCTTAAGCAGTTTCATAATCTAATTAGGACTGTTCCTTCCAGCTACCTACTCAGACAACAGGTTTAAAACAAGGAAATCTCTACCGACGAGCTCCTCCCAGGGGATTTCCATGGAGACATCAGACAGACTACATAACCAGCCTTCCATACGTCTCAGTGTATTTAATAAAAGCACAAACACATGAGCCTAAAGTTAGATCTGGTGGTTGCATAATCCTTCGAATAAACTATGAACTGTTGAATTGTACACTTTAAATAGATGCATTCTGGGGTATGGAACACATACCTCAAGGAAGAATGAACCACTGCCACCACAACAAAAACACTAACTGCAACAACAAAGCACTACAGCAATGTGGACACAATTTGGCAATAGCGAGTCATGTTGAAAAGGGGCATAGATTGCGAAACAAGCAATTCCTCCTCTGGATTTGCACCCAGAGAAAATCTCCCACATGTACCCGAAGAACCATGCAGGGATCTGGATGATGTCAACTGCAATATTCTTTGTCATGTGAAAGCCCCAAAATAATCTTAAATGTCTCTCAGCAGGAGAATGCAGAAATACATGGTGCTAGGTTCACACAATTGATTCTTATGGAGTATTTTCAATAACTCAACAAGGCTTTATCAACATGGGTGAATGGAATAAACAATGCTGGGATAGAGAAAACAAGTTGTACAATAATGATGACACTGTAAAAAGGTAAAGGTAAAGGCCCTCCCGTTGATCGTCGATTTGCTCGAGCGGGCCCAGTAACATCTCCATTGGAGACTTTGTTGTTACTGTGTCTGGCATATCAAATACTCTCGGTAGCTTGCCGGGTTCTCCGAGAGGGGCAGAGGAATCGAACTTGGGTCGGCCATGTTGGCCGCTTGTAAGGCGAACGCCCTACCCGCTGTGCTATCGCTCTAGCCCCGATGACACTGTATTACCATTTATATAAACTTGTAAAACATAAGACAGTGCTACTTAGTTATTATTGTTATATTAGCATTAGTATTAATACTAGGGTTTGGGGGCTGGAGCGATAGCACAGCGTTAGGGCGTTTGCCTTGCACGCAGCCAACATGGCCGACCCAAGTTCGATTCCTCCGCCCCTCTCGGAGAAGCCCGGCAAGCTACTGAGGGTATCTGGCCCGCACGACAAAGCCTGGCAAGCTCCCCGTGATGTATTCGATATGCCAAACACAGTAACAAGAAGTCTCACGATGGAGACGTTACTGGGCCCGCTCGAGCAAATCGATGAACAACGGGAGGACAGTGACAGTGACAGTGACTAGGGTTTGGGGCTACAACCAAAAGTATTTAAGAGTTTACACCAATTATGTGCTTGGGGGTCACTTCCGGTTGTGCTTAAGACCAACAAGGTACAGGGGAGCAATACATGCTCTCTGCCAATTGAGCTATCTTTCTGACCCCAGCACTCTAATAGGCATGGCATATAATTTCCATGCTACTCTCTTCATAATAGTTCATAATCAGTTTTTAAATAAGCACATACTGAAACTTCAGTCATTGTAACAAAGGGAAAAAGGGATGGAATGTGGGGGAAATATAGATTAAGGGCCAGAGTGATCGTACAGTGAGTAGGGCACTTGCCTTGCACATGGCTGAACACGGTTTGATCCCAGGCAGCCTATTTTGTCCCCCAAGTCCTGCCATTACTGACTTCTGACTGCAGAGCCAGGAGTAAGCCTTGAGAACCACAGGGTATGGTCTAAAAAACAAAACAAAACATACGTTAAATGGCCACCCTCCAGAACTCACAAATGCTCCTCCCAGATGACAGTACAAAATGAGGCTCTCAGAACCATGCCACCGGACTCCGTGCCAGGTTGTGGGGCAGGTGAGAGCCCTTCCCACCCCAAGGGACCCAGCCCTGGCAGCCAACCTCCACTACCCAACCACCATCACGCTCCAGGCCGCTTTCCTAAGACACTTCCTACCCATTTTTCCACAATTACTACACCATATCTGATGGGGTTCAGACAGTAGACAACAAATCATAGAGAAAATATATATAAATATATGCCTCTCAGAGAGCCTGGCAAGCTACTGAGAGTATCCCGCCCACAGGGGCAGAGCCTGGCAAATTCCCTGTGGTGTATTCGATATGCCAAATACAGTAATGACAACAGGTCTCATTCCCCTGACCCTAAAAGAGCCTTCAATCATTGGGAAAAGACAAGTAAGAAGAGGCTGCTAAAATCTCAGGGCTGAGAAGAATAGAGATATTACTTGCGTCCGCTCAAGTAATTGGACTATCAACGGGATGACAGTGATACACTGAATATAATTTTATACATTCCCTACACATGCAATGATTTGAGCATAAAAAAAAAAAACTAAGGACTCGTTAAATAAATGAATCAGAGAGATTTGTATTGGGAACAGAAGTTTCATTTCTTTATCACCTGACTTGCATTTTACCAGTATTTTCCAGTTTTTTAATATAGCTTGTCTTTCTAGTCCCGGGAACAGAAATTGGACACAAAGACCCATAATCTGAGACTGGAAGATAAGGAAGTCATTATGTCATTATTCCAATGGGAGGCATTGGAAGATCAAGTGTTCTGACTCCAAAGCTTGTTGATAGTTCTGAGGTATTATAATGTGGCTTCCTAGTGTATCTCTCTGCTTTCCCCATGGTGCAGAATCCAAGGAGGGGTCAGTGGTGCAATGAGAAAAGTATAAAAATTTGGAAGTAAAAAGGAGATTCAGTCTGGTGAGGTTGCTCTGTTTTTAGTCTTCTTTGCCTAAACTAGTAACACATGAGCAGGAGTTCAAAGCACCTTGTCCCAATGCCACTGGGCTGCTATGGGGCTAATTTCCCCCGAGTTCTGTCTATAGGATTGAAGTTTGGTCCCGAGTTTTCCATTGTTTATAGTCACTGTCACCGTCCTCCCGTTGTTCATCGATTTGCTCGAGCGGGCCCAGTAACATCTCCATTGGAGAGTTTGTTGTTACTGTGTCTGGCATATTGAATACATCACGGGGAGCTTGCCAGGCCCTGCCGTGCGGGCGAGATACTCTCGGTAGCTTGCCGGGCTCTCCGAGAGGGGCGGAGGAATTGAACTCGGGTCGGCCATGTTGGCTGCGTGCAAGGCAAACGCCCTACCGCTGTGCTATCACTCCAGCCCTATTGTTTATAGTCACGATCACGATCACGACCACCCTGTTGTTCGTTGATTGCCTCAAGCAGGTGCCAGTAACATCTTCTTCATCCTAGCCCTGAGATTTTTTTTTTTTAAAGTGCCATATTCAAGGCTTTTTCAGGGTTAGGAGAATGAGACCCATCATTGTTACTGGTATTTGGCATATTGGGTATACCACGGGGAGTTTGCCAGACTCTGCCGTGTGGGCATGTTACATTTGGTAGCCTGCCAGTTTGACCAAATTAGGAATGAGATGATAAGATGTCACTTCCGGAAGCTGAGTATGATGATCTCTGGATCCTGGCCGTTGTTGGAGTTACACGGCAGTTGGTGGGTGTAACTGTCTAGTTACTGGCAGGTCCAGTCCCAAACTGTGCAGGCTTGGAGATCTCAGCCCCGGGTCCCACACACCTGGGTTCCTCTGTCAGTTCTTTTATGCGTGAGGCTCATCCAAGTGTGTGGAGAGTGCTCCCAGCATGGCCTTGGCTGGGCCTCGGTGGTCTTCAGCTGTTGGGCCCTGGTGGAGACAGTCAGGCATAGGGTAGGAGACTCTGTCTTGTTCTCTCCCAGGAGCTGAGTGTGATGATCTCTGGATCCTGGCCGTTGTTGGAGTTACACGGCAGTTGGTGGGTGTAACTGTCTAGTTACTGGCAGGTCCAGTCCCAAACTGTGCAGGCTTGGAGATCTCAGCCCCGGGTCCCACACACCTGGGTTCCTCTGTCAGTTCTTTTATGCGTGAGGCTCATCCAAGTGTGTGGAGAGTGCTCCCAGCATGGCCTTGGCTGGGCCTCGGTGGTCTTCAGCTGTTGGGCCCTGGTGGAGACAGTCAGGCATAGGGTAGGAGACTCTGTCGCATTAACTTGCATTGTTTATAGTATATTTGGTAAATACACATACCATTTTTTCTTTTTTTTTTAGTTTGGTTTGGTTTTGGTAAGCCCCAGCTGTGCTGATGACTTATTCTGTGCTCAGGGGTCACTCCTGGAAGGCTCAGGGGTACTACATGGTACCATATGGAGTGCCAAGGATCAAACTGGGTACTCTCTCTCAGGTACTCTTTACTCAGTACTCTCTCTGTCTCTGACTCTAGAAACATGTTTTGGGATAGATAGAGGAAGAACCATGAAGACAATAGGCTTAGAGTAAATGGTGTTTGTTTCAGAAAAACTGGTGTTGCAAAGTTCCTGGATGCATATAACCATATATATGTTTGTCTGTATGGGTTTAAATCTTTAAAAAAAAATGCTGGTCAGCAGTCCACAAAACATTGACTTAAAAAATAAATAAATAAAGACACCCCATACATTCTGACCTGTGGGTATACAGGAGAGGCTAGCTCTTAAGGGAATGAACTTTCCCATATAATAATAATCCACTTTCCTTAATATAACCCATTTTCATTCTTGGATGGCACTGGAGGTGGAATTGCTAATCACCTACAAAGCCTTGTGGTTGGAAGAGAGGAGAACTGTGGAAACATCTTCACTTGGTTCAGTTCTAATTTGGCTGTTTGATCCTGGGATGAATGAAACTCAATATGGTTCGGTGTCTTACTGGTCACATGAAGATAGCAGAAATGTGGCCAGGGAAAGAGCACAGCGGTAAGGCACTTGTTTCTTATGGTTCAAATCCCAGGCACTACCTGTGGTCCCCTGAATACTGCCAGGAATGATCACTGAGTACACACCCGAACCACACTCACGACCCAAACCCCCTCCCTGCCAACAAAGAGACTAGAAATAGCAAGAACGGCCTTCAGAGGAGCTGTGAAGTTATTGAGTTAATACAGGTGCTTGTGAGGGCAAGAGTCAGGCTTGCTGGCAAAGCCCTGTCTGCTGACCCTGCCCGTTCTTCATGGCTGATGGCTGAGAAACCCCGTCCAGACCAAACAGTTAACCTAGTTTTCACTTCTGTGTTCATTTACCTCCCATAAGGTTGCCTCAAGTCAAGAAATAGCCCATCTTCCCCTTAACCAAGAGCAGCTTCACTGCCTTGAACTTAAAGATGTTCACATCCACTTTCCCTGCCTGAGGGGGCTCATCTATACTGCCTGGCACGAACCAGACAGCCAGACTGACTCTGAGGCAGTCTGGTCACTGGAGTAGAGCCCTGGAAAGAGAACTCAGAGGCTGCAATCTAGGAGGATGAGCCACCACGCTGGGTTGTCACTAAGCACAATGTGACTACACTGCTCTCTTTGTTGAGTTGTTTGTTATTTGCTGCAGAACTGGAAAATCCCCAGCCCTCCCTCTTCCAGGCCAGAACAAGGTTGTACCCAGGCTAGCAAGTAAGGAGAAATAGGTGAGGGCGGCTCAGGCCCACTTTGGGCCACAGGGAAATTTCTGGCAGTGGTTTCTGTTCTGCTACGTGGTTGGCTTGAGAAATAGGTAATTCAGATTCTCTGACAACTGAGTCTGTAGCAGAGCAATAAGCTTTTTTAGTGGGGATATTTTACTTCTTTGCAGTATCTTGTTAGGATCCAAGCTATTTTTCTGTGGTTTCCAAAGTTTTAAAAATTGTTTTACATGGAGCCAGAGTAATTGTACAACAAGGAAGGTGTTTGCCTTACATGCAGCTGACCCAGGTTCAATCCCCAGCATCCCATACGTCCCCCGAGCAATGCCAGGAGTGATTCCTGAGTGCAGAGCCAGGAGTAAACCCTGAGCATCATTGGGTGTGGCCCAAAAAGCAAAAAAAAAAAAAGTATTACAGGCTGGAGAGATAGCACAGTGGTAGGACATTTACCTTGCGTGCAACCGGCCTGGTTGAGCCAGGTTCGATTCCTCCGAGAGCGCCGCAAGATAATGGGAGTATCTTGCTCACATGGAAGAGCTTGGCAAGTTCCCTGTGGCACATTCGATATGCCAAACACAGTAACAACAAGTCTCACAATGGAGATGTTGCTGGGCCTGCTCGAGCAAATCGATGAACGATGGGAGGACAGTGCTACAGGGTCAGGAGAATGAGACCCATCATTCTTACTGGTTTTTGGCATATTGAATATGCCATGGGGAGTTTGCCAGACTCCGCCGTGTGGGCAGGATACTTTTGGTAGCCTGCCAGGTTGTCCAGAGTAAGAACTAGATAATAAGATGTTGCGCCACCACAAATGCTGCCACACGCTTCCGAGAGCTGGGTTTTATAGTCTCTGGGTCTTGGCCGTTAATGGGATTACACAGTGCCAGGGCAGTTGGTGGGTGTAACGCCTACATACTGGAAGATGGGGGATCTGGGTGGAGGAAGCCCAGTCCCGATCCGAGCAGGCTTGAAGATCAAAGCCCCAGGTCCCACACACCTGGGTTCCTCTGCCAGTTCCTTTATGCATGAGGCTCGTCTGAACTTTTATTCTCAATGCCAAGTAATATCACCAGCTCCTTGTGTGTTCTTCTAAAGACACCCTCTACCTGTGTGATCCAGGGCACACATGCACATGAACATGCATATTCTACATCTATCAACCCACTCCTGTCAGTCTCAGGGATCATCTTGAATCAAGACACAAGAACTGGGCAAGAAAGGTGGTGCAGGGTTAAGGCAAGTGCCTTGCATTCCATTGACTCTGATTTGACACCAGGCACTACATATGGTCCCTTAAGCACTCTAGGAGTCACTCTGAGCACAGAGCTAGGAAAAGCCCTTGCCACTCCCTTAAATGAACCCAAATTTCTTTTTAAATTTTATTTTCATAAATGTTACCATGAAAATTCTAATTACGCCTTTAAAGTGAAAAGAACAAGGAAAGTGTTTAATATGGCTTTAATTTGTTTTAAAAATTGTGTGTATATTTGTTTGGGTTTAACATACATGTTTGTAATGTCTTATACGAGGGTTTAATGGCTCCAGGATGAAATATAATACCACTTATGGTGGTAGGACAGTGCTTGGTGGCAGGATTGGTGTTTGAATATTAAATGTAATGAATTATTGTGAACCACTTTATAAAAATAAAATTAAATCAAAAATAATAAATAAAAAAATTAAATTGTGCATATATAGATAATCTATGCTGTAATAAATCATAATGTAAGCACTTGCCGTCCACAGAGTTAGATTATGGGGGATTTTATTTATTCAATTATTTTTAAAGGGGCCCCACCAGCAAAGCTGGGGGATAAAGGAATTTGGTTGTGTTTCCAGGGATCAAACCCAAAGATGACTCACACATGTAAGTCATGTGCTCTCCCAATAAACCACATCTCTGATCCTCAATAATATAATTCTTACAAAAAAATCTGAAACATTTTAGCTGGGATAACACAGTGGTTAAATAGCAAACATAAGGACTGAAAAATTTCCAACATTAAGACCTAAAAGATAGTGCAGGAAGTTAAGCCCTTGCCTTGCATGCCACTACAGATTTGACCCTGGTTCAAATCCCTGCTACCCCAAGACTGGGAATCAGTCCTGAGCCTGGGGCCTGAAATAGGTCCCCAGTATTGCTGGGTAGGACTCATTCCCCTTCCTCAAAAGAATACATTTTCCAAAATCAGAACAACTTCGAAAGGCTAAATGTTTCTCCATTTTTGGTTTTGGAACCACACCTAGTGAGACTCGGGTCTTCTCCAGGCTCAGCGCTAGGAGGTGCTCCCCATGGTGTTCAGGGGACCACATGGTGTGGGCTATGACACACAATCCTTCTGCTGCAAAGCACATGTTCAGCCCAGTGAGCTCTCTTTTCAGCCCGTTTCACCTTTTTCAAAATGCCATAGCTTGCCTTCCCACCCTCTTCTTCTGGAAATCACAGTTCCATGAATGAGTGGGTAATATTTAAAAATAGACTTCTGGAAATGGTGGCTTACAGAAACATGTTTACAAAGGAACAAACAATAGATTTAACTGTGGCACGGTTAGAATAAAAAGCGATCAGAGCGATCAGTTGACAATTTTATTATTTGCCAGGAGCTTGGCCGCAGTGCATCCTTCTTGTAAAACAAAGAAAGCAACAAAGAAGGAAAAATCAACCATTGTTCCAGTTTTAATTGTCAAAACAAAATGTCGTCTATTCAGAAATTGGCAAAAAAAAAAAAAAGGAAAAGAAGCTAATTATCTGCCTGGGATGTGGCTCATCTGTAGGTGAGGATGCCCATACGTGGCCCCGATTTCAGTGGCTGCCACTGAATTTGCTGTTTCATGTGGTGCAGCCTCTGCCTCCCACAGGGTGAGTGTTATAAACTATCTGCTATGAATCCTGCGCTGAGGAATTATGTTTGCTTCCTCAGACTGGGAAGCATGAGATGTTGGAAGCAGCCTTAAGACCTGGGCTGGGGTAATGGCTCAGAAGACTGGAGAGCGGGTTTTGCATTGGCGACTTCAGGGTTCTGTCTCTTGCACAGCCCGGTTCTGCAAGCATTGTTGGGTGTGTCTCTAAAACAAAAGCACTAACCTTTCTTTCTGGGTGTGGAAGGTAGGATTGGGTCACACCCTGCTGTGTAGGGTTTGCGATCTGGACCCTAATCACTGCTTTTTCAAGTTTGTTGTTCTGGGGATCACCCATGGCAGTCCTCGGGGCTTACTTCTGGTTCTGTGCTTGGGATCACTCGTGCCAGGAGTCAAACCTGGGTCTACTGAATGTACAGCAAGCACCCTACCCATTGTCCTATCTCTCTGGTTTCTAATCACTGCTTTAAAATGTCAGAAGTGTTCCTAGGGGCTGGAGAGATTTTACAGTGGGGTGCTTGCCTTGTACATGGCTGACCCAGGCATGATCCCATGTAGTCCTCCAAGTAATAGGCCCTCCCGTTGATCGTCGATTTGCTCGAGTGGGCCCAGTAACGTCTCCATTGGAGACTTTGTTGTTACTGTGTCTGGCATATCGAATACTCTCGGTAGCTTGCCGGGCTCTCCGAGAGGGGCGGAGGAATCGAACTCGGGTCGGCCATGTTGGCCGCGTGTAAGGAAAACGCCCTACCGCTGTGCTATCGCTCCAGCCTCCAAGTAATGCTAGTAGTAATACCTGAGCACTGAGCCCAGAGTAAGCCATGAGCACCGTTGGGTGTGGCCCCCAAGATAGAAATAAATAAACAGGGGCTGGAGCGATAGCACAAGTGTAGGGCGTTTGCCTTGCATGCGGCTGACAGGAGTTCGATTCCCAGCATCCCATATGGTCCCCCAAGCAATGCCAGGAGTAATTCCTGAGTGCATGAGCCAGGAGTAACCCCTGTGCATCTCCGGGTGTGACCCAAAAAGCAAAATAAATAAATGAATGACTAAATAAACAAAACAATGTACTCCTCAGAATTTGTGATACATTATTATAAATTTTAATTAGTGAATCTCTATCAAGATTTAAAGTGTAAAATGTAGCTCTTCATTTCAGGGATTGGAGCAAGGATTTTCATTGGAAAGATGTGATTTTTTTTTTCCAAACTGTACTGGGGATTAAACCCAAGACCTCAAATATTTGAGATATGTTCTTTACCTGAGTTAGTTTCCAGCCTGTAAATATATAGTTATTTTTTATTTGTTTTCTGTTTTGTTCTGGGGGGCACACCCAGTGGATCTCAGGGGCCATCTCGACTATGTGCTCCAGAGTGACCCTTAGCTGTAGACCAGGGACCATATATGATGCCAGGGGCTTCAAAAACCTAGTTGGCCAGCCACATGCAAGGCAAGCACCTTATCTCCTGTACTATCTCTCCAGGCACCTTTCCTACCATAAAATTAATTTTTTAATTTATTGCTAAGCCTCTCATTTGGCCCTTTCTGCATTAGATACTCATATTCAAATGTTTTTCTCAAAAGTGATGATTTTGCTTTAGTTGATTTTGCTTTTTCCCCAATGACTACAGTTACAGAATTGTTCCTGTAAAAATCTTCATGGAGCAGTGCTTGGTGCCACGCATCGTGGATGAGGCCACCTATATCAAGATAAACGAGGCGTGGCTCCTGCGCTGAAAGTGTTCAGAGGCTAGAGAGACTCATGCTGAGTCAAAGTACAGCCTCAATTACCAAATAAACTCCTGGGCCACATGTATGGGGCCTGTGAAGAGCTGCTGGACTCTGCACCGACACCTCAGTCTGACCCACAGTGGGTGGCAGCTTTGTGGATGCAGGAAAACTGATAACAAGGCCAGACACTGTACTCAGCCTTTCTATTGGCATTATCTCCTCAATCTAGACCATAGTTCAGTGAAGTTGGTAGGACTTTTTTTTTTTTTTTTGCTTTTTGGGTCACACCTGGCAATGTGCAGGGGTTACTCCTGGCACATGCACTCAGGAATTCCTCCTGGTGGTGCTCGGGGGACCATATGGGATGCCGGGAATCGAACCAGGGTCAGCTGAGTGCAAGGCAAATGCCCTTTTCAAATGATGTCTCCAACAACAAAAAGAAAGTCACAATAGCACTGGGTGTGTCTGTTTTTTGTTTTTTGTTTTAGACCACACCTGTTGGTGCACAGGATTTACTCCTGGCTCTGTGCTCTGGGATCACTTTTGGTAGAGTCAGACAACTATATGGAATATCAGGGATCAAACCTAGATTGACCACATACAAAGCAAACCCTTTGTACTATCATTCGGGTCCCATGAGTTAGGCATATCTGAGATGGAGTATAAGCCTTCCTAGTTGATAAACCCACCCAGTGCTGACATTTGAAAATCCCAGCTCTGTGTGTTCAAGCTGACCCAGGGTTTGGGTCCAGGAGACCTGACGTTTCAGGGCTATGTGAGACAGTAATTTGTCTTCCTTTATTTAAAATACTTTTAGGAAGAGAGAGTGATAGCACAGGGGCTGGAGCGATAGCACAGCGGTAGGGTGTTTGCCTTACACGCAGCCAACATGGCCGACCCGAGTTCGATTCCTCTGCCCCTCTCGGAGAGCCTGGCAAGCTACCGAGAGTATCTGGCCCGCACAGCAAAGCCTGGAAAGCTACCTGTGACGTATTTGATATGCCAAACACAGTAACAACTAGTCTCACGATGGAGACGTTACTGGGCCCACTCGAGCAAATCGATGAAAAACAGGAGGACAGTGCTAGGAACAGAGAGATAGTACAGCAGGTAGGGTGCATGTTTTACACACAGCCACCATGGTTCATTCTCCAGGTTTTATATGGTCCCCTGAGCATCACTAGCAATGATCTCTGAGCTCAGAGTCAGGAGTAAGCCCTGAGCACCTGCATCTGTACACCTCCCAAATTACTTAATCAAAATAAAATCCTTTTAGAACCCGGGATGTGGCTCAGCGTTGAATATCTGTCTTGCAGGTTTGAAGTCTTGGGTTCAATTTTCTGCACGTCATGGTCCCTGAACACTATGAGGAACAACCTTAAGCACTAAGCCTGGAGTGGTCCTCAAGCACTGCCAGGTGTGACCCTAAAACAAAATAGCAAAAATAGATAAAACTAAAACCCCCACAAACAAACCCCAAACCCCTAACTTTTAATTGGTTGTTCAGCTACTTATCGATATACCAAAGATTTGTTTGTGTGTGTGGGGTGGGTGGGGGAGGGAAGGAAGGAGGGGCTGATGGTTTTATTTATTTTTTCTTAACTTTACTTAAACTTGAGCTTAAACAATGTGATTTACAAATTTGTTCATTATACAGTTGCTTCAGGCATTTAATGTTCCAACACCATCCCACCTCCAGTGAGATTGTCCCCAGTTTCCCACCCATCCCTCCACTATTGTCCACAGTTTCCACCGCCGCGCCCTCCCCCCCAGCTTTCCCTCTTAACAGGCACAAAATAATTTACTTTATATTGCTTGTTACAACAAAATGGTAAGTGGAATTAGGGAAAAAAATAATAGTTCAGTAAAAGAAAGTTTGAGAAAATTGATATATCTCACAGTGGTGTTATTAAAGTCATTGTCTGAGGGTTTACTAAGCAATTTATTACAAGCTGAGTCTTTTGTGTTACTGTTCTTGCTTATTGAGCTTTATAGGCTTCTATGCTACTGTTCCATCTAATGGGCTCTCAGTATTGTAGAACTGAAGGTATCGTGGAGCCACACATGTAGCTGAGCAATCTAGGAGCTCCAGGATATGTATAATAGGACAATTCTCAGTCCACCCCCCTCAAAGGGGGCCCCAGAGTTTTCAGACCAAAGATAGATGTACCAGCGAGTTTCATTGGCTTGGCTTAGTGTCTCTTCTGCGATTAATTGTGAAGCTGAGCAGTTTACATGACGGAAGCTGTGGGATGTGATTGTGGCTGCTGGGGCTTCTGGCAGTACAGAGGGATGGAGGGAAGTTGCCCATCCCCGCTCTAATAAGACCCCAGAGTTTTCATCCCCAACTCAGGTGTGCCTAGAGATTGCGTTGGCTTGGCGTCTCTGTGGAGACTGGCTGTGAAGCAGTGAAGTTGAGCCACTGGCATGGCAGTGACCGTGGGATGTGTATGTGACTGCCTGGGTTTTGACATGGTGGGGACATGCCCCACACACACGGGGCACTCCAGTTCAGCCCGAATACTGGATATACCAAAGATTTTTTTTTGTCTTGCATAACTTTTCTTTTCTTTTTTTTTTTAATTTTTATTCAGAGCTTGTTTGGAGGTTCTAGCAGGGGAGCGCAGCTACTCGTATACCCTCAACTGAAGACCAGTCTGTCTCTATTGGGGAAGGCCGTCCTCTTCGACCGAGTGCGCAGCTTCAGGAGGGACGCACATGGAGCGGTGAGGGAGGAAGGGGACACCCGCCTAGCCAGCCAGATCAGCCAAATCAACCCTGGCGATCAATGGGGTGAGAGATGTCGCAGCCAGATCGCCCTCACATCCCGAATTCGATTCCTCTGTCCCTCTCGGAGAGCCCGGCAAGCTACGGAGAGTATCTCGCCCACACGGCAGATCCTGGCAAGCTCCCCGTGACATATTCGATATGCCAAACACAGTAACAACAAAGTCTCCAATGGAGACGTTACTGGGCCCACTCGAGCAAATCGATGATCAATGGGAGGGCCTTTACTTTACTTTACTTTTTTACTATTTTTATTAGTGAAACACCATGAGGTACAGTTGTAGATTTACAATTTTTTTGTGTTTGGGTTTCGATTATACAATGATCAAATACCCATCACTCCACCAGTGCCCATTTTCCACCACCATGGATAATATCCCTCCCACCCCCATCCCCCCATCACACCCTGCCTCTGTGGCAGGGCATTCCCTTTTGTTCTATCCTTTTGGGTGTTGTGGTCTGAAAAAGAGGCATTGAGTGGCAAACATATTCAGTCCATAGTCTACTTTCAACATGCATCTCCCCTCCTGGGAGGATCCTCCAAACACCCTTTATTTGGTGCTCCCTTCTCTATCTGAGCTGCCCTTTCCCCTAGAATGCCCGGCTGGCCTCTAAGCTATGGAGTAATCCTTCTGGTGCTGATCTCAGCTATTCTTGGGTATTAATCTCATATTTTGTTACTTGGATATACCAAAGATTTTGAGTTTCAGATGAGCTAAACTGTAAAAAACTTTTAGTCTAATGCTTTCAGATATTAGTAATCTCAATCCAGGTAGGATCTTAAGCATGATTTTAATTTTTCACTTTTGATCATTAGTAAAATGTGGAGCTTTATTTCTATTGGTGTTGCCATTTCTAGATTGCTCAAATCCAAGCAGTTACATAATATAAACCATAGGGTTTATTTTGTATGTGTATATATTTTCTTGGTTTGGTTTGATTTCTCAAGGGCATAAACATACTGTGGAATAACAACTTGAACATTTAACACAGAGCAGTAAATTATTAGAAAAACTGCTGGATCAAAACATCTATTACTCTCCGGGTCTACTCTGTAACTTACAGGCAGTAAAGTCCTCACTAAAGAGGACTTTATTTTTTAAATTTTAAAATAGCAAGGCCTGGGGCCAGAGCAGTAGTACAGTGGGTAGGCCTTGCACATGTCTGACCTGGGTTCTATCCCAGGCATTACATTTGGTCCCCTGAGACCTTCCAGGGATAACTCCTGAACACAAAGGCAGGAATAAGTGCTAAGCACCACTGGGTGTGGCAAAACAAAATAAAACAAAATATTAAGGCTGGGGAGTTAGTGCAGGGATTCCAGCACTTGCCTTATAGACATCTTTCCTGGTTTCAACCCCCAGGACCACACAGTTCCCTGAGCATCACCAGATGTGGTGCTGGAGGGACCTGAGCAGCATCAATGTGTCCTTGGTACTAGAGTCCAAACAGCACCACATCCTTGGGCCCTCATGGTTCTTGGGCCAGTGAGCACTGTGTAGAAGGCTCCACCCCGCCCCTCCCCAATCATTTGACTTTTTATTTTCAATGCTGGGAATTAATCCAGGTCCTCTATATGCAAGGTATGTGGTCTACCACTGTGCCAAATCCCACCCTCTCCCTCCCCAAATTAAAAGAGTGTACTCAGGGGTAACAGAGGTAGTGTAGAAGGTGGGGAGCTTGCCTTTCATGCAACTGACCTAGTTTTGATCCCTAGAGTTCTATATCGTCCCCTGAGCACCATCATGAATAATTCCTGAGTGCTGAGCAAGGAGTAACCTCTGAGCATTGCTGGGTGTGACGCCTAAAAAAAAAGAATAATTTTGTAGTTGGACAGGGTGGGATTTTACTTGCTGAAGAGAGAGAGAATGTATTCTTCCTGGGGAATGATAGAATATCTCAATAAAGGGACATTAGTAAAATAAATAACAGGATTGAGGTTTTTAATTGGGTCATTTAGGTTCTAAGGATGTGGGAGTTTATCACAGATTGAACTCTGTGAGAAAGTGGGACGATTCTGTGACAGAGTACCAATGCATTTAAGGGGGAAGGATTTAGGCCACACCCAGTTGTGCTCAGGGGTTACTCTGGGCTCTGTGCTCAGAGATCACTCTTTGGGGAACTCATGGGACACCATATGGAGCTCCAGGAATCAACCTGGGTCAGCTGTATGCAAGGCTATCTCTCCAACCCCAGGAGGATCTTATCCTGAGGGGGAAGATTTCAAAGAGGGCAAAATTGTAGTTGTCTAGTCAGTAGCAGTCCATCATTTTTGCTAATTGAGAAGATGTTTGATAATTTATAGATGGTACACTGCCTTTGGTCTGTGCTTAGGCAACATTAAATGGAGGGGACTTACTTTGTCTTGTGTTATAATGGTCTAGAATGATCTGACTTGTGGTTGATACTGCTTCAGTGACATGAAAGTGTCTAACAAGAGACTAGCATGGCAGGGCATGAGTGCAAGGCAAACTTCTAATGTCAGAGGGCTGTCATTTTTGTTTCTTGCCTCAATGCAAGGTGAAACAAGGTATGATGTATGTGTGCTTGTCATTATCCCATACTGCATTCCAAATTGTAATATTAAAGCCAGTAAGGTCATAGTACTTTGCTGTGGAGGGAAAAAATACAGAGATTTCTACTAAAGATCGCTTTGAGGAAGATTATCACTGTCACTATTACTGTCCTCCCATTGTTCATCGATTTGCTCTAGCGGGCACCAGTAACATCTCCATTGTGAGACTTGTTACTGTTTTTGGCATATCGAATGCATCATGAGTAGCTTGCCAGGCTTTGCCATGTGGGCAGAATACTCTCGGTAGCTTGCTGGGCTCTCCAAAAGGGGCGGAGGAATCGAACTTGGGTCAGCCCCACCGCAAGGCAAATGCCCTACCCACTGTGCTATCACTCCAGCCCAAGAAGAAGATTTTATCACTTTTTCTAAGTGTCTTTTGGGGAAGGCTACTGAAGGCTTACTTCTGGCTCTGTGCTCAGAGATCAGGGGACCATATGGAGTGCTGGTGTCCAACCCAGATAAGTCATGTGCAAGGTAAGTGCCCACTGTACTATTGCTCCGGCCTCCTATCATTAATTTTGGTTGATTTAAAGAAGCCAGACAGGAAATATCCTTTTGTCCACCATAGCAAAGAATTATATTTCCTCAGAATGGTGTGGTCTTAAGCTGGTCATCTGTTCATCCTGGTACGACAGGGTGAAAAACAAATTTCTCCCTCATATTTTGTTCATTCACACTTATCTTGGGTAACTATATGCTAATTATTCTTAGTTTTGATTTTTTGTTTGTTTGTTTTAAAGCCAGATTGTTGATGCTCAGGGCTTACTCCTGACTCTGCACTCAGGAATCACTCTTGGTGGTGCTCAGGGGGTCATAGGTGAAGCCAGAAACTTAACTTGGATTGGCTGTATGCAAGGCAAGCACTTTATCCACCGCACTATCTTGCTTGACCCTGAATTATTATTGTTGTTGTTGGTTGTTAGGCTGGAGCGATAGCACAGCGGGTAGGGCTTCTGCCTTGCACGCAGCCAACATGGCTGACCTGAGTTCGATTCCTCCGCCCCTCTCGGAGAGCCCAGCAAGCTACCGAGATATGCCAGACACAGTAACAACAAAGTCTCCAATGGAGACGTTACTGGGCCCGCTCGAGCAAATTGATGATCAACAGGAGGGCCTTTACTTTACTTTACTTTTACTTTGTTTGTTATTTAGGCCACACCTCGCTGTGCTCAGGGCTTGCTCTGTGCACAGGGATCGCTCTTGGAGATGCTCAGGGAACCATACGCTTCGCCAGTGATCAAACTGAGAACGGCCACCTGTAAGACAAATGTCTTAACCCATGAACTAGCTCTATAGCCCTGTTTTTCAAATCCAGGGTTTGCTTTCAAAAATCTCTTTGATGATCCTGTCTCTATTCTGTTGTTCTGTTAAATAAAAGAGGTTTGGGGGCTGGGGAGACAAGATAGGAATTAAGGTACTTGCTCTGCGCACAGCCCACCTGAGTTCAATCCCCAACGCTGTATGTAATTTCCTGAACCACACTCGGAGTGATTCCTGAGTTTAGTGCCAGAAGCAAACCCTGAGCACCAATGGACATGGCCCCAGAATCCCTTTAAAAAGTTCTAATCTAGCACATGGAAGTATCTTTGAGAGAGGATTTGGCATTGGATTCTGAAAGGCTGCCCTGAGGGGGAAACTTGTGACACCTTTGTGAAAAAGGCCTATATAAGCCCTCAAACGCCAAAGAGTGGAGGTATGTTGTCTGATGGTTTCTGGAAGATGAAGCCCAAGAGAGGCTCTACTGGAGAGGAGGCC
Source organism: Sorex fumeus (assembly GCF_029834395.1). Taxonomy (NCBI): domain Eukaryota; kingdom Metazoa; phylum Chordata; class Mammalia; order Eulipotyphla; family Soricidae; genus Sorex; species Sorex fumeus. Next base: position 15,388,246 of record NW_026606108.1, on the reverse strand, counting down.
TAAGAACACACTGATGACTGTGGTTGGGATTTAAGGGACTCAGAGTGGGGCTGGAGCAATAGTACAGCAGGTGCGGTGTTTGCCTTGCATGCGGCCAACCCAGGTTCAATTTCCAGCATCCCATATGGTCTCCCAAGCACCGCCAGGAGTAATTCCTGAGTGCAGAGCCAGGGCTAACCCCTGAGTGTCACTGGGTGTGACCCAAAAAGCAAAATAAATAAATAAAGGGATTCAGAGTGGGGAGCAGAACTGTTCATAGGGTCGGAGCAGTGGGTGAGAAAATAACAGGCACAGGGTGGTGAAGGGAGGACGAGAGAAGAGGCAGAGAGAGCTCTTGCCTTTTCATTCCTTCTTTACTGAGTGAAACAAGAGTCTGACCTTGGCCTTGGCCATCCATCACACAGGATGTTCTCTGAGGTGTGGTTTGGTGCTGTTGGGTTTCATTTTTGTTTCTATTGTAGTGGTCATGGACTAGGACAGATAGTCACTGCTGCTTGTCCCATGTCTCCTCAGCCCAGGGGCCCATATCACAATGGGTTAGTGCTGCCACTGCCATAGTGGCAGAACTGAGTTTGTGATGGGAGATTCACAGGCATTTCACCACCGCAGATAAGACTGGAACTCAGGGTTCTGGCTTTCTCAGATATAAGAAGAAGTGCCAGGAACCAAGTGCCTCCTGTGCGTCAGATACCCCGTGATATGTGTGCAAATGTGGGAACTCAGTGACTCCTCAGAGTTAGAACTTGGCATGGACTTTTGTCCCTGCTTTACACTAGCGGAAAGGAGCCGAGAGAGGAGGTGATCTGCCCAAGGACACACGCTGTGGAGCGAGCTGCATACTTTTCTCATCACTTCAGCGTGATAAACTACAATGTCCCTGTCTATGAGCCCGGTGGCCCACACTATCCCAGTCACAAGGACAGGAGCCTCTGTTTTGAACCTCCTGCAAAGAAAGCTTCACCCAGGGTGGGGGCCAGGGGGCCCTAGGTTTCTCCCTGCAGAAGAATTTATTTCAACTCCTTCCTGTAAATTCTTCTTGAGCATTTGGAATCCGTGACTGTACACGTAAAAAATCACAAATCATCCTGTTATTCGTCGATTGCCTCGAGCAGGCCCCAGTAACGTCTCTTTCATCCTAGCCCTGAGATTATATTCAAGGCTCTTTAGGAGAATGAGACCCATCATTGTTACTGGTATTTGGCATATTGGGTACGCCACGGGGAGTTTGCCAGACTCTGCCGTGTGGGCAGGCTACATTCAGTAGCCTGCCAGTTTGTCCAAAGTAGGAATGAGACTGTACACGTACTCTAATGTAAAACACGTTCTCTTCCTCTTTTTCTCCTTGCCTTCTAACCACAGAAAGGACTAATCATACTGATTTCATGTTTCCTATGTACCTAGTACTGCTGCTACTCAGTGCTACGTGACAGAAGAGGACAAAGCATGGACCCACAGGGGTCACAGATAGTGCCCAAGCTGAGGACTCAGGGCCTAAGGAAATATATACCAGGGCACACATCATAGTCTTCAGGGTTTGAGAAAACCAGCCTGGGTGATCCAAAGGAGTGTGAAGAAGAGTGATTCCTAAGTAAGTGACAGACAGCTGGATGTCCTTTGCACTCCCAAGAGAGCAGAGTCTAAATCATTTACGTCTAGCACCTACTCTTGGCCAACAAGTAGATGCTCTATAAAAATTTACCAAATGAGAGCTGAGATATAGTGCAGGGATAAAGACACTTGCCTTGTATATGGCCTATCCTTATTCAATCCCCAGCACTGTATACGGTTCCCCAGTCACCACCAGGAGTGACTCCTGAGCACAGAGCCAGGAACAGCTGCTGAGCAACTCTGGGTGATCCCCTCCACCACAGATGTATTGAATGATCAGCAAAGTGTCTGCCATCTGGCCCGTGGGGTTCATCAATGCTTCCCCTAATGTCTGTTATGTGTGAAGACCAAGGTCTGACATCTAGGCTCCTAGATGCAGTGCAGATACTCCCCTTGAGACCATGAGTGCCGTAGGCGAGTCTTTGCTCAAAGAAGTCAGAAGCAGAAAGATGGAAGGAGTAAGTGCATGGCCCAAAGAAATGGCACACAGAGAACGGCTGTCTGGCAAGAATAAGGTCACAACTGTAAGTCCTGCTGATGCCCTCATGGTGTTCAGGGGACTATAGGTGGCTCCAGGGACTCAACCCAGAGTCAACTATGTGTAAGTCAAGTACTGTAACCCCTGTAGTCCAGTCCCCTAGAGGGCTACTTTAAACAGGCACGTTAGAGACAAGGGGCAAGTCTTAAAGGGCTAAAGCATGCACCTTGCATTTGTGAGATCTCAAGTTCAATGCTTAGTACCATATATCTACCTAGGTACTGCCAGGGGTGCCTTAGTGGCCCTTTAGCACCACTAAGGTGGTGACATCATATCACCAGGTCTGGACATTGAACTGTTTAGCCAAGTTGGCTGAGTATCACCGCAAGTGACCTCTTGGCTCCAGAGCATCTCTTGGTGCAAATAAAAAAATGAGCCAAGAAGGGGTGGGACCTTATTCTTGAATTAGATTCTCTAGACTAAATAATTGAAGTCTAGTGGCTGAGGATATGGTTCCAAGGGCTTAGCTTCAGTCCCCAGTACTGTATGGTCCCCTGAATATGACCAGGAGTGACCCTCAAGCAACAAGTCAGGGAGTAGGTCCAAAACAAAAAGAAAGAGAAATTTAAAAAGAAAGAGAAAAGGGGCTGGAGGAATAGTACAGCAGGTAGGGCGTTTTCCTTGCATGAGGCCCACCCAGGTTAAATTCCCAGCATCCCATATGGTCCCCTGAGTGCAGAGCCAGGAGTAACCCCTGTGTGACCCAAAAAGAAAAAAAAAGAAAGAGAAAAAAGAGAAGAAAATGAAACACCAAAAGGGGGGCCGGAGTGATAGTATGGAAGGGAGGGTGCTTGCCTTTCATGCGGTTGACCTGGGTTCAACTCCCAGCACCTCATATTCTGGGTTCAATCGTCATGGTCCCCAAGTCTGTCAGGAGTGACCGACCCCTGAGTGCAGAGCCAAGAGTAAGCCCTGAGTACTGGTTCCCAAACCAAAATAATAATAATAATAATAATAATAATAATAATAATAATAATAAGCAATTGAAAACAATAAGAGGTCCTGGAGAGATAGTACGGAGTTGAAGGCACTAGCCTTGCATCTTTCTGACCCCTGTTCCAAATCCCTGGCACCACATATGTTCTCTTGAGTATTGTCAGGGGCAGCTCTACCCTTGTCAGAGCACTGTAGCACTGTAGTACTGTCGTCCCGTTGTTCATGGATTTGCTCTAGCAGTCACCAGTAATGTCTCCATTGTGAGACTTGTTGTTACTGTTTTTGACATATCAAATATGCCATGGGGAGTTTGCCAGGCTCTGCCTTGCAGGCGGGTTACTCTCGGTAGCTTGGCAGGCTCTCCAAGAGGGACACAGGAATCGAACCCAAGTTGGCCATGTGCAAAGCAAACGCCCTACCCGCTGTGCTATTGCTCCAGCCCTGAGGAGAAGAACCCCAGACTCAGGCAGAGGTGACTCTGCTGGTTAACAGATTGGAACTAGTCCTGGCTCAGTGGGCAGATGCCCCTGAAGGCGGGGGCAGCCAGTCAGGGTCATAGACAGAGTTACGGCAGGAAGAAGGGCTGAGGCCAGACAAGGCCATCAGCACTCAGGGTCCTTTGCAGCTGCTCTTGATGTGCAGGCAGGAGTGGACTGCCTTGGCCTTGGAAATGAGCTAACACTGGCCTCCACCTATGCCACAATGAGCTCTTCAAATTGATAAAGATCTTGTCCTATGTGGTGGGAGCGATAGTACAGTAGATAAGGCATTTTCTTTGCACATAGTTGACTGATTTAATCCCTGCACCCCATATGATCTCCCCAATTCTGCCAGGACTAATCCCTGAGCACAGAGCCAGGAGTAAGCCTTGATCACCATAGGGTATGCCCCAAACCTTCTGTCCCTAAATAAAAATCCTCTGGAGCATATGCTTTGAATGCAGAAGGTCTAGGTTTGATCCTTCTGGATGACCAATTTCATCTTATCTCTCCAAGAAACAGGGGCTTCTGTATCTCAACTGTCAGAGAGAATTTGGGGGAATGGGGTTGGAATGCGAAGGGTAGAAGTTGGGTCTAAGAATCTTAAAAAGAAATTGTAAATTGGCTTGCTTTTCAAGCCTGTGTACTTTCTTGGACACATTTTCCACTCTCTTTCCCCTCACCATCTTTCCAAGTAAATTTCTTTCAATAAAAACTAATTTTTTTTTAAAAAAAAAGAATCTTCAGAATCTTATCACCATCTTAGACAGTTAATAAGGCCCAGATACATTCATGTAATAGGAGGTACCCTGATAATCTTACACAGCACAACTTTTGTGAAACACAGTGCTGCTAGCTGGAGGTAGGTAATGGGTGAAATGATGAGGGAGAGAAGTCCAAAGGAATATGGTGGGAATTTGATAACTAAGTGTCCATTTCTGCTCAAGGAAGGAAAAGGAGGCCACACCAAAATGTGTAAGATGCCCCTGGATATCTCTCTCCTCTAAGAACTCTGCCCTGTGTAGCATGATTTTAAAGATTCATTTGAGTTCGTGTTCTTTGTTAAAATGTTAGGGATGGGCTGATAATATAGTCCAATGGGCTGGAGCATATGCTTTGCATGTGGAAAGTCCAGATTTGATTCCTGGTACCACAAGCTTCCCTGGGCATTGCCAAAAGTAAGCACTGAGTCATGAGTGCTCCCTGAGCAATGCTGGATGTCAATCCCCCCAAACAAAAAAATAAGAAAAAATTTAAATTAAATTTTTTTTAAATTTAAAATTTTATTTTCATAAAGTTGTTCACAATATTTGATTGCAATCATATTTCAATACCAATTCCACCACTATTTCACCTTCCCACCACCATTCTTATTTTGTATTGCTTGTTATGAATAGTATGAGATGTCTGTAAAGGATCTCACAGTGATTGAACAAAAAAGCAAAAAAAAAAAAAGTAGTATGTGATGTCCTGGAATTCAAAAATTTTAAATAATTGGGGTCCGGAGACATCTCTGCAGTGAGCTGCTTGGTTCCAAGATTCATTTGTGGGTCCACCCAAGAAAAAGTGGAATGCTAGAGATGTTTAATAAAGTGGAATGCTAGAGATGTTCTCCAAGGAAGTATTCATGCCTGAAGTAGATTGGTGTAACTGGGTGAGCCCTCTCCCGCCCCCACCACCCCCCAACCACACACAATATTGGAGAGCAGCTCCCCTTAGAGAAAGTGAATTCTGGTAGAGCTGTAGAAAGAGGAAATTGGGAGCACATTGTGCTTGAGTCTCTCTGAGGTTGCGGCTGGTGACTTTTGTACATGTGGAAGGCAGGCACTTCTCTGTACTTAGGGTGAAGTGGGGAAGAAGGAGCCAGTTCTTGTTCAGTTCTGATTAGCCCCACACCTTCCCCCACTATCCTCAAGATCCATTTTAACCATGCGTTTGCCTTGCACGCGGCTAACCTGGGTTTGATTCCTCCAGCCCTCTTGGAGAGCCCGGCAAGCTACTGAGAGTATCTTGCCCGCACAGCAAAGCCTGGCAAGCTACCCATGGCGTGTACGATATGCCAAATACAGCAACAACAAGTCTCACAATGGAGACGTTACTGGGCCCCACTCGAGCAAATTGATGAACAACGGGAGGACAGTGTTTGTTTGTTTTGTTTCTGGGGCCAGATAGAAGAGCTTGAGAGCTGGAATGCGTGTTTTGCATGAAAGAGACCTGGGTTGGATCTCCAGGCCCACATATGGTCCCCCAAGCACTGTAGGGATTAACCCTTAGTACTGAGCCATTAATAGCCTCTGAGCTTCTCTGGGTGTAGCCCACGAACCAAAAAAAGAAAAAGAAAAGGCACTTTTAAATAGCATGAGAAACGTAGACATTGGAATTGCTATTTTTTGTATAAATTTTACATTCATTGAAGTAGGTTACTTTCATACTTTTCTAAATTAAACTGCTACTAAAAACAAGAGACATTTTAGAATTCATCCTGGCCTTTCCCAGTCTAGAACAAATTCCAAAAGTTGCTCTAGGGGTTGCAAGGGGGCTGTTTAATTGGGCCTCCTGTTTGAGCAAAGACTAGCAAATCTAAACTGGTGAAAATCTCTGGAAGAAATAAAAGGAATACTCCACTGATTACAGGTTATTAAACGAATCAAAAAGTCATGAGGGGGGCTCGAGTGATAGCACAGCGGGTAGGGCATTTGCCTTGTATGCGGCCAACCTGGGTTCAATTCCCAGCATCCCATATTGTCCCCTGAGCACCACCAGGAGTGATTCCTGAGTGCAGAGACAGGAGTAACTCCTGAGCATCGCTGGGTGTGGCCCCAAAAGCAAAATAAATAAATAAATAAATAAAGTCATGAAGGTAGACAGGAAAATTTAAGAAAATCTTATATAGCATTTTACATACACCAGCCTTGCAAGGATTTTTAAAAAATTAAATGTGCATATCTATACATCTATATTATATATTGCAGATGCAAGTAAGCCCTAGGCACCACGGGAGTGGGGGAAGGAAGGGCAAAGTTTGAATGAATTTTGTGTATTGCCTTACCATGAGTATGGCAGATTAATCTAACTTTGCAGGAAAGCAGAACGACCATATGTATGAGAAGGAGAGATTCCATTATCTACCTCCTGAGTATATACTTGACATTTACCTAGCTGAAAATGTAGATCTAATAATAATGGTTGCCATTTCTGCTGATCCAGAGGATCCCCACTGCCAGCTATGGAATAAGTCCCCCCCATGGCCCACAGTATCCCGAGGGTCTGGTGTAGATGTGCTCTTGGGAAACTTGTAGTCTTGGGCCTCTGGGAAGGAGGGTGATTGGGTCTGGGGAAGCCACAGGATTCCAGCCCCAGCTTTCCCCCAGGGTAAATGGTGCTTTTTGGTTCTTCGGAGTGCTTCTTCCTTTTTTTGTCTGGCAAATTTAGAAAATTTCCTGCTTTTTTCTGGCAAATTTATGCAAGTTACCTCCTTCTTCCTCTCCCATTCACTTTCAGTCTTTGAATTCCCATTATACACGCTCCTCAAAAATGCCTGTTTTTTCTTGTTACACCCAAGGCTTTCAGGAAGACAGTAACTATTGTTTAAGCCAGAATGCAACACCTTTGTCACTGAACCCAAACCAACCTCTTTTCCTTCCCATTCATAGAAGTAAAGAGGAGGTGAATGTCTAGGAACAGAACGTAAGGTCTTTTAGGAAAAGGAGAAAAGATAATTTTAGTGGAGTTCAGTTTTTTGTTCTTTTATTTAAGAGAACAAAAAACTGAAAGGAAAATAAAATGTGGAGAATGGAAAATGGCTGAGTGGTTAGAGAATCTGCTTGCATGTGGGAGCCCTATGCTCAATCCCCAGCACGGCATGTAACTTGGAGCACTTATGGATATGCTCCCTCACAACCCTCAAAAAAGGTTAGAAGGACAAATATTTTCAAAACGGAAACAGATTCTTTAGAAATGGAGACAAATTCAACAGTGACTAAAGGAGTAAACCACTGCTCTTCATCTTTGCTCACAGACATGAAGCACTGTCTGTCCTTTTCTGAAATTCTAAGGGGACACCTAAAATTTTTCATTGTAAATTTAAATAGTACAATTCCCTATATATTGTGAAGGTTGACATTTTTTAAATAGAATATTGCCTTTTCAAATGAATCAAATGAAATATAAACACAATTGGCAGTTATGCTTAGCAACAACAACTTTTTAAACATATGAAAAAATTCTTTAACATTTTAAAATTTGAGGCACTGTGACTTACAATAAGGCTGGAATGATAGCACAGTGGTAGAGCGTTTGCCTTGCGCACAGCTGGCCCGGCTGAGCCGGGTTTGATTCCTCCGCCCCTCTCGGAGAGCCCGGCAAGCTACCGAGAGTATCTCGCCCGCATGGCAAAGCCTGGCAAGCTATCCGTGACGTATTCAATATGCCAAACACAGTAACAAGTCTCACAATGGAGACGTTACTGGGCCCGCTCGAGCAAACTGACGAACAATGGGACAAGAGTGACAGTGACAGTGACTTACAATACTGTTCTCAATAGGGGGTTCAGGCATACTACATTCCAACCCACACCCTCCACCAAAATGTTTGCTTCCTTCCACCCCCATCTCAGGGATCCCCCATCCCCAAAAAGCATCTCCCAGCAACTTCTTTACCAAAGGTGTATTTTACATGACTTACTTTCCTCTTTGCATTCCATATCACCACTCCTGGGGAGTATCTCCTAATTTAACATATTTTTATATTTGAATGTATTTTGGCAACCACTCGATTAAGTTTCTTTGCAATGAATACACCTAACATATTTTGAGCTTAAATTGCCCACTATTGAAAGAGCTAAAATATTTTCTGCTAGATTGAGGTATTATCGCATTTTAAAGTAATAATCAAGTACTCAAAGTAATATAAAATAAATAAAACAGTTTAAAATATTTTTTTTTTCATGGGAGGGGGCCTCTCCAGTGCTCAGGGCAGACTGTTTATCTAGGGTGTGTGATGCCAGGATGTGTGATGCAGGCTTGACAGCTGAGTAATCAGCTCAGTCCTGGCAGCCCTCGGAGTCACCAGAGCCATACTCAGCAGGCTCCAGGGGTCACTATGGCTGTACCCTATAAGTGCTGGGGGTGGAGGTGGGGCCCGCAGTACTCAGTATTGAAGTCAAAGCTTCAAGGTTGTAAGGCATAAACTATCTCCTTAGCCTCCATAGTTTAATGATTAAACATTCATATTCTCCAATATTTCCTCAACAACAATGAGTTTAGCACCAGTCTTTTCTCAGTTTCCATTTTTACAAATGCCAAGAAGGTTTTTACATGAACAAGTCCCTGAGACTTGCCAAAATTTTGTCATGTCAATGTCACTCAATTCTCTGAACTCTTTCTAATTTACAAACCCACTGATCTTAGGGTCATACTTTACGAAGGTGAGTGAGTATCTGGAAATCATGTGACTTGCAAAATAAATTGTTTTTCAGTCATTGGAAGTATATGCTTTCTCAATGTGGTCTAGTATTTAAAAATAATAAAATAATAGAATTAAAAAAAAAAAACAAAGTTTGCATGAGGTGTTTACACCCTAGAGCAACAGGTCTTTTGAAGCTTCTCAGGAGTGAGAGTTATGCCCTTTGCCCTTTGAGTTTGGTAACTACCTGGCTGTTGTGAAAGAGCTGGAAGATGAAACAAGGAAGAATCTCAGATCATCAGTTTTAGGACAGAATATAGATACAAGCTAAAGAAGCTCAAACTGCTTAAGGGTATACCTCCCTTGTGAAAATCCCTGGAGGGGTACACACTTTAGTTGAAAGATCACTGGTATAAATTTTAATATCACCTTATTGAATTTGATAGGTGAGACAGGTCAGCTCAGGTTAAGCCATGCTTGGATCGTTGTGCTGAGGTGTTTATACCCTACCAGTATAGATATGTGACCAGAAGACTTGGGATAAATCCCAGGTGTTTAGTTTTTATTTAATGGCTGCTTTCATTCTTTTTTTTTTGAGTTTTTTGTTTTGGTTTTTGTTTAGTTTTTTTTTTTTTTAAGCTTTTTGGGCCACACCTGGCAGTGTTCAGGGATAACTCCTGGCTCTTCACTCAGAAATTACTCTTTGCAATAATTTGATAATTACTCTTGGCAGAACTATATGGGGTGCAGGGGATTGAACCCGGCTTGGCTGCATGCAAGGTAAGCACCCTACCTGCTGTACTATTACTCTGACTCCCTGTTCTCATATTTTCTTCCCAGAGGTGGAGTATCCTTAATTTCAATTTTTGGCTATTGCTTCTGAGCCTATCCACAAACTACCTAAGGAAATGTCGTGCCAATCTTAAAAATGATTATAGAACTGTAAAAAGTTGAGAAATCTTTAGAGTATGGTAAGAAAAACAGCAAAATATAAAGCTGATTGAAAATGATGATTTCAGTTTTCAAAACTACATAAAACTGTGGACAAACTAAAGGTAATATGCAATGTTTTTAATTTTGCATGACATAATAATGTTGTATTTAAGATGCTGGAGGTCATACAACCAAATACTCTTTTTCCAGTGGTATTGGGAAATTGTAATTTTAAGTTTTTCAAAAAAATAAAATATTCAAGAGATGGAAGATCTTTTTTTTTGAGGGGGGAGGTTTGGTTAGCTCTAGTGATACTGGAGGTGATACTGGAGTTATGGGGACTTTGGTGTGGTGGTGGGCTTCCTTGGCTCAGAGTTCAACATTTCCTTTCACATACCAAGTATGCACTCAGTCCTTTGAATTATCTCTGGCGCAGGAAGACCCATTTTCAAAAATGTATTTTCTCTGCTTTTTCCCCTACAGAGAAGCTTGTGTTCTCTCCTGAAGACATATCAATCCTTCTCTCCCCCCACATCTAAGTAAAATTTGATCTATGAAAACTATTTTGCTTCACACATTAAAAAAAACACATTTTTCTCCTATTCAGTAAGGTTGTTTTTAACCCATAATAAGATGTAAACCAGTCTTCAGTCTTGTTTGATTTATTCCATGTGTTTGTCATAAATTCCCAAAGTTTGTTTCCTTCTGTGTTGAGTACTTTATTTTTATTGATTATTCATTAACTTAAACATTTTATTTTCTGGTGATGGTTTCAGGTCAAGAATTCCATCTTTGCTACAGAACAGTAGGTGTTTGCCTTGCACTCTGTGAATCCAGGTTTAATCCCTGGTCTCCCGAGCGAGCCAGGAGTGATTCCTGAGCACAAAGCCAGGAGCAATCCCCAAGCACTGCAGGGTGTGTGTGGCCCCAAACAAAAGAGAGCTTAATCCTCTTTACCAAGTTGCTACTAAGTTTTCTTTTTCGTCGTGGAGGGAACATAGGCCACCACACACCAGGGGGAGGTGCTCAGGGGGGTTCCTGGTTCTGGGTTCAAGGGTTGCTGATCCGTTTTAGTGGTCTTCGTAATGTTTCTAATTTTTAAAAAATTGGTCGGGACTGGCAGCACTCAAAACACCTGCTCTTCTCAAATTTTTATGGAATACGTGGTGCTTGAGAGCTCAGTATATTCCAGCGCCCACCAAAGAAGGGGCTAACCGGAGCCTCCGAGAGTCACCAAGGTTCCTGGCTCGCGAGGGGTTGTGACTACGGGACTCGTAACGCCCAGCAATTCAGCATCCCGGAGAGCGGAGGAGCCGCGAGATCTGCGCGGCCGCTCCCGGCACCGGGGAGCGCCGCGCGGCCCCGCCCCCTGGCGCTCCAGCCCCGCCCCCAACCCGCGGCGTGTCGCACGCAGGCGCGTCCCTCGCGACGCGCGGAGGAAGCTCCGCCCCGCGCGGCCGGAGGCCCCGCCCCTTCCCGCCCCGCCCCGCCCCTAGGCGGTTGCTCGCGGCGGCCGCCGCCCTCCCCCGGCCCAATGGCGCTGCTGCCGCGTCAGTGATGTGAAGCCGTGCTCGGGCTTGTCCGGCCCCCGGCCCGCAGCCCATTACACCATCCGCCGCTGCAGCCGCTGCAGCCCGCGTAGACTGGGAGGGCGGGAGGCGGCCCGGCGGGGCGGGGCGGGGCGAGCGGCGCGGCCGGATTCATTCCTGTAGTGCACGGGGCATGGAGGAGCTGCGCGGCCGCAGGCGGAGCGGGGCGGCCCTGGCGGCGGCGGGCACAACGGTTTCCATTTGAAAGGGGCGGCCCGAGCCCGAGCGGCCGGCGGCGGCTGGAGCACGAACCCCCGGGCAGGTAGTGGCGAGGGCGGCCGGCCCGGGCCGCGGCCTGCGGCGCCCGGGGAGAGGCCGGGGCGGGAAGGGGGAAGACGGGCGCTCCCGGGCGGCGGGCGGCGGGGCTGGAAGGCCCCGGCGGGAGGCGGGGGGGAGGAGGACCTGCCCGTCTGGGTGGGAGGGGGAAGCGAGAGGGGCCGGTTTTCGGGGGGGGGGCTCCTGGGGTTGGGGGCGCCCCGGGGCGGGGGTGGGTGGGCAGGAGACGGGGTCGAGATGGGGCGGGCGAAGTGAGCGGACAGGCCGCCGGATTTCCTGAGCGCCAGCCCCGAGTAGTTGCTCGGGGGCCCGCGAGCAGCTCTCGGGCGAGGGTTGGTGGGCTCCGACCTTTTTGTTCTGTCTCGGAAACACCCACCGCGCGGCCTTGCAGCCTCGCGCCCTTGGCCCAGCGCTCGCCCCTGCGGATGCCAGCGGGAGCCGGAGCCGCGTTTCGGAGCCCTCGGCCCCGGCCGGCCGCCGCGCTCTGGCCCCCTGGCCGGGGTGTGCGCCGAGCAGAACTGGAACAAAAGCTCGGCGCCCGGGTGGGGAACAGACCCCGGGGCTTGGGGGGGGGCTGGAGCGTGCGGGTCCCTCCCCTTCCCCCTCCCTGCGTGCGGGGGAAACCCAAACATTGGCTGCTCTACGCGGACTTTTTTTTTTTTAAATTTTTTTTTAAAAATTGTATTCTCCCGTGCCTTTGGAGTTTGGAGGGCGGGAGGAATGAACCCCGATAGTGGGGGGGGGGGGGTGCGCGCTGGTGCGCGCGCGGCCACGCGCCTGGCGGTGGGCTTCAGGCTGGAGTAAGCGAGGGAGGCAACCTCAGCGTTTTCTGCTGATTGGCAAATCCCAAAACTGCTACTTTTTGTTTTTGCTCTCGCTGTCTCTTCCTGGTCTAGTTCCGAGCGCGGCTGGTCAGATGCTGGAAGGACAGACTCGCCTGCGGCTGGCTCTCCCTTCCGGGGTGCAGGGATAACATTGAACTTGGGGCCCTCCCCCCCCCCCCACCCCCGGCTCCACGCCGCCCCCCGCGTGACTCTGGCCGGGGTCGTTAGAGTTCAAGCTGGAGCTTGGCCTCAAGGATCGATCTCTAACAAAAGCACGCAGCCTTTGCCCCGGGGGACCTAAATGGATCTAAAGACAGCAGTGTTTAACGCAGCTCGGGATGGCAAACTCCGGCTCCTCACCAAGTTGCTGGCAAGTAAGTCCAAAGAGGAGGTTTCCTCCCTGATCTCGGAGAAGACCAATGGGGCCACCCCGCTGCTGATGGCCGCCCGCTACGGGCACCTGGACATGGTCGAATTCCTCCTGGAGCAGTGCAGCGCCTCCATCGAGGTGGGCGGCTCGGTCAACTTCGACGGCGAGACCATCGAGGGCGCCCCCCCGCTGTGGGCCGCCTCGGCCGCCGGGCACCTCAAGGTGGTGCAGTCTCTGCTCAACCACGGCGCCTCCGTCAACAACACGACGCTGACCAATTCCACGCCCCTGCGCGCCGCCTGCTTCGACGGCCACCTGGAGATCGTCAAGTACCTGGTGGAGCACAAAGCCGACCTGGAAGTGTCCAACCGCCACGGCCACACGTGCTTGATGATTTCTTGCTACAAGGGACACAAAGAGATCGCGCAGTATTTACTTGAAAAGGGGGCGGATGTCAATCGGAAGAGTGTGAAAGGTAAGCCCGGCCTCTCGCGGTGTGTGCTTGTTGTGTGCGTGTTTTCAGGAAGTTGGGCGCGTCCTTCCAGGCACCGGTGTTGCGGAAGGCAGGCTGGGGCCGGCCCTGGTTGCAGCCCGGAGCCCCGTCCCTTCTCTTCCCTTCCCTCTCACCTGGTGCAGGGTTCTCCCCGGGATTTGGATCACCCAGCGAGCCCGCAGGAATCCCAGCCCACCCCACCCCAGATTTCTGCACTCAGTGAAGCCGCGCTGTTGCCCCTTACTGGAAGCAGTAACTTCCAGTAATATTCCTGGAATATGGTTTTTCCAAAGTTACCGAGCATTTAAATAGTGGCAGTTGGTCTAAAACTTTTCTTTTTTTTTTTTTGCTTTTTGGGTCACACCCGGCGATGCACAGGGGTTACTCCTGGTTCATGCACTCAGGTATTATTCCTGGCGGTGCTTGGGAGAACCATATGGGACCCTGGGAATCGAACCGACCCGGTTGGCCGCGTGCAAGGCATCGCTCCAGCCCCAATTGGTCTAAAACTCTTAAGGCTGTGAGAGCATATGCTTCAATGTAGTTTGTTTTTCTGAACTTTTTTTCCCCCCTGAACTTTTAATTTTTATTTTTTTATTATTATTTTTTTAACAACCCTGGCATTAACAGCTGCTGTATTTTAGTGGGTCTTATTTGGGGGAAGGTATGTGGTTTGTTAGCCTGTCAGGGAAGGCCAGGCCAGTCACCTGGGAGGATTGTATGGAGGAAGAGGAGAGAATCTTTTTCCCTTGTCCTGTTTTCGTGACCAGTTGAAAAATCTTTTTATATAGCACGTGTTATAAAAACGGCAGGAGGGAAAACAGATTTTTAAGAGTGCACCAGCATTGAGAGAGCCAAACAGGGACTCTGGTGGAGGGACAGATGTGGATTTGTTAGCTGGCAACAGTGTAAACACCTTTGTGGGGAAGCGCTCTGGTTTACAGTCTAGTATAATTTTCATGACTTGTAAAAGCCCCAAAGGGTGGTTTAGACTTTATAAAACCTTAAAAGCCATTGTTTTGCTAGCATCATTTTATTATTTGAAACCTTTATTTTCCCTCAACATTTATTTTTGCAATAGCAAAGTTCTGTACTAATGAAAAGGAGTATGAAAAAATAGCATATGTGGTAAAGATAAAACGAACACAAACTGGTGGGACAATGTTTATAAATAAAAATAAATTTTATCACTCTTAGTTTCTATACCTCCAGAGCTAGTTTTCTGGTGTTCTAGAGATCGCCTGAGCAAAGACCAGTCGATTTGTTTGTGTATCTCTCGCTTCTCCCGCCCCCTTTCTCATCTCTGTTATTTTAAGAAAACTTAAAAACGTTTATTTATTTATTTTTTGTATCCCAGTCCGCTCCAACAAAATAGCTTGCTCATTTTGTTTCAAGGGTACACTGTCTTTTGTATATGGTTGAATCTATGTTTATTTAGTCCCTATTGATGGAAATTTAGGTCACATCCAAAATAAATGACACTGTTGTGACTCTTGAACAAAAGAGGGGTTTTTTTGCACACTTGTTGAGGGAATGACTGTACTCTAAATACCTGTTAGTGGAATCACTGAATCAAAGTGAATGAAAATTTATCTCTGTGAGAGTATCTGCAGTGTCTTGCCTTTCAGAAGTTAAAATTAAGGGATCCTGCCTAATTACTGGATATTTACTGAAGTTAGTATGCTTTTTTAAAAAAGATTTGTTATAAAATGCAGGTTCATTGTGATTTTCTGGAAACGTTTTTCCCTTGGAAACAAAAATGTCACCAAATTTAGTACTCAGCTTGTCCTTCGAAAGGTATTTCTGAGTTTTAAGTATAGATAGGCCTGTGCGATTTTATTTTATATATTCTTCTATACCCTGTTTTTTAGCTTAATGTATTTTTAATGACATTAATTATAAGGTCTTTAGTTTTAGTTGCTGCATAGGCTTCTACTAAAGAAGTTTTGTGTTGCTTACATGCTTTTTTTCCTATGGTAAAAATATTTTGAAAACATTCCTTATGTATGTTTTTACTTGTTCCTAATTATATTTGAGATAGGTTATTGGGTCAGATGACCTTTTTTGGATATAATAATCATTCTTTAACAAATGCTTGTTTTGAGAGACTGCTTTTTAAAGAATGCTTGAGAAAGCTTTGAAATCATTATTAGAAGAGACTGGGTTAGAAGTTATGGCTGCTTGTTTTTTCCTTGTTTTGGACTTTTCTAGTATGTTGTGTTTTTGGGGCTACCTCCGGTGATGCTCAAGGCTAACTCCTGACTGCACTGAGGAATTCTTCCTGGTGTGCTTAAGGTACCATATGGCATGCTGGGGATCGAACCCAGGTATGCCACATGAAGGCAAGCGCCCTACTACTCCACTATCTCTCCAGCCCCTGTTTTGGGCTTTTTAATTCAGCTTAATGATAAACACTTGATAAACACATTTAAAGTTAGATTTAGGTGTTTTAAATTCTCACATCATTCATGAGTGCTATTTGCCACATGTCATTTAAAGCTGTTTTAAATGCTTCTGGAGATAAAGTGTATGAGAGGGACATAAAATATATTAGAGAACATACTATAAATGTCATAAATAGCTCATGTTTTAGTCAGCATTTTATTATAATAAACTGAACAGTACTGGATTACCATTGCTGTTTCAGAAAAATATGCCATCTCTGTATCACCTTCATTTTGTGAGATCATATGTCCTTGCTATTGGCCAAATGGTCTGCTTAATTCTAGAAATATTCCCCCCCCCACCACCAAACTGTCAATATCTATGATTCTTGCCTAAAAAACAAAACACAAAAAGTGAATGAGCAAACAAATTTATATCAAGTTTATATAGAAATTCATCTCAAGTAGCTTTTATTTATATACAAACAGACTTAAGCATGCATATATACATGTATATAGTATGGACACTCGCTCTTTGAGCTATCTCTGAATCCAAACTGTAATTTTTAATGAATGATAAATGTTGGGGACAGATTGAAGCACTAGTGCATCTACCCCCATTCTGAAACTAACCTTCCATTCTTTAATAATCACTCATGGACTCTTCAGACCTCTTTATGTGTTTAATAGTATTTAATAGTATTTAATAGGCCCTCCCGTTGGTCATCGATTTGCTCGAGCGGGCCCAGTAACGTCTCCATTGGAGACTTTGTTTTTACTGTGTTTGGCATATCGAATACGTCATGGGGAGCTTGCCAGGCTCTGCCGTGCGGGCGAGATACTCTCGGTAGCTTGCCGGGCTCTCCGAGAGGGGCGGAGGAATCGAACTCAGGTCGGCCATGTTGGCTGCGTGTAAGGCAGGCGCCCTACCACTGTGCTAAGGAGCAAAATTGGTTTTAGAAGCAGGATCCAAAAGAAGGTGAGGTAGAAACAGCAGAGAAGGATCTGATAGAGGAGTAAGAAAGGCTTTTTTACCCGTATTTAAAATGGCAAAGACTGATAAGATTAGGAATACTATGGAGTAAATAAATTTTTTCTTATGAAATTTTGTATGTCAGTTATTAGAGATGGTTCTGAGGAAAGGAAGCATCAGAAACAGTTTTAATTGTAGAGGTAGGTTCCTAAGCAGATATCTCCGTCAGGATATGGTAAGTCCTTGTTTGTTTGCTTTTAGGTCACTGTAGGGTGCTCAGGGGGCCATAGGTGATGCCAGGGATCCCACCCAGTTGGTTGTGTGCAAAGCAAGCACCTTACCCACTGTACCCTCTGGCCCTCAGGAGTCCTCTCTTGGATGTTTAGAAATGCTTTTCCCAGTTGACTCATAGCCTGAGCACAATTTTTTCTCCCATAACAAAAGACGCGGGGTGGGGTGGGGGGGAGAATATTGTGAGATTTAGATTTTCTTCTCCAATTTGACATATAAAACAATTGATTCTTGGAGACAGGAGGGTTGGTGGTTTTTCCAGATTATAGTCCCCAAGTGAGCCGTGCTTAGACGGCTTTATCCCAGAGCGCTTTATGGTGCTAGCCACCTTTAACTTTGGTGCTTTTTTGCATTGCTATTTTTGTTTTTGATTTGTGTGGGTTTTTTGGACTCGGAGTAAGACTTTACAGGTCTGTGGTGAGGTTGCTTCATTAGACTCTTTTAGTTCTGCCCTTGGCGGACACTGTCATCACTCATGGGTCAACATTTCAGATACTCAGGGTCATACAGTAATGGGCAGCAAGAACAGTGTGTCTCTTCTCTAGGCAGAGCACCATGGAGGCTTTGAGAAGATACAGTGGCCACATTGATTGACTCAAGGCTTCACAGAGATGTCCAGCTGTCCTTGAAAAGATTGCTGGGGCTCATATCTAAGGGATTTGATACAGTTTTCAGGACATAGAAATAGGCACAAGGAAAGGCACATTAAGAAGTGTACTTGATCATGGACAATTTTGTAATGCTGTATCTCCTGGTGATTAAATAAAAATAAATGTATTTGAGTGCCCACTGATATATATTCAAGAAGTATGCTTGAGTGCCCACTGATTCAAATATTCCTTTCTGATTCCTGGGTCAGGAATCAGAGGGTACAGGAATCAGAAAGTAAGAATATTTGAATCAGTGGACACTCGAGGCTAGACTAAAAAGTACGTGTACTTCTAGATAGAATTTTATTTTTTTTCCAGTGATAAGTCTGTGAAAATTTTTAGCAAAATAACTAGAATTTCCTCCTCCTCTTCCTCCTCCTCCTCATCTTCCTTCTTTTCCAACCCCCACCCAGAGTTTAAATTTTTTAATTAGGACTGTGTTTTGTTGTGTCTTCCAGAAGGGAAATACAAACCTAAAGATTTCAAGTAAGACATAGAGTAAATCTCAAAAGTGATGGGTCAGGATAGAGCTTAGGGATACAGAAAACTGATGGAAAAAAGCTGCTGGGAATGAGAACGTCCTAAACACGACTACCATTTCAGAATCCTTGGAAAGCACATAAACTTAAAGCATAGGGGAACTTGGACTTATTCTCCTTTGGTATTAGGGTTTTTCTAGATTTATTAATAAAGTTTGCTTCCTTAAAATTCAGGTGGCCCTTAGCATTCTAGAGATTTATGCAATTGAGACATTAGAAACTTGGGTGGCTTGAAGAGATGCCACTTGAGTGCAAGTTTGACTAAAACTTACTCTCTCCCCCGCTTTATGGGAAAAGCTACAGTTTGGTCTGGGAAGGAAATTGTAATGAGATCTGAATGGTACTGTTGATGCCTTCAGTCTCTGATGTGCCTTTTATATAAATAATCATGGTCAGTCTCGTTTCCTCCCCCTCCCCCCCCCATGACTTAGGTGCTTCTAGTCTTAAACATCCTCCTTAACAGCAAGGCCCTTATCAAATGCAGTTGTTCATCTTTGATTGATTTTATTTCTGTAATAGTTGTATCTTAAACTTTTTACGTAACTTTTCTTTCCGTTTATTTAATAAAAATTATTTGGGCCATACCCAGCTGTGCTCAGGGCTTTCTCCTAGCTCTGTCCTCAGGGATCACTCCTGGGAGGTGGGGTGGGGCAGGGCAGGGGTTGCTTGCAGGACCTTATGTGGTGCTGGGATGAAAGCTGGTGGGCTGTGTGCAAGTCAAGCACCTGACCCCCTGTCCTATCTCCAGCCCAGAGGCAGGAACTTCCTCCGTGACCTGTATTGTGGGGCATACTGTCTCTGTGCCCCAGCTCAGTGCCTTATTTAAAGAATTAATGAAGCAAGGACACATGGTAATCTTGGCACAACTTGTCTTTGATTCTATTTTTGATTCCTGTTTGTGAGCTCCTGTTCTTGGGTATCTCTGGTGTAAGAATATACGTGAGATGGGAAACATTCAGAGCAGAGGGACCTTCTGGTACTCCCCTGGTTTTTTAAAGTATTTCTCCTCAGTATTCTTCCCACCTTCTTCCAGTTAATTATTCTGGGAATAAAGCACTTGAAAACAGTATTGTTGCACAGTGGAATGCATGCCTCCTCTCCGTCTTTAAAGTGCGCCTGTGGTAGACTGAATTTCACCCCAGCTACAGAGCTCAGAAGAATGGAATCCAAGCACAGTAGGCTAAAAAGGAGAGGAAACTTTCTAAACATTTCTAAACAAATATGTTACAGTTCAAAAAAAAAAAAAGCAAAATAAAATTAAACCTTTTTGCTGCTTGTTAGTCAAAACTTCTACCAAAAACAGTTTAAAATACTAATGAGACCTAATTTACACTCATTCATAGATTGAAAGTGCACAACTTTCAACATGTTTGAGTCGTGTAACCATTAACCATTATCACCTTTTTGTCACTCTTGCCCCTTTACAGAAAAATTTTCATATTCAGTTGTTGCCCGGATTCACCCGCTCTGCAAATGCAGCAGTCTTAGGCAAATGACTGGTCTTTTGTCTACAAATTTTCTTGTTTTGAATAAGAATGGGTGTTTCACCCTCCCTAGCAATGCTCAGAATTACTCTGGAGATAGTCCTGGGACCATATGGGATGCTGGGGATCAAACCCAGATTAGCTGTGTGCAAGGCAAGACCCTCCCTGCTCTATTATCTGTCCAGCCCTGTTCTGAATATTTTGTGTAGACAGAATCATTATGTGTTCTTTTGTGACTTCTTTCACTTGATGTTATTTTTCAGAGGTTCATCTATTTTATGTGCCTGCCAGTACATTGTTGCTGAATAATCCATTGTGTATGTATACCATATTTGTCCACTCATCCGTTATTGGGAATCTGGGTTCTCTTTTTGTTCCTGGGAATATTGTGCTGGTGTGAATATTCCAGTACAGGTTCTTCTGTGGATGTATGTTTGTGTTTCTCCGGGGCCTGTACTTAGGGGTGAAATTGCTGGGTCATATGGTAACTATGTTTAACTTTTCAGGAATGCCAAGCTGTTTTCTGAAGCAGCTGCACCATTTGACATTCCTGTCAGCAGTGTAGGAGGGTTCCAGTTTTCCCACACTTGCACCAACATTTGTTGGTTCCTCTCCCCCTCCCCCAGCCTCCTTCTAAGACAGCCATTTTAGTGGGTGTGAAATCATACCTGACTGTGGATTTGATTCATGGATTTCCTTTCTTGACAAAGAAGAAAATTGCTAAGAACGGACTGCAGGATTTATACCGATAGCTTTTACTTCATAGATAGGAATTTTTTGGAAAAAAAATACTGAGGTTATGTCAGCTTACACGATTCTGTGTGTTAAGAGTGCAGTTTAATACCGCTTCAGATTATACCCTTAAACTCAGCAGCCATCAGAGTACAAGTCTTGCTGCGTCCTCTACCATAATCCATTGGATCCCCTCTTCTTTATTCTAGCTACTGCAGTTCTGCCATTCTGAGTCCAAGGGTTTGTTTTTATCTGCTTTATCTTTATTTGCTTTTTATCTGTTTCATTGCTTTTCTCATCTGTATTCCACACGAGTGAGATTATTCAATATTTTAGACAGGATTTTTTCAGTGTAGTAGGCATAGAGTGTCTCCAAAGACACTCCATGCCTACTACAGTGGGTTTTTTGGGGTGGGGGGTGGGGGGAAGAGGGGTGGCACCCAGCTATGCTCAGAAATTACTCTGTGCTCAGGAATCAGTTACTCCTTTGGTGCTTGGGGACCATATGGGGTTCCAGGGATAAAACTCAGGTTAGCTGTGTACCATATGGGGTGCCAGGAATTGAACCCAGGTTGGTAGTACATCAGGCAGTTGCCCTACTCATTGTATTCTCTTCTCCAGTCCCTGCTTGCTACAGTATTTTATTTTGTTCTTTTTTTAAAATTGTTTTTTTCTTTTACTTTTTTTTCCTTATTGGGCCACACTGGGCAATGTTCAGGGCTTACTCTTGGCTCTGCTCTCAGGGATTGTACCTGGCAGGCTTGGGACCATATGGGGTGCTGGGAATCAAACCAGGGTCAGCTGTGTGCAAGTCAGATACTCGATCGGCTTTATTATTGCTCTAGCCCCTGCTATAGTATTAAAATAAGGGTCACAAGGATTGTAAAGTTTTATTCCCGTATGGCATAAAACTAGCTGTGCCCTAATCTTCCCTTTAAACTCACATTTATTTGGCTTGATATAGTTACTTACTTGATACAGTTATTTCACTGCAATCCCTTGGTGATTTGGTACTTTAGATTTTGAGAAGCACAGTTTATTTGACTTAGACCAAAACATACATATATGTACACACATATAAAGCTTGAATCCTGTGATGGCTTCGGAAGTCAGATACGTTTAACTGGTGTTGCAAGGAAAAAAAATTAAAATTCTGGGCTGGAGCGATAGCACAGCAGGGAGGGTGCTTGCCTTGCAAGTGATGGACCGGGTTCAATCCCCACCATCCCATATGGTTCCGTGAGCACTGCCAGGAGTAATTCCTGAGTGCATTGCCGAAGTAACCCTGAGCATTGCCCTATATGGCCCAAGGGTGCCCCCCCACCCCAATAAACACACCTTTAAGTGGATTATTGGAAGCAGTGTTTGTAAACACTTAGTTTTTAATATATTCATGCCCCAAATTGCAGGAGACACTAGAATCATTTAGTTCTTACTCAGAGTAACTAGTGTGGGAAGCTGGAGAGATAGCACAGAGGGTAGAATGCTTGCCTTGGATGCAGCTGACCTGGGTTTGATCCCTGGTATCCCATATGGTCCCCAAGCACCTCCAGGAGTGACTTGACTCAGAGCAGGAGTAAGCCTTGACCACCACCAGATGTGGCCCCCAAACAAATCAAAATTGTAGTATGTTTTTAGATTTACACTTACATAGTTGAGAATGAATTCCTATTTGTCTTTTTTTTTTTAATATGCTGACTGTTAAAGGATTGAAGGTTTTATAATTAATAGCCACTTGGATGGCCGCTTTAGAACATAGGCATCTTGAGGACTCACTCCTACCACCTTCAAATGCAGTGGTCTTCAGTCACCTGTCCTCAGGTGTGCAAAGGTTGAAAACCACTGGTCTGCTGCTTTGGTTGTAAGTGCTGGTGTGTGAATGATGTCCAGGACAGGTGCTGGTCAGCAGGTGAGGAAGGAAGCCTGACGAATGCCAGTTCAGTGTATGAACACTTCCACAGTTCCCTTCTCAGAGTCATTGGCTTTCTCCTCTAGAATACAAAAACAAGATGTAAGGTTGAGATATAAAATAAAGTGCTATCATTGTGTTTTTGAACTCTTTCTAAGGAGTACTGAATCCTGGGAAAATGCATGACCTAAATCTCTAATAGAATTTGGCACTTATTTTTAGTGCAACAAAAGTTTACATCAGTTATCTAGAAAAATTTTGTTAGTCTTTGTCATGTAACTTAGTACAAACTGATCATAAGAACAACTATAATTTTAATTAAATTAAATTCCATTCAAGAGTAACCTAATACTCTTCATTGAAACTGACTGTAGGGGTCAGAGCAATATTATAGCAGGTAGGGCATTTGTCTTGCATGTGGCTGACCCGGGTTTGATCCCTGTCAACCCGTATGATCCCTCAGCACCACCAGGAATAATTTCTGAGTGCAGAGCCAGGAACAGTCCTTGAGTATCTTCAGTTGTGACCTAAAAATCCCCCCCCCAGGCCCCTTCCCAAGAAACTGACAGTAAAAATATATACAGTAAGTACAGTAGAATTGGGTAGGGGGGCAATAGAGTAAATTTGTTTAAAAAAAAAAACCTTATTCTGAAACTGGAAAATAAGTATACATTCTAAGAGAAAAAATGTAAACACAAATTAGAAAGTTATATATATGCTTGGTTATAGTGGTAACGTAAATTAAAACTTAAAAAAAATTCCTGTGCTGGAGGAAAAACAGTGAAAGTAGAATGCTGAGATTTATAATTCCTTTGGACATGAGTTAAAAGAGTATGTTAAGCTTCAGTAATTCTGCTCTAAGGTGTTGATACTGATTTTTTTTGTCTGTTTATTGAAGTATAATTTATATACTGTAACATTAATCCTTTTAATTAGGTTGCATAGTTCTTTAAGTTTTGACAGAGATTTTTAATTTTCATAAAGTTGTTTTCAATAATTGATTACATTCCATATTTCAGCACCAATCCCACCACCATTACACATTCCCACCACCATTATTTCGAATTTTCCCACCACCACACAAGCCTGCCCCACAGGTAGATACTAGATAATTTTTTTTTTTTTGCATTGTTATGAATGGGCTGGAGCGATAGCACAGCAGGTAGGGCATTTGCCTTGCACGCAGCCAGCATGGCCAATCCGAGTTCGATTCCCCTGCCCCTCTCGGAGAGCCCGGGAAGCTACCAAGAGTATCTGGCCTGCACGGCAAAGCCTGGCAAGCTACCCGTGAAGTATTGGATATGCCAAACACAGTAACAACAAGTCTCACAATGGAGCCATTACTGGGCCCGCTCGAGCAAATAGATGAACAATGGGAGGATAGTGACAGTGATTGTTTTGAATAGTATGAGATGTCTGTAAGTTTCTGTCTCACAGTAATAAAAAAAAAAGGTAAGAAAAAATAGTAATAGATATGATGTGGCCACTTTTGCGCTTCTGGAATTCTAACATTTTAAATATTGGGATCCGGAGACATCTGCAGCAAGCTGCTCAATGCTTGATTCCGAGGTTCATTTGTGAGTCTCCGGATCTTGGTCGCTAATGTGCTTAAATGGCACCCGGAGGCAATTCGTGGGCATGACAGCCAGGACTCCGGAAGGGCAGGGAGACGGGAAGGGGCGGCTTGGCGTTTTCAGTCACTGGTCCCACATACCTGTGGTTTTCAGTGAATTTATTCTTTTGTATGGGGCACCCAGGATGAGTCCTTGAAGATCGGCTCGGAGGTGATGGCAATTGGATTCTGGAGGTTTGCAGCTGCCAGGGTTCATTTGGGGCAGGAGGAGAGTCAGACATTTGTTTTAGTAGGGAAAATTCTGAAGCAGAACAGCAAAGTGTAAAATATGGCATGTGAGTTTATACCATAAACCCATTAGGAATGATGTGGTGTTTATGAGAATTCCTGAACTATGTAGACCAGAATGCCCCAGATTCAATTTGCCTACCATTCTTTTCAGAAAAGAAATTGCTCAGTGCACACATCCGTGATTATATGTTACTCTGAATACAGAAGAATGCTGAGCCTTCTTTTTTTTTTCCGGCTTTTTCGGTCACACCCGGTAATGCATAGGGGTTACTCCTGGCTCATGCACTCAGGAGCTACTCCTGGCGGTGCTCGGTAAACCATACGGGATGCTGGGAATCGAACCTGCGTTGACCGCATGCAAGGCAAACACCCTACCCGCTGTGCTATGGCTCCAGCCCCTAAGCCTTCGTTTTCTATTTATATTTCTCTTAATCTATCAGTTTCTTAGGAAAAATGAAAATAGTGAGGAGTCTTAATTCAAAGGATTAAATGATAAATAGCATTAAAAATATAAGGTCAGCGTGTTTAGATGAATTTATTTTGAACAAATGAACTTCAGTAGTCAGAAGTTCTGAACTCTCAGGGGTTGGCTACCTTATACATTATTAATATGATGAGTCAGACAACATTCCATTGTAAATTATTGGAATCACGGGTCAGAATAAACAGCCCAAGTTAATTAAGTCTTCCTCATAGACAGCATGGAAGACTAAATAGAATAATTTCATGAAGAAATTAAAGCCCTAGTGTATGATTACTTGCACTTTTTAAGTTTTAGTTACAAAGTACGTTTGTCAAGTCAAGTGTTTGGGGTTTAAGTTGCTTTTCAGTGCATATGCTGAGTCAGGGGTCTCCATGGCCACTCCCATGCTTAGGTGACTCACTGTGTAATTATACTCGTAGCTAACATTTATGGCAGTGATGTAATAGGACATGCAGCTTGATCATAAGGGAAGAAGGCACAAGTGGGGTCGAGCGGAATTTACGCCCAGGCTTCTTTTGCTCTCTCCTTACAGTCTTCCCCATAGCAACATAAATACATGAGTGAAGCCTTTCTACCCAGGGAAATCCATTAGACACTCAGCACCTAAGATTGTTTATTAGAGGCTAGTCACATGGGAGGCACTCTTTGCTGTGCACGGACCCCAGACTTCCAGAAGGAAAGTAGGTGTTGGCATAAACTGCATTGTTTGTATAGAATAGGCACATTGAGCTACCTTTCTCGTTTAAGGGGAAGTTTTATAACTTGGAGCTGTTCAACAGACAAGTTCCAGATGCCAGCACAGTGATTATATGTAGGTCTTTCCAGGGATCAAAGTGTAGCCTATTTAGTGGACTCACAGCAGGTAGGGCCTTTGCCTTGCATGGGGCCGACCCGTGTTTGATTCCTCTCCCCCTCTCAAAGAGCTCGGCAAGCTACCGAGAGTATCTCGCCCGCATGGCAGAGCCTGACAAGCTACCTGTGATGTATTCAGTATGCCAAAAACAGTAGCAACAAGTCTCACAATTTGTTGTGAGATGTTACTGGTGCCCGCTCAAGCAAATCGGAACAACGAGAGGACAGTGCTATGGTGCTATAGTGCTTCTGAGCACATTCCTGAAATGACTCACCATTGTCATTTTTTGTAAAAAGTAAATAAATATTAATGAGCCACAGGATGAATTTGTTTTGATAACCAGTAAAATACTTAGACATTAATTTTAGGTAGCTAGAATACTTGAATGATTATCATGCCTTAATATGTTTCATACAGACGTCTACTAATGTGCCAGTGCCTGGTGTCAGTTTTAATCCATGTGTGGGAAGAATAGGACAGTGTTAGAACATTTAGTACATCTAAAAAGAATGTTTTAAAAAATTAAATTACAATGGAAATAATCTATTATGAAAGGACACTTCAGATGTCTCCTTTTAAAGTTCATACTGAACCACCCACTTATTTTTCAGATTCCATTAGACTTGTTTTTCTTAATGAGAAAAGTACTTTGTTACCAAGAATTTTGACAGAAAATTACTGAAATTCAATTGGCAATCGAATATTAAAAACGTAACTTCTCACTACTATTAGAATTTCGGATATTGTTTAAATTCGCTGAAATGCAGAAGCTGACCCAGAAAGTTAAGTGACAGCCAGCAAAACTATGAATAGCTGATTTATTTCATTTCATCAGCTCTAGTCACAAAATGTATACTTGAAACATTGTTTAAAAATACCCAGAAGCTATAACTTATAGATATCTTTTCATGCCTAATTTAGTCATTTCTTTTATTCAGTATTTATTTAAGCTGAGTATTCTGTATAACCTTTGTTGTGTATTTTAAAAGTTTTAAATGCTGCGAATCTTTTTTTCCCCCCTCATTTGTGATAAAATTAAAATATGTCTGGGTTGGAGTTTCCTGTTTGGGTTCTAAAGTTTATACCTGTGTTACAGCGTATCCTGGTTCTTCCAGATATATATATTACCTCTTTTTTTTTCCCCCCTCTCCCCAAGGTAATACTGCATTGCATGATTGTGCGGAATCTGGAAGTTTGGACATCATGAAGATGCTTCTTATGTATTGTGCCAAGATGGAAAAGGATGGTTACGGGATGACTCCCCTTCTCTCAGCAAGTGTGACCGGTCACACAAATATTGTGGATTTTCTGACTCACCATGCTCAAACCAGCAAGACTGAACGGATCAATGCTTTAGAGCTTCTGGGAGCTACATTCGTAGACAAAAAACGAGATCTACTGGGGGCTTTGAAATACTGGAAAAAGGCAATGAACATGAGGTACAGTGATAGGACTAATATAATTAGCAAACCAGTACCACAGACACTAATAATGGCTTATGATTATGCCAAGGAGGTAAATAGTGCAGAAGAGCTAGAAGGTCTTATTGCTGATCCCGATGAGATGAGAATGCAGGCTCTGCTAATTCGAGAACGTATTCTTGGTCCTTCTCATCCTGATACCTCATATTATATAAGATACAGAGGCGCTGTCTATGCAGACTCGGGAAATTTCAAACGATGCATCAACCTGTGGAAGTATGCTTTGGAAATGCAGCAGAACAACTTGGACCCTTTAAGCCCAATGACTGCCAGCAGTCTATTATCTTTTGCAGAACTGTTCTCTTTTATGCTACAGGATAGGGCTAAAGGCCTGTTGGGCACCACTGTTACATTTGATGATCTTATGGGCATCCTGTGCAAAAGTGTCCTTGAAATAGAACGAGCTATCCAGCAAACCCAGTGTCCAGCTGACCCATTACAGTTGAATAAGGCGCTTTCCATCATTTTGCACTTAATATGTTTGTTAGAAAAGATTCCTTGTACTCTCGAACAGGACCACTTCAAAAAACAGACTATCTACAGATTTCTTAAGCTGCATCCAAGGGGGAAAAACAACTTCAGCCCTCTTCATCTGGCCGTGGACAAAAATACTACCTGTGTAGGGCGGTACCCTGTTTGTAAATTTCCATCTCTGCAAGTTACTGCAATACTGATCGAGTGTGGTGCTGATGTGAATGTCAGAGACTCTGATGACAACAGTCCCCTACATATCGCTGCTCTCAACAACCATCCAGACATCATGAATCTCCTTATCAAATCAGGTGCACATTTTGATGCCACAAACTTGCACAAGCAAACTGCTAGTGACTTGCTGGATGAGAAGGAAATAGCTAAAAATTTGATCCAGCCCATTAATCATACCACATTGCAGTGTCTCGCTGCTCGAGTCATAGTGAATCATAGAATATATTATAAAGGGCATATTCCAGAAAAGCTAGAGACCTTTGTTTCACTTCATAGATGATAATTTGACTATATTTTAGCACTGTTAAAGCACGAATTGGTAACAGTTGTTTCATGAATGAGCACTGTTGTGATAACACCAGCATTCATTTAGCTTGATATCGTCGTGCTCTCATTGGCTAAAGCATTATAAGCATCAAACTTACAGGATTGGTTTCCCAGTATTTAATATAAATATACCATATAATATATTGTTTGTGAATTACTGAGAAATGTAATGTCATTCAAATTTCTAAAACTGTCTGCCAAAGGCTTACCCATTCTGATTTTGTTTGCTGTTGGGTGTTTGGGACAGAGTTTTTCAGCAGTGTCTTTATACTTTACTGGTTTGTGAGTTTTATACAATAGAAAGGTCTTCCCCATCCCCACTGCCACCCCCCTTTTCACTTCTCTTCAGGCTTCTCCCTTTTTGGCTCCCCCCCACCCCAACCTTTTCTACTTAAAATAGTCCCTCTCTCCTTATGGACCCGTGCTAGGTGGTACAAACTTGATGGACTTGTTACCATTTGCAGTTACCATAAGTGCTTTATCTTCTCTATGCACCGGCTTAAACTTGACTGTTGTCTGTTAGCATATTTTTTATGCAGCAGTTGGTCAACTTCAACCCAAAACACTGTTGAGTTTGTTACAAAGTTCATTTTATGAAAGTACTCTTTTGTAGCATGATAATTTTTAGAGCTACTCAAGTCAGCTAATGATCTGAGCTCAACTTTTTTTGGGTTTTTTTTTTTTTCTCCTCACATTTGAGGTTTCTCTAATCCACTGAAATTATTGTGTGCTAAATTTGGGTAACAAATCTAACTCATTAACCCGGTTGAAATTTAGGTCTGTCATCTTAATATATCCTGCAGTAAAAGGAAGCATCGTTACAAAGCGACCCACCTTTCATGCTGCGTCAGCGTCGTCCTGCTTGTGCTGATGATGTGATTAGGTGTAGAGAATCCGCTGCGATTTAACCTCAAAGTTTATCACACAACTTAATGACTCACATGGAAATATTCAGTAATTGAACTGCAAATCACATTTAGTTACAAAAAAAAGAGCTGAAGCATGTCAGTGGCATGATGCTTGCCAAGCCAGATCTAGGTCTCTAGGATAATTAAGGTATTTTAGTACGCAATTTACTGCCTTAGTATCAAAGGTCAGTAACTGTTCTTTCTTTCTTTGAGCTTAAGTATACCTTTAAAAATAACTTGCATGGATTACTTTGCTCTCAATTATTTGTCACAATAGTTAAACACAAAAGGTTGCAGTGCTTCTATTCCCTTACTAAAAATTAGTGTTTTTTTTTCCTTTTCCTTTTTTGGTTTTGTTTTTGTTTTTTTTTAAACAGCTTTGCTAATGCCACAGAAAGGGCTCTTTTAACTTAAGATAAGTGAAAAGTACTAAAAAAGATTCAGGTAATTCTCATTCAGCACTTTATTGTTATTCAGAATAAAATTTATGATGGCATATTTGCCCTGCAAATGTCTTAATGAAATTGTTCTGAATAAAAGGCTCCTTATTGGTTTGAGAAAAACTGTTTACCTGTGAGTTTAATGAGCTTCATCACTTGGATTTTCGTGTTGACTTATTTCTAAGGTTGATGGAATGTTATTTAAGAAGTAGTCATTGCACTCATGTTAGGATTATCTTCAACTGTATTCAGTAAAAAACTAATGACAAGTAGTAAAAATGAAATTAGGCTTTCTGGTTAAATAAATAATTGCGGTTTAAATAATTTTAAAGATATTCTTGCTCATTTTACTGGGTTGTAAATTTCGCCATTGAAAAAGTCAAGTTGAATATATAACTTTGCTCCTCAACCTTTTGATGAAATTTTAATATCTAATTATGGGTAAATTTGACGAAATAGTTAATTGCCACATATATTAAGAAAAATTTGATTTAGACACATTTTAAAATACCAGATGTTAATATTTTGCTTCTAACCTGTGATGTAAGTAAAATATGCCTGAGTTACTGTAACGTGCAAAGAAAACTTGAGAAGTATAGTAAATCTACCTTAGTTGATCTCAGTTTGTTTTGGGTAAAAGATGAACTATTGTATTTCTTAAGTGATTTACTGTTCCCCCTTTGTTAGGAGGGGAGATGGAGGTCTTGCATACTCTTCTAAAACAAGGTACCATCTATTGTTTAACAGGTGAAGTTGAATTGTGCATCTCTAGTGTAAAGAATTTCTTTACAAAGCGTTTTTCACCACTGAAAGTAGATAGCATAGGATGGCATAAGACTATTTCTCTGTCTTGATAATGAAAACGCTTCAGTTCAATTAGGATACAATTCTCTGCTACTTGCCACCTCCTCAAATGTTATTGTGAGCTCTTGAAAGATCTGTTTACTAGCTCAGAACTATCCTATGATAATATTTTTGAGGCAGTTACTAAAAACCTCAGATACTTTAGTTAAGATCTTTGTCAGAAAGTATTCTAAAATTTGTTCTGAGACTAATTTAAACAACATTTAAATTTGTGGGCCTTTTTCTTAACTATGGTGAGCAATTGAGTACTTAATGAATTGTACTCAGTTGAGTCAAATCTATTGTACCCCTGAGCATGGTAATGTCGTCGGAAGTAATGTGTAAGTTTTGATAATGTTTCTACCCAAAAACCATTAAAGACTTGCTGAATTTTAGATGTTCCACTGTATCACTTCTATACAAGAGATGGTCATTTGATTGAGATTAGATGTCAATCTGTAAAGACAAGTGGATTATAGATTTTAAAAAAGTCATTTTCTTATCCATTCATTTGACGGGTATAAGCTCAAAGGTTGCCCATTATGATTTTGCAGTTAAGTGATGGCTCACAACATAACAACTGTCATGTACAGTATTGTAAAGATCCCATCTACTGTGACTTAGAAAAATTGTTTATATTTGAGAAAAATAACTATAAAAAAGATAATACCCAGAAGAAACCTTAGGGTGAATTTGGCAGATATTAATATTCCTTACAGTTCTAAATAAGTTTTCTCAGAATTGTGGGCCTGATGAGATAATAATCATATTCTTGTACACTGTAACAGGAGCATTGTTGCTTGAAACTTGAACTATTTTAGAAAGTTAAAATTAATTGGTCATCATCTTTTTATCCCCCCTCACATATCACTGAACAACTAGTTTCTCTCCCTTTTTGTCAATTCCCATTGTGTATTTTTCAAAAGAAGTACTGTATTCAGATGCCAGCCAATAAATTGTCACACAGTGGAAAATGATATGCCACAACGTTCATTGTAAGGTTTAATAAAATTTAATTTGCACCGAATAAAGTGTATGCTTATTAAGTTTTGTTTTGGGGCTATACCCAGCATCACTGCTCAGTACTTTTTCCTGGTTCTGTGCTTAGGGGTTACCCCTGGTGGGCTTGGGGACCATATAGGGTGCCAGAAATTAAACCCAGTTCAGCCTTGTGAAAGGCAAGCACCTTACCCACTATACTATCTTTCTAGATGGCCTCCTTAATAATTTGTTTTTTTGGGGGGGTTTTCCTGGCAGTGCTTCGGGGACTATGTGGTGCCAAGGATCAAACCTTTGTGCTATGTCCCCTGCCCCTGATTCTTTTTTTTTTTTTTTTTTTTTTTTGCTTTCTGGGTCACACCCAGCAACGAACAAGAGTTACTCCTGGCTTTGCGCACTCAGGAATTACTCCTGGCAGTGCTTGGGGGACCATATGGGATGCTGGAGATTGAACCCAGGTCGGTTGCATGCAAGGAAAATGCCCTACCCGCTTTCCTATCGCTCCAGCCCAATTCTTAATACTTGATTAATCTTATCCCAAAGTGTAATAGTGTAATTGTTGAAAAAAAAAACTACTTGATAATTTAAAGCCAATTAAAACTTGAGAGAACATTTATTCTTCAGTGTGACAAAGTTGTTTAATGTACACTTTATTCAATCTTTTCCAGTAAAGATATGTTCCTGGCTTGACCAAAGTCAGCAACTGTGAGGCAAATGCTGTCTCCAGTCTGAGTCTTAAAAACTGATTTAGTATTAAGTATGATCTTACAAATATATTGAAGGTATGTTTTATAAGGTTTTTTTCCCCCCTTTCATTTTAAATGATAAAATTTAAGTAGATGTTTAATACAGAAAGTTTTCATAGGACCAGATAATGCTGTTCATTATTTCTGTTCTGTTATTTTTTTTGTTTTGGGGCCATGCCCAGTGATGCTCACAGATTACTCCTGCCTCTTCTCAGAAATTACCCGTGGTGGTGCAGGGGAACCCTATGGAGTGCCAGGGATCAAATCTGGGTCAGCTGGCAAGTGCCCTACCTGCTGAATGGTATCTCCAGCCCATCTTGGTCATAAATTTTTAACCTAGACCATAAATAAAAACAGTTACGTAGGCTTTTCCTTTGAATCATTAACCCATCTCTGCATGACACAGGCTTTGTCATAAGGATGTGTTACATCTTAAGGATTTGAGAAAAAAATCCTATGTCTTCAAAATAAACTGTTTCAAGATACTTTAGGTAAAGGTAAAAGGTAAAGGCCCTCCCGTTGATCGTCGATTTGCTCAAGCGGGCCCAGTAACGTCTCCATTGGAGACTTTGTTGTTACTGTGTCTGGCATATCGAATACTCTCGGTAGCTTGCCGGGCTCTCCGAGAGGGGCGGAGGAATCGAACTCGGGTCGGCCATGTTGGCCACTTGTAAGGCGAACGCCCTACCGCTGTGCTATCGCTCCAGCGATACTTTAAATGTTTTTATTTCTTTGAAAATTGAAACTTGGTACAGTTTTGGAGTAATTTCAGAGCTGTATAGAAAAGTGGCAAAATTAGTTAAATTCCTTTTTATTCTTCATCTTGATTACATGAATCCCACCACCCCCAAAACGTGCCCCCAAAGCAGGACCTATATAATTTATTTTGTATTGCTTGTTATGAATAATCCGCTAAAAATGATCCAAAGAGTTTCCTTAGAGGAAAGTGTGAAGATTGTTGTATCTACCCTGGAGCCATTAAGCACTTGTGTAAGAGATTATTAACATGTTGTTACAGGTTGAGCCTGTGTGCAAATGTGCAAATATTTATTTGATCTAAATCAGTTGCCTTGTGCTTTACATCCCCTCAAATGTAGTGTGTTACTCTTGGTACTGGGCCCACTTGAGCAAATCGATGAACAATGGGAGGACAGTGCAGTGCAGTGCTACATCAGTGAATTAGAGTATGAGACGGTGTGTGGCTGTGTGCTCCAGGAATTCTAAAATTTTAAATAGGGTGATAGAGCTGGAGTTAAGTTTTTAACTGGATGGTAACTTTGGGGTCTAGGGTCATCTGCAGCTTGTGGCTCTCTTCGGAGATTTATTTGTGAGACTCTGGATCATGACCGTTAGAGCTTATATGCCCAACTCCCTGTGAGCCTGGAGATTTCATAGACCTTGACATTTTTGAAGAGGCCAGTTACTTTGTAGA
Source organism: Sorex fumeus (assembly GCF_029834395.1). Classification (NCBI taxonomy): domain Eukaryota; kingdom Metazoa; phylum Chordata; class Mammalia; order Eulipotyphla; family Soricidae; genus Sorex; species Sorex fumeus. The sequence goes on along the minus strand of NW_026606108.1, from coordinate 15,354,753 downwards.
ATGTTCAATTCAGATTTGACTGATAATCTTTTTCTTGACCTTACTGTCCCTATTATGTCCTGGGGAAGAAAACCAGAGGTCAGGGACCTCATTACATCCTGTCAGGAAAGGGGTTACTTCCTACTAACAATGACTTAATTAAGTGATCAAAGGTAATAAATCTAGTAGTAAAGTAGTATCGTGCCAGGTTTCTCCTTAGAAAAGTGGCCACTGAGGCCATAGTGACAGTACCGAGAGGTAGGGCACTTGACTTACATGAGGCTGGCCCCAGCTTTAATCTTTGGCACCTCATGAGATGCCCTAAGTCCCCTCACAAGTGACCTTGAGCACTTCTGAGTGTTGCCCAGAAACCCCCCTCAAAAAGAAAAGTACTTTTGCTTTTGCTCTTTGAAGTGAGTTAGTTATTAAACGTAATCCTTAATCGAGGAGGGGTGAAGGGCTGGGGCAGGTTATCTGCATCTGGTTTTGGAAGTCAAATTTAAGGGGATTGCCTTTTCACCCTAATTCAATACTTTTTCAGTATAAGCTTGATATGTTTTATTTCGCCTCTTCATGTTACACTTCGATATTAAAGTTAAGTTGTTCAGATTCTCCTAGCTTTGGACATTGGGAAGCATGCCCCTTTGATATGTCCCTGTTTCTCATCTTTACCCATTTCTCATCCTTATCCTTTTGTGTGTGTGTGTTTCAGTTTATATATACTATTTTTGTACACCAGCCTTAGAATCAGTCATTTTTCCAGTGATTTCTGTTCTTTTTTTTAAAAAAAAATTTTGTTAGTACCAGGGATTGAACCCAGGACCTTACAGTTGCAGGGCAGCTGCCCCACTGAGCTTTTCTGTTCTTCCCTCTCTACCCCCCTCCAAACCCCCGCCCCCCCGCCCCAGTCCCTTTTTGTTTTGGAGACAAGTATTTCAATTCAAGCTCTGTTTGGTTGTGCTTGTTGAACGTATACAAATGTGTTTGAACATATTAAGTATTTTCTATATCTTTGCTCGAGCGGGCCCAGTAACGTCTCCATTGGAGACTTTGTTGTTACTGTGTCTGGCATATCGAATACTCTCGGTAGCTTGCCGGGCTCTCCGAGAGGGGCGGAGGAATCGAACTTGGGTCGGCCATGTTGGCTGCGTGCAAGGCAGACGCCCTGACGCCTCCTACTTGGAATCCAGAACCACAGTTTGTTTGTTTTTTTCTCCCTTTGCCTACTTGTAACTTTTTTGTTAATAAGAAATGGTACAACTCCTATCATCTCCCATTGCTTTGCTTACTTTTCAGCCCCAGAGCACACTGTATTAAGTGTCAGAATGTCACAACCCTTGCAGAAATGTGTCTACTAGAGCCCAGTGCTATATGCCTTTGTGGTTACTATGTCATTTGTCTTTAGTATTACAAAATCTAGTGAAAACAATATTTGCAAGGTTGTTTATGGCAGCACTTTTTGTCCCTAACAATTCTTTTTTTAATGGATATGGTAGGCTTTGATCAAAAAGTAATTTGTGAGTGATGTGAGTTTCTAATTATAGCTGTGTCAGACTTCTGCTCTAAGTCACAGCTCTGGGCTATAGCTGACAATCCCAAATCAGAAAATGTATATAAAACCATGAATTTTAAGATGTTAATATTAAATGTTAAAATAGAAGCATACCTTCAGCCTGTCTTCACATAGAATTTTTCTCTTTCTGTTTGAGCTGATTGTCCAAATCTAACTATTTAGAATCTCTTTATTGTTTCTTCAGATTTTCTAGTTTTTTTGGTTAAATTTTGAAATTGTGGTTAATGAGGTAGAGTAAGAAGTTTCATTTGGTGAAATTTAGCTTCCTGCCGTTTTCAAAGGGAGATATTGAAGTGGCATTTGAGGATTCTTGGGAGTAGGTAGGGGGCATAATTATGGAAATCTTTTTTAGCTATCCTTCTAATGATTTTATTAAAAGAAAATGTTCTCTACATCAAATAAGGAGACATCTTGATTTGTCAAAAAAAAAAAGCACAAATAAAGAGAATTGCTGGTAACTTTCATAACACCTCTTAGAGTTCTGTACCAAATACTTTGGCTTTTGAGGGCTGACACTGAAAGAATAGTATTGGGTCCCACTCTCAGAACTTAAACCTCTCCAACCTGCTCCTCAAAAATTAGGGAAAGGGTCTGTGATAGAAGTGAACTAAATCTAGGAGAATTTATCAAATGTATTCATATGTTCAATAAAATTTATGCCCATCAAGCACTATTTAGTGTGCCAGAGATATAAAGATGATTATCATGATGCTGTCAGGGAAGATTGAAGTGCAAGGGGCCGGAAAGCACAGCAGGCAGGGCACTTGCTTTGCATCTAGCCAGGCTGCCTACTGTGTTCGATCCCCAGAATCCCAGATAGTCCCCTCTACATCACCAGGAGTACTTCCCGAGTGTAAAGCCTGGTATAACTCCTGAGCACAGCTGAGTGTTGCTCCCCACCCCCCCAAAAATTGAAGTGATATTTTGGAGGAGGCGAACATTTTTTGTGTGTATTCTGGAGGGCGGAGGATTTTTCTGACTTCTAGGTTTAATTAAGAATTGAGCTAGGGGGCTGGAGCAATAGCACAGTGGGTAGGGCATTTGCCTTACACGCGGCCAACCCGGGTTTGAATCCCAGCATCCCATATAATCCTCTGAGCACTGTCAGGGGTAATTCCTGAGTGCAGAGCCAGTAGTAACCCCTGTGCATTGCCAGGTGTGACCCAGAAAGAAAAAAAAAATTGAGCTAGGCTGGAGAGTAGTACCTCAATGGGTTGAGGACATACTTTGCATCTTCGCATGTGGGAGACATGAGTTCAGTCCCTGTTACTACACGGCCCCCTGGGTACTGCCAGATGTAGTTTGGGAGAGGGGGGAAAGCAGAGTCAGGGAGCTGAAAGAATTGAGCGCCGAGCTCGTGCAAGGTTCAATTCCTGACAGTGCACCCCTGAGTATAGCCCTGGAAGCTCCCAATCTGATGGGAAGGCCCAAAACAAACCAAGAATTAGGGTAGGTCTTGAAGTACAATTTCCTAGACCGTATACCTTAAAATTTTTTGAAAGGTGCTGAAGAGCTAGTACAGCAGGTGATGTGCTTGCCTTGAACACAGTTGACCCAAGTTTGATTCCCAGCACCCTATATGGTCTCTCTAGCACTGCCAACTATAATCCTGGAGTGCAGAGCTAGGAAAAAGCTCTGAGCATCACTGACTATGGCCCCAAAACAAAACCAAAAATTTTTTTTTTTACTGAAGTTTGCATTGTTAGAACTGGCTAGCTAGTTCATATTCTTAAAATGAGGTTTAGGAGAGAAAGGCATAGTCTAATATACTGAGTTTTCTACATCTTTTTTTACACCATTGTGCTCAAATTCATATTTAACATTTTGTTTTGGAATGTATACTTTTCCTTAACATAAAATTGGAGGAAATATTCTCTGACTCTGTGTGTGTTTGCAAGTGACTTTTTGTATTCTGATCTTGTTAAATCTGGCCCATGCTGTGCGTTCTGAATCTCTGCTCACCATGATTGCATTTCAAAATCAGTCTATCCAGTTTGGTAATGAGATCTGTTCTCTGCAGTCTAGAATGTCAAAGAATTTTTTCAAAGATGTAGAATTGGCAGAAGAATAAAGATGAGTGAGGGATCAAAAATAACTGTGGGCTTAACCTTTTGCTTCTCATTTAAACCATCTAAAGCTACTTTGGAAAAAACCTTGAAAAACAGAAAAAGTAACTCCTTTGCTACTGCTTGAATAGAGGAATTTTGGTTAAAAAGCATTTATTTTCCCTTGCCTTGGCCTGCACATGGCGGAACAGGGCTTTATCCCTGGCACTGCATTTGCCCCTTGCCCTCCATCCTCCCATTACCACCAGGAATGGTCCTTGAGCACTGCCAGATGTGCCCCCAAACCAAAAGCAAAACCATTCTTTTCCCCCTTTCTACCTAGTAATCTCTGTGTTGTAGTCTGTTGTTAATGCTGCCACTGGTGAAAGTGGACCCTGGAAATATATCAAATGAGAACATTGTTATGTCTTGCTGAGGCTCTGGGGAAAGTTTTAGAGAATCAGACCTGCAGTCGTGTCTGCATGGATCAGTAATGGTATAAGAGGGTTTTGTTGGAGTTTAGTCTTTAATCTGTTCCAAATTTGCCTTCGACCGATTGCACTTGATTTTGTGTATTTATCTTCCCTCTTGATAGTGGAACTGTCTTCAGGATCTAGAGGCATGTAGGTGCTACCAGGGTTTGAACTTGAGGCCTTCGCTTGCCTGACAAGTGCTTTAAGCCATTGAGCCATCTTCTGGGTCCCCCATAATTAAATGTGCATTTTAAGTGGCTTGCATTTAAAATGACTTCTAATAAATTTGCACTGAACTATCTGTTCTATTTTATTTATTTATTTTTGTGGGGGTAGTGGAGGCATACCTGGCAGTACTCAGGGTTACTCCTGGCTCTGTGCTCAGGCATCACTCTTGGGCTTGGGTGAATTGTATGAGGTGCCAGGAATCAAACCAGGGTCAGTTGCATGCAAAGAAAGCACCCTACCTGCTGTACTATTGCCCCGATCCCAACCTCTGTCTATAATCTTAATGTTTTAACTTGTTTTCTGTATTTCTTCTTCCCTCCATTTATTCAAAAGATAAACACTTAAAATTTTTCAGGGATACTCACAGCGGTAGGGCGTTTGCCTTGCACACGGCCAGCCCAGCCGACCTGGGTTTGATTTCTCCACCCCTCTCGGAGAGCCTGGCAAGCTACTGAGATTATCTCGCCCACATGGCAAAGCCTGGCAAGCTACCCGTGATGTATTCGATATGCCAAATACAGTAACAAGTCTCACAATGGAGATGTTACTGGGCCCCTTCGAGTAAATCGATGAACAACTGGAGGACAGTGCTACAGTGCTACTCACCTTTACTTTTTATTTTTTTTGGTGGGGGGTGGAGCGTTGGGAGGCTGCACACTCGGCTGTGCTCAAAGTTGCTCCTGGCTCTGCGCTTTGGAGTTACTCCTGACAGTGTTCACAGAACCAGAGGGTTACTGGGGATAGAACCCAGGTCTGCTGCATGAAAGACAAGCACCCTACCTACTGACTGTAATACTGTTTCAGCACCTTTATGTTTTTAATGTGCGTTAGGTTGTAGGGCCCACAACTTCAGACAGACCTTATTTGCAATAGAGGTTTTCACAACATAATTCAGGTGCAGAGCTTGAGATCATTCTGGATTAGTTAGGATGGCACTAAATGTGATTAAACATACCCTTAGAAGAGAAGGTAGGATGGGGCTGAATTAGTAGTAGGAAGCTTGCCTTGCAGGTGTCCAATCCGGCTTCAATTCTCGGGACCCTATATGATCCCCCGAACACAATCTCTGTGTGCAGAGCCGGGAATAAGCCTTGAGCACCACCAGATGTGGCTCAAAAACAAAAACAGAAAAAAAAAAAAAAAGAAGGTTGGACGTATGGGGAGAAAACTAGGTTGATCAGAAATCAGAGTTGGGGCATCACAAGTTGTTGGTAGCCAGCTGGAGCTGAGAGGCATGGCCTAGAAGTTTCACTGAGAAACTCCAGGAAGTAACCCTGCTAACACTTTAACTTTCTTCTTTGACCTCTACAACTTGGAAAGAATTCCTCTTGTTTTTTAAAAAATTTATTCTATTTCATTTTTGGGCCACACCTGGTAGTTCATAGGGTTTACTTCTGGCTCAGGCCAGGGATCGTGTGAAAGGCTAGCGCTTACTGCCTGTACTGTCTCTCTGGCCCCAATTACTGTTGCTTGAAAGCAAGGTTGTGGTCCATTGTTAGGTACCTTTAGAAAATCAGTACAATGTTTACTGGTTTCACTGGGCTGTACATACTACAAGCCTGTACTATCTCTCTGGCCTCAATTACTGTTGCTTGAAACCAAGGTTCTGGTTCATGGTTGGGTACCCTTAGAAAACCAATACAATGTTTACCAGTGTCACTGGTCTGTACATATTGCAAGGAAGTGGGAACATTTAGCTGCCACTACCATGCGCCTTTCAGATGGTTGAAAAACTAAAATGATGGTACCTCTCAACCTCAGCCTTCTTCCTAGTCAAATAAATGATTTGGTTATTATTTTCATCTGTGCTTGAATGTGCTTATTTGCCAGTTTCAATAATGACTTTTATTGCATTTCATTTTGGGGGGATAAATTTTTCTAGCATACTTTGTGTACTTTAAAGATGTTTAGTCAAGACTTTATTTTATTTTATTTATTTATTTATTTTGCTTTTTGGGTCACACCTGGCAATGCACAGGGGTTATCCTGGCTCTTCACTCAGGAATTACTCCTGGCGGTGCTCAGGGGACCATATGGGATGCTGGGAATCGAACTTGGGTCGGCCACGTGCAAGGCAAATGCCCTACCCGCTGTGCTATCCCTCCAGCCCCTGTCAAGACTCTTTAATACTGTTAGAGATAGATACTTTTAAAAGCTATCTCCACAAATACCTTCTTTGGGCAGGTAGGAGGGTGTGAACTATCTTGGAATCACTCTGACATGAGCACATCCACAGCATCCTGGAGAGAGGACGTCATCACCTTCCAGCCTCTCCTGTTGCTGAGGAGTTCTGTCATTCTTAGCTCCTTGGGAAATGAATCTGCCTTTTCATTTACATTGAGATGTTCTGTCTTCGGCCTTTTGCAGTTTCCTTGTGATGTAACTAGATAGGGATTTATGTATTTTTATGTATTTTTTCTGCTTGTGACTCAGTGTGATTCTTCAGTCTGTGGACTTGTGTCTTTCTTTAGTTCTGGAAAATTACCACCCATTATATTTGTGTCTGTTTGCTCTGCTTCCTTCTTGGCTTCTGAAGCTCCGCTCACACATAATGTTAGACTTTCCTGATTTCTGGTCTCTCAGAACTTTTCTCCTACCTGTCATCTCTCTACTGGACTGCAATTTTCTTCATTTTTCCTTCCACTTGCAAATCCTGTTCTCTTTGATCTCAGTGTAATGCATCTCTTAGGTTATAAAATTTCAATGCCTGTATTTAAAATTTTTAGAAGTTCCTTTTTGTTCAAGTTTTCTGTTCCTTTTTAGTTTCTGCTAGCTCATAATTTAAACAATCCAACTTTTATGTTTTCAGCTATCTATCTGGAGTTGGCGGGGTGGGGGGGAGGGCTCTTACCTGTTGATAGCGCTCATCTCTTTATGTGGAAACTTTTTCTTCTAGAAGCTGTTGTTCTGTTTTTGTAGCTATCTTCAGCAGGGAGTACTTCTTCCAGTGGAAGACCTGTGTGCCCAGGGAGAATCTCTGTAGAGCGGCCCAGGTGCCCAGGGATGCAGAGAGAATCTGTTTTCCTATTGAAGTCTCAGCGTGTGCAGCCTTGTGAAGAGGGGGAGGGGAATCTGAAGTCAATGAGTCAAGTGCAGGCTTGAAGTTCTGTTTTCTCATTAGGTCATTTTATTTTCTAACCTAACACAGAGGACTGGGCACACAACAAAAGCTCCAGGATGCCTTAGTGGATCCGCAGCTTATAGTGTTCTCCGCCCTTTGTGCAAAGGAATGGTCTTCCCAGGGCTCCTGGCATTGTGTTCATTCAGTTCCAACTCCTCGTGTAACTGGGCCTTGAGGCGATGCCTTGTTTAGGTGGCAACCCCACAGTTCCTCACCACTGGACGCTCCTTACCCCATTAATGTTGGTATCAGCATTGGTCACTTGGCTTCTGCTTTTGAATACCAGTCTTCATTTGTCAAACATGCACGTTCTTCTTGCTTTTAAATTCAGCCATGTCTGTTGTTGTTTCAGATTACACCCAGCAATGTTCAGGGATGACTCTGTACTCAGAAATTACTCCTGGAAGTGGTTGGGGAATCATAAGAGATGCCAAGGGATTGAACCTGGGTTGGCTGCATGCAGGTCAAGTGCCCGACTTGCTGTCCTATCTCTCCAGCCCCTCAGCTATGTGTTTTAACAGTGAGGTGAGGAATAAGGGGGCCAGATATGTTGACCCAATGCATGTGTTTGGGATGAGAGGGTAGTGCCCCTTCTCGTTTCAGATCATTCAGGGTCACAAGCAACAAAATTATTAAGAGGCTTTATGTTTTATCAGAGCTGGTTCAGGACCCTTCTTACATCATTATTCTCCCCAAGAATTCAGCAGCACTCAGTAGTTTCATCAGATATAGTGTTCTAACTGCTGAGAACCATATATAACTTTGGGTATATGGCCCTTGGCACTAGATTCTGAATGTGAGTATCATTTTCCCTCTGCCACAATGGAAAACAAGGTTGCTTAGAACAACCTGTAGTGAGGCCTAGAGTGGGGACTGAGGACCTTTGAAGTCCTAAATCCATTAAAGAACTTGTGAGCAAAGCTCAAGGGAGGGAATAGTTGGTCCAGAGCAGCATTTCCTCTAGCTTGCTAGAAAATTCCACTCATGAGTTTTGTGGGTAGATACACAGAGCACAACTTTGGTTTTTATTCTTATTTACACATGCATCAAGCATCCAGTATTCTATGTTTGTTTGTTTTTAGCAATGGTCTAATATGTTAAGGTATCTGAAAGAAAGAATGAGTATTTCACACATCATTTTAAAGCATTCCATTCAATATATGTTAACTACATTTATATATGTTAACTACAATATATGTCACTTCATTTAATGACAAATAGACACCCAGACTCAACATATATAGAGATATCTCCCCTACCCCAGAGTCTTTATTAATATATAGCTAATGGAAAATACTTGATCAGATTGTCCCAATAAGCAGCATAATAATTTATTTGTGAAAAATTTTTAATTGAAATATGAATTACAAAGTTACAAAGATATTTATGATTGAGTTACAAGGCGTTCAAAGTTCCAACAGCAATCTCTTCATCAGTGTCCACCACCCTCGACCGGTGTCCCCAGTTTCCCTCCCACACCCCCGCTCTCCAGCCTGCCATTCTAGCAGGCATTTCCTCCCTCCCCTGTTGTCCTAATGTTCCCTTCCCCAATTTATCCCCCCAAGCGCCCACCCAGCCAAGCCAAGCTTCCTACTGAGGATCAGTTCTGCTCTTCATTTCTGTTACTTTTGAGCATTTGTTTTCCCCCTATATCTGTGGAATTCTCGTCTTAAACTTAAGGAGTGGTTTATTAAAGAATAGCAGCGAAACTTTTTTAGTCCTAGAAAATGATAGCCATTCACATGTCCGAAGACTAAGAAAAACTTAGATGGAAGACACTTTAAATAATGGTGACCACATTTGTTTTGCTTGCTAGTCTCCTAGTGACACAGAACATGACAGACCTGCAGACGCATGGAAGATGTGGCAAATTACCCTGATTATCAAACAGCTGAAAACAGTGTGACACTAGAGGTGAGGAATTTACCTATTCAGAAAATAAGTCAGAGTTCACTGAGGCTTTTTTTGTTTTGTTTTGTTTTTAAACTGCACTGAATTCGTTGAGCATAGCTCCTTTGCAGCCTACAATTGCAGTGTAAAGGGATTAAGTATCAACTACTGGATCGGAGAGAGAGCTCAGGGAGCTGAGTGCTTGCCCAGTGGTTTTATTTAGTCATTCAGTTAGAGTCAACAGACTCAGTCAAAGGCAATGATGAACAGAACCCAAAATAAAATATTAGAGAGTAAAATTAATGTTACTTAAGATCACAGATCTCTGTTGCTAGTTGTGTGACCTTGATCTAGTTTTAGAACCTTCATCAGCCTCAAATGAAGGAGCTAAGGAAAATTAATGTTACCTCCCACAAGGTAACATTGTGAGGAGTAAGGATTCTGACTGCTAGGTAGAACACCCAGCAAACAGTGATTTCTTAGAATAGTAGCTGTTAGTCTTACTGGGTGGAAAATTAGATAACAAAATATCATACAAATTAGATTTATTTGGATTTTAACCTTTTAGCGAACTTTACATGTACAGTCAAAAATTCTTACTCAAAATGTCAAATTTTTATTTTCTGAAATCTGGAAGATAAAACCTAAGCGTGCAGTTGGCATTTAACATGAGTAAGCTGTTACTTTCTTGAAAGATGAACTTGGAAGGTAGTAATGTAGAAAGAAATTAGAATTAAAAAGGCTTCATTCTTAATTCTGAATCATAAAGAACAGCAGGGCCTGATGTATTAAAATTCTGTAATATCTTTCAAAATAAGCCCTGAAATAGCAAGCCCCCAAATGGAAAATGTGCCCAACGCATAAAGCTCAGCTTTGAGAGGTCTCCTTGGGATTGTCTTTCAAAGGTGCAGAACTGATTTCCAATTCTGCCACTAAGGGAAAAATTGGCCACATTTTCAGAATGATGAGCAGACTCCTATTGCCCAAAGGGAGTTATGTTCTGTCTTTTATTGCCTGTGGGAGGGGTGTTGCTAAGAAACAGAATTCTTGATACCAGCTGAGGGAAGGCGCTTGTCATCTCAGCCTCGCATGGAGAACACAGAGCAGTGAAGCTAGCGAGCTGCAAAAGGCCAGGACTGTGACCAGGCCAAGAGGACGGCCTCTCTGCTCATTCATGCAGCCTGTGGGATCCGGGGAGGTTCCAGACACAAGCCCTCAAAGACTACTTATCAATGCTCTAAAAGCATCGGGAATAACAAATCATATTTTGGATGAATGTTTGAAGGAGGATGGAGGAGAAACACAGGGCCTGAGGGATGGAAGGAAATCAGGGGCCAACTCTCCACAATGACCTGTGAACTAGGGTTGTGTTGTCACTTTCCACAGGAGGGAATGTCCTTCTCTAAAATAGGGCCCCAACCACCAGGCTACAGACTGTCGGCGCTCATAACTTCCCACCTTCAGTTTTTGACTCCCATGTAGTCTTGTCTCTAGTCCAACTATCTTGGCTTCTATTTTGGAGAAGACAGTAGAATCGTGTTCAGCCCATGACTACAAAGAAAAAAGTCCTGTCAGGGCCCCTGCTTGGATTATTCTGGGAGACTGGAGTCCTTTGCTCAAGAATTGGTGAATTTGGTGCTTCCTCCTCGTCCTTCGTCCCGAGGTCCTACTTTTTCAGGAGACTCTAGTTCTTCCCAGAGTCCTTTGAGTTCAGAGTTCTATACAGTCTGACTCAACACAGGAGGTGCTCTGAAATGGTCCGTTTCAAAGGATTTGTCTATTCTGTGTTCTATTCCACTTTTTAGATGCCTTGCCTTAATATTTCTGCTTTCTTGTGCTCTCTTCTATGATGAATGGGCTAATCATTGTAGTCAGACACGGGAGGATCCAGCATCCAATCACGAATTGATGGAGAGGGGCTGAAACGATAGCATAGCTGATAGAGCGTTTGCCTGGCATGCGGCTGACCCGGGTTTGATTTCCAGCATCCCATATGGTCCCCTGAGCATCACCAGGAGTAATTCCTGAGTGCATGAGTCAGGATTAACCCCTATGCATGATGGGTGTGACGTCCCCCTCAAAAAAAATATTGATGAAGGGCACATTCTGTGATCCACAGTGTCCCTGGGACACTGTGGTTGAAAGGTCTGTTCTCATAGAGTGTATCTTCCAGTGGAAGAGAGACATACAGACTGAAGAACTTCAGATGATACTACTTGATCTGCAAAGAAAGAAGAAAGCGTTAAAGCCGGGTGGTGATTGGGATGGGGTGGGGATGATAATTAGGTGAAGTAAGCATTCAGGTCTCCTTCCAATCTGTCATAGGCACTGAGAGCTGAGGCACAGAGGGCAATAGCAGCCTTTGGGGCCTTCAGAAGACAGAACAGGCCCTCAGGTCAGGGGTTCAGGACCTCCTGCAATCCTGACCCAAGGGCGCCCTCGCTTTGTGGTTGAAGGAATGGAAAGTGCACGAGAAGGTGAGGGGAGCAAAGGTCACTGTGTCAGGCCTTGGCTGCCCTGTTTGGGTTTTATTCCAGGTGAAGTGAGAAACTGTATGAGAGCTCTGACTGAGAGTGGGCATGTCTGTGCTATGGAGAGAGAACTCTAGCTCCTGTTCTGAGTTTCGCTTGTCGTGAGTGGAAGTGGGGAACCCATGTGAGTACAAGGGTGGCGTCCAAGTGGATGGCTCCTGCTTGCTGGCATTCCCATGGGATTGCTGGTGGGTCAGATGATTGTGAGGGGAAGGAGAGTCTGGGATTCTAGACAAACTCTCAGCAGCCTGGCACTTTCTTCACAGTTATCAAATAAAACCTATTCCACTGATAATCACCTCAACATTTCTGTCACTACTTGCAATAGTAGTAGTGACTGGAAGTACATATATGCACGATGGTGGCATATTAAACATGGAAACTTTACGTATGTTTTTTTAAATTATTTTAATTTTGTCTCAAAAACAGAAGAGTAGACATTCCCTTAGTTATTCAAATTTTTTAATTAAAAAATTTTTAATTGAATCACCAGGATATACACAGTTACAAAGTTGTTTATGATTGAGTTTTAGTCATACAATATTCCGACACTGTCGCTTCACCAGTGTACATTTTCCACCATCAATGTCCCCAGTTTCTATACCAGCCGCTTCTGCCACATCTTGAAAGAGAAAAAAAAATGCTCTTTTTTTTCTAGATACACACACTAACCACTGCCACCGCCACAAGTGATATTTGGTTTACGTGGGCCATTGGAAAGGCTGCCAGGATCTTTTAAAGGAAAAAAAAATCCAAATGCATAAATAAATGAGACTCTGCTAAAGTGTTGAAGACTTTGGTTCATGTGGAATATAAAAATAAATCCACTATGAGAAAATCTGCTTTAAAAAGGGTTGGCCTATTTAGAGACTCATGGGAGGAAATATTAAGGTAGTCAAATGATCTATATTTTGAGTACATATTTCTCCTCCAAATAGCAATGGAGAAAAAATGGAAAACATGAGGCAATATTTAGCTTATGGGTATCTAGGGAATATAGTGTCATAGATACACCTGGGTCATTGTACTGTAAAAGAATCACAGTGTGGCATGCATGCCATGGGCAAGGGTTTAAGAATAATTTGTGAGTTAACCATAAAAGGAAGGGGTCTAACCAGTAGGGTGGGGAGTACCTGGTGTAAATTCAAGATGACCTTCACATAAAGTGGCCATCCATGATGGCTAAACCAATGTAAACCAATGCATCAAAATACTTTTCTGAAAGTAATGTGTTATACTTGCCACTATCATCAAATTAATCTTAATCTTAAGCACAGGACTATCACTTTTCCTCAGTAAGCCACTTGGTTCTGGAGTAGAATTTTATCCTTCCCTCCCCTCTTCACACCCTTTTCCTCCCACCCCCCAGCACCAACCACTCTTGTCTTGTAGGTAGCAGCTTGTTGATTGTGGTAGACTAGCCTCTCTCCCAAAATTTACAGTTTTCTAGTACTAGTCTGGTAATGTTGACCAAGTCAGGGCAATCCCATGTACTATTAATACAGACATACAGAATGGCACTCATTAAAGCCAACAATGTCCTGAGGATTGGAACTCTATAAATTTCAACAGCTAATCTCTCTTGAGACCTGTTTTCTAACAGCCTTTCTTTAGCGAATGTCATCCACCACAGGCTCTCACTGAATTCCCCTTTTCAGCTAATTTAGTTGGTGTTAGCTTTTATTGCTTGTAAGAAGGGTCCCAATGGAAACACACTTAAACGCTCTTGTTTAGTGACAAATCCTGGTTTTAATGAGAACAGCATTGCCTGTTTGGCAACAGAATGCTAAAGAAGAGCCAGGGAGATAGTGCAAGGTCTGGAGTTTCAGCTTCTGCAAATCTGGGCTTGATCCCCTGTACCACTTTGTCCCTGAGTTGGCAGTAGCTTCTACGCTCCCAAGCACCATCTGGTGTGGCCCCAACACAAAACCAAAACAAACTGAACAAAAGAAACTTAAGGAGACTCTTGTGTTCTTTAAGCACCTAGTTATCGCTGGAACTTCAAAAGCAGTAGTCTTAAGAATCTGTGTTTAGAAATGTCATTAGCTGACCCATTAGTTCCCATGAGTTTTCCATAGACTCCTTTGATAAAATGCAGATATTCATTCCGGGTAATGCTACTCTTCTTATTCTTAAGTATTCTTCACATATGGTTTAAAATAACCACTACATTTCTTACATATTTTCAGCAGATCAGTATTCTGTTTCTGACTTTGAAAGTGTTTGTAATTCTTTGTCACTTTTTCTCCTGAATTTGCTGTCAAGAGAAATGGTAGAGATTTAGGTGGAATACAGGCAGTGGATCCCTGTGACTTGATAGGAGCCTGTGACTTGATAGGAGCCTGAGCAAGACTCGGCTCAACCTTCCTATGGAGAGGAGATGGGATTTAGTTCTTTCCTCTACCTTTCTCTATATTTTATTTTATTTTGGTTTTAAGTAGTGCTAAGGGCATCTTCCTGCCTCTGTGCTCAAGCACCACTCCTGGCGGGGGTTTAGGAACCATATATAGTGCTGGGGATTGAGCCTGGGTCAGCTGTTTACAAGGCAGGGGGGTCCTACCCACTCTACTATCTCTCCAACCCATGCATTTTTTAAAAGCAGTCTCAATATGGTATCATTTTGATCATTAAGTTTGTTACTTCCTTGGAAGGAGGAACCTGCCATTTAAGCAAGGTATTCATAGAGTTAGAGAAGGCTGAAGAAAATGCACTGAAGAAAAAAGACAACCTGTGAATGACAAGAAAGACAGGAGAAGTAGGAAGATCATTAGTTTACATAACCAAGTTCAAGTGGAAGAGACAATGGGGTGATCTGTACTTTGATATGCCAGAAGGTTCCAGTAAGGCATGAGCAATGCTGGAGATCGAAGACCAGAAGGTGTTAAATGCCATCATGGGACTTCCTCCCTTCCAGCTTTGAGTCCTGAGTGGATGGATGGAAAGGGCTTTCTAGTCAACAGCTCTAAAACTCAACACCTCAACATCAGAAACCATTGCTAAATTGGCTCATCATTGATTTACAGTATTATGAAATTCCAGGAACTTAGCTTTGTGCCTCTGTATGTGCACAATACCATCCCACCACCCAAAGAAGCCCCTTTCCTCATTTTTCCCATTCCCCTTCCACTTTTCCTCTGGAAAAACACCAAAGTTTCCACTGAGTCTAGGAGTTAGTATTTTGTGTGTGTGCTCTTTTTTTAAGCAATATGTATTATATTCCTAAATAATATCTATGTCTCCTCAGGTCTGTGTTTCTCTGAAGTTGATTCTACTAGCAGGCCTTATCTCCACCCCACACCCCCTCCTCCCTGGTAGAAGTGGGGTCTGACCTGACCTTGTCAGGGTTCTTTCACTGCCTGCCTTCAGGTGGGTGTGTTCTTCTACCCCGTCTACTACGCATTGAGCACTTCAGATCAAGCCCAGATTCCACCTTATATAGGCATTTTTCTGCATTCACTATCTGGACTCATGGGAAGTGGCCATTTGTCATGGAAGTAGTGGGTAAATTTTGGATAACTGGCAGTGGGTGGAAAGGATTCTATCTGCATGTCAACCTGGCTCAAAACAGACACTCCTTGAAGAAATCAAAGCAGTGTTAGTGGCTGGGAAGAACATGGGCAAGAGAATGAGAATGACAGGTTAATAGGGGAAGATGAAAAGAGGACACAAACTGTGAAGGAGACATTCATCATGGATATTTGGGGATAGTCTTTAAGGTAGAGAGTACAATGAATGTAATGATTTGAGTTAAAAGTAGCTTGGAGTTCCAGGACCAGCAAAAGGACCAGGTAGGAGAGTGACTGGACCCAACAGGCAGAGGAAGAGAAGAAACGGGGTCAAGAATAAAGCTGAGAGTGGTAGTGAGATGATAAATAGACAGATTGGGGATACCTAGGCATAACTGGTGGATCTTGTTAGAGGACTGATTGTTGGATAGATAGAAAAGAAGGAATTAAGGATGCCTTCTAGGTACTAAGCAATTGGGTGAGTGGATGTGCCATTGGTTAAAATAAAGGAGTGGAGAAAGGAAGGTTGTAGAAGGTAGAATTCTGTTTGGGATTTGTTCAAGTTGAGATCTTATTGGACATCCAGGAAGAAGCAGGAATTGTAGTCTAGTCTGTAACTCTAAAGAGTGGTTGGGGCTGGATAGAAATTGAAAACCATGGACATACAGATGGTGATCTTTGAAGCTAGGGACTAGATGATCTCACCTATACAGAGATGTACAGAGAAGGTTGTTGAGGACTGACATTTGGAATGCTTTCTACATCTAGGGATTGGGAGTAAAGGCTGAGTCAGTAAGAGGCTGTATTAGTCCGAATCCTCAAGTGGAACAAAACCAATAAGGTGTGTGTGTGTATGTGTGTGTGTGTGTGTGTGTGTGTGTGTGTGCATGGGTATGTTTATAAAGAAGATTATTATAAGGAGTTGCCTCATGTGATTATGGAGGCTGGCAAGTCCAGATCTGCAGTGTGAACTGGCAGGCTTGTGACCAAGAAGAGTAGGTAGTGATGATAAAGTAAGGCAATCTGTAGGCATATTCTCTCTCTCACTGAGGGAGTAAGTCTTTTTTGGTCATTCCTTCAACTGACTGGACTAAACCCACCCACATTGTGGAGAGTGCTTTAATAATCTAATGCCAAAGTCTGCTAATATAAGTATTAGTATTATCCCCAAACACCCTTAGGTAAATCCCTAAAAGAGTGGTCTTCAACCACTGGTCCATGGACTTGTACCAGTTCATAGGCGTTGAAAGGAAAAATGCTAACCTAGAAAATGTTTGACCACATATATCTACATCCTGTGTTTCAGTCTGGTTAACACATGCAGTTACTCTTCACAGATGCCCAATGAGGGAGGAAGTTGCCTTCTTGGGTGGCCTCTCTCTCTCCCTCTCTCTCTATTTCTCTCTCTCTCTCCCCACATCCATCAGCACCCACAGGACTGATTAAAATTAAACCTGAGTTGACTGAATGCAAGGCAAGTGCCTTAGCTGTTGTATTGTCTCTCCAACCCCCTTCTTGGGTGCTCTTCACCCTTTCTCATAAGTATCATTTGAGTTGGACAGAAATGGCAAAGGAAGGTGATATCTCTGAGTCTGCTTTTTAGCTTGAAGCATAGCACCCTGAAAGGACCTTAAGAGAACAGCTGAATCAATTTCCATCCAATGTAGATTCTTCAGACTTTGCTTAAGGGCTCTGAAAGCCAAAGAGCTAATTCCTTTGTCAGATAAAGTTTGGTTAATAGGACTGTCCCTAGTATATTAATAGGGCAAAAGTCTTCCTCGTGCTGCTAAAACACTTCCCTAGGCTATATTAAAAATGCTAACACTTTGCAGTGGGGCGGAGCAATAGCATAGTGGGTAGGGCGTTTGCTTTGCACACAGCCGACCTGGCTTCAATTCCTCCGCCCCTCTTGGAGAGCCCAACAAGCTACCGAGAGTATTTCACCCCCACAGCAAAGCCTGGCAAGCTACCCGTGATGTATTCTATATGCCAAAAATAGTAACAAGAAGTCTCACAATGGACATGTTACTGGTGCCTGCTCGAGAAAATCGGTGAACAACGGGAGGACAGTGCTACAGTGCTACAACACTTTGCAGCACCAGTCCTGCCAGGGCTTAGTCACTTCTGGAGCACTGCAGAGTTTGGGGAGAACTTTATCAGTCCTGGAATGCAGGGAACTTTTTTTCTCCCCAGGGCACAGACATGGCACCCAGGTAGTTGAGTCATATGGACTCAAATATTGTTTATCTGAAACCCCTTATCTTTGACACTCAAGCTTTGCTGTGTATGCCAGGATACTTCCAAATCATGACCTTGTCCTTAGAAATTTCTCTGACCCACAGACTGGCTTCTCGCAGAGCCTGCAGGCTGCCTGCTGTGTTTGCAGAGATCTCAACCCAACTATGGATCTGCTTCCTTTTTAAAAATCTACGTGAAGGTCATTAGACTTACATCAGTTCAAGAAGGGCGGGGTGTGGATCAGCACCAAATACCTGTGCAAATATGGACTCTAACCTAGCTGGAGAGCCATTCCTTGGTGAAACTGCAGAATTTGGTTCCTGTTTTGTCTATGGCCTTACCACCCTGAACACGCCCAGTCTGATCTTGGAAGCTAAGCAGGATTGGGACTGGATAGTACCTGGATGGGAGAATTGGTTCCTGTTTGGTCCTCTGGTGACATCTTTCCTCACTCTAGGAAGCTCAGTTTTGTCCTAATACTAGCTCCATTTATATGAGTGTTGCAACCCACACTAGTAAATGGGACAATTTTCTTGTTAATGAGTCGAGCAAATGCAAACCAAAGCTAGAGACCAGTGCTTCCAATGTTGATAGAGAAGAGTATCTCAGAACAGTGTGGAAATGCTACAACACTAAAATATTTTTGTTACCTACCTGGGTGATAATAGTCACACTAATCTAAAAACAAACAAACAAACAAACAAAACCCAGGACTATACAGGGTTTTTTGTTTGTTTGTTTGTTTAACTATAAACCTCTTTTCTTGTTTCTTTTTTTTTGGGGGGGGGCGGCGCATACCCAGTGGTGTTCAAGGGCTTATCCTGGATCTGTGTTTAGGGATAACTTCTGGAAAAGCTCAGAATAGCTCAGAGGACTATATGTGGTGCCAGGTATCACTTGGGGCTTGACTGTATGCGCAGCAGACACTTTAACCTCTGTACTATCTCTTTGACTGTCCAATTTCTTTGAAGACTTGCTTTCTGCTCTAATAAATAAAAGCAGAAGAATAAATACTTCTGGAGAAAACTAGCTCTGATGTGGACAGGAAACCTCCCATTTATTTGACTTACTATTGGCGAACACTAGGATATTAAGCTTAGATTGAATATGTGTGGTTCTCCCTTCCCCTAATGCAAATGTTAAAGCATAATCCATCCCTAATGTGATATTTGGAGGTAGTTAGGTCATGAAGATGGGCTTCTCATGAACAGGATTGGGGCACTATATAAAGAGATCCCTGAGGGCCTTCTTATCCCTTTTGCCCTGTGAGGTCACAGTGAGAGCAACACCATGACCCAAGATGGCAGAATGGTTAACTGTTCCAGCCTCAGGAAGGCCTTATAGCAGACAGGTTATATATACAGCTTGGTTAGAACTTCTGCCCTGCCTTGCTGGAGAACAAGTTTGTACTTTTTTAAAAAAAAATTTTTATTAGTGAAACACCATGAGGTACAGTTGTAGATTTACAAATTTTTGTGCTTGGGTTTCAGTTATACAATGATCAAACACCCATCCCTCCACTAGTGCCCATTTTCCACCACCATGGGTCCCAGTATTGTACTTTTTTTTTAAGTTTGTAATTTTTTTTTGCTCTGAAAAATCTGTGGACTAAGTGGTGTTTTGCCTTGAGGCAAATTTTCTGAGGGATTTATAGGTTGAACTTCTTGAGAGTGTTAAGGCCAAATTCAGTTCTCATTCTGTCTCATTCCTCATTAGAGACTTTATCTTCTTTTTCTTAAGGATTGGAGGAAGGCTGTTTGGTCTTTTATAGCTGCTTCCTGCTGAGTTGAATTAAAAACCCTATACCTGGAGGTGTAAATATTTCTCACTGAATCTTCTAGTGCTTTGTAGGGATTCTCACTCTCCTGTTGGGGAGATGGTTGGAATCCTTGGTGCAGAGTAAGAGACATTTCTGAAGAGGCTAAAAAGGAAAGATGGTGCAAAAGGGAAATACGTGAAAATCCAGCCAGGAGAATTATTTCTAAATATCAATCAAAGCATACTCAGCTGATCATATCTCTTGGATCATAATGTCTCTGGCGTCAGATGTTCAGAAAAACAGTAGAAGTTTTGTCAAAGTTTATTCATTTAGGGAGTGTATAATAAGTGTTCTGTCATCAGCTTGCATGATTTGTTAGAAAACGGACAGTTTCAATGATATTCAATATAAAATCTAGAATCACTAGTTTAGAATGTCAAATCTGGATATTTAAAAAATATCTGGAGAGGCCGGAGTGATAGTATAACAGGTAGGGTGTTTGCCTTGCATGTGGCTGACCCGGGTTCAATCCCCAGCATCCCTGAGCATCGCCAGGAGTGATTCTTGAGTGCAGAGCCAGTAGTAACACCTGAGCATCACCAGATGTGACCCCAAAAGAAAAAATAAATAAATTAAAATAAATAATATCTGCAACCCATTCCAGCCCACAAGCAAGAAGGAAAAAAACCTCAAAAATGTTTAAGGGGACTAGATCTGATTTCTACAGAAAGATATGTTACTGAATACATCTTCTTTTCCACCTCATCCCTATTTATCTAAATAATTATGGTAAAAAATTGTTTAATTTTCATAAACTGGACCATTTATTTTGTGGGGTTTTTTCCCCTTAATTTATGTTTTGGTGTTTGGACCACACCAGTCTGTGCTCAGGGTTTGCTTACTCCTGGCTATGTAATCAAGGATTACTTGTGATCCTTGGGGACCAGGTGATCAGGGATCACTCCTAAACCTTGATGGGGCTCAGGAGACCATATGTAGTGCTGGATATCAAACCCAGATTAGGTGCAGAGCACACAAGGTAAGCACCTAGCCTGGTGTACTATTTTTTGGACCCTCAAACTAAATAGATTTTATTTATTTATTTAGGTTTTGGTGCCACATCCAGCAATGCTCGGGGGGTTACTCCTGGCTCTGTGCTCAGTAATTACTTCTGGCAGGCTTGGGGGACCATATGGGATGCCAGGGATAGAACCTGGGCCAGCCACATGCAGGGCAAGCTCTCTACTTGCTGTACTGTCTCTCCATCCCAGAACTAAATAGATTTTAAATTAGTTTTTCTTCTACAAAATTTATCCCAGATCATATTTAAGATAATAATTTGGATTAGTTAAAATGCCATAAATTATATTAATTTGAATTATGTTCTTCCAGTGCCAGAAAAAAAAAACCACACACACACACAAAAGAAGACATACATAGAGATGCAAAAAGGAATCTTAACTTTTATTAAAAGTTCAGACATGATCTAGTTTTGAAAAATATTTAGGCTAGGGGCTGGAGCAATAGCACAGTGGGTAGGGTGTCTGCCTTGCACGCGGCCGACCCGGGTTCAATTCCCAGCATCCCATATCCCTGAGCACCGCCAGGGATAATTCCTGAGTGCAGAGCCAGGAGTAACCCCTGTGCATCGCCAGGTGTGACCCAAAAAGCGAAAAAAAAAATATTTAGGCTAGAGCTGATGAAATAGTAGGACACTTATATGGCATGCTGCAAACAGCCCAACTTCCATTTGATCCTCTGCACTAAATTTAGTCCCTGAGTACCACCAAGAATATGACCCCTGAGTACAGAGTCAGGAGCATGGCCAGACTAGGTATAATCTGTCCCCTCAAATTAGGGCTGCTAATATTTGTAAAAATGCAAGGTATTTCGTAGACCCTAATTTAAAAAAAAATAACCTTAGCTACCAGGTAAAGACAATCTAATTCCTGAACTTGGGTTTCAGCCTGTAAATCTACAGAAGGTTCATCTGTTCAGCCATTTGAGACCAAGCCCAGTTACTGGGGTGGATTCTCAAAAGGTGGATGAGGTTGGGGGTAGTAGGGAGAGGAGAATGGACCTGGGCTTCCCTGTCCCAGCAAACCAGGAATCTTTGTCTCTGCTGAAAAATTCAGAAGCCTTCAGAAAATGGCCAGGTATTCCTCGGAACACTATCCTAGGACCCAGACACAAACCAAGGTCCTAGCCAGATAATCAGTATCAACAAAGGCAGGAAGGGGGGGAGCTGGGGAAGGCCTTCAGACCAGCCCCTTAGAGTCCTCCTCAGACAGTATCTATCTGTCCACCACCTGGATCTTCACAACTTGTCCACCACCCCAGGATTCAGGGGGCAGTCTGAGCAGAAAGAGCACTGTGAGATGACGTTCTAAGTGAGGTTCTGGGAGATGGGGAATACAGCCTCGACAACGAGGAGGTTTGGTGGAGAGAAGGGATGAGTACTGCAAACAAACGTGGTCTGAGAGGGAGGTGAGAAAGGTCCAAGGAGGAATGGACGGATGACTCAGTAATCCCAGGGATGCAGAAGCAGACTTCTAGTGGCCACACACAGGCTGCCTTGGGTCCTGGTTGGACCCCTGCAGTGGACTCTCCATTTGGGGAGAAGATGCATCTCTGGCTGGCTTGCCAAATAATGTCACTTTGACTCTGGAGGAAAAAAAATATTGCAAGGTATACCAAAACCATTTTAAAGTCAACGGTAGGTTTGGGGGCAGGTTTGGGTGGTGGTGAGAAAATTCAAAATAATGGTGGTGGGAAGGTGTAACGGGGGTGGAATTGGTTTTGAAATATTGAATGTAATAACTTATTCTGAACAACTCTATGCAAAAAAATTTAAGATGATTTTTAACATTTTTGGCTTAAAAAAATAAGGTCAGTGGCAAGAACGGGTTTCTAGATGTTCAGTGAGAGGAGTTGTGCCTGAGCACAGGGGATCCCATGCCCAAGCTCGTTCCCTTAAGGGAGCCTGGACAAAAGTTCAGCTTTGTGCCTAGAGTTTTAAAGCTTCGGTTCAATTCGGCAACCTCCCCCTACCATTGCCAGGAGACACTACACTAGGCTCCAGAGCTGGGCGTGCCCCAGAACTGCTCATGCCTGGTTGGGATAGGCTGACAACAGTAGCACTATCACGGTGCATGCCTCATGGAGATGAATGAACTGCACGTGACCCACGGAAGGGGGCGATGCTCATTACTGCCACCCCTGAGAGGACTTGGAGCAAACAGGGGTCATAGGTGCCAGGGAGAGAAAGTTCCCCTTCCTTGCTGGGGCAAGTTTGTCAATCAAAAGACTGCACTGGGCTTGCAAAGTAGTACAGGGGGTGAGGAGTTGGCCTGTATTATCCTGGCTCCACGTGTGTTCCCCAGACACCACCAAGAATGATCCCTGAGCACAAAGCCAGGAAGTAAACCTGAAGCCCCACTGGGTGCCCACCCACCTCTCCAACTCCCAAAAGGAAAACAATCTGGAGGAGCTTAGGATAATTGTGGGTTGGTCATCATTTTGTCTTGAGTCAATTTCTGTGAGGGATGGACAGGTTGCCTTCTGGAACGGGGAGAAGTCATTTCTCATTCAGTTGCTTCCTTAGACCTCGAATCTGTTTTAGACTTCCAGCCTCCAGAACTGTGAAAAATAAACTTCTGTTGTTTATAAACCACCTAATCCAGGGAATTTTGTTAGAGCAGCCTGAGGGGAGACACATAATGTCTTTGTCTTGATTTATTTCCGTAGAAAATTTAGTGGTCGTGACCTTTCTGAGCTTGTTTTTAATTCTGAAAACAGACTTGTTGCAACACAAATATGTGAAAAACGACATTTTTGGCCCATGGGTTCTACTAAGAAATGGAGAACACCACAGAGTTGACATCCTAGCAAACATTGACCATGGTGCATGCACATCTTTGCTTTTCTTCCTCAGAGGGCCAGGTTCTTCCTTCTCATCTTCCCCGCCCCCTCACACCCACGCCAGCATCACAAGTGTGTACACCCGAGAATTACAGAAGCACATTAGCATTCTCATTTCTCCCCTTGAGACACAAACAGCTTTTCTTATCATGAGAGTTCCTAAGAACTCGTGTTCCCTTTGCTGTATTTGTTGGGTTTGTTAGGGTTATTTGTTGGTTTGTTCGTTTGGGGGCCACATCTGATGATGCTGGGGATTGAACCCAGGTTGGCCTTGTGCAAGAGAAATGCTTTACCCACTGTACTGTGGCTCCGGCCCCAGCCTTGCAGTATTTGTAGTGCTCTCATCTTTTACTACAGTTTGTTCAACCAATGTGAATTTCTTGAGTAAAGGATCTTATTAGAAACCTATGTTTTAAGTTTATATGTGTTAGATATATTATCATCCTGCACCTAATGAACCACATGTATTTAATGAAGGGATTAAAAAATAAATAGTATAAACTCCTGTAGATCAACTGTTTGGGAGGAATTCTCTCTCTCTCTCTCTCTCTCTCTCTCTTTCTCTCTTTCTCTGTCTCTGTCACTCTATCACTTTGAGTCAGAGATTGAACCCGTGCCCTCAAGTGTTCTCTGGTGGTGGTGGGAGGTGGGGCAAGATTGGGACTACACTAGGCAATGTCCAGAACTTACCCCTTGCTCTGTGCTCAGGAGTGATCCTTAGAAGTACTCAGGGTACCGTGTGTGGTGTGGGGGACTGAACCAGGCCTGGTCTCGTGTAAGGCAAGCACCTTATCTCCTGTATTATCTCTTAAAAGATCATATGCACAGAACATTCTTCCTTCTGAAGATTTGGAAAGAACACTTGATTAAAGTTCCACTACCCAGACATAACAGCTATTAACATGCTTTTTTAAAAATTTATTTATTTATTGAATCACTGTGGGAAAAGTTACAGAGCTTTCAGGTTTAGGTCTCAGTCATGTAAATATCAAACACATTTCCCTTTACCAATACTTATTTTTAACTGCGAACCCCAATAGAACCCCATCTCCCACCCCTCCCAATTCCTGTGAGGCAGATGAGTTCTAGTTAACACTCTATCTACTTTGACTAGATTCATTATTTCGATAAAGGATGCACCATTATTATTTAGAGTTTACGACCCCTCCCCCCAAATCAGACATGCTGAAAAAGCATTGTGAAATGATTTGCTTTCTACAGTTGGGTTTAAGAGTTAAATGATGTCGTGCAGCCGCAATAGCAGCCGCGCGGTTTTGGATTTCTGCTATTTTACTTATTAACCCTGGAAGTATTTCTATTAAAAGTTAGATAGTTAAGAGATTGGTTTCTGTGCTCTGGAGTCGTGGCCGTGCCGGAGAGCCGCTCGTGGGGGGGCAGCTGGTGACCTCGGTCGGGCGTGAAGGACGGACTGGAACACCCCCGTTCCCATGAGGTCCCTGCCGCCCCCGACCCCCGGCTCAAACCTGCTGTCCACAAGGCTCCCGTGCGGCCGCCATCTTTCTTTCCAGAGAGGCCTATTAACATGTTTTTATTCTCATGTCTGATTAGTGGAATTATCACATCTAAGAATTTCCATTTTAAGTCAAACTTTCTGTATAGAATTATTTTGTTTCCAACTCTTTTCTCAAGGCATGGGGGCAGGGATTAGCTAATATGATTTTTCTGGTTAAACTTGTTTAGAGTGAATCCTTTCTATGCTGGGGGGAGGGAAACTTCACTCCCTGAGTGCACTCCCCACCCCCCACCCCCCCGCTGTGTGAAGCTTCTGCACAGTGAGCCACAATGCCCAGTCACATCCTTTGCTCTCTTTTTTTCTTGTTTTGTTTTTTGTTTTTATTTTATTGTTTTTTATTTTGAGTGCTGCCACACCCAGCAGTGCTCAAGAGTTACTCCTGATCCTGCTCTCAGCAGTCACTCCTGACAGTGCTCAGGGGACTATATGGGATGCTGGGGATGGAACCCAGGTCAACTGCATGCAAAGCAAGTACCCTACTCACTGTTCTATGACTCTGACCCCAGCCACACCTTTAGAGGTAGGTCTGCACATGCAAAGACGGCTGCCCACAAAGACAGCTGCCCACAAAGACAGCTGCTCGTCTTTGGGTGTTGTAGAAATCTGCCCAGGACCCCAATGGCAAACTAGGAACTCTTGTATTTCTCAAATAAGAAGGCATGTTTTTCTCTCTCCTGCTTAAGAAATCTCCTGACACCAGGCAACTGACTAGTTTTTTTCAGCCTCAATTGCTGGTCTCAAAGTCTTACTTGTTTGTTTATTTTGGGTTTGGGGCCACATCCAGAAGTACCAGGTTCACTTCTGGCTCCATGCTCAGGCGGATAACTTCTGGCGGTGCTCTGGGAGATCATGTGAGTGATGTAAAGCCACAAACCAACCCTGGAGTATCCGCATTCTTTTCAGAAAGAACACTTTTTTTTTTTTGCCTATCATTCCCAGTTACTGTTAGTATAACTGGGCTACACTAGCCCACGACAGGGATGAATGGACACGTTACTGGTGCCCGCTTGAGCAAATTGATGAACAGCGGGATGACAAGTGATACAAGTGATCATTCCCAGTACTCTAATCATGACCAGTGCGAAAGCCCTGGGTCTTGACTGGGAACTGCAGCAGCTGTGTTTGGGTCTGATGCTGACACAAGGTCTGACCAGTCAGCTCCTTGGCCTGTTTTGGAACCGTGAGTCTCTGATGTGAAAATGTCAGTGCAGCAGTTCCTGGGGGAGCCCCTCGCACCCCTGATCTGTGGGCGCTTGTTTGTATCGCGATGATCCTAATTTACCCATAAATAAATTATTCTCCTCCAAAGCCCATCACAAATATAGTTTTAATTGCATGCCAACTGTCAGACCCTAAAATTAGACAGCCTCAGCCCTCCCTTGCCAAGGGGAGGAGGTGCTCTGGAATGTTTTGAGTTGAGACTCTGGAGACCCTCTGGGAGAGCGAGGAAACCAGGACCTCACAGCCCAGAGTCGGGAGAGACTCAGGTGGCCAAAGGCTGATTTCTAGGAGGGACACAAGCCAGGTTCACCTGTTTCTTGGTGATTTGGGGGGTGCCCGCCCCCATCACATGCCCTTAGCACCTCCCTCTGCTTTCCAGAGGTGGAGCCTGAGAAATGTCCCAGGGGTCCAGCCGTCCTGCCATAGGGGGGGCCATGGGGCCCCCTGAGAATGGGTGCTTCCCGCATGACCAAGAGTCTCCAAGCAGCGCCACGCTTGAAAGGGAAATTAGGGCGAGCTGGAGATGAAGGAGAGCACAAGCAATCCAGGGCGGCAGCAGAATCAGGCTGGCCCCAATAGAAGTGAGGTCAGGAGCCAGGGGACCCTGGAACCCACCAGGTCCGTCTCCTGCCTCCCTCGCTCCCAAGGCAGCTGCCCAGGACCAGTTCTCATCTCGGCGCACGCCACTGCCTCATTTGGAAAAATAGGTGGAACGACAGTTGCCAGTTGTTGCCTCCGAGAGACCTCAGAGCCGCTGTAGGAATGACGTGAGGGGACTGGAGTGATAGCACAGAGGGTAGGGCATTTGCCTTGCACATGGCAGACCAGGGTTCAATTCCCAGCATCCCATATGGTCCCCCGAGAACCACCAGGAGTACTTCCTGAGTGCTTGAGTCAGGAGTAACCCCTGAGCATTACCAGGTGTGAACCAAAAAAATTAAAAAAAAAATGGAATAACCTCAGACTGAGGGCTGTTTGGGGAGGGTTGGGGAGGTTGGGGTAAGTAGCGGGCTTGAGGCTCACTGCAAGAATCCTAGCATATAGTGCTGTTATGGGGATCACTTGGAACATACCATTGGTGCTCTGGGACCTCCAGGGCGACACTGGGGAGTCTAGGGCTCCATGACTGTATCCAGAAGTGTTGGCAGGTATTGGGGAGTTTAACCCTCTGCTGGATGTAAGGCATGTGCATTACCTACCCCATACTGTCTTTCTAAAAGCAACTCTTTTAGAAGAGCCCTTCTTGCAGCTCCTGGATTGAATGAAGGGCTCCTGGATTCCTCCTCTCTCTCTTGCCTTCTTACTAGTTGGCTGGGATGGGGAGGAAGCACTAGACTGGCATGTGGGAGGTCCCAAGTTTAAGACCGATGGATGGGGGCACCAAGAACATTGAGTCTCCACTAGAGATTTGTTCTCTCTGGGGCCTGACGAGCTGCAGTCGGTGGAGTTGCCAGTCGACGAGCTGTCTTCAGCTCTAGCCTCAATCACATTGCCTTCAGCACCCTGGGCTCCTTGGTTGGTTCCCCTCTTGTGTCTTCTGTGAGGAAGGGAGGTGACTGGGAATTGCAGGCAGTGGGGTAGCAGGTCAGCCAGAAGGTTGGGGCTAGAGCTAGATGAATGTGGCTGTGCCTGAGACCCCTGGGAACCCAGCACCTCCCCCCCAACTCATCCCTTTTGTTTGGTTTTGGGCCATACCTTGGGATGCTCAGGGCTCACTCCTAGCTCTGCACTCAGGGATCATTCCTGGCAGTGCTGCTCAGGAATATTATGGGGTGCTGGGAATGAACCCGGATCGGCCATGTGCAAGGCAAATGTCTCACCTACTGTACTATTAGTCTGGCCCTGGAGACCCATTCTGGACCCCTCTGGTTTCATTCTTGCCCATACAGAGCTCCTCGTGCCTTTCTCGACCCCTCTCTGAGCACCCTCCCCCAAGGCCCTGAGCTTTTGGACAGAGCGAGTCAGTGGGTTGTGCTCCCAGGCCCTGGGCAGCCCTGTGTACACTTTCTGGAGGGAGAGCAGTGTCGAGAAGGGTCTGGGACCACAGGGTGCCATGTTGTCACCAGTGTGTGTGCAGCCCTGGTGCTGGAGAGGAGAAAGCACGGGGCTCTGGATGCAGACACTGGGGTCCAGGTTTGTTCCTGCCAGAGAGGCAGGAAGTGTAGTCTGGGGCCCTGCTGGGGTCTGGACGCTTCACCCTCTGCCCATCCACGTGCTTGAAATTCCATCTATCCTCTCCTCTTTATTTTTTAAGTTTTTGGTTCACACCCAGTGATGCTCAGGGGTTACTCCTGGCTCTGCACTCAGGAATTACTCCTAACAGTGCTTGGGGAACCGTATGGGACGCCAAGGATTGAACCTGGGTCGGCTGCTTGTAAAGCAAGTGCCTTACCTGCTTTACTATCTCTCTAGTCTTCCCTTTGTCCTCAGAACCCCACACTCAGACTCCCACAGATTCTGGGAGCCCCTCATGGCCTTCCCATGTGTGGGGGTTTTGTTTGTTTGTTTGTGGGCCACATCTGGCAATATTCAGGGGTAACTCCTGGGTCTGAACTCAGGAATTACTTCTGACAGTGCTCGGGAAAACCATATGGGGTGCCAGGATTGAGGCTGGGTTGACTGTGTGCAAGGCAGATGTCCTCCACCCTGTACTGTCTCTCTGACCAGGTCTCCCCATATTCAGTTCACAGTTACAGGCTTTCTGATGCTTCAGAAAGCTGGCGGAGGCAGAAGGAGTTCAAACAACTAGGTTCAAACAACTCCTGACTCTCCATCCCCAGGTGGAACCCAAAAAGAGCATCCCTTTCCTCCTCTCCCTGCCCCTTCCCTTCCCTTCCCTTCCCTTCCCTTCCCTTCCCTTCCCTTCCCTTCCCTTCCCTTCCCTTCCCTTCCCTTCCCTTCCCTTCCCTTCCCTTCCCTTCCCTTCCCTCCCCTCCCCTCCCCTCCCCTCCCCTCCCCTCCCCTCAGTGGAACAAGGCAGAACCAGAACCATTCCCCTTCTCTTCCCTCCTTT
Organism: Sorex fumeus; assembly: GCF_029834395.1. Classification (NCBI taxonomy): domain Eukaryota; kingdom Metazoa; phylum Chordata; class Mammalia; order Eulipotyphla; family Soricidae; genus Sorex; species Sorex fumeus. The sequence continues at coordinate 15,325,721 of NW_026606108.1, read as the reverse complement.
TCCTTCCCTCCCCTCCCCTCCCCTCCCCTCCCCTCCCCTCCCCTCCCCTCCCCTCCCCTCCCCTCAGTGGAACAAGGCAGAACCAGAACCATTCCCCTTCTCTTCCCTCCTTTCCCTTCCCTTCTTACCCCTTCCCTCCCCTTCCTCTTTCTTTCCCTCCTTCTTGCCCCTCTCTCCCCCAACCCCTTGCTATTGGGGTTGGTCTTGACTCCATCCCCATCTTTCTGTCCCTCTGAACCCTACCAGCTCTTCAAGGCTCGGGGTTCCCTCCAGAGTCTCAATTTCCCTGGGTCCAGGCTGCTCTTCATGAGCCCTGGCTCCCCACTTGGGGCCCCTGAGGGAGCTGCTAGCTCTAAGCATCCTCGGTTATGCCCTGCACAATTCACTCTGCTCTGACCTCCCCCCTTCCCTGGTGCAAGCATTTTAATGTCCTTGTCTCACCTCCCGTTCCTGCAACCTCACCTGACTTTGCCTCTGCAGTGGCAGCCCAGGGCCAGGCCTGCCAAATAGCTTTTTTTCCTCTGCTTTTTTGATTCGTCAAAGAAGAACACACCCTCCAGCACACATCCATCCTGGGACTTAGCTGGTGCAATGATTGAGAAGAGATGCTTCCTTCCCTTGTGCTAAGTTGATGGCCCTTGGAGCTCTCTGGGAGTTCAGCATGACAGAGCATGAGAATGTAGTCAGCTCACAGACAATCAGAAGAATCTTTAGCAAGATGGCGAGACACTGATTCTTGAACTCCTTTGCCCTGAATCCCCAGTACTACATATGGTTTCCCAAGCATGGCCAAGAGTGATCTCTGGGCACAGAACCTGGAGTAAGTAAGCCCTGTGCACAGCCAGATGCAGCATAAAGAGTCTTTAAAAAAAATAATAATGACAGGGGCCATGGCCTGGCCATTTCTGATGCTTTCTTGACTGTGGTCTGGAGATTTTCCACAAGTATCTGGATTCTCAGGCAGCTCGAGGAGCTCAGGAAAGGCAGACCGTCAGGAGCTATTTCAGCGATCATTGTAAGGGAGCCGTTTCAGACCATTGTGGACGATGAAGCAATCTGCAGCCGGAAAATGTGGCAACTGCACAGAAAACAGAACTGATATTTCCTTAGCTACTCTTGCTGGGGTTGCATTTTTTTTTTTGGTGGAACTAAGTTTTTTAAGATGGAGTCAGCTGTTTCTCCAGAGATGAGCTGGGGTTACTCTGGGCAAGTGTTTCTACAGGCCCCGTGACTGGTTCTGCCTTGTCCCACTGAGTCCAGGGAGTCTGGTCCAGTTCTCCTGTCTCTCTCCTCAGCTGCAGCATCACCAGCTGTGGGACTTAGCTCAGTGGTCCAGGATGGGGCATCTCCTCCCCCTACACTTCCAGCTGGGCTGGTGGGTGACTGCAGGTAGAGCTCATGGACATTGTCCTGCACCAGATGACTTGGTGGACAGACTGTCACTTGCAGGTGGTTTGGCCTCCGCGATGTGACACCTCAGCCCTGGGTCCACCTGTTTTATGTGTGAACAGAAGCTTTGGTTCTCTGGGACTCCCAGTGCTGGAGATTCCAGAGAGGTTCGCAACCAAGAATCAGGTTGCCTTTTTTTCCCTGTTGTCATTGTTAACCCAGAAAGAATTCAGGTTTCTCATACTTTACCTTTACTTTACATAGAGACCTGAGAACGTTCAGGAAAGTAACACAAACACGAGATGATGCAGTACGTGTTTCATTTCTTTATGTGTTTTTTGCATGGCTATACTGGTGAATTTGTTTTCTTGAGTCAATTATTTACTTAATTGGGTTTGGGGCCACACCTGGTGCTTGGGAGCTCCTCCAAGCTCTATGTATGGGTCACTCCTGTTTGGGGGTATAGGGCAGGAAAGTCCAGGTGCGAGGAGTTAAACTAGCTCAAACCCGGGCCTCCTTTGTGCAAAGCATGTCCTCAACTCATTAAGTTTTCTCTCCGGCTCCACAGTGTGGGCTTTTGGAAATGGACTGTATTCTAGACACACAGTTCCTTGTTGATTAATACATGTCTGTACAATTGATTGTTAATTGTGAAGGGTACTGCCAGCAGTGCTCAGGACCATCAGGCTATGCCTGGTGGTCCTAGGGGAGGGGGTGTGTTTCATGCTATGCTGGGCATGGAACCAGAGGAGATTGCTCATGCTGGGCATGTACTCTACCACTGCAGCCACCATGCCTACCCCTGGACAACCCTCTCAGAGCCAGAGTGCTTGGTATTTATTATCCTAATAGGCATAACTTATTTTGTCTATAGCTGCTGATGGGTAAAAATGTGGTTTCTGTTTTTTCCCACGGAGCATTCTTCGGGGAATTATGTAGCCCACATATCCTTGCATAGCTCTGGTAGCTTCCTGGGCATGGGATTCTTATTCAAGTTATGCTCTTTGTGTGTATGCTGGGGTGGGGGGAGGTGTTGGGCCACACCTGGTGGTGCTCAGAGGAGATCAGGCACATTTGGGGTGGTATTGCCATATACTAGCTCTGTCCTCAGGGATCACTCCTGGTGCAGCTTAGGGGACCATGTGTGGTGTCAGGGATTGGTCTCTGGTCAGTAGGATGCAAAGCAAATGCCCTATCCTCTGTCCCATTTCCCATCCCAACCTCTGTCCTATTTCCTGTCCTCAAGAGGTTTTTCTACGTTGGCCACGGCGGTCGTGCCCTTTGTGATGTCCAGTCAGTCCCTGAGCACAACTCTGTTTTTCCCTTCACATGATTTGTCTCATTTTGTGCTGTGACTTCTCATTATCCTGCAAACAGTTTAAGACTTTTTAAAAAATGGGGCTCTCTTGTTCTTCACTAGCCAACATTTGCTGAGTGCTCTTCAAGGGCAGGGACTGGGGGTGGCTGGAAGGGTCCTCCCAGCAGATGGGATCAATCAGCCCCAGCTGACCCAGAATCATCCTATTGTCCGGCGCTGTCTGTGTGTGACCCCGCTTAAACCCCACAGCAACACTTACACTCCCTAGCTCTCTCACTCTCTAGCTTATGGACAAGGATGAGACTGCAGGACAGCCATGAAAGTTGGCACAAAGGAGCTCTGGGCAGGACAACCATTTGAACTCGCAGCCCTCCTCATGGTGGATGATCAGTTCTTTGTCTTTCCTCTTCTCAAAGAACCCTTAGGGCCGTTACTTACTGGTCAGCATTACCTCTTATGATGTCCCTACTTCCAAGTGGGTAAATAGGAACAAACCCTTCAAAGGTGGCAGAGAGCTGGTGTAGTGAGTAGAGCATGGTCCTTGCACTTGGATTTGATCCTCAACACCTCATGTCGTCGGCTAAGAGTGATCCCTGAGCATAGAGCTCAGAGTAAGCCCTGAACACAACCAGGCACACCCCCCAAACCAAGAACAAAACAAACCAAACAATGCCAAAAGCAAAACCTACATCATCACACTATCATTATCACACCCGCCTCACCACCACTGCTTGGGACCCTTCCCACCCTACCTTTGGTACCCTCAGTTCTGCAGTCAGAACCCAAGGGTGAGTTTTTGGTTTGCTCTTGTTTCCTTATGAGTGAGCTTGTCCAGTATTTGTATTTGTATTTGTTTTCCTAACTCATTTTATTTAGCATGACCTCCTCCATTTCCGTCCATGTTGCTGCAAAAGGCAAGATTCATGTTTTCCCTCAGCCAGCAGTGTTCTCTTGTGTTGACAGACGACGCACATCTTCTGCCTGGGTGCACTTGGCTTGGTCCCAGATCTTGGCTCTGGTAAAAGTGCAGCAATGATCATGGGCTCGTGGCCACTTGACATCCATCCCCCAAAGCTCCTGTTGCTCTACACTCCTGCAGTTCTTGTTCCCATCCCTTCCGATGCAGGACATGGATTATCACAGGAGCAATATCGTGTCATTTTAAATCACATTTCCTGGATTTTATTTCTGCTTTAATGTATCAGTTCATTTTCTCATGTGAGTGTGATAAGATGACTCATTTTAAAAAATGAAGAAGAGATGAGGACTTAAGAGATAAATAAACGGAGGAAGTTTAGAAAAATCACCTCCTGGTTATCAGATGGGCATAGAAGGACATCATAACTTAGTCCGTGAGTCACTCAACCCCATTTAGATACCCTTGTGGCTGTGTTTACCGAGTCAGCTGCTTTTTTGCTATCCATATGCCAATGGTTTGTCTCATCCAAGACTTGCTTGGACCTAGCCAGTGAATGAAGCTGGTCATTACTTTGGCTTCCAAAAAGAATTTTAAAACCCTTTTTCTTTGTTGTTGTTGTTGTTATTTACAAGCCACAGCCAGTAATGCTGGGGTCTTCTCCCCACTCAGTGCTCAGGGTACTGTTGGTGCCTGACTGAAACCTGCAGTCCCTGCATGCGAAGCCTGTACTCCAGCCCATCAAGCTCTCTCCATCCCACTTTTGCACCAAGACTTCATTCTCCTATGCACGGATAAGAGAGCGTCTTGTTGGAGAAATGCTGTAGAGACACATCTTTTCTTCAAACTGTCAGAGAAAAGGAGACTTGAGCCTGAATGAGCCGGGCCACCAAAGTGCGGCTGTCAGAGGGATGATGCCCCGGGACCCAGAAAGAGTAGCTGGGACACGAACCAGGGTCTCTCCAAGCCCCCGAGGAGGGGTCCCTGCCTGAGACTGTCCTTCTGGGGCAGTGGGAATGCTTCTAGTGTTCTAGGTTCCTTGTCAGGAAGGGTTCTCTCTGTAGGGTTTTAGAGTGGAATGTCTGAGGGGGTTAGAGGTACCTCTCTGACAAGACTTAAAGCAAGAGAATGAGCTTCAGAGGGCTGAGTGTAAGGTCTGTCTTTCACTTCCTATTCTCTCTAGACTCTCATTAAAACCCTTGAGATTTTGTACCATACACATGTCAAACAGCTCCCAACAAGATCTAGAAGGTTCTCTCTCTCTCTCTCTCTCTCTCTCTCTCTCTCTCTCTCTCTGTGTGTGTGTGTGTGTGTGTGTGTGTGCATGCATGTGTTTTGATGGGATGAGGTAAACTCTCAAGAGAACCTCAGACAGGTGGTTGTCAATGTTGGGAAGTCAGGCGCTCCAAGAGAAACAACTTCCCAGCTTCTCCTCCTCGTTTGCTTGTCATTCTGGAACATCAGATGTCAGTGCACAGAGACTGAAAGTTCAAAATCTGTTTCTTGGATTAATTTTAATGTGTCCCCAAGAAAAGTGGATTCCTCGCCTTCCCCAAAGTAGGCAGTCTGGCTTCCCATTTCCTTTGCAAATGAGTTTAATCTGTTTTCAGGGATCCCACAGAGAACGCAGCCACAAAGGAGTAGAGATCCGTTTTCTGCAGCCAGGAGGATGTTTCAGGGGGTTTATAAAGATAAAAACTCCTCAGGGAGCAGTGTCACTCCTTGCTAGTTCTGGGGTCCTTTTCATCCAGTGCTCTTTGGAAGGGAGGTTAGAATCTATGACCAGAAATTCGAATTCCTTGTGACTCCATGAGCAGTATGTAGGCCTGCAGATTTCTCAGCAGTCTTGCACACCCTTGTTGCTATTAATTGGGAAAAGATTCTGGTAATGGTTAAGTCACTATGGAAAGAACTCAGGATTCCTGGGCTTCATCCGTTTCTTGGTTCTGTTGAGCTCTCATTACCAGTAATGATCCCATCTGCTCGTTTGGATTTCCCAGGCTTCACTCTGTTTCTCAGGTCCCCTTCAAAGTGCCTTTAAGATTTTCTTGGGCACCTCCAAAGGTCACCCACCGGATGCCCATCCCACACTTCTCTGTGTGGCTTACTTGCTGCCTGCTGGGGCGCTGCAAGGTGCTCCGAGTCTCCTTGGAGGGTTAGACCCAAGCAGAGGGCTCTTTGCTCCAGCTTGCACCCCCTGAGGACTCCCGGAGGTCACGAGCAGAAATAGGCAAACTGCCATGGCCACATACATTAACACCATTTCCAGCCACATACATTAACGTCATTCCCTGCTTCACTCTCCATGGATCTGAGCCATCTCAAAGGTCCTTGACTTGACAGACGTCAGCGTCCTTCCTTCCTCTCTCTATCCTCAGCGTGCTGGCACTGAGCCTCCCCTGCAAGTCCCTCTTCCATGATAGTCATTTCATGTGGTCATCAGTGCCTGTGCATCCCCTTCCACACAGCCTGTTCCATCTGCTTAGACACGGCATCCCCGGTTAGGCTCGACTGGAACCATGGCCTTGGGAAGCAGTGGTGTCGTGTAGAAGGCTTAAATAACAAGGACAGCCACCTTAATCATTGCCAGTGGTGGCTTTTATTTCCTTACTAATCAAGCCCACAATTTCCCCCCAGTCCTTGGGGATATTCTCTGAACTCTGCTGAGATCATAGCTAGGATATAGATGAACCTAATGTTGGACACTGCATGTTAAGATGGGCATTGGGAGGTCGAAAAGATAGTTTAGCCAGTAGGGAGCTTCCCTTGCACGTGACTGAACTGGGTTTGATCTCCCACACCCCATAGATTTTCCCTGAACCTTTCAGGAGTGATCCCTAAATTCAGAGCCAGGAGTACTCTGAGTAAAGCTAGTGTGTCCTGAAGACCACCCCTCCCATCCACATCGCCCTCCCCCAAAAAAAAAAGAACATTGATAAATGCAAAAAGAAGGCTGAGAGTACTTATATAGAATGGAAGAGGTTGACTGGGAAAGCAGAGGCCAGGATAATGGTTAAGTCACTATGTGACTCACTCTTCTCATTTTTTGTGGTATCAGGGATGGAATCTAGGTCTCATATATGCCAAACATGCACTTAACCACTGAGCCACATCCCTGGCCCAGGAGAATGTTTTTAAATTTTTAAACAGCGGTCCTGTAGCCAGCTACGGTCTCTTGCTCAGGATTATTCTTGTGTGCAGACTAAAATCAATGAGAGGAAGTCAGAGAGAGGCAGATTCAGAGACCACAAATGGACTAGCGGAGAGGATGCCTCTGGAACGGGTTTCCCATCACTCACCCGAGTAACCTGAGAGGTGCCATTTACATGAGTGCACTTTAGGAGAAATGATTGTATTAAGGAGGGATTAACCCAACAGCCTCCTATGTGGAAGAAATGAAAGCTAAAAGGACTTGTATAGATAATTAGCTATGCTCAGCAGACAAAGGCCCAGAGGAAAGACGATTTTGCCACTGCTGACACTGTTATTGATGGGAGGGAATGAGCCCTGATTTCTAATCTCCACCTAGTAGGTCACTCCCTGCCGTTTCCTTCTTAGACCCACACACACATCTCTGCTTTTTTTGCTTCTCTCTCCCCAGAGGGTATCAGGTGAGGGGGAAAGGGATTTGAATAATTTACTCCCTGGAGATAATTGTGAAGTCCATTAATGCCATAAAGATTAGCCTCTCTTGCTCATCCTAAGTCTAGTTCTTTCTTGACACCCAGCGAATCCTTTCATTTCTGCAAATCACGATCACAATCATCCTGTTGTTTGTTGATTTCCTCGAGCAGGCACCAGTAACGTCTTCTTCTTCCTAGCCCTGAGATTTTAAAAGAGCCATTTCAATGCTCTTTCAGGATTAAGAGAATGAGATCCATCATTGTTACTGGTATTTGGCATATTGAGTACGACACAGGAAGTTTGCCAGACTCTGCCCTGCGGACAGGATACTTTTGGTAGCCTGCCAGACTCTCCAAAGGAAAAATAAGATAATAAGATGTTGCGCTGCTGCGCGCTTCTGGGAGCTGGGTTTTATAGTCTCTGTGTCTTGGCCGTTGATGGGACCAACCTGGCACTGGCGGCAGCTGGTGGGTTTGACGCCTACCTACTGGAAGATGGGGGGTCTGGTTGGAGAAGACCCAGTCCCAATCCAAGTAGGCTTGGAGATCTCAGCCCCGGGACCCGCATGCTTGGGTTCCTCTGCCAGTTTTTTCATGCATGAGGCCCGTCCGGACGTGTGGAGTCTCATAATCTGAAGGTCCTGAGTTCTGCAAATAGTATCAGAATATATTAAATAGAGGTTTTTTTTTTTTGTTCTACATTTAAGCCTTGGCTGGATTTTGTGGCCACTCCTGATAATTCTTTTTTTTTTTTTTTTTTTTGCTTTTTGGGTCACACCTGGCGATGCTCAGGGATTACTCCTGGCTTTGCAATTCAAGAATCACTCCTGGCAGTGCTCAGGGGACCATTTGGGATGCTGGGAATTGAACCTGGGTCTGCCGCATGCCAGGCAAACGCCCTACCCACTGTGCTATCACTCCAGCCCCCACTCCTGGTAATTTTTGATCAACTGGGCTGACAGTTGAATGCTAGCGCCCGAGGATGTGGTTCTGCGTGGGCCCTGTGGTCACACCCAGCCTTCTGCTGATTATATCTTAGTTCATAGGTTAGAAGTACATTTATTCTTTGGTTAAAATGAAATGGAACTGGGGCCAGATAGGACGTTTGCCACTATAATTTGTGTCAGCCCTGGACAAAGCACAGCAGGTAGGGCATTTGCTTTGCACTTGACAGATCCAGGTTTGATCCTCAGCACCCAATATGTCCCCTCAGGAACCAAGAGGGGTCCCTGAGCACAGAGGCAAAAATCACCTATTCCTAAGTGTTGCCAGGTGTGGTCCCCAAACAAACTAGCTAACAATAAGTAAAATGAAATAGAACAGTAGTTCATAATTGAAGTGTCTTTTTTTTTGACTTTTGGGTCATTCTTTTTTTTTTTTTATAATTTATTTATTTATTGAATCACTGTGGGAAAAGTTACAGAGCTTTCGGGTTTAGGTCTCAGTCATGTAAATATCAAACACATTTCCCTTTACCAATACTTATTTTTAACCCCGAACCCCAATAGACCCCCACCTCCCACCCCTCCCAATTCTTGTGAGGCAGATGAGTTCTAGTTAATACTCTATCTACTTTGACTAGATAGATTGTTTCGATAGAAGATGCACAATTATTGTTTAGAGTTTACGACCCCCCCTCCCCCGCAATCAGACATGCTGAAACAGCGTTGTGAAATGATTTGCTTTCTACAACTTGGTTTAAGAATAAAATGATGTCGCGCGGCCGCAATAGCGGCCGCGCGGTTTTGAATTTCTACTATTTTACTTATTGACCCTGGAAGAATTTCTATTAAAAGTTAGATAGTTAAGAGACTGGCTTCTGTGCCCTGGAGTCGTGGCCGTGCCGGAGAGCCGCTCGTGGGGGGCAGCTGGCGACCTCGGTGGGGCGTGGGGGACGGCCCACAAAGCCCCCCTTCCCATGAGGTCCCCGCCGCTCCCGCCGAGCCCGGCTCAAACCTGCTGTTCACAAGGCTCCCGTGCGGCCACCATCTTTCTTTCCAGAGAGGAGCGGGCGGGCCGGTCAACACGACTTTTGGGTCATTCTTGATGATGCTTAGGAGTTACTCCTCACTCTGCACTCAGGAAGTACTCCTAGCAGTGCTCAGGGAACCATATGGGATGTTGGGGATCGAACCCTGGTCAGCTGCGTGCAAGGCAAATGCCCTACCTGCTGTACTATTGCTCCAGTCCTGAGGTGTAATATTAATTATAGAAAAAAGAAGAGCCTCTTATGAAAGAAAAAAAAATGTGTGTGTAGGAACAGGAGATAGCTCAGTAGTTAGTGTCGCCTAGCATGCACCTGACCAGGTCCAATTCTGGTACCACAGGGTCCTTCAGGCATGACTGGGTGTGGGCCTGGAGGCCCCACCACAGCCTGTGCAGCCCGGGTACCCCCAGCGCTGCAGGTCCCAAAGCAGCACCCTATTTCAGGCTCTTGCATTGAACTCTAACCCAGTTGGCTGAGAAGAATCGCTGGTGGGGCCCCCAGGTATCCTGAAGACAGTTTGGGCGTTCCTCTCCACACCCCCAATCATTTCATATATATTTTGAAAACACATAGGACAAGAAGACCTACTTTGTTCCAGAAATGGTGAGATTTATCTTTGATGACCTTGGGAATCAGCTTCATTTCAGCCGTAGCTGTCCATGCCTACACTGCACACAGCTGCTCAGTGAGCTTGCCTGTCTGGGATGCAGGGGTGCTTCCAAACGGCCCTTCTCTAATGCCTCCAGCTGGGAAGGGGTTTTCTGCGCAGAGCTGCTCGAAATTGGAGATGAAGGCCCGTGTCTTTGCCTGCCACTTCAGGCTAAAAGCGTGGCTAAAAGCATGTGACAGTCAAGTGCAATTCTGACAGAGAAGGAAAAATTTAAACTTTCTTATACGTGGCACTTCAAACCCATGATGGTAACCCTTCCTCTGTGGCTCTGCTCCTTTCCTGTACTCCTTTCCCCTGTCTGCATTCATCTCATCCTCACAGTATGCTTTCCCTTTTATGTCTCCATTTCCAGTCCTCCCCACCTCTCCCCCAACCCCAGCTAGCCTTTGCTTATTTTGGAAAATGAGATGGAAGTTGACAGTTTAGGCACAAGGCCAGGATGTGGCTCAAGGGGTAGAAATATGCCTAGCGTGTGCCAGGTCCTGAGGTCCTGAGTTTGACACCCTCCCGACCCCCTGCACCACACTGCTCCTCGTCAGCACCACCTTGAGTAGTCCTGGCCCCACAGCCACCTGGCTGAGTGTGGTCTCCACAATAGTGAAAGCTGAAACAGGGCAGGTACAGGGACAGTGCACTTGCTTGCTTCCAGGGAAGGAACCCTGAGAGCACGTTGCCTTGGCAACTAGAAGTGGGGGGGGGGGCAGGGAGGAAGCAGATTAAGTAGGAAGGCCAAGGCCAAACCTACCCCCACCCCAGACCCTTTCTGCTTGCCCAAGCATCTTGCCCATAGCTTGCTCTGAACCTGTTTTCCAAAGCAGTTCAGCATCTATTAAGGGCAAGAACTGTGTGAGCATCACAGCGTGTGTGAGGTCTGTCACCCTGACCTGGGGAAGCTGCTTAGTGCCCAGAGAGAGGGGCCTTGTCTGGGAGCAGGAGTCCCCAGGTGCACCCACTTTTTTCCAGGACAACTCCCCAGAGAGATGAGCCCACAGTCATTCCCTGATTGGTCACTCGGTTCTCTGAGGTTTATGGTGTGTGCCAGGGGCACGGGGAATTGCAGAGAGCAAAACAAACAAAGCAATGTGGGTTCTGTCCTGCCGGCACTCCTGGTTTAGTGGAGACATAGATTTCTCAGCCAAGAGTCACACAGAGCCACATGTCAGTCGCCCGCAAAAGCAAAGGGCAGGTGGGGACAGGACCTGTGTGGGCCTTAGGCGAGTGCAGAGAGCAGTGTGGATAGAGGCCTCCATCGTTTTGTTGGTGTACAAGGGGTTCAGGAAGCAGCAGCAGCATGAGTCAATGTCCTGGGGTCTCCTGGTACTTGAACTGTGGGAGGAGGGAGAGGGAGGAGATGCAGGTAAGGGAGTTGGCAGAGGCTAGATGAGGTGCAGCCTTTGACAACCCGGTCAGAATCTTGGATTTCACATCGTGGGTAGTTGGAAACCATCAAACGATTTGATCAGGTATGTGACTCTGCTCGTGTTGGAAGAGGCATCTTCTGGCTGTCACTGGGGGGAAGAACCACTGGATGAATCCAGCGTGGGTTTGGGGAATGCTAGTGATGGGACTGGGACATTTCCAGGAGGTATCAGTGACACAAAGGCCCAATTTTGGTCTGCTTGGGGCTGGGAAAGCAAGAGGATTTTCTGCTCATAGTCATCATCACTGGCCAAGCTGCAGGTTCCACTCTTCACCTTCCGCTCCTTGAGATCTGAAGAAGCTGCCCCCTGCTTTTTAGCAATTGCCTCTGATGATCTCTTTTGTTTGCCACCAACGTTAACATTAACCCTCTCCAAAGCCACTGGTCCCAGTGCTTCTCCACCCCTGTGGGTGCTTCTGGCAAGGGGACACTGAGAGCAGACTGTCTCGTGGAGGGGAGGAAGATGATGAAGGAAGCCCTAGGCCAAACCTATCCCACCCCTGCCTTCCCAAGGGACTTGGTCCACCTTGTACTGTTTTTGCCATATGATTTTTTTTTTTTACATAGGACCCAGGTCTCTGAGGTGTATGTTAGTGCAAGAAGACCCGGAGGTTCTTCGTCCTCTTAACAACTTCTTTGATGTGCTTGAAGGCAAATGGAGACATTACTGGCACCCGCTCAAGCAAATTGATGAGCAATGGGATGACAAGTGACAAGTTTTTTTTTTTAATTAATTAATTAATTAATTTTCCCCTACCACCAGTGTCCACAGTTTCCTTCTTGTCAAACGCCGCCCCCCCTCACCCGGGAGGCACTCACCCCCTCCTTCTTTCCTTTTGGGCATTATGGTTTGCAATACTATACTGGAAGGTTTTCAGGTATATCCCTTTACCTACTTTCAACACTTAGTTTCTGTCTTAAGGCGACAGTGTTTTGTATTTATTATTTTAATTGTTTCTGTGTGCGGTCGACCCGGGTTTGATTCCTCCATCCATCTCAGAGAGCCTGGCAAGCTACCAAGAGTATCCCACCCACATAGCAGAGCCTGGCAAGCTCCCTGTGGCATATTCAATGTCCCAAAAACACTTACAACAAGTCTCACAATGGAGACGTTACTGGTGCCCGCTCGAGCAAGTCAATGAACAATGACAGTGCTACAGTGCTATTATTTTTGTGGTCTCTGTTAAGAAAAAAAGAAGTTGTGGCAAGTCCCTTTTCACATCCCACCTGCTGGCCTGTGAGGTAGGGGTGAGCGGGGGCTGGAGGGAGCAACGCCTGGCCCTGCTATGGCCTGGCTGCTGTGTGGGGCTGTCTCTGGCAAACACACAGCAACTGGTGAAAGTCTAAGAGTGTCTGTGGGATGCAAGGAGCATGCTAGGAGGGGCCTGGTGTCCTGTGGGGGTTGGGGGGGCGATCAGTGTTGCCTGAGCAGATTCAGGGTGGGTCTTGTTCACCTGTTGGATCCAGGGCTTAAGCACCCAAAGGTCCTGGGAGACATAGGGTCAACTTCCTGGACAGGCACCACTCCAAAATACGCTTATGAAATGGGGAGACAGGGCAAGGGGATCCCATGCTGTGGGAGGAGCTGCTTCCAGTGAAACCCTGTGTTAGGAGTGGTCTGTGGCGCACCTTTGAAGGCCGAGTTCCTTTCAAACTTCCCTGGCTCTGTGTGGAGGATGTGACTCAGGAAAGACCCGTGAGTGACAGTTTCAGGATGGAGAGATGGCTGGAAAGACCAAGCATGTGAGTGGAAGGAAATGCTACCCCACTCTCCTGCAGGACAGGAGCCAGGAGCCCTGGCTGGAGACTGCTGACCCTGGCCAGAGCTTCTCTCCCCGGTGCTGCACGAGTAAACCTTTGCACCGGCCTCTGGCCCAGCGAGCGCAGGTAAAGCCATTCTCGATGGTTCTGGTTGGCCCAGTTCACCCACTCGTTTTGTCCAACTAGGTTAGGTGACCTGGCTGCCACCTTCACTTCCTCTTCCTCTCCCAGCAGCACACGGGCTGTCCCAGGAGTCCCTGGGCACATCGCTTCCTCCCTCTCAGGCCCCGGGGTCCTGGGGAAACTGACCCCACATCTAGTCACAGGAGTGATCCTTGACCAGTGGTGGCCAGCTGATAGGGCCCGCCTGTTTTGAGAAGCACCATTGTTGCAAGAATGGACACATGCAACAAGTGAGTTTCCCATACCCAGTCCTTGGGTCTGTGCCCGCTGTTGCAAAAGGAGTTTCTTTCTCTGGAGGTTTCTAACCTGGGTGCATGTAAGCCGAGTCATCATCTTGCTTCTGCAAGGATGGCACGGCCTCAGAAGGGAGCCAAGAGGGGAAGGAATTGGAAGAACAGTGGAGGAAGAGAGCGAGACAGACAGACTGATAAAGAAAGATAAAGAGAAGGAGCAACCGAGAGAATGAGTGAGTCAGAGAGTGACAGAGACAGAGAAAGACAAACAGGCTGATAAAATGAGGTAATGAGTGAACAAGAGAGAGAATGAAAGAGTATGAGAGAGAGAGAGAGTGAGTGAGTGAGAGAAAGAAATCTAGTACAGAAGCCAATAAATTTCTCTTTCTTCCTTCGCCAGTGGAAGCTGGGTTTCTGTCAGTAGGAACCAAATATATCCTTCTTGGCATTTTCAAATTATCCTTCCACTTCAATCCCAGATGGCTCTGAGTCACTGGTAATGCTCCTACAGCTCTCCACTGGATATTAGTGGTGTCAGGCGACTGGGTTCCAGTCCTGATGCCACTGCCACTAACGAACACTCAAGCCATATCTTTTCTGCTGAATCCAGGATGGTGAATTAAGTCTCCTTCAAGTCTCACAAAAAATATTATGATAACTGAATGATGAATGGCATGCATCCGCTCCCTGAGCCGTAGGAACTTGCTGAAGGTCCCGAGTGGACAGATGGGGAAAGCACTGAGGGTCTGGAATGTGTGCCTGATATCGGACCCAAGACCCATCACCCCATGGGAACAATCACATTGCACTTTGGCAACCACCCTAGGAAGGCAGGCTGTGGTGAGGGTTCACAGATACACCGCAGCCCCCCCCCCCCCCACACACACACCCTGTATTTCCTGGGCGGAAAGTTTGTGACATCGACATTCATTTCCTGCTGTAACTGGACCACCAGCATAAGGATGCAGGATAAACAGCACCTTGGGTCAACTGTGATACCCGGGCTTGACCTAAAAGATGTTTAACATTCCAACCGGGCTGAAGTAAGGACACACTCTTTGAACTTGGAACTTGGGGGTTAGGGGGAGTGGGGGAGAAAGAGACCTGTGATCACCAAAAGCTTGAACCTCGCTGAGGTCAGAGTTTGAGAATCCTGTACAGGGGCCCACCGGAGACCTACAGAGAGCCCAGAGGGGATGAGATGCTCTGGAACTCCCAGGGGCGTGTCTGCCAGATCAGAGGTGAGGAAAGCTGGGTGATGGACTTCTGGCCGAGTATTTAGGAGGGATGGGTCGACATGCAGATGGATTGAGGGGTGGCAGGTGCTTGGGGAGATGTCCTAAAGTCGAGCAAAGGAGTGAGATGACCCAGGTGGGGTGGGGCCAAATGTGCAGGAGCAAAATGCCTTCAACTCTGCTGCTTCTTGGAAAGTTTTCCTAGTAAGATAAGCTGGGCCAGGTTCCCGCCTAAGCATGTTTTCCCTCTCTCTCTCTCTCTCTCTCTCTCTCTCTCTCTCTCTCTCTCTCTCTCGGCCAACACTTGGCCATGCCCAAGGGCTTGAGAGCCTGTTCTCTGCACGAATCCTGGGTTAAATGGATTGTCTGTTTTATGAGGGGATCCCTCTGAGGTGGTGGAGGTTTACCCCTTCTCATAACACGGGAAACAAAAATTCCCCTTAATTGGGAGAGATGGTAAGCCTTGCCCACAACCAGCCCAGATACAATCCCCAGAGCCAGGAATAAGCCCTGAGCACTATAGAGCATGACTGAAAGAAACAAAACTGGGGCCAGAGAGATAGTACAGCGGGGAGGGCATTTACCTTGCACATGGCCGACCTGGGTTCAATCCCCGGGATCCCATATGGTCCCCTGAGCACCCACCGCTAGGAGTAATTTTTGAGTGCAGAGCAAGTGTAACTCCTGAGCATCTCTGGGTATGATCCCAAAAAAGCAAAAAAAAGAAAAACAGAAAATACAAAACAATTAGTTCTCCTTAGTTCCGCCCCACAATGGAACAAAAACCATCTTGTGAGATACAGTGGGGCATTCCTAAACAGTCCTCCTGCCCAGATGTCACCCATCTGCCCTTTGGCAGTCCCTTAATCATCACTGTTCCTCTCTCCATCCCCCTCCATCCCCCTCCCCCCAGGCCCAGAAAGCCTGGGGCCTGCTGATCCCTCCTCACCTTCGCTCCAGCTCGTGGGATCTCTGGGGCCATGGAGATAAGCCACCATCTCTCCCTGTGATTTCAGGCGTGGAATCTCCCTCTGCAACATCTCAAATCCATCTCAGCCTTGTAGCCCAATACGAATCCTTGTGTATTCTCCTAATATGAATATGCCTTCCTTAAGGACTTGATTGCATTTACCTATTTATCCCCCTTCCCCCTGCCCTTCCCTCTGTTGGTGTTGCCACCGGGGTGGCACCAGCCCACTTATGCTGTGGTGCTCATGTTGGCTGGAGTCTGCTCCCTTTGATTGTGGAGCTTGTACACGTTCTGGTTGCAGTGCTTGCTGGGGTAGCTTCAGTGCTCACACTTGATTACTGTGTGTGTGTGTGTGTGTGTGTGTGTGTGTGTGTGTATGTGTGGGGGGAGGGTGGAGGAGGGGGGTGGAGGAGGGGGCGTGCACCACCCACCTGGACTTGCAGATGGAGCCCAGATTGCTTTTTTTTCTTTCCAAGTTCACTTGTCATTTGTCACTTGTCATCCCATTGATCATCAATTTGCTCAAGCGGGCGCCAGTAACCTCTTCATTTGTCCCTGTCGCATGCTAGTGTAACCCAATGGCATCTGCTTTCTCCAGGAACATGAAGGCCTCAAACCATTTGTTCAGGGTTTTGACAAAGAAATCTGACCATCTTGTAGGTGGGCGGCCATGCGTCCTTTTGACATCCCGTGGAATCCAGTCGGTAATGGCTTTAGTCCAGTGGTCGTCTTTAAATCGCATTACGTGTCCAGCCTATCTGATTTTTGACGCCTTGGAAAAGGAGATAGCGTCCCTGATTCTTGATTGTCGACAGGTCGGAACTCCAGATAACTTCTCTCACTTGAGTGAAGCGTGATACTCTTCCGATTCCTCTTTGGGCTATCCGAATAGCATTCTCATCCTGTTTTTGTAGGGCCCAGGTCTCTGAGGCGTGTGTTAGTACAGGAAGAATGGTGGAGCCAAAAAGACTTTTTCTTTTCAAGTTACTCTTTTTTGGGGGGGGGGGGGCACGCCCAGCAATGCACAGGGTTATTCCTGGCGTTGCACTCAGGAATTACTCCTGGCGATGCTCAGGGGACCATATGGGATGCTGGGAATCAAACCCGGGTCGGCCGTGTGTAAGGCAAACGCCCTACCCACTGTGCTATCACTCCAGCCCCTCACGGTCCTCTTTTTTTCTTTTTTTCTTTTTTAAATTTTTATTAGTGAAACACCATGAGGTACAGTTGTAGACTTACAAATTTTTGTGCTTGGGTTTTCAGTTTTACAATGATCGAATCGAATTCACATACTCTTTTGATGTAACTTGTTTCAATCTTCATGAGGAGCTGTGTCCACTTTCCCAGTGGAGTGCCTGGGAGAGGAGGCGACTCCCCAGTATGGGGGGTTCCCGCCATGTGCTCCCCTTTGCAGGCTGCTTCTGTCAAACTGAGGGCCCGCTGGTACTTATTGTATGGGCGGCACCCGCCCAGGCCAGTTGGGAGGCCGTGTTTGGGGCCCAGCCATGCCACCCCCACGCCCCAGCCCTCCACAGAGCTGACAGAGGAGCTGCACCCACCAGGTTTGGGGTGGGAGGGTAGGAAGGCAAAGCCAGGGGCCCTTTAGCCAATCCGCGTTTCCCTGTCGAGTGGAGATTGCGGGGGCCTCAGGAGTCGCCAAGAGCTATTTTAGAGGAAGAGCTGGAATTAGAAGCCAGGGTTAAATTTGCCGGCTGAATTTAGAAAACGAGGAGCCCCATTTAGCTTGAGACATATGGGGAGGGTTGTGGGGGCGGGGGCCCCACGCCCACAGGTCTCTGAGTGCCACTCGGGGCTGGCGCTGCCGTTTTCAGATCTGGCAGGAGCTGAGTGCCAGGCTGTCTCGGAAAACTCAGCCACTCGCAGCCCGCGAGGCGCGGGGCCGCCGAAACAGAACCGTGTTCCTTTGCGCCAACGACGCGTTTGCATGCTGGGAGGCCTTGAAAGCCGGAGCAGCATCGACAGTTGCAAGAGGAAAAGGAGGGTCAAGGGGAGAAACCCCTCCAAACCCGAGGCATCGACCTCGGCGCAGCCTCTGCTCTGGCCTCTGAGCCCATGTGTCTAGTTTTGAGGGTGAATAATTTGCCAGCCAGTGCAGTCCCAGGAGCCTGCTTCCCAGACAGCCTTGCCTCCAGCCATGCACCAGGGCAGATGGGTGCAGACAGCATCTCCTTCCTTCGATATCTGGCTCCCTCTCCCAAGGCTGTCCCGGAGCATCACAGCAGCAGTGGCAGTCAGAGTCCCCCTGACTGCTCTTAATTAAAAAAAAAATATATATATATATGTATATCTATATATATGACTACTCTTTAAAGTCAGGTGTCGGAATGTTATTTTGATGTTTAGTATTGAGTACTTCTGAATTCTTTTTGTTTTTGTGTCACACCTGGCAATGCTCAGGGTTTACTCCTGGTTCTATGCTCAAGGCTCACTCTTGGCAGGGCTCAGGGGACCATATGGGGTGCTGGAAATCGAACTTGTGTCAGCAGGTTACAAGACCAGCACCCAACCTGCTGTACTCTCTCTCTCTCTCTGGCCTTTTGAGTTCTCATCTGACCGAAAATGTCTTTATTGTGTCTTCTCTCTGCAATCATTTGACTGAAATGTATGGTCCAGATCAAAACGTTCATTTTCACTTGAACTATTTGAAGACACTTGATCTTGCCTCGGTCACGTGGCGGCTGAGCGAGCTTTCTGCCCTGCTGCTGCCGCCTTCCTGGCTTCCGATGCTTCCCTCTCTAGGAGCCCCCAGGACCTTCTCTGACCCTTTGGAAGCCCACACATCCTCTTTTCCAGGGGGCAGGTTTCTTCTGTTGCCTGAGGTGGAAAAGAGGCCCCTTTCACCGGAAGATCTTAGTTTTACTATGAGAAAGTTTTATCGCTATGTGCCTTTGTCATTTCCTATCTCTATTTTCTTTCCTCTCTTTTCATTTCTTCCTTTGGTTTCAGGACCACACCTGGGGGTTCTTGGCAGGGCAGTGTGGGGGGGATGGGGTGGGGGTGGGAATGTGGCTCTTCCTGATGCAGTGCTGGGGAACTCTATGATGCTGGAATTAAACCTGGGGGTTCCCACACACACACACACACTCCAACCTCTCTGAGCAGTCTCCTTGGCCCTGGAAACTTTTTCTTTAGGATCATTTGTTGAAAGAAAGAAAGAAAGAAAGAAAGAAAGAAAGAAAGAAAGAAAGAAAGAAAGAAAGGAAGGAAGAAAGAAAGAGAGGAAGAAAGAAAGAAAGAGAGGAAGAAAGAAAGAGAGAGAGGAAGGAAGGAAGGAAAGAAGGAAGGAAGAGAAAAAGGAAGAAAGAAAGAAAGAAAGAAAGAAAGAGAGGAAGAAAGAAAGAGAGAGAGGAAGGAAGGAAGAGAAAAAGAAAGAAAGAAAGAAAGAAAGAAAGAAAGAAAGAAAGAAAGAAAGAAAGAGAGAGAGAAAGAAAGAAAGACCCCTTGGATATCCTGTAAGACTCTGTCATCATGTGGGACAGTTCGGGAGAAAGTGACTGTGGCTGAGCGACCCCTGAATATTTCTGTGTCCCCACAGCCCCTGGCGCTCCTTCTGCCGCATCTCAACTTTTCCCAATAAGCATCAAGTCTCCCATCACCAGCCTGCGAGAGAAGTAGCGACTGTGTGGGGTTGGCTACTTGAAGGAGTGGACTCCCTTATAAACAAACTTTCAACATTGCCTGTTCTTATGTCGTTTTCAAGGATGCGGCAAGCCCGCTCTTGAGAATACCTCCTGCCTTCAAAGCTAAGAGCTCAGCCTTGCCTCTGCTGCTGCGCCTTCACCATCAGCCGAGAGCAGCCCGAAGCCAAAGAGGAGATGAAAGTCTGCATCTGTCAGACAGACCCCAATTAATTTTAGGCGGTTCACCTATTAAAAGCAATTCACTTGGGTTTTTCTTTCTTTTTTCCATTTTCTTTTCTCTCTCTCTCTCTCTCTCTCTCTCTCTCTCTCTCTTTGAGGATTGCTTTGGATTTATAGGTTAATTTGAAAATTCTCAGTTCTATGATGCTATGCCCTTCTATTAAAAATATGGTAAGCGGGTCATTTATTTAGATCTCTGGGCTGGAGCGGTAGCACAGCGGGTAGGGCGTTTGCCTTGCATGCAGCCAACATGGCCGACCCAAGTTCGATTCTTCCGCCCCTCTTGGAGAGCCCGACAAGCTACCGAGAGTATCTCGCCTGCACGGCAAAGCCTGGCAAGCTACCCGTGATGTATTCAATATGCCAAACACATTTACAAGCGTCACAATGGAGATGTTACTGACGACCGCTCGAGCAAATCGATGAACAAATCGAGGACAGTGACAGTGGACAGTGACAGTATCACTGTATCACTGTCATCCTATTGTTCATCCATTTACTTGAGCGGTCGCCAGTAACGTCTCCATTCGTCCCAGCCCTGAGATTTTAGCAGCCTCTCTTTACTCCTCCGTCCTTCCCAACACTGCCATGTTAGAGGCTCTTTCAGGGTCAGGGGAATGAGACTTGTTATTGTTACTGTTTTTGGCATATCAAATATGCCACGGTAGCTGTAGCTTGCCAGGCTCTTCAGTGTGGGCGGGGTATTCTCAGTAGCTTGCCAGGCTCTCCAAGAGGCATATATATATATATATATATATATATATATATATATATTCCCTCTATGACCTATAAATTTGTATCATTTTCTTCATGTTAGGACTATTACTAAAAACATTATTCTATTGAAGAACAAAACTAACACATAGAGAAGCAAATTTGTGCTTGAACATTGACCCAGAACAGAGAGAAAAAGGAGAGAGAGGGAGAGAGAGATAAAGAGACAGAGATAAAGAGAGAGAGAGATAAATGAGCACAATGAGAGAGAGACATTTATGAGACTGAAAAAACAGACCCAGTAATTCTCAGAGTTCTGGGAGGTGAGAACAGAAAGAAGAGAGGGGGAGACTGTCAGAGATAAGAAACGTCATGGTGTTTCACTAATTAATTAATTAAATAAATAAAAATGAGATAATTAAAAAAAGTAAAATCACAAATCTTCAGAGTGAGAAAACAAAAACACAAAATGTCCAAGAGTGACGGACTGAGGCAATACATCCCCTCCCCCTTTCCCCCTCCTCCTACCCCCCCTCCCTTTCCATCCACTGCAGCTTTCTGGAAGGATGAGGAGTTATGGAGTATGCTGTGAAGGATTCAGGAAGAGAAGTGATACTGATCTGTCCCCTGAGGCCTCCCTGTGCTCCTCAGACAGACCCCAAGCACTGGGGCCTGGCAGCCAATCCCAGGGGCCTGGACTTGTTTCCAGGAGGCCCTGTGGCATCACTGCCTACCCTCTGTTCCTGCTACCCTAGTCACCACTGGCCAGTGGCCAGCAGCTAATGATGTAGGACCATCCATCCCCTGCCCAGCCCCGAACCCCGCCCAGCAGCACCTCACCCTCTCACTCCTCACTCTTCCAGCTCAGAACATCTCCCAGCCCCGAAATCTTTATTACTCCCAGGGGCTCGGACACAGCCCTCAAATCTCCCCTGGAACAGAAGGGAACAGGGGTGTCCTTTAGAACGAAAGGGTCTGAGAGCGGGGCAGAGGCTGCTGGGTGAGAGGGCCTGTTTCTGCCTCATCTTTCCCTGCCCTGTTCTTTTGGGGTCCAAGAACAAAAGATGCTTCATTCAAAGATCCACGTGCTACTGGGACTGGAGAGAGAGATAGT
The DNA here is from genome assembly GCF_029834395.1 of Sorex fumeus. Lineage (NCBI taxonomy): Eukaryota > Metazoa > Chordata > Mammalia > Eulipotyphla > Soricidae > Sorex > Sorex fumeus. The sequence goes on along the minus strand of NW_026606108.1, from coordinate 15,304,307 downwards.
GCTCCCCTCCCCCCCCCACCACCACCATACACACCCCACCCCTTCTCTTTATTTTATTGAATCACCATGAGTTTAAAAAAAAAACTACAGTTATTCATGTTTGAGTTTCAGGCATACAGTGTTCCAACACCAGTCCCTTCACCCGCACCCATAAGAAAAGATGAAATCATGTGAGTTGCTACTGCGTGGATGGATCTGGCGAGTATCATGCTGAGTTAAGTTAGAATGGGACAGCCACAGAATCATGTTTCTCACATGCCAAGAGAGAGCATTGGTGCTGGTTCTGGGTCCTGAATTTGATGCTAGAACTACATGGTTTTCCTGAGTGCCGCTGGGTGTGATCCGGGGCTCCCAGGCATGACTGGGACCAAGCACAAGCCACCCGTTGGTTCCTGAGCTGTTTGGAAGGCTCTTTTCCTCGAAGAATTAATTCAGCTGTTCCCAATGCATTTTATGGGTATACTTTGATTTGGGGGCCTTGGAACCATACCTAGCAGTGCCAGGAATCGCTCCGTGCATGGTGCCGGGAATTGAACCCGGCAGGTCACATACCACTTCAGCTACATACGAGGCAAGTGCCTTACGCGCTGTACTGGGTAAGGTATACCATCAAACTCTGTCCTCTGCAGCGCTGAAGATGAATGTACGTGGTGACCTGGCAGTGTGGATGGATAGTTTTGCTCAAGACTTTTTGATGCTGAGGGGCTGATTTGATTTGATGCATTTGATGCACAGTGGGTAGGTCATTTGCCTTGCATGCAATCAGCCTGGGTTCAATTCCCAGCATCCCATATGGTTCCCTGAGCACTACCAGGAGTAACCCCTGTGCATCACTGGGTGTGACCCAAAAAGCTAAAAAAAAAAAAATTTGACACTGGGGACATGGAGGAGAATCTACTGTGTGATGCACGAACTGCTCCAGTCCCCCACAGGTGCCCTTGCCTTACTTGGCCCCTACTGGCCATGTCCTCCCGCACCTGCCCTGAGAGTCCTTTGTGCATGGGATTGGATTGGGGGTCCAACCTATTGGGTCCCTGGGTTGCTGCATAAATGAGAATGAGAGCCTGGGGCTGGCTCGAGAGAAAGGCACACCCAGCCTTGCCATGGTGAAGGGCTCTGATCCCAGTGCCCTCACCTACTGGAGAGGTCGCCCCGACTCTGTCAGCCTCCTGGCCTGCCCTTCACTTTCTCCTCTCTGGGTGAGTGTGGCTTTGCCTCCCGGCTTAGTGTGTGCGTGGAACCAGCACATGAATGTAGTCCTGGGAACCCAGAGGCGACAGTCCTCAGTCCCTTCGCACTGCTCTGTCCAGGTGGATCCAAGTTTCTTTCTCAGTGATCATGGAGATCCCCGATGCTTTTGGGGTGGGTGGGGTTTCCATCCTCCCTCCTTTGTTCATCTCCCTCTAGCGGGGTCTGTAGAGTGGCTGTGAGTCTGTGCTCCCTCTGACTCAGCATTCTATTTTCTTTCCTGGAAGCAGGCAGAGGAGGGGGCAACACTGCTGGCTGGCTAACTGGGGGTTGCTCCCAGACCCTTGGCAGTGATGACCCTCCCTCCACCGTTGCTTCCCAGAGGAGGTCCAGCTACCATGAAGGAGCTGCTCTGGGAGACAAAGCTGTCTTTGCATAGTGGGGTTCAGATTTCGGCCAGGGGTCTTGGTGCTGGGCTATGCAGCCTATCAACTAAGTGCACAGCCCTCAACATGTAGGAGTCTAGGAACTTTGTCTTATGAACCTTCTTCATTCCTCCCAACAAGCAGAGCACCCAGCTCAAGGAGGAGAAAAGGGGCACAGGGATTGTTTAGCAAATGGGCTTCGGGCACAAGTGCCAGCAAGACTCAGAGCTGGGCTTTGAGTGTAGGGAATCCCTCTCCAGAGAACCCTACCACCCCAGCTCCTCACAGGACTTGGCCAGCTGAGCCCAACAAAGTTCCCTGCGCTCCAAGGGCCTGTGAGGGCGCAGGCATTCTTGGCTTCATTGGGGATGTGGTATGGGAATGAAGGACAGCTCTGACTTCCATCTTCCTCCTAGGCACCCACATCCAAACACTGATCTCTTTGGGGCCAGTTCCGGTGAAGGAAAGGCTGATCCACATGAGTCTGTTCCAGACAGACAGACAGATAGTCCAGGGCTTCCCCTTGCTTCCTGCGACAGATGATTGAGCCCCTAGGTAATTATTCCTGTTTTGGGGAAATCACTCCAGGCCGAGTTCTGGGGATGGGTGGGGAGAAGCATTCCCGGTGGAGCTGGGATAACCACACAGTGCTGAAGATTGAAGTTGGGCCTCTCATACAAAACCCGTGATCAGCCCCATTGAGCTCTCGGCCTGGCTCCGCGAGTCTTTTTGTAAGTGGGAGATTTGGTGGCAGACTCTTTCTGCCACATTACCACATTGAGCCGTCACAAGGACACCAGAGTGGTGCTGGCCTTTGTTTCTTTTTCCCAGGCAACGGGCTCTGCCACAGCAGCATCGGGGGTGTTAGTTCAGGGCCCCTGTTCACAGCTCAGCAGCTGCTGGCTGCGGCAGGGAACAGCTCGTGGTCCTGGAAGCTGTGACGAAACCCAGAAACAAGGAGCAGCAAGGCCAAACGACTGGCAGTCAAGTTTTACCAGTTTTGAAGCGAAGCTGGGGTGGAAGAGGAAGAGCAATGCAGGCCACGGGCCAGTCTGACTCAACCTGCAGCCTCGGAAAGCTGAACCGCTGAGTCTCATCAGCACTGACCCGGGCTGGCTGTGCTTGCTGGAGCCTGAAAGTGGGTGGGGGTCGGGGGGTGTATAATGGTGTGCATATGCCCTTTTGGGGGGGGTGCCTGGGATCAGAGCCCTAGGATGGGGCACTTGGCAGGCAGAACCATGGGAGAACCAGGGATACCACTCTCGTCCCCAGCTCCACCAAGACATCAGGTGGGACAGGCGCAACTCACCCACCTTGGCACGGAGGTGGGCTGGCTCTTTTTTGTACAACCTACAGAGAGTGAAAGCATGGGGACCACTCTAGAGTCCTTGGTGCAGACAAGCTGCCTGGGGAGTGGACATCCAGGTGGTCTTGATGGAATCTTCGGGGAAGGGGATGCAATGAAGGTTCCAGAACCTGGACTGGGAAGGGTGGAAAGAGTGATGAGTGTCGAATGGACATAGACACCTTGAGCTGGGTTCCTCTTAGTGAAATTCTCTGGGGATGAGGTGGACATAGCCGAGGAGCTTTGATGGGCACTCAGATATATGACTGCCAACTCACCCACATCACCAATATAACTGAAGCCCTGATGCCTGTTCACACATTACTTCCTGTTCGCTTCTTCAACCCTTGATTTATTTCCTTCTCTGTCCTCCTCTCTAAGCTTTGGAATCAAGGATGATCTTGGCATCCCCCCTTTCTATAATACACTTCTTCATCTAGTATTCTATGTAACAAGGTAAGTGAGGTCATCCTATGTTCATCTTCCTTCTTCTGGCTTACTTCACTCGACATGATATCTTCCAGTTCCAACCAGGTTGCAACAAGCTGCATGATTTCATTGTCTTTGCAGTTGCATAGTATTCCACTGTGTATATATACCATATCTTTATAATCCCTTCACTTGTTGTTGGACACCTACGTTGATTCCATGACTTAGCTATTTCACTGAGTGCAGCAATGCAGCAATGAATAACGGCGTGCATATGCCCATTTGAGAGAGTGTTTTTATGTCCTGGGGTAGAACCAAAGGAATTTTAACACATCGGACCCTTGGTGACCTTGTCATTCCTGGGGCAGTATTGAAAACACACATGTAGAGCCCCTTTTTGCTCTCCCGATCTGAGAGGAATCCCTAGCCCAGGAAACCAGGCCTCTTGCAAAAAATGTGAGTCTTTATTCATGAGATCATGCTTTGCACTGGGAGATTAGAGGATTTCAGGCTGCCTGCAGAAAGTGTCTCACCCAGAGCTTCTGATCTAGTTCTTAGAGACAGAACAGGAGACCCTATGTTATAAATTCGAGGGGTATGGGTGCCAACATTGACAGGAAGAGGAGCAAGGGGCTGACATTTGTAGTGGTGCCAAGAGGCAAGGATTCCTGGCATAGATAGACCCGAACTGATCCTTAAAGAGGGGCTGAAGAGAAAGCGCAGTGGGTAGGGAGCTTTCCTTGCATGCAGCTGACACGAATTCGATCCCCAGCATAGCATCTGGTCCCTCGGGAGTGATCCTCGAGCACAGCTGGGTGTTAGGTGGAAGAATTTGGGGGAGAATGTCGGTTGACTGACAGAAGAGTCTGAATGCCCCCTTGCTAAGCCTTTTCTTTGTTTTTCACTCTCCTCTTGAGAGATTTCACTCTGTCTCTGACCCCTGAGTAATGTCTCTGCTGATGTTCCCTGGCTTGGTCCTTCCAGCCTTGAACCTGTGTCTGAGATTCTAGACTTGTGCATTCCCCTCCCTCGACTCCCTCTACTCAGCCTCTTCTCCTGACAGTTTCACAGGAATTTAAAACAACTATGACATCCCGAGTGGAACCCTAGGTTTCCAGCCTCCTGACTGAGCCCTGTCTTCCTACCTCCTGACTCTTTCACCTCTGGTGAGTGGCGTCATGATTCACCCCATGATCAAGCTTCAACCCGGGGAATTGTGCTTGACTCCCAGCCCTTCCTCCTCCTCCTCCACTGCTCCCCCAGCAGCTCGTGTGAACACAGCTCTAGGACGCTAGGCCATATCCCCAAGCTCAAGGCATCAGCCTGCTTGTCTTTCTGCAGACCTCCCCGCCACCCCCAGTTTCAACCCTTTCAAACTGAGCCCCCTGCAATCCTCTCTCTACCCCAAGTGCGTGTGCAACTCAGCAGTGTTATCAGATCAGATGTCAGCCCATATCTCCTGCTTCCCAGCATTCTGAGCATAAATGCCTCCTTACCAAGGCAATGTCAATGCTTGGCCACATTTTCATCTGTATGAAACCCCCCTTCAACCTTGATTCCTTCCATTGCCCTCCACACAGCCTACCAGTTGGCCCTCCAGTCTCATGTGTGCCCCACCTCCTTTGTGTGTCATGCCATCAGCAGCCCCCAACAGTGTTTTAGAGAGCTGACTCTTGGGCAATTGGTCCCAGGGAAGCCAGAACACAAACAGGGTCTGGCAAAGTCTGGCAAAGTAAGTTGTGCCATTTCTCTAGCCCCAAGCCAACAACTTCTTGAGGATATTTTAATCCCTTCATCATAAACCAGCCTGTGCAACCTCAGGTAAGTGAATTAACCTCTCTATTTGCTTCACCTTTTCCCTGGGGAGTAATAACAAATCACATGCCTTAGGAGGGGTGTCATGACAGCTCATGGCCCAGCTGCCAAGGCACAGGACTCAGTAAATATTGTTGTTGTGTGATCACTTCCTCCTGGTTATCTTTGAACCTCCAGCTCTGGATCAAGGTACATGTACCATGCTCAGTCTTTGATGAATGACAGGGCAGGTGGGGGGAGAACGAATGACCAGGGAAAGAAGGGACAGAAAGGGACGTGATGGGGCTAGAGTGATAATACAGCGGGTAGGGCATTTTTTTGCCTTGTAAACTACCAACCCGTGTTCAATCCCCGGCATCCCATATGGTTTCTCAAGCGCTGCTAGGAGTAATTCCTGAGTGCAGAGCTAGGAGGAACCCCTGAGCATCGCTGGGTGTGACCCAAAAAAAGCAAAAAATAAAGAAAGGAAGGCGACGAGGCAACCACTCCAGACCCATGTGGACCAGCCCCTCAGGGAGATACAAGATGGTTAGGGCCATAATCCAGCTCTGATGGTGGAGGAAGACAAGCCCCCTGAGCATGGGGCCCAGTGCCTTCATCACACACAGCAGGTCTGGGTGGAACAGTGGCATATTAGAACCCCCACACACTGGCACCTCACATCTTAGCAAGTGTCTGCGGGATTAGTGTCTGATTTGGATTCAGGTATGGGGTGACTCTGGCTTTGTGCTGAAGGGCCTGTCCCACCTCAGATGAGTTTTACTCTTGCTGGAAAGTGGAGGGTGTCACTGGGGAGAGGTTCATGCATCTGAAGAAATGCTGTTGTCCAGCTCAGGGTGGCAACCATGTGAATGTCCGTGTGCATGTGCGTGCATGTATGTGCGGGAACATGCGTATGTGCATGTATTGCGTGCGTGTGTGCATGTGTGAGCATGTGCCAGGAAGGGCCGGCCTGTTCAGGGGTGCATCACACCTCTTTCAGCTCTCTCGGCACACGTCTAGATGCATGAGGGTGGAGCATGAGGTGGTGTTTGTCCTGCCATGGACCCAGAAGGACACTCTTCTGGGAGCTGCTGCACACTGACCTCTGCATGGGTGTTGTGGAGGAGGGCCCTGACTCAGCCCGTGCGTCACCCCAGAGACCAGGATGCTCTGGCTGGCCTTGTTCAGACTGTGATCAGCTTGTCAAAGGCCCAGACACACTGGGGACGGAGCCAGACAGAGCAGTCATAGTCGGAGCCTGTGTGAGCAGAGGTCACAACAGGCGGGCTTGGGCAGCTCCCCAAGCACTGTTCGGCCCCCCAGCACCCTGGGGCGGGGATGGCTGGGGGCTGCGTGTGGGAAGGACTCTGTGACTCTCCTCTTTTTTGTCACCCCCAGTGTGAAGGCCTTTTGTAGCTTGTGGGGGTCCCGGACAACATTATTGGATTCCTGGTACCCTCGGAAAGAGTGGTTGGACCTAGGGTGATCAGACACTGTGGGCCAGGTCACAGGATGGCCATGGTGAAACCAGAACTAAAGGATGCCTGTGTGGTACTCCTCCCCACCTTAGCCAAAAATTGAGACAGTGAGAGTCCCATACACTCGGCCCCTGCTCACATGAATGCCAATCACGCCAAGTTCTTTCTCCTCTTTTTTTTTTTCTTTCTGGGTCACACCCAGTGATGCTCAAGGGTTACTTCTGGCTCTACACTCAGGAATTACTCGTGACAGTGCTGGGGGACCATATGGGATACAGGGATCAAACCCGGATCGGCCATGTGCAAGACAAATGCCCTACAGACTGTACTATTGCTCTGGCCCCTTTCTCCTCGTTTTGTAGCAGGAGCTGTGCTTGGTGGTGCTCAGACCTGTTGGGGCCACCCAAGGCTCACCTAGTGGTGTGTGTGTGGTGTGTGTGGGGAGCCCTGAGGTGCCGGCGATGGAACCCAGGACCTTGCTCACATCAGACATATTACTGCCCCTGAGCTGCATCCCCCATTCCAGGTCCATTCAGGATCCAGGCTGTGTCTGGATCGAGATCTCCCTGAGAGCAGGCTGCAGAGCACTGTCTGACCATATGGGTGCAAAGGCCCAAGCCTTGGGGAGACCCCATCCCACAGTTCTGTGGGTACAGCTCCTGCCACAGGGCATCCCTTCGCCTCAGTCTCACATGGGGTCAGCAGGCACAGTGACGCCCCCTCGAAACCCTCCCTTTGCCAAGTGGGCACTGTCTGGAACTGGAGGTTCTCTGCTTCCCCGTGGTGGGGGCAAACCCAACCCCCAGTGGAAGATAATCAGGTCAGAATTGTCAGAGTGCATTGATCTCTGGGTGCAGGGATTTCTTTCTGGGAGGGGTCCCCTCCTCCTTTTCCAGTCAAATCAAGGGCTTCATAGAAGAGAAAATTGAGTCCTGTTGAAGGCATCTTCTGGAAAGAACCCAGGGGTAACCAAGGAACCCTGCAGGTCTCAGCAACAGATTTTGCTGGCCAGCAAAAGGCAGACTTGGGAGCAACGGCATGTTCCTGCTCTTTTGCACAAGCGTCAGGACATGCCGGAAGGCTCCGGAGGAACCATGGGGAGGTTTCCCTTTCAGATGGGTGTGGGGAAATGGGGAGCTAGTGCAGAAGGGGAGTTAGATTTTTGCATGGGCAATTTTATGTCCTCCTTCGCTTTGAAGTCTATTAATACATTCAAATAATTCAAGTTCACAAACTTGTTCCTACGGGCAAGCCAGGTGGGCTCACCCCTGGCCCCTCTCTTTGGAGGCTCTGAGATGAGAACTTGCTGTGCACATTGGAACAGAATCTAAATCCCTGGACCACTGTCCTGGCATCTCTCATGCCCTGGGTACATGCTCAGAGCTGATGGACCCCACAGGAGAGAGGGGAGTGTGGGCTGTGCTCAGTGGGGTAGCAGGCAGGGGGTTGCTGGAGGATTTACAAAGTGCAAGAAGGGGCCTCACTGATGCTGGGGTCTTGTGGCGTTCAGAGCTGTGTCCTTCAGAGCTCTGATGTATCCTGTCAGCTTCCTGTGACAGTTGGCCTTGCCTGGGTCTGGGAGCCCTGTAATAGTCACATGAAGAAGCACAGACAGTACAGCCCTGGTTGAGCTTTACAAGACAAGAAACATCCAGCCCCATCAAAAAATGGGGAGGAAGAGATGAACAGAAACTTCCTCAAAGAAGAAATACAGATGGCCAAAAGGAATATGAAAAACACTCTAAATCGTTAATCATCAGGGAGATGCAAATCCAAATAACAATGTGATATCATCTCACACCACAGAGACTGGCACACATCAAAAAGAACAGGAGAAAAAAAAAACAGTGTTGGAATGGATGCAGGGAGAAAGGAATCCTCGTTCATTTCTGGTGGGAATGTGCATTGGTTCTGCTTTTTTAGAGAACACTACAGACATTCCTCAAAAAACTTGAATTAAGCTTTCAAATGATCCAGCAATTCCACCTTAGGAATGTATCCCAAGGGCCCCAGAACACAATGCCTTAAAGCCATCTTCACTCCTATGTTCATTGCAGCACTCCTCACAGTAGCCCAAAGCAGGAAACACCCCAAGTGTCCAAGAACAGATGGCTGGATAAAGAAGGTGCGGTACATATACACAATGGAATACTACTAGGCTGTGAGAAAAGATAAACTCATGCAATTTGCTGCTAAGTGGATGGATCTGGAGAATATCATGCTGAGTGAAGTGAAAGGGAGAGGGACAGACACAGAATGACCTCATGCTTGTGCAGGAGATAATGAAACATCTTTGAGAAATAACAACAGTGGTAGAAACAAAGAGCATGAGAACTAAATGTCCAGTAGGAGGCTTGCCACAGGGGTGCGGTGGCGGGGGCACCACAACAGTGGTGGAGGGAAGTGGTCACTCTGGAGGACGGAGTGCAGAGGAGGTAACAAGTACCTGTCATTGAGGAGGGCTGAGGGCAGGGAGAGAAACTAGGGACATTGATGGAGGATAGTGGACACTGGTGAAGGGATTGGATTAGAATATCGTACGCCTGGAACTTCATCATGAATACTTTTATAACCTTGCAGTCCACAGTGATTCGATTAAAATGAAAAAGACTCAGCAGTACATTCTCTGCTTTAGGGCCTGGCCTATAAGGAGACCCGGCCTGACCTGGGAGTGAGGCCCGGCCCCTATGGGACCCAGCTGCATCAGCAGAATCCTGGCACCTGAAGCCAGGGGCCAGAGACTTCTAGTCAGCAGCCACGGAGCACCTGGCTGCTCTGCCCTGTCCAGGAGCACATCCAGCAGCTTCAGAGCCCGTGGTCTCCCCGGCCCACACGTAGTCTCTCCCACTGTTGCCATGGATTCCGTTCCTGTTTGCATTTTACTGGACAAAGTTCAGATGTCCCCTGCAGAGCCGGCAGGAATGCTAGTGGTCCTTGGATGCTCTGTTCCCTCCACACCTCCACCTGTCTGTGGTTTTCCAGGAACCATGAGAATAGGTGGAACAGAGGGGACTTTCTGGCCAAGCAAAGACAATGCTCTCGGCCTCCAGGGCTCGGGCACCTCCAGCTTGTCTTATCTATTGAAGCAGGCACCACTGAGCGTGTTCCACAGCCAGGTTCACTCAGGAAGTGTGTGTAAGCATGTGTGTGTGTGGGGGGGGGGTATTGTACATATGCGTGGGTCATGGGAAATGTATGAAGGTCCAGGCAGATGTTCCAGGAGCCCCCAAAGGAGCAGTGCCCCATGTAGCCTGGAGGCATCTCTCGGCTACCCCACTCCGCGCCGCCTCTGTCTCTCCTCCTCCAAGTCAGTGGGGGGGAGCTGAGACACATGAGTTTTCTCCCTTTGTCCAGAAAAAAAAAATGGCATTTCCTCCGCTTCTAAGGAACAGTCTAGAGAGTTGGAAAGAGGACAAGAGGACAGACTAGAAAGAGCTCTGAGTGGATGGGATGGGCTCTGGACCAGGCCCATGCACTGTGCGTGTGTCCCTATGCTCTCTGGCTCCTTCTATCCACGCTGTGTGCCAGGAGGATGCACTCAAGGGGGCAGGGGGGCATATATAGAAAGAAACACCTGCATCTCCCAGAGAGGGGCAGTCATTGTGCCTTTCTGGACCAGGAGCCATGGCAGGAGAGGAGCCTTCAAGGAGCCAACAAGTCCATCCCCAGCCAGGAGCCTACCACGCGCTGCCCTCCAGGCAGAGAATTAGAAAGAGCAGACTGTGAGAGTACTCGGGAAGGACAGAGTGGCCAGGAGTGTGGCCAGGGGTGGGTATCTTGGGGGAGGGACACCAGCTAGTCTTTCCCCCACAGAGAAGCACTTTGCGCCCTCACTGTCACAGCTGTGCACAGGTACTCAGGGGGGATGTGGGCCCTTTGTCCATCCCGGCCAAGTCCCCTGTGTGTCCTGGCATCCTGGCAGCTGCCTTGGGCAATGGTGGAGAGGCCCTGGGCACCCACAGGGAGTGGAGACTGAGAGGTTGGATCTCTGCCCACATGCAGTGTCATTGGACAGATGAGGTACCCTGACAGGTGCCAGCATGTCCCCTCTGGTTTGTATTGAAAAACAAGCAAAGGAACAGAAGAAACTAAGCAGAATAACCCTGACGGCCTCTGTCATCTCTGAGCCTGGGACTCACAGCTCTGCAAAGTTCTGGTAGAAAAAGTATGGCAGAGGCAGGCTTCCAACCATGAACCATCAACTCTGGATAAGAACTGCATGTGGAAAATAGGTAAAGGAACAAACATGATAACCTCTCGGTATCTGCATTGATACCTGAAAAATGAGAGAGAGAGAGAGAGAGAGAGAGAGAGAGAGAGAGAGAAAGAGAAAAAGAGAAGGGAGGGAGGGAGGGTGGGAGGAAGAGAGAGGAAGAGAGGGAGGGAGGGAGGAAGAGAGAGAAAGTGAGAGAAAGGAAGAGAGAGAAAGTGAGAGAAGGAGGGAGGGAGAGAGGGAGGGAGGGAGGGAGGGAGGGAGGGAGGGAGGGAGGGAGAGAGAGAGTGTCTACCATAGAGACAGGCTTGGGAGAGGGATTGATGGGAGGGAAATTGGGAATACTGGTACTGGGAAACGTACACTGGTGGAGGGACTGGTGTGTTGGAACACCATATGACTGAAACGGGACCATGAACAGCTTTGTAACTGTGTATTATGGCTATTTAAACAACAACAACAAATTTGAAACAGAAAAAAAAAGCACCGGCTGCGTCTGATGTCTGATAAATGGAACAAAAGAATGTCAATGCCATGGCTGTGGGGGTGGCTTTGCTTTTCTCTCAAGAGAGATGGGGAATGGCTGAGAACACGGTCAGACCCGAGACACGGGAGGAGGCACTCAGTGCCACACACCGCATGTCCTGAAGAGTCCTCCTGTTTCCTGTCCTGTCTGTTCACGTCCACCCAAGGATCTCCTTGGGCTTGTTCAGTTATGGGGTGGAGGCTACAGCAAAGCAGGTGACCCAGAGGAAGGGGCGTTTCAACTCCTCATCTGGAATAGTCCTGGAATTTCTTGCGCACAGAGTAGATACGCAGAGTGCTAGAAGCGCTCACAATTTTTCCTAGACTCTCCTGGGACCAGAGCAGCGCACTTCCTGGGTGGGGGGAGTTCCCATCATTTCTCGGTGTCATCCTCAGGGCCTGGACTCTAATGGGTTCTTGGCAGAGTGTGGATAAAAGCTTGTATTTGTTGTGTGTGTTGGCTTGACTTCTCTTGAATAAGAGAGAGAAGAGAGGAGGAAGGAAATAGAATGGGGGGTCCAGGCGGTAATGGGTGAGGGAATTGGGCCCCCACGCCTCTAGAACTGGACCTTCCTTGGCCAGCCTGGAGACAGTCAGTGTAAACTTTGTAATGATCCAGCCGGGAGGCTGGAGCGCAGGCTTTGCAGATGGCATGCCCTGTCTGATCCCTGGCACCTTGTACTCCCCTGAGCACTGCCAAGTGTGACCTTGCCACCCCTGGAATTGAGCTGGGTGGGAGAAGCCACTGAGTACCACTGAATCTCTGAGCATCCCCCCCCCCCCCCCCACACACACAAACTATAATATTCTTTAGCGTGTCATCATCTAAGATCTAAGAAAGAGAAATTAGGGTCCTTTCTTCACTTGAGTCAGGGGGTTCCATTCCATACTCCTGGCCTACAGGGAACAAGTGAGCACTTGAAACAGAGTGGGCAGGAACTGTGGGCGTTCAGAAGGTACAGACCCTGGCCCAGGGACGCCCGTGAATCCAGCAGTAAGGTATCTGATGGGAGCACATGTCCAGTGTGTCGTTCTGCTCCAAGAGAGAAACCGGGAATCCCTCCTTTGTGTATGTGTATAATTGTCTGATTTACTTAAGGCAAAGCACCAAATTTAGAAATATTGGCAACCTTGGATAGATAATCCAAGTGCGTTTGCGATCTCTGTGGCCCAGTACTCAGTGCGCTGTGGCGAGTTTGTTCCCCTGGGCTGAGATAATCTCTTGGTTTAAAGGGCAAGTTGTTCTTTTTAAGTGCAGGAGTAAACCTCGCAACAACAGAGGTTTATTGACCCAACCTCCACCTGGTAGAGCAAAGTGCCAAAGTGCGGTGGCTGGGGAAGAAACCAAGAGTGGAAAGGTTGGGGGAGAGAGAGAGAGAGAGAGAGAGTGTGTTTGAGAGGGAGTGAAGGGAAAGAGGGAGAGGGGGTGGGGCAGAGCAGTGGGCTGGGGACAGTGTGAGAGGTGACCAGACAGTATTGGAGGAATAAATTGTTCTTGGAAAGAAGATAGATACAGGGGCAATGGTCAGAAAGTACTAGAGCTGAAACTCAAGCATGTGGAAAATTTAGAATATTCAGGAAACACACACACTCATACACACACACACACACACACACACACACACACAAACATGAGTCCAAATTTTTGGCAAGGAGGCAGATAATGACCTTTTGACACATTGAAATAAGTTTATTTCCTTTTTTTTGTTTGTTTGTTTTGGAGTCAGGGCTTGCTCCTAGCTCTGCACTCAAGGATCACTCCTGCTGAGCTGAGGGGACCCTATAGGGTGCTGGGAATCGAACCTGGGTTGACTTGTGTACAGGGCAACCACTCTCCCTACTGAATCATCTCTCTGGCCCTGAAGTAAATTTTTACATTTTTATCGGAGATACCCAACACCGCCAACACCTAGTAGTTCCAGGGATGGAAGTCGGGACCTCACATATACAGGCATGCACTCTACAGTTTGTCCAAAACTGGCAGGCTACCGAATGTAACCTGCCCACATGGCAGAGTCTGGCAAACTCCCCGTGGCATACCCAATATGCCAAATACCAGTAACAATGATGGGTCTCATTCTTCTAACTCTGAAAGAGCCTTGAATATGGCACTTTTTAAAAAATTTCAGGGCTAGGATGAAGGAGACGTTACTGGGGCCTGCTCGAGGCAATCGACGAATAACAGAATGGTCGTGATCGTGATCGTGATCGCACTCTACAGATATTGTGCTGCTGAAGGGACAGTTTAGATGGGGAGATTCTGAGTAGGGTGAAAAAAGATCGGGGTCCAGATGAAAGAGAGCGCTGTGTTTTGGAGTCTTTCCCACGACAAAGAAGTGCTCAGCTGGCGGGATTGTTGGGAGATGGTGGAAGAGAAGGGGAGGAGAAGGGGACCCATCTGGAGGGAAACTGGGAAACACTTCTCCAAGGATGTCTGGCAGCTATAGGAGCTGAAGGCAAGCTGGAAGGGAGGTGCCAGGGCCAGACTGAAAACCACGGCTCGCAAGTGTGGCCCCCTGGCAGGCAGATGTGATCTTTAAGAAGCCCAGGAGGTGCCCCCGGAGCAGCTCCAGGGACTGGGCACGGAGGTCACAGTCAGGGTGGCAGTGCCCAGGAGCCAATGTGACACGCTGGGAGGGAGCAGCTCAGTGATTTGGCAGAGAAGGGAGAGTAGGGTGACAGCGCTGTGGTGGCAGAGGGAGCTGGCAGCCAGCACTGGGAGGAAGTGCTGCAGTGACCGTGGAGGAATGCAGGCTCCCGGCTTGGATGACAGGGGTTGACAGTCAGCAGAATTCAGGCAGAGCCGCGCGCTTCTCACTGTGGCTGGGTCCAATGTGTCACTTGAAGGCCTTAAAAGCAAAGTTTCCCAAGAAAGGAATTCTGCTTCCCAACTGGAATCAAGAAATCCTGCCCGAGTTTCCCTCTCATGGCTACACCATTAATCTTTTTGTTTTTGTTTTGTTTTGTTTTGTTTTGTTTTTGTCTTGGACCCACACTGGGCGATGCTCAGGGGTTCCTCCTGGCTCTGCATTGAGGAATGATTCTGGGTGGTGCTCCAGAGACCATATGGGATGCCAAGATCAAAGCCAGGTCAGCTGTGTGCAAGGCGAATGCAGTATTTGCTGAACTATCATTTTGGCCCCTACTCCATCAATCTTTTCCTTTCTTCCTTCCTTCCTCAGGCCAGGGACAGAGCTCAGGGCTTTGCACTGGTGAGTGCCCCCACCACTGGGTTAGACCCTCAGCACTACAACATCACTTCAGACTTCCCTACACATTTCCAAAGAGCCAGTGGCCAGTGCCTTGAATGTTCTCTAGCCAGTGCCTTGAATGTTCTCTCTCCTGTGCTCTCTATCCATATGCCACAGGTAAAGGTGTGTAAAATATAAGGTGTGTAAAAAAAAGATGGGTAAATACCCATCTGTGGTTTTTTTCTTCTGCAGGACTTTGTCTGGAGTTACAAGTGTCTGAAAACTCCCAGAACTGGCTAGGGACCCTGAGGTCCATGGAGGCTCTGGTGGATGTGAGACCCTAGAGGAGGAAGGGGAACAATTACTGAGATGGGACACCAGGATGACTTAGGGAACCCAAGTTCTTTCTGCAGGGCGACTTCTGGTGTTGTCACTGTAGGGAATGAGAAGAGGTCAACATCTCGATCATGACAATCAATCACTCAAGAAAGGGCTTTGTGGCAGAGTTTTAACACATTTCTTTTCTGTTTTTTCTTTCTTTTTTTTTTTCTTTTTTTGGCTTTTTGGGTCACACCCGGCATTGCTCAGGGGTTACTCCTGGCTCTGAACTCGGGAATTACTCCTGGTGGTACTTGGGGGACCATATGGAGTGTCAGGGATTGAACCCAGGTTGGCTGTGTGAAAGGTAAATGCCTCCCCCCCCACCACCCGTACTACCACTCCAGCACGTTTCTGTAGTGAGTTAGTGTACCCTGAATGAAGGAATCATGGGGATTGAAACACCCCCCGTTTGATACCCTGGAACCTCCCAACACAAGAGGAGAAAAGAGCCAGTGGGTTTGTGTCTCTGGGGAGCCTGAATGATGTTAACCTGTTGGCTTTCCAGCCATCACCACTGGGTTTCCCGTCCTTATGCTTAGGAGATGTGAAGAGCGCTCACCTCTCTGTCCATTTCATTTCTATCCTATCTTGTTTTCTTTCTTTCTTCTTCATGTCCTCTGTATTTTTAGAAGTCTCTCACTGAATAGAGTTTCAGGAAGACAAGGTAACCTGCTAAAATTTCCAGCCCAGTTATTTTCGTCTTGCTCCCGTGAAAGGGCATCAGAGCCCACTAAGCCAGCAGAGGCAGGAAGGAGCAAGCAGCGAAGGTGAAAAGCAAGGCCCTGTGTAGGAGGCCGCTCGCATGGAACCGGCGATTATGCGGCAGGAGGGATGGCTGTGAATCAGGAAATTGTAGAGCGAAGCTTTTCTTCTTTCCTTGAAACAAGGGGCAAGGCAGCAGACCACCGTGTCATTGAAAGTGACATAAAAGCTGGTCTTCGTTAGGAGCCATAGAAAGCTCCAGCAATTAGAAGGGTGGGTCCCCCCTCCTTTCTTTTTGCTTTCAAAAAGCAGCTAATTGTCAAGGATAGATTTCCCTCACTCCCCCCCTTGACTTTTCAATGCATTCTGATGGAAGAGTGAATTTGATGATTCATGTAATTGAACAAAAATACGTGTTATTATGTAAGAGGAGGGAAATGATTAAACTATCAGTCGGGTGTCTTGCATTTCCTCGTCCATTATGCAACATGTGGAGTCCGTGGAAGTTTTCTCTTCTTGTGACAGGGAACCTATCCTTCAGCTGAGATGGTTTTAGGATGCAACATTTGTGCAAGGAATCCAGTGTCAGGAATAATAAGGCCCCGGTTCCGCAAAAATGCCCGAGAGCATGCACAGTGCCACATGGCACTATCTATAAAAGGGAAAAAATTCCTGGGACCTGAGGGATAGTACAGCAGGTAGGACATTTACCTTGTATGCAGCCAACCTGGGTTTGATCCCAGGAACCCCATATGGTCACCCAAGTCCCACCAGGAGTGACTACTGAGTTCAGAGTTAGAAGTAAGCCCTAAGTACCACCAGGTGTAGCCCCAAAAAGGAAGGAAGGAAGGAAGGAAGGAAGGAAGGAAGGAAGGAAGGGAGGGAGGGAGGGAGGGAGGGAGGGAGGGAGGAAGGAAGGAAGGATGGGAGGGAGGGAGGGAGGGAGGGATGGAGGAAAGAAGGAAGGAAGGAAGGAAGGAAGGAAGGAAGGAAGGAAGGAAGGGAGGGAGGGAGGGAGGGAGGGAGGGAGGGAGGGAGGGAGGAAGGATGGGAGGGAGGAAGAAAGGAAGGGAGGGAGGGAGGGAGGGAGGGAGGGAGGGAGGGAGGGAGGAAGGATGGGAGGGAGGGAGGAAGGATGGGAGGGAGGGAGGGAGGGAAGTATGGAGGGAGGGAGGGAAGGATGGAGGAAAGAAGAAGAAAGGAAGGAAGGAAGGAAGGAAGGAAGGAAGGAAGGAAGGAAGGAAGGAGGGAGGGAGGGAGGGAAGGAAGGAAGGAAGGAAGGAAGGAAGGAAGGAAGGAAGGAAGTCTGATGAAGGAAGGAAGTCTGATGCAGTAAATGGAATGGCTATAGCAGATGCCCCCAGTTCTACTGGCTTCAGAAGGGGATCTCTGACAGGTGGATTTTGCCCCCACTCAGCTAGCTATGGAATAAGACAGCAGATCTCAACTTTGGCTGTGAATCAGAATCACTCAAAGTTGATGTGAAATTTCTATCACCAGGCCCAGGTCCTACCACCAGAAATTCCTGCTTAATTGGTTTAACTTGTGGCTGTGCCCGCAGCCTTATTTTTAAAGCTCTTTCTCTTTCTAAGTTGCCGCCCTGAGGAGGAGCCGTGACTGCACTAGAGCTCGGTAAGTCAGGGAGTGCAGAATGCCAGTGCTTGAAGAGAAAACCTGTTTAATACAGAAGGCAGGCTGCAGGGTGGAGGGTAAAGGGAGGGCCCCAAGAGAGGGAGTAGCTTAACTCCAACACGTCTCATTCACAGGAAGGTGGGTTCTAAAACCCTGTCTTCTGCTTTTGTGCCATACGGGCTTTGGGGAGAAATTAGGTGCGTATAGGTTTTTGTAAAGATGTCAAAATATTGTGTAAGTTACACACAATTGCTCCTATCTCCCGTACACAGGAAGAGTGACAAATTCATCGCTTAGAAATGTTCAGGGGCCAGGGACCAGAGCGATAGTACAGTAGGTAGGGTGTTTGTCTTGCATGCAGCTAACCTGGATTCGATCTCCAGCACCCCATATGGTCTCCTGAGCACAGGCAGGAGTGATCTCTGAACCCAGAGCCAGGAGTAAGGTGTGGCTTGGTGAGCACTTCTGGATGTGGCATAAAAACAAAACAAAAACAGAAATGTTCAAAGAGATAGGACCGAGGTCAAGGTGCTTGCCTTGCAAACAACCAACCTGAGTTTGGTCTCTGAGTCCTGCCAGGAGTGTGATTCCTAAGCACAGAGTTAAGAGGCCCTGAATGCCACCTGGTATGGCCCAAACATCCCACCTCACCCCCCAAAACATGCTATTTGTGATATGTCAAGGATTTGTGTCTAGACAGGCTTTCCAGTCTGTCTTCTACTGGGCTTGCTAAGTGAAACTTAAACTCTCTTTTAAGGGGCCAAAGAGTATAGGGCTGGGGCTGGAGCGATAGGTAGGGCATTTTCCTTGCACATGGCCAACTCGGGTTCGATTCCCAGCATCCCATATGGTCCCCCCAAGCACCTCCAAGTGTGATTCCTGAGTGCAGAACCAGAGGTAACCCCTGAGCATTACCAGGTGTGACCCAAAAAGCAAAAAAAAAGCAAAAAAAAAAAAATTCAGGGCTAAGACTTCTGCCTTGCATGCAGCTGCTTCAAGTTCGATCCCCAGTATCACATAGTCCTCCAAGAAACAACCAAGAGTGACTCCTGAACACAGCCAGAAGACCGTGAGCACCTCTGGCTGTGGCTCGGATGCTTCCCACCCATCCCCCCCCCCCCCCCCCCAGAAAGAAATGCTTTCTAAATTCTACCACAACTCCTGGGAATAAGTCCTGCTGTTTGCCAACGTCCTTTGTTTTCGTAGACTGCCGTGCTTGACCTGTGCTCAAAGAAGTCCTCTGACTTAAAAAATGTTTTGGTTTTAACCATTTCGTGCTAGAAAATTGGATGATCAACCATCGGAGACGAGCTCCCCCCA
This sequence comes from Sorex fumeus, assembly GCF_029834395.1. Classification (NCBI taxonomy): domain Eukaryota; kingdom Metazoa; phylum Chordata; class Mammalia; order Eulipotyphla; family Soricidae; genus Sorex; species Sorex fumeus. Next base: position 15,285,681 of record NW_026606108.1, on the reverse strand, counting down.
GAACAGAAGATCCCTACATGCAGCTTTGCTGCAAGAAGGGGCTGGGCCACCAGTCCACACAGGGTGTGAATGAGGGCTAAGGCATGCCAATAGATGCTTTCACTCACCTACCCAGCATCTCCTGGGAAACCAGCCTCCTCTCATTCCAGTTCAAATGTATGTGGGCAGTCCCACCTCCAGCTTTAGGACTGTGCAGAAGAAGCAATCCAGAATAGCTTGAGAGTAAGGAACAGACAAGCGATGCATCATGCTGTTGGGCAAGAGAGAGTTGCACTGAGTGAGCCCCCAGCTCCCTCCGTACCTGAAGCCCCTGAGCTTCCTCAGCACATCAAGCATCACCTCCCCACTTCCTTTTTCCTCTTGAGCAAACTTGAGTTGGGTTTCTCTCTGTTAGCTGAAGGCCTTCCAGGATTCTTGGAGCTTTATCTTGGAGCACTTGAACTGTTCGGAAAGTCTGTTCCCAGCCGTAGGAGTACTGATAAACAGGCTGGCCTGCCAGCCCTATCTGGTGACTATTTTAAAGTCAGTTTGTCTTCTCAGAGGCTGTAGGAAAACTGCCCAGGGCATTTGTTTGTCAATCTATAGATGACTTCCACTTTCACCGTAATTACCCTTCAGTGACATGAAGTCTGAGCCATGGTTTCATAAAAGCCATTCGTTTTTTGTTTTTTGTTTTTAGGGGAGGGGCTCCCAAGAAGTGCTCAGGGCACTTGGAGGCCACTAGCAGTGATGGGGTCAACAGGATCACTTCAGCATTGATCCCCCTCCAGGCTGTCCCTGTGGTGCTCAAACTCAGGTATAAAACTTAGGGCCTTGTAGGGCACACATGCCAGTGCTTTGAGCTGTCCCTCCAACTTCCACAAAACCGTTCTTGGTGGGACATACCACCTTTAGGTCAAACAGATATGCCCCCTGTCTGAGTAATGACCACAAGGCCAAAGGTGGGGCAGCTCTGAGTCCCGCGGGTCTTAGCACATACATGGAGTAGATAAACTTGTGACCTAAGACTCCAACCAGCAACTCAACCATCTCAGTTCTACTTTGGGGAGGGTACTTCAGGAGGTCTGCCCTCCTCCCCCCACCCCCGAGATTTTTGGTTACCCAAGGATGTGGTCTGCATGGGGGCACTGGGGATTAGATGAGTCATTCCAGCAGTGCTCAGATTGTTGGAGATTTAACCAGCATCTACTGCATGTGCTGTAACCACTCTCTGGCCCCTGGGTTCTTAATTCTCTACACAGCAAACTGCTTGAGTTACTGTTGGGGTGAATAGACAGACTAGCTCAGGCTTAGTGTTTCTCAACCTTGTTTCATCCCTGTGACCCCTCGCCCCTTCCTACACGTTGGCTCCCTACTCTGGCACCGTAGACCCTCGTTTTTGCGATTTTTCCTGTGGTCTCTCTGGAGTAGCCTGGAGTCCCAGAGGAGACCATATGCTTCCAGTTTAAGAAGAGCTATCTTGGGGCTGGTGAGATAATACACCGGGTAGGGCGGCTAAGGCACTTGTCTTGCATGAGGTTGATCTGGGTTCGATCCCCGGCATCCCATAGGGTCCCCTGAGCACCACCTGAGTCCAGAATCATGAGTCAGCCCTGAGCATTGCCAGAGGTGACCAACTCCGCCATTCCACATCAAAAAAAAAATAAAAAGAAGAGATATATTAGTACTTTTTTTTTATCTTGTTTATTTTATTTTATTTATATAGCACAGCGGGTAGAGCCTTGCACACAGCCAACACAGGTTTGATTCCTCCGCCCCTCTCAGAGAGCCCGGCAAGCTACTGAGAGTACCTCACCTGGCAAGTTACCCGTAATGTATTCAATATGCCAAAAACAGTAACAGCAAATCTCACAATTTGTTGTGAGACGTTACTGGTGCCCGCTCGAGCAAATTGATGAACAATGGGAGGACAGTGCCACAGTGCTACAGTGCTATTTCCATTTATTTTGTCTTCTCATTTTATGCTTTAGAGCTGTACTGATTTTTTTTTTTTGTGATGTATCAGTCGGGAATGGAAGATGTGCAGCCAATTAACCTCTGAAGATTTTCTAAATGCCAGGGGGACAGGAAATCGAGAACTAAAGAAGAGAAAGGCACACCAGCAAGGGAAAAGAGAGTTCAAGGAAAAGTTGGGGGCAAGAAAGGGATTTGGCCTTTTTATCAGTGGGAGGCCAAACACTTGTTAGTAGAAAATGTTCTAGAGGAGCCCAAAGGGTTTGCATTCATCTTTTTTTTATTTGTATTTTTTTCTGTTTTTGCAGAAGAGGAGTCTCAGTTCTTTTGTAAACAGCTTGAGGTTTCAAAGACTCGTTGGGTTTCTGATTTATTTAAAACATTCAGTGCTTTGTGAATTGCCTTAAGCACTCCTTGGTGAGTTATTTATGGGGTCCTTGACTGCTGGTGGAGGCTCCTATCAAGCCACAGCTGAATAAACAAAGACAGCTCACCTATTACTGGGATAAACAACAAGAGCTCACCTATTGCTGGGATTTAGCTGATCCTGGGCCTGTTTAAATCTACTGACATTTCAGGGTCAGAGAGATAACGCTCTGTGCCCAGGAGTCACTTCTGGCAGGGTTCTAGGGACCATTTGCGATGCAAGGGATGGAACTCAGGTCCACATGCAAGGCAAGTGCAGGAGGCCACTGTATTATCTCCCCAGGCTATGGGAATTTTTTAAATAAGATGGAACAATTGTTAGATGGGGGAAAAATGGCTGTGGGAATTTTTTAATAAGATGAAAAAAAACTGTTAGATGGGGGAAAAATATGGACCAGACTAGGAAATATCAAGCTATGTGAGAAAAATATTTTTTATACACACAAATTAAAACACTAGGAGCATACCAACATGGAAACAGTATTAACCTATGGGTGTGGAATAACAGGTAATTTTGCAGATGTTTAGGTTTTGCATCATTTCCCAAATGCTGCATATGGATGATTTTTAAGGTTTTTATTAATAATTGTGTGTTTTTTAAAAAGCCAATTTAGATTGGGATTTATTTGTATGAGCAGAGCCCTTGTTTTTTGTTTGTTTGTTTGTTTGTTTTTAGGTCACATCCAGCAGTGCTCAGGGATTTCTCCTGACTCTGCACTCAGGAATCATTCCTGACAGGCTTGGGGGACCATATAGGATGCCAAATATTGAACTCGGGTGGGCTCAGGTGGGCTGAGTGCAAGACAAACCTCCTACCCACTGTCCCAAGGCTCCAGCCTGGAGGCTTTCCCTCTGTGATCAGGTTCGGTGGCGCCTCCCCAGGCAGGCAGGGAGGTTTATGCTGCTGCCTGCTGGGTGGAAGGTAGGAGGCAGGCAATGTCTGTGCTGCCCAGCTCCTGTATTGGGCAGCCCACTGTGTTGCAGGGGATGTCTGCATCCAGTGATGCTCAGGGCTTCCTCCTGGCTCTGTGCTCAGGGTTACTCTTGGCAGTTTCGAGACCGTATGCAGTCCCCGGAGCCAAGTGCAAGGCAAGCACCTTAACCCCTGTACTCTGTCTGCTGCCCAGGGCTCCACTGCCTTGGGTGTTCTTTCAAGGTCAGCCCGTGAGCCTGCCAGCATCTGCTCGAACTCATGATACCAAGAGGGCAGTTTACAGTGGCTGTGTCCTGCGGGGATCAAGTTTATGGTCCATGCGTCCCTGAAAAATGCACCTGGGTTATGTTTTGGGGGGCTTAAGTAGTACTCAGTGGACCCCAGGAGTCCTCCCGCAATCCTGTTTGGTAGTTCCTAGGACGGCTAGAGAACGTGCTGCTGGTCAAGCCATGTGGTGTCAGGGGTTACCTGGGCTGTCCCAGCAATATTTGGGTTGGGAGGGGTTCCAGAGCTGCACCCTGGAGTGACTTGGGGGGATATGTGGTGCCAGGGACTGAGCTGAGACTGGGTGCATGCTTTGCATGTGCTTTAGCCCCTGTACTGGCCCCTTCTGGCTCTGTAGTGCAGCCTTCCAGGTGACCTTCGCAGCCCCAGTGGAGGTGAGTGCCTTGCTCAGAGCTGCAGACAGAACAGACACAGCCTGTCCAGAAGGCACCAAAATTCCTGAGGGACGGTGATAGAACCCACTGGAAAAGCTGACCCATAACAGAGGTGATGAAAGATGAATGTAATAGGTGACTATTAGGGGTTCAGGAAGTGGCTGGGGAGGGGTTCTCTAGGGAAAGTTCATGAGGGCCTGCAGAGGGTTCTAGGGCAGGAAAGAGAGATAACTCAACAGATTGAGAACATGCTTTCCATGCAGGAGGCTGAAGTTAGGTCCTGGCACTGCCTAGGGTGCCCCCCAGCACCTCTGGGAGCAATCCCTGAGCAAGGAGCCAGGAGCAGTCCCCAAGCACTGTCGGGTGTGCCCCCAAATACAAACAAGGAAGGAAGGAAAGAAGAAAGAAAGAAAGAAAGAAAGAAAGAAAGAAAGAAAGAAAGCTTTTTAGAGAAGACAGTGTCCTATGACATAAGTTAGATGTAAAATTGAGAAAACCCATCTAACTCAGTAGAGAGAATTGTCTTGTATCATGAATTCAACCTGAATAATTAGAATTATTTTTATAAAATTAATTTTCTCTCTTTCCTTCCTTCTGTGGGTAATATTTTTGCCACTGTTTCCTGGGAGTCATTTTCTGACTGGGGGTTGCATATACACTGGCTGTGGTGCTCACACACACCTTCCTGAGGTGCAGCTAGAACGTGGCATCAGGAACCACAGTAAGTGGAGGGCATTGCCAGGATTGCAGTTCACCTGTGGTTGCACCCAGGTTTGAACTCAAAATCTCACATTTGCAAAGTGGTGGCCTTAGCCCCTGAGCTATCTCCCGACCCTCGGTATCTCAAATTCTCATCAAGTTTCTGCCTTGGATTCCCTGTGTGTTAGCTTTAGGAGTCCATTTCCTGGTCCATAAAATGCCAGTGCTCGCTGCCACTGGCTTACTGGCGTGTTAGGATGAGTAACTAGTGGAAAACATCCTGGGAAAACTTGGCAGTGTTGTTTCTAAAGGCTTCATAATGGCAGATGATGAAATACGGACGCAGGCACCTGTTGAGTTCCTGAGACAGACACGGTGACGACTTCAGTGACGAAACCATGTGCGGAAACCAGCAAGTCGATGCGGAAGCAAGCTGTTCTCCAGCTCCACGCAGAACAGAAGTGCGGGTGTCTGAGGACTGCACACAGCTCCTCACAGGTGCTTAGCACTTAGCTGCATGGTATTAAGGGAATTTGAAACATCATCATCATCATCAGGACATCAGGAGGGTAGTTCTGGCAAGTTTCTGGCACATAAGCCAGGATTGAGCGTTCTAAATGTCCCGGACATGCAGACTCTCAGCTAGACCAGAGTCCTGAGCCCTTATGAGGAACATCAGGAGCCTCTCACTTTGCGCCCAAAGATCAGGTTCATCCTGAGCCCAGGACTCCATCACACACTTGCTCGTCTCTTCACTGATACCACCTGGAGTCAATCGCATCAAAAAGTCTTGCAGGAGAAAATAAATGCAAGTAAAACCCACCCCAGTTTGTGCAGCTTTCATTGTGCCAAAGTGTTTTATAGTTGAACTGGAACTCCCAGGCACCCCACGTCAACCGCCCCAATGCCAGCTCGTCTGCCTTTTGGGGCTGGCGCAATGAAGGGGGCAAGGAGAAGTGGGGTTTATTCTGGAGCTTCTGGACTCAGTGCTGGGCCATACACCATTCCATGCCCGGCAGCAAACCATTGGAGATGGAATGTTCACAGTGAGTCTGGGGTAGGGAGACAAAAGACTGAAGGCAGCAAGGTTTCCTGCAGGTGATCTTGGAGATGTTGACTCAGGAAGGATGAGGCTGAAAAACAAGCCAGGAAGATAGTGGGGCTGACCAGGAAAAGCAACAGCTGCTCCCTATGGTGCTCTCCAGAGACGGGATTGCTCCACTGCAGCCCCCGACACTATTTTCAAAAAAAGTTTTTTTTTAATGAAACATCGTGAGATACAATTACAGACTTATACACTTTCATGATTACGTTTCAGTCATACAATGATCGAGTACCCATCCCTTCACCAGTGCCCATTCTCTACCACCAGTGTTCCCAGTATCCCTCTTGCCACCCTCTCCCTTCCCCCCGACCCCTTTCTGCCTCTGTGAAAGGCACATTCCCTTTTACTCCCTCTCTCCTTTTAGGTGTTATAGTTTGCAATACAGGTATTAAGCGACCATCATGTTCGGTCTAAAGTCTACTTTCAGCACGCATCTCCCATCCCGAGCGAGCCCTCCAAGCATCCCTTGCTTGGTCCAGCCTCATACTTAAAGGGCTTCCTCTTTCTTTAAGCTCCCTTACGAATCCACTCATGTAGCTACATGAGTGGTCGGGGGCAGGAAGCTGAGACAGCACCTTATGGTGACGTGACTTTGGAGAAGAGTCATCTTGTGTCTATATGGGAATGGGCCGTTCTCTTTGCCCCTCTCTCTCTTTCTTCATCTTTTTTTTCCCTGTCTTAGAAGGTGATGGTAAGTCGCTTCTCTTCCTGGGGGAGTTCAGTCATCCAGGCCCCTGACTGCCAAGAAGGCTGAGGGTTTGCTCAGGGGCACGTAAAGGACTGTTGACCAAGGGCTTAAGTCCTGGAGAAAGCAGAGTGGGTTCTCTGGCCACAGAGGAGGAGAGAGTGGGTGTCTGGGGAGGATCACATGCCCCCTCCTTTGGAGTTGTAACCCAGAGAAATGGCCAGTCCTCAAGGGGGATGGGCAGAGTGTGTGTGAGTGAGCATGCGTATGTGACACATGTGTGGCTCCTTTTCCCAGAGAGCGGGTTGACTCGGGAGCAGAGATGAGCTCTTTCCTGCCCAGAGTCCAGCTCTGTGTCTGTTCTGCTGCGGCCGGCAGCCGACCCGCCTCCCTGTGGAACCTTCCTGAACTCTGGCACTGGCAATGCCTGGCCCATGCTGGGCCTTGGCCAGCCTCAGTGAGGCTCGAGCCTTTCATTGAGGGGCCTTCTTAAAGAAACAAGTTCGCAAGCCTGGGGGCGGAGGGTGGCGCAGCCTGTTTTCCCCCCAGCTTGGCATCAGATCCTACTCGGTGTCAGTTTAGCTGGTCACCCTGCCCTGGAGGACCCTTCCCATCCTGGAAAACATCCTTCCTGTGCTGAGTTCGCCTCCAAATCCTGGTTTCCTCAGCTAGTCACACCAGTCACAGCAAAGGCTTTAGGGAGGGTTTTGTTAGTTTGGTTTGGGGGTCGCACCTAGCTCTGCTCAGGGGTCACTCCTGGCAGTGCTCAGGGGACCATATGTGGTGCCAGAGATTAACATGGTGCAGGATAATCACTTTAACCCTGCTCTATCTCTCTGCCTTCCCCCACAGCCTTTGTGGGAAGAAAACTTTGGTCTCTGTGAGCAGTCCGGAAGCTTGGAGCTGACACTTTTTAAATAGAGTATTATTCCTGTGTGTGTATGAGTTTGTGTGTGTGTGTGAGAAAGAGAGAGAGAGAGAGAGAGAGAGAGAGAGAGAGAGAGAGAGAGAGAGAAAAGGAGAGAGAGAGGGAGAGAGAGACATGAGGCAGAGAGACAGGGACAGAGACAGAGACAGGGAGACAAAGAGAGACAGAGACCGACAGAGACAGAGACAGAAGTATTTTTTTCCTCCATTTGTCCGTTGATGAACATGTGGGTCATTTCCATATCTTGGCGATTCTGCATCATCTGCTGTGGTTACAGGCATGCCATGGGTCAGGAGAAACAATACGCTCTCCATATGGTAGCACAAAGGAAGATTTCAGGACCTGGGGTCTTAGTCATCATTACAGAGGGGCTGGAGAGATAGTTCAGTGGGGAAGGCAGTTGCCTTGTACATGACACCCCATGTGGTCGCCCCCACCCCCAGGCCCCTTGGAGTGATCCCTGCGCACAGAGCCAGGACCAAGTCCTGAGCACCACCAGGTGTGGCCCAGAGAAAATAACAGTGACCACAACAAAGCTGAATAATTTGAACACACACACACACACACACACACATAATTTGGTAGGGTGAGGCCACACTCAGGGCTGCTCTGGGACTCTCCTGGCTCTGTGTCCAGGGGTGACCCCTCGTGGGGCCCTAAGTTGATAGAGTTAAATAAAAAGCAGCAAATGAGTCTTGCGATAGGAAAGAGCAGCCATATTTGGTTTCCACGTTTGGATTCATGACTCTTTTTTCTTTCTGAGAAAGCACCCTAATGCCCCTGCACCACCCCCACCCTCTCCCCACCCCACCCCTTCCATCCTCTTGCTGCCTCCTCTTGAGCAGAGATCCTGCAAGCAGGGCAGGGGCCACTGGCCGCGTGTAGGGAAGAACGCCCCCTGGAGGTTGCTCAGTCACCAAACGTGGGAGAGAGGCCTTGGGCAGGGAGAGAGGGTGACCCGTGGAGGGGCCCAGCACATCCTGCCCCGCCGACCTGTCTCTCTGTGCCCACCAGGGGAAGAGGCTGCAATACCGTGGACAATTCGGCCGGCCAGGTCTGGCAGCTCAGAGGGCCTGGGTGCAAGACCTTTTTCTTCTTTGTGCTTTAAAATAAACTGCCCAAGATGGCACAAATTTGGGACCACAGGTGGGGAGCAGAACGGTGTCTGGAGAAAGGTATTTTGCCAGAGATCTGCAGCTATCTCGGAGTGCAGTGTAGACACAGCGCCTGGAGTGTGTTCAGGGGCCTGCACCCCTATTTGTGCCTGGGAATGGAGCTGGGGAGGAGGCTGGACTGCCCCATCCCTTCCAAACTGTCTCTCAAGCTCCTGGACTGAAATGGAGCCGGAGCGAGTGTTTCAACTGCGCCAGCCCCCTCCTTGCTTTGCCCCGTGCTCCCTGGGACGCGGAAATGATTCTGAATGCCTGTTCCCCAGGTAGGAAGGAGCAAGCACACAGCCTCTCTCCAGCCTTCCAGTACCCTCTCGGCATTCTGTGCCTGATGAACCTCCATCCAAGTGTGTCAGCTTTCGGGGCGCTGCTCCGAACCAGCTTTGGTGAGGAAGGACAGGGTTTGCATCCAGGGTTCCGGCGGGGGCCAGATCCTGTTTTGCAAAGGCTACTGGCTTTCCTGAGCTGGACAGAAGCAGGTGGAAGGCGGTATCAGATACTGTCCCTCAGATTCCCCAGTAGAAGAGCAGCCAGGGTTGTCATGAAAATAACAAGAGATTAAATGACTGGCCGGAGCGGCTGCAGGGGCCCGGGACAGCTGAGAAGCCCTGCCCTGTGCATTCCTGCTTCTGCCAGGCGCAACCTCACGCTGTGGGACTGGGACCATCCTTATATGAGACTCAGGGCCTGCAGCCAGCCCCTCCCTGCTGTCTCCTTGTGGGGACAGCTCCCGGGGACACAGGATTAACTGACTGGAGCCAAGCTCTATTTCTGGGAGGCAGAAAGTTCAACGGCCCCTTGGTGGCCTCTGGAAAGGGAGCAGAGAGAGAGAGAGAGAGAGAGAGAGAGAGAGAGAGAGAGAGAGAGAGAGAGAGAGAGAGATTTCCAGGTAGAAGATTATTTTGGGAGACTATTTAGTACAGATAAGCCAAGTACATTTGGGATCAGTGAGGGGAGGAAGGGAGTGAACCAACCTGAAAAATGACTCACCTCCTTCCATTGACATACCCTTGTGGTTGCAGTTTGGCCATTTGCACAGATTCAAGCTAAGAATTTTGTTTGTTTGCTTGTTTGTTTGTGGCTGATTTGTTTTGGAACCATACCAAGACAGTGCTTAGGGGCTTCTCCTGGCAAGGTGCTCTGTGGTGATGTTTGCTGTACTGGGGATCCAGCCCAGGCCTCCTGTATGCAGAACTGACACTTGGCCCCTTAAGTTATCTTCCTGGCCCTCAAGCCTAGAATTTGAATATATATATATATATATATTTTTTTTGGACCACTCCTGCCTTCGCACTCAGCTATCACTCCTGGCAGTGCTTGGGGGACCACATGGGATGACAAGGATCAGACCTGGGTTGGTCTCATGAAAAGCAAATATCTTTTCCTCTATACTATCTATCTGACTCTAAGACTAGAGTTTCAACATTATAACTTCCCCAGTAGTCTGCTGAAACAAGAAGACATGGATGATTTCATCTTTGCCACCAGTCTAATTTTAACACTGGAATACACAGTACCCAAAAGAAAGTAAATTCTGATTATTCATACTCCTGGGCACTTTCTGTTGGCACTGTGCCACATGGCCAAATTGTCTGGCCTGGGCCACTATGTCCAGGTAGGGGAAGGACCTTCTTATTGTGCTCATGTTCCTGTTTTACTTGATGGTTATTCTTTTAAATTTTTTTTTTAAATTGATATACAGTTACAAGGTTGTTCATGATTGGGTTTCAGTCAAGAATGTTCCAACACGCCTCGATGGTTAATTCTTTCAGGACAAAAGGAAGTAGCAGGCACAGTGAGATTTGAGTCTATTGGAAATAACAGGTTGTTTTGTTTCGCTTTGTTTGGGGGAGGATTCCTGAACCCTTTTCTGATGATCCTTAACCAAATGGGCACGTGGTTCCATGCCAGGACCCACCCAAGGATGCAGCACAGCTGTTGGTAGAGGGGACTATCTGGGACACCCAGGCTCAGGAGGTGGGGTCTCCTGAGCCACATCTGGTGGTGCTTTGGGCCACACTCCATGGCTGTGCAATGGCCAGGGTTTCAGCCCTGGTCTGGTGTATGCAGAGCATGTGCCCCAGACCGCACCATCTCTATCTACCACCTCAGGTTCCTCACTGAAAAATATGATTCTAGTCTTGATGGCACAGTCTTCCCCCTTTACCCATTATGCTTATCTTTTCCGCCCCCTCAATCGTGATCATCACAACTTTTAGACTCCTTGTCTAAAAGTTTATTTTTGTTTTATTTAGTTCATTTGTTTCGTTTCTTTTTTCTTTGGGTTTTTGGGTCACACTTGGCAGTGCTCAGGTCTTATTCTTTCCTCTGTGATCAGGGATCACAACCAACTCAGAGGACCCTATGGGATTCTGGAGAGGGAACCCAGGTCGGCCATATGCGAGACAAGTGTCCTGCCAGCTGTACTGTCTCTCTGGTCCCTGTTTTCTTTTCTTCTGTAGAATGGGGAAATTATATGGTGTCTATTCTCTGGCTTAGTAGTTGAACACTCTCTAAGTCCTTCCTACATTGTTGCAAATGACATTTCATCTTTTTTTTCTAAAGCTCAGTAGATTTGCACTGTGTCTATAAATCATATTTCTCTTATTTAGTCCTTTAACCACAGGAACTAAGATTGTTTCCACTGCCTAAATATTGTGAATCCTGCAGTAGAGACCACAGGAGTGCATCTCTCCTCCTTGAGAAAATATTTTTGCATTCTTTGGATAGATACTCAAGTGTAGGAGAATAGATCATGTGGGATTGCTAGGTCTAATTTGGGGAGTGGAGTGCCCACACCTGGCTCAGTGTGCAGTGCTCTGAGGTTGCTCCTGGAGGTGCTCATGTGACCATGCAATGCTGGGGATCAAACCCGGGCCGATCACGTACAAGGCATATGTTGAGCTCTCTCTGCAGCCCTGACTTTTGATTTTTGATCACTCTCTGTACTGCTTTTCTTATGGCTCCACCAAGTTGTGTTCACACAGAAAGGGCCCGAGGCTTCTCTCTTCCCTGCTTTCTCTCCTCCAAGCCTTGCTTCCTGGCTTCTGGACAGCGGCCATTCCCAGCGGTGGGATGCCATGTCTCACTGTGTTTTGATTCTCATTGGAAATGACAGTTTTGATGGGACTTGGTCCAAAGGTGGTGAGGGGTGAGCCAAGCTGGGAGCTGGGAACAGAAGGCAAGATCAAGAGGCCAGGTGAGCTGAAGGCAGGGACGTGAAGCCCTTGGAACAGGGTCTGGTCCAGAAGGCAGACACCCCTCAGGAAAGGGGTGTCCTACAAGAAGAAGAGAATGGGACCAGGAGATGGGGATTTCCGGGGTCCCAGAGCCTTCCCAGAGCCCCACACTTACCCAGAGAGTGACTCCCTTCATCAAGAATCAGGGCTGGGGGGACACTGCAGGGCATTCCATCTCCCCAGGACTTCACGGCCCCACATGGCCAGTTTCATTGTCACTGTCACTGTCCTCCCGTTGTTCATCGATTTGCTTGAGTGGGCCCAGTAACGTCTCCATCATGATACTTGTTGTTACCGTGTTTGGCATATTGAATACGCCACAGGTAGCTTACCAGACTTTGCTGTGCGGGCGAGATACTCTCGGTAGCTTGCCAGGCTCTCCAAGAGGGGCAGAGGAATCGAACCTGGTCAGCCAGGCCGGCTGCACGCAAGGCTGATGCCCTACCCACTGTGCTATTGCTCCAGTCCATGGCCAGTTTTAATCTGATTTATAGATGTGGGGGTGGTGGAGGAGAAGGAGCAGAATTTGGTGGTGGCCACATTTGGAAGCTCTTTTTAGAGCCACGGTTTGGGCCAACTCATGAAGATCAGCCCTAGCAGTGCTTCTTGGCCATTTCCTCTGCTGCCTGTCTCCTTCTTGTCTCCTTCCTGTGCACACAGAGGGGCCAAGGCACGAGACCACCTCCAGGCAAGACAGAGGAGTGAAGAGTGCCCAGGAGGCCCATCAGGAGGTCAGCAGAGTGGACTCCGAAGAGATGATGGTGACTCAAAACCAGGATGGAGCGAGAGAGGAGCAGGGTGAGGGCAGAGAGCAGCTTGGAGGAGTGGTTAGATGCCTGGCTGCAAACTGAAAGGCTGCAGTCTTTTGACTATGATTGAATTTGCCATAGCAGGTGTCTTAATGGTAAGTAAATAAAGGAGAGAGGGAAGGGAAACCTATAAGTTAAAGAAACTTAAGCACGTTTACTAACTGTCCTGTAGGGTCTTCCTTGAGCACTGCTTTTGAGGGGAGTGGGAGCACCAAACCCAGTGAAACTCAGCGGTAACTCCTGGCTCTGGACTCAGGAATTACTTCTGGTGGTGCTTAAGGGACCACTTATGGTGGTGCTGGGGGTTGAGCCTAGGTCGGCGGTGTACAGGGCAAGCACCCTACCTGCTATATTACCTCTAGCCCCTAAATAATCCTTGTTTTGTGTTTTTTTACAGTTTGGGGGGAACAACATTCAGCAATTCTCAGGGGTTATTCCTGGCTCTGTACTCAGGATCACTCCTGGTGGTACTTGGGGGACCATATAAGATACTGGGGATCGAACCCAGTCAGCTGCATGCAAGGCAAGTGCCCTATCCACTGTATTCTCACTCCAGCCCCCACTTAGTGGAATTCTTGACTCACATGGTTAAGAAGTTTTTGCAACTTGGAAAGTTGAACAGGTTTTGATTTAATAAAGCGATTGTTGTTATTTTTACATGTGATAATGGCATTATGATATCCCCCCCCCCAGTATCCTTATCTTTTAGAGATACTCACTGAGATATTTATAGATGAAATTATATAACTGAAGTTTTCTTTAAAAACGATATGGGGGAGTGGGGTGTGGTGAGCTGATGAGACGGGCTCTGAGTTGGTATTTCTTCAAAGCACCATGCCAGGCTCACGGGTGTTCATTCTGCATGATGCCGGGGTTTCCCTTAGATGGCAGCTGCTCCAGTCAGGTATCAGGAGCCACGTGGAGCCTTCCTGGCTGCTGTTATGCCTGTTCCCTTTACCCTCTGAGGCTGCCCTGCAAGTGTGCACATTCAGAGGGATGAGGCCATGCCACGAGAAGGTAGGAGTTGCAGAAGATCATTTTTGTTTGTTGTAAATGGATGTAGCAGCTCTTTCTGCTAAAAACAGCCAAGCAGCAGCATTTGGGAGCTTATCAGGATGAGTAACACTGTGTGGGAGAGTCTAGTTGCTCCCCTTGTCTCCCGAATGCTACTTGTTTGTCAGGCTTCAACATTTCCCAGCCTCCTTATCATGAGGTGTGGTCATGCGCCTTAGTTCTGGTGGTGAGATACCAGCAGAAGTATTAGGTGGAACTTCCTGGGAAGGTCCTTTAAGGGAGCAGATGGTTGTAGAAAGTATGATCTTCCTTTCTCCTCTTCCCGCCTCTCCTCTCCTTTTTCTGTTTGCCTGAAATGCATATGTGAGGAATGGAATTCAGGCAGTCACTTTGGACCATGAGGTGGCCTTGAAGATGGATGCCACATTGCTCTGGGGTGAAGCAGAAAGACAGTGGAAACTAGGTTCCCCCATGACTCTCTGAATCACCTCTCTTCGGTCTTATTTTACAAAGAGAATAAATCATCATGTGATTAAGCCAACACTATTTCAGATTTTGTTTCTGTGCAGACCGATTGAATGCTAACGGACACAGGAAACAACTGCTTGTAAAGCATGCTCAGTTGATGATATCTGTCACAAACTGAAGTGTGTCTAGGCAGTAATTTGGCAGCAGTTGTTCAGACTCCAGCCCATCCATCTACACCAAGAAGCAGGATTGGCTATGCTTGGGAACCATGTAAATAACCAGGGCAGTGTCACATGGGGGCTGGCTTTTGTGACTGAGCCTTTCGCATGACATCAGGCAGCCCTTCTAACAATGTGAAGCTATAAAAGCGTCTCGGTGCTTAGCGTGCGAAAACAAGGAACAAAAGAGCATTATTGTAACCTGGTTTGTGTGAACAGAACAATATATTTAAATAAGCATGCTTTTCTTGGTCTTGCCACACTCAGCAGCGTTCAAAGGCTTCTCCTGGCTCTGTGCTCAGGAGTCACCCCTGGTGGTGCTCATGGGACTATATACAGTGACAGGGAATTAAATTAAATTGGTATTGGCGACATGTGAGGCAAATCCCCATGTTTTTTTTTTTCCTAGAAGTAAATAAAAACTTGTTCACCAAAGCAGGAGTGTGCCAAGAGTTGGTGCAGATGGAGGCTTTAATTTCTCTCTCTCTCTCTCTCTCTCTCTCTCTCTCTCTCTCTCTCTCCCCTTCCTCCCTCCCTCTTTCTCTTTTCTCTCTATATATCAGATACATACACAGACTCTCACACACACACACACACACACACACACACACACACATCTTTGTCCAGATCAAAATTCCTCTGTCTTTGTGAATTTGAAAAAAATATATATTTTCTTGAGATCAGAGCAATAGTATAGCAAAAGTGTACTTCCCTTGCATGTTGTAGGCCCGGGTTTGATCCCTGGCACCTTATATGGTCACCCAAGGCCACCAGGAGTGATCCCTGAGTACGGAGCCAGGAGTAACCCTTAAGTGTTGCCTGGTGTTACCGCCACCAGGGGATGGGGCGGGGGAGGGGAGATCACTTTCAATAGCATAACTTGAGCTTAAAGCCTTGCTTTAGAAATTAGCTCTCATGAACTTTTCTTCACCATCATCACTTTTTCTTCTTGGAGGGCAGAGGGAGAGAGGCATCTCCCAAGAAGTGACATCCAGGGTCCTTGTGGCCATCAGTGATCCTTGATCATTCAGGCTGTGGGTCAGTGTTCAGGTCCTGTGGATCCTGGGGGCCCTGTCATGCTTGGGGGTGTGGAGAGAAGCTGGTAGTGCTGGGGACCAAACACAGTTCTGGTGCCGGCAAGGCAAACACACTAACCTCCCCTCCCTTCCCTTCCCCCCACCCTGTAATCCTGCTTTATGACCACACCTGGCAATGCTCAGGGGTTACTCGTGGCTCTGCACTCAGGAATTACTCCTGACTGCGGTGCTCGGGGGACCATATAGGATGCTGGGGAATCGATCCCAGGGCGGCCACATGCAAGGCAAAGGCCCTACCCGCTGTACTATCACTCCAGCCCCTCTTGGATGACTCTTGGGACCATAACCCCCGTCCACCAAGTGCAAGGCAAGCTCCCTACCCACTGTACTATCATACAGACCCCTCTTTTCTTTTGTGTGTTTGTTTTTCTCCCCCCCCCCCTTTTGTTTGAGGTGCTAGGGATTGAACCCAGGTGTCATATCTGCAGAGCAAACACTCTACTGCTGAGTCACATCCCTGCCACCATCACTATCTTAATATTTCCGTATGTGCGGGCTGGTTTCCAGTCCCTCACAGCACCCACCCCCGCCCCTCCCCTTCCTGTCTCTGTTTCTCTGGCTTCTTCCTTCTCCCTCTCCCATAAATGCACTGGGTTCCTCAGCTCTGAGAAAATCCTTTCCCCGTGCCCATGCAGAAGACCAGGGAGACCAGAGCCCAGGAAACACTGCCAAGGGGCAAAGGCACTGGCTGGGGGCTCGGTCCTGTTAGGCCGGTCGACACTGCTGCTCAGCCTGGACACGGAGTTCTGGAACACTCGGAGACCTCCCAGTGGCATTCGCCAGCTTGTTTGTTTCTTGCTGATGAATGAGGACACCGTGCTCCGACAGGAGCTGGCCTCCGTCCAGCCGCTTCTTCCTTCGGCTTCCAGTGAAGGATTATTTTGACTCTTGGCTGCCGCAGGAGGTCTGTGCGCATGCCCAGCAGGCTGGGGGCAGGCCAGGAAGGCAGCGGGAAGGGAAGAGCAAGGCCACCCTGTGCCTAGAGGCA
Organism: Sorex fumeus; assembly: GCF_029834395.1. Taxonomy (NCBI): domain Eukaryota; kingdom Metazoa; phylum Chordata; class Mammalia; order Eulipotyphla; family Soricidae; genus Sorex; species Sorex fumeus. Next base: position 15,269,290 of record NW_026606108.1, on the reverse strand, counting down.
GATGGTCGGGGAGGTGATGCCTAGGTAGCTCCAGAGGGTGCCGGGCTCACAAGGACAGCTGAGTCACTTGGTGGCTCCGTTTAGGGACAGTTCTTTCTGTAGGAGAGAACTGGAGGAGATGCTGGTTCAGTTCTCTGGCGTTACCATCCCAGCCCCAGCAACCCCGTGACCCAGAAAGGATTCCTGGAGGATGAGGGAGACATCTAAGGAGTGGGGAGCTCGCGGGATGCTTCTACACATAGACTAACACAAGTTGGGAGGGCCTAGTGAAAGGAGGAATGTGTGGAGAGGGTCCAGACGCCAGTCTCAGGGCCACACACTTGAGTCTCCACCATTCTGCTTATGAAATATATGCGTTACTCAAGAAAAACAGGAGCTTATTGACCCCATGTGGCTAAAAAGATCCCTAGTCATCTAAGGCCTGGCTCAACAGAGCCCAGAGAGATGGCTCAGACGCATAGGAGCCCAGGCTCAGTTAGCATGCAGGAGCATGGGTTCCATCCCCAGTGTTGCATGCCCCCCCCACCCCCACACTACACTGGGAATAGTCCCTGAGCTCCGCCAGTTGTGGCCCCCTAACCAAAACAAAGAGAAGAAGTGAACAAATAGAATCCAAAGGCCCCCACTGACCACTGCTTCTCTCCCTCAGCCCTGCCTTCCCAGGTCTCTTCCACACCCAGAGCCTGTCCCGTCTGTGGTACAGGTGAGGGTACTGGTGGCCTCTTCTTCCACTCTGGAAACTACTACCCCCGCTTCCCTCTCTATCTCCTTCACCTCTCTTCTCCTCCTTCCTTCTCTCTCCCCCCTTTCCCTCCTCTCTCCTCTCCTCCCCTCTTTCTCTCTCCATCCCCATTTGGAGGCAAGTTCCATCTGTGAGTTGAGCCCTGCCCCTGTGATCTCCCAAGAGCCACACACTTGTTCCCAAGGCCTAAATCTATCACCATGTCCACAGACTGGGGAAAGGAGAGGGCCTGCCAGGGAAGGTCCCAGGAAAAGGAGTGTGTATGTGTGTGTGTGTGTGTGTGTGTGTGTGTGAGCATGCGTGTGCATTAGTGTGTGTGCATACATGATGTACATGTGCCTGTGTGCACGCATGATGTACATGTGTGCATGCTTGTATGTGCATGTGTGCATATGTGCGTGCGTGTCTGTGCGTGCATGTGCATTAGTGTGTGTGCATGCATGATGTACATGTGCATGTGTGCATGCATGATATGCGTGTTTGCATGCTTGTGTGTGTGCATGTGTGTGTGTGTGCGTGTGTGTGTGTGTGTGTGCACGCACACACTCTCAACTGTCCTGGGAAGCAGGAATAAAATCACAGACAATTCAGTGCCCACCCTTCAGGGTGGACTTCCAGGCCTCAAGTATCTCCCTGTAGTAGCTGAGGGCACAGGGGCGCCAACTTTGGACCCCAGCCAATTCTCCTCCCTGCAGGTCAGAGGCCAGTGGTCCTGCCCCACCACCAGGGTTCTGGGGCTCCCCCTGCAGCCTTTGGGGGTCTGTTTCCTTTTACTTTGGAGGTCACAGTCCATGGCTCTCAAGACTTCTGGCTGTGCTCAGGGGTCACTCCTAGGAGTGTGAGGGATTGAACCAAGATTGGCCTCGTGCAAAGCCAGTATCCACACCTGCATGCGAGTTGCTTATTCAGTTTATATACTAGGGGAGGAGTAATAGCTCTTAGTGCTCAGAGACTATTTCTCTGTGCTCAGGAGCGAGCCCTGGTGCTGCTCGTGAGATCCTATGTGGTGTGGGGGATTTGATCTGGAGTTGGTGGTGAGAAAGGCCAGGGTTTTAACTACCCCTGTGCTGTCTCTCAGGCTCTTTGTGGATCTGGCCGAGCAGCAGGGTTGAAAACAAGTTGTGGACGAGAAAAATACATGTGCTTTGAGCAGTATTTTTTTCCATCTCAATGGCTTACTATCGAGGAGTCCCTTCAGAGAGATGCTCAGACTCGGAAGTTTTCTGATACCACCCTCTACCTCCACACCAAGGGAGTCTGTCTCAATTATTTGTTCTTCCTTTATTGTCCTGACTGTAAGCAGCCCGAGAGGAGAGCTGGTCTCACCCTTAGGCACCCAGCCCTGAATTTCGGGGACTCTCCTGGTAGTTGGCTAGAGCTGGGTAAAAAGAACCACCAAGGACTTGGTTCCCACCATTCAAAAGTGGGGGCTGGAAACCTCTTAAGACCGGGAACAGTTTTCTGCAGGAGCGACGTCTGCAGAGACCAGGCAGATACTGGATCCAAATGCAAAGTATGTGGTCAGACGGGGCGAGCAGGGGGAATGGAGGCCTCACTAGTGTTTCCAAAACTAGGAACGGTCAACTCCAGGAACCTGCCTGGAAAATAGACAGTTGCCGATGGGGAGAGAGTACACTAGAGCTCTTCTCACTCATTTCCAAGTGAATATTAGTATGGGTGGGGTGGGGTATGACTTGGAAATGGCGAGCAGAGTCCACTGGGGCCAAGGCTTGAGGGATGGGCTGCATTCATGTTCATTTCCTCCACTGACCAAGAAGGAAGAGTCGGGGTGGGGGGGTGGGGGGCGGGCTGTGGAAGGCTCCAGCTGAGGCCTGTCTGTGAGAGCACCACCTCTGAGCCTGCCAGGACATCCTCAGAGGGCCTCTCATCACTGCCCACTCCTTTTGCTTAGGAAGGTTGGGGAAACTCCCATGAAGCGAATCCTCTGCAGTCAGCTCCGTTCATGAGCATGACCTAAAGAGAAAGAAAAACCTGGACATTTCCGTCCCTCTGCCTCACGTCCTCCCCTCCAGCTTCCTGGCAGGGATCATCTGTGCTGCAAGTGGAACAGGAACTGCTCCAGACACCAGCGGATTCCTGGGAGATCCTCAACTCAGAGGCAGCAAATTTGCCAGCCAGTTGTGCTTAAAAAACAGAAGGAGATGAATTTGTGGAAGGCTCACAGAGGCTGCCAGTTGCCGAAAATCACCTGTCTTTTTCAGCTGTCTGGTCGCACAGCTTATTTTACTTGACCAGCAGGGTTGGGAACTGGAAATCATTATTCATATCTGACAAAGGGAATAGTTCACAGTTTAGGGGCCAGAAAGATAGTGGAGCAGGGAAGACGCTTGCCTTGCATGTAGCTTACCCAATTTCGATCTCTGGAATCACAGAGTTCTTGGAGCCACCATCCTTGATGGCAGACCCAGGAATAAGTCTTGGGCACAGCCAGGTGTGGCCCCCAAACAAAAGAAAACAAAACAATAAAATGAGAGAACTTTCAGAGTAAACTCAATGGGAATTGTGATTCAGGGGAACACACATGCTGACAACAGGGTGCCAGGCTTGGTTCTTCTTAGATTTTCTAGATGTGTAGAACAAGTGTTCAAGAATCACAAGAGCTCACATGTGTTTCCACCAGTATCCATCAGAAGGCCCCAGGAGCCCCTTGCTGATGAACAGGAGATGTTCGGATTGATCTGGGCAGGCAGAAGAATCTAACCAACACGTACCAGGCTTTCAGGAGAGGTGAAGGGGAAATTCCTCTCTACCCTTCTCTCTTACTCCGCAGGCCCCGTGACAGGAGCAGTTCTCCATTTAATGCCTCTGCTTCAGGTGGTGAACCCCATGCCAAGTGGAGGATCTCATCTCTTGCTTTTTGGAGTTTGAGGGCCAGGTGGAGGAGACACTTCCACTCACATTGAGAGGGCTGTGTTCATTAGCAATTCCTGAATGCCCAAAGTCTTTTCTTTCCCGTTTCAAAATCAAACTGTACTGGTTGACCATTGGCTTATGATGCTAGAAGACTTTTGTACAGCTTCAGACTTCTATACCAAGATTTTTCATGCCTAGAGTGAGCACTTTTTATGCTGACCTTCATCCGCAACACACACACACACACACACACGCATGCATACATGTGTGTGCCTATTTGGAATAACTTCGAGTTTAGACATAGCTGCCAAGGAGTGATCCCAGATACAACTTCTGAGAGGTAACCTCAGCAAGAAAAGACCCCACAGGAAGGGAGCGGACCATGTGGCTCTTCATTTTGGCACATTGGCTGGAACTGTGGCCCCTGTCTCCACGGACCTACTTGGTGGTGGCCTGAGAACCCAGGTGGGTGTGGACGCCTTAGGTTTCTTCCCACCTATGGCATCTGGGCAGAGTGAACTAGACCATAGAAGAAACCAAGTTATAAATTACTTGAGGTTTTTGTTACACACACACACTCATTCTTGCTCAAGAATGTTTGGGTGTGATGTTTGCCACTGTTTTGTAATGTTTGCTCGGTTTTTGCTGAACTGCAGTGACCTGGCCTCTTGAGTCTAACTCTGGATGCCAGAATGGGGCCCTCGCCTAGGGAACTCAGAATTTGGGGGTGCTTGCCCAGAGAAGTGGGTGTGCAGATGCTTCCAAGCTATCCCACAGTTCTCTGTTCTCGGTGAGTCAGAGCCAAATGCCATCTATAATGGGGGTGAGTGTGGGCAGGACCATCCAAACACAATGGCAATCCAGAGAGAAGGCGACAATCCTAGTCCAGGCCGCAGAGAGCCTCCAGCTGGCTCAGGATGAGCACACAAGCTCCTGAGTCGTAGGCTGCGTCTCTAGGGACCTGGCAGCATTCACCCCCTTTCTGAGCGGGAAGCAAGAACTGCCCTTGGCTGGGTTTTTCTGGGGAAGCTGCAGGGAGGTCTGCTTTCCTGGACATCATACCCTCCAACAGACATATGTGCATTTGAAGTTTTCTTTTTTGCATTCTTGTCTTCTTTCATTTATTTTTGTTGTTTTTTTGGGCCACACCCAGCAATGCTTTATTCCTAGCTGCACGCAGGAATCACTCTTGGTGGGTTTGGGGGACCATATGGGATTCTGGGGATGGAACTTGGATCTGCCACATACAAGACAAGTGCCCTACTGGCTGTACTATTGCTCTGCCCCCCAACTTTTGGTTTTCTACCTGTAGAGCACATGCTTGGAGATGAGGTCCCCTTCCATTAAAACACACTTAGGTGAGCATGTTCTCAGACTGTGCACCAAGCCCTTGCCCCATAGCTCCTCATAACTCCCCATAGTCAGGGGAACCTGAAGCTGAAATCTAAGGCTGCCGGTGGTGTTGGGCATCAATGGCCTTGGGTCACTGCTCACTGGGAAATGAAAGCACATGAATCTGCAAAGCATGAGAGGAGGAAGATGGGCCACCAGGGGTGGAGGGAAGGCCCTTTCCTGGGATGTGCAGCTACATCGTGGGGAGAAATACAATGCAACTCCAGGTTAGCAATTCCTGAGAATTACACATGGCGAATACCTGTTATTCAGAGATCACAGTTATCACTGTACTGGCCTAGGAAGCAGGTTTGCTAAACTAACAAAAATATCTGATTACCTCTGAGCCTTGCCCCAGATGGATACGTGGGAGGAGGTTCTCTCTCAGCCTTCCTTTCTTGTAGGACAACATTGGTTTGTCCTTTCTACCTTGCCACAGGGAGCTTAGGTTATTGGGTTACCCCAATCACAGTGCTCCCATTCCTCTGTGTTTATTTGTAACCTCTTTCTTTGTGCTTTGTTGACTTGTAAATATTGTTTTTCTCTTTTCCTTAAGTCCTTTGCATAGTTAATTCAGAGCAGTGTCCTTTTTGTACAGACACAGGAAGACACTTAATGCTATGCTTTTGTAACTTGGGAGTTAATTGGCTCCAGATAATATTACCTCCTGGACATCTGTTCTCTCGACCTAAGCCTCAGTTGCCCTTAGTTCCTAGCACCCCAAAATCGGGGTCCCAACGAGGAACTGGATAGACCCAGGGCAAGTTGTGAGCTACCTTGGCATCGAAATGGACCAGGCCAAGTGCCATAATACTTAACTATAAGTTAAGAGCATGGTCATGGACAAACTCATGATCCAAAAAGTAATAACTGGAATAGGGCCCTGTTAGGGTTAGGTATGATTAATCCTCCCTGAGTACTGTCAGTCTGAGTCTATAGCGAGATGTCCCCAGGAGAGCCACTCTACAAGCTCTCAATGTATCTCTTACTGTGTCCATACAGAATAACTAATATTAAGAAATAGAATTACAATGTTAATTACGATGTTAATTAAGTTTTGGACTAAGGAGAGGAGAAACACCCCTAGGTGGTATTTCCACCCTTGAGCCTGATGGGCACTCAAAAAGGGCTTTCATTGTTGATTGTGCAACCTGGTGAGGTGTGGTGGCTACCCCCAAAGTTGAGGAGTTGGAGAGAGACCAGATAGAGACCAGGGCAGCAAGATGGAACTTGGAGAGACTAGCAAGGGGAACCGAGGGAAAAAAGAATGCAAGAGAAGAATGCAGGAGCAGGCGTGGAGAGAGAGAGAGAGAGAGAGAGAGAGAGAGAGAGAGAGAGAGAGAGAGAGAGAGAGAGAGACCAGGTTCCAAGAGGGAACGTGGAGAGACAGGAAATGGGAATGAGGGTCAGTGTGAGACTAGAATGAGGGGTTTAGTGAGGCTGGAACAGGGGCGTGGGGAGAATGGAATAAACAGCAACTGATGGCCAACTAGCCTGGCAGTCTCGTTTTCTCCTTCAACTGCCCTTGGCATTGGCTGTCCCTGGTGAGAGAGCAGCCCGAGACCACCGAACACAGGCTGCGAGAGAGAGCCTCAGGGCTCCCTCACCACCTGTAGTTTACAGACTTTCTTTCTTGTACCTGGGTCCAGCACATGCTCAGTGCTGGGGAGTGAACTCAGAGCCTCACACATGTAAGGCTTAGGCTTCACAGCTGAGTCTTAGGCTTCACAGCTGAGTCTCATACCTGGTCAGAACCATCTTCTTGGCGTCTCTCCGACACGAGTTTTCATTTTCACTCCTTCCAGGCCAGGCAGCACCACCAGTCATCCTCCTAACGCATCTCACTACTGTCCCTACAGTAGGCAGCTCTCTCTACAACTGCCCCTCTGTGCATCACCTGTATCCTCCAGTGAGCAGGAGCCACACCACTTTAACACTTTCCCTGAGCTCAGGACACCAGTCAGAGGAGAATCTAGGCTGGTGGGAACTTCTAATCTCACATTGAAGACGGTCCAACACCACACATAAATGCCAAACTCAACAAGTTGAATGAACGAACATGCAAGCAAGAGAAACAATAAGAGGAAGCGGATCAGGAATTTGGAATGGGGCAAGATCAGCACTACACAAGACACAAACTCAACAAATTGATGAACAAACATGTAAGCAAGAGAAATAATAGAGCAAGCAAAATGGGAATTAGGAATCGAAGCAAGTAAAATTTTTCAAAGGATCATTTGATCACTTGATCACTGGATATCCCGTTAGTCATTCATTTGCTGGAGCGGGTGCCAGTAACGTCTCCATTCTTCCCTGTCGTGTGCTAGTGTAGCCCAATGGCATCTGCTCATTCTAGGAACATGAAGAACCTCAAACCGATCATTCAGGGTCTTGACAAAGAAGTCTGACCATCTTGTAAGTGTGGCCACGCGATCTTTTGACGTCCCATGGAATCCAGTCAGTAATGGCTCTAGTCCAACAGTCGTCTCCAAATCTCATTATGTGTCCAGCCCATCTGATTTTTGATGCCTTGGCAAACGAGACAGAATCCCTGATTTCTGACCGTCGACAGAGGTCAGAACTCCGGATTCTTTCTCTCATTTGAGTGAAGCGTGATACTCCAAGCATAGCTCTTTCAATTCCTCTTTGGGAGACCCGAATAGCATTCTCATCCTGTTTTCGTAGGGCCCAGGTCTCTGAGGGGTATGTTAATGCAGAAAGAACAGTGGAATCGAAGAGATGTGCCTGGAGCCAGAGGTTCTTCGTCCTCTTAGCTATTTCTAAGATGCTCTTAAAGGCATTCAAAGCCGCTTTCTTCCTCCTGTGCAATTCAGGTGCCAGGGCATTTGTCATGTTGACTTCTTAACCTAGGTACACATAACTGTTGCACTGGGAGATGTTCATTCCGTTGAGAGCGAATGGAATGTCAGGAACGAGACTGCTTCTCATAAACATTGTCTTCGTGAGATTCAGCTGTAGTCTGACCTTTCCACACTCACGGTCAACGTCGGCCAGCATTTGTGCTGCATGGCTAATGTTTGGTGTTATTAGAACAATGTCATGAGGAAAGCAGAGGTAGTGTAGTTGCTGACCATCTATCTTCACTCCCATTCCTTCCCATTCCAGTCGCCGCATGACGTTCTTGAGGGTGGCACTGAAGAGTTTCGGTGAAATGGTATCACCCTGCTGAACCCCTCTCTTGACATGGATGATCACTTATTTGTAGAATGGTGAGATCCTGGTAGTGAATCTGTAATACAGCTCACGGAGGAAACTGATGTATTGAGTTTGAACGCCCTATTTGGCTAGGGCTTCGATGACTGCTTCTGTCTCAACAGAATCAAAGGCCTTCTTTAAATCAATGAATGTTAGACAGAGTTGCATCTTGAACTCCTGAGAAATCTCAATGAGCTTGGTTATCATGTGGATATGGTCGATTGTGCTGAATCCTTTTTGGAGCCTGGCTTGGTCGCATGGTTGTCCTTCATCTGGTGTTCTGCCAATCCTATTCAGGATGACTCGAGTGAACAGCTTGTAGACAGACAACAGGCAGATCGAGCGATAGTTGCCAATGTCGTGGATGTCTCCCTTCTTGTACAGTAGTCCTGCTGGTTTTCCATTGGGACAGAACCTTGCATTCAGACAGGTAGTGTGTGAAGAGCTGAGACAGTGTATTGATGAGTACCGATGGCAGATTCTTCAGGTGTTCGAGTCTGACCTTGTCTGGACCAGGTGCTGTTCGCTTCTTTACTGACGAAATGGCGTGTTGGATTTCAGAAGGGAGAACATTGGGAACAACATATCCATCCTGCAGAATTTGGTATGTGGGTAGGTGAACGTGGCTATCAAAGAGATCCGAGTAGAAGTCATCGATAATCTTCTTCATTGCCCTTCTAGAAAATGTGATAGATCCACCAGGATGTCAGAGGGCAGTCACCTTGGTCTTGTAGTTGGCAAAGGACAGGTGGGCGTTGCAAATGCTTTTCCCAGATTCTACCACATCTACCAGCACTACTGCTCTTCTCTCTTTGAGGTCTTGATCGCTTCTCTGCACTGCTTTGCGAGCTCGGACGTTCATTGCAGTTGCCTGAGGCTTGCGCCAAGCCACGTTGGTGAATAAGCTCAAGAGTTTTCGAAGACAGGTGATTTTTTGTAGCTATCTCTCTCTTGGTGTTCCTCACAAATCATGGAGGTGCTGAACCAGCCGATCGTATTCCTCATCAATGTTGTCAATAATGGCATCTTCCCATGTTGCCATAATAGTACCAAAGAGTTCCCAGTTGGTGGTTGTTCTGGGGGTTCTCTTCTTAAACTTTGCAGACCTTTCTCCCTGCTCCGGGAAGTAGAATTTTGCATGAAGGAGATGGTGGTCCAATCCCATTTGGAATTTTGGGACAACAGCGACATCGATCAGGCAAAACCTCCACTACCCAGCCACCGCCACACTCCAGGATGCTTTCTGGACACATCATAAGACACTTAATACCCATCTTCCAGGATTACCGCACCATATTTGATAGGGTTCAAATATGGTTTGAACCATGGGAACACCTGCAAGGGCAATTTGAGCCTGCCCTGAAAGTCTCTATCCCTCTCGGAGAGCCTGGCAAGCTACCAAGAGTATCCCGCCTGCGCGGCAGAACCTGGCAAGCTATTCGTGACATATTCAATATGCCAAAACCAGTAAATACAATGGGTCTCATTACCCTGACCCTGAAAGAGCCATCAATATGGCAGCGTTGAAAAGGATGAGGAAGGAGAGGCTGATAAAATCTCAAGGCCGAACTAGGCTGCCAAAACGAAGAAGGACAAAAATGACTGTACTTTCAATGCATGTACACTGGTATCGAATGCATTCATTGAGGATCTTTCGGTGCAAGCGCGAAAGATCAAGTACGACATCATTGGTCTGACTGAGAACCAGAAAGCATCAATCACATCACACCGTTTTCTACACTGGGGAAGAACTATTCCTCGGAACATGTGACAAAAGAGATGTCAGAGGTGTCGGTGTCCTTGTCAACATGAACTTGGCTATGATTCACTTGAATTCCTAACAACCCGAATCGGATGATTACACTTGAATAGATGTGGCTCACTGTCGGAAGTTTCTATCTTCATTGTCTATGCACCAACATCCAATTATTATGAAGGAGAACTTGAGAAGTTCTACATGGAGCTGGAGAAGTTCTATAAAGACCACACCTTCTACAAGATCATCGTGGGTGATTTTAATGCCAAGATAGGACCGAGAAGATCAGCTGAAGAACTTCACATTGGGACCCATGGCCTAGAATGGAACGAACAGGGTGAGAGACTGTCTGAGCTCATCATGTCGACCAAGACCATCCATGGTAACTCACAGTTTCAGAAGGCTGAATTTAAACATTGGACTTGGGAGTCTCTTGGTGCACGGTTCCACAACGAAATTGACCACATTGTATTCAGTCGATGGTTTTGCCTGACCAATGTTGCTCTTTCCAAAGGATGTCAGGGGATAATGGTCATAAACAGTCACTTAGAAATCATCACTGTCACTGTCACTGTCCTCCTGTTGTTCATTGATTTGCTCAAGCAGGCCCAGTAACATTGTGAGATTTATTGTTACTGTGTTTGTCATATGGAAGACGTCATGGGTAGCTTGCCAGGCTTTGCCATGCAGGCGAGATACTCTCGGTAGCTTGCTGGGCTCTCCGAGAGGGGCGGAGGAATCAAGGGCGGAGCAATCAAACTCAGCCACATGCAAGGCAAACGCCCTATCTCTGTGCTATGGTTCCAGCCCTTAGAAATCTGTAGCACTGTAGCACTGTCCTCCCGTTGTTCATCCATTTGCTTGAGCAAGCACCAGTAACATCTCCATTGTGAGACTTGTTACTGTTTTTTGCATATTGAATATGTCATGGGCAACTTGCCAGCTCTGCCATGCGGGAGCAATACTCTCGGTAACTTGCACAGCAGGTATGGCATTTCCCTTGCATAAGGTCAACCTGGGTTCGATTCCCAGCATCCCATATGGTCCCCCGAGCACCACCAGGAGTAATTCCTGAGTGCATGAGGCAGGAGTAACCCCTGTGCATTGCTGGGTGTGACCCAAAAAGCAAAAAAACAAAACAAAACCCTATTTTTACTTCAGAAATCTTAATTTTTACTTATTTATATTTTAGTCTTCGATTCCTCCGCCCCTTAGAAATCATAGTCATTAAAATTTATCCTGGGCCAGAGTGATAGTCCAGCAGGGAGGGTGTTTGCCTTGCATGCGGCCTACCTGGATTTAATCCTTGGCAACCCATATGATCTCCTAAGCACCACCAGGAGTAATTCCTGAGTGCAGAACAGGAGTAACCCCGACCATTGCTGGTGTGACCAAAAATAGCCAAAAAAAAAAAAAAGTGGATTCAGATGACCAAAAAAAGTAGATGAATACAATTTTGCCTGAAATTTAATTTTATTATAATGAAAAATTTATTATCATGATAGCACAGCGGTAGGGCGTTTGCCTTACTAGCGGCCAACATGGCCGACCCGAGTTCGATTCCTCCACCCCTCTCGGAGAGCCCGGCAAACTACCGAGAGTATTCGATATGCCAGACACAGTAACAACAAAGTCTCCAATGGAGATGTTACTGGGCCCGCTCGAGCTCAAGCAAATTATCATGAAAATGGTTATAAGCAACTAGTCATGATTCATAATTTGTTTGTTTGTTTTTTAAAACAATATTAATATTCAAGTAGACATTCTAGGCAGTATTTAAAGAATGAAATCTTTTCTGTAATCCTTATTAATTTAGTTTCAGGGCCACACACTACAGTGCTCAGGGTTTAGTCCTGCCACTGTACTCAGGGACCACTCTTGGCAGGCTCTGGGGACCATATGGGAGGCTGTGGTGGGCCGCATGCAAGGCAAACACCCTACTCCTTTACTATCACTCCAGCTCCTGAAATTATTGTTTTTAAAAAAATTGGTCCATGAGAGAAAAATAAAATAGAATAATCCCTACATCCTTGATATGTAAGAAACACTTGCCATCTCTAGTAATTGTATTTTAATGCTGGAAATAAAATGGGCCTGACTTTTCACAGTGTACAAAGGACTTACTACATTTGTTTTAGCACCAAGTAAAATACAAGAAAACCCATCATTTAAGATATACTTGAGTTCATCCCCAGTTCTTATATTGCCTCACTCCTCCTTCCAAGGCAGAGAACAAACCCGGAAGTTTTGTTAATATCCTCCTAACCCTGCTAATAAAATACTAACTTAAATGTGACTGCTCAATTTATATATATGGCTGGATTTCCCCCCTTAAGACAATATATATATATGCATATATATATATTAACACTAGCAGGTATCAGCTGCGTTGATCAGAAAGATTTCTACCTTCAGCAAACTCAATAACCATCATTTTTAAAATATACATCTCATTTAAACTTATTAGTGGGACTAAGTCCAGGACTTTTCCTATTCAAGACAAGTGCTGTACTGCAGGGCTTCATCCCAACCTGTTCATGGTCCTTAAAAACATGTCATAGAAACACTCTAATTGCTATATCTGTTTCTTATTACTATTTTTATTTTGGAGGGTGGGGTCAAGGAATTTTCCTTCAGGTATGCCTGATCTTATGCCTGTTCATTTCTATTTCTTAATGACAAAGTATGTATATTATACATAGTGTCATGAGCTTTTTAAATTATATTTTATGTTTTATTACTACTATCAAGGCATATTGAACATTGGATCAAGAGAGAGAACTGGCAAGTAATCCTAAAGCACATATTTATTTATCTGGGTAACAAAAACTTCAATTGAATTTTCTATTAAAAAAAGCTGATTCAATTTTGGGACTTATCCAAAATCTTATATCATAATGTCAATTTCTAATAGTGCACATGTATTTTCAAAAGAAAATGAGTCATATCAAAATATTTTTAATGCTACTTAGCACATTTTTATAACAAACTGAAGAAAATTCTGCATAAATTAATATAGCTTATACAGCCACTCTATAGGGTTCTTGAAAACAGCAGTAAATGTGCATATTGTACCAAATAAGTCCAATTATCATACATATCATAAAACCATACCCATTGCTAAGAAAAAATCTTTAAAATAAAATATCTAGCAGTGCAAAGCCTCTGATGAGATCATTTATCCAAAGTAGGATAATTTAATTTTTTTACTTTTGCTCAGGAGTGACCCCTGGTGCTGCTCAGTGAACCATATGTGGTGCCAGGAATTCAAATGAGCTCTGCCTGATACAAGGCAAGCACCTTTAACCCCTGAAGTATGTCCCGGTCCCTAGGTTAGGGAATTTTTTTGTGGGGGGCAGGAGGTGGGAAGTGGTGGTGGATGAGCCACACCTGCGATGCTCAGGGATTCTCAGGGGTTACTACTGGCTCTACACTCAGGAATTACTCCTGACAGTGCTAGGGGGACCATATGGGATACTGGGAATCCAACCCTGGTGGGTCGCATGCAAGCCAAGCCCCCTACCCGCTGTCCTAGAACTCGGGCCCAAGGTGAACTTTTCCGCATCCCCTTACTTGAAACCACACCCCCTCCCGCCCCAGTTTTGCTTGATCTTCACAAACCTTCAATTTTCTGAGTCTCTGCTTTAGCATCTGCAGGTGACCCACACCGCAGCTGTGGGCCGATTGGAGTCCAGTTGGTAGACGCGGCCTGCAGTGCGTAGGGCGCTGCTGGATGACCTTACCCGACACCTTCTGCTCATCACCTGCTGCTGCCAATAAACTCCCCAGGCCTCCAGCTTGTGCGTTGACCTGGGGACAAAACCTTAATGACAGCAGCCAGTTCTGCGGGATGGAGGGTTCTCAGCTGAAGAAGGGTTAGCTGAATCATGAAGTCCTGGGGCCTTTTAGCCAGGACCCCATCTCCATCCCTCAGCTGGTATCTTTATGCGGGTCCCCTGGGGAGGACTTTTCCCCAGAGTGTTTTAATGGGCATGAGCGTTCAGGACCTGAGTCAAGAGTGCAGAATTCACACAGCGATCACTGGGTGAGGAGCTTCTTGGAAGCCCCCCGGCCACCTGCACAGGCTGACCCCTGACCAGTCCCAGCTTGGACCTGAGCACTGAGTACACTTGTGCCTGCACACTGCTATAGCCCAGAGACTCGCCCCAGAGAGACATCTGACTAGTGGAAACAAGGATGTTAGGACAGATCTGGACCCTGCAAAGAGCAAATATGCAAAGTAAATGTTCTACGATACAATATAAAGAGCTTTTCTTTTTCATTTTAAAGAATAGTACTTTATTGAATATGCTTTATTCAGAGAAAAATAAGTTTTAATCTATGAGACCCAGATTATACAATGAAAAGCAATTTCTTAGTTTTCCATACTGATAGGATGATTTCTATTAAATGAAATGCCATAAAATAATATTCATAAATACAGTACAGTACCTCAAAACATTTCACAACACTAATACAATGACATAAAAATGTCATTCTGTCAGGTTAGATAAAAAATAATGAAAAATGAACAATCTAAAGAGCTTTAAGGAACAGAAAGCATGAAAGGAAAATTAAGACCTAAACAATAGATTCAAAACTTCTGCCATTTCCCGGAAGCAAGAACAGGGGGAGGGAGGCCCACACTATTGAAAGAAAAAAACTATATAATGCAGAAGAATGTACCTGAATTCAGGAATGAAGGGAGTTCTGAAGAAGTGGAGGTATTTGTGGAGCAGGCCAGAGCAAGCCGGTATTGACAAGGTAAAGAAATGGGACTCTCACGCTCCCCAGTGGGGTGACCCCAGGTTTGCAAGGCAAGTCACTTCAGCCTTATTTGTAACAGTGAAAACTTGAGGTAAATGACTACTAATAAGAGAATAGCGAAATGAACTGAAGCCATACTTGAAATGTTACACCGTAGATAAAAAAAAAAACAGGCAGATCAGACTGGAGAGATAATACAGCAGATTTGGAACTTACCTGGCATGCAGCTGACTAAGGTTATATTCCCGGCACTGCCTATGGTTCCCTGAACCCCACCAGGGGTGATCCTTGAGCATAGAACCAAGAGTAAGCCCTGAGCACTGTAGGGTGTGACCCCAAAGAAACAAACAAAAAAGATCTCATGTGAGATCTCTGTTCTCACATGAAAGTATTTATTGCTAAAAAGTTGGGAGAATTTTATAATTTATGTTTGACTTATTATTATTATTATTATTATTATTATTATTGCATTTTGGGTCATACCCGGAGATGCTCAGGGGTTACTCTTGGCTCTGCACTCAGGAATTACTCCTGGCAGTGCTCAGGGGACTATATGGGATGCCAAGGATCGAACCCAGGTCAGTCACATGCAAGGCAAACGCTCTACCCACTGTGCTGTCACTCAGGCCCTTAATTTATTTTAATGTAGCATAGAATTCATGTTGAATTATACCTGCGAAGTGAACTGGGCAGCTAGGCTTCATGCAGAAGAAACGCCTGATCTCATTATTACTGTTATCATCATTATCATAATCACCAGCATCATCATCATTTTAGGGAAATTGCTCTTTAAGAGTGGAAACAGGGGAAGCTGTTGGGAGGCAGTTTCAGCAGACAAGCCCCAAGATGAGAAAGCGTCATTTTCATCTGTGTTTCTTCATTATGAGTGTGGCGGAGCCACTCTTCACTGGTTGGTGATCATTTGTGGTTGCTTTCATGTGGAATTTTGTAAGTGGCAATTATCTGCTAATTGCTTCCTTAAAAAAAAAATTTGCTGTTATGTTACTCCCCACCACGAGACAGACCTGCCTGTGTATTTGGGTTATCCCTTTGAGTTGACCTAATCCTCTACCAGACCAGACAGCACAGGGCTTCCCAGCAGGGCCTGCCACAGCCAGCTACTTCATTCTGTGTCCGTTCTTGAGTCACCTTGTTTCTTAAAAGGATCCATGAGAGATGTCATCATCATAACTCTCATTCTGTAAAGAGAGAACACATTTTTGGTTTGGTTTTGGGCCACACCAGGTGATGCTTAGAGGTTACTATTCACAGAGAAGGAATCACTGAGACAATGATGGTTGGAGGAATCGTTCGGGATGGAAGCTGTGTGCTCAAAGTAAATAAAGGACCAAACGTGATAACCTCTCAGTATCTGTATTGCAAACCGTAACAACCAAAAGTAGAGAGAGAGTATGGGGGAAATTGTCTGCCATGGAGGCTGGGGTGGGGGTGGGGGTTGGAAAGGGGGAGGGTATACTGGGGACATTGGTGGTGGAGAATATGCCCTGGTGGAGGGATGGGTGTTTGATCACTGATGTTTGATGACTGGAACTCAAACATGAAAGCTTTGTAACTGTATTTCATGGTGATTTAACAACAACAAAAAAAAAATGGGGAAAACCTAAACAAACATTGTCCTCCCATTGTTTATTTATTTGCTCGAGTGGACCCAGTAACATCTCCATTTTTGAGACTTGTTGTTACTGTGTTTGGCGTATTTAAGCCTGGTAGCTTGCCAGGCTTTGCCGTGCAGGCGAGATACTCTCAGTAGCTTGTCGGGCTCTCTGAGTGGGGCAGAGGAATCAAACCCGGCTTGGCTGGGCTGGCTGCGCACAAGGCAAACTCCCTACCACTGGAGAAAACCTGAAAAAAAAAAGAGGTTACTCTCTACACTCAGGGATCACTCTTGGTGGTACTCAGGGGGACCATATGGGATGCCGAGGATCAAACCCAGGTCAGCTGTGTGCAATGCAAGCACCCTACCCACAGTACTATATCTTCAGCCCCAGTGAGCATGCTAATTCTAGGCTAAAGATTTGACGAGTCAAAACCTAATTTCTGTATTTGTAGCTTATTTTGTGATAGCAGAATAGAACTGCTGCTCTAATTTTTCATGTTTTATTTTTTTTAATTTTCCATGTTTGAAATCTTTATATAAGTCATACAATCACTCTTCTTATTGCTATATTCAAAAGACTTACACCATATACAGAAGAGGGCAGAAAAGGGATATGGATATTTAAGAGAAATTTGTCCCATATTCTCCAGCAGAGGGGGGGTGTTAAATGTGTTAAATTAGAAATAGTATTTTGCATAATACTAATTGGCACACTGTTACTGTCTTTTAGCAGAGCTAATTATATACACAAAAGTGATCCCACCACAGCCTTCCTCCGGGATAGATTTAGATTTCTGGTGCATTCAACCTTTAATTGAGATACCTAATTTGGTACCAGACTTTTATCCAAGAATATTCTGGAGAGAGTCTCTGTGGTGGGTGAGTAGTGTTTCCGTGGCTTCAATGTGAGTGTGAGGGGATGTGCTGGGGAATGTGAGAGCAGCCCCTTCCTGCAGTTCCTCCAGCTCAAATTTTCACTGCCCAGCCCCATTCACCCCTTCCTCTTTCTCCAGCCTGATATCACATAACATTTGAGACAAATGATGAAACTTGTTCTTAATAGCACTTGATGAGAGAGACTTTGATCCAGTCCATCCAACTGTAGCCAGGTAATACCATCTAATACATTTGATTAGATGTCCGTGGCCTCATTTAGCAAAATAGTACATCCATTGCCAGCCACAAGTGATTGTGAAAGTTTGTTGAAGCTTTCTAGTTTTGGAAAAAATTTTTTAATCAGTCATTGAAGCTACAGTACTCTTTTTTTTAAAAAAAAATTTAATAAATCATCATAAGGTACAGTTACAGACTTACAAACTTTTGTGCTTATGTTTCAGTTATACAGTGATCATCCCTCCACCAGTGCCCGTTCTTCACCACCAATGTTCCTAGTATCCCTCCCACCACCCCCATTCCTCCCCCAATCCGCCTCTGTGACAGGCGCATTCCCTTTTACTTTCTCTCTCTCTTTCTCTCTCTCTCTCTCTCTCTCTCTCTCTCTCTCTCTCTCTCTCTCTCTCTCTCTCTCTCTCCTTTAGGGTGTTGTGGTCTGCAGTGCAAGTATTGAATGGCCATCATGATCGGTCTGCAGTCTACTTTCGGCACACATCTCCCATCCTGAGCGGGCCCTCCCAACACCCTTTAGTTGGTCTTCCCTTCTCTATCTGAACTGCCTTTCCCCCGAGCATGTGAGGCCGGCTTCCAAGCCATGGAGCAAACCTCCTGGTACTTATCTCTGCTATCCTTGGGTGTTAGTCTCACATTCTACATTTCTTCACCTATAGAAGAAAAGCAGTAGTAGCTTTACAGATGAGTCTTATTTTTGTGGTACTAGTCATTTTGTGGTCAGAATCTCCCATTTAATATACTGCATTTAAAAAGTCATTGCAAATTTTATGTCAAAAAGTTTTTGAGAAAAAGTGGGTGTAGCCTCTTTTTTTTTTTTTGGAGAGCCACACTCATTAGTACTAATGGGCTAGTGCTCACAGATCACTCCTGTTGGGATTTGGGGGTCTGTTGTATGGTGCTACAATTCAAGTTCGAGTCAGGTGTGCAAGACATTCATCTTACCTGATGTACTATCTTTCTGGCCCTTATATGAAGTATTGTTGTATTTTTGTTGTTTTTTTTTTTAATTAGTGCTATGGTCAGAGAGATAATACAGGAGTTTAAACTTTTGCCTTGCACATGGTTTTTTTGTTTGTTTGTTTGTTTGTTTTGGGTAGTCATATCCAGCGATGCATAGGGGTTACTCCTGTCTCTTCATTCAGGAATTACTCATGGCCGTGCTCAGGGGACCATATGGGATGCTGGGAATCGAACCTGGGTCGGCCGCATGCAAGGCAAATGCCCTACCCACTGTGCTATTGCTCCAGCTCCTCGCCTTGCACATGGCCTGGCCTCCGTTTTGATCCCCAACACTGCATAGGTCTCCCGAGCACATAGAGAGGAATAAGTCTTGATCACCACTGAATATGTCCCCCACCCTCCATGAATAAGATGATAAACTAAAATCTAAAAACATTTCCAGTATTTACAACAGGATGTGACCATGATGTGGGTGAGGATGTGACTGTGATTTGGTGAATTACAGCATTGCTTGCTCCCTCTAGGAGAGATTGCAGCTGGGGCACTGCAGACACAGCAGTCAGGGACCCGGGGAGAATAACTGTCTTGCTCTTCATTCATTAAACCAAGTGAAATGTAGACCAACTATCACAGAACATCTATGATGGTTGTTCTCGACCTAGGGGACACAGCCTGTGAAAAAGAGTGACATGTCGGTTCTTGTCTGGGTGACTGGTGAGGTTGCTGGGGAAAGTTCTATCTGTTTTCTTAGTAGGTCAAACAAAGAATGAAGCAAGTGGTGTGACATATGAAATAGTAATTTGCATAGTATAAAATATAATACTATGTTGCATGATACATAAAAAAAAGTAAAGAAGAACTAATGCATATTTGAAAGTGACAAGGGCACTCTGGAAAGCTGAGTGGGATGGGCAGAGAGTGACTCAAGAACTTTTTTATCATTGCCTGATGGTGGGTATCCAAGGAGGTGCCCATAGGGATGTGTTGGGTGGCCAGGGGTTCTTGGTAGCACCAGTTGGAGCACACAGATTGTGGGGCAGGGCTCCTAGGGACTGCTAATTGTCTTTGGTTCTCTGTCTTCTGCCCCTTCACAGCAAGGAATATTGGGAGTGTATTTCTGCCCCCAATTCCTGCAGACTGAAAAATCCAGGGCAGTCATCTGGTGTTTTCCCCTGTAGTCCTTGTTTTCTGTCTAACCTGCCAACATTAGTGACATTCAAAATGATGATAGATCAGGGGTGCCCCTGTATGACAAGTCATTGTCTGGAGAATTGGAGGCGATTGTGGGTCTCTGGATAAGAACATTCCTGTCCCCCATCCATGTGGGTTTGGTACATGTGTTATTTTATTTTAAGAACTCATATTAAAAGTTCAAAGATGGATCAGAGAGAGAGAGAGAGAGAGAGAAAGAGAGAGATTGGTGTAGTGCCTTGGATTAATCATCTAGCTTCAGCTCTTTATTTTGGGGGAGAGGTTTTGGACCAAAGTCAGTGGTGCTTAGGCACTACTCTTGGCTCCATACTCAGGGTTGACTCTGTTTTATTTGTTTTGATTTTGGGACCACATGGGCTGGAGTGATAGCACAGTGGGTAGGACGTTTGCCTTGCACGCAGCCAACATGGCCGACCCGAGTTCGATTCCTCCGCCCCTCTCGGAGAGCCTGGCAAGATACTGAGAGTATCTCACCCACACGGCAAAGCCTGGCAAGCTACCCATGATGTATTCGATATGCCAAACACAGTAACAAGTCTCACGATGGAGACATTACTAGGCTCACTCGAGAAAATCGGTGAACAACGGGAGGACCGTGACCGTGACCGTGTTGGGACCACATCTGGCAATGCTCAGAGCTCTGCACTCAGCAACCATTCCTGGTGGTGCTCCAGGAACCATGTAGGGTGCTTGGGATTGAATCTGGGTTGGCTGCTTGCAAGGCAAGTCCCCTACCTACTGTACTATCACTCTGGTCCCATTAGGGTTCACTCTTACTTAAAATTTTTTTTAAAGTTTTTTGGTCACACCTGCAATGCTCAGGGCTTTGCACTCAGGAATTACTCCTGCAGTGCATGGGGAACCTTAGGGGATTCTGGGGATTGAACCCAGGTCAGTCACATGCAAGTCAAGCACCCTACCCACTGTACTATCTCTCAGTCCCAGGGTTTACTCTTAATGCTGTTCAGGGGACCAAATGTAGTACCTGAGATCAAACTGGGATTGGTTGCATGCCAGCCTGTATTGTTTCTCCAGCTCAACATTTTGCCAATCTTATTCTCTCTTATAGTTGTTTTCTGGAGTATTTCAAACACTTCAAAAAGTATTTCAAATACTTTAAAAGAAAAAATGTTTACATTTTTGTGACAGGGGAATATGTTATAGTATATATAGGAAGAAAAATACAACTGGCTCATTAAATCTGTAAATTCACAGCAGTCTTTTGTGAAAAAAGTTGAACTTCAGAGATATTAACCCTTGCTTCATATAAAGCCAAAACTTAACTATAAATTTTAGACTTTCTTTTCTGGTTATCAGGGCTTACTAGGTTTTTTCTTCTGGGTTTTATGATGCCAGAGATCAATACCAGGGCATCACTCAGCCAAGGTATGTATTCTATTCCTTAGCCACATCACATCCCCAAACCTATAAATTAAATTTTAAAATTGTTCACCCAATGTGGATCAGTTGAACATGAGTGTGTGGAGAAGACGGAAGTCTATGGATGGTGTTCAGAGGCAACAGGAACTGTGAGGAGGAGAATATATGGGCTTTTCCTCATTGTCCCTCTTTGTGAGGTGAGGACACTCACCAGCAATTCACACGGGAAATACTTCCCCTTGTGCCAGGAACTCCTGATGCCCATGGGATAGAGGTTCACACTGTTTGTGGAAGGCAGCTCTGCTTCCAGAGATCCGATATTGGCTAACAGATCTGAGGCCCTGACTATGCAGACACCAAGGAGGCATTATCTCATTTCCTCTTCTCTGCCATACTGTGAGCAGATATTATATCTGTGTTTGGAATTGAAAAAAAAATTGAATTTCAAGGGGGTATGGTGCCGCCAGCAGGTCAATCTGTACCTGTGAGGCGAGTGCATCAGCAGCCTGATGGCGCCTTCAGACTTCCAGATACCCCCAAATTGCTGCTATTCCTTTTTGGCCAAATCCCAAAAACTTAGGGCAAAGTTTACCAAGAAAGTAAACAGCCAAAAGTTAGGTATGTGGGAGACACACCCACAAACCACCTCCAGCTCAGCTATATAATTGGAGGCATGGCTTCTCTGGTTCCTGATTGAACTGCTTAACGGCCATGATCCCAGAGACTCAGAAACAAATCTTGAAACCCAGTGGCTTTTGGCAGAAATGTGTCCAATCCCTGCAGTAGGTTACCGGTGCTGGGCTAACCCAGGTGGGAATAGGTTTTGTGCCTTGGCCTGTTCCCCCTGGCGGCTCAGTGGCCTCCATCCTCCAGGGACCACTGAACAGTCAGGTTTGGGCCCGCAGTGACGAGACATTTTGGGCCTCACAGGATGGGGGTGGAGCCGGTCCTGTCCTCCCCAACCCAATGAGACCCCAAGTCATTGCCCACGAATGGCCTCTCTGGCTCCAGATCAAGCTGCTTAATGGCCGTGATCCCAGAGACTCAAACAAGTCTCAAAATCCAGCGGCTTTTGGCAGAAATGCATCCGGAACCTGCAGTAGGTTACTGTCGCCGGGCCACCCAGGGGGAAAAGGGTGTTGTCCCTCCGCCTGCTTCACCCAGGTGGCTCAGTGGCCGCGATCCTCCAGAGGCCATTGGACAGTCAGGTTTGGCCCCGCAGTGACGAGACATTTTGGGCCTCAGGGGATGGGGGTGGAGCGGTCCTGTCCTCCCCACCCCAACGAGACCCCAAGTCATTGCCCATGAACGGCCTTTCTGGCTCCTGATAAAGCTGCTTAAAGGCCAGGATCCCAGAGACTCAGGAGCAAATCTCGGAACCCAGCAGGTTTTGACAGAAATCCCTCCAGATTTAAGTGTTAAAATTTTGGAATTTCAAAATCGTATGACCACTACTGCAGCCACGCGACATCATATGTTATTCATAACCAACAATAGAGAGCAAATTGTCTACTGTTGCCTTTTCAGCAGATCTGAGTGTTGGGGTAAAATCTCAAATAATAATGGTGGGTCTGGTGTCAAAATATTGAATATGATCAAAGTAGAGAGAGAGTAATGTGGAAATCATCTGCCCCACAGGTAGAGTGTGGGATGGGGGTATACTGTGTTGTTGGGGGTGGAGAATGGGCACTGGTGAAGGTATGGGTGTTTCATTGTGTGACCGAGACTTAAACCCAAAAGCTTTGTAATTACTCTCACGGTGATTCAATAAATAAAATTATAAAAAATGAAAAAAAAAGTAAGGTGGAGTTCATGCCCAATTCAATCAGCTAATCAGTGGCTGAATAAATAGCCATACTCCTACATTAAAAAAAAATTGAACTTTTTTAATTGAATTTTAAAAAAAAGGTCAGGGCTATTGCATCAATAGTACAGTTTGGATTTGAGTTGAAGTCCATTTTCCTTTAAAGCCCTAACTCACTTCTGTGGTGGGGTGGGTGGGGGGAGGCGGTTGTTGGGGAGTGGGTGGGTCTAAAATGGACAGAAGTGAACATGTGAAGCTGGAGGTCTGGTGGAAACTTGACTCTTCCATTCTTTCACATGGCCTTTAGTGCTGCAATTTTTCTGAGTCCCTGTTTCCCATAAAATGGAGAAGGTAATAATACTAATCACGTTATTTGCCTGAATGAAATGATTGATGTGAATGCCTGACACGGGGGTGGAATGGGTGGGGGGGGCAGAGCTGAAAAGATATGTACACGTTGTACACAATTAACAAGTCATGTGACTTGGGCAAAGCCCTGGGTTCAAAGCTATTGAAATGATGAGGTTTATCCTAGGCTCATCCTAGGAAGAGCCTTTCAGAATTGTATTCTGATTGGGTCATCAAGTACCAATTCCTATGAAGTCAGTGGCAATAATTTCCACCCAATATGGTTTTGTTTGCAGTTTTATTTATCGTGGATAGCACAGCGGTAGGGCGTTCGCCTTACAAGCGGCCAACATGGCCAACCCGAGTTTGATTCCTCCGCCCCTCTCGGAGATCCCGGCAAGCTACGAGAGTATTCGATATGCCAAACACAGTAACAACAAAGTCTCCAATGGAGACGTTACTGGGCCCGCTTGAGCAAATCGACAATCAACGGAAGGGCCTTTACCTTTACCTTTACCTACCTTTGCCTTAGCCTGAGTTCCTTGGACATGGGCCTAGCTTTTTGAGGGAATGTGGGCTTAGGGTCTCACAAAGAGAAACCTCAGGCCCAGGAAGGGAAGGGAGGATCTGGCCGCCCCCATGTGTTTGCCTTCTCGGACGGTCCTCTGAAAAGCTGTCTCCAAGGACAGTCTGTCTAGTGTGACAAAAGGAGAATAAATTCACCTACCACTTTCCGTGGACCAACTGGCAACATTTGGACCGCAAGGGGTTTGTTTATTCCACTGCAGTTGTGGATTGTGAGTTGTGCAGTTTTGGCTCTGAAGCAAGTGCCGCATGTTCAGGTATTAGTGGGCAGCCCCACTGGAGGCGGGGCCTGGACATGGGGTGGGCCTGGAGGAAGAGATGCTCAAGTTGCTGTGGTGGCATCGGAGCCCAGGGCTGGGAAGATCAAGAAGCCATGAATCATGTTCTCACTTATGTCCATCAGCACAAGGGGCTCACTTAAAAAGGTGGGTGATGACCAAAGGGGAAATCACTCATAGAATATTTTTGTTGTCTTTGGGCCACACCTGATGGTGCTCAAGGCTTGCTCCTGGCTCTGTGCTCAGAGATCACTCCTGGTGGGACTAAGGGGATAATGTGGGGTGCTGGGAATTGAAAGTGGGTCGGCTGTGTGCAAAACAAGTGCCCTGCACACTGTTCTACCTCTCTGGCCTCCAGAATTTTTGTTTTTAAGAACCTCAGTTTCTTCATCTTTAAAAGAAAGGACATGAGGCCGTAGCGATAGTACAGTGAACAGGGCTTTTGCCTTGCACATGGCTGACACGAATTCAATCCCCACCATCCCATATGGTCCCCCAAGCACTGCCAGGAGTAATTTCTGAGTGCAGAGCCAGGAATAACCCCTGAGCCAAAAAAAAAATACAAATAAACAGATAAATAAATAAATGGAAGGACTAAATGAATAAATCAGTAGGGATTGTTGCTGTGTTGAAATGAGTGGAAGAAGTTAATGTTTGTGCCACATTTATTTCATTTCTAAATTTATTTTATTTTTACTTATTGAAAAAAAATCTTTATTGAGGCACTGTGATTTCCAGTACAGTCATGAAAGTGTTGGTTTTCCAGCCATATCTGGTTGTACTCAGGTCTTACTCTTGGCTCTCTGTGCTCAGGAATCACTCTTGGTGCTGCTTGGAGGACTATCCAGTATACAGTGCCGGAGGTCAAACCCAGGTCAGCCACATGCAAGACAGGTAACTTGCAAGTACCTTGTATGGCACTTTAAATAAAATTGGCATTTAAAAGCAACTTTATCCTGACCCCACGCCAGGCTGTCTTCACCGGGGCACCTTGGAGCGGGGTGGGTTGAGTTTCCTCCCTCCCCCAAGCAGAATCCCAGCAGCCGAAAACCTCCAGAACCCAACCGCCGCCATGCCAAAGGTCACTCTCCACATATTTGGATGAGCCTCACTCAAGAGGAGAAGAGCCTCACCTAAGATGGATGAACCTCACCCAAGCACAGACCAGAGAAAAACCCAGGTATGCAGGAATCCATGACTGATATCGCCAAGCCTGCTTGGACCAGAACTGGGCCTCCTCCCTGCAGGTCCCCAGTTTTCCAGAAACTTGGCAGTCAAACCCACACACTTCCCCCACCACCATGTAATCTCATCGATGGACAAAACCCAAGACCAAGACTAAAGCTCCTAGAAAAGAACCATACAGAATTTCTTGAACATTATATTCTATCCATAACGAGCAATACAAAACAAATCATCTAGCACTTTTCAGCAGGTTTGAGTGGTGGTGGAACTGGTGTTGAAATATTGAATGTAACCAGAGTAGAGAGGGAGTATGGGGGGAATTGCCATACAGGCAGGGGAAGGGTTGGAATGGGGGTGGGGAGGAGGGGATTTTGGTGGTGGAAAATGTGCACTGGTGAAGGGATGGGTATTTGATGATTGTATGACTAAAGCTCAGACATGAAAGGTTTGTAATTTTATCTCACACTGAATCAAAAAGGGGGAGGGGGGAATTACTAATAAAATAATAAAACTAACATTCTGAATTAAAAAAAAGTAATGTGGAGTTCATGCCCAATTCAGTCAGCTTAAGCAATGGCTGAATAAATAGCAGTACTCCTACATTATTTTAAAAAAACCCATAAAATAAATGCCCCTCTGGATTTTTGATTGGAAAAAGTGAACTTCTGGCTATATGAGCTTACTTAGTACTGCCACTGAGCATTGCACTCAATTCTAAATTTTCAGCAAGTTTAAGGGAAAGAGTAATTGAGCAGGATTAACTGTTTATATTCACGTTTACACTGATCAGATGAACCTGCTAATTTGGAAAGACAGCCAAGAATTACCTGGAGTGACAATTGGAAGGGAATTTTCTCCAAGGGGCATTAAATGCCAAATAAATGTGTGTTTTCAAATGGGTGTAGAAAAATCTCTCCTGTGATTAATTCAGTGATACTTGACAGATACTTGAAATAAAGCTTGTCCTTCTGGAAGCTGAGCTGCAGAGACCCAGGCCTCTAGTTCTAACGTGTTTCTCAAATTCAGTGGTTCTCAGCAGGGTGCATTTTGTTGCCAGCGACATTTGGCAGAGACTGGCAGTATTTGGGGCTATCCCAGCTGAGACACGAGGGGTTCCTGGCATCTGGGGGACAGAAGGGACAGAGGTTGGGATACTGAAACATGATGTGGTGTTGTCCTGTATTCTCCTGGAATCCCATATTCTGACTTGCCTACTCTAGCAATATCATGGCATACCACAGGGTCCTAGCCAAGGACCATGTAGACCCTGGAGTGGAGAATGCTGGTTCTCCCAGGGGGCTCAGGATGGAAGGCACCTTGAAACCCTGTAGATGGGGCTCATGAAACCGCCTGGAGATTTTTCATCCCATTGGAATTCCTGGAACTTGCACAGAAGCTCCTATCTGCAAATTTACACAAAAGCTCTTACTCCCTCATTCCATTTCACTCCTTCCCCTCTGTCGAGTTGCCCTAAAAAACTGTCCATGCTACCCCACGTTGGGTGCGACTTCACTTTAGAGACGCATGAAATTCTCTTGGGAACACCCCCAATAAACCTGTTTTGGTTTTCCTTTCCTCTCAACGTTGATCTCTATACGTCTCCACAAATCTTTCAGATAACCTGTACTGTGAGTGAACATGGATATTCGCGTACTTTCCTGGATGCAAAGGACCATGAAAATGGCTTTTCCTTCAGGGGACTGTTATTTAAGATAAATTCTCTCTCTCTCTTTCTCTCTCTTTCTCTCTTTTTTCTCTTTTTTTTTCTTTTTGGGTCACACCCAGCGATGTACAGGGGTTACTCCTGGCTCAGGCACTCAGGAATGACTCCTGGAGGTGCTCGGAGGACCAAATGGGATGCTAGGAATCGAACCCGGGTTGGCCACGTGCAAGGCAAATGCCCTACCAGCTGTGCTATTGCTCCAGTCCCAGTAAGGCTGCATTCTTGATACACAATGATGAAGACCAGTATTTCATCCATTTAAGGAAAAAAAACGTAGAGTTGGATGACAATTTCAGATCAAATCCCTGGCGTCATCTGCGCTTATTTATATCCGCAATGTTGATGCAAGTTTGGGTCCTGGCTCTCGAAAACCAGTAGCAGAGGGAACACTGGATGGGGCCGGATCTTGTGCACACCCCACTGTGCTTTAAATAGCTCCTGTCCACACTGATAATTTGACACCTGTCACCAACTGCCTCCTCTGGACATTTGAAGCAATCCAGAAATCCCCATCCAGACCGATGCATTGAAGAAGGAAATTTGGACAGTTAAAAAGACGCAGCAAGTGGCGAGGGGGTGGGGGGGATCACATGGGGCTTGCAGACGCCTCTTCAGGGGCACTTATAGTCCTGGCTTCATGGTAAGTCAGGGTTTGAGGGCAGACAGGTGCTACATGTGCCTTGAGAGCAAGGGGGTGGGGCAGGGGGAGTGGGGGAAGGCCATTTCCCAAAGGAAGAGTCACTTCCTGCCTGGACCACGTGTCCCAGTTGGAAAGAAAAATGCCCTTGTCAAAAAGGGGATGTGGCCGGCTTATTGTCCTGGAATGAGGTGACAGGGAAGAAGGTGGGGTCAGCAGAATCTGCATCCTGACGCTCCTCAACTAACTGCTGGGCTCTGTAGCTGCCTCTGAGGAGGCACGTCAGCTCTGCTTTCTCTGACCCCTTGATTCTATCTTGCAGGGGAACCCCACCCTCATTCTCTGTGCAGTGAACAGTCTGTAAGCAGAGCTGGGAAAGGGCACATCTAATGCAGTGACCCCTCTGCCCTTCCTGACTCTCAGGCCTGGATCAAGATAAGACAGAGTGAGGGTGTCAGTCCTTTTCTTCCTGACAGCATGCCCTTCTCGGCCACACCACTTGAGGAAGGAGGTGGGCAGGCCTGTGAACTGTTCTCACCCAAGGGCCCTCTCCTTGGCCTGCTGTGTTGTGGGGAGAAGGAAGAGTCCCCCACAGTCCAGCACCTGGCCATGGCAAAGAACAGGACGGCCGCCTGGGGCCCACAGGATGGGAGATAGTAACAGATGTTCCCGCCGGTGACCCCGGTTCACCCAGAAAGAATTCCATTACCCTTCGCGCCTCCATCCAAAGGGCAGGGGATGTCGTCATCCACTCTGAAAACGTGCCATCAGAAGACAGCTGAAAGGCACTTTTTTCTGTGATTGAGAGTTCATTTCCATTGGAAGTGGGAGTACCCTTCCTCTTCGATCTCGGCTGGGGAACAGGACACCCCTTGCTGTGTTTGTGCAGTGCTGGGCTTCCCAGGGGCACCTGGAATTTCTCAGTTTTTATCTTGTGTTGGGAGATGCTTGATGGCATTCAGCCTGAAGCCCTGGGCTCCAGTCATGTGTGGTTGACAGGAAAGTTCATTGTCCTGTGAGTCTGGAGAGTTTCTATAGCCCACCTTCCAGTTCCTCCCATGGTCACTGTCTCACTGACCCCGGAACGCTGGTCGCAGCTAGGATGCCTGAACACTTATATTCCCTGAGCTGTGGGCTTTGTGTCTCCACCTCTGCCTGTTCCCTGCCTGTTCCCTGTTCTCTCCAGGAGCCTTGGATGCATTTGGTCATTGTGTATCCTAGTTCCCTCTTGACTCCCCTCAGCTGTGATTTTGTTTTGTTTTGTTTTTTGCTTTTTGGGTCACACCCAGTGATGTACAGGGGTTGCTCCTGGCTCTGCACTCAGAAACTACCCCTGGCGATGCTCAGGAATGCTGGGAATTGAACCCAGATCAGCTTCCTGCAAGGCAAATGCCCTACCCGCTGTGTTATTGTTCCAGCCCTCAGCAGTGATTTTTGACAGTCCTGCTGAGGCCCTGGCCAGACAGCTGTCAAGTTCATTCCTGTGTTGACTTACATGGTACAATGTGGCCTCATAGTGAGTTGGGGAAGTACAGCACAAACCTACGTGTCTTTGTGATGTTCTGTGAGGGCACAGATGCTGCCTGGCCTCTCTCCTGTCCTCTGCCACCTTCTCTTGGTCATGGAGACAGCGACCATTTCTTGCTCTGTGGTTCCTGGTTTGCTCTTACCCTGCTGCCTGGCCTGTGGGGGTCATTCCTGCCCCATCCTAGAAGGAGGAGGAGAAGTTTACATGGTTGAAATGCTTATATAGGAAAGATTTTATACAGCCATTTGAAAAAAGAAATGTTGAACCACACCCATGGTGCTCAGAAATGTTGAACCACACCCATGGTGCTCAGGACTCCTGGGTGTGCTTGGGGGACCATATGTAGTGCTGGGGATCGGACCCAGGTTGGCTGTGTAGAAGGCAATACCTACCCCCTGTACTGCTATAACAAAGGATAACATTGGCTTGTTCTTTCAGCCTTGCCTCAAGGAACTTAGGTTTATTAGGTTATACCCATTACAGTGCTCCAGAGTCACTCCTATTCCTTTGTTTATCTGTAAACTCTTGTCTATGCTCTCCTTCCCAACCAGTTAATCACCTTTTTCCTAATCAGATTCTGTTAGCTTGTAAGATCAGACCCTTCTAAGGACACTGAACTTGTATTGTAAATTATGTCTTTTGCACTGTTTATCTTAAAGCAATGTCCTTTCTGTATGGACAAAGGAAGACAGTTAATATTATGCTTTTATAACTTCGGAGCTAATTGATTCTAAATAATATTAACTTCTGGACATCTGCTTTCTCAACTCAGTTGCCCTTAGTTCCTAGCACCCCAAAAGCAGGTTCCCGACTGAATGGACCCAGGGCAAGCTGTGAGCTACCCTGGCATGGAAATGGGCTGGGCCAAGCACCATATGGTCCCCTGAGCACCACCTGGAATAATTCCTGAGTATAGAGCCAGGAATAACTCCTGAGCATCGTCAGGTATGACCCAAAGTGCAAAAAAAAAAAAAAAAACTCACACCACAACTGTTGATACAATTCTAGAATTAGAATTGATTAGATAACAAAGATGCAGTATTAAAATCAATAGATATAGAAAATCAATTCATGTGCTTTTGTTATATCTGCTATCTGACCGCAGGGTTGTTAAATTCTTATCTAAGAATTTATTAAGCTCTTTGTTACTTTAAGAGGTGCATATGTGTCTGTGTGGTCCAGAGACTTGGTCCACAGATGCAGCATCTGTGGCCTGGGCTAGTGAGTCCATTTGGTGGCAACTGTGGGAGGTGGGTATGACTGCAAAGGTTTCCAGAAGTTTGGGGTTCTGGGGGAGGCTCCTTACCCTAACTCCGAAAAAAATACCACCAAAGTTCTCAGCCTGGGCACCGGGTACTTGAAATGATTTGCAGATAGGCGTCTCTGCAGAGAATATTTGTGAAGAAATGGAGTTGAGCCCTTAGTGTGGCTGTGGTAGTGGGGTGAAGGGGTGAGGGTGCTGCTGCTGGAGCTTGGGCGGGTGTTGGTTGGCAATGTGTAATGAAATATTTACACACATGCGTATGTCAAGTCTCAAATGTAAATATGTTAATGCTTCTCCAGCTGTGTCAGATCCTTTCAGGTCACTGTGATGAGAATTACTGAAGATCTCTCATGTCCCTACTGTCCTATTCTCTCCCCTCCTTCCCTGCAGGTAACAGCTCCCTGTATTTTGCCATAGATGTGAATGTCCTTAGAAAGGATTTTCTTTATTTCTTTATGAGTCTTGCTTTTTTTATATCCAACTTGGTGTCCCTGAGCTGTCTCCAGGCTAGAGCCTGCCTGTGGAAAGTCACCTTCCTTTGGTAATCAGTCTGTGGAGAGGTTTCCTGTATAATTGATCCTGCCTACAGTGTGTGTGGGAATTTGTGAGAAGTGCGTGACACCCCCTTACCCAGTCCTCTAGAAGCGTGTGTGTGTGTGTGTGTGTATGTATGTGTGTGGTGGTGGCGGGGGGCAGGGATGGGAGTACAGAAATGAGAAGGGTAAGAGGAGACTAATTCTCCTCCTGCTGGTCCCCACATTCTTTTTCTGCTGACTGTCCCCCATTACTCTGTCCCTCATTGTCCTGGCTACCCCTTCTGCCTCCTCCGTGTCCTGACTGCCTGTCTTCCCAGTGTAAGGGGCCCTGACATGAAGCTGATAAGGAGGGGAGACCGTGCTGGGCTCTGGGGCTCACAGTCTTGGGCTTCAACAACTCCTCCTCCAGCTGGCCATGCCCCATCCTCACTCTTCATCTCACTGTTCTCCTGAGGAGGTCAGGTAGACAGGGAAAGGTTCTCAGCAGTGAAACTTAGGTCAATGAAATTTCTGGGAAGGAAAGTTCTAAGGTTGATCCACCTTGTGGACACCGAAAGCAAGACCTGATAAGACCTGCGGCAGACCCTGAGGAAATTGAACCCCTTCCCACGAAGGAAATTCCTCAAATACCCTCGATTCCTCAAATACTTTCGGATGCCTCCCTTACTCTGATCAACTTTAGTGGTTCAGCCCAGAGAAGACTCCAGAACATTCCAGACCAAGACAACCCGAGAAAAGCCTATAAAAGTCCAAAAGCCCACTGAAGGCTCTCTCCGCCCTTGGAGAAGCCTGCATTCTCTCATTCTCTTGAGTGTATTACTCTCTCTCTCTCTCTCTCTCTCTCTCTCTCTCTCTCTCTCTCATCCACTCCACACCTTCACGCCTCCTCCCCCTTAAATAAAATCTGTTTTGTTTCACTGCTTGTCTACTCCTGAAATTCTTTTCTGCGAGGCGAGACAAGAACCCCAAAAATCCTGGGTAAGGCCTAGGAGTGATTTCTTCTTTCCTACAAAGAGCAAGTTCTCACTCCAGCCTGAGTCTATGGCTCCCTTAGAAATTGGGTAGTGGGGACTACCACCTCTCGCTCTCACCTCCCTAACTGCTCACAACCCCCATGCCTGGAAGACCAAGTGGACTTCAGGTGTGGCCTAATGGCCACCTGGTGGGGCTGGAGGGGTTCAGGCCTGTGCTGAGCAGGGGCTCATCGCAGACTTTACCGGTCCTAGTTTTCCCAGGATGGGTGGCAGAAGCAGAGTGGGAGAAGGTAACCACATCTCTCTCTCTCCTCCCCGACTACATGAGCCACCCGTGGGGTCCACTGACATCACTTCCATCTGTGCTCCAGCTACCATGTCTATCCTGTTGCCTCAAGCATCCTCATCTCTCCTCAGCACACCCCCTCGCTGTGCCCACCGCCTCCCCCACTGGGCTTTAGTTTGCTCTCACAAACAACTGAAACACTTTCTGCAAGATTCTTCCCAAGGCACAGGCTCCTCCTTTACCCAGCCTTCTCTGAGCCTCTTTTCCACCCAACCTCATCCTCATCCGGGGAACCTGGTTTAAGCAAGGATCCTGCTGAGCTGATTTAGCCCAAATCTCCTCCCGCCCCTCTTCACACCCTTTCTTTTTGCCATCCCTTGATCTTGATCAAGCGCTCAACCCCACCCTTTGATGACTAAGCCCCTGCCCTCCCTTTAGCAAAATCCTAGCAAGGAGCCCCAACCCTGAATGCCTCCCCTTTCTATCCACTGACCCTCACTCACCGCTTGCTGGCTAGAGACCCACAGTGGTCTTTGCTGAATGTGGGTCTGAGCTCACTTCTGCAGTGAACTCTCTCGCTCTCACCTCCCTAACTGCTGGATGAAATCTGCCTTTCTTCCTGCCTGGAACTGGACTACAACATGGTTTCACTTGCATATTTCACTCCTAGACTAGGTTAAGATTCTTGTCACACCCCTTCTACTTCCCCCCTCAAGATTCTCGTGACATCTCATCAGCATTTCTCCTATACTTGTATTTTCCTCCTACTTATGCATTGGGTTTTTTTTCACATACCAAGGACATTTCTCTCCAGCATAGCCCAAAGCTTGACACACAGAGGGCACAATCACTGTTTGTGGAACTAACCACCAGTTAGCAAATTTCCACCATGACACGCTATTTTAAGCTATGGAAGCTTTGTGCGAGGAGGTGGGGAGGTGCACCTTGGGGGCCCTCAGCACTCCCACCCTGTAGAATGACCTTCAGAGTCTGCCCATCTGAGCTGTCCCAAGTGGTGAGCTGGTTGCCGCCCACAATGGCCCCAATGGAACTGGCCATACCCCCACCCCCTCACGGAGCCCACTCACTCATCAAAAAGGCCAAAGACTCATTCTTTCCTTTTCTCTGAATGTTGACCTGCTTTCTGACTCCCACACACACGAACCCAAAATCTGAACCTAAGTTAGTGGGATGTAATGATCAGGCACCAAAAGGGTGATGTGTGTGTCTTTGTTGGTTGGTTTAATGGAAGCATCCCTCATTTTTGCGGCTGACTCCACTAGTTTGAGGGCTTCTTGCTGTCCTGAAATAGAGATGTGCCCAGTACTTTACAAACTGAAATATTTTTTGCTTCCCAATGTATTTTGATGAAGTTTGGAATAACAAAACAGTAGCTACATTTAAGTGAAAATTCTTTTTTGTTGAAGCAATTGGGTTCGAAACAAAACCAGAAACCAACCAGTCACCAGTAAAGGTGACTTGGGTGCCCCCCAGGCTTGTTTTCTGCTGGGGAGCAAGTTCTCAGTGACACTCCCTGACAAAGGAGATTCTGTCTTAGTTATGAAGGTTTATGGAGAAGAAAATTCTAGAACCTCTGTGTCATACCCTTATAAGGCACAGGAAGTGCTGAGTCTAGGAAACCTGACTCTGTTGATTTTCCTTCTAAATTCTTCCTGCCTCAGTTAGTACCTGATTCCATTAGCCTTTCCCCACACTCCTTACCATTTTTTTCTTTTGCAATATTGCAGGAAGTTGGAGCTTAAAGAGGTTTGGTTTCTTGTCCATGATCTTCTGGAGTCAGTGATCGACTTAGCTCGTGAATTTAGTCCTTCTGATTTTAAAATAACCCCCTCTGGACTGAAGAGATAGTGCAGCAGTGTTTGCCTTGCACCTGGCAGATCTGGGTTTGGTCCTGGCACCCATAGGGTCCCCCAAACCCTTCAGGAGTGATCCTTGAGTGAAGAGCCAGGAGTAATCCCTGTTCCCCACTGAGTCTGGCCCCAAACCAAAAATAATAAAAGGTAATGAAAGTAAAAGTAAAGTAAAAAGTAAAGGCCCTCCCGTTGATCATCGATTTGCTCGAGCGGGGCCCAGTAACATCTCCATTGGAGATTTTGTTGTTACTGTGTTTGGCATATCGAATATGTCACAAGGAGCTTGCCAGGCTCTGCCGTGCGGGCGAGATACTCTCCGTAGCTTGCAGGCTCTCCGAGAGGGGCGGAGGAATCGAACTCGGGTCGGCCATGTTGGCTGCGTGCAAGACAAACGCCCTATTTTTTAAAAAATCAGTAATGACACCTTACTCTTGTTATTCCCAAGTGGGCTGCCTTGCCTCGTTAGTGAGATGGCTCCCGGAATCAGGCAGCCCAGTCCTTATTTAGCCTGCATGTAGATGGCAAGGACTGCTGCTGTCCACAGGCCCTGGCTCAGAGTTGGTGTCCAGGGAGGTGAGAGACTGCTCACAGTCTGCAGGGACCCTGCTCACAGATTGCAGGGACCCAGAGACCCTGTGGACTCTCAATATCTAAGGAACTCTTGCAGCAGGTTCGCTCTTCATCTTACCCCACCCAGCGCTGACTTCCGGAAAGCGGAGAAAGCCAGCCAGGCTCCAGGCTGGTAATGCTGTCTCTGAGCCTCTGACTATAAAATTGGTGTAATGATAGTTCCAGTTGAGATCAGCACCTTGTTTCATGTACAAGACTGAATGACAGCAGGAGGTCTGGAGAGATAGTAGAGTGGGTAGGGCACATCCTTTGCATACAGCTGACCTGGGATTGATCCTCAGCTTCCCATGTTAGTCTCCAAAGCCCATTAGGAGTGATCCCTGAGTGCAGAGAGAGGTGAAAATCCCTAGTACTGCCACACGTGCCCATCTCTCCATCAATCTTCACCCTCACCCCCCCAAAAAAAAAACCACCAAAAAGACAGTTGCAGTTGGGAGAGAGAGAAAGAGGGAGGGAGAGAGAGAGAGACAGACAGAGAGAGAGAGAGAGAGAGAGAGAGAGAGAGAGAGAGAGAGAGAGAGAGTCCCATGGTTCAGAGGCTTGCCCTGATTGCGGCTGACCCATCAGCACCACATGGACCCCTGGAGCGCCTGGTGTTGCCTGCACACACCCTGCCTCACACTGAACCACAGACCCAGCTGAATGAGAATTGCTGGTGGGCCCCCCGAAAACTCCTGAGCACTGCCTGGGAGATATTCTCCCCTGCCCCCCCCAAAAGATTGTTTGCTGCTATTATTATTACAACATGAGAATAGAGTGCTTTCACACAGCCCCACCCAGTGAGGCCTTGAGCAGGTCCTCAGTGCTGATCCTCGTTGTTACCCCAGGCTGCTTGCTGGGGGCGCACAAGGTCCTGGGAGATTCCCACACAAGCACAATGCGGGTCACACTCCTGATCATGATGCTTATGAATGCTCACAAATGTTCCCAACATTTTTTCCCCCTGCCTGGGAGCTTTGTGGGGGGTGAGCAGTAGTGTGCGTGGGAAGGGGGGGGGGGCACCTGGCTTTGTGGCATGGCTCACACATGACTGTATTGAAGGTCATGTACCCCATCAGGGTCCAAGCATCTCCATAGCAGAGAAGCTGAGACCACCATACCCAGCACCCAGGGACTGAGCAAAGCACCAGCCTTCCTCAGGGCCCGCAGGCTTTAAAGATTTTATTTCATCTCATTGCTTATTCATGCCCAGAGATCATTTGTCAAAGTCCCACATCTACTCTTTAGAGTTGGAACCATCCTACTTGCTCAGTTCTTACTTTTCCATTTGCACGTTCTCTCTTTGGTGGGTGGCTGGTGCTGGCTTTTTCGTTGTGGTTGTGTCACATTCTGTCACCTTTTCTCTAGTCTTATATTAGCATTTCTCACATACAGCTCTTCTGGTTTGCTTTTTTGGTTTGTTTTTTGTTTGGTTTTGTGTTTTGTTTTTTAACCTTCTCAAAAAAAAACTTCAGTTTTTAAACTGCTCAGTCTGCATGAGATTGTTCTTTTTTGTTGTTGTTTGTTTTTAACAAAAGCTTCTAGAGATGCATGCGATTCTTCCCACACTCGTCCACAGTTTATCAGTTTATACATACTGAGCCTTTTGTTTTAACTGTAACAAGTGTCTTCTTGAAGACACACTAAAGAGTTCAGTAGTACAAGGTTGGCGATGAGGCTCTCTGACATGTCGGCCGCGTACACATGGGCAAGCATTGGTTCGTGTGACCCCCTGTGGCCTCTATATTCATTAGGAGAGGCCTGCAGAGTTCGGCCAGGTGAGCCAGGATGCCTGCCTCTACTCTGTCTTGTCAACGCAGCTCACAGGTAAAGCTGGTGAGCATCCCTCCCTGTCTCCTACCTCTGCGGAGACACACGCACAGACCTACCTTCTCCCTGCACGAAGGAGGGGAGTGGGCAAGAGTCCCAGGAGGATACTCAGGCACCCGCGCCTGTGCTCCCAACCAGCACTACGGAGCCCCTAGCCCTGCCTTTGCGGATGCATATCCTTCCTTGCTTAAGCCTGAGGGTACAACTGTCTACAAAGGGGGTCGCTCAGAAGACACAGATTCAGTTCTTCCCGGCAGTCTCCATACTGCTGAGCATCACTCATGTCCTCATCTTTCTCCGAGTGTAAACCTCTTCATGAGCAGGACACGCAGCTTTGCAGAGGGGCTTATGCAAACCAGAGGAAGAGACTGACAGGGCAGGGCCCTAATTCAGGGAGATTTAATGGGGCCTGATCACAGGATGTCTGGGTGCCTGACCAGGTCACCCACACTAATTATGCCCCCACTGGAAGGTTCTGAGTGCCCCCACTGTGAGTCAGCGGGTGAAGACACGTCAGAGGCATACAAGCACCCGGCGCCTTCCAGCTGCTGTTTCCAACTGCTGGGTGCAGGAAGTAGTCTGGTAAATGCCAATGCGTCTTTAGGTGTCTGGAAATAAAACGGATCAGGAAGTCAGGGGCTTTTTATAAGGTTAAGGATGCTGTGTGAACAGAGGTTGAAGTTGCAGGCTATTTCACCTTGGAGTCTGAGTCTAAAGTTAGACTGTGACTCAGCAAAACACCACAAGAGCAAACAGCTTGCCCCACCACAAAGCCACAGCTGGAAACAGCTGCTTGGTGCAAATTTAACCCCATTGATAGTGTTGAAGCAGCACAGTAGTCGAAATTGGAAGCAAGAGACCAGTCAAATTCAGAAAAGGCTTGATTTAGGGAAAAGGAAAGAAAGGCAAAAGAATGCACGGAGGGACCTGAGTGATGACTTAGTGGGTAGGGCATTTGCCTCGCAACCAACCTGGATTTTATCTCCGGCATCCCATATGGTTCCTGGAGCACCGGCAGGACTAATTCATGAGCGAAGAGCCAGAAGCATTATCAAGTGTGGCCCAAAAAAGAAAAAAAAAAGGCAGGGAAAGGACTGGAACCATAGTACAGTCAGTGGGCGTTTTACCTTACACGCGGCCAACCTGGATTCAATCCCCAGCACCCTATATGTTCTCCTAAGCCCTGCCATGAGTCATCCCTGAGCACAGAGTCAGGAGTATGCTTGAAGCACGGCTAAGTGTGGGCCAAAGACAAAACAAAACAAAAAAGAATGCAGGGAAGCGCCCAGATTATAGGAGGGGTCTCTTAAAGAAGGACTTCCTCTTTTATACCTTTGCAACAAGAGTGGATGGGTGAGCATTTCTGTATTATGTTCCAAGAATGTGGACCACATTTCTATCTCTGTAACACTAATAAGGCAGTAGTAGCACTCCAGATTGGATGGAACGTAACATGAAGGTAACCAATCTCCATGAACAGACCATCAACACAGAAGGCTTAGCCTACAACATCTCAATAGTTTCTCATACAAGGACTTAATGTCTCCAAGATGGGATACAACTATTTACACTAATTTTCTTCTAAGGTAACGTTTTTGATCATTCTGTTAGCAAATTTATTCATAACAATAAAATAAATTATTGAGGGCCTGCTCTGGGGGCAGGCTTAAGGGGTGGTTGGGAAAATTGGAGACAATTATGGAGGGAAAGTGTAATGGTGGTGAGAAGGGTGTTAGGATATCGAATCCTGTGACAAATCATCATGAACAACTTTGTCAACCACAGTGTTCATGTAAAGTGTTGGAGGAATTTTTATTTATTTATTTATTTATTTATTTATTTTTAAAATCTATGTTATAAATTAGTTCACAATATTTGATGACATTTAATATTCAAACACCAATCCCACCACCGTTACACCTTCCCAACACCATATTTGGGATGTTTCCATCCCAAGCCCCAATCCCTGTCCCAAAACACAACCAAAATAATATGAAAGAAAAAAATTTTTAATGGGGGAAAGAAAGTCTTTCTGGAGTGGGGACCATCTTGGGAGGGTTTTCCCAGGAAATGGGTGTGGTGCCAGAAAGCGCTGTGCCCCAGAAAGTGTGTAGTGTCAGGTAGAGCACATAGGCCCACGAGAACAGTACCAAGCCTTGAAGTCAGTCCCATCTGGGAGACTGTTCATTTTGTTCCATTCATTTTTGCAGGGTTGGGAAGCAGACGCAGGGCCTCAATCCAGCAAGTCAAGTGCTCCACCACAGAGCCACAATCCCAGCCCCTGGGGCTTCTTTGTAAAGTCACCTGGGCATCTGCCCCTCACTCTGCAGCTTATTTTTTTGTGGCCACATCAGATATGATCACAAACAGATATGACCAATCACTTGGCAGGTCCCGAGAATTGCAACATATCTGGGACTGGCGAGATGCACTCTTCGTGAGTTCTTTACTGTTTTACCTTTCAGTCTAAAGCTTCCAGCCTTGGATGGCTGAAACACACAGTTCCCAGGGCAAGGAGGCCTTGGAGGGACCCAAGCCTGAGCTGTTCCCTCACCTCCTTCTCCTCCACTTTTCCTTTGCTCCCTGACCTGCCCTTCAGCCTCCCCAAGCAGTCTCTGGTCATTGCTGGGCAATTGTTTCTTATCCTCTCCCGGCTGCTTCCGTGCCTTCTGACTTGCCTCCCCTTTAAGTTAAATCTATGATCTATGCCCCCTGACTTTGCTCTAACCCCTGACCCTGCTCTGAGGAACACCACCCTTTCCCCATCCTGCCAGGATCCCTGGCCTTTGC
Source organism: Sorex fumeus (assembly GCF_029834395.1). Classification (NCBI taxonomy): domain Eukaryota; kingdom Metazoa; phylum Chordata; class Mammalia; order Eulipotyphla; family Soricidae; genus Sorex; species Sorex fumeus. The sequence goes on along the minus strand of NW_026606108.1, from coordinate 15,229,994 downwards.
CTTAAGGCGTGTGTGTGTGTGTGTGTGTGTGTGTGTGTGTGTGTGTGTGTATGGAGTACTGTTGGTTCCTAAAAAAAACTAAAAATAAAAAAATAAAAGAAGACTAATAAACTTGTTTTCCCCACAAGGCTCTCTGAGCATTCTAACCAACTTTACTGTGTTGATTCTTAATCCTGTAGGTTCAACCTCTTTTGGCAGCTGCCCAAGTGGTCAGTCTCTCTCCAGACCTGCTAGCTGGGAGCTGGCCAGATAGCTCACTATTGCCTGAAATCCTGTTGAGAAAGCAGAGGGAGGGTGACAGGGACAGTGGGATTGAGCTCCCTCTCAAGTGGTGACTGAATGTAACCCCTTCATTGCCAGGCGAACTGACCCCAAGTCCCTGGGGGTATTTCCTGAATTGGTGAAAGAGTCACCCCCTTCCCAGAGGGACCGTTCCATGACTCAGTCCCTTCCCTTTGCCAGGCAGAAAAGCAAGAATTCTAGGTGGCGTGTGCTTCCATGAGTCCTTATACGTAGACCTTCCCAGGAACACACCAAGACGTGCCACTGGTAGTTTTACATAGAAAAAATGCAAGCTATTTTTTTTTTTTTGCTTTTTGGGGTCACACCCAGTGATGCACAGGAGTTACTCCTGTTTCATGCACTCAGGAATTACTCCTGGTGGTGCTCGGGGAACCATATGGGATGCTGGGAATCGAACCTAGGTCGGCTGCGTGCAAGGCAAATGCCCTACCCGCTGTGCTATTGCTCCAGCCCCAACAAGCTATTCTTTTTTTTTTTTTATTAGTGAAACACCATGAGGTACAGTTGTAGATTTACAATTTTTTGTGCTTGGGTTTGATTATACAATGATAAGATACCCATCCCTCCACCAGTGCCCATTTTCCACCACCATGGATAATATCCCCCCCACCCCCATCCCCCCATCCCCCCCCCTGCCTCTGTGGCAGGGCAATCCCCTGTGTTCCCTCTCTCCTTTTGGGTGTTGTGGTCTGCAAAAGAGGCATTGAGTGGCAAACATGTTCAGTCCATAGTCCACTTTCGACATGCATCTCCCCTCCTGGGAGGGTCCTCCAAGCACCCTTTATTTGGTGTTCCCTTCTCTGTCTGAGCTGCCCTTTCCTCTAGAATGCCCGACTGGCCACTAAGCTATGGAGTAATCCTCCTGGTGCTGATCTCAGCTATTCTTGGGTATTAATCTCATATTTTGTTACTTTATATCCCCCAGATGAATGCAATCTTTCTATGTCTATCCCTCTCTTTCTGACTCATTTTGCTTAGCATGATACTTTCCATGTTGTACCACTTGTATATAAATTTCATGACTTCATCTTTTCTAAGAGCTACAGAGTACTCCACTGTGTAGATGTACCAAAGTTTCTTTAACCAGTCATCTGTTCTTGGACATTCAGGTTTCTTCCAGTTTCTGGCTATTGTAAAGAGTGCTGCAATGAACAAACAAGTGCAGATGTCACTTCGACTATACATTTTTGCCTCTCTGGGATATATTCCCAGGAGTGGTATTGCTGGGTCAAATGGGAGCTCAATTTCTAATTTTTTGAGAATCGTCCATACTGTTTTCCAGAAGGGCTGAACCAGTCGACATTCCCACCAACAGTGAAGGAGTGTCCCTTTCTCGCCACATCCGCGCCAGCATCGGTTGCTTTTGTTCTTTTGGATGTGGGCCAGTCTCTGAGGTGTGAGATGGTATCTCATTGTGGTTTTGATCTGCATCTCCCTGATGATTAATGATGTAGAGCATTTTCTCATGTGCTTTTTTGCCATTCGGATTTCTTCTTTGAGAAAGTTTCTGTTCATTTCATTGCCCCACTTTTGGATGGGGTTGGATGTTTTCTTCTTGTGGAGTTTAACCAGTATTTTGTATATCCTGGATATCAACCCCTTGTCAGATGTGTATTCGGCGAATATCCTTTCCCATTCTGTAGACTGTCTTTGTATTTTGGTCACTGTTTCTTTGGAGGTGCAGAAGCTTCTTAGTTTAAGATAGTCCCATTTATCTATCTCTGTTTTCACTTGCTCGGCCAGTGGTGTGGCATCTTTGAAGATACAATTAGCTTCAATGTCATGGAGGGTTTTGCCAACTTTGTCTTCAATGTACCTTATGGTTTCTGGTCTGATGTTGAGGTCTTTAATCCATTTTGATCTTACTTTTAGGGCTGGAGCGATAGCACAGCTGGTAGGGCGTTCGCCTTACAAGCGGCCAACATGGCCGACCCGAGTTCGATTCCTCCGCCCCTCTCGGAGAGCCCGGCAAGCTACCGAGAGTATTCGATATGCCAGACACAGTAACAATAAAGTCTCCAATGGAGACGTTACTGGGCCTGCTCGAGCAAATCGACGATCAACGGGAGGGCCTTTACCTTTACCTTTACTGATCTTACTTTTGTACACGGTGTTAGGCAGAGTTCTGAGCCCATTTTTTTGCATGTAGCCGTCCAGTGATGCCAGCACAATTCCAACAAGCTATTCTTTTTGATTGTTTTCCCTGTTGAAGACCTTACAGAAAATTCTGCTTGGCAGCTATCCATTATTTTAAAAATCTGTTCAATATATGTAGATGTTCCAATATGTGGATAAACATTATGCCACTGTTCCAATATTTATTGGTTCTGTTGTGGGAACAATTTGAACTTTAAAAACATGCTACAGGGTTAGAAAGAAAGTACAGCATGTAAGGCACTTGCCTCACAAGTATCTGACCCAGATTCCATTCTGGGACCCCATATCATCCCCTGAGCCTGCCAGCAGTGATCCATGAGCGCAGAGACAGGTGTAAGCCCTGATCATAGCTGGGTTTGGCTCAAAAAATAAACAATAAAAAAGTAATAAAATAAAAACATGCTATAGTTCATGTCTTCTATGTATATATTTGGACACGTGTACAAATATGTTCGTTGATTTGTTTCCTAGAATTGAAATTTATGCGTGGGAAGTTATGTGCATTCAGTTTATTGAACATATTAAAATGGTTCCCTAAAGAGATGTGCTGCCCAAGAGTAGTAGAGATAAGGACCAGGAGGTTTACTCCAAGGCTTGGAAGCGGGCCTCAAATGCTGGGGAAAAGGCAGCTGAGTTAGAGAATCACTTACTCACTTAACTTCCTGTTAGTCGTCGATTTGCTCGAGCGGGCGCCAGTAACGTCTCCATTTGTCCCTGTCGCGTGCTAGTGTAGCCCAATGGCATCTGTTCGCTCTGGGAACATGAAGAGCCTCAAATCGATCATTCATGATCTTGATGAAGAAGTCTGACCATCTGGTAGGTGGGCGGCTACACGGTCTTTTGACATCCCGTGGAATCCAGTTGGTAACAGCTCTAGTCCAGTGGTTGTCTTTAAATCTCATTACGTGACCAGCCCATCTGATTTTCGACACCTTGACAAACGAGACAGCGTCCCTGATTCTTGATCGTCGACGAATGTCGGAACTCCGGTTTCTTTCTCTCATTTGAGTGAAACGTGATATTCCAAGCATAGCTCTTTCAACTCCTCAATTACCCAGCCGCCACCACACTCCAGGACGCTTTCCGGACCCGGCTGCGCGAGTTAGAGAAAGGAATACCTAGTAAATGGTATTTGGAGGACCAGCTCAGGTTGGGAGATGCAAGCCAAATGTAGACTATAGATGGAACACAATGGCCACTCAATGCCTCTAGTGCAAACTACAGCACCCAAAAGGAAAGAAAGAACAAAAGGGAATGCCCTCCCTCAAAGGTGGGGTGGGGTGGGGTGGGGTGGGGGATGGGGTGGGGGTGGTGGGATGGATACTGGGATCATTGGTGGTCGAGAATGGGCATTGGTAGAGAGATTGGTGCTCGATCATTGTATGACTGAAACGCAAGTACATAAGTTTGTAAGTCTGTAACTGTACCCCATGGTAATTCACTAATAAAAGATTAAAAAAGAGAGAGAGAGATGTGTTGTTTGCCGCTCTGGCAGCCAGACATGAAGCCTTTGCAAGAGTGTGATATCAAATTTTTAAAACAGAGCACTTCAATAAAATAAAATATGTTACTTCAGTTTAACTTTAAGATTCACTTATTGTGGGCAGCCCTAACCCCTCACTGTCACAGTTAAAAACTTTTAGTATGTCGAAGAGTCGTTTGTATTTTTGTGTGTCTCTGTGTGTGTATGTGTCTTTTTTTTCTGTGAACTCCCTTGCTATATAGCCCTAGCCCATTTTTTCCCTGCTACTTCTTTTTGATTCACAGGCTTATTTATATATTGAGTCAATTAGCTTTGGCCATCTGTTTTGTTCATAATAGTTCTCAGTTGTAGTTTATCTTTTGTCCTTTGTTTTTTTCATGAAGTGTTTTTAGGCCCTGAGGAAATTTATATGTTTACTTTACACAGACACACTTATATTCCTGTGTTTTGTGTCTTCCTTTCAAGACAGAAGTGCAGAATGATTTCAGGGCTGGGATGTGACTCAGTGGTAGAGTGTGTGCTTTGCCTGGCCTGGGTGGTAATGCAAAAAGGTGACTCCGCATTTTCTTTCTTTCTTTCTTTCTTTCTTTCTTTCTTTCTTTCTTTCCTTTTCCTTCCTTTTTTTAAAGGCTGCCCCACAGGCAGATGCTAGATAATTTATTTTGTATTGCTTGTTATGAATTGCTTTCATGGCGATGCACTCCTGGAATTCTAAAATTTTAAATAATGAGGGTCTGGAGAAATCTCTGCAGCAAGCTGCTCAGTTTCCGGATTCATTTGTGAGTCTCTGGATCATGGCCGTTAATCTGTATTTTCTTAAGGAGCATTCATCATTTCATTTTTCCATGTTTGCCCACTTGGCCTGTTTGTTGCTTATGGGAAAGTGGGTAGGCATTCAGTTTGTCCTCAATGTAAGCCTGTTAAATGCAGGCATTGTTTTCCTATGTAGAACACTGCTCTCTAGAAAAGCTCAATGGTTTCTTCAGGAAGGTACCTAAAGAGACATCTGGCTTTGTGAGTCCACGTGGTTGTGGAATGGTGCTCTGCCTGCCAATCCAGGGCATTAAAAATAGAGTTCTTGAACCTGCCTCCTGAGCTGGAGGAGAAGGCAGCTGGAATAGAGAAGGGTTCAATAAGTAAATGATGGGTGGAGGGATCATTTGGGATGGGAGATGTTTGCTGAAAGTAGATAAAGGATCAAATGTGATAGTCTGTCAGTATCTGTATTGCAAACCATAATGCCCCAAAGGAGAGAGAGAGTATGGGGAAAATTGTCTGCCATAGAGGCAGGGGGAGGAGTGGGCTGGGGGAGAGGGTGGATACTGGGGACATTTGTGGTGGAAAGTGTGCACTGATGGAGGGATGAGTGTTTGATCATTGTATGACTGAAACTCAAACATGAAAGCTTTGTAACTGTATCTCACAGTGATTCAATTAAAAAAATATATTTTTTTAAATAGAGTTCCTGAACTCAGGGCAGGAAAGTCTCAGGTGGCATGTAGGTTTTAAATTTCCTAACTGGTTTTAAAAAATATTTTGAGGGAACTGGAGAGATAGTAAGGCACTTGCTTAGCATTTAGCCACCCCCCCCCCACATACCAGTTGGATCCCCGGCACTGCCTATGGTCCCCTGAGCACCGCCAGGAGTGATCCCTGAGTGCAGAGCCAGGAGTAAATCTACCCCAAGTGTGGCCCCCAAACAAAACAAAGCAGACAGAATACAATACAGACAAAGGGACCTGGGTAGAGTACTTGCCTTGGATGTGTGAGGCCTTGAGTTCAATCTCCTATACCATAAAGGAAGGGAGGGAGTAAGGAAGAGGGGAAATTCTGACACATGCTTGTCCATGGATGAACCTGCTTGATAATATGTCAGTCTTTGATGTTCCTCCTATCAAGTGTCATCCCTCCTGGTCGATCCTTGCAGCCTTGCAGGTGCCTGTCCCGAACCCTGCTCTCTGTCTTGAGAACCGGTGCCCTGATGCTGTTCTGCAGAGGATCGTGCAGCTGCAGCTGTCATTTGAAGGTGGGGAGATGGCAACAGTACTTAATTTTCTCCAGGAAAACCAAAGAAAATTAACTCCAGGGGAGACTCTTGTCATTTCTTGGCCATAGCATAGAAGTATTCTTTGGGGGTTGGGGGAAAGGGAAGAACCTGTTCGTTTCCTCCCCTGAGGAAGGTGAACGGCAGGCAACACCACATTCTGCCCTCACAAGCCCCTTAGGGTCCCTGGGAGTCCAGGCTCAGGGCCTGGACCCTCAGAAGTGACAAGTAATCCCAGGTTCCATGTCACTGGGCGGCTGCCAGGGAAGAGAAGAGAAGAACAGGTGGAAGAAAAAGGGATGAAGGGCCAGGCCAGTCTCTGCTTCCCCAGAGCGGCCCGTTGCCCACACTCCTGGAGGTCAGGGCCAGGGCCAGGAGATGCTTAGCTTGTTGTTCTCACTGGACTCTCCACCCATCTCTGAGCCTGCTCCCCACATTTGCCCAAGTGTGAGTGGCCCCAGGACTTGGTGAGGGGAGGCTCTGGGAGCATGAGCAGGGCAACAGCCTATGCCAAAGAGGAAGGAGCAGGTGGTCAGGGTTCTTGGGGCACTTCCTGGTCCTCTAGGACCCGGAGGCAGGGCTATGGTTGTGGTGGGCCATGGCCTCTCCCCTAAGAGCCCCCACCCCTCACAGGGCATCTGTGTGGAGAGCGGGAGCAGAGAGAGGCGGTGACAGCAATCAGGAAAGGGGTGGAGGTGTGTTCCACTTCGGCCCAGCTAACGTGGCAAAAGTGTTTCTTCACCTGTTCATCCTCGATCCCTTGAGGCCTGAAGTTTGCAGTCACTGGTCCAGTGTACCTGAGTTTTTCACTGGGTTCTAGAAGTTAGCGGCTGCCAGGATTCATAGGGGGCAGGTGGAGGGAGGATGCCTGCTCCTGCCTGAGGCACCCTGGTGAAATCAGCCTTGTGCAAGGTCCAGAGACATCTCTGCAGCAAGCTTCTTGGTTCCCAGATTCATTTGTGAGTCTCTAGTCTACCACCTGTTTATTGACTTTGAAGGGTTGGGCAATAGAATTCTGATAAATGGTGCATTCCATCATTCTCCTTTCCCATGTTTTGACCTAAGGGTTGAACTTGTTTCAATAAAAACTGTTGTTTTATTGGATTTTTTAAAAAATAAAAACTGTTCAGACATCCTCTCCCTGATTGAAAGATGTATTTAAGACCTCCCTTTTTGTTCTTTGTTTTGGATTCCAGTTAAACTGACCTATTTTATGTATCCCAGGCCTAGATAGAAACATAAAGTTTCCCTTCTATTCTGGTGGTATGAGAATAAATTCAGAGTGAAGTCTGAAATTGGGTCAAATGAAAGGAAGCTTCAAGTTGGGTAAATAGTCTTTTCCTCTGTGATTGCATCCTTTCCCTCCAACATGGGAGGGGAAATAAAAGGAATAGAATGAGAGAACAGAAGGAGGAAAATGATACTGGCATCAGTACAAAGATGGGGTGAAACTTACCTTGACTGAACTGCCGCTGGTGGCAAGTATATCTGGGTGGAAAGGTCTGCACTGAGACTTCATCAGCCTCCTTAACATTTCTCAAACTCATTTCTCAACCTGTTCCTCACTGTGGGTGGCAGAACTTGGGTGCTGTGCTGTGCCCAGAGGCTGCAGAAGCTCAGACAGAGTCAGAGCAGAGGGGTGGCAGGCAGGACCAGGCCCGCCAGAGATCCTATGCTTCAAAACTCCTGGAACATTTGGAGCCAACCCAGCTTCCCCTTCCTGGGACCAGGAGTAGGAAGTCAGTGCTTACAGAAAAGTTTTCATGTTAATGTGAGCCTGGAGGATAGAGTGAGAGTTTTGGAAAGGGCAGAGGGAAACAGTGACAGGAGGAAAATGGGAAAGAACCTCCTGACCTGAGGAACATTCACTTTTTGATTTTATTTTGCTTTTTGTTTTGGGGACCACCTGTTGGTGCTCAGGGATCGCTCCTGGTGGTCTTAGAGGACCATATGGAGTGTGCCAGGGATTAAATCCAGATCCGCCCTACCTGCTATACTATTGCTCTGGCCATTTTGAAGAACATTCGTGCTTTTTTTATTATTTAATTTTATCTTTATGAAGTAGTTCACAATATTTGATTACATTTAATATTGGAACACCAATCCAATCTCCATTACCCCTTCCATCACCATATTTCAGTTGTTTCCATCCCGAACCCCAACCCCCATCCCAAAACAGAACCGAAATAATTTATTTTGTGTTGTTTGTTATGAATAAACTGCTGAAAATGCTCCAAAAAAGTTTCCTTAGAGGAAAGTGTGTAAAGATTGCTGTATTTTACCCTGAGGCCATTAAGCCTGTCTATAAAAGAACACTAATATGTTGTTAAAGGTTGAGCCTTGTGTGCATACACACACACACACACACACACACACACACACACACACACACACATATATGGAACGTTCTTAAACCAAAGTCTCAGTGACTGATAGAGAAGAAAGATCCTGGGAGAGCAGGGTGCATTCTATCTGTTTCTTTGTTTTGTTTTGTTTATTTGGAGGGCCACACCCTGTGATGCTCAGGGCTTACTCCTGGCTCTGCACTCAGAAATTACTCCTGGTAATGCTCAGGGAACCATATGGGATACCAGGGATGGACCTCTGCTTGGTGGTATACAAGGCAAGCACCAAACCCGCTATATTATCTCTCCAGCCCTGTTTTGTTTGGTCTTAAATGCTACTAGGCATTTCTTATTTATTAGCTTCGTCTTTTCCCCTCAAATTATTTGATGCCTTACTATATTGATTGTTTTCTGCCTTCTCGTCCCTTACTGTTGTGGTTGTTATAGTGACCTGGGTGGGGTTCTCCCCCAACAGTAGTGCTGCTGGTTTGGGCTGGGATGCTGAGGTACAAACCTGGAGCCCCACCAGCCTCAGGCTTGCAGGCAGAATCTTCTGCCCAGGAGCTACACCTGGGTCCTAGGTGAGGTCATTCCTGAGTGCTGGCAATGAGAACTTGAGATTTTTCTATCTGGACAGAATCCTGAATCCCTCCCCACCTCTTCTCTCCCCAGCCCCCCACCCCTACCCTATCCCCAAACCATCGTAAAATGACATGCCCACCCATATGGCCATGTGGCCCATAGGAACCATCACTTTTGAAAAAGAAAGAAAAGGGTGGGGCTGGCGGGGATGTGAGGAGGGGGCGGGAAGGGTGGGACAGGACTGGGCCAGCAGGGTGGCTGGGGACTGCCCCCCTCCATCACCTGTGACCTGGATGCTCACAGTTCCCTCACTCTCCTCCCAACAGGAGAACATCCAAATTACATTTTTCCTTTTCCACCAACCCTTTGATCCTGTCTATCCCACAGAATAAAATCCAGTCTTCCTGTGCTAGCAAGCCACATCTATAACTTCTAATTCTCAGTACCACCACCAGCCTTATATGTCAATGTCCACATTGACATCTTTGCTTTTCCTTTGCTTATTTATTTAAAGCTGTTCACAAAAATTTATTACATTCAATATCCCACCACCATTACACCTTCCTACCACCAATATTTTGAATTTTTCCCCACCACTGCCAAAACCTACCCCAACAGCATGCCCTAAATAGTTTATTTTGTATTGCTGGTTATGAATAATCCACTAATACTAATCATAGAAGAAAGTGTGAGAAGATTGTTGTATCTCAGCCTGGAGCCATTAAGCCCCTGTATAAGAGATTTACTAACATGCTCTTACAGGTTGAACCTTGTGTACTTATATGTGTGTGTGTGTGTGTGTGCACGCACGCTTATATATGTATATGTGTGTATGTATGTATATATATACATATATACATATATATATATAATCGAGATCAGTTGCCTTCTAATTTACAACCCATCCAATGTGGTATGTTACTCAGTATATATATCAGCGGTGTGAGTATGAGGTGTTGCTACAGAAATCCTAAAATCTTAACTAGGTCGATAGAGCTGGAGTTAAGTTTTTAACTGGATGGTGACTTTGTGGTCCAGAGGTATATCTGCAGCTTGTTGCTCTCTTCCAAGATTTATTTGTGAGTCTCTGGATCATGGCCGTTAATGAGCTTATATCATACCAGAGGCAGTTCCTGGGAGTGATTGTCAGGCTACCTACAAGAAGCAGAGGCACAGGGAGATTGGGGGAGGTCACCCTTTCCCAACTTCATGTGAGCCTGGAGATTTTGGTCACAAGTCCTGTATACCTGAGTTTTCCAACAGATTCCCTCATGGATGAGGATTGTCCACGCCTATAGAATTCGGCCATGAATATAGTGGTGATTGAGCTCTGAAGATTCTTGGCTTACAGAACTCTGTTGGGGCAGGTGAGGGGACTCACCCACCTCCTCCGGGTTGCCAGGATGAGACAGCCTGGCACTGGGTCCAGAGGTATCTTTGCAGCATGTTGCTGGTGTTTCTCTCTTCTGAGAGATTTATTTCTGAGTCTCCCTTTGTATGATTAAGGGTTTTTGTGTTTGTGTGTGGGTCGTTTTATTTTTTAAAATCATTTCACCTGTTAGAGAAAACAGATTATTTTGTCCATTAAAAGGAAATGAAGAACATTTTATTTATTTATTGTATTTTTTTAAATGTATCACCATGAGGTACAGTTACAGACTTACAAACTTTTGTGCTTAGTCATACAATGATCGAGTACCCATCCCTCCACCAGTGCCCATTCTCCACCACCAGTGATCCCAGTATCCCTCCCGCCAACCCCATTCCATCCCCCCACCCCCCTCCACCACCTCTATGGCAGGCACATTCCCTTTTGCTCTCTCTCTCTTTTTGGGTGTTGTGGTTTGCAATACAGATATTAAGTGGCCATCATGTTCAGTCTGTAGTTTACTTTCAGCGCACACATCCCGAGCAGGTCCTCCAAGCACCTTTTACTTGGTGGTCCTTTCTCTATCTGAGCTGCCTTTTTCCCCAGCATGTGAGGCCAGCTTCCAAGCCCTGGAGCAATCTTCCTGGTCCTTATCTCTATTATCCTTAGGTGTTAGTCTTCCATTCTGCTACTTTATATTCCATAAATGAATGTAATCTTCCTACGTCTGTCCCTCTCTTTCGGACTCATTTCACTTAACATGATACTTGGAGAACACTTTAAAAGGAAAAAAAGGAAGATGGAGACCACATCCTGTTCTTCCTCTGAGTACAACTTTTATATCAGGTAGAAAAGATAAACAATGGGATGGAGAGAGAAATGGAGAATCTGGGGATACTGGTGGAGGGAAGTTGACACTGGTGGTGGGATTGGTGCTGGAATGTTTTATGACTAAAATGCAACTAAGAATGATTTTATAAATCATGATCACTGTATAGCACAGTGGTAGGGCATTTGCCTTGCACGGAGGCAGCTCGGCCGAGATTCCTCCTCCCCTCTCGGAGAGCCCGGCAAGAAACCAAGAGTATCTTGCCTGCACGGCAAAGCCTGGCAAGCTACCCATGATGTATTCAATATGCCAAACACAGTAACAACAAGTCTCAAAATGGAGATGTTACTGGGTCCGCTCGAGCAAATCGATGAACAATGGGAGGACAGTGACAGTGATCACTGTATCACTGTCATCCTGTTGTTCATCGATTTATTCCAGCGGGTGCCAATAATGTCTCCATTCATTACAGCCCTGAGATTTTAGCAGGATCTCCTTACTAAAAAATTGTTTAATTTTAATTATTTAAGATACTTTGATTATAATACAGAATTCATATATACCATACATCGGTAGGGCATTTGCCTTACAAGTGGCCAACATGGCCGACCCGAGTTCGATTCCTCCACCCCTCTCGGAGAGCCTGGCAAGCTACCGAGAGTATCTAGCTCGCACGGAAGAGCCTGGAAAGCTACCCGTGACGTATTCGATATGCCAAACACAGTAATAAGAAGTCTCACGATGGAGACGTTACTGGGCCCGCTCGAGCAAATCGATGAACAACGGGAGGACCATGACAGTGATGCTATATGATAAAGGTTTTTTTCTTTTTGTGTCATACCCAGTGATGCACAGGGATTACTCCTGGTTCAGTCACAAGATATTACTCCTGGCGGTGCTTGGGGGACCATATGGGATGCTGGGATCGAACCCGGGTTGGCCACATGCAGGGCAAACACCTTACCCACTGTGCTATCACTCCAGCCCCCAATCAAATGTTTTTTAAGCAAAAGAAAAGCCTCAGAGTGGCAGGAGAAGGTGGACACAGCAGGAACACCCTCGGCACTGGGTATTTTATTCCCTGGGTTTTCTTTCTGCCTCCACGGGGCACATACATGGAGCTGCAGAAGCTTGTCCCCTGGAAAGCGGGTGCAGATGCACAAAAAACCTTGAGGAGGCCTGCTCTGTGCAGCTGCAGGAGCAGAGAAGGGGTATAAAGCATAGATGAAAGCCCCTCTGGGTCAGACAAAGGACAGAGAGAGACTCCTGTCCCCTCTGCAACCCCCACCCCCCACCAGACTATAAGGTGGTGATGTCAGGACAGACCAATTGGAAGCTAAGACTTGGCTCCCCTGACAACCCACCCCTCCCCCACCATGTTCAGAGGACCATATGGTGCCTGAACCTGTGATCAAACCGATGACCACATGCACTATTCCTTTGAGTGATATCCCTGGCCCCTGTTGGTGCTCAGGAGGTCTGGGGGCCCCTTTCAACAATTCTCAGCCTTGAGGCTCAGTGCCTTGGTCTGAGGACACAGTGTTCCTTAGGCTCCCGGTGCCAGGATTATCTGTCTCCTCCATGGTGTCGGGGACCTTCAGGGCTGCACCTGCAGATGCTTTGGAGTCCATGTGGTACCAGAAATTGAGGAACTGGGGCTTAGGACCCAGGCTCTCCTTTTCCCTGGAGTTGGTCCTAAGTGGCTCGGTGCCCAGCCCAGCTCCTAGCCCCATTCTGATGAGCGCTCCCCGTTTCTCCCCAGGGCCAGGATACCCCAGAAAGACCCGCCACACCCAGTTTTACAAGTTATGAGACTCAGAAATAAGAAGCTCCAGGTTGGCTCCACTGATTGGTAAGGCAAACGCCCTGCCCACTAGGCTATGCTCCAGTCTATCAGAAGTAGATCTTGATAATTCCATTTGCCTTTGTGTTGTAACAAACTGTATGAAGTAAATTTGTTGGTGCCTGCAAGGGGCAGTCTGGAGTGGTGGGTGGGAACCTGGGGACATTAGTGGAGGGAAGGTGACACCGGTGATAAGACTGCTGTTGGAACAACTGTATTATGAGCAACTTGGTAAATCACAGTGTTATAATTTAAAATAATAATAATAATAATAATAATAATAATAATAAAATAGAAAAAAAAGGGATAAGTAGATCTTCCGGATTGGAGGTGATGCACATCTAAAGTGGTCAGGTTGCTATCACCTTGACTTCAGACAGGGGGCTTCAGACTTCAGACAGGCCCTCACAGGGGGCTTTTTGGCCCACATGTCCCCTCAGTCCCAGCAGCAGTTCTGCCTGCAGCCCAATCCTGTTTCTGCTCTCAAGGAATTTTTAGAATTTCCCTCCACCAGTGGCAGGGGGAAACTTAGTTCTTTTGAAAGTAGGGTGACCTAATGAGGCTGCTAAAGAGATAGATAGTACAGATAGATAGTTAAGATGCTTGCCTTTGTACCCGACTGACCAAGGTTTGGTCCCCATATCCCATATGATCCCCTGAGCCCTCCCCAGGAGTGACCCCTGAGGCGGAGCCAGGATCTGAGCACCACCGGGTCCAGCCTGAAAACAAGCAAATTAAAGTTATTTGTTTGTTTGTTTTTAAGGTGTCTATTTATTGCAAGGGTATGGTGGGGCAGGAGGTATGTCCTGTCTGGCCTCTCGTTCTAGTCTCCGATCTCTACCATAAAAGGAGAGCGGGGCCCGTTCAGTAGAGTGTAGACACATTGCTGAAGATCTTCACACAGGAACCCTCTCTAGGAATTGTTCTGTTTTAGGAAAACAACTGGGCCCCTGCCAGCATGGACTGTGACGTTCAAGTCTCTGTGGTTGCTACAGACTGTGGCTGTGGGACAGAGAACAGAGAATTTTGTATCATCCCACTGGATTAGTGGCTGGAAAGGAGAGCTGGGCAGAGTGTCAAAGCTTCCCCTCAGTTCTGGATAAACTTTCAGTATCAATATTGCAACCACAGTGTCCAAAAGGGGAGAGAGAGAGAGAGAGAGAGAGAGAGAGAGAGAGAGAGAGAGAGAGAGAAAGCGCCTGCCTTAGAGGCAGGCAGGGGGTGGGGGGTGATGGGAGGGAACCTGGGGACACTGGTGCTGGGAAATGTACACTGGCATAGGGATGGGTGTTGGAATGCTATATGACGGAAATCCAATCATGAATAGCTTTGTAAAAAAATAAAAGCTTCCCCTCAGCAGTGTGAGGGTGAAAATTCCCCTCTCTCAAAAATAGGTAACCTTTGGGTTCAGTTTGTTAAAAGTTCAATCCGCTCATCACATTTCTTTTAATCTGAGCGAATGGCAGAAGACTGCCCAAGTCAGAATCCAGCCTGCGAAGAATCCAGAATACTTTGAAGGAGCAACGACACCCACGCCCATTCCTTCCCATCCCGCATTGTTGAGCCCCTGGCTCCCTGCTCCAGCGTCTCACACTGTGGGTTCTCCTCTGAAACTTGTTGAATGACTCATACATCTTGCAGCTGAGATCACAGATGCTTTTCTCTCACCGTTCATGGAATCATGTCACCTCAGTTGCCCTCAGTTCTGTTTGCTGGTTATAGATAGAATGCTACTGTGCCTTCTAAGCACTTTTGAATTTTTTTTTAAAGAGAAATCTCTGGATTTTGATCTTTTGGTCTACCTGCATGAGGCTTTAAAGGAAAGGAAGGGATAAAGATTAGGTTCTTTGGGGCTTTTTTAAAAACTTCTTTAGTGTCAACCCAATGAGAGTCTGTATTTTCAGTTCTTGAACTCTAGAATGTTGGAGGAATCTTTTTGTTTCACTTTGCTTTGTGAAGTGAAACAAAATTAAAAGAGGAGGAAAGCATTCTGGAATCCCCGTGAATGTATGAAGACTGTCTTGTTTTAGAGGATTATATTCAGAAGTGTAAACATCAGTGAAGACAGTGGAAAGTGAATTCAGTAGATGTGTATGAGGGGAATTACTTGTTTTTTGCCATGGAGCAGACTCTAAGTTAAAAGTTTATTTGATCTAAGATTAATTGCATAATTTTCCAGATAAAAAATAATTATTCCATTAAAATCTAAAATATAAAAGATAGATATAGTGCTTAATATAGAGTAACTAAGGAGTTTCCATAGTTAGCATCAGTGTTAAAGATTGATGGGAATAAAACGTTTCCATTGCTGGGGAATACAGTATAACAGCTATATTTGAAAATAAACAGGGGACCAAGTGATAGGAAAGTGGGTAGGGCATGTACCTTGTATGTAAGTGACTTAGGTTCGATCCCTGGCAAACATGTAGTCCCCCAACCCTGCCAGGAGCAATCCCTGAGCACTGAACCAGGAGTAAGCCCGGAGCATCACCGGGTGTGCCCCTCCAAATATAAAAGAAAGAAACCAAACATATATTTGCTATTTGTTTTTTTTTTATTTTTTATGTAGGAGTACTGCTATTTATTCAGCCACTGATCAGCATACATTTGCTATTTGAACAAGCAATTGCATTTGGTCATCTCTTTCAGATAAATGAAAATGTGTTTATTCATAGAAGATTTATTCACAGAATCCCTAAACTAGGGACCAGGCAAATACTCTTTCTGGGTGAATGGGTCAACCTCTTGTGATTCCTCCATATCATGGAATATTACTCAGTGAGAAAGGGAGGTGCTCCTGTTCATCTGGCATCCGGAACCAGGAACCACACTGAGCACAAAACGAAAGGTCATGTACCTTGGGACTCTCGGTAGGCAGCATTCTTTTCATTTTGTTATGTTTTGTTTTGTTTTGGGGCCACACCTGACTGTGCTTAGTTCTTACTCCTGGCTCAGAGCTCAGGGGTGCCAGGTGCCAGGGATCAAACCTGGGTCAACTGTGTGTGAGACAAGCAACTTTCCCACTACACTGTCTCTCCAGCCTCTAGGTAACATCCTTGAAGTAAGTACATCAGAGAGATGGTGGGAGAACAGATTAGTGCCTTCAGGGGCTTAGGAGGGAGCGAGGAAAAGGTGGAATGAGGGAGACATGTCAATGGAGCACTGACTATATGGATTGTGGTGGTGACACTTGTCTACAATTGTGATCAAGTTGCCTAGGATGAGGCAGAGACTTCCACAAATATGCAAAACTGGTGCAGTGTGAATGGTCAAATTCAGTTTTCAGCTTTCTGTATTGAAAAATGGATATGTATGATACAGTTAAACCAGGTGAAGGGTCCTTGACACCCCACCTCTATCTTGCAGCCTCTTGTGAATTTGTCAGTATTGGAAAATAAAAGTGTTCTACAAGATCATAATGACAAATTGAAGTTCAGACAAAATAACTCTATTGGAGACTTTTTTTCAGTAGACGTAATTAAAAAAGGGGGGGAATCCCCCTGGCATCACAAATGAAGCACTGAGCTCTGACGTCCGAAGCTCATGCACAGACTTTGTCTTTGCCCTAACCTGTTAACACAGATGGAGTAAATTTTGCATTAAAACTTTGCTCTCCCAAGTTAATAACTAAACTTTAACGCCAAACATTTTTTTATCAGTCTCTCCATCCAAGAGCATTCCTCAGCAAGGCAGTTGAAAATGGAGTATGGGACAAAGATTAGATGCCTAAAACTCCTTGGTTGTTAGTTGAGTCATTTTCCTATGGACTAGTAAACTGAACCACCAGACAGGACCATTCCTGGGCCACCCTGAATATCCTACTGAGAAGGACTTGCAGATGTGAAGAGAGTGGACAGTCCAGCAAAGCACACACTATGCAGTGGGGTCAAACCCTTCCCCGTTGTCTCACCATCCCTGGGAGGTGAGCATCTCTGGGAGATCCAGATCTGTCACAGGAAGGTCAGTGTGGAATCTGCAAATGGCCCCAAGGGCCACTAGCCCCACCGCATAGCAAGTAAACTCAGCCCAAACCCCAGTGCGGATGTGCCACTCAGTGCTGACCAACTTGAGACACCTTCTGGGTCATTTCATGGCTGATTTGAGGTGCAGATTCCTTACATGGAGGTTCAGGGGAAATTTTCTCCTGTGGAAAGAATGGAACTCACTATATCATGAGAACCAAATTAGTGAATACGTGTGAATGATTTAGACTGGAGGGCCTCGAGCTGTGACGTGTGAGCCCCCGCTGCTGCCCGTCTGGGAACCCTGCCACGCTCAGTCCTTGCATTGCTGCTGCGGGCCCACTTTCATCCCAACAGCAAGTGGGCGTGTTGAGTCCCAGAGACCCCATGGTCCACAGAAAATGAAGTCAGCCACTTTTGAGTCCAGTACAAGATATCAAAAGCCAGATTTGGATGACTGAGGACAGAAACCGAGGACTCGGTCAATGCTGAGGACAGAAACCCAGGATGTAGCCAATGCTGACCGTGGTGGTAATGTACAAGCCTCAGAGCACAGCCCCGTCCCTGTCATGGAGGGCGAGCACCATCCATCCTCACATCTTCTGTCCTTCCATATCAGGTCTGAACTCACTCACTTAGCAGCCCAGAGCCTGAGGCCCATGCCTTAGGCTATTGGGACCTAAACAGCACTCCCATGTCCAGTGCTCTCATCAGCAGATATGGAGGACTAGGGAGAGGGACCATAAATGAAGCTGGATTTGCAGACATTTGAGAACTAAATGATCCTTTCATGGAACCAAGTAACACTTCCTGATTCATTGCTATCAGCCCCTAGAATAAGCGTAACATAGATTCATTCTTCATACGGCACACAGAGCGTGGTCCCACAGCGTGGATGGGACATTATCCCTTCCTTGACCCGAATCTTCCACCAGTTTCTTGTTTAGCATAAAATCTGGAGTTCGGGATCCAGCTCTACCTCCCCCTCTGAGTATTGGCACCTCTCAAATGTGTGCCTGCCTGGTAACCTCCAGCCTGCCTCCCTTCCTGCCTTCCTTCATTCCTTTCCTTCCTTCGTTCCTCTCCTCCCTCCCTCCCTCCCTCCCTCCCTCCCTCCCTCCTTCCTTCCTTCCTCCCTCCTTTCCTCCCTCCCTTTCACCACTGCTGCTTGCTGTTGCTGAGGAGTTGACACCCTCTTTCCTCTCCCGTCCCCCTCCCAACAGCTCTGCATCCTCACCCCTTTCCAGGCCTGCTCCTGCATATGCATTAGGTCTCAGTGCCGACAGCTCCTCCCCAGCAAACTTTCTCTCCAGATCACCCACTCACATTGTCTGGCACATCTTCCTGTTTTATTTCATTCATCAACCTCACCCTGCAGTTGTTTATTTATTTGCTTCTTGATCTTCTTCTGGCTCTCTCCACCAACACAGAAGCTCTGTGAGAAATGGAAATTCCCTTGTGCCTATGAGGGAGTTCACAAAGAGATCAGTGGGACCCGAGCCACATTACAGGAGCTGTGGCGCTTGTCTCGCATGCGGTAAGCAGAGGCTGGTTCTATCCCCCGTATTGAATGTGGTTCCCTGTGAACTGAGCACAGAGCCAGGAATGATTCCTCAACGCCCCTGGGTCTGACCCCCAAAGCGAAGAAGAGTTCAGTGAATGAATGAACCAGCAAGGTTTTGGCCCCTCCAACAGCAACAAATGTTGGCGATGGCAAATCATTGTGGTTTTTGTAGTGGTCGTGTAGTGTGATGACCGGAGTGAGAAGTCTCAGGCTTTTCATTTCAGTGCTCACGTACTTATGGTACTTTTAGCAGAGGCTGCATGCCTGCTCCCAAGAGGCACACCCTGATGTGTTGCTGGGTAGAGGAGAAGGTGGGCAGCGCTGCCCCTGGGGTCACACTCGGCCCATGTGAAGTGTCTCTGGGGGTAAATTTATCCCAGATCAAAAAATATTGCGTCGGGGAGATTATTTTCATTATGCTGTTGGTGATTTGCCTTGCACGTGGTTGACCCAGGTTTGAATCCTTCATCCGTCTCGGAGAGCCTGGCAAGCTACCAAGAGTATCCCTCCTGCACAGCAGAGCCTGGCAAGCTCCCTGTGTCATATATGCCATTGCGAGACTTGTTACTGCCACAAATCTGGGAGTTTTAAAGGTCATAATTTTGACTAATTTTAATAATGCTCATGTAAATTCTTTGGCATCTATCTAAATAGGCCTCAGGAGCATTCATTTCAGCAGGAATGCAGAATTTCAGACACATATTTGAGTGAGAATGTCAGCGTGGGAAGATAGGTCTTGGAGTAGAATTATATTTTCCCACAGCAGAAAGAGGTTCGGAGCCTAATTTCACTGAAGCAGATAACTATGGGGTCATTTATTGTCATTGTGTGACAACGTACAAGCTTCAACTGGCACCTACGAAATAAAATAGATTTTTGTATTTGTGCCATCGATTAGAAAGCTTCATCTTGGGCCAGAGAGATAGTATAGGAGTTAGGGCACTTGCCCTACATGCGGCGGATCCTCAGCACCACATGGTCCTCCAGTACTGCCAGATTTGGTCCACCCCACCAATCCCACCCAAACACACACAAGCAGAAACAAACAGCAACTGGAAAAAAAAGTGTTTCACCAGATTCTTCTAATTAAAGGGACAACCTTACAAGAGCAAGGCTTACATTTTGTCACCCTGACACAAGGTGACAAAATTATTCACCTGAACTCTATGGGATGACCCTTACCAAAGATCTCCATAGACTTTGCCTTTAAGTCTTGTTTTTCTCGTAAATAAACCAATGAACCTCAGCAGAAGAAGTATGGCATTGCCTGGTGCTTAGAGACCCAGGAACAAAGTTAAAGCTGGAAATAGTGACCTGGTTTCACTCAGTAATGCAGGGAAGTGGCTGATTTATAGGTCACTGTTCTTTTTCTATTGGAGTATCTGACTAAATTAGGTTACAGCCTGCAGGTTCTTCCCTGCGTCTCACATAAATAAAATTTCCCAGGAGTACCCACTCTGCCCTACTGCCTGGGTGACTGACATGAAGACATTTCCCAGTGTCAGCTCCCCCAACCCCATTTTCTATTTTAGTTTAAGAGGAAATTAGTTTCTCTCAAGTGAGAATGGCCAGAGTATTGGCCCAAAGTCATAGGTGAGAGGCAAAATAAGACGAAAGGGTTGGAACAATAGTATAGCAGGTAGAGCACTTGCCTTGCATGCAGCTGACCCAGGTTCAATCTTGGCACCACATGTGTTGCCTCCCTCTGCCCCCCGTGCTCACACATACCAGGAGTGAACCCTGAGTGCAGAGCCAGGAGTAAGCCTTGAGCACCACCAGGTGTAGCCCCCAACCCAAAAAGCACACACACACACAAATAAGATATAAGGATCCCTCCATGTGAGATTCTAGAATTCTCTGCTTGTAGGTGTCAACTAGGAATCAGCCAGGTCTGTTCCACATACTGGAGCAGATCTGGCATTTGAAGTGTATCATAACTTGAAGACAATTTCAAACTTATTTTTAGACTACAAGAAGCTTTCAAGGTTCTTGGTCTCAGAAACAAAATCCACTAAAAATTACTTATGCCAAAAAAAGGGGGGGGGGAAAGATTTTGTTAAAGACTTAAGTGATTTCCAGAATGTCAGTGAGAGCCAGAAATCCGGCATAGAGACTCTGAGCATTAAATATGAGGATGGCTGTAGGGGACCCCTCCGTGTTTTGTTCCCACAAGAGGGAGCCCAGCCCTCAGGCCCCTCCTCCCAAAGGACAATGGACCTGGGAGGCTTAGCTGGCCTCTCTCTGGCAGGTGCTGCCTCTGCCTCTGTCTCCTCAACTTATCCCCCCCACCCACACCCCATACACTTCATTTAAATACTGGACTTTAAAAAGTTTGTGATGATTGTTGCAGGCATTCAATATTCCAACCCCAATCCCACCACCACTGTTACCTTCCCTCCACTATTGTGTCCAATTTTCCAAACCACCCCTCAAGCAGAACCACAATAATTTATTTTTACATTGCTTATTACCGAAAAATTGCTAAGGGAATGATCAAAAACTTTGTTCTTAGAAGAAAATTAGTGTAAATTGTATCTCACCACAGAGACATTAAGTTCTTGTCTGAGCGATGTTGCTCTGAGATGTTGTTACAAGTTAAGCCTTCTGTGTTAATGTTTTTTGTTAGTGGAGACTGGTTGACTTTTTATGGTTGTATCCCATACAATCTGGTGTGCTGCTACTGGATTATCAGTGTTGTAAAGTTTGGTCCATCTCATCACTTGAAGACAATTCTAGTTGACACCTCACTCTCCTCCACCAGGTGCGTTCTGGAAGGGTGGGTGACAGGCGCACCCCGGGTCCCCTTCCCTCACATTTCAGATGCCAGGCAAGTGTCCAAGTTCTCTGGAAAGCAGACTGTCCAGAACTGGGTCAGTCACAAATCCAAAGTGCACTTTAAAAGAGCAAGTGACCCCAAAGCAAGGCAGATGCCCACTTCCGTGTGACCTCAGTGTCCCTAAGGTGCGTGGATCACCTTCTCAACAGTACCAACCAATACTCTCCCATCCAAGTACTAAGTAGGCTCCACCCTGCTTAGTTTCTGAGATCAGATGAGATTGGGCACTTTCCGGGTGGTATGGCCGTAGACCCAGTCAATACTCTAGACCATGGAAAGACAGAGAATAGGGGCACTGCTGGATTCCTTCCTTTCCCTCCCTCTCCTCCATGGACTGCCCTGGAATGCTGTAGAAGCATTTATTAAGGAAACCCTCCAGGAGCGAAAGTAGTGACTGCACTTGCTACTAGCAAAGGGTCTTGCTCTCCTTTTGGTTTTGCCTTGCTCTTCTGTTTGTTCACCCAGGCCCCCCTGGGATAGCATCTTACTAAAACACGCCTCTCACCAACTGTTCTTACAGGACCTGGTTTCGGGTGCATCCATGGCAGCCCCCATGCAATGTGGCTCGACCAGGCTGCCTGGGTCCTAACCAGCTTCAGTTTCCTGAGCAACTCATTAAGAAAAGCTGTATTGCTGGGTCATATGAAAGCTCAATTTATAGATTTTTGAGAAATGGCTATATTACTTTCCCAAAGGGCTGGACCAACTGGCATTCCCATCAGCATTGAAGGAGAGTCCCTTTCTCCCCGCATCCACGCCACTTGGACTACTTGTTCTTGTTTTTTTTTTTTTTAAAGTAGGAATACTGCTATTTATTCAGCCACTGATTAGGCTGATTGAATTGGGCATGAACTCCACCTTACTTTTTTTATTTTTTATATTTTATTTATTGAATTACTGTGAGAGCAGTTACAAAGCTTTCAGGTTTAAGTCTTGAAAGACTTCTACATTGTACATTTCATTCTACAATGAAACATCCATATCTTCACCAGTGCCCATTCTCCACCACCAAAAACCCCAGTATACCCCCATCCCACACCCTCCCCCCTAACTGTGGAGCAGATGACCTCCACATTACTCTCTCTCTACTTTGAATATTTTGACACCTGACCCACCATTATTATTTGGGATTTTACCCCAACAGTCAGATCTGCCAAAAAGGCAACAGTAGACAATTTGTTTTCTATTGCTGGTTATGAATAACATATGATGTCACGGTCACGGTCCTCCCGTTGTTCATCGATTTGCTCAAGTGGGCCCAGTAACATCTCCATCGTGAGACTTGTTGTTACTGTGTTTGGCATATTGAACATCATGGGTAGCTTGCCAGGCTCTGCCGTGCGGGCGAGATACTCTCGGTAGCTTGCCGGTCTCTCAGAGAGGGGCGGAGGAATCAAACTCAGGTTGGCCATATTGGCTGCGTGCAAGGCAAATGCCCTACTGCTTTGCTATCGCTCTAGCCCAACGTATGATGTCAATTTTGAAATTCCAAAATTTTAACAATTAAATCCGGAGGGACTTCTGCCAAGACCTGTTGGGTTCCAAGATTTGTTCCTGAGTTTCTGGGATCATGGATGTTTAGTATCTTGATTAGGAGCCCGAGAGAATGTTCGTGGGTAGGGACTCGGGGTCTTGTTGGGGTGGGGAATGAAAGGACTGGCTCCCCCTCCATCCCATGAGGCCCTGCGTGTCTCATCACTGAGGGCCCAAACCTGACTGTCCAGTGACCTCTGGAGGATGGCAGCAATCGAGCCGCCAAAGGGGTGCAGGTGGAGGGACAGCACCCTTTCCCTGCTGGAGTGGCCCAGTGACAGTAACCTATTGCGTGGTCTGGACGCATTTTTGCCAAAAGCCGTTGGGTTCTGAGATTTGTTTCTGAGTCTGGGATCATGACCGTTAAGCAGCTTGATCAGGAGCCAGAGAGGCCATTTTTGGGCGGAGACTTGGGGTCTCTTTGGGATGGGGGAGGGGAAGGGCCAGCTTCACCCCCATCCCGTGAGGCCCCACGTGACTTGTCACTGCGGGCCCAAGCCTGACTGTCCAGTGACTCTGGAGGATGGCAGCCACCTGGCCTCCAGGGGAACAGGCTAAAGCTCGAAACCTATTCCCACCTGGGGTGGCCCCGCACCGGTAACCTACTGCAGGGACTGGACACATTTCTGCCAAAAGCCGCTAGGTTTCAAAATTTGTTTCTAAGTCTTTGGGATCATGACTATTAAGCAACTTGATCAGGAGCCAGAGAGGCCATTTGTGGGCAGCAACTCAGGGTCTTATTGGGACAGGGAGGAAAGGGCCGGCACCACCTGCATCCCGTGAGGCCCCACATGTCTCGTCACTGCGGGCCCAAACCTGACTGTCCGATGGCCTTTGGCGGATGGCAGCCACAGAGCCGCCAAGGGAGAGCAGGTGGAGGGACAGCACCCTTTCCCCCCTGGGGTGGCCCGGCAACAGCAACCTACTGCGGGGTCCAGACGCATTTCTGCCAAAAGCTGCTGGAGTCTCTGGAATCATGGCCATTAAGCAGCTTGATCAGGAGCCAGAGAGGCCATTCATTGGCGGTGACTCGGGGTCTTGTTGGGATGGGGAGGAAAGGGCCGGCTCCACCCCCATCCCGTAAGACCCTGCGTGTCTTGTCCCTGCAGGTCGAAACCTGACTGTCCAGTGGCCTCTGGAGGATGGCAGCCACCGGGCTGCCAGGGGGAACAGGCCAAGGCATGAAACCTATTCCCACCTGGGGTGGCCCAGCACCAGTAACCTACTGCAGGGACCAGACGCAGTTCTGCAAAAACCATTGGGTTTCAAGATTTGTTTCTGAGTCTCTGGGATCATGGCTATTAAGCAGGTCGATCAGGAACCAGAGAGGCCATGCCTCCAATTTATATAGCTGAGCCGGGGGTGGTTTGTGGGTGTGTTTCCCACATACCTAACTTTTGGCCATTTACTTTCTTGGTAAACTTTGCCCCCAAGTTTTTGGGGCCTGACTAAAGGTACAGCGGCAATTTTGGGGGTATCTGGAAGTCTGAAGGCGCCATCAGGCTGCTGATGCACTCACCTCATATGTACAGATTGACCTGCTGGCAGCTCCATACCCCCATGTTCTTGTTCTTTTTGATGTGTGCCAGTCTCTGTGGTGTGAGATGGTATCTCATTGTTGCTTTGTTTTGCATCTCCTCAATGAATGGTGATATACAGAGCATTTTTTCATGTGCCTTTTGTCCATTTGTATTCCTTCTTTAAGGAAGTTTTTGTTCCCCCATGTTTTGATGGGGATGGATTTTTTTTTTCTTGTAAAGTCTTACCAGTGCTTTATGTGTCTTTGATATTTAAGGCCTAATCAGATGGGTGTTGTATAAATAATTGTGTGTTGGGACATTGTATGACTGAAACCCAAACATGAATCACAATCACAATCACAACCATCCTGTTATTCGTCGATTGCCTCGAGCAGGCCCCAGTAACGTCTCCTTTGTCCTAGCACTGAGACTTTTTAAAAAAAAATTTTTTTATCATTTTTTTATTAGTGAAACACCATGAGGTAGTTATAGACTTATAAATTTTTGTGCTTGGGTTTCAGTTATACAATGATCAAGTACCCATCCCTCCACCAGTGCCCATCCTCCCCCACCACAGGACCCAGCATCTCTCCTACCCCCCATCCCCCCCGCCCCCTGCTGCTGTGGCAGGGCATTCCCCCTTGTTCTCTCTCTCCTTTTGGGTACTGTGTTTTGCAAGAGAGGCATTGAGTGGCAATCATGTTTGGTCTATAGACTACTTTTAGCATGTCTCTCCCACCCTGGGAGGGTCTTCACAACACCCTTTATTTGGTGCTCCCTTCTCTATCTGAGCTTCCTTTTCACCTAGCACATGTTAGCCCTGAGACTTTTTTAAAAAAAGTGCCATATTCAAGGCTCTTTCAGAGTTAGGAGAATGAGACCCTTCATTGTTACTGGTATTTGGCATATTGGGTACGCCACAGAAAGTTTGCCAGACTCTGCCGTGTGGGCAGGTTACATTCAGTAGCCTGCCAGTTTGTCTGAAGTAAGAATGAGATGCTAAGATGTCCGGGAGCTGGGTTTTATAGTCTCTGAATCTTGGCTGTTGATGGGATTACACGGCACCAGGGGGCCAGTTGGTGGGTGTGACCCCCGCTTACTGGAATTTGGAGGATCTGGGTGGAGGATGCTCAGCCCCAATCCGAGTAGGTTGGAGATCTCAGCCCCGGGATCCGCGTGGCTTTGTCCCTCTGCCGGTACCTTCATGTGTGCAGAGAGTGGTCTCAGTATGGTGGTGGCTGGTTCTGGAGGTCTTTGGCTGCCGGAGCCCTGGTCGGGGCGGGGAGTAAAACTCAACCCGCTCCCCTCCAAGGGGCCCTGGCAAGGACAGCCAGGCGCGGGGGGCAGGAGACTCTCCAAACATCAGGTCTGTGATGCCCTTAGATGTCCAGGGCTGCACGCGCGCTACACTGACTGGCTCAGCGTGTGCCTACCCGCAGGCGCGGGTAACTAGTTACGCGACTCCCGAGCGGTCGGCATCCCCCAACTTCCTAGAGGGACAAGTTGCGTTCAACCACCCGAGATTGAGCAATAACAAACATGAACAACTTTGTAATTTTGCATCTGATGGTGATTAAATAAAAATGGGGAAAATTTAAATGAGAGAGAGAGAGAGAGAAGCTGGGATGAATTTGTAGAGCCATGTTTGCCATCATTGTCACTCCAGCCAAAACCCTCTCTTCTCACTCTGCTCTTTACCTTAGGAGGAAGAATTATTTGGCTGCAGGTTGGGCTTGTGAGATCTGAGGTGAAGGATCCTGCAGCTCCTAGGAGAGAGCACCTGGTTGGAGGCGCGAAGACCTCTTGCCAGGTTCCTAAACAAGTCACCAAGCCCTCCCTTGGGGTCTCATCTCTTCTGAGGTTTCCGCCTTGCCTTAATTTCTGCAGTTCAATGTGTTTTTGCCCTTCAAGACTCAGCCTGGCTGTCTCCTCCTTAAGGAGACTCTCCCAAGGTGCCCTCCCCTCCACCCCATCACAACTAATTTAGGTCAGATTGTGATGTCCTCTAAAACACACAATGTCTTGGAAGCCGATCTCATGCACAAGGGAACTAAAGGTAGTTGGGATGGAGAAAGGAATACAAAGTAAATGATGGTTGGAGGGATGGCTTGGGACAGTAGATGTGTGCTGAAAGTAGACTGTGGACCAAACATGATGACTGCTTGATAACTGTATTGTAAACAATAACACCTCAAAGGACAGAGAAAGTAAGAGGGAGTGTGCCTGCCACAGAAGCAGGGGGTGGGAAGGGGGAAGGGGAGGGGGAGGGATACTGGAAACATTGGCGGTGAAGAATAGGCACTGGTGGAGGGATGGGCATTTGATCATTGTTTGACTAGAACACAATCATGAAAGTTTGTAAGTCTGTAACTGCACCTCACGGTGATTCGTTAAAATAGCACTGTAGCACTGTCCTCCTGTTCATCGATTTGCTCAAGCGGGCACCAGTAAGGTCTCCATTGTGAGACTTGTTGTTACTGTTTTTGGCATATCAAATACACCACAGGGAGCTTGCCGGCTCTGCCGTGCGCGGGGGATACTCTTGCCAGGCTTGCCAGGCTCTCTGAGAGGGACAGAGGAATTGAACCCGGGTCAGCTAAGTACCCCATGTATAGAAAGTCCAGTGGGTCACACTGGACTTTAGCTCTTACTCTGTTGCCCTGTCTTGTCTGAAACAGAGCATGGCTACATCTCACTGGGCATTGTAACCTTAGACATAGCTGTGTAACAGGCACAGTTCAATGATTCCATGAAAAGCTGTGAACTTGGGGAGGGATGCTTGTGGAATGATCTGGAGTAGCAACCAGGGGCCTTGTCTGTGTTATGGCCATGCCGGACCAGTCCCCTTCTCACCAGCTCCCCTCTCAGACACTTGTGGCTCCATAACTTCACTGCTCCATCCACCAAGAAAATGATCATTTCCCAGGGCTGGAAAGATAATATCGGGGGTAACTTGCCGTGCGTACTGTAGCCAATCTTGGTTTGGTCCTCTGCACTGCACATGTTCCCTTGAGCCCTGCAGCACAGGGTCAGCAGTAAGCCCTGAGCACTGCTGGATGTGGTCCCCCAGTTTCCCCCCACCCCAAATGAGAGAGAGAAATAAAGAACTAAAAGTTGTAAAGCTGTTATGTCCCTCAGGGGGAAAAAATCCTCCAGAAAGGTAGGTTTGTCATTGTGTGAGGATGAAAAGAAACTAAATTTTCGATAAAAAAAAAACGAAGAAAAGATAGTAAACTGTTTATTCCATCTAGGACTTGCACTAGACATGAACTGTGTTTTAGTCACTTCTACACCACTTTACCACCAGGGGTGCCCTGTGGAGCTCTTGTGCTAGATCAAATCTCAAAAATAATGAGAAATAAAATTTAGATATCCCCAGTCCTGCTTTGGCCATCTTGGATGTTTGCAGTTATTCCTCCTTCCATATATTGTTCAAGTATATTTATATATAAATATCCGGTATAATTACTGGGTTAGAAAGTGGCATTCAATTTATTTGTGGAATATAAAATAACATAATGAGATTAACACCCAAGGACAGTAGAGACAAGGGCCAGTAAGATTGCTCTACAGTTGGAAGCCTGCCTCATAAGCTGAAGGACAAGGCATCTGGGATAGAGAAGGAACCACTAAGTCAATGATGATTGGAGGGATCGCTTGGGATGGGAGATGTGTGCTGAAAGTAGACTAAGGACCAAACACGATAGCCTCTCAGTATCTATATTGCAAACCATAATGTACAAAAGTAGAGTGAGAGAGAGTAAGAAGGAAGTTGTCTGCTGCAGCGGCAGGTGGTGGGCTGGAGTGGAGGTGACAGGAGGGATACTGGGAACATTGATGGTGGGACATTGATACTGGTGGAGGGATGGATGTTCTATCGTTGTAAGACTAAAACTCAATCATGAAAGCTTTGTAACTGTATCTCACAGTGATTAAAATTTAAAAAATAAAAAAGTGCCATTCATTTATTCATCTGTGGGTCCATTTTGCAAACATCTCTTGTACTGGTTTCAGGCAAGAAACTCAGCAGTGAAATCCCCTGTAGAGCTTACATTCTAACAGACATTGCAGCCTCTACTCAACTGCTTTCCTGGGACTGCAGTGATAGTACAGTGTGTTCTCTGGGAGCAGATTGTCCAGAACATTGCAGAGATAGTATAGCAGGTAGGGCACCTACCTTGCACTTGGCCCACCCAGGTTCAATCCCAGCATCCCATGTGTCCCCAAAGCTCTGCTCAGACTAATTCCTGAGGGCAGAGCCTGGAGTAATCCATGAGCACTGCCAGGTGTGGTCCAAAAACAAAAACAAAACAAAAAAAGTTGTGCTTTCCTTATAGCATGCATTTATTCAGCACCATGATAGATGAGAGAGGGGCTCTTGTGCTAGATCACATCATCACAATGATAAGAACAAACAAGTCACAAGGGACTCATCTGGTGCTGGGGTAAAGTGGTTAAGGAGGGCTTCCTTGGGAATTGAAATGCACTGTGACCAGACTAGTCAGAAAAAGGGAGGCCTAGAGGCTCAGTTCAGTTGAACTACTGGCACATGCCAGGGGTTACTGGCACATTGGTGACTTGGAAAGAAGCCAAGGAGTATACTGGGGAGCTAGGGGAGAGATAAGGGACCAGAAAGGTGATCGGAAGGGGTTTTATGGGCCATCTAAGGAGCCTGGCCACACCAGGAAGGACTAGAGTGTATGCATGAGCATCAGTGAAGTCACTGGTAAAAATTAGCTCATGAACTTCAGAGTTCTTTTCTCTGTTCTCTTAGTTTACATTCTGGTGTAAGTTCTTTTTGTTTTTTTCTTTTCATATCACCTAGACACTGGTAGCAGTAATAATAATAAATATTCTAGCCAATTTCACCCAAAAGGACTCTAAACCTATAACATTTGGAAAACTGCATCTGTTGAACAGGAGATTAGATTTCAGTTGATGAACACTGGGAGTCTGAATATGGGAACTGAATGTTTTTATTTACCTACTGGGTTTTCAACCAGTGTGTGCCTACATATCCTGGTTATCAGTGTACCAAAACAAGAGCATTCTCATATTCCTGAGTGGAAGATAGAAATTATTTCTTTTTCTTTGGCAAAGAATCAAACAGGCTGTAGTTGTTTTACTGTTTCTCGGGTGACATCTGGTGGATGAAAACTGGAATGTTGCAAGGATCATTGTTCTGAGACCATGAAAGCTGAATGGGTGGATGATTACATTTTAGTTATGTTTTTGGAGTTACATTCCTCACTGTAAGGTGGCAATACGGGATGAGATGAAGGTGGAGAGAATTCTAGTGCTCTATTGGATTTGGTTGACTTCAAGTTCCTGTTTAGACCAATCAGACACAAGGGGTGAAATGATTTGATTTTTTTTTTGTAGGAGTACTGCTGGAGCGATAGCACAGCGGGTAGGGCGTTCGCCTTATAAGCGGCCAACATGGCCGAACCGAGTTCGATTCCTCTGCCCCTCTCGGAGAGCCCGGCAAGCTACCGAGAGTATTTGATATGCCAGACACAGTAACAACAAAGTCTCCAATGGAGACGTTACTGGGCCCGCTCGAGCAAATCGACGATCAACGGGAGGGCCTTTACCTTTACCTTACTGTTATTTATTCAACCACTGATTAGCTGATTGAATTGGGCATGAACTCCACCTTACTTGTTTTTTTCATTTTTTATAATTTTATTTATTGAATCACTGTGAGAGCAGTTACAAAGCTTTCGGGTTTAAGTCTCGGTCATACAATGAAACACCCATACCTTCACCAGTGCCCATTCTCTACCCCCAATAACCCCAGGAGACCCCCATCCCACACCCTCCCCCTACCTGTGGGGCAGATGATTTCCACATTAGCCTCTCTCTACTTTGATTACATTCAATATTTTGACACCTGACCCACCATTATTATTTGGGATTTTACCCCAACACTCAGATCTGCTGAAAAGGCAACAGTAGACAATTTGTTTTTTATTGCTGGTTATAAATAACATATGATGTCGTGTGGCTGCAGTAGTGGCCGTGCGATTTTGAAATTCTCTGGAGCGATAGCACAGCGGTAGGGCATTTGCCTTACAAGCAGCCAACATGGCCGACCCGAGTTCGATTCCTCCGCCCCTCTCGGAGAGCCTGGCAAGCTACCGAGAGTATCTCGCCCGCACTGAAGAGCCTGGAAAGCTACCCGTGATGTTCGATATGCCAAACACAGTAACAACAAGTCTCACAATGGAGATGTTACTGGGCCTGCTCAAGCAAATAGATGAACAACGGGAGGACCGTGGACCGTGGACCATGGACTAAATCTGGAGGGATTTCTGCCAAAACCTGCTGGGTTCCAAGATTTGTTCCTGAGTCTCTTGGATCATGGCTGTTAAGCAGCTTGGTCAGGAGCCAGAAAGGCCTTTTGTGGACGGGGACTCGGGGTCTCGTTGGGATGGGGAGGACAGGACCGGCTCCACCCCCATCCTGTGAGGCCCTGTGTGTCTCATCACTGAAGGCCCAAACCTGACTGTCCAATGGCCTCTGGAGGATGGCGGCCACAGAGCCGCCTAGGGGGAGCAGGTGGAGGGACAGCATCCTTTCCCCCCTGGGTTGGCCCGGCGACAGTAACCTACTGTGGGGGCTGGACGCATTTCTGCCAAAAGCCACTGGGTTCCGAGATTTGTTTCTGAGTCTCTAGGATCATGGCAATTAAGCAACTTGATCAGGAGCCAGAGAGGCCATTCATTGGTGGCGACTCGGGGTCTTGTTGGGACGGGGAGGAAAGGACCGCTCCACCCCCATCCCATGATGCCCCACATGTCTCGTCACTGTGGGCCCAAATCTGATTCTCCAATGGCCTCTGGTGGATGGTGGCCGCAGAGCCGTCAAGGAGGAGAAGGCGAAGGAACCCTTTCCCCCCTGGGGTGGCCCAGCGACAGTAACCTACTGCGCGGTCTGGACGCATTTCTGCCAAAAGTCGCTGGGTTTTGTTTTGTTTTTCTTTTTGGGTCCCACCTGGCGATGCGCAGGGGTTACTCCTGGCTCTGCACTCAGAAGTTACTCCTGGCAGTGCTCAGGGGACCATATGGGATGCTGGGAATCGAACCCAGGTCAGCCACGTGCAAGGCAAACGCCCTACCCGCTGTGCTATTGCTCCAGCCCCAAGTCGCTGGGTTTTGATTTTTCAAAGAGCTTCCAAGTATGAGCTAGGTAGATATGGATGAGACAGATAATGGATTTCTCAATGCCTCAATGCACTATTGAATAGAGAAGATAACAGAACAATTGTATTCAATATTCTGAGGAAGTTTTATATATATGTATATATATGTCCTTTAGGTGTGAGCAAAATAGAAGCTTTTTCAGACATGCATATATATAAAAGACAATTTGCATTGATGACCCTAGATGAAAGGAGCCTAGAAAATGAGGAATCTAATTCTTTCCTCTGCAGTACACTAAAAAGAAAGGTGTATATAGGGGCTGGAGAGATCTTACAGTGTGTAGGGTGCTCATTGCACTTCTCAACCTAACTTCGATTCCCTATAACCCCAATCACCACCAGGAGTAATCTTTGAGTGAAGAGCAAAGAGAAAGCCCTGAGCACAACCGAGTGTGTGGCCCCAAACCACTCCCATCCCTAAATAAGAAAGATGGATATGTTGGGGCTGGAGTGATAGCACAGAGGGTATGGTGTTCGCGTTGTACGCGGCTGACCTGGGTTTGATTCCCAGCATCCCATATAGTCCCCTGAACACCGCCCGGAGTAATTTCTGAGTGCATGGGCCAGAAGTAACCCCTGTACATCGCCGAGTGTGACCCCAAAAAGCAAAAAGACAGACAGACAGACAGACAGACAGACAGACAGAAAGGAAAGAAAGAAAGAAAGAAAGAAAGAAAGAAAGAAAGAGAAAAAGAAAGAAAGAAATAGATTCTGAGTGAGCTGGCCTACCCTCTTACACACAATAGTCTTGAATAATTTTAGTGATCCTGGTATATAGGAGAGTGGAAACTATTTTTACTTTTAATTTTTGAAAATATTGCTGCTAAAACATTTTTTGCATCAATGTTTATAATCATTTATTTGTTTGTTTGTTTTTGGACTACACCCAGTGCTGCTCAGGGGTCACTTTTGGCGGCACTGGGAATACCATATGCAGTCTCGGGAATAAAACCCAGGTCAGCTGCATGCAAGGCAAGTGTTTTACTTGCTGTATTATCCCTCTGACACCATAATCAATTTTTACAAGTAATGTGTTTTTCATGCTCTTACTGTCAGTTTATGGTAACAAGTTTATGCTACTTTTGGGGACTAGAGCGATAGTACAGTGGGTAGGGCATTTGCCTTGCATGCAGTCTCACAAATCACAAATCATCCTGTTATTCGTCGATTGCCTCGAGCAGGCCCCAGTAACGTCTCCTTCATCCTAGCCCTGAGATTATATTCAAGGCTCTTTAGGAGAGTGAGACCCATCATTGTTACTGGTATTTGGCATATTGGGTATGCCACGGGGAGTTTGCCAGACTCTGCCATGTGGGCAAGATACATTTGGTAGCCTGCCAGTTTGTCCAAAGTAGGAATAAGATAATAAGATGTCATAATAGGATGTCGTGCGGCCGTGGAACCCGCGTGACTTTGTCCCTCTGCCAGTACCTTCATGTGTGCGGAGAGTGGTCTCAGCATGGTGGTGGCTGGTCCTGGAGGTCTTTGGCTGCCGGACCCCTGGTCGGGGTGGGGAGTAAAACTCAACCCGCTCCCCTCCAAGGGGCCCCGGTGAGGACAGTCAGGCGCGGGGGCAGGAGACACGCATGCAGTCTACCTGGGTTTAATTCTTGGCATCCCATACGGTCCCCCAAGCACCACCAGAGGTGGTGCAACACCTCAGTGCAGAGCCAGGAGTAACCCCTGAGCATCGCCAGGTGGACCCAAAAAGCTAAAAAAAAGCAAGTTTATGCTACTTTTTTAGTTTTTTTGTATGCATTTTGTTGTTGCTTCTATGCTCAAGAGCAATTTAAACCTACCATATGGTCAACTTCTCCCTTTTTCTCTTTATTTTTTTTTTGTTTGTTTGTTTTGGGACTACACTCAGCAGTGCTCAGGGATTACTCCTGACTCCATGTTCAAATTACTTCTAGCAGGCTTAGGGCACCACATGGGGTTTGGTGATCAAACCCAGGCCAGGTGTGTGCAAGGAAAATACCCTGTCTGCTGTATTGATGCTCCAGCCCCTTATTTTTCTTTTTTAATACTTAATATTTAATGCTCCAATTTTTAATTTACCAATTTTAGTGAATTGTCTTTTCTTAGAACAATAATTTATTTCATCTGGCTTTTCAAATTCATTTCCAGATAGTTAAGCAAGGTATTATTCTATGAGTTTTTGTTTTTCCAATATATTATACATATATATACATGCATATATATACTTTCTTGAGCTGGAGTGATAGCACAGCAGATAGGGCGTTTGCCTTGCAAGTGGCCAACATGGCCGACTCGAGTTCGATTCCTTCACCCCTCTCGGAGAGCCCGGCAAGCTACCGAGAATATCTCACCCGCATGGCAAAGCCTGGCAAGCTCCCCGTGGTGTAATCAATATGCCAAACACAGTAACAAGTGTCACATTGGAGATGTTACTGGGCCCGCTCGAGCAAATCAAACAATGGGAGGACAGGGACAGTGACAGTGACAGTGACAGTGATATATACTTTCTTATTTTAATTCTTGACCAGGCTAACTTGTGGTGCATATTTTAATTTGTTAAAAAAAAATTCATTGGAATCATCACTTTCATGTTTTGATTTTTTTTGCTTTCATATTTCTAAATTTATTTTTTCTTCTTTTGCTGTTTATGATTTCTCTCCTATGGAGAGAGTATATTAGAATGTCATATGTTGGGCCAGGGAAATTATAATGTGAAGGACTGGAGTACATGTTTTGCACATGGAGACCCTGGATTCTGTCTTTAGCACTGGATGTTGGGCACTGTCAGGAGAGACATCTGAGCACTGAATAACCCCTGGATGTTATTTAGTATTGATCCTGGGAAGGGTTGTATGTGTTCAGAGTGGGGGAATTGGGGGTGTCAAGTACAGAATTTTAGAGACCATTGTGTTCTTTGAATTTTGAAGAAGAAATAATTTAATTAAAAATTATTTAGAATGAGTGGAGCGGTAGCACAGCGAGTAGGGCTTCTGCCCTGCACACGGCTGACCAGGGTTTGATTCCTCCGCCTATCTTGGAGAGTCCGAAAAGCTACCGAGAGTATCTCGCCCGCATGGCAAAGCCTGGCAAGCTACCCGTGATGTATTCAATATGCCAAAAACAGTAACAAGTCTCACAATTTGTTGTGAGATGTTACTGGTGCCCTCTCGAGCAAATTGATGAACAACGGGAGGACAGTGACAGAGACAGTGATTTCTCTCCTGACTTCTTGAAGTAGGTGGTTAATTCATCTATTTTAATCCTTTCTGATTTGCTAGCGTAATTATTAAAACACCAATTTTCTTCTGAGTCTCACTTTACTGAGGATGCCATGGTTACTTGTTGCAACATTACCAGTGTTTTCTAATTAAATCACAATTTTACTTCTGATATTCTGCCTCTAGAGTCTTAAATTCCAGATATCAGGGCCTGCCTGTCTTCTCAGCTAATTTTCTTTGTAATCCAAGGGTGGTACCTACATCATATGGGCCTTGTGGCATTTAGAGTGGATTTTGTGACTAAATATGTAGTCAATTTAAAGATAGTCCCTGTTTTCTGAGGATAGAATTAAATATATGTCAATTACACATAAAATATTTTTTATTTCACATTCACACACACAGACACACAGACACACACACACACACACACACACACACAGACCCCTTCCCCAGGTATCTCTTGCCACCTGGAAGGGACAGGACTGTTACAGGTATCTGAAAGCTACCCTCCCCAGTTTTACCATGCTAAAAACTCAGTCACTTGCAGAGATACTGCTTGGGAGAGGAATCACACGGACCGTCCATTGCTCACTCAGTGCACTGGCTCACAGACCCATCAATCTCTAACTGGACAGCATGCATCTGCACACTCACACCTGCCCCTTTGGCCCTTTCTCCTTGGGTTCTCTTATCAGCTCTCAGCACTCTCCACATACTCCAGGGTGTCTCTCTACCTGCTCACTCCCTGGCTCAAACCCACTTCTGTGTGTTTCCCTGTCTTGGACATCTGGTATCTCCTGTGTTTTAGTCACAGAACCCCACTGCTGTGCGGTTCTCCTTCAGCGGGTGTTGTCTGTGGCATGGTTTCTCAGTCCCTGGGGATGTCACTACTAGACATGGACTCAATGACACGTTAGAGGCACCATGTGATGTGAAGCTGATGCTATCCATTAGGGTGAGCTCAGCCCATGTGTAACCCAAAAAGCAGCAGCTTGAAAAATAGCAGACTTTTTCCCCCTCACATAACAGGAAGTCCATAAGTGACCAGTTAGTGTCTCAAATTAATCATTGTATCACTGTATCACTGTCACCCCGTTGCTCATCTATTTACTCGAGTGGGTGCCAGTAATGTCTCCATTTGTCCCAGCCCTGAGATTTAAGCAGCCTCTCCTTACTTGTCTTTCCCAACGCTGCCGTATTGGAGGCTCTTTCAGGGTCAGGGGAATGAGATCCGTTATTGTTACTGTTTTTGGCATAAATTTCCCAATGGTCCAGAAGTCCCAACCATTCATTTATTGATTTTTTGGTTTTGTTTTGTTTTCTTTATGTACAGTTTCTTTTTTTTTTTTTAATTTTTATTAGTGAAACAGCACGAGGTACAGTGGTAGACTTACAAATTTTTGTGCTTGGGTTTCAGTTATATAATGATCAAGTACCCATTTCTCCACCAGTGCCCACTCTCCACCACCACTAACCACAGTATCCCTCTCACCCCCCACCCCCCTATCCTACGCTGCCTCTGTGTCAGGGCATTCCCTTTTGTTCTCTCTCTCCTTTTGGGTGCTGTGGTTTGCAAAAAAGGTATTGAGTGGCAATCCTGTTCGGTCTATAGTCTACTTTCAGCATGCATCTACCATCCTGGGAGGATCTTCCCAACACCCTTTATTTGGTGCTCCCTTCTCTATCTGAGCTGCCTTTATCCCTAGCATGTGCGACTGGCCTCCAAGCCATGGTGTGAACTTCCTGGTATTTATCTCTGCTATTCTTGGGTGTTAGTCTCCTATTTTGTTACTTTATTTTCCCCATATGAATGCAATCTTTCTATGTCTGTCCCTCTCTTTCTGACTCATTTCACTTAGCATGATACTTTCCATGTAGTACCACTTGTACATACAGTTTCTTAACTCCCACATTTATGTATAGGAATGTGGTTTCTTGGGGGTGGGATATTTGATTTTTTTTAATTGTTAAACAAGTAAATAAATAAATAAACAAGCAGACCAAGGGCCTGGGCTTTGGGGTCTGCATGTACCTATGTGGGCAGATTCAGTTTCCTGGCAGAGGCTGGGCTTGGACACTCACCTGGTCAGTGAGGCTCCACCCACCTGCCGCCAGTCTGTCACCCTGGGAAAGGCACGAGGAGAAGAGAGGGGGACACGCATGCATCTCCATGGATGCCGGGATCAAACCTGGGCAGGGACCCGCGAAGCGAACGCCCGGTCCCGCTGGACTAGGGCCTGGTTGATACTCGGCATGGCGAGTCGCCACGTATTTGCCATACGTACTGGCGACCACGTCTGGCAGTTAAGCCACTAGAAGGAGAAAATACTTCCGTTAAGAAAGGGCTGGGGGTGGGGGGCAGGAGTGATAGCACAGTGGGGAGGGCGTTTGCCTTGCACGTGGCCGACCTGGGTTGTTTATTTATTTTTAATATCTCTTTTTTTTTACATCTCTATTTTTAACTGGACTTTAGAATTTAAATTTATTTTATTGTTTATTTTTAAATTTTAAATTTATTCGATATGTCAAATACAGTAACGACAATAGGCCTCATTCCCTGACCCTGAAAGAGCTTCCAATCGTTGGGAAAAGACGAGTAAAAAGAGGCTGCTAAAATCTCAGGACTGGGAGGAATAGAGATATTAATGGCACCCGCTCGAGTAAATCGAAGAACAACGGAATGACAGTGATACCGTGATTATTATTGTTATTTCTTTTATATGACATTATATAATATATAATTATACTTTATTATAGGGCTGGAGAGATAGCACAGCGGTAGGGCGTTTGCCTTGCACGTGGCCAACACGGCCAACCTGAGTTTGATTCCTCCGCTCCCCTTGGAGAGCCTGGCAAGCTACCAAGAGTATCTCGCCCGCACAGCAAAGACTGGCAAGCTACCCATGAGGTATTTGATATGCCAAACATAGTAACAAGTCTCACAATGGAGACATTACTGGGCCCGCTCAAGCAAATCGATGAACAACGGGAGGACAGTGCTACAGTGCTTTTTTATTGGTTTTTTTGTTTGTTTGTTTTGGGGCCAGAGTCAGGGGTACTCAGAGGTTATACCAGGCTCAGTACTTGGAGGTCAATCCTGCAGTGATTAAGGGATTGAACCCTCCTGGGTGCAAAGCCTGAACTCTAGCTTAGTGAAGTACTCTTATGCATGAATTTGGTTTTGTTCTGTTTTTCATTAAAAATTCTCAAATGAAGCTGGAGATATAACTTAATGGCCAAATACAGGTTGTGATGCAGGAAGTCAGGGATCAATTCCCAGTGCCACATGGTCCCCATAAGCACATAGAGTTAGGAATGGCCCCAGAGCAACCCCAGGTGTGGCACCAAAGCCCCCTGCCACCAACTTAAAAATCATATGATCAAGCAAGAGTAAATATATTGTTGAAAATAACTTTGTTCCTGCAAGCTGGAACTTTTCAGGAGCTTCTGAAAATGTTCCTATAACTCCAAGGGAGAGTAGGCATTTCATATGAATTTAATCTTCTATGTAGCTGTAAAAGGATGATCCTGTAATAACTTTTGCTGAAATCAATTTCCAAATGACAGATTCATATTTCTCAAATGGGTTGAAATTCTTGGGAACAGTACTATGTTGGGACTAAGTGGTATAGTGATAAAACTACCAACCACACTGAAGATTTTACATTTTTCCAAGGATATATTAAGGGATGTAAGCTTAGAGAATCTGCACAATAATAATCAACATTTATTCAAACGCAGATGTTTTCTTTCTTTTCTACTCTGGGCCCTGGCAAAAATACACACATTTGTTTCAAAAGAAAAAGAACAGCATTGAAAGATTCTATAGTTTAGGAAAATAAGTATGAACTATAAAGTTAGCTCCAAGTTAATGCTTGCTCGTAGCACAGTGGGTAGGGCGTTCGCCTTACAAGCGGCCAACATGGCCGACCCGAGTTCGATTCCTCCGCCCCTCTCAGAGAGCCCGGCAAGCTACCGAGAATATTCGATATGCCAGACACAGTAACAACAAAGTCTCCAATGGAGATGTTACTGGGCCCGCTCGAGCAAATCGACGATCAACGGGAGGGCCTTTACCTTTTACCTTTATAAAACTAAAGTCTTGAACTTGACTTATTAATTTTCACCAAAGCATAGTTAGAGTGAGTTTCTGACACACTGTAGGTTCCAAAAGTAAAACTGGGCGTTGAGGCAGTTTCGAGGGCAGGAGGGTTGGTTTTGAATGTGGGAGGCCCGTTCTGCAATGTCCCCTTCAACACTGAGGTAGAAAGGAACCCCTGAGCACCTCTGGGTGGGGCCCAAAACAGAACACCAAAGTAAAACTTACTTTTTAACAAATATTTCCGTTTTATCCATTATCTACTCCTATCCTTTAATGTCCTTTACAGCCTCATTTAAATGGAAGGTCCATGGTAGTTGCTACGGACATCGAAGTTCTTGTCAAACAGGACGTCTTTTTTTTTTTTCTTGAATCACTGTGAGATACAGTTACAAAACTTTCATGTTTGAATTTGGGTCATGATCAAACATCCAGCCTTCCACCAGTGCACATTCTCTACCACCGATGTCCCCAGTATAACCATACCCTCCCCTTTCCAACCCTCTCCCTGCCTCTGTGGCAGACAACTTCCCCCATACTCTCTCTCTACTTTTGGGCATTGTGGTTTACAATACAGATGCTGAGAGGTTATCACGTTTGGTCCTTTGTCTACTTTCAACACACATCTCCCATCCCGAACGATTCCTCCAACCATCATTGTCTTAGTGATTCCTTCTCTATTTCAGCTGCCTTCTCCCCCAGCTCATGAGATAGACTTCCAACTATGGGGCATTATTCCTGGACCTTCTGTCCTTTGGTGTCAGTCTCATATTATGTCATTTTATATTCCACAAATGAGTGCAGTCATTTTATGTCTGTCCCTCTCTTTCTGACTCATTTCACTTAGCATGATACTCTCCATGACCATCCACTTATAAGCAAATTTCGTACTTCATCTTTTCTAACAGGTGCATAGCATTCCATTGTGTAGATGTACCAAAATGTCTTTGACTAGCTGTCTGTTCTTGGGCACGTTGGTTGTTTCCAACCAATAGCCAATAGATTCTGGCTATTGTGAACAAGGTGCAATAAACATACAGGTGCAGATGTCATTTCTACTGTCCTTTTTTGCACCCTCAGGATATATTCCCAGAAGTGGTATTGCAGGGTTGTATGGAAGCTCAATTTCTAGTTTTTGAAGAAATGTCCATATTGCTTTCCAAAAAGGCTGGACCAGTTGTCATTCCCACCAATAGTGAAAGAGTTCTTCCCACATCCACGCCAGCACTGGTTGATTTTGTTCTTTTGAATGTGCGCCAGTCTCTGTGGTGTGAGATGATATCTCATTGTTGTTTTGATTTGCATCTCCCTGATGATTAGCGATGTAGAGTATTTTTTCATGTGCTGTTTGACCATTTGTATTCCTTTTTTGAGGAAGCTTCTGTTCATTTCTTCTCCCCATTTTTTGATGGGCTTGAAGGTTTTTTTCTTGTACAATTCTACTAGTGCAAACAGGACGTCTTTTGTCTTTTTCTCATGGACCTGACAGTCTATCTGATGGGGGGTGGTTGATAGTTTCGTCACCAACCACTCGCACACCACTGGGAGTGACTCTCAGCACTGAGCCCCAAGAAGCCCCTGAGCACTGCCAGCTGTGCCCCCAAACAGAACAAAACAAAACAAAACAAAATGAAAAAAATCCTAAAAGATAAATTCAGTGACTGGGCCTAGAAATATATTTGATTTTACATAAGTCTCTGAAGCAGTTCTATTAATTCTTTTGTCACCTTGAGATGGATCCTCACTGACCAGTCTGTAAATGATTTTTAATGCTTGTGTAACCATCACAAACCCAGGCTTTCCTCAACTCCTCAACTCCATGCAGGTGACTCCATGAATGCAGTTAAACACATCAGCTGCCCAAGTGCCACAGCCTTCGCCAGCGGTGGGATTTGGGGGATGTCTTCTTTCCTTTCCCCCCACTCTCTGCACCTCCAGCACTGCTGCTGGCTATGTCAGGGTCCAGACAGGTTTGAGAAGCAATTGGAAAATTAGGAATGGTTGCCATTGAACAGAGTACTTTTTTTCTCTCAAAACTGACAATTTTTAAGTTTTGAGAAAAAAGTACTCTGTTCTAAATTTTAGCACAAAGCTAAATTCACCTTTGTGCTACACATAAGAGATACATAAGAGATATGCCTGAACTACTTAATTTTTAACTGAATGTGCAGACAAAGGCATACCAGAAAAAATTACAAATAAAACTGAATCACTGGATAATGCTCTTACCTAAAAGGAAGAGAAAATTGAACTAAGGGCCAAAAATCAGGAAATAAGAAGGGTATTTTATTGCAGTAAGAGCGCAGTAAGAGGTGTAGTTCACAGGGAAGAAATGAAAGCTATAAATGGCCAGCACAACATGGGCACTCATAAAGATTACAGGAGGTACAAGAAGAAATGGATAGAAAAACATTGGGATTGGGAGATTTTCATTTACTTCTCTAAATATGTGACAGATTAAGAATTCAAAAAGTTAAGTGTTGGTAGAAATTCAATGACACAAAGCAATAACTATAACTATTATTTTACTTACAGTAATTTTGCCTATTTGTAAAATAAACTGAAGACAAAGATAATGAATTTTATTGACAGGAAAGGGACGTGAAGAAGAGAAGGAGTAATTTTTCCTAATAAGTACAAGTATGCTCCGGGAAAGGTTTCACAAATCCACTGCAGAACAGTGACATCCTTGCCAAATAAGCTGTCTGCCTTATTCTTACTATATGTTTAATATGTCTTCTATTTACCGATCTGTAGAGGTATTTTACATGATAGTGATCCTTCTATTTAAAGATACACAGAGAGCTATTTTACATAATAGAGCTCTTTCAGGTTTTTATTAACTGTTTGTAAAACTGCATTTATTGATGATGCTCAACAATAAAAGATATTTCACGTTTAACCAAACCAAACCAAACAGGACATGCCTGGGGAATAGCAAGGCACAGCTGCTCTCCAAGGAAGGAGAGGCTTGGAATTACTTTTTTCTCTGGAGCTAGAAATATTTGATCTTTAGAATACTAATGCATTTGTTTTTCCTTCAGACAATTATGTAGTTTCAATTGGCAGTTTGATGAGTACCACTAAGAGTCATCACACTGAGCAAAGTTTATGATCATTTTCAGTACTCTTCATTATGGAACTTAATCCTACACAAGATAACCAGTCAAGTATCCTGCTGAACGGTTTTCTCAAGTCCATCTTTACATTATGGTTATGAAATCAATTTGCTATTGACATGAATCTTGGACTGTGTTGTGTTCAATTTCATGATGTTAATCTGTCCTTTAAAAAGCTCCCGACCAGCTCTACCCAATGCTTTTCTCTCAGGTAGTTAACATGGCCACCCCATCTATGAGAATCCAAAGAGAGCATTTTCTCTGGGGTGTTAGGAACTGTTAGTTGGTAGCAACCCCTGCCATACAAGATTTGGCATACCTCTCTGTTCATTTTTTTTAACTGTTCTTATAGATTTTTTTAATCGTGTTATATACACGCCTATTTTTCCTCAAATTACATCAGTTCATTGCTAAAAATCCATTTTTTTTTACAAATTCCACTTTGGGGTTATGACTCAAGTCAGTTTTCAATGAAGATTAATTCAGAACCATGGTAGACACTCATCCCAAAATGGCAATGGCAATTCGAGGTCTTTTTGTGTGTGTGAAGTAAAATAGCTTAATGTAGAGAAATGTGTGTGGTGTGGTGTGGTGGTGGTGGTGGTGGTGTGTGTGTGTGCGTGAGTGTGAGAGAGAAAGAGAGAGAGAGATAGATAGATAGAGAGAGAGAGAGAGAGAGAGAGAGAGAGAGAGA
The DNA here is from genome assembly GCF_029834395.1 of Sorex fumeus. Lineage (NCBI taxonomy): Eukaryota > Metazoa > Chordata > Mammalia > Eulipotyphla > Soricidae > Sorex > Sorex fumeus. The sequence continues at coordinate 15,187,308 of NW_026606108.1, read as the reverse complement.
GAGCATAGACTTCTCCAGAGATGGGGAAAAGGCAATTCGAAGTCTTGCAGCAGGCTGGGGAGTTTCTGTTAAACACTTTCTCAACACAATAGAAAATGGGAAAGGTGTCTGCAATTGTGAAAAGTGGATAAACTGGACAAAAGGTAGGCACCACATCTGTTGATGCCTGATCAGAAACTACGACGCTTAAGATATTTATGCATCCCTTACAATTTGAAAAAACAAATCCTCTAACAAATCCCTCTATTTTTGTATAAGATGATAAGGAATTGACAAAAATTAAACTGATCTTGATATGGACAATGACTAAATTTTTTTTTTTCTTTTTGGGTCACACCTGGTGATGCACAGAGGTTACTCCTGGCTCTGCACTCAGGAATTACTCCTGGCAGTGCTCAGGGGACCAAATGGGTTGCTGGGAATCAAACCCAGGTCGGCCGTGTGCAAAGCAAAAGCCCAACCCGCTGTGCCATCGCTCCAGCCCCCAATGACTGAATATTGATGACGTTCCCAAGCATGTGAAAACCACCACTGGGATACAAAAACAATGGTTTAGTAGAGGCTGGAGAGATAGCACAGGGGTTATGTTATGGGTGACCTGGTTTGAGCCTTGAGCACTGCTGGGTGGGGCCCAGCCCCACCCCCCCATCCCCACGTAGGCCCACCCCAATGTTCTAGTAACTGTAGGTTGATCTGGATAAGGGGTGTTTTTATTTATTTATTTATTTGCTTTTTTGGGTCACACCTGGTGATGCACAGGGGTTACTCCTGGTCCTGTACTCAGGAATTACTCCTGGTGGTGCTCGGGAACCATATGGGATGTTGGAAATCAAACCTGGGTTAGCTGTGTGCAAGGCAACTGCCCTACCTGCTGTGCTATCATTCCAACCCCAGTTTTCCTGGGCTTTTGCTGTTTGTTTGATTTTGGGCCACACCCAGCACTGTTCAGGGCTTAGTCCTGGTTCTGAGCTAAGGATTCATGCCTAACAGTGTTTGAGGGACTGTATGGAATGCCGGGGATCAAACCCAGGTCAGCCATGTGCCAGGCCAGCACCCTTCTCTCTATGGTATCGCTTCGGCCAGATAAGGGGTATTTTTTTGTTAATGTTTTTTTGGGTCACACCCAGTGATGCTCAGGGGTCACTCCTGGCTCTGCACCAGAACTACTCCTGGTGGTGCTTGGGGGACCATATAGGATGCTGAAGATCTAACCTGGGTCTGCTGCGTGCAAGGCAAGCATCTCCTTACTCTCTGTACTATCGCTCCAGCCCTAAAAGGGATATTTATTTATTTATTTATTTTATTTATTGAATCACTGTGGGAAAGGTTACAAAGCTTTCAGGTTTAGGTCTCAGTCATGCAAATATCAAACACATTTCCCTTTACCAATACTTATTTTTTACCATGAAGAATCCCAATAAAACCCCACCCCCCACCCCTCCCAGTCCCTGTGAGGCAAATGAATTCTAGTTAACACTCTATCTGCTTTGATTAGATTCATTGTTCCAATAAAAGATTCACCACTATTATTTAGAGTTTACCCCCCCCCCCCCAAATCAGACATGCTGAAAAAGCATTGTGAAGTGATTTGCTTTCTACAGCTGGGTTCAAGAATTAAATGTTGGTTTTGGATTTCTGCTATTTTACCTATTGACCCTGGAAGTATTTCTACTGAAAGTCAGATAGTTAAGAAATTGGTTTCTGTGTTCTGGAGTCGTGGCCGTGCTGGAGAGCCGCTCGTGGGGGGCAACTGGTGGCCTCGGTAGGGCGTGAAGGGCGGACCGAAACGCCCCCCTTCCCATGAGGTTTTAGTCGCCCCCACACCCCTGGCTCATACCTGCTGTCCACAAGGCTCCCATGCGGCCGCCATCTTTCTTTCCAGAGAGGAGAGGGCGAATGGGGCAACACCCTTTCCCCTCCGGCAGACTTGATGGCCTGGATTAACGCATAGTCCGTTCACTTTTCTGCTCCAAGCTGCCGGGTTCTGCATTAAGTCCTTGTGCTTCTGGGGCCGTAGCTGTGCTGGTGAGCCGCTCGCGGGGGGGCAACTGGTGACCTCGGTAGGGCGTGAAGGACAGAACAGAACGCCCCCCGACCCATGAGGTTTTAGTCGCCCCCACACCCCCGGCTCATACCTGCTGTCCACAAGGCTCCCATGTGGCCGCCATCTTTCTTTCCAGAGGGAGGAGGGCGGAAGGGAGCAACACCCTTTCCCCTCCGGGCAGACATGATGGCCTGGATTAACGTATAGTCCTTTCACTTTTCTGCTCCAAGCTGCTGGGTTCTGCATTAAGTCCTTGTGCTTCTGGGGCTGTGGCCGTGCTGGAGAGCCGCTCGTGGGGGGCAACTGGTGACCTTGGTAGGGCGTGAAGGACGGACCGGAACGCCCCCCTTCCCATGAGGTCTAAAAGGGGTATTTAATCACTACTTTTAAACCCAGGTAAAATGAACAGAAATATCTAATTTCATGCTGAAAATTTTAAAATAAGTATATAAAGCAAACATTTAATGATGATAAATCATAAAGAAATTTATTTTAAAACAAATTTAAAAATTTTTTATGAACCCCATCACCATCACCACTACCACATTCAGTTCTGTGACCCAATACAGGGTTGCAGTCCACAATTTCAGAAGCTATGGATTACATCAAGGAGACAATTCTCTTTAAGCTACAACTTTCATAACAGAAAGTAACTGTTGTTCAAATTTTTAAAAATTGTAATATACCAAGTATGTCACATGACATTGCCTTTCTGAAAAGGGGTCAACATAATAGTTAGGATTTTAAGAAGAAAGGAAGTTCACTCAGTTAACAATATGAGTCAGTGACCTAACAATATGAACCTTCAAAATAATTACTTCTGTACAAGTTACAAGGATAAATAAATGGATTAAAATAGCTTATGTACTTGGCTTTTTTTTTTCACAGTGCTGAGTATCAAACTCAGGGGCAGGCTTAAATACTTTTATGATTTTACATTAAAAAAATCAAATAAGAGTCTTCTTTGATATTGTTTACTACACTTACATAAGCAAAGAAAGAGTTGCAAGAAAAGACAACTTACATACTGGTAATGATTCTATGACTTCTAAATTCTTCCACAAAAGGGCATTCAGATTTTAGTTTAGGTAAATTAAAAAAAAAGTCAGCCCTAATGTTGAAGCTATAATACAATTATTTAAATATTGCCAATATATTATAAAGCACAACGAAAAACATCTTATTTAAATGAAACATGGATAATAGTAGTTCACTGGGGAATATAGCCAACCAATTTTTTTTCTCTCCATACTTATTCAATGATGATATTCTGTTGGCTAATTTCTAAACAAATGCATATTTTAAAAAACTAATGAAAGCCATGTTTTGCCCAGGAATACTACTGTACACAAACCATACAGATTGTTTTATAGCAGATACTATAGTTTGCCAAGCTTCTAATGGGAAAATGCTAAGTTGTGAGCTTGATACCGTCCAGCTAGTTGTTTCTCGTCTCCCTGCAGAAAGTGGCGGCACACGATGTTGAGATCCTTTGTCACCATCATTTCTCTTCTCATGGTGACTTCACTTAAGTTCACCTCACTCCACTTCACTTCGTCTTAAGCACATTCATATCCTTAAGATGCAAGGCCTAGCAAAAAGCCTCCCACAAATCCACTGGTGATCACGGTGTTCTGTTTGATAAATTCTGTTGCTTTTTCAATTCTACTGTTGATTTTAGGTGCTGCTTTATTTGCTCGTTTTTTAACCTGTTGCTTTGCTTTTACATCTTTTTCAACTCTTTTCCAGTCAACCTGAACATAGCCACTATAATTGGCAATCTGAAGGAGAAGAAAGCCACCAGCTACAGCAGTTGCTGCAAGTTTTCCAACTTTCTGGAACAAAAATCCCGTACACCAGCCAGTCACTCCACCTATTACAATCTGGGAGGCGACAGAGTGTTTTTCTACGGCAGGCCTGGAACTGCGACCCAACATTCGATTCCACCAGTGATGTCTTCTTGCATGCTCAGTTGAATCCAATGCTTCATAACATTCATCGTCACTTTCATGTTCTTGGGGAGGGGGGTTCCGGGTCGCCATGATACCACTGGAGGCCAGCTCTCATGCTGAAATTTTATATGGAAAAGTTACCTGTAAGCATTGGCTAGCACAAGACTTCTTAAATGTTTTTCACTTGCAACTTATTCACCGGAGAAATTTTCACCAGACACCCAGATTGATAGATTTAAAAATTTTATGACTATGGGGGCTGGAGCAATAGCACAGCAGGTAGGGTATTTGCCTTGCACGTGGCTGACCCAGGTTCGATTCCCAGCATCCCATATGGTCCCCTGAGCACCGCCATGGGTAATTCCTGAGTGCAGAGCCAGGAATAAACCCTGTGCATTGCCGGGCGTGACCCCCCAAAATTTTTTTATGACTATAAGTAATTTATTTGCAAACAATTCTTTGGTATATATAAACAATTTTACCACTTATTAACGACAAAAGCAAATTTGCATGCTAAAAAACCCACAACGTTATTTTAAAAACTTTTAGATGGAGATGTTTTGGGCCTACTGAGATATTTGGAGATATTTAGATTTTTTTTCTTTCTTTCTGGTGTGGGATTGTGAGATTCCCAAATGGTGCTCAGTGCATGCTTTGGCAGCAGATACCAAAAGGTGCTCATGGGCCCCCAGGCCAGGCCCTGTGATATTCAGCCAACTGGACCAGTAGTTCAGTGGTAGGGTCTGACAATGCTTTTTGTTCAGCCTCTGCACAGTGCCAGGGAACACCAAGGCCACATCTGGCAGTACCTGGGGCATCTTTAGGGCTGTACGTGGTGATCCTTGGGAGATCATGTGGTATCAGGGATGGGTAAAAGCTAGGCCCTGATCACTATACAACCTCCCAGCCCCTTCACCAAATAATTTTACCCATCCCTTAAGGATCTTGTGTGTAGCAGCGAGCACTGTGGTGTGCTAATGGTGATTATTTTTTGTTTCCTCTGCGTTTCTTAGCAGCCATGTTTTATTTTATTTATTTATTTATTTATTTATTTTGCTTTTTAGGTCATACCTGGCAATGCACAGGGGTTACTCCTGCCTCTTCACTCAGGAATTACTCCTGGCTGTGCTCATATCGGATGCTGGGAATCGAACCTGGGTCACCCATGTGCAAGGCAAACGCTCTACCCACTGTGCTATTGCTCCAGCTCAGCAGCCATGTTTTAAACAGATGTCTGCTGGTACCTCAGTGTATTTGTGGACTGGTATCTTTCAAGTTGACGCCTCAATTTAACCTACACGAAGAAGTCCTTCTCCAGAGGAACCCCTCTCTTCTAGGGTATAGAACCAGAAGTGTAGAATAACATTGCCACATGGAGCTTAGGTTTATGGGTTACACCCATCACAGTTACTCCCATTCCTCTGTTTATCTGTAAACTCTTCTCTGTGCTTTCCTCCCCAGTCAGTTAATCACCTTTTTCCCCTAATCAGATTCTGTTAGCTTGTAAGAACAGATCCTCCATACTGAACTTGTACTGTAAGTTATATCGTTTGCATAGTTTACCTTAAAGCAATGTCCTTTCTGTATGGACACAGGAAGACAGTTAATATTATGCTTTGTAACTTGGGAGTTGATTGACTCTGAATAATATTTACTCCTGGGCATCTGCTTTCTTGACTCAGTTGCCCTTAGTTCCTAGTACCCCAAAAGCAGGGTCCCAACGAGGGACTGAATGGACCCAGGGCAAGCTGTGAGCTACCCTGGCATCGAAATGGGCCAGGCCAAAGCGCCATGATACTCAACTATAAGTTGAGGGCACGATCATAGACAAATGCTGTCATGATCCAAAAGTAAGTAACAATGAGACTAGGACCCTGCTGGGACTAGGAAGACTAACCTAGCCTGAGGACTGTAATATATATATATATATATATATATATATATATATATATAGCGGAATATATAGTGAGATGTCCTCAGGAAGAACAAAACTGTAAGTTTATCTCTTACTGTGGTCATACAGAATGACATTGCTAGAAATATCAGAAGTAGACTTACTACAACTATTTAAGTAGATTACTAGCTGAGGAAAGAATACACCCTTGTTGGGATCCCACCCTTGAGCAGATCTCCTAGTAATCTGGAATAAATCTCTTTAGATGAGATTTCGTCCTTGAGTTAATCTCCTTGAGGAGTGGTCTTACCTCTCTTTGCTGATTTGTTAATGTTCAACCCACCTTTGTGTCACCACCCTACGTGATTGCTATATAAACTAAGACTGTAAGCTCAAAGTCTCTGAGTCTTGGCCGCTGATGGGATTACACGGCGCCAGGGGGCCAGGTGGTGGGTGTGACCCCCGCCTACTGGAATTTGGAGGATCTGGGTGGAAGATGCTCGACTCCAATTCGAGTAGGCTTGGAGGTCTCGGCCCCGGAACCCGTGTGGCTTTGTCCCTCTGCCAGTACCTTCATGTGTGCGGAGAGTGGTCTCAGCATGGTGGTGGCTGGTCCTGGAGGTCTTCGGCTGCCGGAGCCCTGGTCGGGGCGGGGAGGAAAGCTCAACCCGCTCCCCTCCAAGGGGCTCCGGGAAGGAACACCCAGGCGCGGGGGCAGAAGACTGCACTGTTCTTGTCCGGGATCCAGAACCAGCCACCACCATGCTGAGACCACTCTCCGCACACATGAAGGTACTGGCAGAGGGACAAAGCCACGCGGGTTCCGGGGCCGAGACCTCCAAGCCTACTCGAATTGGAGTCGAGCATCTTCCACCCAGATCCTCCAAATTCCAGTAGGCGGGGGTCACACCCACCACCTGGCCCCCTGGCACCGTGTAATCCCATCAGCGGCCAAGACTCAGAGACTATAAAATCCAGATCCCGGAACCGCGCGGCCGCATTTGCGGCTGCGCGACATCTTATCCGAACTTTTTTTTTTTTTATGGCATCTTATTGTCTCATTCCTATTTTGGACAAACTTGCAGGCTATCGAATGTAGCCTGCCCACAGGGCAGAGTCTGGCAAACTCCCCGTGGCGTACCAAATATGCCAAATACCAGTAACAATGATGGGTCTCATTCTCCTAAATAGCCTTGAATATAATCTCACAGCTAGGATGAAAAAGACGTTACTGGGGCCTGCTCGAGGCAATCGACGAATAACAGGATGATGAAATGAAAAATGAAGCTCAAAGGGGGCTTGGGTTTGAGAAAGAGTGAAGTGAGAAGGCTCAGGCTGAGGAGGAGGCTGAGGCTCAGACTCATTCTCAAGCTTAAACTTGGGCTCGGGCTAGGGCTTGGGCTCGAGAGAGCAGAGACTGAGGCTCGGGCAGAGGCTCAAGCTGAGGCTCAAGCTGAGGCATGGGCTTGGGCTCGGGAGCTTGGGCTCCAGAGGGCAGAATCAGAGGTGAGAGTGAAAACTGGAATAAACTACAATTGATACCAACCAGCCTGGCCCTCGTTTGTTCCTTCGCCTGCCCATCTACCTCCCTGGGGTGGGGAAACGGCTTGAGACTACCGATCACAGGCGGCGGGAGAGATAGAGCGCTGCCGGACCTTCCGAAAACACACAGAGATTTATCAGGGTTTTCATATTTTAAGAATTGCACTTAGTGGGCATTTACTTTGCATGCAGTTCACTCAGATTTGATCCCCAGCATCATATGGGAGTGACCTTTAAGCACACAACCAGGAGTAAGCTCTGAGCATAGCCAGGTATGATGCAAAAATCATCATCATCACAATAATAATTACAGAAACTATCAGTGTGAACTTTACAATAAAAGGCCTTACTTGCTACTTTGTTATCTTAATTTGATTTATGAGGATGCTTGTATTTTTTAAGTTGTTCACAATAATTTACTACATTCAATATTCCAACACCACTCCCACCAACATTACACCTTCCCATCAACATTATTTTGAATTTTCCCAACCAGCAACTAAGACTGGCCCAATAGCGACCCTAAATAATTTAGTTTGTTATTGCCTTATATGAATAATTTGCTAAAAATGATCAAAAAAGTTTCCCTTAGAAGAAAGTGTGTGAAGATCGTTGTATCTCACCCTGGAGTCATTAAGTTCTTGTATAAGAGATTACTAACATGTTGTTACAGGTTAAGCCTTTTGTAGTAATTTTTTTTTTCTATTTGGGTCATACCCAGCGATGCACAGGCTTTACTCCTGGCTCATGCACTCAGGAATTACTCCTGGCGGTGCTCGGGAGACTATATGGGATGCTGGGAATCGAACCCGGGTTGGCCGCGTGCACAGAAAATGCCCTGCCTGCTGTGCTATCGCTCCAGCCCCTGTGCTAAAATTTTTCAATCGAGATTGGTTGCCTTCTACTTTACACTCCATCAAATGTGATGTGCTACTCCTGGTATAGCAGTGGTATAAGGTATGAGATGTTGTGGGCTCCAGGAATTCTAAAATTTTAAATAAGGTCATATAGCTGAAGTTAACCTTCTAACCTTCTAACAGAGTCTCCTGCCTGCCCCTGCACCTGGTTGTCCTCGCCGGGGCCCCTCGGAGGGGAGCGGGTTGAGTTTCCTCCCCTCCCCGACCAGAGCTCCAGCAGCCAAAGACCTCCAGAACCAGCCACCACCATGCTGAGACCACTCTCCGCACACATGAAGGTACTGGCAGAGGAACAGAGGCATGTGGGTCCCGGGACTGAGATCTCCAAGCCTACTCGGATTGGGGCTGAGCATCCTCCACCCAGATCCTCCAAATTCCAGTAGGCGGGGGTCACACCCGCCAACTGGCCCCCTGGCACCGTGTAATCCCATCAATGGCCAAGACTCAGAGACTATAAAACCCAGCTCCTGGAAGCACGCAGCCACATTTGTGGCCGCGCGACATCTTATTATGACATCTTATTATCTCCTTCCTACTTTGGACAAACTGGCAGGCTACCGAATGTAACCTGCCCACAAGGCAGAGTCTGGCAAACTCCCCATGGCATACCCAATATGCCAAATACCACTAACAATGATGGGTCTCATTCTCCTAACTCTGAAAGAGCCTTGAATATGGCACTTTTTAAAAAATCTCAGGGCTAGGACGAAGGAGACGTTACTGGGGCCTGCTCGAGGCAATCGACGAATAACAGGATGGTCGTGAATCTTCTAACTGGATAGTCACTTTGGGGTATGGAGGCATCTCTGCAATTTGTTGATCTCTTCTGAGATTTATTTGTGAGTCTCTGGATCATGGCCAATTAATGAGCTTATGTGGTGCCAGAGGCAGTTCATGGGCATGACTGGCAGACTCCAAGAAGAACAATGGTAGGGGAGAAATCGCCCACCCCTGACTTCCGTGAGATAGTACAGTGGGTAGGGCACTAGCCTGCACTCACCGACCTGAGTTTGATCCCCAACACCCCATCTGGTCCCTGGAGCTTGAAAAAGTGATCCCTGAGCATGGAGCCAGGAGTAAGCCCTGAGAACCAACACTTTCTTCTACTACTTTCTTTTTTCAAGAAAAAAAAATAGTAAATTTAACTAATAGGCAAAGGCATGATAGGGGAGAAGTGATTTAGCAGAAGGATTAATGAACTGATAAAGTGCATATAGGCCAATATAATTGAGGAAAAGCTACATGGGCCATGAGACGGAAAAGAAAAGGCAGGGGACCTTTAGGTCTTTTTAACTTTCTAGTCCCAGTGAAAGCAGGAACTGTTCCTTTTTATCTACTGATTATAGTAGTAGGGCTGGAGCACAGATAGCACAGTGGTAGGGCATTTGCCTTGCACACAGCCAGCCCGGCTGAGCCGGGTTCGATTCCTCCACCCCTCTCGGAGAGCCTGGCAAGCTACCGAGAGTATTCAATATGCCAAACACAGTAACAAGAAGTCTCACAATGGAGACGTTACTGGGCCCGCTTGAGCAAATCAATGAGCAACAGGAGGACAGTGTTTGTTTTTTTGTTTTAAAGTAGTAGGAAACTGTTTTCTTGCAATCCTAAATGTTTTGACTAGAGCAGATTTCTGCATTGATTGAATAGAGAATTTGACTTCTATTGAAGGGAACTGTATACTATAATATAGAAATTTTCTGTCTTCTGCTATCCCATATGTATGTCTTATTATTAAGACATCTTAGGACTCAATATATTCACAAGTGTGCCTTTATTTCTGTTCAGCTCTTAGCCCCATTTATGCTAGGCAAAGGCTGCTTCTCTACATAATGGCTTAAAATAAAACAATGATTGAGTTTCTCTTACCTAGGGAGGTAAAAATTAGAGGAAAGAAGTGACAACTTCTTGTCCTGTAATTAGATAACAGAATAATGGAGTGACTGATTGTCCAATGTAATCGAGATGTCATCTGGAAAAGTGTCTCACTGCCCTGAGACATGTAGATAGGACAATGGTAATTTGAAAAAGCTTAAATATTCTTTTTACTGGTTGGAAGTGATCACTGTGAATGTAGACTCTGTCATCTGACTGCCTAGATTTGTATTCTGGTTTTGCTGTTCACTAGCTGTAAGACTCAAGCACACTTCATAACCTTTCTGTGCCTCATCATGTATAAACTAGAAATAAATAGTGATGCTTACGTGACAGGGTATTGATAAACATTCAACTCTATTTATTAATATATTTAGAGATCTAAAACAGTGTTTAACAGATAGAAAATTATTTTTAAAAGTTATTAAATGAGACTTATAGAACACGTTTGACATCTTAGCAGGAACTCAACCAATACGTAACCTTTATTATAGCAACTCTTTATTTACCAAATAGAGAAGCTGAAACTATAGTAAGTCAAGTGACTAGCAGCTCCGAATGTTAGAGCTAGTAGGTAGGAGAGCCAGGACTAGAATCCCAATCTCATTTACCACCATACTGCAGCAGGTGAGGTGGTCAGTAGCTATACTGACCAATAAGCCCCATTTCTGAGTGCTCCCTCTCCATTTCTTATTTCCAGTAAGGAGTAGGCTGCATAATAGTTGCATAATAGAGAGTACTAGATTTATAGTACTTTTTTGGTAACATTGATTTATCTTTGCTCCTCATGTAGGGAGCTTGCTTAGGTTTATTGAGTTACTCCCACCAAAGTACTCCTTGAGGCACACCCAATTCCATCAGGCACTAATAATCCTATATTGCTTTTCTCTTTCCTTTATGTCCTTTGCATGGTTTACCAATGTCCTTTTAGTATAGACACAGGAAGGCATGCTTTTGTAATTAACATGGGAGTTAAATGACTCCAAAAAATATTTACTCCTGGGCATTCATCATATTTACTTAAACCTCAGTTGCTCTTACTTCTTAACACCTCCAAAAGGAGGGTCCTGGTGAGGGACTGGACGGAACCAGGGCAAGCTGTAAGTTAGCCTGGCATTGCTAAGCGATATAAGAAGAATAATGTTAAGAGCACAGTCATGGAACAAACTCTGTCATGACCCAAAAAGAAGTAACTGAATAAGGACCCTGCTGTGTTTGGAGGATCCTCCCAGGATGGGAAATGCATGTTGAAAGTAGACTATGGACCGAACATGATTGCCACTCAATGCCTCTTTTGCAGACCACAACACCCAAAAGGAGAGAGAGAACAAAAGGGAATGCCCTGCCAAAGAGGCAGGGTGGGATGGGGGGGGGATGGGGGTGGGAGGGATACTGGGATCCGTGGTGGTGGGAAATGGGCACTGGGGTATTTGATCATTGTATAATCGAAACCCAAGCACAAAAATTTGTAAGTCTACAACTGTACTTCATGGTATTTCACTAATAAAAATTAATTAAAAAAAAAAAAACCCTTGCTGGGGTTAGGAAAGACTAACCTGGTCTAAGGACTGTAGTCTGGGATATATAGCGAGATGTCCCTAGGAAGAGCCTAACTTTAAACTTAATATATCTCTTACTGTGTTCATACAAAATGACAGAAATAGTAGTAAGAAGTAAATTTATTATGGTTGTTTAAATCGATTACTAGCTAAGGAAAAGAGAAAGCAAGTCCTTAGATGGGATCCTACCCTTGAGTGGATCTTCTAGTAATCTAGAGTGCTGAATCCCCAGATGAGATTTTGTCCCTGAGTTAATCTAGAACTTCTCCTGAAGGGGCTTTACATCTGTTTATTGTTATGACAATGTTCAACCCCTCCTATATACACCTTCACCCTTCACAATTTCTACATAACTACGTTGAAGAAGAAAGTAAATGGTCATTGATTACCAAGCAGCCTGTCGCCCCATTCCTTTGTCCCTGTTCCTCTTTCCTCCCTCCCCTCGGTTCATCCATCACTGTTGGCTGGCCTGGGGAGGCGGTTGTCAGTCACTGAATGCACGCCCAAAACGCTAGTGTTGCATGCCCACATGTTTTGAACTGAACTGTACTGAACTGTACTGAACAGTACTGAACAAAGTCACAGTACTGAACAATTTTCTATCAATCGGGAATTCATGAGGAAAATAGAGGAGAATCTTCTAAAAGTATTTGCATTGAAAACAGGAAGAGATGGCACATACTGTCTTTCTTGTTGGAAGACTTAGTAGTTTCCCACTGACTTTGGTGTGAGGACCTGTACCTGAATGCTGGCTTCAATTATATCAACTCTGTTAATGTCACCTTGCTTATCAGAGTCTCTGAGACTGTTTTCCCAGCTGTGAAATGGGGACAATATGTCTGCATGTAGAACTGTTGAAGAAAATAGTCTATGCAAAGAACCTACATGAGTGGTGCTTAAAAATGTTAGCAATGAACAAAATCCAGTTTTCCATTGGAATCACTTCTCGAGTCACTTCTGAATGGTGACTTCATTCTTTACACTCTAATCCTCGCTTCATCTCACTTTGATGTGTTAGGCTATAATTCAATTGTGGCTATAGGCTCAGTATAGCATTTGCATAGTATTTGCTTTTCTGTTCTGTATGGCTAATATCTAAAATACTGATTAAAAAAAGTTACCAAGCTTGATTAAAGAAAAATTCATTTTGTCTCTTAACGGTGTACTGAGTCTCATTATTTTTTCTGATTCAAAAAAATGATTCACAGATTCTGAGACTGTTTCAGTATGTTTTACCAATATTGAGTACAAAATAACTGTATTTCTGGGGCCTAGAGATAGACACAGGAGGTAAGGTGCTGGCTTTGCATGTGGCTGACCAGGGTTAGAATCCCTCTTCCCCAACTGCACCTTTCTCGCACTATTCCCCAGCACCACCAGGGGTCACTCCTGAGCACAGAACAGAAATAGCCCCCCCTCCCTCCCCCCACCCACAGCACCACCGGGTGTGGCCTGGATTTCAAGAACGGGTTTATTCATAGTAAGCACCTTTTTTGGCGTTTATATGACGCCTAAAAGATAACAAATCTAAAGCACTTAGAACAGCGCTGGTAGGGATGGTTGGTACAAGTAATATTTTGTTTATGATTTCATATTTCGTGCTCCTTTATGATTACGTTTATTTTCACGGAGCGTTTGAAAAGTCAGAATCTAAATTTTTTTTTTTTTTTTTTAGATAGGGCAATATTTGACGGTACTCGGAGGCTACTCCCATCTCTGCGATCGAGGATCTTTTCCTGCTGTACATGGCTTGGACCTGAGCCTCTTGCATACAACTCATACATGTAGTTTTTGGTGCCATCTCTATGGCCCTAATTATTTTTTCTTTTTTAAAGAAATGATATATTTTTTTTTTTAGGAAGGGTGGTTTGCAGACTGGTAGGCACCAGGGTAATCAGTAAATTCACTCATGGGCTGGTCCCCTGAGGCACGCTCTGATGTAATTGCAAATAAAGATTTCTGATTAAGGTTTCCTACCCTGTTATCCTTTAGGACAAGATAAAAAGGGCATTCTCAGCATTTTTAACCATCCCTGCCCAGACAAGTTTTCTGGCTTTTAATTCATTTCTTTGGGTCAGCTTCACTAATATCAGACAAGAATATTTTGAGTTTGAAGGAGAGACGCTTTTTTAAAAAAAAAAAATACTTCAATCTTGCTTTACCCAATTTATCTTAATAAAGCAACTAATAATCCCATCAGTATGCAACCAACCAATACCATTTAGGAGGGATCGTGCAGTTAAATAATAATCTACTTAATCACAGGGATATAACCGGGTGGGGCCTTCAGACGGTTCTCTCGGAGAAGCTGGGAAATTGCTTGTTTCTACGGCACTCTGATTGGCTTACACGCGTCCCAGGTCGTGATTTGATTGGCTCACGCCGTGGAAATAGTCTTAGCCTAAGCCAATATAGCCAGTTTGTGGCCAACATGGCTCCACAATTGGCTTTCCAGGAAGCCGACAGACACGTGGCTACCCGAGGCCCGGCAGTAAGTAGGAGGACCTAGTTTAGCCTACCTAGAGTGGGCGCCGGCGGTTCCTCGTTACTCAAGTCCCATTTCCCATAAAGCCCCTGAGCGACCAATCCACCGGCTGTCTCCAAACCGCTTTCAAAGTCGGCGGGCCCCTGGACCAGTAGCAAGGTAGGTACCGCCCCGAGATGGAGGATTGATAGAAACATGGGCCAATCCCCGGACAGCTCGCTGTTACTCCCGCCTCCCTCGCACGGGATTGACGACCAGCCTGGCCAATCGAGTCGTCCCAGTCGGCGGGTGGGTGAACGCGGCCTTCTGTAATGGCGGAGCGTGGCGGGGACGGGGGGGACGGTGAGCGATTCAACCCGGGGGAGCTCAGGTAAGGGGCGCTGCCCTTCTTCACCTCTCGGCTCGCCGGCGTCCCGGGGGGGCTCGGCCTGCCGCGCGGAGACCCCGGGGTGGGGAGGGGTGGCGGGAGTGGGGGTGGCGGGCGCCGAGCGGTCCGCGGCGGCTTCGGGGCCGGGACCGCATGGGGCTGGGGGCAGGGGGAAGGGGAAGGCGGCTTGAATGGGAGCCCGGCCCGGGCTTAGGCCGCGGCCTCCCGCGCGTCCTCGGGGCGCCCCCCGCGCTCCCTACGCGGCCCCCGGAGCGGCAGGCTGCGCCCGGCGTTCCGGCCCGGGGAGGGCGCCCCCGTCGGAGCCGCGTGCCTGTGGGTCTCGGCCGGCCTCCGCCGCGCGGCCCCCGGCCCGCCGCCGCCGCCGCGCCCGCGCCCCCCGCGCTCCCGGCCTCTCCCGGCTCGGCTCGCCTTAGCTCCCCGGGCCGCGCATCCTTTCGTGCCCCCGGCCCCCAGCGCTGACTGACAACAATAGCCGCCGCCGCCGTCGTTCCATCCTCGCCTCGGGTGTGTGTGTGTGTGGGGGGGTCGGCGCGCCCGGCCCGCCCGGCCTCGGGCCCCGCTCGCGGCCCCTCGCCGGGCCGCCTCCCACCGCCCTCCGGGTGGGCCGCGGTGCGCGCCCATCTCTCAGGTGAGGAGACTGAGCCGCCTCCTCTTCCTCCTCCCAGAAGGTTGCGGGAGGGCCACCTCGGCGGCGGCGAAGGCGAAGGCGGCGGGATGTGACCCCGCAGCAGCGGCCCGCAGGCTCGGCCGGGTTCCCGCTCGCCCTTGCGCGAAAGATTGCGGTGACCTTTCCTTCCTCGCCAGCGGCGCTCTGGCTACCTATGGAATTCGCGGTGGGGGAGACGTGGGCACGTCAGAGGGAGGTGGGTTGGGGTGGGGGGAACTTTTCCCCGGCGGTGTTTGAGGAGGAAGCAGTTAGGATGTCTGTTTGGTACCCTTGCCCAGCCCCACCCCGTGTCATTTTCAGAGGCTCACTTCCCACTCTGGAGGTTTCTGTTTGTTGGTGGTATTTGAAGATGCAAAGGGGGGGGGGGCGGGAGGGTGTAAGGGACCCCCCACCTTGCCTAGAGCGCGCGATGAAGGGAAGTGTCAGTGAGTACTGCTACTCAGGTTGGGGTTGTTTTTTTTTGGGGGGGAGGAGAAAGGAAGGGGTGGGTGGACGCGGGAATATCTGCTAGAACTGTCTCATTCCTTGTTTGGATTTTGGGCCACACCCGGCGCTGCTCGGGGCTTACTGCTGGCCCTGCACTCCGGGATCAGTGCTGGCAGTGCTTGGAGGGGGGACACCAGATGGGGTGCCGGGAATCGAACCCGCTCTACGGCGCGGAGGCAAAGGGCCCTACCCGCTTTACCGTCACTTGCGGGCCCCTGGAGTCTAAAATTGTCACCCCCCGAAATCCTGACTTTAGGGCGTAAGTATAATTAACTTGTCTTATTTCAGGACAGAAGCTCAACTTCTTGAATCCACTTCAGGAGTGATCAGTATGCATTCTCAGGGTCACTGTGCTAGTTAAGAGACAAAAGTCCCGCTTGAGATTCTGATCTCAAGAAGAGATGATTTATTTAATGGTCTCGAATTTATTTGGGAATATTGTTTTGCACTGGAGAGAGGTTTGTGGGTTTTTTGTTGTTGTTGTTGTGAACAGAAGGCCTAGACATTGATGTAAAACTGAGTTGGATGGCTCTTAAAGTTCGGTATTCTGTTGCAAATATTTTATGTTTGGTTTGGAGGTTTGCTTCTGGAGCATATTGTGTATACCTTTATTTAGCATGACTGAAATTGGCTGAAAACATAGTGATCCCTTGGATGGGAGAAATCGCGACCTTTTGATATTTTGAGTGTATTTCATGTTACAGTGTCTGGTAAATAAAGTAGTGAATATTGGGGACAGAGGCGGTTCACTTAAGAGACTCACATTTGTTGAATGTATGCTGTATGACAGTCCCTAGACTGTATGGCAGTGGAGCTTGAGTCAACAGTCAAACCTTTGTTTGCAAGGAGTCTTCCATGCAGATTAAGATTGCTCTAAATTCTAAACTATGTCAAATGAGGAAGTCTCCAAGTGTGAGATGACTGCTACAAATGCCCTTGTAGTTGACAAGATCTGGGTTAAAACTTAGATTCCCTCACTCTCAATTGACTCTGTAACTTGCTTCCCATATATATCAGTAGCACCATCACGTTTTATTTCTTGATTTGGGAGCCATACCGGCAGTGCTCAGAACTTACTCCTGGCTCTGTGCTCAGGAATCACTCCCTGTGGGGCCTTGAAGTTCAGATAGGGCTCTGGAGATCGAACCCAGGTAGGCTTCATGCAAGGCAAGTACTCAAGTACTTCTGCCTGCTCTGCTCTGTCTCTTTGTCCCCAGCACCCTCACAGTTCTGCCTCTCCCATTAATCTTCAAATCTTCAACTTTGAACTAAAGCATATCTGGATGGAGTACTCGAGTGCTAGCAAAGTAGGTTGTCCTCTCGTTTTTTTTTTTTTTAAAGATTCCTGTTCAGTCAAGTAGACTTTTACTTTCCTTTTCCCCCTACAGTTACATGATTGATTGATATTATTGAGGTAATGTGATTTTTCAAATATTAATGTTTATACTTGGTCATACGGTTACTGTTCGCACCACCAAACTAAAGTGCTTGTGTTTCAAAAAGCCTGCAAGTGGTAGAAATACAAATAACCAATAATAGACAAAAATGTATTTAGAGATTCAGTGCACCACTCATTCCTTTATGTTTAAGCTTCATTTTGATAATTTTTAGAGTCATTTTTATAGACCTTTAGACTTTTTTTATTCAGGACCTCATTTTGACTTACTAATACTTTGCCTTGTGACAAGGTAATTGGCAGTCATGGTTTTCTTCTCTAAAATGGGAATAAGAGTACACTGATGCTAACATTGAGTAGTAGCAGCCTAAAAGTATTAATTTTTCAGTATCATTGTAAAAGTAGTGCCAGTCTTTGTTGGGTTGTAAGAACTAAAGTAGTGCTGGCCTGGAGAGTTAGCTCAGCAGACTGCACACAGGCTTTGCATGTGAAATACCCAGGTTCAATCCCTGGAGTAGCCTCAGACCACTGAGTGTGACCCCCCAAACTGAAAAAAAAAGTCAAATGAATAAATAATAAAGATAGCACAGGGCCAGTGATAGTACAATTGGTAGGGTGCTTGCCTTGCACATGGCAACCCTGGTCAATCCTGGTCAATCCCTGGCATCCCATATGGTCCCTCCTTCATTGCCAGGAGCAAACCCTGAGCATAGGCCCAAAACAAACCAAAAAAATAATAAATGGGGTTTATGTATAATTGTACCTTGTATGTAGAAGTTACCAGTGTTCACTATCATTAAAGTCATAATATTTGAGCTGCTGCCATCCTGTGCACAGGCATGCAGCACTATATGAAGGGGAAAATATGTATTAATGGGGAACTATAAAACAAGGTGTAAAAAAGCGAAAGATTTCTTTAGCATTTATCAAATAGGGTAATGAGTCAGAGGGATTGGGAGAGGTTGTGGGGAGTGGAAATGAATGAGTTTGCAAAGACATTTGAGTTGAGGCTGACTCAGCTCATTGATGGAGCCATAAATGTAAAGATTTGGCGAAGAATGTGGCAGGCAGAGGTAACAAACTTCTGGTTCGGAAACTTCAAAATAATGAATTTAAAGTCTTGCGTCTGTACCAAGGTCAACAAGGGCCAGACATACAGGTCTGATAATAATTATAGTTATGATGGCTATCATTATTAATAGGAATGACACTAAACACTTTTCAATACTATTGCTATACTAATGTTACAGCAAACAGTAATAATAGTACTTACGTGCTAGGCGCTGTTCCAAGTCCTTTATTAGCTCATTTGATTCTTGCTGCAGGTTTTGCTAAGTTTGTTGTGATGAGACAGCAGATATCAAGAGTTTATAGCATATGTAGTACACATATATCTGATACCAGAAAATGGCAGTTTTAGATTCTTAATGGAAATATGGGAAATTTGTCACCATTTCAGTGGCAGATTTTTAGAGCCATCAGCGGAAATTGATAACAATAATACATTTTATGGGTCAAATGTTGGAATTTGTGGTGGGAGCAAAAGCAGTGATGTTAGTGGTTATTGTGTACTAGGTGGTTTTAGATGTTTCACAGGGATTTTCTGGGTGATCAGAAATGTGAGATAGGTTTTTTTCTGTTCTACTGCTCATTTATATTTGAGAAAATTCAGGCACTGGGATTATGTAACTAGTCTGAGGACGAAAGGCAGAAAGCCCAGATTTGACTTTTGGTGCTCCTAGAGTCTATGAACACGTAACACCAGCCTATAACTAGAAAGTATGAAATTCTAGAGATAGAAATTCTGCAGTTTTTTGAAAAAGGAGAGGTAGACTCTGGAAATGCAAAGTTAAGGTATATTATTAACTCAAGACAGAAGCAGATCTCTCTGCTTGATGGTTAACTCTTTCTGCCCTTAAGGTCAAGACATTCCTTCAGTAAGAGTGGCCCATGTCCTTGGAAATAAATGAGCACCATTTGAAAATGATGGTATCTGAGTGAAAGCAGACCCCCAACCGCTTTTTAAAAAACAGTCTCTAACTCAAATACATTATAATTTCAAGTGTAAGATCTTTTCCTGGTTTGGCTAATTATACTTGGCATCATAGATCCAGTATGTTTTTATAAACTTAGTGTTTGTAACTGTACAGAAGGAACACAGTTGTTACTCTTCTGGACACAGAAACATAAGCTTTATTTATAATGGAAAGATTTATAGTAGCTGTTAGGAATACTGTGATAGGTGGATAGTACCTATGCGGAGTTCTATCAATTTTTGTAAGTCTGCATAACTTACTTGTAAACTTACTTACAGTATCACCTACTTTTTTATTGGTTCAGCAAATATCTGTTAATCCTTCTGTGTGCCCACCTAACTTTGTTGGGGTGAGCAGGATTCTTCATAGACCCATCATGTAACATTTAGAATCCCTTATCCTGTATTTGAGCCCTGTCGGTGTTCCTGAACTGGTTCTTTGCCTTGGTAAATTTGCCATTTGTATGCCTCAGTGTCCTCATCTGGAAAAATGAGATTGGTAATATCTCTTGCGGTTGTTATGTTAAACATGTTTTAAAAAAAGCTTAGAGCAGTGTTGTTGGATACATAATAGCCAATTTTAAGAGAAGGGACCTTTTTAGAAAATCACTGAGAGGAGATGAGTAGTTAATATATCAAATTACGTTACTTTATTTACCTATTTTTATGCTCAGGGGAAAGAAAAGGAGAGTGTTTAACTTCATTCACTGCTGACACTCCGTAGTTGTCTTGCTCAGTTCCTATGGAAAATAGAATGGAGATTCTTTTTTTTTTTTTTTTTAAGTAAGCATAGAGCTGTCATATAACTAGTGATTCTACTTCTTGGCATTTATGCCCCAAACACACAAACATTAATTCAAAAAGATAATGTACACGTATGTTCATTGCAGTGCTTAGTACAGTGCCTGGCACATAAAAACAGCCAAATACCTGGTGACAGATGAATGGGTAAAGAAGTTGTGGTGTATATACACGATAGAATACTGTGCAGCTGTTAAAAAATGCAGTTATGCAGTTCCCTGCAACTTGAATGAAGCTAGATGGTATCACGTTAAGTGAAATAAATTAGAGGGAGAAAGGCTCACACAGAATGATCTCATTTATCGTATCGTGAGGAGCATAGTAAGGGAGGGTGCAATGTTGAAGGATGACAGGCCTTGGCCTTAGTTTACAAAACTACAATTACGAAAAGTGTGTGTGTGTGTGGGGGGGGTGGTTGTTGTGTGAAAGGGCTTAGAAGTAGCATGAAGACTGGTTGAGGGTCTTGGGCAGTTTGATATTGATAAATTGTGGTAATTACATCAGTCATAAACTTTACCACTGTTGTAAGCTTCTTATCTAAAACTAATATAAGAAAGTAAAAAGTGGCAAAAAAAGTGGCGGAAGGTGTTAGATTGAAGGGTGGGAACAAGTGCAGTATAGAGATAAAATTTCAGTTTATTTAAAGCTTTATGACATTGCATCCCTTTATTAAAGGATACAGTCTAGGGTTAGTTTAGTAGTCCCCAGTATCTGCTAGGAATACCTACCAAGACCACCAGTAACCACCATGGATAGTACTGGTCCCTATTTTTTTCTTTACATATACATACCTATGATATTGGTAAACTAGGCACAGTTGCCAGTGATAAACCAGTGATAAAGTAGGCAATTAAAAAAATACCAAAATGAAGGGAGTGTGCTTTCTCTTTGAAAATAACTATTTTCTGACTGCATTTTACTGGGTAGCTCAAATTGGAAAGAGAATTTGTGGCTGAAAGGGGGCTATTGCAGTGTAATATCTTGCTGCTGTAAAATATTTTTGTAGCTCTCCTTTATTTTTTATGAGTTTTCAGCATTTCTGAAGAATACAACCCTGGTTCCCCCCCTTAATTGAACATTTTTACATTTTGTGTTTGTGTAATGAATAAGAATAAGAATAAAGGCCCTCCCGTTGATCGTCGATTTGCTCGAGCGGGCCCAGTAACGTCTCCATTGGAGACTTTGTTGTTACTGTGTCTGGCATATCGAATACTCTCGGTAGCTTGCCGGGCTCTCCGAGAGGGGCGGAGGAATCGAACTCGGGTCGGCCATGTTGGCTGCGTGTAAGGCGAACGCCCTACCCGCTGTGCTGTCGCTCCAGCCCATTATTTGATCAAGTTTGAAATAGGTGATAATTGTTTTGTCATATGATGTTCATCTGTCCTCTTCAAATATTTCTAATTTTAGATGATATTAGCACATGGCCAAAGTGCTGCTGCCCACTTACCCTATTAAATAGTGTTTTTCTCATCCTCCCTTGCAACTGTTGGCAGCTTGTGGGAAGCCAGTATAAGGTCAGACAAATGTCTCCTCTCATTCAGATTTCATCCCAGATTTAGTGTCCTTTGATTTTCTTACTGATGCACTTTTAAAAGGAGATGATTGCAGAGAAACTCTCCAGGTTTGCTTGCTCCTAAGGTACCTTTTCAGTGCCATGTATTTTAGAAATCAGTAATTGTGTTTTTGTAATTTTGAGAAAGAAAAATTGTTTCATTGCTTTCCTGCACAGGATGGCTCAGCAGCAGGCCTTGAGGTTCCGAGGCCCGGCTCCCCCTCCAAATGCAGTGATGCGAGGCCCACCGCCTCTCATGCGACCTCCTCCACCTTTTGGTATGATGAGAGGCCCTCCTCCACCGCCACGGCCCCCTTTTGGACGTCCTCCTTTTGATCCTAATATGCCTCCAATGCCTCCACCAGGAGGAATTCCTCCGCCTATGGGTCCTCCACACCTCCAGGTAAAGAATGTAGAGGTTGCTTTTCTTTGTCATTGTCAATATTGTTTGAGTTTTGCTTTAAAAACATGTTCCTCATTGCTATTTATAGGAAAATAGCAACTGACGAGCAAACATTAATGTATTGCTTCAAATGCAGTGGTAGCAGGTAGGGCGTTTGCCTTGCATGTGGCCGACCCTGGTTCGATTCCCAGCATCCCATATGGTCCCCCAAGCACTGCCAGGAGTAATTTCTGAGTGCAGAGCTAGGAGTAACCCCTGAGCATTGCTGGGTGTGACCCCAAAGAAAGCAAGAAAAAAAAAAGAAGTTCAGAATGGAAATTTAGGTTGTGATAGAAAATTATACATATATGGGACTAGAGAGATTGTATAGAGAGTAGGGCACCAAAGATAAATTTTAGAAATTATGTGAATTCTTCAGATAAAAATCTTTTGGTATTTTTCTGCCTGAGGCAGATAAGCCTCTTGAGTATATATAAACACTATGGGAAAGGAGACTTGGAGTGTTTCATTCTTAGTGCTAACTTTTGAGATTGAACCATTTTTTTTGTTGTTGTTTGAATATCTGTGTTTTCATAGTTTATCTCACCTGTACAACTAAAATAGTGTTACCTCCTTTCTGTTAGATGTTCAAGAATGAACTTAGTAAAACTAGGAAAAGGTAATGGTGCATATATTGAATCTGTGGAAGAGACGTAACATTTTAATACTAAGCTGAATAATTTTGTTGCCTTCTACTAGCAAATAGCTCTTCTCCAAAAGCAAGTTATTGAGTAATTTTCTGTTTTCTTCAAAGTTAAAATAAGAGATAGACTTTCAGCTGACTTGAGTATAATTGTTAAATGTGAATTTGTTCTTAACCTTAGAGAGTTGTACAATATGGTGAAAATATCTACTTGTACAATATGTTGAAAATGTAATGAACCCACTAATGGCAAGGATATTGGATATTGTAATGGGACATTTCCAATGTTGTGCTAATTTTCTTGGTCTTGAAGGGTTATTGTATAGTTATACTTCTGTAATAACAATTGTATAGTTATACATCAAATTCGAGTGATACCTAGCTAATGTTGCATGAGATAGTTGGGGTGGGTATTTTATAGCAGTGAATCTGTGTGCTAATACTTGAAAGACACTAAACTGAATCCAGAAAAATTGGATTACTTGAAAAGAAAGTTTTATGAGTATGAAGTGTAGTTTATTATAGTTAGTATAGTATCAATTCCATTATCCAGATTAAGGTGCTTTGGGTAATTGAGTTCTAATATTACTAAGATGGGCTGGAGTGATAGCATAGCAGTGGGGTGTTTGCTTTGCAAGCGGCCAGCATGGCCGACCCGAGTTCGATTCCTCCACCACTCTCCGAGAGCCTGACAAGCTACCGAGAGTATCTCGCCCGCTCGGCAAAGCCCAAGTTACCTGTGACGTGTTCGATATGCCAAACACAGTAACAATAAGTCTCACAATGTTACTGGGCCCGCTCAAGCAAATCGATGAACAACGGGAGGACAGTGACAGTGATTACTAACTAAGATTATAGAAGAAAACTTAAATGGTTCCTACTTTTTTTTTTGCTTTTTGGGTCACACCCGGCGATGCACAGGGGTTATTCCTGACTCTACACTCAGGAGTTACTCCTGGTGGTGCTCAGGGTACCATATGGGATCCTGGGAATCGAACCTGGGTCGGCCGCGTGCAAGGCAAACGCCCTACCCGCTGTGCTATCTCTCCAGCCCCCCTACTTTCTATTTAATATTTGGCTAATATACAGTGACTATTGCTGTTTTGTGTCAGTAATCTTTTTGTTTCCTCATTCTGGGCTACCCAGCACTGCTTGGGGCCACTCCCAACAGGGGACCTTGTGTTGAGGAATCTAACTCAGGGCTCCTGTATGCAAAGCATGCGCTCAGTGCTTTGAGCCATCTCCGTTGCACCTGTGTCAGTATTGTTGAAGAGTGATAGTGAATGAACTATCAGAAGTAGGATTGAATCAATAGTAGCTCCAGGGGAACATGTTTTTTAAATTATAATATGTGCATATTGACTTAAAAATTAATAGTTTAGGGGCAAGAGTGATAGTTCAGCGGGTAGGACACGTGCCTTGTACACAGCTGACCAATTTGACCCCAGCACTCCTTATAGTCCCCCAAGCCAGCCAGGAGTGGAGTGGTCTCTGAGTGCAGAACCAGGAATAAGTTGCGGCCACAAAATAAGACAAAAGCATTTTGTTTACTGTATCTTTTGTATGAAATTGATGTTCTTTGAGCTGTACTATTATTAGAAAAACTGAAAATGAGTATTTTCCTCACTGAAAAATACTAGTTTAGGTAAGTTTTTAGTTATTGCTGTTATTTATAAAATAGTGTTTCTTTTTATTGGTTATTTCCTTTTGTGAATGAATGGTGGATGCTTTGGTGTGTCTGGTGTTAAATGGGGTGCAAAAATCATTTTTTTTTAAAGTGGTCCGGTGCCTAGAAATCAAATGTATAGTGAGTAAGCAATATTAATTTATATTGCTATAATCCACGTGACTCAGTATTGTTAACTTTTTGTCCATTTAGAAATCATTTTTATGTTACAGAGAAGTATTAATTATATAACCTAGGTGAATGCATTTGAATATCATGTCAAACTTATTTCCCTTACAGAAATTTGGAATTTAGTTTATAGTTTTGGGGGGGAAGGTAAATAAATGCACATGCCCCTTACACTTGTTGTAAATTCACAGAGACCGCCTTTCATGCCCCCACCCATGGGAACCATGCCGCCGCCTCCGGGGATGATGTTTCCTCCTGGAATGCCTCCTGTGACTGCTCCTGGTACTCCAGCACTTCCTCCTACTGAGGAGATCTGGGTGGAAAATAAAACACCTGATGGAAAGGTAAATGAGAAAAGATTCTAAGGGTCTTACTTCTTTGATGACAAAAGAATAAAGTTTCTGAGAGCTGAGAATATTGCTTTGTGCATATCTCACATGTGTAGTCTTGGTTTCCATCACCAGAAACAAGTTTGTTTAAAAGAAAAAAAGTTCTGGTAGATTGAAATTGTGGCAGTATACTTGCCCATTAAGACTGAGAATTGTGGGGTGGGGGTGGTGTAAGTTTCTGATAGATTGAAATTATGGTACTATGCTTGCCCATTAAAAGTGAGACTTGTCGGGGGGTGGGGTGGGTGGTGATGGGAGGGATTCTGGAGATAGTGATGCTGGGAAATGTACACTGGTGGAGGGATGGGTGTTGGAATACTGTGTGACTGAAACCTAATTATGAACAGCTTTGTAAGGGTCTATCTCACAGTGATTCAATAATAAAATCTTTAAAAAATAAAATAAAAAGTGAGGCTTGGGCCGCAGTGATAGTATAGCGGGGAATACATTTGTCTTGCCTGTGGCCAACTGGGGTTCGATCCTAGCATCCCATATGGTCTCCCTATCTAGAGCCAGAGGTAGCCCTAGAGCATCACTGGGTGTGACCCAAAAAGACAGAGAGAAAGAGAGAGAGAGACTGAGAGAGACTGAGACTGACTTGGGAGTGGAGAGAGTACAGTGGGTAAGGTACTTAGAGGTGCAAATGGCTGACCTGATTCAATTCCTAGCAGCCTCTATGGTACCCCAACCACTGCCAGAAATAATTTCTCAGTGCAGAGCCAGGAGTTATTCTTGAGCACTGTCAGGGGTGTGTGTGTGTGTGTGTGTGTGTGTGTGTGTGAGTGTGTGTGTGTCCCAACCAAAAAAGAAATAGAATAGTGAAACTTGGGTCAGCACACACAGTGGGTAAGTACTTTAGGAAAGGTTTTTGCGGGCTAGTCACTGCTGTGGCATCTTCTACCTTAGCGTGCAGCATTCCAAACTCCTCAAAGGAAAGCAGGTATTTAGCCTCAATTGCATTGTGTGCATAGTTTGGTCAAGAAAGCCCCCTCTTACTCCTTAGGAAGTGGTGGCAGTCAAATTCCCAGATGCCAGGTAATGGGAACTTTGTTAGGGGGACTCTCTAAACCTTGCAGTCTTAGACCTGGTATCTTAATTTTCTGCACAAAATTGTGCCTTTGAGTTTCCTTTGTGTGTTAAAAGTGTAGTGTGTGGAACTGGAGCAGTAGTACAGTGGGTGAGGTGCATACCTTGCACATGGCAGACCCAAGTCTGATCCTTAGCACCCCATATCGTCCTCCTAGCCCTGTCAGAAGTGATCCCTAAATACAGAACCAGGAAAAAGGCCCTGAGCACCGCTAGGTGTGACCCCCAAACCAAGTACATACATCCTACTCATTGCAGAAAATTTATGAATAGGGAAGAAAGGAGGGGGGAATTACCCATAAATCTTTAATGCATAAAAAATCGGTTTTGATACACTTTCTCTTTGCTGCTTTTGTACCTTTCAAAACAAAATGTGGTTACACTATAATTTTTTAAAAAACAGTTAACAGGTTCTATGATACCAGTGATTTTACTTCTCTCCAGGTTTATTATTACAATGCGCGGACACGTGAATCGGCATGGACCAAGCCAGATGGAGTTAAGGTTATTCAGCAGTCAGAACTCACACCTATGCTTGCAGCCCAGGCACAGGTGCAGGCCCAGGCCCAGGCCCAGGCTCAGGCCCAGGCCCAGGCGCAAGCCCAAGCCCAGGCCCAGGCCCAGGCCCAGGCTCAAGCCCAAGCCCAGGCCCAGGCCCAGGCCCAAGCCCAGGCCCAGGCTCAGGCGCAAGCACAGGCTCAGGCTCAGGCGCAAGCACAGGCCCAGGCCCAGGCCCAGGCGCAAGCGCAAGTACAAGTGCAAGCACAAGCAGTAGGAGCTTCCACCCCTACGACCAGTAGCCCAGCACCTGCAGTATCCACTTCAACATCATCATCCACCCCATCTTCCACCACTTCTACCACAACAACCGCCTCTTCGGTTTCGCAGACAGTATCAAGTGAGTAGCAGTCAGCATGTGCTTTCGTATAGGAAGGGGCTACAGAAATGGATAGTAGGTAGGGAATACATTCCAAAATGACCCTTTTACTTCTGATACTCTCCCGGATGTTATTTAAGATATATTTTGACTGAAGTTTGAGTTAAAGAACAGACATTTACGCTTGTGGAAGAGGTTTGCCTGTTCCTCGTTACACAGCTAAAATGGGGAAGTGCAGAGTTAGCCAGCTTGGCTAGTAGTAACTATGCCGTGGGGTTCTTGACTCTTATACTGAAATCACAACTACAGACTTTCATACATTCTGAGGAGGCAAGAGGAATATATGTGAAACGATTAGAGAATAGTGTGCAAAAATTTATACAGCAAAAATTAAAGGTGTAAGCAAGAAATAGGGAAACAGATAGGCAGACTACATGGATATTAAGGTTGATATTGAAGAATATAAGATATTTGAATAGGTTCATATGTAAGGAATGGTTGGTCTTTCAGATATGAGGAACAGCATGAACTAAGATCAAAAAATGAGGATAAGTGTAGTTTATGAAGTTGTTAGGGAACATTTCCTAGGTGAGAGCGTTTGTAGTTTGGTCAAGTTGTAAAGAACTTTATGAGCCAGACAACTGGCTCAGACAGACTTTAGGGACCTGTATAAGTGGAGTATTCTGGAAGATTTTCTGGTGCTAATTTTGGGTAGTGTTGAAATGAGAAAAATTCTTAAGAAATTTTCAGTAATGTTACTTAGGTGGGAATGGGAAGTAGGTAGGTGAAATGAGTTGGTAGAAGTACTCAGAAAGGTAATAGAATTTTCTAGTATAAGTAAACTCAGGAAGGCCCAAAGATTAGATCTTTCCTAAATAATGAGATACAGTGAAGGTTTCAAGGATAAGCAGAAGAATCTCTTTATTTGCTTAAAAAGTTATTAATACTTAAAGCACTGCTCTTAGCTTTTTCATTTTTATATGTATGCATTGCCATTTATTGAGCTTGAGTCCTAAAATACTTGAATAATCATTTTCTTAAATGATGATTAATGATTACTGGCATAAAGTTTTCCTTATAGGATGATTTTAAATGAGATGGTTTTGTTACCTGGAAAATAAGGGGGAAAATTTTTTTAAATAGGCATGCATCTCCCCTTCCTTCTGTAGCTTCAGGAATATATTAATGTATAGTACTCTAAGAAATATGCATGCGACAGAAATTGAAGGCTGTAATACTAATAGTAGGTTTGGTTTTATTCTTACAAGAAGCTTCTGAAGAAGTAAGGTAAATTTACTGTAATAGGGAGATAGTTTCTTTTTTCCCCCCTTTGGTGGAGAAATGCACTTAATCAGTATAAATAAGTCTTTTGTAGTTTTACAAGTCTTTTGCAGCTGGAAGGTGAATTTTGATAAGGAAGTCTATAGTGTTACTATTAGTTGAATGTAGGTTCTTTGCCTTTTTATATGGTAGTGTTTCTAAAACTGTTGCAGGACAGAAAATGGCTTTTTTTTTAATGGGCTTCCTGTGTAGTAATGAAAGTAATCAAAACAGTAGATGATTTCTCTGTGGAGGCTCTATGTTGTTTCTATTTTATTATTTGCCTTCATAAAGAGGGAAGAAGTAGTGCATTTTTGTTTTTGTCTTAAGGTGGATAGCTAAATATTTTTAACTACCTATTTTGATGTCATAATGGTCTGGCAGTAGCTTATGGCTATTTTATGATTATCAATTACTCTATTAAGAAATCCTGCCTGTCATATTTTGCAGTTCTTCAGAATGATCTGGAACCCTTTATTCTAAGAATAGACAGCAAAATCATGATCTTTTTATTACTTTAAACATCAGTTTTGATGTTGTCTTTCTGGTATTCCTAACTATTTCACTTGATTCAGTGTTATGAAATGGTGTCATATTGTACTCTTATTAATATTACTTCATCTGTTACAGTTAGCCTTTTTTTTAGTGAAGGTAGTAGACTACATTAGTATTTTTGGGTTTAGTGTTTACAAGTTATTTTAGCAAATGGAGTTAGAAATTTACATTCTCTAAAGTTCTATCATTCTCTTAGTTATGCATTTTATTCTTTTATTACCTGTTACCTTTATCCTGTTCTTCTCATGATTTATGACCCATACCCAATCAAATTCAGAAAGCCCTGTGCCACAAGAGAAATGAATTGAATGGATGGTTTTGCCTATTACATTGATGTTCCTTTTCACTTGAAATTTATGCCTTTATGATTTATTTTCTTATAATACTTTGTAACATAATTTAATAACTATATTATTACCAAACTATTTTTTAAAAAATGTAACTATGGACTACTACAGTCTAGTTCTGTGGGTAAATGGGACCAAACATTAAGGAACTTATATTTCAGTCCTAGCTGTGCATAAACTCATTTTATCCTGAGCAAGTTTGCGAGAAATGATTAAAAAAAAAAATCCTACTTCACAGGGCAGTTGGGAAGAATAACTAGATAGACTTTCAGCCATGATAATAGATTACAAATGCTAATAATGGTATATGTATGGGACTGGGCAAATGTTGCATGTAATTTGTATTTTTCAAACTGTTATAAAACTATATTAATATGATACTGTACCTTAAGGCTAGGTCTATGCTAGACCAACAATTCATTCCTGGGCCCCTGAAGATACTTGTTTGGCCCTGCTGTCTATTTAGCCAAGGTGAGTCCCTCATTAACAAGTATGAAATTGCTCACATCTTCCCAGCCTAAGTGAGTTTCATTATTAGGAGCTGAAAAAAAAGATAACTGACATTTTTTGTTACCAGTTGAATTATTTGGTACTTTGTATTAATGAATGTACTTTTTTTTTTAGAATGAAATTTGCACACAAATTGGGAATACAGTTTTATTTCTTTTACTTTGATGAAATAATTGTAATCTAATACTTTTTTTTACATCACAAAAAAGATGAAATATTTGTTACCAACGAATTAAGAAGATGAATTTTGTTTTGGAATTAGATGGGTTATGAGTAAAATACAAAAATATTTCAGAACTGAGATGCAGATTTTAATTTTTTTATGTTTTGGGGTCATAATTTGATTTTAAATGTGATTAGTAGGGATGAAATGTTTTACTTTTGGCATCTAAAAATAATGTATCAGGTCTGGAGATGTAGCTCAGTTGTAGATGTCTTATGTTGTTAGGCCCTGGGTTTGATTCCTGGCATCACAACAGCAACAAAATAATAAAGTAATAGAACCAAATTATCCTGACATACACATTCTCCTTGCCTCTCACATTGGAAACATGAGATTTTTTTTTCAACTTTTGTTTTTTTAACAACTATGGAAAAATCTAAGTTGTTTTTGAGTTCCATTTGTTCATATCCAGGCAGTCAGTTGTTTGCTTAACTTTTTCTCTTTGTTCCTCTTTGCTTAGACAATTTCAATTATGTGGAAATTGATTTTTCTACCTGTTTTTTTCTATTTATCTGCCAGATTAATTCATCAGATGAACACTGGTTATTACTCATAGACAGTGACTCAGATGCCTTATACACCTCTTACATTCACAAAATAACGAAAATAGCGTATGAATTCATTTTTCAAAAAATTCAAATTAATGAAGCATAAGTGAAATTCAAATTAATGAATAAGTGAAAGGCACACATAGAAGTAACAAGTCAATACATTCTGGTGTGCTTTCTTTAGATCATATCTTTCTATTTACATTATTTCTTTCCTTACTCTATTCCAGTTTAGACGCCTTAGCCATTTGTCCGAGGCATCCTTAGCATGTCTCTAACCTATCATTCCAGCATCGCTGGTTTTATGTTGTATGGCTAGTCTTGTACTAGCTTGTCCTTTTTTGTAAACAATTTCTTAGTGTCCTTTACTCGGTTTTTACTTACTTTTCTTACCATTTATTTACTTTCTCTCATTTTACTTTTCTTATTGAAATCCTACTCTTTCAGGGTCTATCACAGACCTGCGTAATAAAATTTCATGTACCCTTCCACAGATAGAAATGGTCCTTGGATCTTGATATATCAGGGTCTATCACAGACCTCCGTAATAAAATTTCATGTACCCTTCCACAGATAGAAATGGTCCTTGGATCTTTATATATGTATGTATGTATGTATGTATATATACATATATATATAATCCATCCATTTATCCCATTTCACTCTGTATTTTAATTTTTGTTTTCATTTAACTATTTTCAAGTGACTTGAAGACAGATTTTTTTTTTTTTTACAAATTTCTTGCAGTGCATGGAATGGGATCTTGAATACTGAATGAGTGAATAATGAATGAATGTAGTAAATGGTTTATGAAGGAGTGATACATATTTTTGTTTTATCTTTTATCAGCACCCACAACACAAGATCAGACCCCAAGTTCTGCTGTTTCAGTTGCCACGCCTACAGTTAGTGTTTCAGCTCCTGCTCCTACAGCCACACCTGTGCAAACCGTTCCCCAGCCACACCCCCAGACGTTACCTCCTGCTGTTCCTCACTCAGTACCTCAGCCAGCAGCAGCAATACCAGCTTTTCCACCAGTAATGGTACCTCCATTTCGCGTTCCCCTTCCTGGCATGCCAATTCCTCTTCCAGGTAAACCAATAGAGGGTAATAGCTTTACTAGTTCTGTTTTCATATTGTCAGTTTGTTCTCATGTGTCTGTTGCATTTGAAATTTGCCTTGAATCTCACCTGTTTGGAATGTTTTTGAAAGATTCATGGCTAACGGCAATATTTTCTCTTCAGTTTTGGTAAATGTCTTTTTTGTTGTTGTTTACATGTCTTAACGTTAGCACCATATTTAAAGGTACACTTGTTTTGATTAATGACCTTAATGAATTAAAGATGATAATCTTTTCATAAATGTGTTCTAAATGCATTATTTTTAGGGCTTGAGTCTATGAAGTTCAGAGTCACGAGTTATTATAGCTAATGTATGTTGAGTGCTCTCCATACCATGCACAGAATTCTAAACACTTCATCTAATAATGTATTTAATTTTCATAACTATCTTATGAGGTAGATACACAGGTAGATTAAATTATTTTCCTGTGTTGCCTAACTAATATTGATGGTTATTTGGGATGTGAGCCTAAGCACTGTGCTCTTAATGACTTATGTTGGGAAGAAAATGCAAGTCATAACTGAAAACTTTATCTAGATAAGATCAGATATCTCCCAGACAACTATTGAGAAGTAAATTTTAATGTACATCATTTAGAAATTTAAGGTGAATTATGTGTTTTATTGTTAGGGAACATTGTTAAAACTAGAGAAGGAATTGAGAGCAAAGGTCTTACTGTAAATATTAAATAGTGGTGCTAGACATTTTAATTTGAATACAGTAACTATTACCAGGCATTTTATATTCTTATTCATGGCCTGTTTGCCTAATAATGTGATTGAAAAATATCACTGCCTTCGGTCATGTGCACAGGGCTAATTTGTACAAAGCGAAGATAAATGGAATATAGACTTTGTCTCTGAGTTTCATATTCATTCCAGTATCAATTGCCACTGAGCTAGTTTTGATTTGAAAACAGAGCTGTGATTCAGGTATTTTTTTTTTTTGACTCTTTACACATTGTGATAATCATTCTTCATCTAATTGTCCTTTCCCTTGTGACCAGTGTGAAAACAACAAACAATTGCAGATACTACATCTGAGTAGGAAAGATACTAAAAATCTCAGGAATTAATGGCTTTATTCTTTTAGTGGAGTGGGGGGGGAACCCTTTACTTATTGTTGCTATAGTGTTAGGTAATTAAATATGTGACACCCAGGATATGTTTAAGAACCTCAGGTAATTTAAATATAAAAATAAAACTGGAAATTTTTTTTTTTCTGATCTAGATTGCCCTTTCGCTAAATTAAAGACTGGCAACCAAATATTTTCCTCTTTTTTATAAACTTTTCTATAAGGTTAAGTGGTATAAGGAAGATGGTTGACGTTCATAGTAAGTTGCAGTCTTTGCTTAGGGTCAAGGACAGTATTCACATCAGATCCCAGACTTTGAGTGGTCTGAGAAAAGATTGCTCAGCGAAAAGATTGTTCAGAAAAGACTCAAAAGATAGTATAACATTTTTCAAGTATTTGAAAAACTGTCATCTAAAAGAACTTTGGTCTTGGGTCTTGTATTAGAGCAGTGGTTTCTAAGCTTCTTTGTCCTACCTATCCACCCAACCCCTAGTCCCCTGAAACCATTCTTTCTTTAAAGCAAAATGGTCCCCCACCCCAGTGGAGGCTTGGATTGGGGGCAATATAGCCCAATTTGGGAATCACTGCTTTAGGTGCTTAGTAGAACCAGTGGCTGAAAGATTAAGTAGCAAAATTCTGTTCTATGGACAGTAGAGTTTTGTGAAAAATAAAGTCCTTTTATTGTAGCTATTTTCATGTCATTATCATCTTTGAGCCTCATTTCAATTGGTAAAAACTGTAGAGTCCTTGGTAATTGCCTTGCACACACTGGCTCGTGTTTGATTCTGGCACCGCATATGTCTGTTCTCTAAGCAGCACAGAGTGTGTCTTTCCTATCCTTCCCCCAGAAAAGAAAATACTGTTGTTGGTTTATATTAAGGTGTTTTTGGCATTAATGCTTATTCATTTTCGTATTTTTCCACTTAAATGAACTCTCCCTAGGTACTTTTGTGGGAAAAACAAAACAAAACAAACTCCATACTTTTTTCCTTCTCTAAATAGATGATTTTCATGTACACTGAGATCTTTTTCCTTCTTCAATTCGGCAGTAAAAGTAACGTTTATTGGAGGAATTTAGGTGTGATCCCCTGTCTTGGAGTCTCAGATTCTATGGGATCTAGCAGTAATGCATGGTTCTAACAAGGATTAAGGAAAGGATAGTCAAGATGAATCATGGAAGAGACTGGAGTAATTATGGAAAAACTTGGAGAAGCCTTAAAATTGAGAATAGAAAATTAGATTAGGATTATAGGGTTTCTATTGTCAGAATGTAAAGTCTTAAAATTTTAATAAATAGTGACATCAGAATTAGTCAGATGCTAAATGGAATTTTCAGATTACTAATACAGTATAGGAAACTTGGACATAAATAATATACCATTAAATGAATGGGGCCAAGGATGCGCATTAATGGTAGAGTATTTATATATGTGAGGCTCTGATTCCCAGGACCAAATGGTCCCCTGAACACATGGGTGTGACAGATTAAAAACATTTTTTAATATGTCGATATCTTATGTCTTATACATGTAATCACTCTCAGAGAAAATCTTAACTTTTTATCATGAAAAGAAATGTAAGACCTTTCTGTATGTTAGTCGAATACAAGAGCCTGGTTGCTCTTTAACTGCTGCTTAATTGTTATTTTACTATTGCAGGCATAAATAAGGGTTCCCTTTGTTTTAAGTTATGTAGTTAAACATTTATTGGAAGAAGGTTTGGAGTTCAGCCTTTGAGAATTTCTGATTCCTTAGGCTCAGTGTTCCTGCAGATGGCAGTATTTACACTAATTTAAACCTAATACATCTTACAATTTCTTTAACCAAACCAGTTCTTTCATTGCTTTTTTTAAACAGCAGGGAAAGTAAAACTAAAAAATTTGACGGCATGCTTTTTTGATTGTGCTTCAGAGTAGAAAGTCTGGCTTTAATATTCTTTAAATAGTAACTGTAGTAATAAATGAAATTAAAATAATGGTAAACTTAATAGCAAAAATAGCAAAATTTAAAGACATTTCAGAAATTGGCAGTATTTGTGTGCGTGTGTGTGAATATAAGTACGTTATTTACAAATTGAGGAGTTTAATTTTTTCCCCTGAATTAAGAGAAATTTTGTTTTCTGTAGTTAAGTGGGGGAAAGAGTTTGTTTTTAGTTTATATCAATACCAAACTAGGTTCAGTTTGTTCATGAGAAACAAAAGATAAAATTTAATTACTCTACTTATAATCTTTTACTTTAAAACAAATTTAAATTCACTCATAATTTTCTCAATTATTCAGTCTTAGTTTTTTCAGCTTTTCCTTTTATTCCCTTTTTAACATCATTCTAATGCGTCATGATGAGTCGTCATTCTTCCAAGAACTGTATGTAATTTCCACTCTTTGGGGAAAAAAAGGGCTACTCACTCAGCTGACTTAAATGACAAGTTTCTGAATCAGACTGTGTAGTTATTAGTGACATCAAAAGGGCTATATTTTTCTTAACTCGTTACTCTGCCTTCATAGTGTTTCAAGCCCATGCATTTTATGGAGCAGGCATTAAATATGAAAAGCTACCCTTCTAATCATCTTTGTCCTTTTGTTTAAAATATTATTTGCAGTGCAGTACTTGGATTCATTTTATACTTATTTTCTTCTTTTCCCTCTCCGTCCTCTTTGTTCTATCTCATTTTTTCTATTTCTGCATGGTTTTGCTCCATGCCATTCCTCTCCTTCTGTATGAAGTCTCTTGCCAGTAGCAGAAAGACTCTTGTCTCTGTCATGCTGCACCTGCCTTTTCCCTTGTATCGAAGCAACAGCAGCATGGTTTTGATGTCTGTGGGGAAATGTCCCATATGAGGATTTAGGTCTGTGTCATGAAGGGGCTTTCCTTTGTTGAATTCAACTCTTGAGACTCCTTCACTATTACCAGAACTGGTTTGAGGAAAAAGGTAATTAATGCTGTAAAATAGAATTAGTTATCATCGAACCACTTCCTACAAAAATGTCAAACAAATTTTGCTCCATTCTTGGTCTTTTTCTTTGGAAATGGCAGTCTAAATTGTAGTGGTAAATTATTACCCTGAATCCCAGTGGTAGCCGACATACAATGGCAGCTTTCCAACGTATGCTTGCTTATCCGTTTTACAGGTGTAGCAATGATGCAAATAGTCAGCTGCCCGTATGTAAAGACAGTCGCTACCACCAAGACCGGTAATTTTTAAAACCATCTTAGTTTGTTTTGTCTGTAAGTTGGCATGGTAGTGAATGTTGTTGTTTATCCTTTTATTTATTTATTTTTGCCCAAGTGAGTGGATTTTTTTATATTTTTCTTTTTAATGAGCAAGTATAAATGCAGTTGTCATATTTGGCCAACACTTAATTTTCCCAGTTGCCTGTAGCATTAGCTTCTTTGGTTCACAAAGCAAATAAGATCAGATCACTTTATATCTTAATTTTTGTAATAAGTGTAAACAACTTCATTCTCATATTCATAACATTTGATTTTATTTTTTGATGTTTGTTTTTAAGTTAAATATAAAAAAATCATTTCCATGTGTTAAAGTGACGTGATTGTGCTTGCATGCTAGTGAATATATGTGTGTGGTTATTTTTGTGTGTAGTATAAATATGCTCTTTAAAGCTATAGAGGACAGTGACCCAAAACTTGATTTTAGCTTTGAATATAAGGTGTTTTTCTTTAATTTTGATGTACATATTCTTAATTATATAATCTGTTTATTTGCCCAGCTTGTAAAAAATGCCATTCTTCCTTGTTAAAAAAGTTATTTCTTTTAGAAAAAAGACTGAACTGACAGTTTAAGGGATATCTAAATTAATCAGCTATTATATATTAAAGTAGATTTGCAAACTCATGGCTTTAAAACGTCATTTAAATCCTTCTAGGGTAATTTAGAACTAGAAAATAAATTTGTTTCAGGAAACATGTATACTAAATGTACTTGTTACTTGTTTTTATTAGAATTTGAGAGATTAAAAAATAAGTTTCTATTAAGTGGAAAATGTAACAATATTTTAATACTTCATGCTACAAATTCTTCATAGGTGTGACCCACCTGAGGGTGGATCAGTTTTACTTTTTTTAAAGATAGTTCTTTGGTTTAATTTTTTATTTAGCTATTAAATTTAAAACGGGTAATAGATTCAAGAATTTTATCTGATTTGTTTTTGTTTCGGTTGGCTTTATTTAATTTGGAAAAATTTAGATCATATTTTTAATTATTATTTTGTATTATAATCAGATTCATGGCGGTAACTTTTTGTTCTTCTTCTTTTAGGTGTATTGCCAGGAATGGCCCCTCCTATCGTCCCCATGATACACCCCCAAGTTGCTATTGCAGCTTCACCTGCTACCTTGGCTGGAGCAACTGCAGTTTCTGAATGGACTGAATATAAAACAGCTGATGGGAAAACTTACTATTATAATAATAGAACATTAGAATCAACATGGGAAAAACCGCAGGAATTAAAGGAGAAAGGTATAGTCGTTACAAGACTTGTTGGGACATAGCCTCTATTGAAATTATGAATAGAATACTACTTGAAATTCTGACTTAATCTTTCCCTCCACCTAATTATATAGTTGTTGGATTATTCCTGTAAATTGGTATATGAAGTTATTTTTAAAAGCCAATTCTTCTACTTAACACCTTTACCCAATTTTCCCCTCTGTAGGTACTAAATAATAGAGGTAATTGCCACTTATCAGAAATGACATAATTATCAGAATTGCATAATTATTCTCTTGTATAATTTTTTTTTCCTTGTTGAAGTAGTTTAGATCAGGAAGGAATGTGTATACAGGTGTTCTCAAAGGGAAAAATTTAGGCCTTTGGAGTCTTGAGTGAGTAACGCTGATTTTTCTGTATCTCTTTCCTGTTCCTGTTCCAAGAATCTTAGTAGATTATTCCTTTCAGCTAAATGGGTGATTTCTAAAAATCACCAAGGAAAGACCCAAAGGACTTCTGTGTCCCTCTGAAATTAGTTTTTAGTGTTCATTTCCTAATTGGTATTCCAAGGATTTGATATATTACATTAGACTTGAATGAATGGTATTACAAGGAAGAACATTATGTCTTTGTGGCTAATTTTGAATGGACTATCTTAACTGCTTTGTCTCTGAAAGATTTTTCTTTGTGTTTTGGGCCACATGCACAGGGCTTATTTTTGACTCTGTGTTCAGGGGTCATTCCAGGTGGGGTCTGGGGGAGGGGCAGCAGTATGTGTTGTCATGGACTGAACCTGGGTCAGCTGTGTGTGAGATAAGCCCTCTGCCCGCTGTACTATCTCTCCCATAAAAAAGAGCTCTTTGAAAGGTCTTAGAAAATCATATTCCAAACCACTGAGTGACAGCATTTTAACTCTTTTAATAGAAAAATTAGAGGAAAAGATTAAAGAGCCAATTAAAGAACCATCGGAGGAACCTCTTCCAATGGAGACCGAGGAGGAGGATCCGAAAGAGGAACCCATAAAGGAGATAAAAGAGGTAAAAGGGCATCACCAGCCAGTGTTGGGCAGCTCTCATTGTTACAGTTTACTTGTGATTGAACATCCACTTGATAAAGCTTGATACTTGCTATAAATCTTATCTCTGCTATTTTTGGGGCTCTTCAGTGTTTGTAGTTCAGATTTCCTTCTGAATGTTTCATTGAATGCCCTGAAGAAGGGCTCAGACCAGGGCTTACATCTCATCTCCATCTTCCTGACCAGTAGATTGGCTCTATATTACAGGAATGTTAATTACATTCTCTTCGTTCTGTTCAACTGTTGATTGTATTCTGGCATGGAAAGGTTTTCATACTGTATGAAATTAAAGCAGATTTTGCATTTTTGTAGCTCTTTTATTCTATAGGGGACTGTTGATAATCATGTTTAATTATTGAGAAGGTTAGCAGGGAAAAGGGAATAATGAAAAGGTAGTCTTAACTTTCTGTTCTAAAATCCCTCAGTTTTGCTTCTTAAGCAGGTGGCTATTGAGTCTGTAAGACAGGACACTGCAGCTGATGGGTTCTGTTGGAGTGGGGGTTGTCTCCAATTAGAGGACTAGGATGTAGAACTTAGAAATGCCTACTGAGTCTCCCTTTCCTATACTAGCAGCTCCTTATTTTTATTGCGTTTTGAGTTATTTGCATTTATATTTGTATTGTCGGATGGTTAAGTGTATTAAATAGAATGAATATTTCCCACAGGAGCCCAAAGAAGAGGAGATGACTGAAGAGGAAAAGGCTGCCCAGAAGGCAAAGCCAGTAGCTACGACACCAATTCCTGGTACTCCATGGTAGGTAGTTGCTAAATTAGTATTTAATAAATTAGTAATATTTATTTAGTTTGCCATACCCTATTGAAAGAAAAAAGTTTTTAAAAGCTTATGTCAAATGTCTTTGTCTAGTGAATATTTGTTTGGTTCTTATTGTATTTGGAGTGTTAGCTCTATAAAGCCGTATGGCACTCTTTGTTGATTTTGATTGTTCACAATCAGAGACCACTGCAAGGTCCTGAGTCTGCCGATTATCCTTTAAATGTTCTTTTGTGTACACTCATGGGGGTGGGAGGTCTCCCAAGCAGTGTTCAGGAGATCGGTGCCCTCTCCGGCGATTCTTGTCCGCCAGGCTGCTGTTGGGGATGGAGAATGTGATGCTGAGAGCCACTGCAGTGGCCTTTAGGGCTGTACCCAGCAGTGCTTTGGGTGCCCTGTGGTGTAGGGATTGAACTGCTGCTGTCTGCCTCATGTTAACCCCTGTACTATCTCTCTGGCTTCTTAAATTTTGTCTTTCAAGTGCCTTGTAGGATCTGTCTTCAATCCTATGGAGTGGTTGTTCATTTTATGGTGCTAGGGATCAAACCCAGTACCTCATACAGGCACAGCAAGTGCTTTACCACAAAGCTGCTTCCCTGGATTCACAAGATGTCGCTTTATTATTTATTTAATTGGGGGGTGGGCACATACCTGGTAGGCTACAGGGGACTATAAATTGCTGGAGCCCTAACTCAGCCTTGTACATGCAAGTGCATGTGCTGTCGCTCTTGGGCCTCAGCATTGGGTACCATTAAGCTTTTCTCTTCTTTGGTTGTGGTTGTTGCTTTGAGTAGGGATCATACTCTTGACTGGGGACCGTGCTCCCTTTGCAAATGGTATTTGCACTCATTTGGTTGCAGTGCACAGAAGATTGCGGTGCTGGGGTTCACAGGCTGCAATTGGCAGCATGGCTGGCATAAATTGAATTCTCCCCCCCCCCCCCCCCTTGCTGCTGCTCTTGTAATGGTGGAGGGCCACTCACACTTGATTGTGGTGCTTTTACAGATTTGCACACTCTTTCTCAGTGCTCAAGCACACCTAGCTTCAGGGCTCAGAGGATTCCTTACTTTGTTGTGATACAGCAGTCCCAAACAGTGGAGATGTCAGGATGGCACTTAGAGTATGTGGGTGATGATGTGGATAGAACTTACAGCCTGATGATTGCAAGGCTGGTGCTCAGCAGTCAGGCACTGAGCCATACCTGGTCCTCGCAGATAGATTTGAATGTTTGTTTTTAAGTATATGCCCATGTATGTGGTATGTTTATAGAACTATGTTCTTTTTAACTTTTTTTTATTTTTATTTTTTAACTCTTTAGTCTTTGGACTACGTCTGGCTATGCTCATGGGTTACCCCTCGTGGGACTTGGGGGTGATATGTGGGGTTGAGGATTGAACTAGGTCAGCTTCAGCCCCCAAAATGGTTCCTTTTTATTTGTAGCTAGTTTTCTGTACAACTTTCCCATTTTTAAAAATCTGAATATATAACATTTTATTTATGAAGTTCTTGGAGGGTGAGAGTCCTCAGTCGGGCTCGAGGTCCCCTTCTGGACTACCCAGTTCAGTGGTAGGGCCTAGTGACATGGCACTGCTCAGGTGCAGCAGTTCTTGGCAGCCTCCAGTTTTGTACGTAGTGATGCTTGGGGCCATATAGCGTGGGTCTTGTGTGTGTCCATATCATGAGCTCTCTTCTGCAACCCTTGTTTAACATAGTAAAGTAAAAATGTGAAATGTAGTGGCTGGAACAATCCTGCCAGGGCGCTAGAATCCTGATGTGAGAAACCATTATCTCAGACTAATCTGGGACTGGATGTATGGAGATTTGGTCTTCAGAAATAGCATCAAGAATAAAAAGACCAGAGACCAGAGAGACAGGATAATGCAGCAGCTAGGGAGCTTGCTTTTACATGATTAAACTGGGTTCAGTCCCTGGCACCCTGTGTGTTACCCCCAAGCCCTGTCAGAAGTGATCCTGTCAGAGCTGGAAGTAAGCCCCAAGCATTGGTGGTGTGGCTCACCATCCCCCCCTCCCACCCCTACACACACCTCCAGCCACCAAAGACATTCAAAAACATACAGGAAAAAAAGGAGAGCAGTATGTCAGACATGTGTTACAAAATTTTCATTCCTGCCTTTTTAATTTTACATCTTGATTTATATTTTTATCAAATGGATGAGTATTTTTTAACATTTTTGCATTACTTTGATAATTTTCTAAATTTATTTTTGATTTTGGGGGCCATGCCTAGCTGTGCTTGCTGGCTACTCCAAGGCAAGTACTTGTCAAAATCAAGTGATCTAATTATTTATATTTTTAGCTATTGCTAACTAGACCTTAGCAAAGGAATTTTTTTTCTTGGGGTGGGGAGAGACAGAGGTATGCCAATTAATATTCTCCACAAAAGTCAGAGAAAACAGCTTTACTACTTTTCTCCTAATCACCCCAGTGTAGGGAAGTTTTAATCCTTTAAAACTTTGGTAACCTGAAAAGAAAAAGATAGTGGTATAACTGAATCTATTTTATGCTTATTTCATGTGGATTACCTCTTCACTTTTTGCTCATTGTTATGAACTTTCCCTTTTCTTAGTAATAAAGTTTCTCATGCTTTCTGCTGTTAACAGTTTTTGTTTATATGTAATGGTCTGTTAGTTTAAAAAAATATTTAATTGAATCACCTTGAGATGCAGTTACAGAGTTCTTTATGGTTGAGTTTCAGCATACAGTGTTTGAACACTCATCCCTTCACCAGTACACATTTCCTGTCACCAATGCCCTCAGTTTCTCGCACCTGTTTTTTTGTTTTTAAGCTCGTCATACATTAAATTTATATGAGTATAAAATGTCATATATAATGGGTGAGTGTCAGTTGTAAGATAAACATTATTTGGGTATATAGAATATGCCAATTTATATGCATAATTGTGCCATTTGGGTAGTCAAGTATTTATTAGTCTTTGTCTCTTGATAGCTTTTATGTCAAATGTTGCTCTTTTTGTTTGTTTGTTCTTGGGTAATACCCAGCGATGTATAGTTTACTCCTGGCTCTGCACTCAGGAATTACTTTTTTTATATTGGGACTTAACTTTTCTAACATTTCACAATAGGTTTACTTCTGTAAAAATTAATAAAGAAGGGACCAGAGAACTAGTCTGGGGGTCAAGGCACTTTCCTAGAATACTGTCAATGCCATTT
This sequence comes from Sorex fumeus, assembly GCF_029834395.1. Taxonomy (NCBI): domain Eukaryota; kingdom Metazoa; phylum Chordata; class Mammalia; order Eulipotyphla; family Soricidae; genus Sorex; species Sorex fumeus. The sequence continues at coordinate 15,145,240 of NW_026606108.1, read as the reverse complement.
CAATCCCTGGAGCTACATTGGCCCTTTAGCACTGCTGAGTGACCCAAGAGGTTAAAATTAGAACTTATTTGTGAGGGGGGAGGAGGGAGGGAGAGAGGTTTTATTTTTGTTAGGGGGGTTTTCCTATTTCGAAGAAGTTTTTTGATTTTTTTCTTTTTTTTTTTTTTCTTTTTGGGTCACACCCGGCAATGCACAGGTGTTACTCCTGGCTCTGCACTTAGGAATTACTCCTGGCGGTGCTCAGGGGACCATATGAGATGCTGGGAATCGAACGCGGGTTGGCTGCATGCAAGGCAAAAACGCCCTACTGGCTGTGCTATTGCTCCAGCCCCTCTAAGAATTTTTTAGTGTCTGACAAATGTTTTTGAAGGTCACTGATGGATTGAATGATTAAACTGAGATTTAATAATTGGCTTTAATTGCTTGCTAAGATTGTATCAACTGTTTTAGCTTGAAGTTATTTTTGTAGTCTATGGAAAGTATGGGCTGGAGTGATAGAACAGTGGGTAGGGCGTTTGCCTTGCATGCAGCCAACATGGCTGACCCAAGTTCGATTCCTCTGCACCTCTCCGAGAGCCCGGCAAGCTACCGAGAGTATCTTGCCCGCACGACAAAGCCTGGCAAGCTACCCGTGATAAGCTACCCATGACGTATTCAGTATGCCAAACACAGTAACAAGTCTCACGATGGAGACGTTACTGGGCCCGCTCGAGCAAATCAATGAACAACGGGAGGACCATGACCGTGATGGAAAGTCTGAGCTGCCTATACTTTTCATGACTTTGTTGTAGTCTGTTAGGGTTTCCTAATATAAAAATCTCATCTTTGGGCTTTTAATTGTTTTTTGTCTTGTATTTACTGAGAGTTGCAGAGGACATTATTTTACTTCTTTATAGTTTTAAATTTTTTTTGAGGGTGGGGAGCACAGGCCACACCAGACTACTCAGGGGCTATTCCTAACTCTATTTTCAGGGGACCATATTTGGTGCCAAGGTTACAAAACAGGGACAGCTTTATACATCTTACCTCCTCTACTTTTTCTGTGTTCTGTTGAAATTGTTTTTTATTCCTAAGCACTTTGTGTCATGCATATCATTAGCATAACACAGTCTTGACATATGAAAATGACATAAGAAATTGTTGAAAGTTTTTCTGTTGATTCTGAAATGTCCTGCCCGCTTTTCGGTGCATTTACCTTTGGGACCATTTATTGGGCACTTAAGTATGTTGGAGCCATAATGGTACCTCACTCTCAAAGTAGTGACTATTAACAGAGGCCATATAGTGTTTTAGGAACTAGTATGGAAAACTTAAGATTCGGTATTTTTTACTAAATTCTAGTATAAATTTTAATATTTTCTCCCCTTATAACAAGATTTATCCGAAGTATCTAAGAATGACTTTTTATCTTCCTCCTGAGCACCAATGGGTAGGTCAAAACCAAAATGTAATATAAAGCCATAGTTTTCTTTTAAGCACTTCTTTAGCAGCATCCTACAAATTGTTTTGTGTTCATTGTCATTTGCTTCATATTGCTTTTAAATTTGCTATTTGACTTTCCTTAGGTTATTGAATTATTTAGAAGTCTTGTCATTTTGTTCTAGAATTTTGGATTTTTCTGGGTAGCATATGTTATCAATTTATTTGCCATATGGTCAGAATGCACTGTTCTACTGCTTCCAATTTTGTTATTTTGTTTTAATGCTAACACATGGTCTGTTTTAGTTCTGTTTGTTTTTGGGTCTGGTTGGTCATCAGTTGCTCAGGTGGTATTAAGTCTGCTATAATTGTGTATTGCCGTGCACAATCAAACCCCGGTCTCCTATATGTAGAGCATGCGATCCAGCCCTCTGAGCCATTTTCTCAGCCTTGAGTTTTTTTCAGTTACTTCGAATTACTGTTTTAACCATAGCCAGTCAATTCTCTTCTGCCCAAAAAAACTGTTGTTATTGTTCGCTGTTTGGGGAGGATTGAGCCACACCCTGCCATGCTTAGGGGCTGTTTCCTGGTTCTGCTTGTAGTGATCCCTGGCAGTGCTCAGGACACCACATGAGGTGCCAGGGATTTCAATCTCAGTGGGATGTGAGGCAGTTGCCTTAATTCCTGTGTCTCTCTCCCGCCCCCCTTAACCATGTTTGACTCTCTATTAGTAATGAGAACATGTCTTCTCACTTCACTTTCACCTCTCCTTTGGGCAGAATGTCAGTAAAAAGCCTAACAAAAGAAAATTATATTTGAATTCATTCTTAGGTGTGTTGTCTGGACTGGTGATGAGCGTGTCTTCTTTTATAATCCTACCACTCGTCTTTCTATGTGGGACCGACCTGATGATCTCATTGGAAGGGCAGATGTTGACAAAATCATTCAGGAGCCCCCTCATAAAAAAGGGATGGAAGAAGTGAAGAAACTAAGTAAGTTTTAAATTATAGCAGTTTATCATCTATTTTTGACATTCTTTAAATATTTTGACAAAATTTGGAGCCATTTAGAAATAGTTTCTTATTTTCAGGGAACATAGGAAATTTGGAAAATAGTTATGTTGGTTTGAGTTCAGTAGTGGAGATTTAAGAAATAGGGAATTTGGATAAAACTGGTTTTGTAAAATGTTTTATGTTTTTAAATTTCTTTTTCATGTCAAGATTTTCAGCATGATGTTAATAAGCACGATGTTACTATTGGTGAGCCTTTGAATCCATTGTGCAGCTATATTTTAATTATTAAAAGTATAGATTATTTAAAATACTTACTAAGCCCTGTAAAGTGAAAACTTTTATAACAGTATTCAAATCTTAGTTTTAAAACTAGAAGAAACTTAGGGAAAGTACGCCTTAGTCCTGAAAATAAAAAATTTACTAAAGACATTTTCTTACTCATGTTCAGTCAGCATACTGATAAATAGAGTAAACACAAATTTTGTACATAATTTTTTGGCTATTTAGGCCACACCCAGTTGTCCTTAGGGCTTTCTCCGGGTGCTGCTCAGCAGTCATTCTTGGCTGGCTCTGGGGACCATATGTGGTGCCAGGGAGATCAAACCCAGGTCAACCACGTGCAAGGCAAGCACCGTACTTATTCTACTTTCAGGCCCTGATATGTTTGTGTTTTTTAGAATCTATTCATTTAATGTAGAAATATGCTAGATGAATCATTTGATACTTAAAGTGAAACAAAGCCTTAATGAATCATTTGCTACTCAAAAGTGAAACAAAACCTAGAATGTCATTTATAATTGAGAAATAAATAGTATACTAACACTTTCTACTTGTCATTTCCAAGTGAATTCAACTTTGCCTTCCTGGTTCTAAATATACTAGGCACTAGTTTTTTCTTTGCATTTAGTAATATGTTTTACAGTTGTAATAAAAAAAATTAAAACGAAACAACTACTACCACCATTTACTACTGAATATTGATTGCTGAGCAAGAGTTTACTTAGTTAGGGTGGTGAGATTCAAACCTAGAACCTCCCTCATTCTTGAGGCATGAGCTCCACCACTGAGTTGCTTGTTCTTTACTGCTGATATTGATAGTTCAAATGCTTTTATGGTGATACTTCATTGTTCTGAGTTATGCAAATAAGATAAGTGATTTGTCTTTGTTTTTGTCTGCTTTAACTATTCAGTCTGCTACGGGTCTTCAGTTCATTTGACAAATACATCATAAACATAGATTTCAAAATGAATAGAGAATTTTATATAACCATTCTACTTTGTTGAATGTTTTATGAAGGAATAAATGTTATGGATACATATTTCATAGAATAGTAATCTTTAAAAGAGAAGATTGTGTAATATGTACATGTAACTATTCAAATTAATATTTGAAATGTTTTTGTCAGGACACCCGACCCCAACAATGCTGTCCATCCAAAAGTGGCAGTTCTCTATGAATGCAAGTGAGTAACTGTAAATTGCAGCTGCTTTTAAATATTGTTAAAGCAGTTGTTCTGGTAGTTAATAGATATCTATATATATATTTGTATTGCTTGTTTTTATTCTGACAAAGTTTAAATTTTTTTAGTTAAAGAAGAACAGGAATTAATGGAAGAAATTAATGAAGATGAACCTGTTAAAGCCAAAAAAAGGAAGTAAGTAATGCTTATAGTTTATGTAATTCAGGTAGATTTTACTTTTTGAAAGTTGATTAGCTCACTTTCAAATCGTGACTGAGACAGGTAATGTGTATGTTGTTAGGAGATAGAAGTTAATAATTGCCCTTTTAGGCCTGAAACAAAACTTGGCTTGAATATTGAAATGGTGTCCTTGTGTTTCTAGATTTACTAAAGATTTGGTTATTTAAATATATGAAGCCAAATGACATTTTACGAATTAATTTAGCAATTATTTGAGGGCAGTTTATTAGACCTGAGCTTTGTAAAAATGTTTTCTCCCTAATGTATTTCCTAAATGGACACCTTTCTAGAAATCTATGTACAATCACAGATTTCTCTCTTATGTACTAGTCATTCTCTAGTCCTGAAGTCTAGTCATTAATACCTGGTCTAGAGAACCTGTGTTAGAGTTTGCTCAAGATACTGCTCTAAGTGAAAGCTTTAGTTTTACCATAGAGTGGGTTAAAATGTGAATGTTACTAATGAATGTTATTTTGGGGAGGGGGAAAAGGGAGGTATAGGGTGTTTGTGTGAGGGTGGGGGAGGAATGGGACCATTATTTAGCAGCAAAAAGGAAAGTTTGAAGATATTAGGGACTGGTTGATCTTAGTCCTTATTTGAAAAGGACAGATTGAATGCAGCCAAATTATAGCAAAGAAATCAGTAAGATAACCTCTATGGAGGGTAATTGTTTTTAAAATTTTCTCCATTGGCAACAATGTTAAATTAAAATATTAAAGAGTCACATACTCTACCATAGTAACACAGCTATTTTCATTTTTGCAGTTGCCTTTTTAGTTCTTGACTAAACATCTTTTTGTAATCAACCAATTTTGTGTTCATAAAAAGTCCTAGAATACTACATTTCTTTTCTTTATTAATACAAATGACTGTATTCATTCTGTTTACCATAATTTTGGCTGTTCCTACAATGTTAAACTTTTAGGTTGTTTTTAATTGTTTGTTCTTATAGACAACTCTGTAAGGTTTTTAACTGCTTTTATCAGGAGAATGTCAAAGAAGTCCTTTATGTGGATTGCCCGAGCTTCTCTATTTAGGTACAAAGCTAAAAGCCTATTTTTCCTGGCTTAGTTTTTCTTTATTTCTTTTATTGAGATAGATAGTGATAGTTTGTATTGTGACATTTTTGTTTAGCATAATTCTGTAAAGATTATTTGTTTTCATTAGTTATATTTCTTGGATGTCTTTTACTCTTTATTTAAAGTTCTTAAATTATTTTAAGAGGGTATATTGTTTGGCAAATTACTTTTACCTGTTTGTTTTGTGCATATCTTAGGTCACAGACAATCTCGCTAAGTTCCTGCAGGTCACCGACCATGTCTTCTGTTTCTTTTGATTCATTCCCTAAGATGCTTATTAATTACCTCTCACTTAGCGTATTTATGGGTTAGCCTTAGTTCCATTTAAATCTGGGCTACCTTCAGTCTCCAATATAGCATGCTTTTAAATTTCCTAATGTTCTCTTTTCCTAATTCCCTTAAGTCTACATAGGGAACATGAACATGAATTTTATTTTTATGTATAGCAGATCATTTTAAAAGGAGGAAGATCTGCTCAAACGCACCTGGCTATCATTGCATTACTTATTCTTTCTGATTATTCACATGAACGGGCCTTCTTCATAGTGCTCACGTTTGAGAGGTGACTCGATTTCATGTTAAAATTCCACTCGAGTACATACAGCAGCAGGGCTATCCTTAGCCCTGAGGTAACATTTTTGAGGAACAAGAAGTAGTTTAGTCATTGATGAACAATTCTAATGCCACCTAAGTACTCCTGGGCCTATGTTGCTCTCTGGGACCTGTCCTTCAAAAATCTCAACTTATCACCCAGAAAGTGAGTAAAAAAAATGTCAGGTAGGTAAGGTATATCTCTCACATGTCCACTTGGCCACGTTTGCAGATATTTTAATTTTATTTTTTAAAAAAATGCTGAGATTGCTAAGACATACCCAATTTTACTAGATTAAAATATTTTATGCATTATATAATATAAAATATTTTATAATGATTGTTTTTTTTTCTATATCAAGAACTAAAAATTAAATTCTGTGCTGTTTGATTCTAACACATAGAGTTCTACTGCAATGTGAAGTAAGGTGAATTTTTTGGGTTTTTTTTTTTTAATTTGTTTTTTGTTTTTAAAGTAAGATAGTTCATTATGTATATAAAATACTAGTAGGGGAGATAGCACAGTAAAGGTATACTCTTTTCCTAACAATGTAGCTAGCCATTATAACATCCATAGAAGCTCATTGTAACTATTATTTGTAGTAGTATTAATTATTATTACAATTTTAATGAAAGCTGCTTATCCCTTAGAGTTCAGTTTGAACTCTCAATATAATCTGTTTTTGCCAAAAATATGCTGCTCAGTAGTGAGTCTTGAATATCCCATTGATTTTAAGATTTTTAAGATTCTTAATATTTTTTCATTTGACACCTTATATTTTATTTTTTATAGGCGAGACGATAATAAAGACATTGATTCAGAGAAAGAAGCCGCCATGGAAGCTGAAATTAAAGCTGCCCGAGAAAGGGCCATTGTCCCTCTGGAGGCCCGCATGAAGCAGTTCAAGGACATGCTGCTAGAGAGAGGGGTCAGAAAACAATCTTTGGGGGAGATATTTCTGTTTTGTATAAGTAATATAAATATGTCTTGCTAAAAGGTCAAATCTAAGGTTAGTGCTCATAATGTGGGGGGGAGAAGGGAAGCCTATCACATTACTGTACTCTTTCAACCTTTTTCTTGGCTAATCATATGTTTAACTGAATGCCATTTTACTATTCTTTTAAGTACAAATAACATTTAACATTTATTGGGTCATTAAATTTTGGTGAGTAATATAAGACGAGTATTAACATTACAGAATGGCGGATTGCCCAGGAGAGGTAAAGTATACACAATTCTTCCTTTAATATCTTCAGAATGGTTTTTTGTTATACGAGAACTGGTACTTTCTGATACGAATGAAACTTAATTGAAAAAGGAATTTCAGCCTTTTGGTTCTATTCACAGATTGATTTGAATAAGTAAAATTGTTTAATTTTAAATCACAACGTAGTTCTCAAGATAGGAGCAAGCATGGGAAATCAAAATGCAAATCTTCAAGGCTTTTTCTGATGTACTTATTTTTTAAATGTCACACAGTAGTGGTTATTTTAATGAGTAATTAAGTGTGTTATTTCTATATAATATAGGAATGTTCAGAGCCAATTAGTGTGGAAGTTTTCTATTGCTAGACCCCCACTGCTTGTCATCTATTAGTGATGGGAACTTCAGTATGGTTTTTATTATGTTTCCTTTTTAAACAGATGTCCTGTAGATTTCAAGCAAAATATATGACCTTTATGTTTTTAGAGCAAACTTAATTATGAGGCAATACCTTTTTTTATTTTGAAGGTGTCTGCTTTTTCAACATGGGAGAAGGAATTACACAAGATAGTTTTTGATCCTCGGTACTTACTACTTAATCCTAAAGAGAGAAAACAGGTAAAAACGTTATTTAAGAAATGCGTATCCATGCAGGCATTTTAAATTTATTTAATGGTTCATATCCACCGAATGCCTAGCAGTGGTCTCGGGGCTCCTTTGATGGTACTGGAGAAAATTGGAGGAGGGGCAAGTCATAACGGGAATAGAATTCAGGGCCTTCTATATGCATGGATTAATGTACCATCCTCTTCATTTTCTCCTGAAACAGTTTCATATTCTAGAACATAAGTCATACTCCTTGTGGACATTCCTGACTCAGAAATGCTTGGTCATTTGTCCTTTATGTTTGGGCATGACTATAGCCTTATGAACCATTTGTCCCTGCCTCATACACGTGGTTATAGCTAAAAAGTTTCAAAGTTAACTTCAAATGTAGTTTGTACTTTTTTATTGGGCAAATGACATAATTTTACAGTAAAAAAATGGCAAGAGTGAAAAGGGTGCAGGGGATTTATAAATCCTACCCACAGATTGGACTGTCATTGAACAGTGTGGTTTGTAACCTTTGTATATTGTATACATGCCAGTGTATACAGATTGGTTGATATTGTGGATAGAGAGTATTTCAAGACAGGTAGACAGGCTTCCATTTCACAGTCCCACATAAAGTCCCACCTAAATGGTACCTGTTAAAGATTCTTTGTCATAAATAGAAATATTGAACATATCAGGGTCTCTTTTGAACTAGAGTTGCCTTATTACTGAGTTGCCGTTTATTCCAATGATGATTCAGTGACTCATCTTCTTGTTGATTGCTGCCTCCTCTAAGTATTATACAATTCACGTTCTGAGTTACCTGAACCATCCTCACACTGATCTTAGCAAAGTGGTGTCTTAAACCACTTATCTATAGTAGGGCTGTTGAACTACCAAGATTATTCTTTTGAAAATAGTAGTATCCATTTCTCATACTTATATAATTTAATAGTTGGGATAGTTGTCTATACAGTAGAATTCTGAGAAAGAGCAGAAAATTGCAATTTGCTGGATGTATACTCCTGGACTCACAGTAGTAAAACCTGACTTTCCAAATAAATCAAAGTATTGATGTGTGAAATCAGTTTCACCTCAGTTGATGGTCCTATCATAATCTGTAAAACAACTTTGATTCTTCAGTTTTCTCAGCTCATTTCAAGTCTCAGCAAAGTCTACCTCCCCAAATTTTTCTGAATCTTTATTCCTCTTTTCCCACGCGAACACCTTAGTCAGGCCACCATGATAGTTCATTATCTCTCATACTTTAAAATAACTTGTTTAGGGACAGGGATGTGGGTCAGACCTGGATTCATTTTCAGATTATAGTATATGCTACTCAGAGCTATTTAGGTTGACATACAGAATAGAACTTTATTACTACTGTAATTTCTCATGATTTGAGGTTTTTGTTTACCAGATTCATACTGAATTCTAAGTTGAATTTAACTGATTTGAGAATTGGACAATAATAGGGACCTTTGAAAAGGCAAAACCATTTATTTCTTCGCACACTGACATCAAATGTGTAGGCGTTTTTCTAATACCAGCCATTTCTCTGTTGTGTGCTGGGCATGTTACAATTTATATAGTTCTCACACAGTGTACTTGGAATTAGTATCAGGTTTTACTCTGTTTGTATCCACTGTAGATGCCAAGTGCAAGAACCTACATGATAGTATATTGGGAAGGGTGCTTGCTTGTACTCAGCCAACCCAGTTTCTGTCCCCAGCTCTGGATATTGTCCCTGGAGTACAGGGCCCGGAGTAATCCCTGGTCCCAAACCGGGAGAGGTGCCACGGTGGAGAATGAGACCAGGCACAGTGTAGGCCCTACTGACTTATCCACACTTTATGGAATTCAGTGACAAAATCCATGATTTTCTCCTTGCACTTGGCGATGTATCAGAGACTCTCATAACTTAGGCAAACAGTATATTTACTGGTCCTTTACATACAAAATGGATCAAATAATGAATATTGATGGACAGAAGATCCTGAGATCCAAAGAGCAGTGACTGGAAGGAGCCTGAGTGCAGGAATACTCCTTCTCAGAGTTTGGTGCTCTGTCCTCCTAAAAGGTGGCCCCTGAACCCTTTTATTTACGGGTTTGGGGAGATAACTGTTATGTAGGCACAGTTTATTCAAGTATTGAACGTTGATGTCTGGGCTCGATTTTCCGTTTCATTTTCAGCCACCTGTCCCTGCAGAAAGTACTGGAAGGGTGATGAAGGGTATGTTCTGGCAATTCTAACCTCATCTGTGCGTTGGTTCCTCTGGCAGTGAGCCCAAACATCCTGTGGTTGCCTGGAGGTCTTCATTCATAGAAACTTAGCTTGCTAGCTTGAAAAGTCTTGTTATGAGTAACAGAAAACTGTTCACTGCCTCTTTATTTCAGAAATGGTACTAAGTCAGATATAACAAAAGATGTTCCTGGGGCTTTTATTGTACAGGAAATCACTGAATTTAAGAAGCTATATATAGTTAGGAGCCTGTAAACGGACCATATACTTCCATTTCTTGCCAGATGACAGTATCATACCCATACTTTTTGTAAACTTACATTTTGGAGGACACTGTACGAAAGCCGGAAAGGTCCTCCAAGTATTTCAAAGTGAGCATATCGTGGTTGCCTGGAGCAGGAAGTGAAGTGGGCTGAGGAGGCAGAGCCTTCGTGTATGAGGGCCTGGTGTTTGTCACCAGTGCTGCCAAACAAACCGAACATGGAAACAATTCTCCAAGATAATGAAATCTTGGCGTAGAGTACCCTTTGTTAACAATACTGTATTGCATATTAATTTCTCAAAGGTTAACTCTTACGTTGCGGTTTTGCCACATACAAAATAATATTTGTGGTCTACATAATAAAAGTAATAATAAAAGGCCTGGAGGAACTTAGAGAAAGTGATTGATGTTCATGGCATAAATTGTGATAGTGGTTCCACAGATGCATATTTCTAGATTCATCATGTTATATCCATTAAATATATACAGATTTTTATATGTCAGTTATGTATCAACAAAACATGCCCTGGATCATGAGGATTGTTTCTTGCTTTACTCCTTTTTCATGCGTAACTTCACTGTAGTAACTTTTTCAACTCTCCGTGTGATTTTCCCTCCCTCCCTTTTTTCCCTCCCTCCCTCCCTCCCTCCCTCCCTCCCCTTCCTTCTTTCTTTCTTTCTTTCTTTCTTTCTTTCTTTCTTTCTTTCTCTCTCTCTGTCTCTTCCTTTTCTTCTTTCCCCTCCTTCCCTCCCTCCCTCCCTCCTCCTTCTGTCTGTTTCTTTTTTCTTTTCTTTTCTTTTCTTTTCTTTTCTTTTCTTTTCTTTTCTTTTCTTTTCTTTTCTTTTCTTTCCCCTCCCCTCCTTCCTCTCTCCTTTTGTCTCATGGGCAGTGTTCAAGGGTTGTTTCTGGCTCTGCACTCAGTAATAACTTCTGACAGTGCTCAGAGGGCCATATGGGGCACCAGGGATCAAACCCATCTGCCACATGGCAAGGCAAGCACCTTACACTGTACTATCTCTCAGACTGGGTAATTTTCTTGACCTATACAATTTAACCCTTCAGTTAGTGATAGCACAGTGGGTAGGGTGTTTACCTTGCACATGACCAACCAGGCTTTGATTCTTCTGTCCCTCTCATGAGAGCCCAGCAAGCTACCGAGAGTATCCTGCCCGCATGGCAGAGCCTGGCAAGCTCCCCACGGCATATTCGATATGCCAAAAACAGTAACAACAAGTCTTACAATGGAGATGTTACTGGTGCCTGCTTGAGAAAAACAGTGGGAGGACAGTGCTACAGTTAGGTTTTTTATCCATTTTCTTTGATCTTCTCCCCCCCCCCGCCCCCGAACTTTATGTTGTTGTTGTTGTTATAGTTTCCTTAGTGTCCATTAAGATGATCTAAGATCTTTTTGACCCTGAGCTTTCATCCGACTCATCAGCATTAAACTAGATAAAGCTGCACTTCTGCAAATGAGAATATTCTGCAGGCCAGGGAACTCGATGAACTTGACCATATGTTGATTCAGTCAAATGCTTCTTACTCTGCAGCTTAGTGGGGATGGGCTTGAAGACTTAATCAAGGTGGACCCTGGCCTCTGAGCTCTGGGGCTTTCCTAAGGTACCCACATATCTTAAGTCCCTGCAGTTGCTTGACTGCTAAGATTACAGAAGCATGAGTACGTTCATAGTAATGTTCACTGCAGAGTTGTCTCCAGGGTCCCGTAGGGCAGCTCGTACAAGTGCTGTGGGCACTGTGCCAGGCACTGTGAGGACTTGTGGAGTTGCTTCCTCGGAGGCTTATTGTTACTGTACTCCTCTCTGTTAGGGGTACTGTTGGTTAACTCTAAACTCTTCAAGGATTCTCCTGTTTAAAAAAATATATATTGGTTAGCATCATCATGACTTGCCTACCAGCTCCTTAAGTATTTCACTGTCTGCTTTTCATCTTTCAGAGTTAACTCTTTTCTCTTTTTCCATTTCCCTGCTTTTGTTGGTTTGTGACTTTAAATGAGATTCCTCTAGTGTCATTGCTGTTCAAAGAAGGTGGGAGATAGATTTCTTCATTTCGTTATCTTGGAATAAAAGGGTGAGATCTCAAATTTTCTTCCAGAACAGACTTACAAGAAAGCTGACACAATAGTACAGCAGGTAGGGGCATTGGCCTTCCATGTGAGTGTCCTGGGTTCGAACCCTAACAGCTCATATGGTTCCCAGAGCCCTTCATGAGTGATCCCTGAGCTCAGCCAGGAGTAAGCACTGAGCACCACTGAGTGTGGCTCAAAACCCAAGAAACTAACATAGAGTTAGGATGCTCAACTGGAAAAAAAAAAAAAAGATTTATTTTTTAGTTAGGTTAATAAAAATTAAAAGAACTTTTGACCTTTTTTGTTTATGGAAGCCTAAGTAGAAGCCTTTTGTTATCTGTTAAGGAAGCTTAAACTTATCTATCAGTTGAAACTTAAAATTGAATTCTATGTTATTAATACATTTTTCCTATTATAGTTTGGAAAAAATAGTGACTGTTGTTTTCTGTGGACTCCATAATTTGGTAGTTAAAATTATTTGACTTGTCCAATTGGTTTATTTTTTTGTAGGTATTTGATCAGTATGTAAAGACCAGGGCAGAGGAAGAACGTAGGGAAAAGAAAAACAAAATAATGCAAGCCAAGGAAGAATTCAAAAAAATGATGGAAGAAGCAAAATTTAATCCAAGGTATGTGTTTCATCTCTGCCAGTTATCTATACACTTTAGCCAAAGATCAGTTATATCATTTTATTTCTCACCACCTGTATTTGAAAGTAGAATTTTATTTGATCATTGGTTTCGCTTTTCTAATTTACATTCTTATTATAAAGAATCTTTAGAGGAATTGATGGTGCTCTCTGAGTTACATTGGTTACAAGGACATCTTTGTTTCAAATACTTTCACACAGAAATTAGATTTTGTCTTTAGAAACTGGGAAATGGTTGAAAATCTGTTTCTGTCTTAAAGTTTTGTGCATGAATTGCAGAACAAGAACCTTTTTTTATTTAAAATGATGAGGTACCTTTCAGATATTCTGCATATCCAAATGATAGTTTTGTATGCCATTTTCAATTAATATTTATTACATGCATACAATGATCTGAAGAAATATTTTTAATGTATAATTGCAATATTTTGTGTGTAGCACTGTAGCACTGTCCTCCCGTTTTTCATCGATTTGCTTGAGCGGGTCCAGTAACATCTCCATTGTGAGACTTGTTACTGTGTTTGGCATATCAAATATGTCACGGGTAGCTTGCCAGGCTTTGCCATGTGGGCAAAATACTCTTGGCATGTCAAATACGTCACAGGTAGCTTGGCATATCAAATACGTCACGGGTAGCTTTGGCATATCAGATATGTCACGGGTAGCTTGCAGGGCTCTCTGAGAAGAGCGGAGGAATCAAACCCAGCTCAGCTGGACTTATGGCTTGCAAGGCAAACGCCCTACCGCTGTGCTATCGCTCCAGCCCACTGTATGTATTGGCATGTATTGCATACAATGCATGTATGTTTTGTATATATAGTTTTTCAAAACAGTTTTATTTCGGCATAATTTTGCACAGTAAGAAAAGATAAGCAAAATAGATAACTTGTTGAAGGCTGGAGTGATAATATAGTGGGTTTTGGGTTCCATCCCTAGCATCCTATGTGGACCCTCTGAGCCTGCCAGGAGTGATCCCTGTGCACTGCCAGGTGTGGCAAAAATAAATACGTAACTTGCTGAACTGAATGTGGAATTTCAGCTAAATGGTAATGTTCTACATAATAGTCCTGGCACAAGAATTGCTTTTTCTTTTATAGTTTAGTCATGGCAGTATTGATCTTAGGTTGTGATAAGGGTATTAGATTGTGGGGTCTCAGTGAACACCTTAGAACATGGAGAGTTTTTAAAATCACAGGGTAAATCCTTGGAGTTTTTGGCGGTGGTTTGGCAGCTCTGGCCTTCTATGTGACCAACCCACATTCAATTCCCAGCACCACATGTTCCTTGAGTCCCACCAGGAGTGATCCCTGAGTGTAGAGCCAGGATAAGCCCTGAGCACACATCTAGAAACACAGACACACACAGTGATACACACAATTAGTGATACTCCTAGCACTTTATTCTTTGTTTTTTGGACCACACCTGTCAGTGCTTAGGGGCTTGCTTCTGGCTCTGTGCTTAGGAAGTATGGCGGGCTTGGGAGACCATATGGGATGCTGGGGATCGAACATGGGTTGGCCACATGTAAGGCAAGTGCCCTACCTCTCTTTCTCTCTGCTGGCCCCTATTTCATGAATTTTTAAATTGCGGTTTATTTCATTTGGGACAGGGTGGACCATTCACAGAGGTGCTGAGATCACACAGACCTGGGTGTGACACTTAAACACATGCTCTTTTGGGGGTGTCACACTCGCCTAGCATAAAAACATTCTGACCATAGTGTTGTCCAGGCATCACTAGGGTGTACACACATGCTGGTGGGGTCTCCTGCCCTGGCTGTGGGGCGCTGAGAGCTCGTTTTGGTACCCGGGGTCTGAAACCACTGTAGGGGTGGCGCTGGGTGTGTGTGGCTGCTCTGGGGAGAGAGCTACCGGCCTCACATTTATAAAACAGCTACTTTTTGCCCCTGAGACAGTCCATCAGACCCCTGATTTTATGCTTTGTTCATATAGATCTCAGAAAGTGGAATATATTTCTCTTAGCTTCCTTATTTTGTGTGCTCTCATCTAATAATGTATTTTCTCCCCAGCCTAACTTGGCTCACAACCGTGTCAGGAAGTACTATTTCCCTGATCTTCAGCATCTTCGTCTTTCCATTCTGCTTGTGGGGAGTTCCTTTGTGGTAGTCTTCTGGGGTGCTCTCTTTCTGTAATTTTCCCCTGCTCTTTTAGTAGCACTGTAGCACTGTCCTCCCGTGGTTCAATTCCTCTATTTGCTCAAGCGGGCACCATTAGATTTCCGTTATGAGACTTATCGTTACTTGGCGTATTGAATATACGGGGAGCTTGCCAGGTTCTGCCGTGTGGGCGGGGTACTCTCAGTAGCTTGCCTGTCTCTCTGAGAGGGACGGAGTGATCGAACCCAGGTCAGCCTGCTGTGTGCAAGGCAAACACCCTACCCACTGTGCTATCATTCCAGCCCACTGGATTTTTTGCTGCTTCTATTCATTCTACTCTTAATTGTGTCTCTGCACCTTATGAATTGTTGCAGAGCAGGGGACACGTCAGACAGCAGTCTTACTATAACTTTCCTAACTGCTCCTTTAAATAAATAATTGCTCTCTTTATTTTGTTCTGTTTTATAGCTGCTTACGGAAGCAAAACTTACTAAACTAGAAATAGGACTAAATCTCCTCTTGGAGTGGCGTAGATGAGCCACTGACGCACACAAGTCCTTTCACTTTGGAATCTTGTCTTTTTCCCTTTGGTTTTCAAATAATAAGATGTGTTTTCCCCTAACACTATCTCAAATCTTTAACTTCATTTTTACCCCTCAGCCTTTCTGTTTCGTGCTATTCATTATTCACTGCGTATATATTGGGACCTAGTCTCTCTGGCACATAGTCTTTTTTTTTTTCTTTTTGGGTCACACCCAGCGATGCACAGAGGTTACTCCTGGCTGTGCACTCAGGAATTACCCCTGGCGATTCTCAGGGGACCATATGGGATGCTGGAAATCGGACCTGGGTTGGCTGCTTGCAAGGCAAACACCCTACCCGCTGTGCTATTGCTATCACTCCAGCCCCTCAGGCACATAGTCTTGGTGGGGGAAAAAAAAGTATTGTTTGCTATACCTGTGTACAAACAGAAGTATCTCTATCAAATTAGCATGCTCTGCTGTTTTGTTACAGAGTTACCTTTAGTGAATTTGCAGCAAAGCATGCTAAAGATTCAAGATTCAAAGCAATTGAAAAGATGAAAGATAGAGAAGTTTTGTTTAATGAGTTTGTGGCAGCGGCAAGGAAAAAGGAGAAAGAAGATTCGAAGACCAGAGGTGAGAAGGTAAGATGGACTTAGTTCCTGTGATACAATTATTGGAGTGTGATTGGAAGGAACTAAACTGATTGCTGTTTCTGATCTCGTTAGAAGGATAAGTAGAAGAATTTATTATGTGGGTGAGTTCTATTACTTACATGGTATTTTAATACCTGTTCTGAACTGCATAGGTTCACATTAAATTTTATTAGTATGAATTTCAGAACTGATTGTTAGACCTGTCAACTGGTGCTGTTATTTCAAAACTCTTTATTGGTGGTAACATTAAATTTTCAGAAAGCTTTATCTTTTTTCCTCTGAAAGATACCATTTGAGTGACTTTCTTTTGGTAAACATATCTTACATATGAATTACTGCTTATTAGAATTAAAGGTCAGCTATGAAAGATTAATGTATTCCAAATGTCATTTGATGGCAGTGTCAGGAATGGGAAGGATCTTAGGCTGGAGAGACATTCTGGGAGGGTGATGGCACCCGTGTGAGTGAGCGTGCAGAGCTTGCGCCCCTGGCGGCATCGTGAATGTAAAAGAAATAACTTTGGAAGCTTTAACATATAAGTCGGTTTCTTCTTCAGGCTGTAAAAATACTGCAAATTTGAAAAAGAAATGTGGTCAGGAGCCAGAGAGGTAGTATAGGGATTCCCAGCACCATGTCTTACTCCCCAGTACTGCCAAGGGTTACTTGGGAGGACAGAGCCAGGAATAGCTCTTGGTCACTGATGGGTGTGGGCCCAATACCAAATGGGGAGTGAGAGAGAGGGGTGATTAGAGAACAGAACCACTCTTGTTGAGAAAAAAATTTTTTCTTTAAAAATAAAAATGAGGGGCCGGAGCAATAGCACAGTGGGTAGGGCGTTTGCCTTGCACGCGGCCAACCTGGGTTCGATTCTCGTCATTCCATATGGTCCCCCAAGCACTGCCAGGAGTAATTCCTGAGTGCAGAGCCAGGAATAACCCCTGAGCATCGCTGGGTGTGACCCAAAAAGCAAAAATAAATAAATATAAAATAAAAATAAAAATGATGTTTAAAAAAGTGACTTATTAGATTACCTGAAAAATCTCAGTAATTCAGATTTATGTACTCTATATGTTAACTTCAATATACACCACTGGTGACTCACTTGAATGTGGTTTAATTAGCACAAATTGCAGAACTGGCATCAATGTGTTACAGTAGATTTTTCCAAAATTATTTCGCAATTAATCTTCCTAGAGCTGTAGATTTTTTTCAGAGGAAATACAAAATTGAGTTACACACGTGTTGCGTTCGAATTAAGTTAATGAAATGCTTGCTACTTTTGATCTTTAATAATTTTAACTAAAGAAAGCCAAATAAAATTTGATTGATATCATATATTTGATTTTATACCTTTATGTTTTCATAAAAAGTATTCATAAATACTTTTTGGTAACTATTTTACGTATTCTGTTTTATAACAAGTGGATAGACTAAACAGTGCTTTGTGGTATGTCAGTCAGTTTAGTCTGACAGCTGTCAATCCTGATGTGCCAGGTATTGTTGAATTCCTGAGTAGGGAAAGAATTGGTGTCTTTTTGTGGTGATGTTAGCCTCCTGCATGTCTGGTGCTTTCCAGTTTTTTAGTCATCTTCTTTATGAAGTTAATGAGAATGCGCTCTGAATGTATTAAAGTAAAATTTAAATAGATACTGTATCTAAATAGACCTGATATTCAGCATTATTTTCTTTTTATTGTTAAATTATTATTCTTTATAGGTATTGTTTTGTACCATTGCTAAATTTTAAAAAGACTTGAAATTATTGAAGTAAAACTTTATCAATCAATATAAAGTATGCAGGAATCATTTACTAACTAGGCCATGGTTGCAGAGATTTTTAGGGTTTCAATATATAGTAAATTTCTAGGGCCAAAGAGATAGTATAGTGGGAGGGCATATCTGAGGAAGTTGGCCTTTTCTCTTTTTTCTTTTAAACTGACTAAACATTTTTTTCCTTTTCTGTTACAGTATCATTAACTTGATAATTAAAAATTCTAAATGTGTGAGCACTAATTAAATAAATTGTGCTTTCTACTATTTCTGCTCTCATGTAAATTAAACCTAAGAAAGATATTTCAATTTTTATATAAAAGGAAATCAGGAAAATAAGGCCTTGAATTACTGATAATGATAATTGGCATTTTTTGATGTCTATGCTATAAATGGTTTCTGAATTAGCTGCTTACATTCATCATGATAAGTCCACAGTGAAAAGAAGTTAAGTTTTAGTATTTACTGTATATTTCACATATAAAAACCATTATAATTCTTTACTTCATAGGTTTTGTGTTTAAAATTAAAAACTAGTCCCTATGCAGGGATGCAAACTGATATAAGGCTGGCTAGAGAAATATACAGCAAGTAGGGTGCTTGCCTTGTATGCAGCTGACCCTGATTTAGTTGCCAGAACCCCATTTGTTCCCTCAAGCACTGCCAGGAATGATTCCTGAGTACAGAGGCAGGAGTAAGTACTGAGCACCACCAGGCGTGGCCAAAAACAAATCAACTTGTTAATCACTGAAAATGCTGGGTATCACTGGGTATGGCCCAATAAGCAAAAAATAAAAAAAGAAAAGAAAATGCTGGGTGTATGGGTAATTTTTATTAATAAAAGCAAATTCAAGAAGTAAGTTTAATTATGGAGAAATTTAAAGCTGGTAGTTCTGATCTTTTCAAATTATTCCTAATGCACAAAGTGTTACATATAATTCTACATATTTTTTTTGTCTAAATTTAAAAACTGGTCCCTGTGCAGTGCCTTACTTGGCGATGCTCCAGGGTTACTACTGGTTTTGCACTCAGATATTACTCCTGGTAGTGCCTGCAGAACCATAAGGGATGCTGGGGATTGAACCTGGGTTGCTGTGTGTAAGGCAAGCACTCTTCCTGCTGCACTGTGTCTCCAGCCCCTGAATTTGGTATATTTTAGTTGAGAACCTATATGGGTTTTTTTTTTGGGGGGGGGGGGGGCGGTGGTATTGCCGGACATTGAACCCAAGGTCTTGTACTTACCAGGCATGAGCTCTGCTACTGAACCACATCCCCGGTGCATTGATTTTTAATTTCATTTAAGAGCAATTTTGATACCTACTTTAATTGCAGCTTATTCCACTCCTAAATTATACTGATAAAGGTAAATGAACTTTTTTTTTCCTGTTGTAAACATGTAGATATTTCTCATGCCAAATTATTTGTTTCCTCCTACCCCACTACATGTTTTGGAATATAGATTAAATCAGACTTCTTTGAACTGTTATCTAATCATCATTTGGATGGCCAGTCTCGATGGAGCAAAGTAAAAGACAAAGTAGAAAGTGATCCACGTTACAAAGCAGTGGACAGCTCCTCCATGAGAGAGGACCTTTTCAAGCAGTATATAGAAAAAATAGCCAAGGTGGGTATGTTTACTTGCATTTTAGAGTTTTTCTTTTTCAGAATCCTGACTCATGCGCATGCACAAGCATTCACACACCCCGGTGTGGTACGCCTCATAGTATATGCCATAGAGTGTTTAGGTGTAGCCTATTCTAGTTAAATACTGGTTTTCAAGTATTGTGTTAGACTTGCTATTACTTGTGTGGAAACATGGCATGTTGAAGTTTGTAAGGAAGAGTAATCTATACTTTTACTTTCACAGAATTTAGATTCAGAGAAAGAAAAGGAACTTGAAAGGCAAGCCCGAATTGAGGCAAGCCTTCGAGAACGAGAAAGAGAGGTTCAAAAGGCTCGTTCAGAACAAACAAAAGAAATAGATCGAGAGAGGGAACAGCACAAACGAGAAGAAGCGATCCAGAATTTCAAGGCTCTTCTGTCTGACATGGTAAATTTTATTCCTTTGCTTGTTTCCTTGACACTTATTAGAAATCTATTTTAATAGCTCCTCATTAGTCAGCACTTTAATATTCTTAAAGTTGAACAAGATATAACTTGTAAGCTACTTACAAAATTTTAAAATTTTGGACTTACTGGCACCATTAGAATAGGAAAAACTAGTTATGTCACATTTTCAGAAATTAAATTTTTGTATATATAAATGAGTACTTTTTTAGGCATAAAACTGCTTTTGTATTGTTTGATGGAACACAAATTACAACATTTTATGCAGTGGTGATAAAGCAGAGTGTGTTGAACTTTTCTATTGATTCAGGGTCAACATTTTGATGATCAGTTATGGTCCATATCGATGACATTCTTGGAAGTGTACTGACCCAGGAAACAAGCTGGAATTCTGAAAGCCCATGCCCATTGCCTAGAGTTGTTCAGATGTGTAATAGAGTAGGGTTTTGTCCTTTATATGAGTCATCAGTGCTGTATTGTCATACTTGTTTTTTCCTTTTCTTGTTGTCATCATCTCTCTTACTGTTTTTTGGGTTTTTTTTTTTTTTTTTTTTTTTTTTTTGCTTTTTGAGTCACACCCGGCGATGCACAGAGGTTACTTCTGGCTCTGCACTCAGGAATCACCCCTGGCAGTGCTCAGGGGACCATATGGGATGCTGGGAATCGAACCCGGGTTGGCCGCCCTACCTGTTGTGCTATTGCTCCAGCCCCTACTGTTTCTTTTTTGCCTTGCAACAGGATTTTTGACATAACTCCTAATTTCTTATTTCTGCTAATTTGTTTTTAATTTCATATTTCTGTTCTTTGGACAACCAGTATTTTTCTGATTTTCCTCCCTACCTTATTCCCTAAATTATTCTAAATTACAGAAACCTTTAGTTTTTTACTTTGGGTGCCACACCCAGCTTGCTATGCTAAGGACTTTTTCCTCATTCTGTACTTTGGGATCATTCCTTGTGGGCTCTGGAAACCATAAGGGGTGCCAGGAATCGAACCCCAGTCAGTGCCCTACCCACTGTACTATTGCTCTGACTCCCCAGTTGTAGAAACCCTTATGAAAGGCAAATCTTTATCTCCCTGTTGGCTTTCAGAGAAGAGCATTCTCGAGTGCATTTTATTTTCAGCTTCCTTCACACAACATAATGGAAGATCATCTCCTGACTCTTCACCTTTCTGTCTCTTCAGTTTCATTAGCTGTCCTGTAACAGTCCAGCCTTGCTGAACTTAAATCTTTAATGATCCATACTTTAATGAATCTCATCATTGTTCATGCTAGTGATTCTGCCTAGAATACTTGTTTGTGATGCTGGAATAGAGCCCAGGCCTTACCTCTGCAAGACAGTGCTGTAACACTGCCCCACACTGCCCCACATTCCTAGCGCTTTTAAACTTCCATTGCCATGCAAACTTGAGTTTTGTCTTTTCAGCGAGGCTGACCCTCACTTACCTAGCGCAGATTCCAGTGAGCTTTTATCTCACTCTTCTGCCACCGTGGTGCTCAGCAGCTACTTTTGCATACTCCGTGTTACTGAGATTATTTGCTTGCATGCCTGTCTTCCCTGTAAGATCAGACCTTTGAGGGAAGGGCTAGAATCATCTTGGGTATTTTGCTGTTTACATTATTGAGCACAGTTGTTTACCTGACAGATTTAGATACTTGCCAATTGTTGGTTAATTTCATTGTTCTTTCCTAGCTTTCTTTTTGGCTTCCCCTATTACTTCATATTGTCAGAGTGTTCTTTGAGTAAGCCAACAATGAAAACTTACTTTCTGCTGGCTGGTGAACCAATCAGATCTGCCATGACTTCTGTTAATTTGTCTTTTGAATTATGATAATTCTTAATGCTAAGAAGTACAGCTTTGAGTATGTTGTTGGAAGTTTGTTCTCCCCCCACCCCCACCCCCCCGCCATGAACTGCTTAGTGCTATAAGACACGGTATATTTCTTCTCTTACTTATAGTCATTACTCAGAGTTGTTAAGATGTTATTGTTTAATATGTGTACATGCTATTCAAGCCCTTGAGGATCCTGGTTAGGGGGTGTCTTTTATCATTTTTCCCTATCTCTTCACCTCTTTACCTGATAACTTAAGTGATCTGTGGGAGGTATGATTTCTGGCTTAAAGATGAGATTGTTTAAATGGCAGATAAGATGGAGTCACTAGACACTTCTTCGAAATCTAAATAAATGAGCCTCTTTGAATATGGAAAGGTGAATCAGGCTGGTGATCTATGCAGTGCTCGTTTTAGGTTCGTTCTTCAGATGTGTCATGGTCTGATACACGGAGAACTCTCCGGAAAGATCACCGCTGGGAATCTGGGTCCTTGTTGGAAAGAGAGGAGAAAGAGAAGCTTTTTAATGAACACATTGAAGCACTTACCAAAAAGAAGAGGGAGCACTTTAGGCAACTTCTGGATGAAACTTCTGCAGTAAGTCTTTTTTTTTTTCCCTTATTTTAGCTAAGAGGAATCTTCCTCAATGATTTCATAGATAAAACACTATAAAGATTTCAGAATCATGATTTTTAGATTCATTACTGGAACTTGTAGGATTTCTGACCTTATTCTTTTTTTTTTAAATGTTGATGACATTTCTAATATTTAGAAGTGATTTCCTGTTGCAATTTTTTTCCCACCTGTTCTACAGTGATTCAAAATGTGCCTTAACTGTGTGTGATCATTGACCCCTCCAATGATAGTTTTAATAGAGTCCTTCTTTTGCTCCATTTTCTATTTGGTACCATGACCTCCTCCTTTGGGGGCCAATTTGTACACTGTGTTGTCCAGGTTTTGCTCCTGTTTATCTGCTCTCTTTTTGGTGATGGTTTCTTCAGAAGTTATGATGTTGCCCATGGAGATACAGGGTTTGCAGCTGATTGTCTTAGGCCACCTTGAAAGTATGGCCATGAAAATAACTCTTGTGGCAAGACAACAAAAAGAAATTGCATTAGAGCTGCTTCCCTGTCCCTAACTAGTCCAGTTACACTTGGGCATAACAAGATATTTCAGGTCAGTGTGTTACATATTATGTATGTATTGTATGTGCTGCGGTTTGGCTCTCACAGTGAAAGTGAGTTATATTTATGTTTTTTTTCTCATCTGTCTTTTTTCCCAAAGATTACCTTAACATCCACATGGAAAGAAGTAAAAAAAATCATTAAGGAAGATCCTCGATGCATTAAGTTCTCCTCCAGTGACAGGGTAAGTGGATTTGTTTGAGGTTTACTGTAATTTATAAATTTGAATTATATGCTTAATTAGTAGTACTCCATATAATAAAGAAGTTGATTGTTCTACATATATGAGAAATAAGCCTGAATTTTGTATTTATGATATTTCTTGCATGATACAGTAGTAAGATTGGGTAGTAGAAACATTAAGTATTTAACACTTAGGGCAAAACCGATGATTTGGATCTTAGAGATCAAAGCTGCAGTTTTTATTTCCAGTGTGCTCACTCAGGTCCTGACTGTGGATACATTCAGACTGGCAGTACTGATCCATCAGTACCAGAGCATGGCCCGTAATTCTTTATGCGGATCCTCAGGTCTTGTGTTTGTAGATTTTCTGGTCTGCTCTGATTCTCTGGTAGGAAAGGAAGTGAGGGTCTAGAGATTGGACAGTGATGGAGATGGCCCATTGACTCATCTGCTCTGTGCTCTTCCCTCTGTTCTCTCCCCGTGGTCTTGTCTCTGGTTTGGTTTCTCTAAACCTAGAACTCAAATCTCCCACTGATCTCATATTCTTTCTCTTCTAATTTTGTTGTTGGATAGAAATACGTGGACCCTATATGGTTGGGTTTCTTCGGAAATCTCAGGCTCTTTGGAATTGATTACTGGAACTTGTAGGATTTCTGACCTTATTCTTTTTTTTTTCTTTCTTTCTTTTTGGGTCACACCGGGTGATGCTCAGGGGTTACTCCTGGCTCATGCACTCAGGAATTGCTCCTGGCGGTGCTTGGGGGACCATATGGGATGCTGGGAATCGAACCTGTGTCGGCCATGTTGGCTGCGTGCAAGGCAGATGCCTTACTCGCTGTGCTATCGCTCCAGCCCCTCTTTTTTTTTTTTTTTTAAGCTCTGAATTTATACCCATTATTACTACTCCCTTACTAGAAAAGCTAATGGCTCAGTATGATGGAAGTTTTGAGTATTGTCTTATAGTTGGTATATATCTAAATTATTTCTTTATTCCTAATGATACAAATATTACAGGGAAAACACATTTAACTTTTACTTTTGATCTTTAATGAGTTTTCTATGAACAGAAATTGACCCTTTGCTCTTTTTCTTTAAGGCTTTTAATGCATGATTTAGCAATTACTGATTCAATAAATAATTGATACTAATTTTAAAATTAGATTTAATTTTCTTCTTATTATTTCTTTGCAGAAAAAGCAGAGAGAATTTGAGGAATATATCAGAGACAAATACATCACAGCCAAAGCCGACTTCAGGACGCTTTTGAAAGAGACCAAATTTATAACATACAGGTGTGTATAATGAAATGTTTCATATCAGCATTCATTGTCTTTACTAGTTCTTACTCTAATGGCCAAAAGCATACTTTGCATTCACACACACAATGACATTATTTTTAAGAGTAAGAAGAATCAACTTGATCAAAGATCAAATACAGTCTTTTTCTCTCCTATGCCCCCCCACTCCCCTCCCTTTTTTTTTTTTTTAAAGAAAGGGCCCAGATGTCAATTCTTATTTTGTGTCACCCACTCATCCAGGTTTTTAAACATAATTTTGTTTTACCTTCACTGCTTTTTTTTTAGAATTGCCCACAATTATAAAAGAATTGTAGTTCATGATGAGACTTAATAACCTTTCAGCATTATCTTTGCCTCCTCTGAAGACTGTTCAGTTGTCAACACCATTCTAAAGCTTGGAATTATTTAATTTCAGCTCAGCAAAACTCATTTCCCTTCCCCCAGAGAAAAGCAGTTTATGCTGGATCCTTTTAAAAGACCAAATCAGAGTTTGAAAACAAGATTTCTCTAAACCATATCCCCAACAGTTACTCATCAGGGAAACACTTTAACATGGCTTAGCAGTCAGTATGCAGGAATCAGTTTTTGTTTCATGCTTCAGCTTTCTTCCCTGTAAGAGAAAAATTGGAAACATTTCAATGAAGGGTATGTGCACGGGAGGATAGATAGTGCTGAGGGTGTGGTTTTTAGGTATTTTGTCATTTGAAATTTTTGGTCAGGATCCTTAATGTTTTGCATCAGCTTGGGTTTTTAAACTAGATGTGAAGTAAGACTTCTTTCTACATTTTTATAGTTAATTTAGTGAAAGATGTGAAAGTGAAAGCTTGTGAGAGATGCTGGGATTGGCAGCCCCGCAGACTGAAGTCCTCTGTTCATCCACAGAACAGGTACAGCACGGGCAAGATTTACCCACCCACCCTCAGCCCTGATCTGGAGGGACCACCAGTAGGGGTGGGAGGGTAATTCAGCTTCTGAGGCCCTTTCACTCCTTGGAGTCTTTGCTGAGGCGACTTACAAAGGTGACCACTGCAGTGAAATTTTTCTTTAAAAAAAAAAAAATGGAAACACAATTAGGAACTAGATGGACATTTCCAGCTCATTTCTAAAAGACCTGTGAACAGCAGTCAGTAATTCTCGGACTTGTTTTCTTATTCCAGATCCAAAAAGCTAATCCAGGAATCTGATCAGCACCTGAAAGATGTAGAAAAAATCTTGCAGAATGACAAACGGTATCTAGTACTGGACTGTGTGCCAGAGGAAAGGCGTAAACTGATCGTGGCCTATGTGGACGACCTGGACCGCCGGGGTCCACCCCCACCTCCCACAGCCTCTGAACCCACGAGGCGATCAACGAAATAATTCTGGATACTCTCCTTACAGGGTATCTATTCAGAACGCTTGCATGAGCCAATTTTCAGGTTTTTTATATGTACGTGCATTAGTCAAACTTTTGCAGAACCATCTGACAGAAGGAGAAGCATTCGTGAACAGTTTCTGGACAGAGAACACTTTGGAAATATTTATGCTTTTCTTTTGTGTGGCATGACTGACATACATACTCAAATATAGGCTGTCTCTAGTAAATCTAAAATATCGAAACTAAAAATCATCCCTCCGACGTATGGAAGTCAGCGACTGGTGACTTTCTTTCCAGCAGTGTTACACATGCAAGACGTAAGAGCATTTGAGGTTTATAATTGCAAGATGCAAATACCATACCACAGACTCCAAGAAAACCTAAATTTGGGTTTGTTTTGATTTTGTTTTTTAAAGCGGGTAAGAGAGAAAACACTGAATATTGAATCCTTATCTTCCAGAGACTAAGGTTATTATAATGGACATACTTTTGTCTCTAAAGAACATTTTAGTTTTATTTGTTCACTTATGTGCTTTGATTACCCCCTCTGAATTATAGACCAAGTCTCATTTAGCCAAGAGAAGATTAATTTAGTAATTTCTTCTCAGGTATGGAACCACGGTCATAGCTATTATGTTGGCCCAAATAGGACTGCTGGTTAAACACATTTTATTTACCATTAAGTGATCTTTGTCAATATTCTGGGTTAGACAGCAAATAACCTTTCTGGATATTCTCTGTAAACTATACTCCTGTTTGAATGTTAAACTTTTGTTTCTAAAGTTTAATTTTAAAATGTTTGAATGTTCAGTTTATGTATTTGAACTACAATAAACCAACACTTTTTATATATGTGGATTGTATATGATTATTACATAATTTATAAATACTTGACCATTTTTTACAAGCAACAAGTAATTTGGCTCAGAGAAAATTGAGTCTTGAGTATTAGTTTTTAAAATTTTGAATATAATCAATTGTATTAAGGGGGAGTTATTTATACACAATCATTTTGGTGCTCAGTCTCTTAGCATTATCGTTGCTTTGCAATGCAAGCAGACTGGTTTCTGTGTTCCCTTGTTTTTGTCTTACATAGTGAAGCCTTGGTGGTCAGCACCTTTCGGGCACTCTTTTAGGGTGTCATACACATGATAGCGCACAGTTACCCTTTGACTCCCAGTACTTTTTCTAATTTTACCTCTCATGTTCAAAAAAAATCTCTCTTTTCATCCCTTCTGGATTTCTAGTTGGAGTAGTTGGAGTATTACATAAATAAAATGTTTAAGAAAACTGTGGTAGTTTCTTTTCTCGTATGTAACAAACATATTGCAGTAGGAAGAAATACCAGCAGAAGTATATTTTTGTGTGCATAGAAACATGCAGTTACAAATTTTCGTGTGAGGCACTTGGCCCTTAGCTGAAACGTGTTAAGGAGCATCGAAAGTAGAGAGCTCTGGATGTAGAAAGCTAGCATTGGTGATCAAATTAAAACTGTGAAACTGTTTAGTAACAAGATGTGTTGGTTCTCCCTCCCCCCCCCCCCCTTTTTTCCCCCCTCTCATTGAAGTTTATTTTTATAAATCTGTTGAATGGCTGTGAAGAGTGAAATGAAGATGCTTCATTTAAAAGTTACAACATTTACATAAATGTCTTCTCGGGTGAAATTTCTAGAATGCTTTATTTTGTTCATCTAATTTCCACACAGTAGCTCCCGCTGGACTGCATTCTGTTTCTCACAGAGGAGTCTGAAGAGAAAGGCTTGGTGATACATATTCTGATCTCCTACTTATTAGGCATCTAACTCCCTCCATTATACCAAGTGATCATTTTGAAAGGAGCATTCAGAACAGAGGCAGCTTTTAAATCTAAATTATCTGGGGTAAAGCTTTTTATTTGTTTACAAGTTAAAATGTCAAACTCTGGAAACATATAACCCACATTTACTACATATAATGAACATTAAAATCTTGAATTCAGATGCTCGGCAGATAAAATTTTACATGTAAGACAAATCACAAAACAATGTTTTGGACACTTGGGTTAAATTTGTATTTTACATGATCTGTGAGTCCAAGACAAAACAGTTCTATTTATTGTGTTAAAAAATAAAGACCATTTGGAAAAACAGAACAACACTCCTAAGCTGAGCTTTTTTTTTTTTTGTAATGAAAACTCTTTACACAGCTTTTCATTTTATTTTTGTATTTCAGCTTACCCATTGTTTGCCCTAAAGGTATTTTTTTCCTAAGGTGACCCAATCCCTCTGAAAATATCCAGAGTTCCTTTATAAAAGAAATGGGATATGGATGAATGTTAGTCTGATTAATGGGGAAAATGTCATAATTACATTTTATTTGATGTTCTTTACCTTTCCATAAATGAAGTTTTATTGCACATTATGCAAATTACACTGCTAAATTGTTTGGGGACACAAAATCTAATTGATTGTTTTCTCACACTTGGCCCCTGTGATGCCGCACTGAGGTGACTTAAATGATCAGTGAGGCAAATAAGTATTAGTATATGTTAGATTTGAACTTACTTAAACTAAGTTCAAACCAAAACAGCCACAGTTTAAAATGAGAGCAGAATAACAAAATAACAGGTTGTTTTCCTTACTGTGCAATCTGCAGTCATGAAAATTCTGTATGATTTTTCATCAAATACATTAGCATTGTTATACGATAGCTTGCTAAAATTTCACTAATGTGTTCATGATTTTACATGGAAGTAGATTTTGAGCTTTTGACTCTGAAAGCTTGCTGGATACATGAGAGGGAGCAGGTTCGGGAAGAAATAAAGGTCCAGAGTGAAGTCTGCAGGGGAAGCTCTACCCCGCCAGGGACAGCTGCACCTAAGGCCTCTCTGAACCAGTGGCAAAATGCTGGGCTCTCATCGCCTAGAAACAGCTTCCACACGGCATGATTCTGGGGACAGCCGGGTCATAATTCTGAAACACAAGCGTAACTCCTAACAAGGTCATCTGCCTACCCTGCTCACTTTGAATTCATCTCAGTTACTTGCTTTGAAAATACAGCATTTCTGTCATTCCTAGTGGCGATACTTGGACCCTGCTTACATGGTAAGGTCAGCGATATTGATCAGTAGTGGTACAAATACATAGAATCACATGGATTTGTCTTTAGAAATTATTTACCACAGGCTCCTGTTTCTTGGTCTTCGTGTTCCCAGGGTATGGGGTCGCTGTCCTGCGTACACACAGTTGTGTCCCTGTGTTGCCAGAATTGCTCTACATCGGGGAGGGTGGGAACCTCTACCTTCTCGCTGTTGTCTTTGCTGGAGGAGGGCGAAGCTGCTTTCTCTCTCTCCAGCATGGATGTTGGGGACTCTGGAGACAGGCCATTGTCAGGAGGGGCCTCTGAGTCAGGGGTGGGTGTTTCCCGAGACTCTGAAGTAGTTGGATGGTTTTTGGTTATCCATTTCCATAAACCTTTCAAGACTTCTTTGAACTCCTCTGACATCAGGAGAAAAATAAGAGGGTTTGCTGAAGAGATGGAAAACATTAGGACTTGAGACAGAGCTATAAACCCTTGTGGTGGGGGTGGACTGCCAGCATCTTGATGCCAGACCCACAACCACGTCACCCACTCAGGGAGCCACAGGATGGCAGAGGTGACGGCTATGCTCAGCAGCATCACAGTGAGTTGCTTACAGCGCATCTGGTTTCTCAGATTCTGAGTCTTGGGCCCTCGCTTTTGACATTGGCCATAAGCTCTCCAGAAATAACAGCTGGCAAAGAGTAACGGAAGGCAGAATACCAGGAGCGGGTAGAGTTTACCAAACATTGCCATGAACTCTCTGGCCACAGCCGGTACCTCCACAAGACACATCTCCACACCTGCCTGGTGCCTGACGGTGCTAAAGAACCATTCCGGCAGCGGTAGCAGACTAGCCAGTCCCCAGATGGCTGCCAGCACTGACCCGACCGTACGGTTGTGGATACTCACTTGCTTGGCTGGGTCACTTGCGTACATGAAGCACGCTTTGGCCACTGCAACGATCGTCAGGCTCTTGGCTGCCATGCATGTGTGCATGAACCAGTCCGAGGACTTGCAGATGAACCATCCTAGGCTCCAGACGCCTTTGGAATAGGCTGTAGCTCGGACGGGTGCCGAAAACAGCAGCAAAGAGAGATCAGCCAGATTCAGATTCAGGATCAGGGAGTGGATCATGGAAGGTTTTCCTTTCCAGGCACCGTGAAGGAGGATGCCAATCACACACAGGTTCCCCACGAAGCCCAGCAAGCAGACCGCCACCAAGAGAGCCGGAATGACGGTCCTCCAGTCCTTGGAGTCTGAGGGCAGGTACCCTCCGGCAAAGTGGAGGTGAGCCAAAGACGAGTTCATGGTGCTGGGGCCGCGGTCTACAAGGGCAGCTGCTAGCAGCACTTCTTCCAGCCCAGCCCAGATTTTCCTAGTTAGGCTTTTTGTCTTTTTCTTTTGGGCACAGGAAATAAATAAGCTCGAGTGAGTGTCAACTGACAGCTCTGGACCCACCCCTTGCTTATTTCCTGTGAGCGGACTGGGTAAGAGACTACCGGCTAAGCTTTTGATCCACGCTGAGCAGCGGGCAGCAGTGTCCTGACCACTGCTCATTAGCAAGTCTAATAGGTCGGCAGCCCTATGGGGTGAAAAAGACACCACACCTGTGAATGATGAGGGTGGGAGATCCTGGAGTCAGGGCAATTATTTCCAGCAATCTGTTTTTAAAATGCCAGTAAAAAGTCAGTAATCGGGATGTAGCTACATCTGAACAGTAGAGCCCCCTTTTCTTTTTCCTTTTGTCTTGGGGTTATGCCTGAAGGGGCTTGCTTCTGACTGCACTCTGGAGGGATCTGGTGCCACCCTAGAGGAGTTCATATAGGGTGCCAGGGAATGAACCTGAATTGACTATGTGCAAGTCAGATCAAGTTGTCTTCCCCACTGTACTATCGCTCCAGCCCCAATCAGGTCTTTTTAAAAGTTTCTGTTGCAAAAGAATTACTTGGACTTTTTTGACAAGTTCCAGGGGTCGTTCCAGAATGATGCTGCTGGGGCCAGAGTGATAGTACAACAGGGAGGGTGTTTGGTGGTTCGATCCGCAGCATCTCGTATGATCCCCTGCGCTCAGCCAGAAGTGATTCCTGAGTGCAAAGTCAGGAATTAAAAACTCAGCACCGCCAGGTGTGCCACCGCCACCCCCCCCCCCCCCAAATCATGCTGCCTTATGCTACCTTTCCCACTGCAAGCGAGCGCCATCACCCCATCCCAGCCCTCTCCTTCGTGGTGTTCCAGCAGCTGCCTTAGGAGGCAGAGCTGGAGAAAGCAAGCATGTGAGGAGAAGTTTTATTTGAAGCATCTGATTATGGATGGCTAAATTCTGGGTAGCTATTGTGAGTTTTTGAGGAGGGTTTTAGAGCTCTAAATTAGAGGAGGTTTAAATGCTAATAGGACTTTTCAACAAGCGATGGCAAGAAGGATAACCAAATGATCAATTAGGCTGCTTTTCAGAGACAGCTCTTGTGGGTTTACTGAAGTAGGAGGAAAAAAATTTCCCTGTAAAAACCAGTCAGCACTTAGCAGCTCTCTCTGCCAACTACCGGAAACCTTTCCCCATGCCGAGATGTGCTAAGTACTGACATAGCAGTGAGTCTCAAGCGCTGGGAAGGCCATGCTAGGTTGTTTGTCTCAGCGAAGCCCCGTGCGTGTGGTGCACAGGGAGTTTCCTTAAACTTCTGCAACACATTTGGGGGTGAAGAGGTCCCTGACATCTGAAGGGCAGAAACATTGGTAGTGGGGGAGGGGTGGAGGTGGAGTGCAGAGAAAACACTTTGAATCCTACTTAAAGTAAATGAAGTTTTGGCAGATTGCAGAATAAACCTGATTCTGTCTGATATGTGTGCAGAGATTAGCTCAGTACCAGGGGACAAATACTTCATGGGGCACATGATTTGATGATGCACCAGGCTCTAAAGAAGGAGAGTCAAACAGCCAAGCTGGTGCGTAGTGGGGGTCTGATCTGTAGAACAATTGGGGAAGATGAAGGATTTCCAGGTGGATCACCATGGATTAATGGAAACGGACACAGGGAACTGTTATTGGGGCTCCCAAACAAACTTTCCTGAAGGACTGGACGACTGAGAGCATTTTCATCTGAAGGAAAATAAGCTTTTAATTTTGAAATATTAAGAATATTAAATTCACGGGTAGCTTGCTAGGCTTTGGCTTGTGGGCGAAATACTCTCGGTAGCTGGAGTGATAGCACAGCGGGTAGGGCGTTTGCCTTGCAAGCGGTCAACATGGCCCACCCGAGTTCGATTCCTCCACCCCTTGGAGGGCCCGGCAAGCTACCGAGAGTATCTCGCCCGCCCAGCAAAAAGCCTGGCAAGCTACCCATCACGTATTCGGTATGCCAAACACAGTAACAACAAGTCTCACGATGGAGATGTTACTGGGCCTGCTTGAGCAAATTGATGAACAACGGGAGGACCGTGACAGTAAAGAATATTAAATATTTAAACATTAAAAATATTAAATACATTAAAAATTATTATTTTAAGGGCCACAATGATAGACAGTAGGTGTTTGTCTTGCACTTAACCAACTCAGGCTTGATCCCCAGCATTGCCCAGGAGTAAGCTCTTGAGTATCACTGGGTGTGGCTCAAAATAAAAATAATTTTTAAAATTTTAGGCACCATGATTTACAATATAGATAATGGCAGGATTTTATGCATAAAACATTCCAGCTCCACACCCTCCACCAATGGGTCAGTCTCCCTTCACCCAATGCCCCAGTCTTAGGTTGTCAGGATGGCCGAGTGGTCTAAGGCTCCAGACTCAAGCTCCACTACCCCAATGTCCCAGTCTTGTCCCTCCTCTCAGATTCCCCTTGAAACCCCCGATGATAATATGCTTCCTACTAAAGATCAATTCTTGGTTTCTGTTGCCTTTGAATACTTGTTGTTTCCTTACAATGTTTTTTTAAAATATCCCTAATATGAGAGAGGGATTTTGCGTTGGTCCCTCTCCTGACTAACTTCACTCAGCATAATGCTCTCCAGATCAACCCATGTAGCAACAAATTGCAGATCAATCTTAAAGTTAAGTAGTTTTCCATTATATATTTACCATAGTTTCCTTATCCAGTCACCCGTTCTTAGACACTTGGGTTGTTTCCAGATTTTTGGCTGTTGTGAATAGAGTTGAAATGAATAGCACAGAGGTGCAAATATCTTTTCTGAAGAGAGTTTTGGGTCCTTGGGGTGAATGCTTCGATGTGGAATTACTGGAGCATATGGAAGATCAATTTCAAAGGTTTTGAGAAATGTCCATATTGTTTCCCAAAATGACTGAATCAATTGATATTCCCACCAGCAGTGGATGAGGGTTCCTTTCTCCATACATCCCCATCAGTTCTGGTTGTTTTTGATCTTTGTGATGTGTCAGCCCACCGATTGAGATAATATTTTATTGAGTTTTTGTAGGATAATACTGTTTTGTCCTTCCTGCATCGCCTCAGGTAGTTTAGGTATATTGGGTTGCTCCCATCATAGTGCTCCCATTCCTCCGTGTTCTGTGTTTCTTTCTTTGTGCTCTGTTGACTTGTAAATATTGTTTTTCTCTTCTCCCTAAGTCCTTCGCATAGTTTATTCAGAGCAATGTCCTTTTCATATGGACACAAGAAGACAGTATGCTTTTGTTATGTGATTCAGTGATATTTTCCTCCTGGAAAATATCTGTTCTCTCACCTATGCCTCAGCTGCCCTTTCTTCCTAGCGCCCCCAAAAGCAGGGTTCAGAGGAGGGACTGGATGGAACCAGGGCAAGCAGTAAGCTATATGCTACTCTGGCATGGAGACGGGCCTGGCCAAAGTGCCATAATGCTTAATTATATGTTAAGAGCTTAGTCATGGACAAATGTGGTCATGATCCAAAAAGTAATAATTAGATTCGGACCCTGCTAGGATTAGGAATGATTAATCTTGCCTGAGCACTGTAGTCTGAGTCTGTGGCAAGATGTTCCCAGGAGAGCTGCCCTACAAGCCTCAATGTTATCTCTTACTGTGTCCATACAAAAATAACTAGTATTGAGATGTTGATAGAGTTGTTGGGCTGAGGAAAGAAGAAAAACACCTTAGGAGTTATTTTGCCCTTGGGCAGTCAGGAAGGGCTTGGAAAACCTCTTAAATTGGGTACCCCCTTGAACCTGGTGGGTCCTCAGGAAGGACTTTCTTATGTTGATTTTGCTGCCTGACTGGGTGCTGTGTCAGCCCAGAGTGCAGGGGAGCTGGAGAGAGAGGCTGGAGAGGAGAGAGCTCAGGGAGGCAAGATGAACCTCGGAGAGGCTAGCAAGCGGGACAGAGAGAGAAGAATGTAGAAGAATACAGGAGCAAGCACGTAGAGAGAGAGAGAGAGAGAGCCCAAGCTGTGAGATGGAGCGTGGAGAGATGAGCGGGAGAAACAGAAGGAGACGGGAATGAGGAGCAGTGTGAGACTAGAATGGGAGACTCAGAGAGACTGGGCAGGTGCGTGGCGAGAATGGAATAAACAGCATCTGATCAATCAACTGGCTTGACCTTCATCTCCTCCACTGTCTGCCCCATGTCCCGAGCTGCCCTGGCAGGGCGAGCAGCCCGGGGCCCACCCCGAACGCAGTCGGCTAGGGGAAGAGCCGTTGGGGCCTCTCCCTGGCCACCCTCAAAGATTTTATACAAGTTTTAAAGTTTTTTTTTTCTATTTGGGTCACACCCAGTGATGCCCAGGGGTTACTCCTGGCTCTGCACTCAAGAATCATTCCTGGTGGTGCTTGGGGGACCACATGGGATGCTGGGAATCAAACCTGGGTTGGCCGCATGCAAGGCAAATGCCCTACCCACTGTGCTATCGCTCCAGCCCCCTTTTTAAAAAAATTTTTATTGTTGTTTTGACTTACACTTCCCTGATGATAAACGATGCAGAATCTAATTTTCATATACCTTTTGGCCATCTGTCTTTTCTTTGAGGAAGTTTCTAGAGTTTCTTGATCACCTCTCTCCCCTTTTGGGGTGGGTTGAGGAGAGTCATACCAGGCAGTGCTCGGGTGTTACTACTGACTTAGCACTTAGGAATCATTCCAGGTGGGCTTGGGGGACATATGAGAAGCTAAGAATCAAATCTGGGTTAGCTGTGTGCAAGGCAAGTGTTCTACCTGCTGCATTATCTCTTCGGCTTCACCCCAGCCCCATTTTTGGTCGGAGTTGGTTGTTTTTTTCTTGAAAAGCTCTACCAGTGCTTTATGTACGTTGAATAATAACCCTTTATCAGATGAGTGGTAGGCAAATATTTTCTTCAGTCTGGAGTCCATGTCTTGTTATTTTGGTCATTGTTTATTTTGCGGTGCAGAAGCTTCTTAGATTGATGCAGCACCTTTTTTTTTTCTTTTTGGGTCACACCTGGAAATTCATAGGGGTTACTCCTGGCTCTGCATTCAGGAGTTACTCTTGGCGGTGCTCAGGGGACCATATGGGATGCTGGGAATTGAACCCGGGTAAGCTGCGTGCAAGGCAAATGCCCTACCTGCTGTGCTATCGCTCCAGCCCAGCACTTTTTCTTTATCTTTGCTCCTGTTTGCTTGGCCAATGGCATTGAGTCATTGAAGGCATCTCTCGATTCAATGTCATGAAGGGTTGTATGTTTTCCAATCCTTTGTGCTATATCCTGGCTCCCAACCATTTTTTTTTTTGTATACTATTAGTAGCACACAGGCCTAAGAGATATTTATGCCTGGGGCGGGTGTGGGAGGTCTCTATGGGAAGATGATGCAGAGCTGGCTTGAGTGGAATTAACCTGTTATTTAAAAAAGATTTATTACAAAAAAAAAAGATTTATTACAAATACCCAATAATTTGTATCTATTTCACATAATCAGGCATATCCTTAATTTTATGCTATTTTTCATAAATATAATTGACTGCCTCTATGGCCAAAGAGGTATTTTCATCTTTATTTTAGTTTTACTGCTATTTTACCTGAATCAGTTTAACTCACTGCAACAGGGATCTTGTCAGCCGCGTGCACCCTCCCTGTACTATCTCTCTGGTCCCACCACCAGCAATTTTATTTGTCCAGTTCACATAAATGTAAAAGACAGTGTCGCTGTAACTGCCCAGTCCCACTCACAAGGGTTTAAATCCAGCAGCTCCTGTACTCAACTATGCATGCGTAGGTGGTGCCCCCTGGTGGCAGCACAAAAATGTTAGTTGTTCAGATGATGGGAGATTAAAAAAAGTCATTGTGGACTTCTAAAGGGATTTTGTGTTGGGACACAAAATTTATCTGCTTTTTTTTCTGCTTTTTTTGGGGGGGGTCACACCTGGCGATGCACAGGGGTTCCTCCTGGCTCTGCACTCAGGAGTTACCCCTGGTGGTGCTCAGGAGACCATATAGGATGCTGGGAATCGAACCCGGGTAGGCCACCTGCAAGGCAAACGCCCTATCCACTGTGCTATCTCTCCAGCCCCAAGGGACACAAAATTTAAAACAGAAATGTTAAATAACCTTTAGGGAATATTACTGAATGGGACACGAGAATATCTAAGGATTACAATATTCTAGTAAATACTGAGGGAAATGAACACAAAGATAAAAAGTGGTTTCAGAAGCGTTTCGTTGGAGTGAGGTACCAACATGTACCCTCCCACATGCTCACTACAAGTCTCGCTTTCACCCACCACCATGTGATCTGCCCCGACCCCCCTTTTCCTGTGTCGACCTCACATCCTCACGCTCTGGTCAGCCCTAGCCCATCTTTGTATCCACAGGATGATCCTAATGTAGTGCCACCACTACCAGCATCCTCGAGGCCATCATTGCTAATATGTAATGGGGATTTCCCTTGCATCTTGCTGGACTGGAGGATCCGAGGGGCATACTTTGCAGTGCTCAGGAGGCCACAGTTTGTGAGTGCCAAATGTGCTCTAAAACCCTTGAGCTTTCCCCCTGGCCAGGGCTGTGGTTTCTCTTTTACCCATTTGGCCACACCCAGCAGTGCTCAGGGAATGTTCCCGGCTCAGTGTTTGAAAGTTCTTACCAGCAGTGCTCAAGGGTGATGCAGTGCCCGGTATTGAACCCAGGCCTCCCATATGAAAAGCGTGCCTTAGTCTTTCAGGACCCAGGCTTGTGACTCTATGCTCCTGTGAGATGTGGCTGGTTCCAGGAATGAAGGAAAGACCAGGTTGGGGGTGGGGAATATTGAATTTTCTGGGAAATCTCTCTCTCTCTCTATTTCTCTTTTTTTCTCTCTCTCCTCTCTCCTCTCTGTCCTCTCTCATCCCCTCTCTTGCCTCTCTCTCTAATATATATATGTATATATGTATTATATACATATACATTCTGTAAAAATTTTTGTTCTCAACTTTCCCCCCTAATTTGAATTGGTCTCACATATATGTAGGTTTTATTGTCCTTCCATGCCTGGAAATTACCTTCAGGTTTCTAATTCAGTCGCAAAACTCCTGCCAGTTGTGTTCTTTTCCTCTTCCTAGTAACCATGTCGATTCACTTTCAGAATCTGTTGGGGTTATGGCCTGACAATTTGTGTTTTTGGCCACACCAATGGTGCTAGGGGCCAAGTCCCGGCTCAGTGCTTGGGGATCACTCTCAGCAGTGCAGAGGGAACCAGGAGGAACCAGGGATTGGACCTGGGATCCCCACCCAGGCTTCATCCCCTTGAGTCACCCCACCAGACCTTCCTTGGCTTTTATGCAGTCACTTCTAGAGAGAGAGAGAGAGAGAGATCAGTGGTGAAAGGTGGGAATCTAATCAAGAACATGTCTTTCAGAAGACAGCTGCCCCAGAGCAGGAAGTCAGGAGGCAATGAAGTCTTCACACTCCGGAAGGCATGACTTTGCCCTGCTAACAGTAGCTCAATGACTGACAGACTCTCTGTTGGCCTCAGTGGTGGCTTCTGTATCCACTGCATTGAGACAGGAACTTTGGCATTTCAGCCTTTGGGATGTTGACATCATGACCAAGTTAATATGCTGGGATCATATCCTGGAAGTATTTATATACAGGCAGGGATATAAATATATGTGTGAGGGCTAGAGTGATAGCACAGCGGGTAGGGTGTTTGCCTTGCATGCGACTGACCCGGGTTCAATTCCCAGCATCCCATATGGTCCCCCAAGCACTGCCAGGAGTAATTCCTGAGTGCATGAGCCAGGAGTAAACCCTGAGCATCACCGCGTGTGACCCAAAAAAGTATTATATATATATATGAATAACTATTAAGTCATTACAGAAATTCAATATTCCAACACCAATCCCACCACAATTGCACCTTCCCACCTCCATTATTTCCAATTTCCCCAACCACCCTTGAGTCTGCCCCCATAACAGACCCTCAATAATTTATTTTTACATTAAAAAGGTAAAGGCCCTCCCGTTGATCGTCGATTTGCTCGAGCGGGCCCAGTAACGTCTCCATTGGAGACTTTGTTGTTACTGTGTCTGGCATATCGAATACTCTCGGTAGCTTGCCGGGCTCTCCGAGAGGGGCGGAGGAATTGAACTCGGGTCGGCCATGTTGGCCGCTTGTAAGGCGAACGCCCTACCCGCTGTGCTATCGCTCCAACCCTGGAGCGATAGCACAGCGGGTAGGGCGTCTGCCTTGCACGCAGCCAACATTTTTACATTGCTTGCTGTAAATAATTTGCCAAAAGGTTGATCAAAATGTTTCCTTAGGAGAAAGTTAGTGAAGGTTGTTGCTCACCATGGAGCCCTTAAGCCCTGGTATAAGAGATTGCTAAACTGTTGTTGTAGCTTAAACGTTCAGTGTTTACACTTTGTTAATCGAGATTGGTTGCCTTCTACATTACATCTCATCCAATCACTCCTGGTTTATCATCGTTATAGAGTTTGTTGCGTGTCCAAAATCGTGGCTATGCACACCAGGGCGTCCAGAATTTCTAACGGACTGGTATAGCTGGAGTTAAATTCTTACCTGACTGGTGGCTCTGGGGCATGTGTGAGATTGAAGGGCTTCTGGAGGTACAGGAAGCTGGGGCAAGGTAGCCTAGCCCCATGAAAGCCTGGAGATTTCAGTCACGAAATCTGCATACCCGAGTGTTTCAACACAATTTCTGGATGAGGCTTGTCTGAGCAGTGGGGTCTGGCCGGGGGCCTGGTGACAATTGTGGAGTGTTGGGAGTTATATTTTTGAGAAAGATGAAAATTTTTTTGTTATGTTATCAAATAATTCTCAGGTGCCCTCAGAAATCTAAACTATACTAAGAGAAATTTTGTACACAGTGTTTGTTCATGATTAGAAGCGTGCTCCTGCTAAGTCCGGCTTGGTTGTGTGTTTGAATCCATGCCATCTGATGCTAGGGGAAGGCCAGGAATACGGAAGAAAAGAATTTGTTCTTGAATGACTGGGCCCATTTGCAGATAGAAACAGGCCACAAGGATCTGGTCCTCTTATGCAATTTCACATAGTTACCAGCAGAGGGCGGGAGAGTAAAGTGCTTTGCTAATAAGAAGTCAAATGTGTGAATCTGGTGGGCGGCCCCCAACTAGAATCAGGTTCTATGGTTGAAAGCAAAGGACCAGTTTGCTGTTGTTTCTAAGCATTGGCTGCTTTGTGGAAAGAAAGGATGAGGAAGGAGAGGCTCATAAAATCTCAGGGCCGACCTAGGCTGCCAAAACGAAGAAGGACAAAAATGACTGTCTGTACTTTCAATGCATGTATGCTGGCATCGGATGCATCCATTGAGGGCCTGATGGTACAAGCGCGAAAGATCAAGTATGACATCATTGGTCTGACCGAGACAAGAACGCATCAATCACATCACGCCATTTTCA
This sequence comes from Sorex fumeus, assembly GCF_029834395.1. Lineage (NCBI taxonomy): Eukaryota > Metazoa > Chordata > Mammalia > Eulipotyphla > Soricidae > Sorex > Sorex fumeus. The sequence goes on along the minus strand of NW_026606108.1, from coordinate 15,105,577 downwards.
ACACTGGGGAAGAACTGTTCCTCGGAACATGTGACAAAAGAGGTGTCGGTGGTGTCGGTGTCCTTGTCAACACAAACTTGGCCATAAACATTGATTCATTCGAATGCCTAACAACCCGAATTGGACAATTACACTTGAATAGAGGTGGCTCACTGCCGACAGTTTCTAACTTCGTTGTCTACACACCAACATTCAATTATGATGAAGGAGAAATTGAGAAGTTCTACATGGAGCTGGAGAAGTTCTATAAAGAAGACCACACCTTCTACAAGATCATTGAAGGTGATTTTAATGCCAAGATAGGACCGAGAAGATCAGCCGAAGAATTCCACATCGGGACCCGTGGCCTAGAATGGAACGAACAGGGTGAGAGACTGCCTGAGTTCATCATGTTGACCAAGACCATCCATGGTAACTCACAATTCCAGAAGGCCGAATCTAAACATTGGACATGGGAGTCTCCCAGTGGATGTTTCCACAATGAAATTGACCACACCATATTCAATCTATGGTCTTGCCTGACTGATGTCACTGTTGTCCCAAAATTCCAAACAGGATCAGACCATCATCTTCTTCATGCAAAATTCTACTTCACAGAGTGGGGAGAAAGGGCTGCAAAGTTTAAGAAAAGAACTCCCAGAATGACCACCAACTGGGAGCTCTTTGGCACTATTGCAGCAACATGGGAAGATGCCATCGTTGACAACATTGATGAGGAATACGATCAACTGGTTCAGCACGTCCATGATTGTGCGAGGAACGCCGAGAGAGAGATAGACAAAAAAACACGACGGTCTTCGAAAACTCTTGAGCTCATTTGCCAACATGGCTTGGTGCAAGCCTCAGGCAACCGCAAGTGAACGTCCGAGCTCACAAAGCAGTGCAGAGTAGCAAAAAAGGAAGACCTCAAAGAGAGAAGAGCAGCAGTGCTGGCAGATGTGGCAGAAGCTGGGAAAAGCATTCTCAACGCCTGCCTGTCCTTCGCCAACTACAAGACCAAGATGACTGCCCTCCGACGTCCTGATGGATCCATCACATCTTCAAGAAGGGCAGTGGAGAAGATTATCCATGACTTCTACTCGGATCTCTTTGATAGCCATGTCCACCTGCCCACATACCAAATTCCGCAGAATGGATATGTTGTTCTCAAACTTCTCCCTTCCAAAATCCAACACTCCATTTCATGAGTAGAGAATCGAACAGCACCTGGCCCAGAGAAGGTCAGACCCGAACACCTGAAGAATCTGCCATCAGTACTCATCAATACACTGCTCGGCTCTTCACATGCTACCTCTCTGAATGCAAGGTTCCGTCCCAATGGAAAACCATCAGGACTGTACTATTGTACTAGAAGGGAGACATCCAAGACATTCACAACTATCGCCGGACCTGCCTATTGTCTGTCATCTACAAGCTGTTCATTTGAGTCATCCTGAATTGGATTGGCAGAACACTAGATGAAGGACAACCATGCGAGCAAGCCGGGTTCCGAAAAGGATTCAGCACAATCGACCATATCCACACAATAACCAAGCTCATTGAGGTTTCTCAGGAGTTTGAGATGCCGCTCTGTTTAACGTTCATTGATTTAAAGAAAGCCTTTGATTCTGTTGAGAAGGAAGCGGTCATTGAGGCCCTAGCCAAACAGGGCATTCAAAATCAATACATCAGGATCCTCCGTAAGCTGTATTGCAGATTCACTACCAGAAACTCACCATTCTACAGGGAGGTGATCATTGACATCAAGAGAGGGGTTCAGCAGGGTGATACCATTTCACCGAAACTCTTCAGTGCCACCCTTGAGAAGTCATGTGATGACTGGAATGGGAAGGAATGGGAGTGAAGATAGATGGTCGGCAACTAGTCCACCTCCACTTCACTGATGACATCGTTTTTATAACACCAAATATCAGCCAAGTGGCACAAATGCTGGCCGACTTTGACCATGAATGGGGAAAGGTCAGACTACAGCTGAATCTAACAAAGAAAATTTTTTTTGAGAAATGGTCTCATTCCTGACGTTTCATTCACTCTGAATGGGACGAGCATCTCTGAATGCAACAGTTATGTGTACCTAGGTTGAGAAGTCAACATGACGAATGACCTGGCACCTGAGTTGTGCAGGAGGAAGAGAGCATCTTGGAACGCCTTCAAGAATGTCGAAGAAATAGCTAAGAGGACAAAGAACCTCTGGCTCCGGGCACAACTCTTCGATTCTACTGTTCTTCCTGCAATAACACACGCCTCAGAGACCTGGGCCCTACAAAAACAGGATGAGCACGCTATTCGGGTCTCCCAAAGAGGAATCAAAAGAGCTATGCTTGGAGTATCCGGCTTCACTCAAATGAGAGAAAGAATCCAGAATTCCGACCTTCATCGAAGGTCAAGAATCAGGGACGCCGTCTCATTTGCCAATGCAACGAAAGTCAGATGGGCTGATTTGGAGATGAGATTTGGAGATGACCGCTGGGCTAGAGCCGTTACTGACTGGATTCCACGGGACGTCAAAAGACCGTGTGGCCACCCAACTACGACATGGTCAGACTTCTTCATCAAGACCCTTAACGATTGGTTTGAGCCTCTTTGTGTTCCTAGAATGAGCAGATAGTTTTGGGCTACACGCGCACGCGCCAGGGACAAATGGAGACATTACTGGTGCCCGCTCGAGCAAATCAATGAGTAAATGAGTACCAGGATGTCAAGTGATCACGTAATCAAGGGAAAGAAAGCTCCAGGATTTCCAGGCCTTGGGTAGCTTGTGCTTGTTTTGATTTTTGGGTCACACATTGCAGTGCTCAGGGGCTACTGTAGGCCCAGTGCTCTGCTGTAGCTCTGGGTGGTGCTGGGGGGTGGTAAATCAGTGCTGGGAAGATCTGCGTCTTGATCAAATCTGGGTTTCTGTCTTGAGAGACAGTACAGTGAGTAAGGTGCTTGGTTTGCATGCACCCACCCGGCTTCCTTGGAGGTGATCCCTGAGCACAGAACCAGGAGTGATCCCTGAGCACAGAATCAAGAGTGGTCCCTGAGCACAGAACCAGGAGTGATCCCTGAGCAAAGATCTGAGCCTCCCACTTGCAAAGCATGTGCTCAGCCCCAAGGCTAGCTCTTCAACGACTTGATAATTATTTTCAATCAAGAACAGTCCAGCACCGAGCAGCTCACTGCAGAGATGCCTCCGGACTCTGCACCAGGCAGATTTCACTGGGTTACTCCAGATGGGAGCAGGTGCTGTCCCTCTGCTTGCCTCCTAGGAATCCTGGTGGCTGCCATCTTCCAGAACACAATGAGAAGCCCAGGTATGCAGGAGCAGTAAGGACAAACGCCAGGCTTCATGGGATAGGGAATGAGCCAGTCCATCTACCCTGAGATGATGCTCACAAACTCCCTCCAGCTACTATTTTAGCTCCCTAATGGCCATGATCCAGAGACACACAAAAGAATCTTGGAACTGAGCAGCTCACTGCAGAGATCTCTCCAGACCACAATTATTAAATTTTTGAATTCCAGAAGTGCATGGCCGCTCTCGTGGCTGCATGACACCTAATGCTATTCACAACAAGCAATACAAAATAAATTGTCTAGCATTGCCTCTTCGCCAGGTTTAAGTGGTAGCAGGAAAATTCCAAATAATAATTTGGGACCGTTGTTGAAATATTGAATGTAATCAAGGTAGAGAGAGAGAGAGAGTATTGTGGAAATTGTCTGACACACAGGCAGGGGAAGGGTTGGGATGTGGCGGGGAGGATACTGGGAACTTTGGTGGTGGAAAATGTGAAGGGATGGGTATTTGATCATTGTATGACCGAAACTCAAACATGGAAATTTTGTAACTATATCTCACGGTGATTCAATTAAAAAAATTTTTTTAATTAAAAAAAAAAAGAACAGTCTGGTTTAGTCTGTGCAATGAATGAGATATTTCAGAAAGTCTCTTAATTTCTTTCTTCTATAACCCTGCTTCCCTGCCCCGGCAATGTGCGGGAGGGCGTGGCCGTCTATGTTACGGGGGTGGGGAGGGTGGAGCTGTGGCTCTGGGCACAAGGAGGATACAGGCCTCTGCAGGTTCACACACCTGCGCAGTGCACCATCCTGTGCATTTTTGTCCTCAGCGGCCACGCTCTTCTGGGGCTGGTCCCCGTTCTGGTGCTGCTCTGTGGGGAGCACTGGGAGCGCCAGAGCCTGCTCCAGAGTGATTCTCATGGGCCCATCAGATTACTTTCTAAAAATATCTTTGAAAAAACACCCCAATCCCCTATGATTCCCAGGGTTCCATATGCACTGCCAGGGATCCAACCCAGGCAGGTTGCATGCAAGGCAAGTGCCTTAACCCCTGTCCTTATCTCTCCAGCAACCCCCTCACCTTTATTTTATTATTTATTTATTTGTTTTTGCTTTTTGGGCCACACCCGGTGATGCACAGGGGTTACTCCTGACTCAGGAATTACTCCTGGCAGTGCTTGGGGGACCATATGGGATGCTGGCAATCGAATCCAGGTTGGCCGGGTGCAAGGCACATGCCCTACCCACTGTGCTATCGCTCCAGCCCCATCACCTTTAATTTAATTTATTTATTTATTTTTTTTGCTTTTTGGGTCACACCCGGCGATGCTCAGGGGTTACTCCTGGCTTTGCACTCAAGAATTCTTCCTGGCAGTGCTAGGAGAAACATATAGGATGCTGGGAATTGAACCCTGGTCAGCCGCGTGCAAGGCAAACGCCCTACCCGCTGTGCTATTGCTCCAGCCCCATCACCTTTACTTTAAAACCAATATTTTAGATGTTCAAATATGTAAATTAACAAATTGTCCCTCAAAATGAAAGGAGAGGCAGAGCTGTGTTTTCTGGGGCCTGCTCGCTGTGGCTGCGGCCCAGGTGGGACAAAAGGACTTTTCGTGTCTCTTGGCCGGCTGTTGGCAGGTGAAATAAAGTTGCTCTAGCTCCAGTAAAGCAGAAGTCTCCCAGTCTTGCCTCCAGGCTTTCCAGTCAGGACATCTGGATGCAAGTTGTCTGGGGTGCCTTGGTGGTTCTACAATCAGCCAAGCACAGTCAGCTCATCCTTTGTCCTTGTCTCCACTTTCAAGGGCACATCCTCCAGGAGTGCAATGTGATAGCAACAGTTTGAGGCCCTTCTAGTGAAGGAAGGAAGGGAGGGTGGAAGGGAGGGAGGGAGGGAGGGAGGGAGGAAGGAAGGAAGGAAGGAAGGAAGGAAGGAAGGAAGTTGATCTTGTCTGCATTCATTTCTAGTGATTCACAGGATTTGCTCGAGCGGGCCCAGTAACGTCTCCATTGGAGACTTTGTTGTTACTGTGTCTGGCATATCGAATACTCTCGGTAGCTTGCCGGGCTCTCCGAGAGGGGCGGAGGAATCGAACTCAGGTCGGCCATGTTGGCCGCGTGCAAGGCGAACGCCCTACCCGCTGTGCTATCGCTCCAGCAACGGGAGGGCCACAGGATTTAGTCATAACCTGTAGATTACATAGCATCTTCAAAAGGTGCTGGGAGCCACAGTCTTTCCACTGAATTTGTTGTCGCGGCACATAAAATCACAGTTCTGGCTATTGTAAAGAGTGCTGCAATGAACAAACAAGTGCAGATGTCACTTCGACTATACTTTTTTTCTTCTCTGGGATATATTCCCAGGAGTGCTATTGCTGGGTCAAATGGGAGCTCAATTTCTAATTTTTTGAGAATCATCCATACTGTTTTCCAAAAGGACTGAACCAGTTGACATTCCCATGGGATGGGGGGATCAGGGGTGGGAGGGATACTGGGATCAGCGGTGGTGGAAAATGGGCACTGGTGGAGGGATGGCTACTCGAACATTGTATAATTGAAACCCAAGCACAAAAATATGTAAGTTTATAACTGTACCTCATGGTGTTTCACTAATATTTTTTTTTCTTTCTTTTTGGGTCACACCCGGCGATGCACAGGGGTTACTCCTAGCTCTGCACTCAGGAGTTACTCCTGGCGGTGCTCAGGGGACCATATGGGATGCTGGGAATCGAACCCAGGTCGGCCGCGTGCAAGGTAAACGCCCTACCCGCTGTGCTATTTCTCCAGCCCCAATAAAAAAAATTTTTTCATTTTTTTTCATTTTCATTTCATCATCCTGTTATTCGTCGATTGCCTCGAGCAGGCCCCAGTAACGTCTCTTTCATCCTAGCCCTGAGATTATATTCAAGGCTATTTAGGAGAATGAGACCCATCATTGTTACTGGTATTTGGCATATTTGGTACGCCACGGGGAGTTTGCCAGACTCTGCCCTGTGGGCAGGCTACATTCGATAGCCTGCAAGTTTGTCCAAAGTAGGAATGAGACAATAAGATGTCATAAAAAAAAGTTCTGATAAGATGTCGCGCGGCCGCGAATGCTGCTGCGCGGTTCTGGGATCTGGATTTTATAGTCTCTGAGTCTTGGCCGCTGATGGGATTACACGGCGCCAGGGGGCCAGGTGGTGGGTGTGACCCCCGCCTACTGGAATTTGGAGGATCTGGGTGGAAGATGCTCGACTCCAATTCGAGTAGGCTTGGAGGTCTTGGCCCCGGAACCCGCGTGGCTTTGTCCCTCTGCCAGTACCTTCATGTGTGCGGAGAGTGGTCTCAGCATGGTGGTGGCTGGTCCTGGAGGTCTTCGGCTGCCGGAGCCCTGGTCGGGGCGGGGAGGAAAGCTCAACCCGCTTCCCTCCAAGGGGCTCCGGGAAGGAACACCCAGGCACGGGGGCAGAAGACTGCATTTTTTTAAAAATGAAAAAATCACAGTTCTGTTACTATATAGCAGAAGAGAAGGTGCACAGACTCTCTGCCACCCAATAGTGTGTAAGAGCACATGACACTGTTTCTGAGGACAATGCCACATGTCGCTGCAGTAGGACCCTTGGCCCAGTACAAAGTATTTTAGGCAGTTCACTCAGGTAGTCCACGGAACTTCCCTAGTCTCCTTCACTCCCTTTGTTTCATAGTATTCCAGGTGGTGAAAGGAAAGGAATGGCTTTCGATGTCTTCGTGGGTGGGCGGGGTTTGGACAGGGGAGGGTGCACGGGGGTCTGGGTGGGGGTGAGTGCTCTGCTGGCATTGGCCCCCTGGATTCCCTCCTGGGTAAGGGAAGTGCATCCCTCAGGTGAGCTCAGAGCTGGCTTCTGAAGCCCGGCTCTCATGCCCGAGTTGCCTCCTTCTACCAGCCCAACACTGTTGCACTGGGCACTGGGTTTCCAAAATAAGACTGAGAGCACGACACAGGTGTCATCTTCCAGGACAGACACTAAGAGAGATGTGGGTATCTAAGGGCACTGTGTTGGGACTGGAGTGATAGCACAGCGGGAAGGGCATTTGCTTTTCACGTGGCAGATCCAGGTTCTCTCCTGGGCATCCCATATGGTCCCCCAAGCACTGCCAGGAGTAATTCCTTAGTGCAGAGCCAGGTATGACCCAAAGAGCAAACAAACAAATAAGCAAATTAAGGGCCTGAGTTGGGAGATGGCACTGTTGCCTTCCCATCTGACTCTGCATCTTCTCACTTTGTTAGGCCCAAGTCCTGCCCTTGGTTGCATCCCTGTGTGATACGATTGTACTCTTGAGTCTGATGCTCCTTATACTACCTCCCAAAGAGTGGCTGCTAAGACCAAAGCTTTTGAACCAGACCCACAAATTAAATTGAGGGGGATGTCACTTGGAAATGTTCAGGGCTTCCTCCTGGCTCTGTGAGCAGGGATCACATCTGGTGGTACTTGGGGAACCATAGGTGCTGGGGATTGGGCCCAGATCAGCCACCTTTAAGAAAAGCACCTTACCTGCTACACTGTCCTTCTTGCTCACCAATTGATTTTTACCTTTTAAAAACAAATTAGAATTTTTTTTTTCTTTTTGGGTTATACCCAGTGATGCTCAGGGGTTATTCCTGGCTCTGCACTCAGGAATGACTCCTGGTGGTGCTTGGGGGGACCATATGGGATGCCGGGGATCGAACCCAGGTTGACCACGTGCAAGGCAAACGCCCTACCCGCTGTGCTATCGCTCCGGTCCCAACAAATTAAATTTTTTTTCCCTTTATTTTATTTTATTTTTTTTTACAGTTGTAGGTTTACAATTTTTTGTGCTTTGGTTTCAATTATACAATGATCAGATACCCATCCCTCCACCAGTGCCCATTTTCCACCACCATGGATAATATCCCTCCCACCCCCATCCCCCCATCCCCCCTGTCTCTGTGGCAGGGCAATCCCCTGTGTTCTCTCTCTCCTTTTGGGTGTTGTGGTCTGCAAAAGAGGCATTGAGTGGCAAACATGTTCAGTCCATAGTCTACTTTCGACATGCATCTCCCCTCCTGGGAGGATCCTCCAAACATCCTTTATTTGGTGCTCCCTTCTCTATCTGAACTGCCCTTTCCTCTAGGATACCCGGCTGGCCTCTAAGTTATGGAGTAATCCTCCTGGTGCTGATCTCAGCTATTCTTGGGTATTAATCTCATACTTTGTTACTTTATATCCCCCAGATGAATGCAATCTTTCTATGTCTATCCCTCTCTTTCTGACTTATCTCGCTTAGCATGATACTTTCCATATTGTACCACTTGTATGTAAATTTCATGACTTCATCTTTTCTAAGAGCTACATAGTACTCCATTGTGTAGATGTACCAAAGTTTCTTTAACCAGTCATCTGTTCTTGGGCATTCAGGTTTCTTCCAGTTTCTGGCTATCGTAAAGAGTGCTGCAATGAACAAACAAGTGCAGATGTCACTTCGACTATACATTTTTGCCTCTCTGGGATATATTCCCAGGAGTGGTATTGCTGGGTCAAATGGGAGCTCAATTTCTAATTTTTTGAGAATCGTCCATACTGTTTTCCAGAAGGGCTGAACCAGTGGACATTCCCACCAACAGTGAAGGAGTGTCCCTTTCTTGCCACATCCACGCCAGCATCGGTTGCTTTTGTTCTTTTGAATGTGGGCCAGTCTCTGAGGTGTGAGATGGTATCTCATTGTGGTTTTGATCTGCATCTCCCTGATGATTAATGATGTAGAGCATTTTCTCATGTGCTTTTTTGCCATTCGGATTTCTTCTTTGAGAAAGTTTCTGTTCATTTCATTGCCCCATTTTTGGATGGAGTTGGATGTTTTCTTCTTGTGGAGTTTAACCAGTATTTTGTATATCCTGGATATCAACCCCTTGTCAGATGTGTATTCGGTGAATATCCTTTCCCATTCTGTAGACTGTCTTTGTATTTTGGTCACTGTTTCTTTGGAGGTGCAGAAGCTTCTTAGTTTAAGATAGTCCCATTTATCTATCTCTGTTTTCACTTGCTCGGCCAGTGGTGTGGCATCTTTGAAGATACCATTAGCTTCAATGTCATGGAGGGTTTTGCCAACTTTATCTTCAATGTACCTTATGGTTTCTGGTCTGATGTTGAGGTCTTTAATCCATTTTGATCTTACTTTTGTACATGGTGTTAGGCAGAGTTCTGAGCCTATTTTTTTGCATGTAGCCGTCCAGTGATGCCAACACAATTTATTAAAGAGGCTTTCCTTACTCCACTTCACATTACTTGCACCTTTATCAAAGATTAGATGAGCACATGGTTGAGGGGAGATGTCAGTGTATTCAACCCTGTTCCATTGGTCTGCAGTTCTGCCTTTGTTCCAGTACCATGCTGTTTTAATTATTACTGCTTTGTAGTACAGTTTGAAGTTCGGGAGGTTGATTCCTCCCATTTTCTTTTTCCCAAGAATTGCTTTAGCTATTTGTGGGGGCTTATTGTTCCATATAAATTTCAGGAGTGTTTGCTCCATTTCTTTGAAGAATGTCATGGGTATCCTTATAGGGATTGCATTGAACTTATACAATGCTTTCGGTAGTATTGCCATTTTGACAATGTTAAGTCTCCCGACCCATGAGCAGGGGATATCTTTCCATTTCCTCATGTCCTCTTTTATTTCCTGAAGTAGCATTTTGTAGTTTTCTTTGTACAGGTTCTTTACTTCCTTAGTTAAGCTGATTCCTAGGGACTTGATTTTCTGGGGCACAATTGTGAATGGGATTGTTTTTTTCATGTTGCTTTCTTCTCTCTCACTGTTTGCGTATAGGAAAGCCATGGACTTTTGGGTATTGATTTTATAACCTGCAACTTTACTATACGAGTCTATTGTTTCTAGGAGTTTTTTGGTGGAAGTTATTGGGTTCTCTAAGTAGAGTATCATATCATCTGCGAATAGTGAGAGCTTGATTTCTTCCTTTCCTACCTGAATGCCCTTAATATCTTTTTCCTGCCTAATCGCTATTGCAAGTACTTCCAGTACTATATTGAACAGCAGTGGAGAGAGTGGGCATCCCTGTCTCGTCCCTGATTTTAGAGGGAAGGCTCTCAGTTTTTCCCCATTGAGGATGATGCTTGCTGTAGGCTTGTGGTAGATGGCTTTAATTATGTTGAGGAAGGTCCCCTCTATACCCATTTTGGCTAGGGTTTTCATCATAAAGGGGTGCTGGATCTTATCAAATGCTTTCTCTGCATCTATTGATATGATCATATGCTTTTTATCTTTTCTTTTGTTGATATGGTGGATTATGTTGATTGATTTCCGAATGTTAAACCATCCTTGCATCCCTGGGATGAATCCTACTTGGTCATGGTGTATGATCTTTTTGATGAGTAGTTGGATTCTATTTGCTAGTAGTTTGTTGAGGATCTTTGCATCTGTGTTCATCAGGGATATTGGCCTGTAATTCTCTTTCTTTGTGGTATCTCTGTCTGCTTTTGGTATCAGTGTGATATTTGCTTCGTAGAAACTGTTCGGAAGTGTTTTTGATATTTCAATTTCGTGGAAAAGCTTAAAGAGCATTGGGAGTAAGTCCTCTTTAAAGATTTGGAAGAATTCACTAGTGAATCCATCCGGGCCAGGACTTTTGTGCTTGGGGAGACTTTTTATTACCATTTCAATTTCCTTGATGGTGATAGGTCTGTTCAGGTATTCCAGGTCTTCTTGGTTCAGCCTTGGGAGTCTGTAGGAGTCTAGAAATTTATCCATTTCCTCAAGATTTTGATGTTCCGTGGCATAAAGCTTCTCAAAGTACTCCCTGAGGATCCTCTGAATTTCTGTGGTTTCTGTTGTAATGACCCCCTTTTCATTTCTGATTCGGTTTATTAGGGTTTTCTCTCTCCCTTTCTTTGTGAGTTTTGCTAAAGGCTTATCGATCTTGTTAATTTTCTCAAAGAACCAGCTTTTGGTTTCATTGATCTTTCGGATTGTTTTTTGGGTTTCCATCTCGTTAATCTCTGTTCTGAGTTTTATTATTTCCTTTCTCCTGTTCGGGTTGTGCTCCTTTTTTTGGTCCTTCTCCAAGCTCTTAAGCTGTGAGGTTAGGTTACTTATGTGTGCTCGCTCCTCCTTCCTGAGGAATGCTTGTAGAGCTATAAACTTTCCTCTTAACACAGCCTTTGCTGTGTCCCATAAGTTTTGGTAACTCGTGTTCTCATTTTCATTCGTTTCTAGGAATCTTTTGATTTCCTCTTTGATTTCCTGTCTAATCCACTCGTTGTTCAATAGTGCACTGTTTAATTTCCAGGTGTTTGATTTAGTTTTCTGTTTTTGTGTGTGATTTACTTCTAATTTCAGCGCATTATGGTCTGAGAAGATTGTTGATACAATCTCTACCTTCTTAATTTTATGGAGGCATGTTTTGTGGCTCAGCATGTGGTCTATCTTGGAGAATGTTCCATGTACGCTTGAGAAGAATGTGTATTCAGCTTTTTGTGGATGAAGTGTCCTGTATATATCTACTAAGTTCCTTTCTTCCATTGTTTCCCTCAAATGAAGTATGTCCTTGCTAAGTTGAGTCTGGTTGATCTATCAAGAGGTGACAAAGCAGTGTTGAAATCTCCCACTAGTATTGTGTTGCTATTGATGTCTTTTTCCAAATCTATGAGTAGTTGTTTTAAGTACTTTGCTGGTCTCTCATTAGGTGCATATACATTTATTATTGTAAGTTCTTCCTGTTGTACAGATCCTTTGATCAATAAGAAATGGCCTTCACTGTCTCTTATGACCTTCCTCACTCTGAAATCGATGTGGTCTGATATAAGGATGGCTACCCCAGCTTTTTTATGGGAACTGTTTGCCTGTAGGATTGTTTTCCAGCCTTTGACTCTGAGTCTGTGTTTGCTTTGACTATTGAGATGCGTTTCTTGCAGGCAGCAGAATGTTGGGTTCAATTTTCTAATCCATCCTGCCACTCTATGTCTTTTAATTGGTGCGTTTAGCCCATTGACATTGAGAGAGATTATTGTTATGGGATTTTGTCCCATTGTTCTGTTAAAATTTGGTGTATTTGATGGGCCTTTCTTGCCTTAAAGTAGCCCATTTAGTTGTTCTTGTAACCATGGTTTTGAGTCTATGAAGTTCCTGAGCTGTTGTTTGTCTGTGAAACTGTGTGTTGTTCCTTCTATTATGAATGAGAGTCTTGCTGGGAAAAGTATTTTTGGGGAGGCATTTATTTCATTGAGTTTTTTTACTATGTCCCACCACTGTTTTCGGGCCATGAGGGTTTCATCAGAAAAATCAGCTGTGAATTTTAAGGATGCTCCTTTGTAAGAGATTTCTTACAAATTAAATTTTTATCTTAACCTCAAAGCATCCTATTTACTAAGGTAAGTTACTACTAACTTTGATTCTAGTTTTGCTTCTAGCACTTATAGTAACTATTGTTTTCATGTTTGCTTGCTAGGTTTATTTTGAGGGTCACACCCAGCAGTGCTCTAGGATTTACTCCTGGCTCTGCATTCAGGGATCACTCCTGGTGAGGTTTGGGGGGGACCGTATGGGGTGTTGGGGATCAATTGACCTGCATTGGCCTTGTGTCAGGCAAGCACCTTATCCACTGGACTGTCTCTCGGGCCCCATCACTGTTTTCTGATCCCTGCCCACCCCGCCCCCCTGGCCACCTGTGGAGAAGGAGCCATCAAAGAGCAGAGCGTGCCATGCCGAGGGCCTCCTGGGAGCACTGGCAGCTCCATGCACCTTCTTTTATTTATTTATTTATTTATTTATTTATTTTTGTTTTTTAATAAATAAATTGTGACTGGAGTGATAGCACAGTGGGTAGGACTTTTGCCTTGCACGTGGCCGACCTGGGTTCGATTCTTCCGTCCCTCTCAGGGAGTCCAGCAAGCTACCAATAGTATCCTGCCCGCATGGCAAAATCTGGCAAGCTCCCCGTGGCGTATTTGATATGCCAAAAACAGTAACAACAAGTCTCACAATGGAGACATTACTGGTGCCCGCTGGAGCGAATTGATGAACAACGGGACAACAGTGCTACAGTGCATTTATTTTTTAATTGACTCACGGTGAGATAAGTTAAAAAGTTACAAAGCCATCATCTTTGAGTTTCAGTCATACAATGATCGAACACCAATCCCTCCACCAGTGTGTCAGTCTCATATTACATTATTTTATACTCCACAAATGAGTGCAGTCATTCTTTGTCTGTCCCTCTTTTCCTGACTCATTTCACTTGGCATGATACTCTTCATGTCCATCTACTTATCAGGAAATTTCATGATTTCATCTTTCCTAACAGCTGCATAGTATTCCATTGTGTAGATGTACCAAAGTTTCTTTAACCAGTTGTCTGTTCTAGAGCACTTGGGTTGTTTCCAGACTTTGGCTATTGTGAACAGTGCTGCAATGAAAATCTGTGCACTTTCTATGCAGAGGACACACCTGGGGCCCAACATTTCCCTTGGGGCAGCACTGACCTTCAGCAGGAGGAGTGATCCCTCATTTCTGTGGGGATCAGGGTTGGGGAAGGGTGGGAGCTCATGCTTAAGATGGGGGAGGTCAGTTGGTTCAAGTGGTGGAAAGCGTCAGAGCTGGGACATGGACGGGGCTGACGGAGACGCTATCCCTGTCTGTGATGGTTTGACGATAAAAGACACGAACACTGGGGGCCAGAGAGAAAGGACAGCCAGTGGCGTGCTTGCCTTGCACATTCCTACCCAGGTTCAATCCCTGGCATCCCATAGGTCCCTGCCCTAAGCTCTGTCTGAGTGATCCTGAGCACAGAGGCAGGAGTAAGGCCTGAGCACCGCTGGGTGTGTTTCCCCCACCAAAAAACCCTAATCAACCAAACAATAGCAACAACAAAACCCCAACAACACTAGGGAGAGAGAGTACAGGTGTGGTGTATGCCTTGAATGTGAACAACCCTGCCTTGACCCCCTGTACCACAGGATCCCCCAAGAGCTTCGGGGCTGGTCGGGGGTGACCTCTGACACTGCAGGGCCTGAGCAGCAGTGCCTCTCCAGGGCCTGTCTGGATCTGCCTGCTGCCCCAGGGCAGTATCCTCATCGACGCCAAGCAGTGTGGAGAGGGACCAGAAGAACTTGTGCACAGCCTGACCTTGGCATGCGCCTGACTGGGTTCGATTCTCAGCACCACAAGATTCCCTGAGCATGGCCGGATGCCGTCTCAGAGGACCCCAAACACTGCCACAGTGGCCTGGGGAATCTTTCAACATTGAAGGGCTTGAGCAGCACCATATCCACAGGCCTTAGTGATGCTGTCCCTGTTTTATTTCATTTCATTTTCATCATTTCATCATCCTGTTAATCGTCGATTGCCTCGAGCAGGCCCCAGTAACGTCTCTTTCATCCTAGCCCTGAGATTATATTCACGGCTATTTAGGAGAATGAGACCCATCATTGTTACTGGTATTTGGCATATTTGGTACGCCACGGGGAGTTTGCCAGACTCTGCCCTGTGGGCAGGCTACATTCGATAGCCTGCAAGTTTGTCCAAAGTAGGAACGAGACAATAAGATGTCATAAAAAAAAGTTCTGATAAGATGTCGCGCGGCCGCGAATGCTGCCGCGCGGTTCTGGGATCTGGATTTTATAGTCTCTGAGTCTTGGCCGCTGATGGGATTACACGGCGCCAGGGGGCCAGGTGGTGGGTGTGACCCCCGCCTACTGGAATTTGGAGGATCTGGGTGGAAGATGCTCGACTCCAATTCGAGTAGGCTTGGAGGTCTCGGCCCCGGGACCCGCGTGGCTTTGTCCCTCTGCCAGTACCTTCATGTGTGCGGAGAGTGGTCTCAGCATGGTGGTGGCTGGTCCTGGAGGTCTTCGGCTGCCGGAGCCCCGGTCGGGGCGGGGAGGAAAGCTCGACCCGCTCCCCTCCAAGGGGTCCCGGCGAGGGACACCCAGGCGCGGGGGCAAAGACTGCAACTTAAAAAACAGCAACACCTAGGGGGCTGGAGCCATAGTACAGTGGGTAGGGTGTTTACCTTGCACACAGCCGACAACCCCCAGCATCCCATATGGTACGCCAAGCAGGAGTAATTCCTGAGTGCAGAGCCAGGAGTAACCCCTAAGCATCGCTGGGTGTGACCCAAAATGCAAAAACAAACAAACAAACAAAAAACAAAAAAACCCCAACAAACAAACAACAAAAAACCCCAACCACTCCCCAAACCAACAAAAAATCCAGCAACAACTAAATAAAGGCAAGCAAGGCTCAATTCTCTGAGGGTTAATGTTTTTGCTTTGCATGAAACCTGGGTTCGATGCCCAGCACAGTTGGATTCACCCAGCAATGTGTGGGGAGTCCCAGTATAACCCCCAAACCAACCGAACAAATAAAAGAGTAGCAAGGACTGGGGACGGGCCACAGGGGTTAAGGTTCTTTCCTTGGTGTAACTCTGAGGGTCAGATTCTGCCCCTGCCAGGAACATGGCTTCCAAACCAAAAAAAAAAAAAAGAGAGAGATAAAAGAAAAAAAGACCAGCAGCAGCACAGTCACAGCTCCCAGGTTGCCCTATTTTACCACTAAATAAATTTTCTTAGGCTGGCCCGGCTTGGCAGGAGATCACACATGTATTATGTCGCAGATTTAAAAAGTGGGTAATTCATTTGTTAAATGAATACTGCAATTATTAATTTCAATTTATCCTGTTTATTGGGAACAGCTGTTCATTAACATTTATTTAACTGCTAATTTTAGAGCCAAACTAATTACCTCAAACAGCGCTGTGGTATCCGGTACAGAGAAGCGCTCTAAGTGCCCGGTGAGCCAGGGTATAAAAATACAAGCATCACAGGGTGCTATTTTGCAGGTGGGCAGGTGGGGGCGCTCGTCAACTGGCGTTCAGACCAAACGCGGCACACACCGGCCAGAGACTGGACGATGCAGGATGCTCCAAGGCCAGAGGGGCCATGTGTCCCCAGCCAGGAATGTGTAAGAACTCACAGTGCCTCACTGATCTGTTTTTGTTTCTCCACTTTTGATTGACCTATAAGCTATGAGACCTCATTCTGCAGAGGGAGAGAGATGATTTCAAGCATGAGAACGAGCATCAGCCTGAGGGGATAACAGGGACTCCTGGGAGTGTTAAAAGGGAAAGTCTGGGGCTTGGCTGTAACTTCTCAGTGAGCCAATTGTCTGGTGGGAATGTCGACCCCAAGAAAGCACTTGCTAATTTTCAATAGAAACCATATATGTGGATTTTTTTTTGGTGAAATATTCCAATTTTAGATGTTAACTCATATCAAAAGGGTGTGGAGTGGACTGCAGAGACCTCAGTGGATGAGCATGTATTTTGCATGCACGAGGTCTGAGTTTGAGTCCCATCTCCACATGGTTCTCCCCCCACCCCTCCGGGAGCCCGACAAGCTACCGAGAGTCTCTCGCCTGAACGGCAAAGCCTGGCAAGCTACCAGTGACGTATTCGATATGCCAAACACAGTAACAAGTGTCACAGTGGAGATGTTACTGGGCTTGCTCAAGCAAATTGATGAACAACGGGAGGACAGTGACCTATAGGCAATAATTTTCACATGAATCTTTTGCTTTGGATCATTTTTGTCTTTTTTGGGGAATGAAATACTCAGAAGCACCACACCCAGAAGTACTCAGGGCTTATTCTTGACTCTGTAGGGCTGGGGTGCACCACATACAGTCCTGGGGATTGGAGCTGGGTGCATTGCAAGCAAGGTCACTGCCCTAACCTCTGTACTGTCTCTCCACTCCAGTCCCATGGAGATGATACTTTCTTTTTTTTTCTTTTTCTTTTTGGGTCACACCTGGCAATGCACGGGGGTTGCTCCTGGCTCTGTACTCAGGAACCACTCCTGGCGGTGCTTGGTGAACCATATGGGATGCTGGGAATCGAACCCGGGTCGGCCACGTGCAAGGCAAACGCCCTACCCACTGTACTATTGCTCCAGACCGAGATGATACTTTTTATCTGGGAGAATTGCTTTGAACATAAAGCCTTTAAAATGCCAACTTCTGCATAAATTGGTACTGATTTGATAAATTTGAGCCAATTAGGCATTATCTACTGAGTCTCAAAGTCTGAGACATTTATGCAACCATACTTTTTTGTTTGTTTATTTTGGGGTCACATCCAGGAGTGCTCAGAGTTTACTCCTAACCCTTTGCTCAGTCCTGGGATTGAGATCATCATCATCCTCGTAGTAAAAGATTCAGTTAAAAAACTTGCGGGGTGGGGCAGGAAGAATGCAGGAAACAGATAACAAATACTGGCAAGTCTGCCTGGGATCAATCCTGGCAGACTCAGGGAATCACATGTGGTTCTGGGGATCAAACCTAGATCAGCGGCATTCAAGGCAAACTCCTTACCTTCTGTCCTATTGCTCTGGGTTGGGATAATACTTTTTTTGGTGGGAGGATGGCACACTATTTTATATAGGTAAGCATTTAATTCAAATGAGTATTTCAATTCTTTTACTCTCTCAAAGACATGGTCTTAGTCGCTCACATCTATTACAATCTCTTAGTTTCTTGGGCAAGAATAATGCTACAGCGAGTAGAGTGCTTGCTTTGCAGGTAGTCAACCTGGGTTCAATCCACAGCATCCCACGGGCCCCTGAGTGATCTCTGGGCACTCCAGCATTGCCAGGAGTGATTCCCAAGTGAAGATCCCAAAGCAAGTCCCTATGTGACCAAAATCAAACAAAACCCAACCATCTCTTAGACTCTGACTTACAGGAGTCCCATGAATGACTGAAGTGCTAGAAATCTTGATTCAGTCCGGCACTCAGCTTCTCTCCATTTTCTCCCTGGCCTCCACAGTTAGGCAGCCTAATCAACAAAGAGCCTATTCATACCCATCCAAAGTAGGCTAAGTTAGTAGGTTTTTCTCATCAAAAGAGAGCACAAGAAAATGGATGCTGGCTTAGAAATATTCTCAGGCTGATTCTCCCATGAATAGGTCTTGCTGAACTTTGCTGGTTTGCTCCTGGACTTATCCTTACTACAGAACCACTACATTTAGCCCATGTGGTTTACAATAAAGTTGATGGTAGGCTTCGTGCGAACACTGTCCCAAAACCACAGCCGGCACAGTGCCTGTCCCTTCCACTACCATCTCTCTTACGAACAGATTATAGGAACATTCTTCCTTTCCCTCAAGGCTCATTCCTCTTTCTTTTCTCCCCTTTTCTGTTTGTTTTTGGTTTGAGCCACACCTGGCATGCTCAGGACATGGTCCTGGCTCTGTGATCAGGGGTCACTCCTAGTGAGGCTCAGGCAATCTTATGGGCTCTAGGGATCAAAGCAAGAGTCTCCAGCCCCACACTGTTGTTTTTATGGACAAGTAACTGTAGGAACCTGCTGACTAGGCAGGGGTGAGGGGTGTGAGTGGTCACAGTAGGGCGTTTATGGATGGAAAGCACAGAGCTAGCAGGTCGGGGGCAAGGATGGCTACAGAAGGGGAGAATGGGCTGCAGAGTCCAGGTAATTTCCGGTCAGGTTTCCCTGATAGTTTCTAGGAGACCTTTCCTAAAAAAAATCAGGGCAGACAGACTAGAAATTTCCCCATGGGAACGAAGTCAGATTTCTTCACTTATCACCTGTCTCTCTCACCCCAGGTGGCCGGGGCAGCCTTGCTAGAAGTAATGCTAATTACTGCAATAACCGTGGTTGCCATTTACTGTCCATCTGCTCCATTCGAGAAGGTGACTGAGGGTTTTCTGTGTGTTGCCTCCTTTATAGTTGAAGTAGGCGTAGAAGGGGCAGGCTAGGGACTTAGCAATGAGTTCTGCAGAACTAATCAAACCAAGCTGAGATTTTAAAATGTTACTCTGTCACTAGCAGGTAAAAGCATTCTAGCAGGACCCACATTGTGGAAACAGGAACTGATGCCAACACAGGCCCAGAGGAGGCTAAATCTCCTCTGGAGGGAAGTTTCAGCAGGAAGATGTGATCAGGTCATGAAGGTGGATATCAAAAATTTCAAGTTCTTTCTCTTCACAACGTCACAGCCAAAGCAATGAACTCTCTCTCTCTCTCTCTCTCTCTCTCTCTCTCTCTCTCTCTCTCTTTTAAAATTTAATTTAATTTTTGTTTTTTAGATTACACCCAGCAATGCTCAGGGACTACTCCTGGCTCTGAACTCAGGAATTACCCCCCCTGGGGGTGCTTGGGGGGCCATATGGGATGCTGGGGATTGAATCCAGATCAGCTGCATGCAAGGCAAACACCCTCCCTACTAAACTATTGCTTGGGCCCCCGCAATGGACTCTTATCTACACAGAAAATCATACACCAGGGAAGTTTGGGAGAACACTCCTAAAACCATCTCTGCAAAGGCAAGTAGGATGCTTCTGCATTTTGGGGGGTGGAGATGTATGCTCTAGTCTCTCCCTTCTGGAGAAGCCCACATTTTCTCTTGTACATATTCTCCTCTCTTTTTCCTTCCTCATAATATCTAAATAAAGCTGCCTTCACTATTTGTCTCCTCCTGAAAATTCTTCTCTGTGTGGGAAGGCAATGTTCCTGGAAAGCCTGGGTAAGATCTAGGACTGACTTCCTTTCCTGCAAAGGGCAATTCCTCACTCCAGCCTAGGTTCCACTGCTCTCTGGGAGAGATCATTTCCCAGGCTCTGTAGGACAAGAGGAATGCAGGTACGTATGCTTTGATGACTGCTTCATGGGGCTGTTGAGACGTCAGGTCTGTACCCTGTAGGTGCTCGGAACAGACTCTCTTTAGTCCTAGATTTCCCCAGTCACTTTCTTCCATGAGGGGGTAGGTAGAGAGGGAAGTGGTGAACTCCCTTCTCAACTCCCCTTTCAACTCCTTTCTTTCTCCTCCACACTTCACATGAGTCACTACTGTCACCAGCACCAACATAAACTATCTTTTGCTCAAAGTCTACCTTGAATGTGTGTGAGTGTGTGTGTGTGTGCGCGTGTGCGTACGTGCACGCGCATGTGCGCAGATGGTCCAAACAGCTCACTTCCTCTTGCTTGTCCAGTCTAGCAGATGCGTCAATTGTTGATGCTCATGTTGGAGTCTAGAAGAGAATAGGAACAAGAAGCTTCAAGGGCAGAGCTGGGATGGTGAGATGCGTGCTGGGAGTAGGATACTCCACAGAGATCCTGCCTTCCCATTCTTCAGAGCACCAGCTTCATCCTGCACATCCCTTCCATGGTGATTTGAGAAGTCTTCTGTTATTTGAACTCTGTGACTCTCACCGAGTATCTTGTTGTATCTCCGAACTGATTGCTGTTATTGTTCCTCTTTTATAGGAGAGGAACCTGAAACTCATATAAACAAAGCAGCTTGACCAAGGTCATGGATGTATATATTGCAGGACTGGGATTCAGTGTCAAAGACATTGGATACTGGAGTCTTGTTCCTTCTATTAGCTAAATAAAGCGACCCCCTATCCCCCATTCATGTTTGTCTGATTCTTTGACTGTGACCAGCATTTGAGAAAGAGAATGGAATTGTGTACTTCTCATCAAAGACACATCACCACATCGCCGTCCTGCTTTTATTTTTTTATATTTTTGGAGTTGGGGGTTGGGGCACACATTCAGCATTACTCAGGCTTACTCCTGGCTCCGAACTCAGGAATCACTCCTGGCAGGGCTCAGGGAACCATGTGGTTGGGGTTCTGGGAATAGAACCCAGGTGAGCCTCATGCAAGGCAAGCTCCCTACCAGCTGTACTATCACTCCAGCCCCCAGATGATTCTTTCTTTTTGGCGGGGAGGGAGAGTTATTTGGGTCACATTCAGCATTTATTCCTGGCTCTTAGCTCCTGGTGAGGCTCTTGGGACCATATCTGGTGCCGGCAATCAAATCAGCATCTGCTACGTGCAAGGCAAGTGCTTTAACCTCTGTATTAACTTTATGGCTCACCTCTTCTCATCTGAAAAATAAGCTTTATCTTGCCTCGTTGTGTGTGTGTGTGTGGGTGGGGTGTTTGGGACACACCAAATGACTTGAAGGGTCTACTTGTTCTGTGCTAAGGGGTCACTCTTGGCAATGTTCATGAGTTCGGTATGTGCAAGGCAAGAACTCTACCCATCTCTGGTCCATGTGGCTTACCTTTTTTTTTTTTTTTTTTTTTCTTTTTGGGTCACACCCAGCTATACCTAGGAGTTACTCCTGGCTTTGCACTCAGGAATTACTCCTGGCGGTGCTCAGGGGACCATATGGTCATGCTCAGGGGACCATATGGGATGCTGGGAATTGAACCTGGGTCAGCTGCAGGCAAGGTAAACACCCTACCCACTGTGCTATCGCTTCAGCCCTGTGGGGCTTACCTTTTTAAGGAAAGAGTTGCCTTCTTTATTTTGTTTCTGAGCTATACATGGTGGTGCTCAGGGCTTACACCTGTCTCTGTGCTCAGAGATCACCCCTGGTGGTGCTTGGGAGACCATATAGGATGCCAACGACTGAACCCAGGTTGGCTATGAGCAAGTAAGCACCTTTCCCGCTGCACTACTGACTAGCCCCTCTTAATTTTCTTTACAACAAAATTATTAGAGTTCCTCTCTTTCTTTACTCCATTTCACCCAGCAACTACGGATTGCCAAATTATACATAATTTTTTAGTTTAAATGCATGTTTTTCCCCTTAAAATTAAAAGCACTAATTAAATTAAAAAAACACACAGTTGCATACAATTTATCACAGATAAACAGTGATTCTGGAAATGAATGAGAGGACTTTGTCAGCTGGGACTGAATGTGCTAATGCACTTGCCTTGGGGCTAGAGGCCTGGCTAATTCAGTCTGGTTTAAAACACCATTCAGGGGCTGGAGCAATAGCACAGCGGGTAGGGCGTTTGCCTTGCATGCAGCCAACCTAGGTTTGATTCCCAGCATCCCATATGGTCCCCCGAGCACTGCCAGAAGTAATTCCTGAGTGCATTAACCAGGAGTAACTCCTGTGCATTGCCGGGTGTGACCCAAAAAAGCAAAAAATAAATTAAACACAATTCACAGGGCATCACAGTGGGTAGGACATTTGTCTTGTAGCTGTTACCGGTTCTATCCCCCGTATGGTTCCAGAACTTTGCCAGGAGTAATTCCCGAGTGCAGACCCAGTGACTCAAATCTCCCCAAGCCCCAAACAGAAAACCCAACCAGAACCCAATTCTCTGATGGGAATTTGTAGAGGAGAGAGCAGAGGGTGGGTGGACATGCTGTTTGATTGAAAAGGTACCCTTGGTCAAAGAGTATCCAGAGAGACGAGGGGTGGCTCCCTGGAAAAGGACCATGGGTGGCCTGGGAAAGGAAGAGGGTGGATGCTGGGGAGCAAAATTAACCCAACATTGACCCCAGAGTCTTCTGCACTCACCCTTTCGGTAAGAGTCCCCTAGGATTCTGAGGATCCATGTTTTAACTCTGCAGTGCTACGGCATGAAGGGAGGAGATGGTTTGTAAGCCTAAGAGTCTGACTGTGTCCCACTAAAGTTTTGTTGATGGATTCTAATTGAAATATTTTCCACCTTTTTTTCCCCTTCTTAGCTAAGGAACATGTGGAAACCACTCAAACAGCAGCTGGCTGAATTCCACCAAGCTCTGGCTTATAGGTTCGAACCAAGAATTTTTTTTAGCCCTCCCACTTCCTCCTGCAGCTGTGTTTATTGACCCTAACTCTGTGTTTTGTTTAAGGGCCTCACCAGGAGGGCTCAGGGGCCGCTCCTGGCACGGTGCTCAGGGATGGCTCCTCTGGGTGCAGGAGCACCAGGTCCTGCAGACTTCAGCCCACTGAGTTCTGTGCAGCCCTGGATAGCTCCTCAGCAGGGCCCAGGGAGGCGGCTCAGTGCCATGGTGGAAAGTCCAAGCCCCGTGACAGTCGTACATTTATCCGGCTTTCGTGGCCATTTCAGATGACGATGCCAGGAATACTTGTTAATTTCCTTTGCTTTGTAAGTCCTGGAGGACTCTTTAATCAACCCACAAGCACTTTCTTGCTCCCCAGTGAGTCTTCTGGGCAGCCATACCACTGTAGCACTGTCCTCCTGTTGTTTATTGATTTGCTCCAGAGGGCACCATAAACGTCTCCGTTGTGAGACTTGTTACTGTTTTTGACATTCAAATGCTCCACGGGGAGCTTGCCAGGCTCTGCCTTTGGGGCGGGATACTCTCTGTAGTTTGCCAGGCTCTCTGAGAGGGATGGAGGAATTGAAACTGGGTTGGCTTCGTGCAAAGCCAAGGCCCTACCTGCTGTAATATCACTCCAGCCCTGTGCTAGTAGCCATAGGAGGTAGAAAGAAGGCAAGAAACCTTTGATCTACTCAGATTAAAACTATAATTGAAACCAGAGTGAAAATTCTTCTTCCTCTTCAAGGAGGCATCAATATTCTACATCAAGATACTTAGAGTTTTTGCTTCCCCCACATAGTTGAGCTTGGCGAAGGCAAAACAAAATAGGGCCAACATTTCCCAGAGGTCAGTCTTTAAGATCTTACCCAAAGTTGCTTTTTTCTCCCTTCCCTAGTATAAAAATATAGATAATGCCTGAATTATTTGAAAAGATGAATTAATGATAAGGATTTAAAAAGAAAAGTCTGAGATTATGGCCTTCCCAAGTCTCTAACTATCCCTGGCACCACATATGGTCCCCCCAAGTCTTGCCAGGAGTGATCCCTGAGCACAGACCAGAGTAAGCCCTGAGTGCCACCAGGTGTGGCCCCCAAAACAAAAATCTAAAATAGAAACATGAACTATGTAGTCACTTGATGACTTGATCACTTGACATCCCATTACTCATTGGTTTGCTCAAGCGGGCGCCAGTAACGTCTCCATTTGTCCCTGTCATGTGCTAGTGTAGCCCAATGGCGTCTGCTTGCTCCAGGAACACGAAGAGCCTCAAACTGATTGCTCAGGTCAGGGTCTTGATGAAGAAGTCTGACTATCCCGTAGTGGGCGGCCACTCGATCTTTTTACATCCCGTGGAATCCAGTCGGTAATGGCTCTAGTCCAGCAGTTGTCTCCAAATTGCATTATGTGTCCAGCACATTTGATTTTCGATGCCTTGGCAAATGAGACAGTGTCCCTGATTCTTGATCATTGACAGAGGTTGGAACTCTGGATTCTTTCTCTCACTTGAGTGAAGCGGGATACTCTAAGCATAGCTCTTCTGATTCCTCTTTGGGAGACCCGGATAGTGTTCTTATCTGGATAGTGTTCTCGTAGGGCCCAGGTCTCTGAGGCATATGTTAATGCAGGAGGAACAGTGGAATCAATGAGATGTGCCCGGAGCTGGAGATTCTTCATCCTCTTAGTTATTTCTTCAGTGCTCTTGAAAGCATTCCAAGCTGCTCTCTTCCTACTGCGCAACTCAGGTGCCAGGTCATTCATCATGTTGACTTCTCGACCTAGGTACACACAACTGTTGCATTTGGAGATGTTCGCCCCATTGAGAGTGAATGGAAAATCAGGAACGAGACTGTTTCTCATAAACATTGTCTTTGTGAGATTTAGCTGTAGTCTGACCTTTCCACACTCTTGGTCGAAGTAGGTCAGCATTTGTGCTGCTTGGCTAATGCTTGGTGTTATTAGAATGATGTCATCAGCAAAGTGGAGGTGGTGTAGTTGCCAACCGTCTATCTTCACTCCCATTCCTTCCCATTCCAGTCGTCACATGACATTCTTGAGGGTGGCACTGAAGAGTTTCGGTGAAATGGTATCACCCTGCTGAACACTTCTCTTGACACGGATGATCACTTTCTTATAGAATGGGGAGATCCTGGTAGTGAATCTGAAATACAGCTCATGGAGGATCCTGATGTATTGAGTTTGAACTCCCTGTTTGGCTAGGGCTTTGATGACCGCTTCCATCTCAACAGAATCAAAGGCCTTCTTTAAATCAATGAACATTAGACAGAGCAGCATCTTGAACTCCCAAGAAACCTCAATGAGTTTGGTTATCGTGTGGATACGGTCTATTGTGCTGAATCCTTTGCGGAACCTGGTTTGCTCGCATGGTTGTCCTTCATCTAATGTTCTGCCAATCCTATTCAGGATGACTCGAGTGAACAGCTTGTAGATGACACACAACAGACAGATCAGCAATAGTTGCCAGTGTCGTGGATGTCTCCCTTCTTGTACAGTAGAATGGTCCTGCTGGTTTTCCATTGTGACAGAACCTTGCATTCAGACAGGTAGCGTATGAAGAGCTGAGCCAGTGTATTGATGAGTACTGATGGGAGGTTCTTCAGGTGTTTGGGTCTGACCTTGTCTGGGCCAGGTGCTGTTTGATTCTTTACTGATGAAATGGCGTGTTGGATTTCAGAAGGGAGAAGTTTGAGAACAACATATCCGTTCTGCAGAATTTGGTATGTGGGCAGGTGGACATGGCTATCAAAGAGATCCGAGTAGAAGTCATGGATAATCTTCTCCATTGCCCTTCTGGAAGATGTGATAGATCCTTCAGACATCGGAGGGCAGTCATCTTGGTCTTGTAGTTGGCGAAGGACAGGCGGGCATTGTGAATGCTTTTCCAGGTTTCTGCCGCATCTGCCAGCACTGCTGCTCTTCTCTCTTTGAGTTCTTCCTTGATCGCTTCTCTGCACTGCTTTGCGAGCTCGGACTTGATCACTTGATCACTTCTCTGCACTGTTTTGCGGTTGCCTGAGGCTTGTGCCAAGCCACGTTAGCGAATGAGTCCAAGGGTTTTCAAAGACAGGCATCTTTTTGTGACTATCTCTCTCTCTTGGTGTTCCTCGCACAATCATGGAGGTGCTGAACCAGTCGATCGTATTCTTCATCAATGTTGTCAATGATGGCATCTTCCCATGTGTCTGGAATAGTGCCAAAGAGCTCCCAGTTGGTGATCATTCTGGGAGTTCTCTTCTTAAACTTTGCAGCCCTTTCTCCCTGCTCTGTGAATCAGAATTTTGTATGAAGGAGATGGTGGTCTGATCCCGTTTTGGGACAACAGCTACATCAGTCTGGCAAAACCGTCGATTGAATATGATGTGGTCAATTTCGTTGTGGAACTGTCCACCGGGAGACTCCCATGTCCAACGTTTAGATTCAGCCTTCAGGAACTTTGAGTTACCATGGATGGTCTTGGTCGACATGATGAACTCAGACAGTCTCTCACCCTGTTCGTTCCATTCTAGGCCATGGGTCCTGATGTGGAGTTCTTCAGCTGATCTTCTCTGTCCTATCTTGGCATTAAAATAGCTGACAATGATCTTGTAGAAGGTGTGGTCTTCTTTATAGAACTTCTCCAGCTCGATGTAGAACTTCTCAACTATGTAGTAAAAACTAAAAGTAATTCACTGTGAATTACAAAGTAAACTTCACAGTTTTAAGTCTCTCTAGGTAAAAATTGTGAGCAAGAGATACTAGTTTATATATACATACATATATTTATTTGTAAAATATATAATCATTACTTATTACACTTAGGTAAAGTAATAGTAAAGCATCCAAGATTTTTTATATAGAAAATAGTATTTTCATACTTCATTGAACAAATTTACATTTCAGAGGCCATTGGTTTGATTTACATGGTAAAGGGACTAAGGGTATGGCTCTGTGGAGGAATATTCCTTACGTGGGTGAAGACCTGGATTTGAGTCCTACATTCACAGTAAATAAATAAATAAATGAATGACTGAAAAAAGGTAAGAGTGCGACCAGTGTGATAGCACAGTGGAGAGGGCATTAGCTTTACATGGAGTCAACCTGGGTTTGATCCCTGGCATCCCATGTGGTCCCCTGAGCACCACCAGGAGTCATTCCTCAGTGCAGAGCCAGGAGTAACCCCGTGCATCACAGGATGTGACCCAGAAAGAAAAAAAAAAGGTAAGAGTAAACAAAACCTCTGAGCTTTGAAAAGTCTGAGAAAACATTTCTCCAGCGCTCTTGGGAGTGGATGTCAGATGTTTTATGCATTTACATGAGATCAGGAACCCTCTGCAAAATGAGGTAGGTGTATTCGTTTTTTACATGCGACCAGGAATTCTCTGCAAAATAATGTAAGTATATTCTTTTTTTTTTTTTCCTTTTTGGGTCACACCCGGCAATTCACAGGAGTTACTCCTGGTTCATACATTCAGGAATCACTCCTGGCGGTGCTTGGTGGACCATATGGGATGCTGGGAATCGAACCTGGGTTGGCCATGTGCAAGGCAAATGCCCTACCTGCTGTGCTATTGTTCCAGCCCCAGTATATTCATTTTTTTAAAGGAGTTTGGGTACATCATTTAAATAAGATTTTAGAATCTTTGGTTTTTGATTTGTTGACAAATGCAAAGATCAAGGCCAGCTGCTCCAAATGAGAGAAAGAAAGTTGATGGCCCAGTTCAAGGAGTAAAGCCAGGATTGAGATGGAATTTGTATTACCAAGCGCTTGTTTCATTCCTTTTCAGGACTGACAAGATTCTCACTTTTTAAAGTCTCATGTTTTGGATGGTAGGTATTCATAGTTGAAGCCACACAACATATTCTCCTAATTGTAAAGCGTGTTTCCCAAATGTTAAGTCTCTTTCACTGAGGGCTAATTAAGCATAGAGAAAAATGCACAATTTTTAAGTATACAGTTGATGAGTTTTGATAAATATTTATATCTAATCATCTAAGATAGGGAACTTTTTCATTGCCTCAGGCTCATTCCCTGAAGGCAGTAGTTTCTTCCCACCAGGGAACATCACTCATGAATTCTATCACCAGCCATTATTATGCCTCGTTCTGAAATTTGTATGAATGAAATCATGGTATGCTGTCCTTTTGGGGGTGACTGGTTTCTTTCATTCAGCATAATGTTGTCACTATTAAAACTAAGTTGTTGCATGCAGTAGATTTTTTTAAATTGTCAAACAGCGGTAGGGCATTTGCCTTGTGTGCAGCCAGCCCAGCTGAGCCAGGTTCGATTCCTCCACTCCTCTCGGAGAGCCCGGAAAGCTACTGAGAGTGTCTTTCCCACATGGCAAAGCCTGGCAAGCTACCTGTGATGCATTCAATATGCTAAACACAGTAACAACAAGTCTCAAAATGGAGATGTTACTGGGCGCGCTCGTTACTGGACCCGCTCGAGTAAATCAATGAACAACAAGAAGACAGTGTTTGTTTGTTTGTTTGTTTGTATTCTATCAAGCATATTCTATTGTCTAAATTTACCAGTTTATTCATTCTTCTGATGATAGATATTTGTATAGATTTCTGTCTTTGGTTTCTGTGAATAATGAGGCATATGCATGTCTTTTTTGTGGACATATGCACTGGCTTCTCTTAGGAGTGAAATTTCTGTGTCATGGAGTACATGCTATTAAACTTCATTAGAAACTGCCAAACTGTTTCCAGAAGCTATTTATCATTTTGTGTTCTTGTAGCGGTATGTGAGGGCTCTAATTGTTCTTTACCCTTGTCTACACTTGCTGTCATCTGTCTTTAAAGGGAGGGCCTGGGGATGTCAGGCCACACCTGGCGGTGCTCTGGGCTTACTCATGGCTCTGTGCTCAGAGGTCAGTCCTGCAGTGCCAAAGGCGGAACCAGGGTCAGCCGTATGCAAGGCAAGCACCTCGATCCCTGTACTGTCTCTCACCTGTCTTTTATTTTCATTATTTATTTATTTATTTATTTATGGGCCACACCTGGCACTGCTTAGGGATTACTCCTGGCACTGCACTCAGGAATTACTCCTTGTGGTGCACAGGGGACCTATGGGATGTTGAGAATTGAACCTGGGTCAACCTGTGAAAGGCAAGCACCCCACCTCCTGTACCGTTGCTCCAGCCCCTCTCACCTGTCTTTTAAAAATGTAGTCAGATGGGGTTATGGTGCCGCCAGCAGGTCAATCTGTACCTGTGAGGTGAGTGCATCAGCAGCCTGATGGTGTCTTCAGACTTCCAGATACCCCCAAATTGCTGCTGTGAATTTGGCCAGACCCCAAGAACTTGGGGCAAAGTTTACCAAGAAAGTAAATGGCCAAAAGTTAGGTATGTGGGAGACACACCCACAAACCACCTCCAGCTCAGCTATATAATTGGAGGCATGACCTTTCTGGTTCCTGATGGAACTGCTTAATGGCCATGATCCCAGAGACTCAGAAACGAATCTCGAAACCCAACGGCATTTGGCAGAAATGCGTCTGGTCCCTGCAGTAGGTTACCAACCCTGGGCCAACCCCAGGTGGGAATAGGTTTCGTGCCTTGGCCTGTTCCCCCTGGAGGCCCGGTGGCCACCATCCTTCAGAGGCCACTGGACAGTCAGGTTTGGACCTGCAGTGATGAGACATGCGGGGACTCACGGGATGGGAGTGGAGCCGGCCTTTTCCTCCCCGTCCCAATGAGACCCCCAAGTCGCCATCCATGAAAGGCCTCTCTGTCTCCTGATCAAGCTGATTAATGGCCATGATCCCAGAGACTCAGAAACAAATCTCGAAACCCAGCGGCTTTTGGCAGAAATGCGTCCAGACCCTGCAGTAGGTTACTGTCGCCAGGCTACCCCAGGGGGGAAATAGTGCTGTCCCTCCACCTGCTCCCCCTAGGCGGCTGGGGGACTGCCATCCACCAGAGGCCATTGGACAGTCAGGTTTGGGCCTGCAGTCACAAGACACGTGGGGCCTCATGGGATGGGGGTGGAGCCAGCCCTTTCCTTCCCATCCCAACAAGACCCCGAGTTGCTGCCCATGAACGGCCTCTCTGGCTCCTGATAGGCCATTTAATGGCCATGATCCCAGAGACTCAGAAACAAATCTCAAAACCCAGTGGCTTTTGGCAGAAATGCGTCCAGTCTCTGCAATAGGTTACCGGTGCTAGACCACCCCAGGTGGGAATAGGTTTCATGCCTTGGCCTGTTCCCCTTGGCAGCCCGGTGGCCACCATTCTCCAGAGGCCACTGGACAGTCTGGGTCCTCAGTGACGAGACACACGGGGCCTCACGGGATGGGGTTAGAGCCGTCCCTTTCATCCCCACCCCAACGAGACCCCAAGTCACCACCCACAAATGGCCTCTCTGGCTCCTGATCAAGCTGCTTAACATCCATGATCCAATAGACTCAGAAACAAATCTCAACCCAGTGGCTTTTGGCAGAATTGTGTCTGGACCCCACAGTAGGTTATTCTTGCCGGGCCACCCCATGGGGGAAAGAGTGTTGTCCCTCCGCCTGCTCCCCCTAGGCAGGTTGGTGGCCGCCATCCTCCGGAGGCCACTGGACAGTCAGGTTTGGGCCCTCAGTGACGAGACATGCGGGGCCTCATGGGATGGAGGTGGAGCCGGCCCTTTCCTCCCCGTCCCAATGAGACCCTGAATTGCCACCCATGAACGGCCTCTCTGTCTCCTGATCAAGCTGCTTAATGGCTATGATCCCAGAGATACAGAAACAAATCTCAGAACCCAGCAGGTTTTGGCAGAAATCCCTCCAGATTTAAGTGTTAAAATTTCGAAATTTCAAAATTGTGTGGCCACTACTGCAGCCACGTGACATCATATGTTGTTCTTTTTGTTGGGGGGGGGGTCACACCCGGCGATGCTCAGGGATTACTCCTGGCTCTACACTCAGGAATTATTCCTGGCAGTGCTCAGGGGACCAAATGGGATGCTGGAATTTTAACCTGGGTTGGCCACGTGCAAGGCAAATGCCCTACCCGCTGTGCTATTGCTCCAGCCCCTCATATGTTATTCTTAACCAGCAATAGAACACAAATTGTCTGCTGTTACCTTTTCAGCAGATTTGAGTGTTGGGGTAAAATCTGAAATAATAATGGTGGGTCTGGTGTCAAAATATTGAATGTGACAAAGTAGAGAGAGAGAGTAATGTGGAAATCATCTGCCCCACAGGTAGGGGGAGGGCATGGGATGGGGGTATACTGGGGTCTTTGGTGGTGGAGAATGGGCATTGGTGAAAGCATGGGTGTTTCATTGTATGACCAAGACTTAAACCCGAAAGCTTTGTAAATGCTCTCACGGTGATTCAATAAATAAAATTAAAAAATAAAAAAAAAGTAAGGTGGAGTTCATGCCCAATTCAATCAGCTAACCAGTGGTTGAATAAATAGCAGTACCCCTACATAAAAAAAATAAAATAAAAATGTAGTCAGGGTACTGCCAGGGGCGATTTCTGAACTTAGAGCTAGGAGTAAGCCCCAAGCACTGCCTGGTGTGGCCCAAACCACTCCCTCCTCCAAATTAGTTATTCTGGTGGGTATATTGTGTTCTTCCTCCTCTCTCCCTCTATTGAATGCTTCTGAAATACTAGATACTTTTAAGAGTTAATAGTAAAAGAAATTTTCCAGTGGAGGAAGGAGTTGTGACTCTTTTCTCAGAATTTGTTCATTGACTGTACCTTAATGGAGAATGTCTGTGTCTCCATTTAAGATGAATCTAAATTAAATTGGAGGGGATGGAGTGATAGTACAGTGGGTAGGGTGTTTTTCTTGCATGTGGCCAACCTGGGTTCTATCTCCGGCATTCCATACAGTTCCCTGAGCACTGTCAGGAGTAATTCCTGAATGCAGAGCCAGGAGTAACCCCTGAGCATCGCCAGGTGTGACTCAAAAGGAAAAAAAAAAAGTAGGGATACCACTTTGTTGGTCAAAATATTTTCAAAGGGCAGGAGGATTTTATAAATGATTTGGGTCTTTTTTTCTGTTTGTTTGGTTTCAGTCCACGCCTGGCAGTGCTCAGGGATTACTCCTGGCTCTGTACTCAGGGATCACTCCTGGAAAACTTGGGGGAGCATATGGGGTGCTGGCAATCAAACTCAAGTTGTCTGTGTGCAAGGCAAATGCCCTTCCTGCTGCACTATTCCTATGGCCCCTAATGGGTTGAAAGAAATGATAATTTCTAATTTCTAAGAGGCTGAAATGAAAATCAGATGCTTGAATTTCCTTTGATTACCTTTAGAGTGAAGCTGTTTGCCTTTCAGAGGCAAAGATTTCAGTTACAGAAAGTAGAATGATGAGTTTACCAAATAGGAAATGAAGATTATACATGTTATTTTTTGATTGCCCTGAAAGTGTTTTAAAAACCACTTACTTGGTTTCAAATTTAAGCAAGATAAAAGTAAACAGTGAAATAACTCCTTATAGTCTTCCTCCATGGACTCAGCCAGTAACAGTGATTACTCATGTAAACTTTAGGAGATGTTCTATAAACTATCACACATATAATATATGAACATACAATCTGTAAAAAATAAATATTTAATTTGTAAATGTATATCCTTTCTTTCTATCATGTTTTTTTTTCTTTTTTGCTTTTTGTGTCACACCCAGAATTTCACAGGGGCTATTCCTGGCTCATGCACTCAGTAATTACTCCTGACGGTGCTCGGGAGACCATATGGGATGCTGGGAATCAAACCCAGGTTGGCCGCATGCAAGGCAAACGCCCTACCTGCTGTGCTATTGCTCTAGCCCCATCTCTTCTTTTTTTAATTGAAACTGGAAGCATACAAGGCATACTGTTTAGTACTTTTGTCACTGAATAAAAAAAATCTTGTTTTATTTTAAAATTGTACTATTTCAAGATAGCACAGCGGGTAGGGCGTTCGCCTTACAAGCGGCCAACATAGCCGACCCGAGTTCGATTCCTCTGCCCCTCTCGGAGAGCCCGGCAAGCTACCGAGAGTATTCGATATGCCAGACACAGTAACAACAAAGTCTCCAATGGAGACGTTACTGGGCCCGCTCGAGCAAATCGACGATCAACGGGAGGGCCTTTACCCTTTACCTTTTATCATTGATTTACAATACTATGGAATTTCAGGGGCTGGTGTCACACCTTTAAATGTGTGACACCATTTTAATTGTCTCCATCTACCAAAATTCCACCACCCAAGTGACACCTCCCCTCACACCTCCCCCTTTCTTGTCCCTCTGGAAACCACTATAGTTTTAACCAAAGGTAGGTCATTATAATTAAAAATCCAAGGGCTAATTTGCTTTGTCATGGCAA
Organism: Sorex fumeus; assembly: GCF_029834395.1. Classification (NCBI taxonomy): domain Eukaryota; kingdom Metazoa; phylum Chordata; class Mammalia; order Eulipotyphla; family Soricidae; genus Sorex; species Sorex fumeus. The sequence goes on along the minus strand of NW_026606108.1, from coordinate 15,072,410 downwards.
TTGTTCTCTTTGAACAATATATAATATTGATTCAGTTTGAACATGTTACTGCCAATGTAGCATCAAAAACTAAAAAATTCCATGGGGCTGGAGAGATAGCACAGCAGGTAGGGTGTTTGCCTTGCACGCGGCCGACCCGGGTTCAATTCCCAGCATCCCATATGGTCCCTTGAGCACTGCCAGAGTAACTTCTGAGTGCAGAGCCAGGAGTATCACCCTGTGCATCGCCAGGTGTGACCCAAAAAGCAAAAACACAAACAAAAAACAAAAAACAAAAAAAAAACACCTAAAAAATTCCAAATGTACATTGCCATGATGCTAGCAAGACTGCCCAAGGCCTAAAGAGTTTCAGAAGCAACTTTACTTTCTTTAGTCGGCTCATTGCTTAGAGGGAGTATCACAAAGAATGAGCTGTCTCCATTTCATGACTCAAGGGGTATGCTTACTAATAAGTTAAAACCATGCGACTTTAATGCCACTGTTTTTTTTTTTTTGCTTTTTGGGTCACACCCAGTGATGCTCAGGGGTTACTCCTGGCTCTGTACTCAGGAATTACTCCTGGTGGTGCTTGAGGGACCATATGGAATGTTGGGAATCAAACCCGGTCGGTCGCGTGCAAGGCAAGCGCCCTACCCGCTGCTCTATCACTCCAGCCGTAATGCCACTGTTTTTTGGAGCCAGAGAGATAGTACAGCAGGTTGGGCACTCGTCTTTCACACCATCTACCCAGGGTTGATCCCTGAGCACTGCCAGGAGTGCTCACAACAGGAGTAAGCTCCAAGCACAGCTGGGTGTGACCACAAAACAACACAAAAATTCATTGCTTTTAAAATTTATTGAAATGCTCTTGCATTTTTGGTGGCACTGCTAACTTCTTGAAGATAAATTTGCAGGAGTTTTTTCTTGGCTCACTGTGGAGTTGTGTCTCCAGTGGAGTGGTCCTGTTCCCTCCCACTTTGGTCCCTGGAAAATCCATGCAGGCATAAATACAGCTGACTTTATTTGGGGACCAAATCTCCCTGTACTTCCCTGGTGGCACATTTCCTGAAGCAAGTAGTTGGTTCAGATCTGGGTGGGGATTATTTGGGGTAGTTTGCATTGTTGGTTGCCTACTGCTAGGGATTTTTTAGGTCTGAGCCCCTCATTTCTCCCCCCCCCCACTTCATTTAAACACCACTGTTTACAAAGTTGTTCATGATACATTTGTTACAGGCATTCAGTATCCCAACACCAATCCTACTAGCAGTGTGACCTTCCCTCCACCATTGTCCCCACTTTCCCAACCACCCCCAAACCTATCCCCTCAGCAGGTACAATGTAATTTAGTCGATATTGCTTGTTATAAAAAATGGCTAATCGAATTATCAAAAATACTTCAGTAAAAGAAAGTTTGTGAAAATTGTTGTATATTAATGACCCACTGGGTCATGAAGTCCTTGTCTGAGGGTTCACTAAGGTGTCTGTTGCTAATTGAGCCTTCTGTGTTACTGTCTTTGTTTATGGAGCTCAGTTGGCTTCTATGTTACTTTGCCATCTAATTTGGTGTGCTCCTACTGGGCTGTTAGCATTGGAGAATTCCCAAAGTGTAGCATGACTGTGAACGTGGCTCCAGAAACTCCAGGATATTTAAATTGGGCTGTGAGTTTTCATAGCAGTTATTGTGGAATGTGGGTGTGGCTGCCAGGGCTTCCAGGAGTGTGGACTGAGGTGTGAGGAGGCTACCCCCCTTGCTCTGAGAAGACCCCAGAGTTATCACCCTGAAGACTTGTGTACCTGAAATTTTCAGCAGCTTGGCATCAATCTCTGGAGATGCAGAGCTTAGCCGCGAGGCAGTGGAGTTGGGTTGTTGGCGTGGCAGCAGCTGTGGGGTGTGGGTGCAGCTTCTGGGGTTTGGGCAGGGCAGAGACTTGGCCCCCTCCTCCTAAGGGTGCCCCAGAGTATTTAGTGGACACTTTTGTATACCTGTGAATTTTTGCGTGGGCCCCTCATTTCTATGAATTTAGAACTGTGATGAGAAAGAAACTGTTGTACCTTTCTTTAGGGCACATTTAGCAAACAAAGCTTCAAAATATTTCCTCCCCTAAAATAATGGCCAGAGTTTGGATATTTAGAAGTTATATCTGACAGTGTAGCCTTACATGTGGCCATCCCCGATACCACATGGAACTCAGGCACTGCTGGGCAAAGCCCGAGAGAGGCTTTTCCCAAATGCAGATTGTGTGTGTGTGTGTGTGTGTGTGTGCGCACATTACTCTCTGTGTGTTTACATACATGTGCACATGAAACTGTGTGTGCATGCATGCATTTCTATGTCTCTCTATATGCATGCACAATCTCTGTGTCTGCATCTGCTTTCTTTCTCAGTCATTTTCAGACTGAGAAGATAAAAGATGCTAAAAAGTATAAGAAATAAAGACTCAAGAGGTTCATTCATCACCAGGGTCTGCTGCTCCACCTGCCTAGTGGTCCCCAGAGAGCACTGTGCTGCCAAGTCCGTGTCTTCTCCTTACCTGCAAACAATCCTGAGAACACAATAATTTGAGGCTGTTCTATCACCTTAACCCCCAGGCTCCGCAGCCCTCCCCTCCCCCACTCATCTCTGGGCTGGCAGGGATGTGGGCCAAGGAAGAATTAAAATGGATGGATTGATAGCCTTGTGGTCACATCCATCTTCATCCGTGTTGAATATCCTGTCAATGATTCATCACTCAGAGATATCATTCGGGGGGGAGGGGGAGGGAAATCACATTAAGAAGAGCTGGAAAAGTAAAGGTTATAAATCCCAGCCCTCCTGTTGTCATTGGGCCCCACAACCAGCTCCTCCAAGTCAGTTTTGCTGGGTGTAGCGGGATATATCTTTTGGGAAGAATTCTTTTCCAGTACCCCAGTTGGCGGAGGCTCACCTTTCTGAGGGGGCAAAGAGTTGCCTCCACAGCAGCTTTCTCAGTTATCTGTACGTTTGCTCCTCCTAAGTTTCCTTTGAATTCTGGCATCACTAAGGCCATGTTGTAAAATTCCCGTACCTCTCAGGGTTCTCCTTGTTGAGGTACATTATCCATCCCCAGATGAACCAACCTGGGGGTATCTTAAGAAGAGAGCAATGGCAAATAGAACTCACCGCAGCAGGTACAGAGCAAATAACAGAGAACTGTGGGTGCAGGACTCTGCCACCGGCAGCTGCTCAGCCTTGCATTTTCTTATTTTGTGAGTTTAGGAATCATGCCAATTTTGAGGGGGGGGGATACTGTGAAGTTTAAATAAAAATAAGTTAACTCCAGGGGACCTTAGCTCATGCTTCAATGGTAGAGGGCTTCCCTGTGTGAGGCCTCTGGGTTCCATCCTTGTCACCGTAAACAATCAGGGATGGGAGAGATAGTACAGTAAGTGGCTCGCTGGGTGTGTGTCCAACCCTGATTCTGCCCCTGGTCCCACCCCACCAGAAGTGATCCCCTGAGCACAGAGCCAGTAGTAAGCCTTAAGCAGTCAGGTGTACCCCCCAGGCAAACAAGCAAGAGAAAAAAGAAAATAGGATAACCTCATTCACATCACTCCCAGCTTCCTTCCCCCACGCCTCTCAGGGAGTTGCCACTGCTTTGTCATTTGGGGTCACACTGGAGAAGGGGAGTGTGCTGTCAGGTAGACCCTGGGCCCCAACATGCATGTGCCCCAGTCCTGTGAGCCATTTCCCCTGCCCTAGTATTTCTTTATGCATATTGTGTGAGAGCTCACCAATCTGCTCTTTGTTTGGTGTCGGGTGGTTTCCCAGGGCGAAATTTATGTGTTTCTGGAGGGTTCTATAACCCACATCTGTGGTTTTCAGATATGGTCTGCAGATTGGAGCCTGAGTGCAGAAATTTCCTGCCAACCCTGAAAAAGTTACTGTAATCATGAAGGTATCCAGGCATAGTATGTGGTAAGTGTTAGCCATTTTTCCTGAGGACCAGCACAAAATTTCCCAAATTTTCATATAAACCAGTACAGATGGCTTTTCCTGAGGGATCGGTCTGGCAGGGACTAGACCCCTTCCCAGCCTCCCTGGCAATGCACAGCCTGAACAGCAGTTTTTGAAAGAACTTGACAAGGATTGTAACATGTCATCTTAGAAGACTTGATAGAAATACTAGAGAAACCACAAAGACATGGGCTTTTCTTACTGGAAGACTTGTTTTTCACTTGAAAGATCCAGACTAAGTAGGTCTGGATAGTTGCATTTATTTATTTTTTTAATTTTATAAAAAACCCAGGTTTGATTCCTCCATCCCTCTTAGAGAGGCTGGCAAGCTACCGAGAGTATCCCGCCCACATGCCAGAGCCTGGCAAGCTCCCTGTGGCGTATTTGATATGCTAAAACAGTAACAAGTCTCACAATGGAGATGTTACTGGTGTCCGCTCGAGCAAATCAATGAACAGTGGAAGGACAGTGCTACAGTGCTACAAAAAACATTGTGATTTACAATACAGCTAAATACTAATATTACTGTTACAGAGACAGTGTTGTTGCATTATACTTAGCATCGTTCCTTGTTGTTTCACCTCCCCTCGGGAGATGGGTCCTCCAGGCTGACTCTCAGGGTCTGTCACCACTGACCATTGTTTATTCCCTCACTATATTTCTCTATACTCCACATACGAGACAGCGGAGTACTATTTCAATTACTATTTTAATTTAAAATGATGATTAGGCGATGATTAAATAGTGATTACTATTTTAATTTTCCTGGGAAGATTTCCTGTTTTCTTCTGATTCAGTCTTAGGAAGTTGTGTCGTTCTGAAAATTCACCCATTTCTGCAACGGAGAGATAGTACAGTGGGTAGGCCACTTGCCTTGCCCATGGCTTATTTGAAGAATTTATGTTCTTCTCTTCTCCCCAATTTTTTTTTGTGCCACACCTGGCTGTGCTTAGGGGTTACTACTGGTGGTTCTCAGGGGAAATAAAAGTCAAAACATCATTAAAATGTCATTTCACACCAGCGATATGCGTGCATATCACAAAAATAAAAAACCCAGCGTATTGGCATGGATGTGGAGAAAAAATATCATTATCCGCTGATGTGGGAATGTAAACTGGGTTCAACTTTATGGAAAACATTATGGACATGTGCCAAAAAACTAAAGACTGAGCTTCCATATGACCTAGCAATTCCACTTCTTGGCATTTACCTTCAAAACTCTATTCAGAAAAGACATTTGTGCTCTTGTGTTCATTGCAGCACTATTCACACTAGTCAAAATGTGGAAACAACCCAAGTGTCCAAGAACAGATGACTGGATAAAGAAACTCTGGTATTTATACACAATGGAATACTACTTGGCTCTAAGAAAAGGCAAAATCAAGCCATTTGCTGCTATGTGAATATTCAGAGAGTAGCATGCCAAGTGTAGTAGTCAGAAGGGTAGAGACAGATATGGAATAGTCTCTCTCATATGTGTGATATAAGGAAGTATAATAATAAAATGGTAAAATGGCCAAAGGCAATAGAATCTGACAACTGATATACAAAACTGGGTCTACTGTGGTAGAGGGACAAAGAGTTGGTAAGTGGAAGACTGTCACTGTCACTGTCCTCCCATTGTTCATCAATTTGCTCAAGTGGTCCCAGTAACGTCTCCACTGTGACAATTGTTACTGTGTTTGGCATATCTAATACGTCACAGGTAGCTTGCCAGGCTTTGCTATGCGGGCGAGATACTCTTGGTAGCTTGCCAGTCTCTCCGAGAGGAGCAGAGGAATCAAACTTGGGTCAGCCATGTTGACCGCTTGCAAGGCAAATGCCCTACCCACTGTGCTATCACTCCAACCCAAGTGGAAGACAGAGGGGACATTTTGGTGCAGGGTCTGGCTTGGAAGATTATGCATGAAACCCTATTGCTAATAGTACTCTGAATCATGGTGCCTACACTTTAAAAAATTATAAACAATATTTCAAAGTTGAACTCTGTTGGGGGGTTGGAGAGGAAGAGTTGGACCACAACCCATGGGGTTCAGGGCTTACTTCTGGCTCTGTGTCCTGAGATTTTCCCTAGTGGCATGTAGGAAACCAGATGAGGTGCCAAGGATTGAACCTGGGTCTACCGTATGCAAGGCAATGCAACCTTTGTCTCTGAACTGTACCCATTTCATTCTATATATCATCAAGGACCTTCCAGTTCCCTCTTGAGTCTGTTTAAGTGGTTTCCCTGGTATCCCTGGCTGTGTGCTCAGGGATTACTCCTGAAAGGGCTCCACAAAAAAAAGTACTGTTGCTACAAATATACATGAGCATTTGTCTTTATGTACCCATGTATATGTGTAAAATATATTCATAAAAGTGAAGTTATAGTCATAAGGAATGTAAATTTTAGATTTTGGAAGGATCAAGTAATATACCGGAGTTATATTTCCATCTCTACATCTATAAGCACAGTCCCTGTTTTTGCTGGATTTTGTAGAATAGAAGCAATGATGAGAGTGTGAACATAATTTTCAGAAGAGAAGATTTTGAGTAAAGACGGATTTAGGAATGAATATGACCTGATTGGGAGCTACAAAGAGAACAACCATATGAACAGCTATTGAATTTTTGCCATGCTCTCAGTTCTTTGTGTACACTCTCTCACTCAATCTGCCCACAGCTCTGTGCTTTAGATTCCCTGACTGTCATTGGACAGCTGAAGACAGTGGTCTCAGACAGTGTAAAAATCATTTTCTCAGAGTCAAGCAATCTGTAATGTTGTAGTGTGGCAGAAGTTGGGACTCTAGCTCCAAAGCCCAGGCTCTTAGACATGAATGATAGTGCTTGAAGTGGTACAAGTGTGTGTGTGTGTGTGTGTGTGTGTGTGTGTGTGTGTACTAAGTGTACTAAAGAGCATAACAACTGTTCTAGAGTTCTGTTCAAAAGAAGACTTGCCTAAAGTGAGAGACCTTTGAGATCATATTATTGAATATTCCACCCCCACCAGGGTTCTCTTCATTCATGTCTCTGTCCAATACTCCTGCCTTGAGAGAGCTTGATGCTTCCATTGATTCATTCAACTTTAGGTTGATATAGTGACCAATGAAATAATCTGTGGTTGATATAGTGACCAATGATCTGTTTACATATTGAGTTGTGGCAGAGCCTGGCAAGCTACCTGTGGCGTATTCGATATGCCAAAAACAGTAACAATAACTGGTCTCATTCCCCTGACCCTGAAAGAGCCTCCAAAATGGCAGTCGTTGGGAAAGATGAGTAAGGAGAGGCTGCTAAAATCTCAGGACTGGGACGAATAGAAACGTTACTGGTGCCCACTTGAATAAATTGATGAACAATGGGATGACAGTGATACATATTGAGTTGGAATCTATCTTTAGCTTCCATAAATTTTCATTTAATTTTGGGTCACACCTGGTGGTGATCAGGGCTTGCTCCTCGCTGTGTGCTCAGGGATTACTCTTGACAGAGCTCTGTATGGACCATTTGTGGTGATGGGGCATGAACAGAATCAGCCACTCGGAAGACAAGTGCCTTATCCAGAGTACCATTTTTCTAGTCCATCTTCCACTAACAGTAGCTCTGGCTCTGGAGTCATACAAAATAGTTTCTCTCTCTCTCTCTCTCTCTCTCTTTCTTTCTTTCTTTCTTTCTTTCTTTCTTTCTTTCTTTCTTTCTTTCTCTCTCTCTCTCTCTCTTTCTTTCTTTCTTTCTTTCTTTCTTTCTTTCTTTCTTTCTTTCTTTCTTTTTCTTTCGTCACACCCAGTGATACACAGGGGTTACTCCTGGCTCTGCACTCAGGAATTACTCTTGGCAGTGCTCGGGGAACCATATAGGGTTCTGAGAATCAAACTCCGGTCCGCCGTGAGCAAGGCAAATGCCCTACCTGCTGTGCTATCACTCCAGCTCAATAGTTAGATTTTTATTTGAAAAAAAAATTCACTGATGGGGGTGGAAGGGAGGTGCTGTTGAACTATGCCCACCTGTGCCCAGGCAACTGGCAATGTTCTCAGGAGTGACCCCTAGTATTTCTGGAGGACATATATGATGCTAGGAATTTGAACTGGGATTGACTACATCTAAGGAAAGTGCCTTAATTCCTGTGATCTCCCCAGTAGGAAAATTATTTTTATTTTTTTTAAAGCACCTGTGCCAAAGAGTTTTGCCAAATAGATGCCTGTACAGTTTAGCAGAATAGATACCATAGAAAAGGCTCTGTATTCAGACAGAATCTTGCTTCTGTCTGATTGTTGAGTCCTTGGGAAACATGTTTAATTTATACGGTTCAATTTTGTTCTTTAATTTTTTTTATTATAGTGGGAATGTCTGTACCTTACAATTATAGTGACAGTCTGATGAGATCTGACATATAGCTGCTGCTTATCAAGCGCTTAATGTTATTAGTGAGATCCGGTCATATATAATCCTTAGATGAACAACACATGTGTGTTTACTGAGAGCCAATTTTACTTGAAGTACTTGGAAATAATTGCTTTAGTGTACTTTTATTTCAAAGGTATTTCTACAGGTAAATCCAATAAAAGTTATCTTAGGTAGTTGTGAATTCCAGACAAGTGGGATGGAATGGACATTCCATTACTTTTTATTGCACTCAAGCCAGCCTTCCATAAATCCATTCTACACCTCAGGGCACTCAATGCTCTTACCTTCCTCTTGTTCCTTGAGTAGACCTCAGGCATTCTGCCAGTGGTTATGGAGACCTACATCCGGACTCTGCTAATGCCAAGATCCAGAAAGATGGATGACTTCAGCCACCTGAAACTGTTATTAGAACACACACAAAATAATCTATCAAGAGAATGTAAGGGGGCCAGGACTGTGGCCAGGAAATAGAGTGGTGTGTGTGTGTGTGTGTGTGTGTGTGTGTGTGTGTGTGTGTGTTTAGGGCAGGGTTGTGATGGATTGGTTAGCACCTGTAAACAAAGATCTGTGCCTCAGGCTCTCTGGCTGTTGGAAATCTCATCCAGATGTTCAGTGACTCAATTGCTATCTAACTTGTTTAAGTCCATGCCATTTGTCCATCTGGTGGGATTTTCTGAGACATTTCACAGTCAGTTCCTGCCTCTGCTTGGAGAAATAACACCAGAAGATCTGGTCTTCTTTCTTGTTCCATTTTGTGAGACACCTTCTGCAAAAATCATCTTTGTGTGGCCCAGTGCTCTTGGCTACTGTTGGTTTCTACTAACAAATCCAGGCCTGCCATCCTGTGTGGGACACCTTTGCTTATGATTTTTCGAAAGGGTTGGGATTTCTTGGTTCTCGTTGCCAAGAAGCACAAATGGCTGAACCTGATTGTTCTGGGAGATAAAAAAGTATTCATGTTGTTGAAGCTCATTTTTATGTTCTGTTACCCTTCATGGGTGATGAAAATTAAGGGATTTGGGGGAAGATTTGTTTATTTTTGTTTCATTTAAGTAATACTGGGCTGGAGCGATAGCACAGCGGGTAGGGCGTTCGCCTTACAAGCGGCCAACATGGCCGACCCGAGTTCGATTCCTCCGCCCCTCTCGGAGAGCCCGGCAAGCTACCGAGAGTATTCGATATGCCAGACACAGTAACAACAAAGTCTCCAATGGAGACGTTACTGGGCCCGCTCGAGCAAATCGACGATCAACGGGAGGGCCTTTACCTTACCTTTACCTTTTAAGTAATACTGGTATATAAGCATTATATAGATTTCAGGTGTACAGTCTTTTAAAGCAACATCTGTATATAATACTTACATTGCCACAGACTGCTGGTTTCCGTCTGCCACCAAATAGGAAACCCTGACTCATTCCCCCAACCTGACTTCCCTTCCTTCTGATTTGGTCTTCCAGTCTAGAAAATTGTTTCTATTTCTTTCAGTTCATTTATTTGTTTGGTTTTCTGGTGTGCCACATGAATGAAATCATAAGATATTTGACTGGATTCTTTTCTTTTTGGGAGGGGAGAGGGGAGAGGAATCACTCCCAGCACTGCTCAGAATTTACTTCTGGCTCTGTGCTCAGAAATCAGTCCTAGCAGGGCTTGGGGGACCATAGGGGATTCTAGGGATTGAACCCAGGTCTGCTACATGCAAGCGTACCACCTGCTATACTATTGCTTTGGACCTGTCTGGCCTCTTTCACTAAGCATAAGATTTTTTATAAATATTATTTTAATGAATCACCATGAGATACAGCTACAGACTTACAAAACTTTTGTGATTACATTTCAGTCATACAATGTTTGAGTACCCATCCCTCCACCAGTGCCCATTCTCCACCACCAATGTTCCCAGTATCCTTCCCCCCACCCCTACCCCTTCCTACCCCCTGCCTCTGTGGCAAGCACACATTCCCTCTTACTCTCTTTCTCTTTTCGGTGTTATGGATTGCAATACAGGTATTAAGCGGCCATCATGTTTGGTCCATAGTCTACTTTCAGCACACTTCTACCATCTCGAGGGAGCCCTCCAACCATCATTTACTTAGTGGTCCCTTCTCTATCCCAGCTGCCTTTCCCCCCAACACATGAAACCAGCTTCCAAGCCATGGAACGATCCTCCTGGCTCTTACCTCTACTATCCCTAGGTGTTAGTCTCCCATTATGTTACTTTATATTCTACAAATGAGTGCAGTCATTCTATGTCCCTCTCTTTCTGACTCATTTTACTTAGCATGATACTCTCCACTTCCATTCACTTATATACAAAGTTCATTATTTTATCTTTTCTAACCACTGCATAGTATTCCATTGTGTAGATATAGCATGATATGTTTTAGGTTAATCCATGATTGGCAAATGACAGAATTTTACGTTTTTGTGTGTGTGTGTGTGGGGGGGGGATTGGGGGTGGCAAGAGGGCCTTAAGCATCTTTATATTTGAATTCAAAGTCTATATTCATGTCTTCCCAGATATTTTCTTGGGCAAGTTAGGGAATCTCTGCCCTTCCCCCTCCATTTCTAAAATGGGGGTAACAAAACACCTTTTTCATTTGCTCTAAGACTTACAACATATGGGGCTCAGAAATGGCATTTTTGTTTTGTTTTGGGGTTATTTCCAGTAGTTACCAGAGCTTACTCCTGGCACTGTGCTCAGGCATCACTCCTGGAGGTGTTAAGGGGACCATATGTGGTGCCAGAGATTGAACACAGATCAGCCGAAGGTAAGCCAAGTACCTACCCACTGTACTGTCTCTCTGGATCAGACCTGGCTTTGAATAAATGCTTATTATAATAACCAATCTTCCTTCTCTGCCTTGTCTTCTTCCTCATCTTCACTGGTAGGTTCGAGTGGCTGGTCTATTTTCCTTGTCATTTAGAATTCTCATCTATGCACTCTCTGACATAGTCTTGCTAATGAACCTCAGTTTGTTTATTAGGGGGGGTCTCTCCTCCCCTGTTCACCATGTTCCAGTGAGAGTACACCCTGACTTCCACCCAGGCCAACAATGGGGTGCTTCCCTGCTTCATCACGTCTCCTCTCTCTCCTGCATGATACCTACCCAAAGAACCATTTTATTATACAACTCAGGTATTAGCAAAGAATGAGAATGAAATGGTGATTGTTGTTTTAGATCGACTTCATGGAATCTTGGCTTAGAACAATTTCTTAGAAAACTAGGAAGAAAATTTACGCGTCTCTACCCTTTGGTCTCAATTTGTGGAAACTAGTTTCAAGGTCCATAAAATTACTTGAGCAAGTTTCAGCAAAATTTGGGCAAAAGGAACATTTACAGGCATCGAGAAGATAGTTCAAAGGGCTACACACTTAATTTGCATGCAGGAAACCTGGATTTGATCTCTGGTATTGCATAGCCCTGTGAGCACTTCTGGAAGAGACTCCTGAGCGCTGAGCTAGAAATACAATCCGGGTACCACCAGGTGTGCCCGCTCCCTCTCCATCCTTCCAGAAAAGAATAATGCACAATAAGGACTCAGGATTTTAATTTTTAAATCTAAGGGCATGGATGTGACATGAAACAGAGATGCCTCCACAAATGTCAGTCTTTTATCTCTTTTATATTGTTGGTGCTAAAGTACAGTAAAAGTGAGTACAGTGGTGAAGTGAAATGAAGTAAATCCTGACTTTTGTTATTAGATTTCTGTAGCACAGTAGCACTGTCCTCCCGTTATACATCGATTTACTCGAGCGGGCCCAGTAACGTCTCCATTGTGAGACTTGCTACTGTGTTTGGCATATCGAATACGTCACGGGTAGCTTGCCAGGCTTTGCTGTGTTGGGCGAGATACTCTCAGTAGCTTGCGGAGCTCTCCGAGAAGAGCAGAGGAATCGAACTCAGGTCGGCCAGTTTGCCTTGTGTGAGGCAAACGCCCTACCTGCTGTGCTATTGCTCCAGCCCTATTAGATTTCATAGACAGATATTTACTTCATCAAGTCAAGTTCTGTTTCAAGGGTATCCTAAGTGCTTTCTTTCTGTACTCAGAACCTGCTGATCAATAGTTGGTGGGCAAACACAGCCGCTCACACAGCCACTGGAGAGTTGGTCCCCTCAGCTCTCAGGTGAGAATTCCACGAGGCCCATTTGCAGTTTCCTGGTCTGTGCAGTGCATCCACCAGGTGGGAGCAAAGAGCAAAAGCAGGACTGAGGGAGCAGGCCCTGGGGGCCTTCTACTGGCCAAACTCCCCAGAATGTGTCCACGCATGTAATACTACGGTACTTTATTTCTCCAGAACGCAAAGCCATAGGGCATTATGAGAGTTGACTCTGGGCATGTGGCTGAAGCCTGGAGGAGAAAAGTCAAAACCTCCCTTCACAATTCTCCTCAGCAGGGGTTTGGGGCTCTTGTCCTGTTTAAACTTCCCACCTGTCTACTCCTGTTTCAGGATCTTGATCATTTATTTATTGTAAGTTGTCTTTATTTATTTATTAATTGCTTTTGGGTCATACCTGGCGATGCACAAGGGTTACTTCTAGCTCATGCACTCAGGAATTACTCCTGGCAGTGCTTGGGGGACCATATGGGATGCTGGAAATTGAACCCAGGTGGCTGTATGCAAGGCAAATGCCCTACCCACTGTGCTATCACTCCAGCCCCATTTATTTATTTTTGAACATGCAACTTTCTAGATTTCTATCACTAAATCTTAGAACTACACCCCTCTCATGCAAATATTTTATGGATAAGTTTATATTTCATGTGTGGGCATTACAGTGCCCACTTGGGGCTTGGTCAGGCAAAGATCCAGATCTTTTCAGGGTGGTGAAAATTTCAGAAACCGTTTGGCACTTAGGGGAGATACCTAGAGTTAGTTTTAAGTGTATTGGTTACTGTTTTTTTTTTTAATTTTACTGTGGAATGGGACCTAGAATATCATTTTTTCCCCCTTCCTGCTTCAAAACAGGTTCAAACAGCAGATACCTGAACTTGATATTCATGAAGAGTTTGGTTTAAGAGACTTCGCTCAACTTAAGTACATTTTTTATATTGCAAAAAGTTCCTGTGATAAAAATACTGCAAATAAATAACTAGAAATACGGATTTTATAGCAAAAAAACTGCGTTAGAGTACTCTTTCTCTGTCAGTCAAGATTTTTAATTTCTGTGAGTGTCTGTCTTCTCATCTTTGAAATGGGCAAAGTTTTTTCTTCTGAGAATTTTTGGCAACTCATTTTCAAGCCCACTAAATGGCCACATTCTGAGTCTACAGTAGAAAACCAGAGAAAAATTGTCTTATCTCTTACAGGACCACAGGATATTATAGGAACACTAAGTACAATGCCAGGCATAGTGCTCAAACAAAAATCATTTGATTTTTAAAAATCAAATGATAAAAAACAACAGCTGTAAGTTGAAGAAAAGTTGGCAAAGTACAAAGATGAAGCATCAATGTGTCAAATCTTTCAGCAATCCCAAGTCTAATTTAACTAAGGATCAAATTGCCTTTCTTATGTTCAGAGTTCTAATTGTTTATGACCTTCGCTTATAGATTTTACTACTTCCTACCTCCATTTATGTCTGATTACATATAATGAACTGTGTCATTTACTTTTTCCTGCAACCTTTTGCTGTAAGAATATTTAAATATATAGGGAAGAAAGGGCTCCTCTAGGACATAATTCTTCTATTAGATTGTTTGTTCACTTGATATTAATGGAATATCTTTTGGTACTCAGTGGTGTTGAGGACATAGAGGTAAAATGGGTACTTTTAGCAGAGAGGCAGATATGTAAATTTATATTTTAAACATGTATGTATAATATCCAATAGCCTAATGGATATTATACGTACATGTTTAAAATATAAATTTAAATTAGCGGCTGCGTGATGTCTTATTATCTCATTCTTGCTTTGACAACCTGGCAAGCTACTGAGTGTAGCCTGCCCACATGGCAGAGTCTGGCAAACTCCCCGTGACGTACCCAATATGCCAGATACCAGTAACAATGATGGCTCTCATTCCCCTAACCCTAAAAGAGCCTTGAATGTGGCACTTTTTAGAATCTCAGGGCTAGGGCGAAGGAGACGTTACTGGTGCCTGCTCGAGGCAATCGACGAACAACAGGATGATCATGATTGTGATCGTGATGTATAATAAAATATTTTGTATTAAATATAAATATATTTATATATTATAAAACTAGGCAGCATAATAAGTGGTTATTGGCATGCCAGGCCAGATTCATGATTGGGTGACCACAGGTGGGCTTGACCTCACAGTTGGAGCCCTTAAAGGGCTCTGTGCCTTCCTGAAGTCAGAAAATACGTCATGTGTGAGAAACCCTCCTGCTGGCTTAAAGATGCAACCTGCTTGGGTTCTGTAGCACAACCTCCATGAGCATGTAAGTTTGGCAGAGGATGCTGAAAGAAGACTCTTGCCTTGGCCATTGTGTGAGGCCTGGAGCAGTAAACTCAGCTAGTCCTATGCCCAGGCTCCTTACCCAGTGAGGATGGAGATAATTAGTTTGCATTCCTTAAGCACTCTAAATTGGTGCTAATTTGTTATGTAGACACTGTGTGTTCACAAAATAAATAAATCAACTGCAGCGGTGGAATTCTCTCTTGCCTGCCACGTGCATTCGGTGGTCATGAGCTACTTCCCCACCCCGGGCTGCAGCCACCACAGATGCATGAAGGAGGGAACAGAGCCACCAGGCTGGTTGGTGATTAGTTGCTATTTAATCCATTCTCCCACACGCCTGTTCCAGTCTCACTAAGCACCCTATTCCAGTCCTACACTGCCCTTCTTTGCCATCTCCTCCTGTCCCTCATGCTAGTCTCTCCACATCCCATCTCAAGACCTTGGTCTTCCGCCAACCTCCAAGCCTTGGGGTAGCAATCACACTTAGGTCCAGTAACACAATCAACATATGAAAGCCTTTCCTGATCTCCTGCTGCCAGGAGATTGCTCAAGGGTGAAATAACATCTAGGGTTGTGTCTCTCCTTTCCTTAAGTCCAATAACCATTTAATCATTCATTTTAATTCTACTTCTTAATATTAGCCATTTTGTATGGACACAGTAAGAGATACATTAAGGTTATAGGTGTCCTGGGAACATCTCACTATAGATCACAGTACTCAAGGTCAGATTAGTCTTTCCTAACCCTCACAGGGTCCCTCACAGGATCCTAATCCATCTTTGGATCATGACAGAATTTGTTTATGACCATGCTCTTAACTTATAGTTAAGTATTATGATGTTTGGCATGGCTCATTTCTATGCCAGGGCAGCTCACAACTTGCTGTGGGTCCATCCAGTCCCTCATTGGGATCCTGCTTTTGGAGTGCTAGGAATTAAGCGAAACTGAGGCTTAAGTTGAGAAAACAGATGCCCAGGAGTGAATATTATTCAAAGTCAATTAACTCCCAAGTTACAAAAGCATAACATTACCTATCTTCCTGTGTCTATACAAAATGGACATTGCTCTGAAGTAAACTATGCAAAAGGACATAAGGAGAAGAGAGAAAGCAATATTTCACTTAAAAATACAAATCAAAAAGTCTGATTTGGGGATGACGGTAATGACTAGTTGGGGAAGCATAACACAGAGAAGAGGTTAAAGATAAACACAGGAATGGGAGTGCCTCAGGAGTGATGTGTGTAACCCAATAAACCCATGCTCTCTGTGGCCAGGGAGAAACAACAAACCAATGTTATCCTACAGACACTAATATAGGAAACAAATATGCAGGGGCTGGAGAGATAGTCCAGAAGCAAGACAAATTCAGAGGGTCTGGCAAGCAGCTGATGCAGGTGGGATCCCCAGCTTCCCATGCGATTCCTGAGTGCAGAGTCAGGAGTGTCCCCTGAGCAGCACTGGGTATGGCCCCAAGACCCCAAACAAACAATCAAAAACCAAATAAACAAAATCAAGTATGCAGATTGCCACGGCAGAATGAACTTTTGCCAGTCCAACTATTAAGCAAAAAGAACCCTCTGGGTAAAAATAAATTCTGAAATCTCATATGTAAACTGCTATTAGATCAATGCCAGTGAAAAGGATTTCAAGTATCCCCACAGTCCTTTTCAGATTGTATGTCTTTACTGTTGGCTCTGTGAAAACTTACTAGCACAATGTATGCATCAGATATTGTGTTAGGAGGTGAGGGGGAAAAGGGAGAATCCCACAGTGCCTGTTGCAGGCCTCTCTCAAGGCGCTCTTTATTCAAGGAGATGACTTGGGATGGAGCTGGCTGTATGACAATTCCAAATGGAAACCTAAGCAATTTCTACGTAGAGCCACAAAGGACAGAAGTTAAAGGGTTTCATTTGTACCATTTGAAGCTAGACTTGGAGGAAATTCTTGCAGGAGCCTCTGGTTACTTTCTAAAAATTGCTCATTCTATCTTGCTGGAGTACCTTGATGTTCTTTCTGGATTCTTTTCTTCCCCAATGTAAATTACAAATTTATTTCTTTATTCACCCCTTCCTGTGACTGATATTGGGGCTGCAATGATTGAGGGTCACATACATGTGTGATCTTCCTGTTGCACAGTAAATTGTGCTCTTCAGAAGAGCCTCAGATTTCAGTTGTGGTACTTGCACAAACCTGGTTGCACTGTGGCTGGAGATTGCATGCATTGCCAGGGATCATGGGCAGCAGATCTGCCAGGCACAAATAATAGCTGCCAGATCGCATCTTGGCACACACAGAGCAGACACGATTTGCATCCCCAGTGCTGGACCTAACGCAAGCAAGTCAAGTCTTAGCCTTAGTCCTATCTCAGCCTTACTCATAGAGTAATAGGGTTTGCCTAAAGCATATAGGGTGGCTACTTAAACAATCCAGTATAACCTTTGTTTATGTAGATTAATTTTATTAGAATAAATTGCCTATGGGTTTTATAGGTTTATAGGTCAGGCGACCTTATGTTGTGCTAATGATCAAATCGGGGTTGGATGTGTGCATGGCAAGAGCCCTATCTGCTATACTATCTCTCTGATCACATCATTAAATTTTTAGTGAAAAAAAAGTACCAACATCACAAAATATAGATTTCTACAAAGATCCAGATTCTCAGAACCCCACCCCAGAAATGTGGAAATATACTCACTCCCCAGGGAAGATTTCTGGAATATGTGCATTAATAAGCACTACCCCATACCCCGTAAATCTGCTGCATACTCAAGTTTGAGAACGATTGCTCTAGATGGTTCCTAGGGAGCTGGGAATTACTTGGCTAGAATCACTAAAAACCGGAATTTCTTAACAAAGGAATGGTATCTATCTGACAGTAAGAAATGCATCAGAGTCATTTTCAGGGAGTAGTAATAATTTGGGGTTAAGAATTTGAGAAGTGTGGACTAGTGTAAACAATAAACAAATTACATTTTAAAGAAAAAAAGATCAATGTTGTTGGCTCATTGTGTCATTCAGAATTCAAAAGCCAAGCCCATCTTTCAATGACTGTACAACAAATCAAGTTAATTATGCCATGTTTTTTTTCTCTGCTCTAGATTAAGAACATTACATACATCAGTGACACTGTACATTTTAAAGCCTATTAATTTTATTGCTTCCTGGGTTGTAGGAAAACTTGTTCCTTAGCAGTCTTGGCTGACCTCATTCAAGCAAACAGCATTTATTTGAATCTATTTAGAGAAAAAGCACCTAGTGACAATTAAAGGGATGTAGGATGGTTTCAGATTTTCTTCAGGCAATTAAAAATATGTGGGATTGAAATGGAGTAAAGACTCATAAACAAGAAGTTAGAAATAGAGGCCACATACCTAAACATTTATAGCTCTTTTGGAGCATTTTTGTCACAAGCATATGCTGAAAGAATGTTTCTAAAGCTCATGAATATTGCTAGGGATCAGCCCCTAGAATTCATAACCTAAAGCAAGATAAAGCAGGATAAAGAGGTTTTATTTCACATGCTGACTTTGATTGATTGATAGAGATTGCTTAAGTCCTGTTTTTTTTTTTTTGTGGGGAGTGGGTGGGTGGATAGACACGTCTATCTTAATTACCCTGTGCTGCCATAATAAAAATACCATAGACTGGGTACTTAAACACCAGGAATTTATTTCCTACAGCTCTGGAGAATGGCATTCCTAGCTCCAGGTGCCAAGGGTCAGTGTCTGATGACAACTCTCTCCTTGGTTTGCAGACAACTGCCTTCTGCTATGTCTTCACATGGTCTTTACTTGACGTGGGCAGGTGGCAGATGGGGAGAGAGGAAGCAAGATCTCAGGTGTCTCTTACAGAGGCACTAATTCACCACGATCACACCTTTCTCACACTCCCAGTTTATTCTAATTATTTCCTGCATGCCCCCATCTGCCCAGTAAGCTCCAGAATGCCAGCTCATGGGGATTAGAGTTTCAACATATAGATTTGGGTAGAGGAGGGGGACATAATTCAGGCCCTACCTCTATCTGGGGTGTATTGAGAGAAAATGCTATGATTGATGGGTGATATTGGTGACGGATAAAAGAAAGAGGGAGTTATTCAAGGATGTGACGTGGTTTTCATCCCCACCCTGATTTTATTCATTGAGTCAGATGGGAACTTTCAGTTATAAGTCAGTCCCACCTGGTTTTAGCAAGAAAGGAGAATTTATTACCTTACATAAGTGAGCATCCTGGGTCAAAATCTTTTGACCCAGGTTAATCTAACATTCAAATGATCCAAGACTGAGCTTTTCTCTCTCATCGTGGGCATGATTGACAATGATGACAATGACAGCGGTAATTAATTGCCACCTACAGGCACAACACTCAGTGTGCTAGGTATAGTTGGAAGCCTTTACTTTTACAAATTCACTGACTCCTCATGATCAGCCTACGGGGTAGGTGATACTACTTCTATTTACAGAGGAGGAAAGCTATTGAGATTTAGTAACTTGTTCAAGAAAGCAAATGGCGGAGGCAGAATTTGCTTCTTTGTGATGTTACTAGAACCCATGCTCATAACTCTCACTACTGAGGTTGTGGAAAATGACCTTGCCTGGGTAATAGAATGGTGGGGGTTGTGAAAATTTTAGCACCAGTAAAAGGTTTCTGATTAAGCAATGGCCAAAAATTAATTAAAATAAAATATGTTATGAGTCCAAGGTGTAGTACTCACCATGTTTCATTTCTCGAGTGAAAGAGGGATCACAAGCAGAAAAAGTTTAAGAAGTCCTGGTTTAAACCAGAGGCAGAGTACAGACTACTGGCCAAATCCTGCTCTCAGATATTTTTTTCTAAGTGAAATTTTATTACCACCACAAAAAGCAAATAGAAAACGGTTGGGAATATAGTGTGGGGGTGGTTAGGGTGCTTGTTTAGCACGCAGCCAATCCCAGTATGATTCCTGGCAACATTTATGGTTCCCTGAGCACCACCAGGAGTGATCCCCGAGCAGAACAGAGTAAGCTCTGAGAACTGCTGGGCATGGCCCAGAAAACAAAATGAGCAAAAAATGTTGCTGGAACTCAGCCATGCATATTTATTTATATATTATCACCAGCTGTTTTCACATTTTAATGGCAGTATTCAGCAGTTACAACAGAGATTATATGGCCTACAATGCTTATAATATTTACTATCTGACTGACTCTTGCTCTTAACTCTCGGATTAGATACAACCATTCTCAGGCTTCATAAAGTAGCAAGAGGGCTACACTGCTCCTGTCCCTGATTCTCTTTTTGTTCATACTCATCAAGAAAGAGCAAATCTAGTGCCCTGATTATTCACACAAAGCCACAGAACTGAGTCCTGCTGGGCTTGATTGACCTAATTAAGGTCATCTCTGAGCTGTGGCCAGGGTTCCTTGGCTTAGCTTGAGTCTCTTGCTGTGTCCTGGAGCAGGGATTGAGGTCAGTTACATTCAGGGTGGGAAGCTGGTGTTGGGAGGGAGTATTGTGCCCTTAAGGAAAATTAAGGCATTTTACCATGAGAGGTTCAGTGAAAACAGATATTGGTTACATTACCAATGCCCTGTTTAGTGCATTTTTTCTATTAAATGAGTGAGGTAAATGATAATATTATATGAAAGTATTCATTAATGTATCTAAATATCTAGAAAGGTAATGTCTCCCTCCCTCCCACCTTCCCTCCCTCCCTCCCTCCCTCCCTTCCTTCCTTCCTTCCTTCCTTCCTTCCTTCCTTCCTTCCTTCCTTCCTTCTTCCTTTCCTCCCTTCCTTGTCATTATAAATATACTGTCCTGTGTTGTGATTCAGGAATGTCCTACAGAACTCTTGAATCAGGCATCTTTCTCCCAACAAAAATTGTTTCACCTTGTTGAAATGTTTGAGTCCCTCCCTTAGATTTAATTTTTTGGAGGTAGAATCATACTTGGAAGTGTTAAAGGCTTATTGGGGACCATATGTAGTGCCAGGGATTGAACCCCAGTCAGCTACATGCAAAACAGGTGCATTTCCCACTGTACTATCTCTTTGGCCTTAAAAATCTTTTAAAAATGTTTTAAATATAATACACAGGAGATTTCATAAGACAAATGTACAATTCAGTGAATTATAAAAGGGAAAATTTTAACAATGATAACTTGCTCTTGTTCTACCTTTTAGAAGTCCTTGAAATGCTGCCATTTTATCACCTTTTTTCTAACTATCACCACTGATTCTAATTTTATAGTAATCATATTAGCCAGTGAACATTTGGCTTACTACAAAACATTTATTAAGACCTTTGCTTCATATTCAAGGACCTTCAAAAGGTCCTTGAAATTTGATTCTGTCAAAAACTTGCACATTTAGAAAATATCCCTGGGATCAAATAGCCCATAATTTTTACACTTCCAGCTAGGGGATTAATACATAAAATACTATTGTTTTTTAATTGGTTCAATTATCATATTGTGACTTTATTGCCAGTAATAAAGTTTTTGCCTCAAGAGCTTTGTTGGGTATGCCACATGGAATTAGGTAGTTAGGTTATGCCATATGGGTTAGAGTGTGAATCTTGCTAAAGAGTAGAACTTATACTGACTATATGCAGTGAGAAATAGTCAAATTATAAATAAGTGAAGAAAATTCCAGGTAGACATTGTTCTTCAAATCCTAATCTTATAAAATTTGGTGACAAAGAATAAGAAAAATGCTTTTAATTATAATAAAATATAAACATTGAATAAAACATTACTTAATAAATAATAGATAAATATGTACATGAACATGTAAAAAATTTATGTACATGAACATTTTTGGTAAAATCAAATTTCAAGAACATTTTGAGATGGACCAATATCACAAATCTTTTATGGTGAACTCAATGTCTTTGTAGATGTTTTTGCCATGACCAAGCATTCTATAAGAAATGTCCTTGTTTTCCTTTATGGTTTTATTTTATTTTTTTAATTTTTAAAATTTTGTTTTGTTTTGTTTTTTTGGGTCACACCCGGCAATGCTCAGCGGTTACTCCTGGCTCATGCACTCAGGAATTGCTCCTGGTGGTGCTCAGGGGACCATATGGAGTGCTGGGAATCGAACCTGTGTCGGCCATGTTGGCTGCATGCAAGGCAAACGCCCTACCCGCTGTGCTATAGCTCCAGCCCCTCCTTTATGGTTTTAACACCTAGTATTCATCCTAAAAGTTAAGTTAGATTTGCCTGTTGTTTTAATTTTATGTAATTATTATCACCGTTCTACAAGGAAGTGATCATCAACATAAAGAGAGGGGTTTGACAGGGTGATATGACAGGGTGATACCATTTCACTGAAACTCTTCAGTGCCACCCTCGAGAATATCATGTGACAACTGGAATGGGAAGGAATGGGAGGGAAGATAGATGGTCGGCAACTACACCACCTCCACTTCGCTGATGACCTTATTGTAACAACACCAAATATCAGCTAAGCAGCATGAATACTGGCTCACTTCAACTGTGAGTGTGGAAGGGTTGGACTGCAGCTGAATCTCACGAAGACAATGTTCATGAGAAAGGGACTAGTTCCTGACACTCCATTTGCTCTCAATCGAACGAACATCTCTGCAACAGTTGTGTGTACCTATGTCAAGAACTCAACATGACAAATGACCTAGCACTGAACTGCGCAGGAGGAAGAGAGTGGCATGGAATGTCTTCAAGAGCGTTGAAGAAGTGATTAAGAGGACTAAGAACCTCTGACTCTGGGCACATCTTTTTGACTCCACCATTCTTCCTGAACTAATATACGCCTCAGAGACCTGGGCCCTACAAAAACAGGATGAGAACACTGTTCGGGTATCCCAAGGAGGAATTGAAAGAGTTATGCTCAGAATATCACGTTTCACCCAAGTGAGAATAGGAATCTGAAGTTCTGGTCTCCACTGAATCAGGGATGCTGTCTCGTTTGCCAAGGTGTTGAAAATCAGTTAGGCTGGACACGTAATGCAGTTTAGAGACAACTGCCGGACTAGAGCTGTTACCGACTGGATTCCATGGGATGTCAAAAGAACATGTGGCTACCCACCTGTGAGATACTCAGATTTCTTCATCAAAACCCTGAACAAACGGTTTGATGCTCTTCATGTTACTGGAGCAAGCAGATACCACTGAGCTACACTAGCACACAACAGGGATGAATGGAGACGTTACTGGTACTCACTCGAGCAAATCGATGATCAACAGGATGACAAGTGATATTATCATGAAGCAATATGTTTCACTTAACTTTGTCAGATTCTTTCATATTGTTGTCCAAAGTTGTATTTCTTTTATCTTTGTCGATGATATTTCATTTTCATGAGAGGAACATTTAGAATGGAAGGCTATGTTGTTAAATTGGTGGTCATGTTTTACACTGTAACTTTAGCACAAGGAATAGCATACATCTCTCGGCATTTATGTGTACAGATATGGTTGGTACTTGTGTGGAAGTAGGCCTCTTTCCTCTTTTGCTCTTATCAGGTCATTTTCTCAGTTTTGCTGATTTGCCTCATCCATTTTTCCTCCATGTGCAGCTCAGGCCCTCATCAACTCTGTCCCGAGCCATTTCAACAGCTCCCTGAGTAAGCTCTTTGCTTTCGGTCCCATCTACTTTTAAGTATCATTTATGTACTTACTAGAGTGATCTTTGGAAGGCAATTCTGGCTGTCAGTTTCTCTGTCTAAAAACCTTCAAGGGACCCTTCACAATTGGTGGAGTGACAGTAAAACTCTCTGAAGGACCCTTGGTAGCCTGGACCCTATCTCCCATTCTCCTGCATGTGCTAGTCCTAGTGGAAAGACTGTCCTTATAGCAAAACCAGCTGCTGGTCCTCCTCAGAGAGAACTAGGCCTTTCCCACTGTGTGCCTCCTTGCATGTTCATGCTCACCTGACTGCCCCCACCCCACCTTCTTTAGGGTGGGGCCACTTTCTGTCCTCTCTAGGCTATGGGGTGCTCCTAATCTGTTCACTCACCACACACATGTATCTGCTATTGCATTTGCCATGTTCCACTGAAGTTACCTGTTGAAATTGCACTTCCTGACAGATGGCCTTCCTCAAGGGGAGGGAGTGTGCTTAGGTTTGAATAATTGTGTGACAAAGTGATCTGCAGAGGGGGAGACATTTCACAGCACTTAGTCATGTGGGCAAACGCTATTTATAGTGAGAGTGAGTGTGGTGGACCTACCTGTGGAGTCTATGTAGCTGTGTTGCTGGTAAGCTGGGGCGGGGTGTGTGTGTGTGCGTGATGACTCTCCCAGAATTCTCTGCAGGACTCTGGTGCTACACACACAGAAATACCAAATGACCACATCTCCTCCTCCTCCTCCTCCTCCTCCTCCTCCTCCTCCTCCTCCTCCTCCTCTTCCTCCTCTTCCTCCTCCTCTTCCTCATCCTCCTCCTCCTCCTCCTCCTCCTGCTCCTCCTCCTCCTCCTCCTCCTCCTCTCCTCCTCCTCCTCCTCCTCCTCCTCCTCCTCCTCCTCCTCCTCCTCCTCCTCCCTGTGATCAGGCCTTACTCATGGATCCGTGTTCAGGTATAACTCCTGTTGGGGCTTCAGGGACCATATGAGGGTTTGGGATTAAACCAGAATTAGCTGTATTGTAGGACAAGTGCCTTAACCCTACACTATCTCTTCAACTCTCTCAAAATGTCCCACAGCTTATAGTGTTTTTGTACCACAGTTGACCAGAGGTAGTTGTGAAAAGCAAAACTGTGGTGGGGGGGGGGGGGGCGCGGGAAATTCATGGAAATGAGCAAGTAAAAAAGGAAATCACCACAAAATTATGTGGAGTCATAAAACTATACTATCAACCAAGCCAGTGGAGTTTTAATTCATAAATGGATCCCCAGTTCTAACATAAAATATGGTGAAAATTTTTTCATCTTTATTTCCAGATTGCATTTGTTTTTGTAAGAAATGTTACAGAATGTTCTCCAGATAGGAGATACAGGATAGAATCTTGTATCTATACAAGGAAATTAAGAGTGCTAGAAAAAGAATACGTAAAAGTAAAATTAAATTATTTTAAATTTAATTTTAATTGCTCTAAAAGAGAACAAAGAAATAATAGTTATTATGATTTTTAAAATTTTAAATCATTTTTATTGAGGTTCTGGGATTTACAATATTGTTAGCCACAGTTTTCATGCATACATTATTCCAACATCAGACACGTCACCAGAGACCAGAGAGCTTCTTCTTTCCAGTGTCCCAAGGACCCTCTCCAAACATACCCCCATGCAAACTCAGTTTACTAGACAAAATCTTTAGTTCCAATGCCTTCATCATTTGTTGTTCTATTACTATGTTTCTTTTCCCCCACATGAGAGGGATATTTAATATTTTTTAAAATATTAACTATTTTATTTATCTATTTTGCTTTTTGCGTCATACCTGGTAATGCTCAGGAATCACTCCTGGAAGTGCTTGGGAAATCATATGTGATGCTGGGGATCAAACCGAGTTGACCGTGTGCAAGGCAAATGCTCTCCCCGCCGTACTATTGCTCTGGCCCTGATGTTTAATATACTTAAAATGATTTCTTCTTTATTTTTTGGGCCACACCCAGTAATGGTCAGGAGTTACCTGACTCTGCACTCAGGAATTACTCCAGGTAGTGCTCAGGGACCATATGAATTGGTGGGGATTGAACCCCTGTCAGTTTTGTGAAAGGCACGTGCCATACCCAGTCTACTATCTCTCTGGCCATCCAGATTGTATTCTAAGTGATAGGAAGA
The DNA here is from genome assembly GCF_029834395.1 of Sorex fumeus. Taxonomy (NCBI): domain Eukaryota; kingdom Metazoa; phylum Chordata; class Mammalia; order Eulipotyphla; family Soricidae; genus Sorex; species Sorex fumeus. The sequence continues at coordinate 15,046,910 of NW_026606108.1, read as the reverse complement.
GTTCTCCAGCCCTGCAGAACAGATACAAATTCAGAGATGATTTTTTGAGACCGAAGTGCCTAGCCGGGTGGTAGGGGGTGCACAGAGGGTGCATGAGCATGATGAGTATTTGTATGTATGTATGTGTATGTGTGTGAGGGGGAGTGAGTGTGTTATCAGCAGGACACTTCTTCAGCTAGTGGGAGAGAACAAAAGGGAATGCCCTGCCACAGAGACAGAGTGGGATGGGGGGGATGGGAAGTGGGAGGGATACTGGGATCCGTGGTGGTGGAAAATGGGCACTGGTGGAGGGAAGGGTATTTGATCATTGTATAATTTAAACCCAAGCATGAAAATTTGTAAGTCTACAACTGTACCTCATGGTATCTCACTAATAAAAATTAAAAAAATAAAAAAAAATAAAATAAGAGTCAAATAAAAAAAAAGGAAAAATTACATGAGTTAGTGGGATTTGGAAGTTGCTTTTATTTCCAGACCATTTGCTCTGAGGCTGTGGCAGAGTTCTCTCATTTGCATCCTTTATATACCCCTTGGCCCTCTTTGTGTACCCCTAAACCAACCTTTTTCTGGTTTCAGTTATACAATGATCGAGTACCCATCCCTCCACCAGTGCCCATTCTCCACTACCACTGATCCCAGTATCCCCCCCCCCCCCCCAACCCACCCTGCTTCTGTGGCAGGGCATTCCCTTTTGTTTTCTCTCTCCTTTTGGGTGCTGTGGTTTGCAAAAGAGGCATTGAGTGGAAATCATGTTTGGTCTATAGTCTACTTTCAGCATTCATCTCCCTTCCTGGGAGAATCCTACCAACACCCTTTATTTGGCGCTCCCTTCTCTATCTGGGTTGCCTTTTCCCCTAGTGTGTGCGGCTGGCTTTCAAGTCATGGAGTGAATCTCCTGTTATTTATCTCAGCTATTCTTGGGTGTTAGTCTCCTATTTTGTTACTTTATGTTCCCCAGATGAATGCAATCTTTCTATGTCTGTCCATCTCTTTCTGAATCATTTCACTTAGCATGATACTTTCCATGTAGTACCACTTGTATGTAAATTTCATGACTTCATCTTTTCTAACAGCTACATAGTACTCCATTGCGTAGATGTACCAAAGTTTTTTTAACCAGTCACCTGTTCTCGGGCACTCAGGTTTTTCCAGATTCTGGCTATTGTAAAGAGTGCTGCAATGAACAAACAAGTGCAGATGTCACTTCGACTATACTTTTTTGCCTCTCTGGGATATATTCCCAGGAGTGGTATTGCTGGGTCAAATGGGAGCTCAATTTCTAATTTTTTGAGAATCGTCCAAGCCTGGCTCAGTTGTGTGTTTCTCTGGCATTTAGTACAAGGTCCCTTTAGCTGAGAACTTATCCTGCTGACTCTGTGTGTGAATCTGTGTGTGGTATCACTTTAAACAAGCTACAGAGCCTTTCTTTGTTTCATAATGGAGGAGAAAGAAAGCTGTGATTACAGTTCTTGCTAGGATGCCCCCGAAGTGCCTCTGGGGATGCCACCTGAGATAGGTGGGTTTCTCTATCCACCCCTGCGCTGATAGAAGGAAGGAGGGAGCTTTGCACCATGTACCTCTCCTGAAATAGCTTTCTTTGTAAGTTTATATGCTGGACAAAGTTAGTTTTTAGTGAATTCTTTAACCAAAACCTTGTAAATACAGCTAATTAGTCCGTATGCCTTTAAAAATCTGAAACCTGAACCAGAATCAAGAGATAGTAGAGTGTAAAGGGCACTTGCTTTAAGCACAGCTGATCTGGGTCTATTCCTGGCACCATTTATGATCCTTCCCTCCCCCCATCCTCCACCCTACTGCCACATCTACCAGAAGTAATCCCTGAGTTCAGAGCCAGAAGCAAGCTCTGAACACCGCCAGGTCTGGCCCTAAAAACAAAACCAAAATATTGTGGGAACCTAAGAACAGTATCTCAACTGGCAGGGAGGCTGTGGTGGGGGGGTTGAGGAATGGAATCCACTGAGATATCAACACTGTGTAGTCAGGACACCAACAACTAGTGTTCTCACTGTGGCCACCTTTATGCTGGTCTCAGTTCAGGTGAGGAACCAGTCCACAGAGCCTTTAGCAGAACTGAGTGGTGTGTATGTGTGTGTGTGTGTGTGTGTGTGTGTGGTGTGGTGTGTGTGTTGTGTGTTGTGTGTTGTGTGTGTATGACTGTCATGTAATCTGAACCTGTATACTCCATCCCCACCACCTCGACCCCTCCCCTCTCCGCTTCCACCAACCAGCTGAGAAAATGTTGGTGTCTAGCATTAAATAGTCTGCTATGCCCTTTCTGGACTCATACTATTTGCAAACCTTCTGCACCGAGTTGGGAACAACAAGCCTAGATCAAATCTCACTCTCAATTCAGTGACAGTCAGAGAAGCTGAATGGGAAAGCATTAAGTGGGGTTGAAGTGGACTTTTTATTTATTATATATATATTATTTTTATAAAGTTGTTCACAATAGTTCATTACAGTTAATATCCAAACACCAATCCCACCACTGTGCACCTTCACCACCATAAGAGGAAAATGTGTGAAGATTGTTGTATTTCATCCTGGAGCTATTTAAGCTCTTATATAAGAGATTACAAACATATATGTTAAACCCAAACAAATGTGTGCTGCTTTTGGTACATCAGTGGGCTACGGTATACGAGTTCCAGGACGTTCTGTGTCGCTCTCTTCTGGGAGCTTTATTTCATAATCTCTGGATCTTGGCCGTTGATGAGATTATATGATGGGGGTGGGGGTAGGAGGAATGGGGGTGGTGGGCATTTTGTGGGTGTGTCTGCCAAGCTACTGGAAAACTGGGGATCTGGGGGGAAGAGGCCCAGTCCCATTCTGAGTGAGTGAGCTTGGAGATCTGAAGTGGACCTTTTATTATTAGAACAATGGTTATGTAGGATAAGCCCCTGTAGTATTTACATCTCTCACACTCCCTGCCAACCCCACCACCCACCCCTTATTTTGTTTATGGTTGTACCTCTCAGGTGCCCATGAAATTTTTCTCTCCTTTCTGTGCAGAGGAAACAGAAATCTCCCAACTCTGTCTCCTGATATTAGGTGTATGGTCAGTACTGAGTGACCACTTTGGGAACTCACTGGCTTTCTCCTAAGAACATCTGGGGTGAGGGGAGGATTTGCTTCCCTCTTGCTTTCAAGTGGGAGGGTTGGAAAGAATAGATCTTGTCATTTGCCTTAGTCTTTTTGTGTTTGGGGCTACACTTGGTGGTCCTCAGGGCTTTTATTCCAGGCTCAGCATGCAGGGATCACTCCTGGTGAGCTTGGAGGAGCATATGGAATGCTGGAGATCTGCTTCCGGAGGGCTCTGTGCAAGGCAAGTGCCCTACCCCCTGACCCTGCTTGCCTTAGTCTTATTATGAGGAATATTTAGTGATAGAAATGAATTGTGGGGGTATTATCTGCATCAGTGAACATGATATTGACAGCCTTGCTGAATGCTCTACAGACTCTGTACTGCTGTAAGGGGCCCACAAGCAGGGGTATGTGATCTGTTAACTAACACTCCCCTTGGGCCTCCTTGCTCCACACAGAATGCCTTCTGGGCTCTAGTTTTCTTTTTTCTTTGGTGGGGGAGGGGGGCACACCTGGTAGTGCTCAGGGTTTAGTTCTGGTTCTATGCCTAGAGATCATTCCTAGAAGGGCTCCAGAAACTGTATGTGATGCTGGAGATCAAACCTGGGTTAGCTCCATGGAAGGACAGTGCCTCACCCATGGTACTATTCCTCCAGTCCCTAATTTTTTTTTTTTATAATTTTTCAACTCCTCTGTGTGGTCCTCTTTACTTAGCTCCTTGGAACTGAGACATGTTCTTTTCATCATGTGAACTTCCTGGGGGGTAGAGGCCCCTTCTCTCCCACTTAGGTATTTATTTGTTCCTTTTCTGAGTCTTTTTTGAGTATCTGCTATGATTCAGATACTTCTCTGTGCTGTAGGGGCACAAGATTGGTCTAAACCATGTCTATGATGGGACTTACAATGGGACTTACGATTGCCAGGAAAGGCCTATCTCAGGAGGTAACTCTTGAGTGTATTAACATACCCCATATTTCCTAGACACTTACGTTTGCTTGAATATACAAACCATCCTTTTTCAGTTAAGCCAAGACCTTAAAAAACCCTGATGGACAAGACTTGTTCTTGTATCAGGCACCATTGTCTCTGCACCTAATGTCTTCTTATTTCTCTCTCTCCATTCCTGCATTTCACTAGAGAGTCTTGCCACAGTATTGCACAGTAATACAATACTGTGGTAAGTATTGTACAATCTAGGTGGGCCCTCTGGCCACTTTACTTCTTCTTGTGCCCATAGCTATGAGTTTGCCTGCATTCCCTGCCACATGGGAAGCCCATTGAGGAAGGGGATAGTTGCCACCATTTTCCAGGGCCACCTTGGCATAGTTGGTACATGGTTAATCCTGAAATGCTTTATAGAGGGAATGAATGAATGTCTGTATTAATATCATTTAAATGGGGTTACTGTTTAGAATGCCAGCATGGTGTTTTTCTTTTGGACCCACAGGCAGTTGCTTCTTCCTCTGCTCTTCCAGTCTCCCTGGAGCTTTTCTTGAACTCCCCAAGAACAAGCTGATCTGGCCCAGTGAGTTGCATCCCCTAGCGAGCTTGAGCCTGGACCCAGTGCGAAGTTTTCGGCCAATTCCCTTGTTGAGTGCTGAGTTTCCAGAGGAAAGTTCTCGGTAAATGATTTCACTCTCCACACAAGATACGTCAACCAATGTGATTGGGGTCACAACTAGGAGTTGTATGATGGAGGACCAGGACGGGCTTGGCGGGTTCAGTCCAGGCAGGAGATGAATTGACTTTTCAGGGGGTTTGGGATATGGGAGTAAGCAAATCCAGCTCCCCTTTGCATGCCAGGGATGACTGCAGCTTTTACACACTGAAGGGAGGAGTTGGCAGAGAAAGCAGAGATCTTGGATGTGCCACCAGCTGTCTGATTAATGGGGTATAAACCATTGAAATGGGGGCACTTAAATAGTGATAATGAGGTCAGGGTCAGAGGTGGGAGACCTCTGTGAGCTGCTTGACTGCACTCTGTATTTAGGGATGGATCAAGTTTATATCTGAAGTGAGCTGTCAGACAGCATTTGGTCACAGATATGGCTTGTTTGGGTGTGTCTAGTACAACAGGAAAGAAAATCAAGGCACTTGTGGGTCACTGGCCACAGTGCTGGAGCAAGTTGAGAAGCTAGAATGGACAGATGTAGGTATAGGTACGTGGTAGTCTGGCTGTATCACAGAACTTGTGTCATTTAACCATTTTGAACGTTTCCCAACTATAAAAATGGAACAATACAATTATCAGATGATTATAAAAAGTGCCTATTATAATGTCTGTCACACCACAAGAGACCAGTAAATCATTATTTTTGTTTATTCTTTCTATTTCACATTAAAACACAATACTTGGATCCTGGGGCTTAATGAATGTTTGTTATTGAAGGTATGAAAGGAGAGATATGTTCTAGCAAACTGAACTTGTGTTTCTAATAGAGAATCACTGACTCTACTCTCCTGTAACGTATCTGTTCTTGCTCCAGTATCCCATGTATATTGAGAAATAGCACATTGCAAATAGCGCTTTTATCTGTTGAATGAATGGTTTTTTTTTTTTTTTTTTAAATTTATTTATTGAATCACTGTGGGAAAGGTTATAAAGCTTTCAGGTTTATGTCTCAGTCATGCAAATATCAAACACATTTCCCTTTACCAATACTTATTTTTTACCATGAAGAACCCCAGTAAAACCCCACCCCCCACCCCTCCCCGTCCCTGTGAAGCAGATGAATTCTAGTTAACACTCTATCTGCTTTGATTAGATTCATTGTTTCAATAAAAGATTCACCACTATTATTTAGAGTTTACCCCCCCCCCCCCCAATCAGACATGCTGAAAAAGCATTGTGAAGTGATTTGCTTTCTACGGCTGGGTTCAAGAATTAAATGTTGGTTTTGGATTTCTGCTCTTTTATCTATTGACCCTGGAAGTATTTCTACTGAAAGTCAGATAGTTAAGAAATTGGTTTCTGTGTTCTGGAGTCCTGGCCGTGCTGGAGAGCCGCTCGCGGGGGGCAACCGGTGGCCTCGGTAGGGCGTGAAGGGCGGACCGAAATGCCCCCCTTCCCATGAGGTTTTAGTCGCCCCCACACTCCCGGCTCATACCTGCTGTCCACAAGGCTCCCATGTGGCCGCCATCTTTCTTTCCAGAGAGGAGAGGGCGAATGGGGCAACACCCTTTCCCCTCCGGCAGACTTGATGGCCTGGATCAATGCATAGTCCGTTCACTTTTCTGCTCCAAGCTGCTGGGTTCTGCATTAAGTCCTTGTGCTTCTGGGGCCGTGGCCGTGCTGGAGAGCCGCTCGCGGGGGGCAACTGGTGACCTCGGTAGGGCGTGAAGGACGGACCAGAACGCCCCCCTTCCCATGAGGTTTCAGTCGCCCCCACACCCCCGGCTCATACCTGCTGTCCACAAGGCTCCCATGTGGCCGCCATCTTTCTTTCCAGAGGGAGGAGGGCGGAAGGGAGCAACACCCTTTCCCCTCTGGGCAGAAATGATTGCCTGGATTAACGCATAGTCCTTTCACTTTTCTGCTCCAAGCTGCTGGGTTCTGCATTAGGTCATTGTGCTTCTGGGGCTGTGGCCGTGCTGGAGAGCCGCTCGTGGGGGGCAACTGGTGACCTCGGTAGGGCGTGAAGGACGGACCGGAACGCCCCCCTTCCCATGAGGTTTTAGTCGCCCCCACACCCCCGGCTCATACCTGCTGTCCACAAGGCTCCCATGTGGCCGCCATCTTTCTTTCCAGAGGGAGGAGGGCGGAAGGGAGCAACACCCTTTCCCCTCTGGGCAGAAATGATTGCCTGGATTAACGCATAGTCCTTTCACTTTTCTGCTCCAAGCTGCTGGGTTCTGCATTAGGTCATTGTGCTTCTGGGGCTGTGGCCGTGCTGGAGAGCCGCTCGTGGGGGGCAACTGGTGACCTCGGTAGGGCGTGAAGGACGGACCGGAACGCCCCCCTTCCCATGAGGTTTTAGTCGCCCCCACACTCCCGGCTCATACCTGCTGTCCACAAGGCTCCCATGTGGCCGCCATCTTTCTTTCCAGAGAGGAGAGGGCGAATGGGGCAACACCCTTTCCCCTCCGGCAGACTTGATGGGCTGGATCAACGCATAGTCCGTTCACTTTTCTGCTCCAAGCTGCTGGGTTCTGCATTAAGCCCTTGTGCTTCTGGGGCTGTGGCTGTGCTGGAGAGCCGCTCGTGGGGGGCAACTTGAATGAATGTTTTAAAACTGCTTTAAAAGCCTACTTTGATGTCACTGATTCTGAGAATCCCTTTCTCATCAGTTCCCACTAATTAGCCACTTTTCTCTATATAAAATATTCTGTCATTTGTCTTTACCTCATTGGATTGGACACATGTGTATGACATATACATTGCTCCTGGATGGCCATTATCTCTGAGAGTGGGAATCCCAGTGCCTTATGCATATTGACAAAGCTAATACTGGCACAGGGCTGGATGCCTGACACATAGCAGGCACTCAATACATTTAATACTGGTTAGCTTATAGGTCATAGCTAATGGGACTCGTTTTCTAAACAGTAACAATCTTTTCTATTTTTGGGGTTTGAGGCATACCCAGCTGTGTTCAGGTCTTATTCCTGGCTTTGTATTTGGGAATCACTCCTGGTGGGTGTGGGGGACTGTATAGAGTACCGGGATTGAATCTGTGTTGGTCACATGCAAGGCAAGTGCCTTACCCAGTGTGTGGTCTCTCTGGCCCTCTAATAAGTAACTTTCATCTACCTATAAAGTAAGACAGTGGTAATATAGAAACCTTTGGCCAAAATTGTGTGATTATAGTAGTACTGCACTGTAGCACTGTCCTCCTATTGTTCATTGATTTGCTAGAGTGGGTCCAGTAACATCTCCATTGTGAGACTTGTTGTTACTGTTTTTGGCATATCAAATATATCACGGGTAGCTTGCCAGGCTTTGCCATGCAGGCAAGATACTCTTGGTAGCTTGCCGGGCTCTCCGAGAGGGGCAGAGGAATTGAACTTGGGTAGGCTGCGTGCAAGGCAAACGCCCTACCCGCTGTGCTCCAGCCCATATGTGATTCTAGTACATCAGGTAAAGGACTAATATTCAGGATATACAAAGAACTCACAAAGCTTACAACCAAGAAAACCATTAATGCCATCAAAAATGGGGAGATGATATGAACAAACAGTTCTATGAAGAGAATATATGGATGGCCAATAAATATGTTTAAAATTATTAGTCATTGTCAGGGAGGTCCAAATCAATATGAGTTAATTTATAGGGGTCAGGGATGAAGTCATGGAAATCACTGCTAAGATCTCAGAGGGCTGTATCTATTATTATTTTATGGTGTTTGAAACTTACAAAAGCAGTTATAAGTAAATGAATTTAGTGGACTTATGTGTGATTATTATTAATAATACTGTGTAATTATTAATAATAGTAACAAAAATTTAAATGGGCAATGGTTTGTCACATTTTGGAGACAAAAACTCTCCAGAACACATTCACGAACAATTCTGGCCTGGGGTTTTAAGGATTCGCAGGCCCCCTGCAATGTATGTTCTGACTCTGGATGCTCAAACCCAATACCTGGGCACATAAATGTGCCGTGTGAGCTCAAATACTGTTCAAGCTCACGGTGGGTGGTTTTATAGTCATTTTATGGGTGTTGAGACTGAAACCTGCAGGTGGTTGCTGCTTCCAATGGTCTATCTAAAGAGCCTTCCTTTTCTGCTCTGTCTGGAAGCTCTCAGGGTTGGCTCTGATACAATCTACATCCTGCAAGTTGGGGAGAAACGCCCCCCGATCTCAGCTCAGGGGCCTGTGGCAAACTCTCCACTCTGGAGCTCAGATGGCACATTTATGTGTCTGGGCTGTTGAAATTCAGCATCTGTGACAGGAATAGACTTTGCAGGGGGCCTGGCCAGAATGTATGTATTCTGGAGAGTGCTCTTGACTCTAAGATGTGACACATCATTGCCACTAAAATTCTTGTACCCTCTGAATATGTGAGAATTCTGTGATATCAATTACTGTGTCCTAAAGTTTCCTGGCAGTTCAAAGAAAAATTGTGGGAGGTCCAGGGGCCCCCGTTTGTTATCTTAATGGCCCATGCTTGTGATTATAGTAATGTTAGAAAATTGCAAAGACCCCTTAAATGACTTCATGATTATTTCTTTGGAGTTGAACTCTTGCTTCTAGAAAAGGTGACTTAAGTGAATTATCATTATTTATGTATTTAAGTTTGAGAAAATGTTATCCATTTCTGACCCATCTGGAACAGTGTTGCCGAATGTTTGAGAAGCAGAGAGGAGGCCATTACTAGAACTGGCAGTGCCCTTGGACAGTTCCCTGTGTCCTATCTGGACATTGCAGTTCTCTGAGTAGAATTTTCTGACACTCTTTGAGTCTCCGCTAAGTGAACTGCCTCAGGCCAGGAATCTGCCTGGGTTCCCAGACTCAGCGTTCCATGCAGGAACTGCAAGATGCACTGAACAGAAAGTCATGTCTTTGTCACTTGTTGCCTCCTGCTTTGAGATGCACTTTTCTGTTTTTTAATGATTCTAAACCTGGGATACTTCTTGAAAAATTGTCTGCACTAAAGCATAGTTATTTTTCTTGCCAAAAATCTGCTGTTCAATAGGTATTAGTGTAGAATTGACAGTCTGTTCTTTCACTGGTTTTCCCTCCTCCAAAACCAAATTGTACTTGGGGCTTCTGCAAACTGAGAGGAGAAAAATGCCCTTTAAGAGGAAAGCTCCCATTTCAAGCCATTTGTGCCACTACTAAATGGAAATTAGAGTAACTGCGTCACCTGAGCTGGATAGAGCTGCTGAGCCCAGAGCCAGCTTTTGGGGAGTGGGTAGCTGTCCTTCTCCCTAAGCGTTTTTAAAAATTTATATCTCTGAATCCATTCCACCTTCCCATAGGTGTGTTGCAAAGAACCTTCTGGAAGCTTTATGTCTGAATCCTCAACTGGGAGAAAGGCTTAGCTGGGCACCATAGATAAGCCAACTTCTCTGCTGTGTCAAAGCTTTCTGATTCCCCTCATAATGCATTTTTGTAGGCGGTGAGTCCTCAGGTCTCTTTTCCCAAATGGGGAACTTAGATTTTGTCATTTTTATAGGCCAGTTAGAGAAAACTGTGATGGATGGATGGATGGAGATGGATGGATACTTCTGGATACCAAACCAGGAGTCAGGGAGGGGCCTCAGGAGACACCCCCCGAAGAACAGACCAGCCTTTCTCAGGGACCCGGGGGTGGGTGTGGTGGTTCATTTAGAATGGCAGCTCCTAAAAAATCAGGGCATGGCCTTTCAACAGCAATAAAATAAAGATTGCTGAAAAGAGTGAAGAGAAAAAGCCCAGGAACATGCATGCTAAGGACTATTCAGAGCCATTTAAAAGAACAAGAGGAAAAAAGAAAAAGCCAGAGAAACAAAGCAGCAGATGGAATGTGGCCCCATGCAGCCTGGCCAAGCCAACTCAGGCCAGTGCTGAGCAGCACCGTGCGGAAAGTGTTTGCTGTCAGCCCTCAGCTTCCTGGGCTTCCTGGCCAGCTTCTCAGCCTGTTTCTATGGAGCCCACAACAACAGAAGCGGTGTGTGTGTGCACGTGTGTGTGTGCGTGCGCATGTGCCTATGTCCCTGCTCTTCTCATTTGTGTCCTCTTAGTAGCCCCTTGAAAAGAACTCTTCGGTTCAAATGCAATGGCTTTAAAAAGAAAATGAAAAATGAAAACTAAAAGTGCTCCAAGGGCAGGAGGTGCTGACGAGTTTATCCGCCCCTCCCTCCCCCCCCCCCCCACAATGAAGACTCTGAGGGTAGAGTAAACGTGTTTATTTTTCGTTGATTTTTTTTCTCAACCAAATGGAGTTGCTTAATTAAAAAAAAAAAGTAATCTTTTTTCTCTTTAAATACTACAGACAACCTCATTTAATCGCAGCAGACACCTAGAAACAAAACACTGGACCCACCAGAGAAAACGGGGCGATAAAAGCATCAGAAATTCAAGTCGACTAGGGGAGAATTACCATTAGCGGACAGCTCGTGATTCTAAACAGAAATGTTCCAGAACCTATTGGGCTTGCCAAAAGTTCTTAGAGAATTGGGGACTTGGGAAAGTTGGACTCTTTAAAATTCTATTCCAATTGTTTCAGCATAGGGAAATCAACATCAAGGAGTCAAAGAAAGACCCAAAGAAACATTAAAAACCATGTTCGACTAGTATTCAGTATGTGAGATGATTAAGGAATAACCTTCCCTCCTAGTTAACCTTGTCCTGGAATATATATAGGTTATTTGTAGCCGCCACTGCTATAATATTTTCTGAAGGGTGCCAAGCTGTATGCAAGATCTTTTTGCTAAAGTCCAGACTGTCGACGCTGATCTCGTCTTTTCTCCGCTTGCCCCCGACACACACTTTCCGTGGCTTCAGGATAGCTCGAGGTTTGCTGTTTTCCCTCGAGGCCTCGAGAGTAACATCGCGCTTGGTGTTTCGGTCAAACATCCTGAAGAAGTTGTTGTAGGACCCTGTCATGATGACGCTGCAATGGAGAAGGGAGATGGGGAGTCACAGAAGGCTATGGCATGGGAAAGAGGCGGAAGGAAACAGCATCTTTTATGTTGGAATGGGCCATACTCAGCAGTGCTTGGGGGGCTATTCCTGGGTCTGTGCTGAGGAGTGATCCTTGGTGGTACTCCAGGGACTATATATGGTATGGGGGACTGAAATAAGCTTGCTTGCTTGCATGTAAAGCAAGTGCCTTAACTCCTTAAATTTATATTTTTTTCTAGAGCAAATGGGATGGTATGGTATTATGGATTTGTTTTTTGTTGTTTGGGGGCCATACCCTGTGGTGCTCAGGGGTTACTCCTGGCTCTGTGCTCAGGGCTCACTCCTGGTGGGCCCAGGGACCATACAGGATGCTGGGATCAAACCCAGGTTGGCCACATGCAAGGTAAATGCCCTGCCCACTATACAATCACTCTGGCCCCATTACAATGGCTTTTGACAGTTTGAGGCTCAAAAATTTTATTAAAACAAACTCCCTGATCCTCCAGCAGGTTCCACAGAGAAACTGCTTATTTACATTAGAATCCTTCAGAGTAACAAGCCCTTTAGCTGGGCTTGGAAAGGAAGATCTGTGATAACTTGATTTGTTATTCCTATTTGCTAAATTTCTTGTGATTCTTTGGCTCAGTTTCTAGCCCTAAGGATGCCAGGCCAACCTACCTCACATCAGGAGGATAGCACTGGACAAAAGTTAGAGCTTGTCGTGTCAGAAGCAATAGCAGGACAGGTAGGGCGCTTGTCTTGCTTGCAGCCTTGCATGCAGCTGACCCAGGTTTTATGAAAATAGACCACATGGTCCCCCAGAACCTCCAGGAGTGATGGCTGAGCACCTTCTGGGTGTGGCCCAACACACACACACATACACACACACACACACACACCACACACACACACACACACACACACGCACGCGCGCACGATTATGAAGCTTCTGAATCAGAAATCCTCTAGATTTACAGGACACAGAACAGCTGTCACAAAGGCATATGTGATAGTCTGGTGCCCACAACTCTGCAGCCTGCCCTTTCTCAAAATACACTTCCCTTTCTGGTGTCTCTAGAAACTGTTTCCTCTGAGTACCCAGGCATTGTGGTTCTCTTGGACATGAGTGTGCTATTTTCTAACCTGCTGGTGCTTTGTTAACCACTAAACTCTCTTCCTAGCACCTTGACTCTTTGTGGACTTTGTCAAGAGGATGTGGAACTGATCCTTCATGCTTCCACTCCAATTGCTTGACGCGGGGCTGGAGTGGTAGTACAGTAGGCAGGGTGTTTGCCTTGCATACGGCCGACCCAGGTTCAGTTTCTGGCATCCCATATGGTCCTCCAAGCATTGCCAGGAGTAATTCCTGAGTGCAGAGCCAGGAGTAACCCCTAAGCATCGCTGGGTGTAACCCAAAAAAGCAAACAAACAAACAAACAAAACAACAAAAAAAACCCCAAAACAAAAACACCCATAAAACAATTGCTTGACACTTTCTCCCCTCTATGTTGTACCAGCTGATTGCATGCCTCAGGTTTCCTACCATGGAGCAACCCCTTCTGGGTCTGTGAAGTGATAAACTGCTATGGTGGTTCATGGGCCAAGAAAGCCCAAGCAGGATCAGAGAGACAGCTTGTGCTCACTAAAATGCTTACACTTAGCTGTGTCAGAATCACTGAGTTTCCCAGCACTATTGGGTGCTGCCCGATAAAGAAACAAAATCAGTCCCTGGCAGGGAGCCCTTAGTTTTCCTGGAAGTGAGAGAGTCATCTGTATTTGTCAAACTAAAAATGAACTATTGGGAGGTAATATGAAGTATTGTTGAAATCAAAGGCCTTAAAACAGTAATAAATCACTGTGAGGGAAGGTGATAAATGGTGCTGACTCAATTTCAGCTAATGAACCACGAGGGCCTTTGGCCAGGTCCGCACCAGCCACTTATTTTTCTATCTAGAAAGTGCGGCAGCCCCAACTCTTCATGCTGCATGTTGCCTGTGGATTACTAGTGACCTTGATTTGAGGCCCATTGACTTTGTTCTGGGAGCAGGTAGCTCATGGGGAAAAGAGAAGATTTTCTTGTTGACAGTGGGGCTGCCTCTGTGAGACTTGAAAGATGAACTGAATTTCACATCTTCCTCCTTTCCTCCCAGGCCCAACACCTTAAGGCTCCAATAACACACTCAGTTCATCCCAGCCAGGCGTCAGACCCCAATTCCTTGTCTCTATTTTGGCTGCAACCCTACTGAGGATGCAAGGCCTGGCAGGGAGAGGTACTCCCAGAAGGGTTCCCTGCCACACAGCCCTTCTTACCTGTCTGACCCATTCCACACACATTCAAATTTATCAAAAATGCAGTCATTTTCGTAGAGGGAACACAACTTGCTGCGGAGGTAGTCGTGAACCTGGAAGAGAAGGGAAGAGGCCGAGTTAAAAAGACAACAAAGATGATTATTTTTAAAATTGCATCACCATAAGATATGCAGTTGCAAAGTTGTTCATGATTAAGTTTCAGTCATATAATGTTCCAACACTCATCCCTTCACCAATGTCCCCAGTTTCCCTCCTGTCTGCACCCCCTCAACCCCACAACCTCACCCGCTCTCCAGTCTCACAGTCTACCTCTATGGCAGACACTTTTCTTCTCTCTCTTGCTCTTATTTTTTCTTTTAGGCACTGGAGTCAGCTATGGGCAAGGCAAGGGCCTTAACCCTTGTGTTTTGGGGCCACTTATTGCAGTACTCAGGGTTTACTCTGATCTGTGTTCAGGGATCACTTCTGTTGGTGCTCAGGAGAATATATGCAGTGCCAGATCTCCACTACAGTACTGTTATTGAAAGGGTATCATGCATATCATCTTTACTTCCTTTCAGCATTCAGTTTTTGTCCAGAATGGTTATTTTCAATATCACTGTCATAGCGGTTCCTTCCCTCTCCTAACTGCACTTCCCCTCTCTCTTTGTGGCAAGCTTGCTACCATGACCAGTCCTTCTTGCTTCTACTGTCAAAAGAAGATGATTTCTGCCTATATATTTCACAGCTCTTGATGTGCAATTTTTTTGGGGGTGGGGAGAGGCAGTTTTCAGGTCACACTCAGTTGTGTTCAGGGTTTTCTCCTGGCTCTGTGTTCAGGGATCACACTGGGGTGGGGTGCTTGGAGGACCATATGTGGTGCTAGGGATTGAACTGGAGTCAGTTTGGGGCAAGACGAGGACCTTAATCCTGGTGCTGGCTCTCCAGCCCTTTGAGTTGCACTCTTAATTCTCTTGGTGTGTTCCTGGAATCCAATGGTCCTGAGTCAGAACTCAGATTTGGCTCTCAGATTGGTGAACTGCTGCTTATAAACATGCTTGTTGAGTGAGATCAACAATAGCACATGGCCAGGATATTCAGTGGTAGAATAACATTTTCTTTTCTTTTTTCTTCTTTTATGACACACCTGATGGTGCTCAAGGATAATTTCCCCACTCTGTGCTTGGGTATTGCTTCTGACAGTGCTCTGAGGGCCATGAAGTTACCAGCGATGGAATCAGGGACTTCTGTATGTAAAGGCATGAGCTCAGCCTAATGAACTATCCCTCCAATCCCAAGAATCTCATTTTCTTCTCTTGCTTTTAGTGAAGCAAACTTTTTAATTCAAAGAAATATACTTAGAAAGACGAGAGAGCATAGAAAGAGAAGAATAAGTGTTTACAAGAGAATATGGACTTCTCCAGAATGAAAAGAGCAGAGAAGAGAAATACATGATCAAGAGAAAACATGGGCTTTGCCCAGAGTGAAAAAAGCCAAGAATTCTATTTCTAAGTGGGCCTGCCAACTGGCATTTGAGGGCACCATTTATTTGGTCTTTTATTCAAGAACTATTTACTTGAATGCCCCCTCTGTGCTTGGGATAGGGCAGTGAACAAAATCTACTTGGTGCTTTCATTCTAGTGTGCAAGCAGCTGCATTTACACAGGCTCTTTATTCTGAGTAAGGAATACATCACAGAAAGGAACCAAGCTTGCAGTGGAGGGGCAGGAAACAGGAATTTTAAGGACAGAGGCTGGGCAACCAGTTATACCTGAATGATAATCTGGCTTGGATCCCAGGGGGGAGAGATTATTTTTTGTTTGTGTTTTGGGGCCACTTCTTGCAGGGTTTACTCTGATGTCTGTGTTCAGGAATCACTCCTGGTGTTGCTCAGGAGAACAAATATGGTGCCAGAGATTAAACCCAGGTTGACTGAGTGTGAAGTAAGTGCATTATTTGGTATACTATTTCTTTGTACCCAGGATTCATAATATATCCGCAGGGTGAACCAAGATAACAAATGCATAGGACAGCTATCACGTTCAGAGAGAAAATCAGGAGAACAAAGATCTCCTAGATAAAGTGCTTGCTTTGGCAGCACATATTCTCCTAGATCTTTCTTTTGAGAGGATGGTGCTGTTGATTCTTTTTGGATGGGGTAATGTGATGGTATCTAGGCAGGAGAACTGTCCAGCTGACTAGGATGGGAAGTTGCAGATATGGAGTGTGTGATAATCTTTGCTCCTACTCATCAAGCAACTGAGAAACCAGGTTATTAGTAAAGATAAAGGGGCGGGAGGAGCTTGACAGGGAACAGTGTAGGGTGGTAGAAGTCATGGAGGGCCACTTGAGACTGTGAATTTTAACAAATATTTGGGTCATTTTCTCCAGCTACTTTCAGTATCTCAGGCATAGACAGAAAATAGGCCAATGAATAAGGCTCAAAGGTACGAAATGTATTCAATTTTTCCCTGTGGATCATCCTTCCTGAAGCCTATGAGTGGGTAGTGGCAGTCACAATACGCATACCCCCTGGGCTAGCCAAGTGCTTTGCCCCTAAGTCTCATCTGCAAAGCCTCTTGGAGTAGGTTTGATCTTTCTCCTCACATTAGGGTCTGGAAGTATAAGAGCATAGTGCTACTGGTACAAGATAATAGAAGGAACAGGGCAGGAAGTAAATCCTGTATTTGGGTTCCAAGTCAAACTTTGAGCAACCTAATTCAGCTTACTTGTGGTCTCAGCTCTAGATAGGAGCTGTGAGAACACACCGAAGGTCAAGAGAAAGCAGGAACGGAATGAAAGGAGAGGGAGTTCTTGAAAGCACTGATAAAGCATCCTGGTTCCTTTTCTTCTCTGCTGCTACTTGGGACCCTCTACTGCACTGAGCTTTGGAGTTCTGCTGGATATTGAGCTTGGAGATTCTTTAGATTTTTTTTTTTTGGTTTTTGGGTCACATCCGGCAATGCACAGGGTTACTCTTGGCTTTACACTCAGGAATTACTCCTGGCAGTGCTGGGGGGACCATATGGGATGCTGGGAATTGAACCTGGCTCGGCCGCATGCAAGGCAAACATCCTAACCGCTATACTATCACTCCAGCCCCAAGCTCAGAGGTTCTTGTGTGTGCTTAGTACTGGGTAAAGGAATCAGCTCAGACAGATTGATTCCATGTTCCATTAGATATATTGGGTATTGCAAACTCTTATTTGGACAGAACGCATAGTTCTAACTCTTCAGATTAATTTTCTTCACCTTTATTCTCTGATCCCCAGAGAGTTCTGTGCCTTCGAAGGCTTATTTTGTCAGTGCTATGATGATAGGGTTCAGGCACAATTAGATGGGGAAAGGAAAGGCTTTGTCTTATACTTGGGTCTCTGCTATAGATGAACTCATCACTTATCCCTTCCTCTCCTGCTGCTTACAGTGACTAAGGTATGATTTAGCTAGCTTTTTCTGTTTGTAGGGATGAAGCTCTCTGGTGCTTTTTAAGATTTTTAGAGCAAAGAATGATCCAAAGGCAAAAGAAGGACATATTCTTGACCAGGGAGAGTATTAAACAGAGGGTGGCAAACTTTGTTTTCTCTGAAAGTCCAAATAGTAAATATTTATGCTATATGTGCCCTATAGTTTCTGTTGCCTCTCAATTCTACATGTGTAATGCAGAAGTAATGGCAGGTTATACAAATGTTTGGAGCTGTGTTCCAATAAAACTTTGACAGGAAAAGGTGAAGACAGGAACTGGCCTCTTGGACATAATCTACTGACCCCGATCTTGAACAATTTCTTCCCGCCCCCCCCCCCCCCCCCAAGAAACTAAGATTATTTCCTTGAAAGTCATTGACTTGGGAGTTTAACTACTCTTCTTGAGAGATGAGACACCTAATCTCAAGAGTTGTTCTCTTCTAGAAAGCCAGACTGGTTCTTGTTCTTTCTTGCCTTTATCACTAACTTGCTTTTGGACTGCATAATAGAGGCAGGAGAGGGAGGTTTCTTTAGGGTAAGGGTGCGAAACTAGGAATTAATCTGATCTCAAGTGGAAGCCAAATGTGGTGTGCTACTTTTATCCTATTGTTATTCTGTCCTCCAGCTCACCTACATTTGGGGAAAAAAAGATGAGGAAAATATATCTCTATTTTCAACTTGAAATCCTCCTACTCCTTCCTCTTATCTGTTATGGAGCACTTTTTAAGGCACTACACAGATGTGAGATTTTTCAAGAAGAGAGAAACACATTAAAAAAAGTTGGTTAAACAGATTTTTATAATCTAGTATGTAGGACTTAGTCTTACAATGGTCAAGGATTTGTAGTATTTTAAGACAGGAGTAGAATATTTCTTTATTCACTAGAAACACCCAAAGATTTTGTGTGAAAAGCAATAAATATTGTTTTGAAAACAAGAATTTTACAGGTAGAGAAGGGGTAGAACAGTATGGATTATGAGAGGGCAGTGGTGTCATTTAAGATCTGGCTACTTCCTAAAAATTTCCTGATCTCCTACCATTCATCTTTTTATCTTACAGAAGCACTATGGGTAAAATGTGTCATCATAATGTGGTTTAGAAGTCCATGCCTATAGAAAAAAACATACCTCCAAGCCCTCATAAATGAACACACAGATTGAATGAATGAACACAAGCATGCACAAACACATACACACAGAATTTTTTTTGGTTTGTTTTTGAACCACATCCAGCAGTGCTGTGGTCTTACTCCTTGCTCTGCTCTCAGGGATCTCTCTGGAGGCCATAAGGCATGCCATGGATCAAACCTGGATCAGCTTGTGCAAGACAAGCAAACTGCCTGCTATCTTGTCTCTCTGGGTCCAAATATTTTTTAAAAAACAAAGTTATAAAGGATTCAAAAGAAAACCATGGTCTGCATCGTTATTTTCTCCTTCTTGACATATAAATTCTGAGAAGTTCCTGCCTATATTTGAGGACAGCTGAAGGAAAAGAACATCTTCTATAAGTGGTTTGCATTTATCTTTTATTGTTTAAAGAAATTAGACAGAGTGGCCTTTATCTACTAAAGAGGAGAATAAGGGAGAACAACAACTTGAGACACATCTAGGGGGAAGAGAGCATTCAAACTCACCCTATTTAATGCTTCTTTCTTCTGTTATCTTGTGAATAACTTCGATGACTATAAATTATGTCTCCCTCCCAACAGAATGGTTCTTAAGTTTTATACCAGCATGTTTTATTAGTATTTTTTTTTGCCAGACTCCTAGCTCTGTGCTCAGGGATCACTCCTGGCAGTGCTCAGGGGACCTTATGTGGTATCAGGGATCAAATCTGGGTTGACTGCATGTAAGGCAAGAGCATAACTTGTTATACTAACTCATCAGTCTCATTAGGTTATGTGCCCATGGAAGTCTGGGATTGTTTTATTAATGAATTGTTCACAATTGGTCAAGGTAAGTTCTATTGGTTAGTTTTTATCATCGAGGGACTGATATACTCTTCCTGTATAGGATCAAATTATTGATTCTCGGTAACCCTGGGGTCTCAGGGATTATAAGTGAAAGAGGAGGTGGTTCTGAGTCTCAACAAATCTTTCATTCTGAAACTAGATATGGGCTAGGATTTGGCTGGAACATTAATATAAAATCCTCTGTTCCGTGGGAAAACTTGAAAATGCTTATTATGCCTAAGACTCCAATTTCTTATTCATGGAAAGATACTGATGATCTACATATAAAAATGAGTGGCAGGAGCCTTCCTGTTCAGAGCAGGCATTAACAATTAATTATGCATTTCCCCCCCACAGGATCATAACTTATTTCCTATCTTCGACACAGTATAAAAGTTTAACTGACTACAACTTATTTTAGCATTCTATGGTATATCTTAACATAAAATTTTGTGATATTTCAATATCAATGCTACGATGCTAGTTTTTAAATATTCTACAGATTTCAAAGTCTAACACCAGCTGAACATGATTTTAGTCTTAAAATGTTGACTAATTCCATGTTATAGCTATATTTTAAAGTCTTTTCCTACAATAAATTGCTAATTTTTCTTTTCATTTGCAGAATCAACTTTTCTGTAATCGAGTCTTTCCCAAGATGAACTATAAAAACTTGGGGGACAATGGGACCCCCAAATATACAGGAATGCTCTTTGAACCACAGGGGCAACAAAACTATCTCATATCACATCCTTTAATTTTACCTCCGAAACTTGTACAGTTCCTTCTGGAATTCAGTCCCCAATGCTTTGACTCCCTCTGCAATTTGCTTCTCCAGGAGATGCTGCTTCTCCTAAGCTAAGTGAGGTAGGTGGGCTCCTCACTACTTCTCCAGACAATATCCTGAGTAAAGTCTCCACTCTTTTGAATTCATGCCTTCAAACTGAACTTCCTATCTATAACCATGGCAGGTCCACCAAGAACTTCAGCCTCATTTCTGGTAGCAATCCTACCACCTCCGTCTTCTTATAAAGAACCCTGCCGTTACCATTACTGTACCCTTTAAGATTTTATCAACTCCTCAAATCCATTTTCATATTTCCTCTATTTGTGTGATAATTTTTTTCCTGAATGACACCTGGCAGTGCTCAGGGCTAATCCCTGGTTCTACTCAGGGATTACTTCTGGAGGGGCTTAAAGCAGCCATATGTTGTGCCAGGGGTTGAACCAGCATTGACTGCACAGGTCAAGCACCTTAGATGCTCTGCTCCTGCCTTGTACAATCATTTTCTTAGACACACTTTTCAACAGTCTTGCCTTGCTGTCTTTGTTTTTTGCTCTCATTTGGTAGAACCCCATCACAGGTAAAAGTAGTTTTCTGCCCTTACTTACCTGTACCACGGAGGTGAATGTGGCCTGGGAGAAACATATAAATAAATCAATTTCTCTTGCAAGTAAAATTCAAGTGAGAGTCTGAACAACCTGCACCATTTTCCCAGTCATTTCGTATTTCTAAATGACACTTTACACTTTCACTTTCCTCTCACTCAGCTGATAACCTTCTTCTACTGAGAAAAATGACAATAACACAAAGCCATCTATATGTTCTCAACAAAAGAGTTAAAAACTGTCTGCATCTATAACTATTTATACTTCTTTCCTTCCTTGGATGGGTGAATTGTCTATCTAAGGTCAATTTAGTGGATTTCTTTTCTACTGGCATATTACTCAGAACATAAAACATGATGTTAGGATAGCAAATAGTTATGATAGAGAAGGGATCACTATGACAATGACAGCTGGAAATCAGTACTCAAGAACTGAGTGCTCATTTGTGGAATATAAGATAATACAACATGAGACTAACACCCAAGGACAGTAGAGATAAGGGCCAGGGAGATTGCTCCATGGTTTGAAGCCTGCCTGATGAACTGGGGGAGAAGGTAGCTGGAATAGAAAAGGGATCACTAAATTGATGATGGTTGGAAGGGATCACACGGGATGGGAGATGTGTGCTGAAAGTTGACTAAGGTCAAAACATGATGACTTCTCAGTATCTGTATTGCAAACTATAATGCCCCAAAGTAGAGAGATAGTATGAGGGAAATTGTCTGCCATAGAGGCAGGGGATGGGTTGGGATATGGGGGGGTGATACTGGCGACATTCGTAGTAGAAAATGTACAATGGTGGCAGGATGGGTGTTTGGTCATTGTAGGACTGAAACTCAAACATGAAGGCTTTGTAACTGTATCTCAAGGCGATTCAAGCACTGTAGCACTGTCCTCCTGTTGTTCATTGATTTGCTTGAGCAGGTACCAGTAACATCTCACAACAAATTGTGAGACTTGTTGTTACTGTTTTTGGCCTATTGAATATGTCACCAGTAGCTTGCTAGACTTTGCCGTGCGGGCAAGATACTCTTGGTAGCTTGCCGGGCTCTCCAAGAGGAGTGGAGGAATTGAACCAGGATCTGCCACGTGCAAGACAAATGCATTACCCACTGTGCTATTGTTCCAGCCCAAGGGGATTCAATAAAAATAAATAAATAAAATAAAATAAAAAAAAGAACTGAGTGCTAAAAGTAGGTAAAGGGGCAAACATGATAATCTTTCAGTACCTGTATTATAAACCATAATGCTCAAACGGGGGAGGGAGAGGTAGAGGGAGAGATAGAGAAAAAGGGAGGGGGATAAAGTGGGGAGAGGGGGAGGGGGAAGGGAGAGAGAAAAGAAAGGAGAAGGAAGGGAGGGGGAGAGGGAGAGAAAGGGAGACAAGAGAGGGAGAGGGAGAAGAGGGGGAGAAAGGGAGAGGGAGAGTGAGAGAGAGGGAGAGGGAGGGGAGAGGGAGAGGGAGAGGGAAAGGAGGAGAAGGGGGGAAGAGGTAGAGGGAGGGGGAGGGGGAGGGGGAGAGAGAGAGGAGAGAGAAGAGAGAGAGAGGAGAGAGAGGAGAGAGAGGAGAGAGAGAGAGAGAGAGAGAGAATAAGAATGAACCTGCCATAGAGGTGGGAGGCTGGGGGTGGGTGCTGGGAAGGAAACTGGAGACACTGGCATTGGGGTGGGAAATGTGCACTGGGGAAGGGATGGGTGTTGGAAGACTGTATGACTGAAACCCAGTCATGAAGAACTTTTTAACTGTGTATCTCATGATTGTTCAATAAATAAACCCATAATGTGATAACTTCTTTAGCGTGGGTCCCACTCAGCTACTACTGTTATATCTCTTCAGAAACATCTTTTCTTTTTGGGGCCACACACAGTGGGGCTCAGGGGACCATATGGGGTGCTGGGGTGGAACCTGGGTCAGCATGTGCAAGGCAAGTCACCCTACCCACTGTCCTATCTCTCCAGCTCAGAACAACATTCATGAACCATTTATCTGTGCTCTTTGCATCCATAACTTCCCGTCACAATTCCGCACCTCTTCTCTTCTCTCTCTCTCTCTCTCTCTCTCTCTCTCTCTCTCTCTCTCTGGCGGGCCATGGCGATGCTCAGGGGTTGTTCCTAGTAATATGGTCAGAAATCACTCCTGGCAGTGCTCAGGGAACTATACGGGATGCTGAGGATCGAATCTGGGTTTGCTATGTGCAAGACAAGTGCTCTGCCTGATATACTATCTCTTCATTCCCCCTCAAGTCCTCTAATTATTCTCATTCCTAGGCAATTTCATGACTTTAAAATAGTCTTTCAATAGCTGTCTAACATGTGCATTGTTATTACTCATGTCTAATAGCAGTACCTGTGTTTTGCATTCAGATCTTGCTATTCACACAAACATCAAAGAAAAACCCTACAATCATTGTTCTGGCCTAGTGTTGTCTCTTAGGAAATAACTACCACTGACCAGCTTCTAAATTTACATACATAAAAAATTTATTATATTTGATTTTAAGTCTAGATATATATTTAGGTTCGCATTGAGCACTGCTTGGGAGCCCCCTTTCAGCACCCCATCAAAAGAGTGATAAAAAAATTTCTGGACTTGGACGGTGGTGCTGGTTCTACAGCTTTTATATTTTGAAAGGGGTGACCATTATGATAGGCCATTTATATCAAGAAAAAATATGAGAGTAAAAACTCTCTGAAAATTCTCTATTCTTTTTTAGTTAATCCAAGAGATTAAGATAAACTCAGTTACATCCCATTTTAATCTTTGCTTCCATTGTTTTCTTGCCTTCATCAAGCCCTTTCTACCACAAACTCTGGTTTTCTTTTTTTTATCATTTGCAACACTGCCTTCTCCTTTATTTCCTATGTTGGTATGTCTGTCAACCACTGAGCCAAAGCTCAAGTCAAAATTCAACATGCTAACTGCTCTTCCCCTGACATCCAGTGACCTTCTTCCTGATCTGTCCAGCCCTTCTCCTCATGTCTACATTATTTTAATATGTTTGACCAAATGGCAATATCAAACACAAAACTGAAATAAAGACTTGAGCTGGTAGATAGTACAACAACTAGGGCACATACCAGGCATGCAGGTTCGATTCCTGACACCACATGTTTCCCTAAGCATTACTAGGTGCAGCCCTGGAGACCCCTGAGCACCACAAGGTGTGTCCCTCTAGGCTCCCCAGGACAGCTCAGGGATGGCTCAGGTATCCCCAGCACTGCAGAGCCAAGCACCCTGGGCCCTTTCATGTCCTGGTTGACTGAGAATTGCTGGTGCTGTTCCCCCACAACCTCCTGAACACTTCTTGGGAGGCCCCCTCCACAAAAAACTAAGAACTGCAAGAAGAACAACATCCCAAAACACAACTCAGAATGTCTCTTCCAATGTGGGACCTTTAAAGACTATCCACTGTACCCATCATCATAAGCACAAATGACACAATCTGCTTTCACTTTTCACATCACCAGGCTCATCTATCTGAGCTTCAGGATCAAGGCACAGAGAACTACTTTATAAACCCAACCCACATCTCTTGATTGCAGGATTCTGAAGATCCTGTGAGCATACACATTTCCTTGCAACTAGGACTCAGCTTAAGGAAATCTTTCTCACCGGGCCAGTACCCCAGGGCACTCAGCCCCATCTCTTTGTACCATACATCATTGAAGTATCATGACACGTTAGTGCCTTAATCCTTCTTTGACTTCTCCCCTCCTTGCGAGGAATGTAATTTCTGCAGCTGCCACCCCACTCTAAGTGCTCAGTAGATCCTGCTTAGATTGATTTCTAGTCCCATGGGATTCACACTTTAGATGCTTTTGCATTGTGCTTTGCAGTGGAGGCTGACTTGGAAGCCCACAGAGAAAGTCCTCAATATTTCTCAATACAGGGGGGTAAAGGGTTGTACCTGGTAAGTCTCGATGGGGCGATTTTCCATGTTGAGATCCCAGACTTTAACGGTTAAATAGTCTCTGGTCATGATATACCTCCCACTGTGGCTGAACTTCACATCCGAAATCGAAGAGATAATTTCAGAGAAAAACGACCTGTTACTTGGATCTTCCGGCTCTTCAAAAACTGTGGAACAAAAAAAAAAAACAAGGTCAGTTCATCCTCATCATTGGATGCTGACATGTTTGGGGTCAGCTAGAAAGTCCAGCATCTTTCTGGGAGCAGGGTTGGTACATGCAGTGTTGGACTTAAGGAAGTAAAAGAGACTGGCAGCCTCCTGGCAGCAGAAAAAGCTGTTATTAGCGTTCATGTTTCTTTTTCTCCCTTCATGGAAGGATGGGAAAACCCTAAAACGTATAGTTTCACTGAGATATATTTCATAACAAGGTTATAACAATGTTCAGTGTATTTTAATATAATTACATACTTGTTCAACCATCACCACAATATAGTTAGACCATTTTCATCAACCAGCTCCCCATGTCCTGCTGACTACATACCTGTTAGCAGTTATTTCCTAGTCTCTAGGTCACTGCTAACCTACATTCTGTTTCAACAGATTTGCCTTTTATGGAAATTTCACATCAATGGACTCACACAACATGTGTCTTTTTGGTGGCTGATTTCTTTCCCTCTTAGTGTATTGTTTTCCTTTGTTGGGGGGTGGTAGGGGCATACCTGAGGGTGGGTGGGCTTTCCATATGCTAGATATGTGCTCTACCATTTGAGCTCTCCTTGTTTTGTAATATTTTCAACTTTCACTTATGTTGTGGCATCTATTGATAATACTTGCCAGGCTAAATTGCCCTACTCTATCAACATTATTGTTGGTGAAAAAGAAGTATTGACAATAGCGAATACATGGTGAGCACCCACAGGCAATCGATTCATCAATTTAACTGATTTCCAGTCAAGGACCAGATTGAAAATCAGATACACTGAACACATGTAAAAGACTATCAGCATAAAGAAAAGTAAAAATCTTACCCCAAATGGCTCATTTCTAATTTAGATGAAGATAGTTTCATATTAATGTGATAAATTAGAGCTTTGTTCCAAAGAACAAATGCTAAAAATCAGACAGACCACAGATGACAGGGCTTCGGAGTATAGATCATTTGGGACTAGAATGATACGTAAGAGATGAGGCATACGTATCAGACCAAATTGTATCAATGAAAAATTTCTATGAGGGATGATAATGATGAAACTGGGAAAAATCAAGACATAATCTACATATCTAATCTGAACCAGGAGCATTAAACATTCAGGTAGGAAAACAGGTTATGGCAGCTTTGATACAAACTGGAAGCCATCCTTGATTCATGTAAGTGGAAATAGAGAAATAATATACTTCTTTATCAAAGAAGTATACACAGAAAAAGAGACTGAGGCCCAGAGAAGCTAAGTAACTTGTCTGGGGTCACACAACTAACAAATGGTATTCTGACCTTAGATGTATGACAGTCATAAGTGCTAAGCTCCACTTAATAAACACCGTAAACTCAAGAGATAGGAAGACAAGTCCACACAGAAACCTGCATGGGAATGTTCATAGCACAAACACAAATTCACATGTTTATCAAATTGTGTTTAATTGCAACAGTGACAGTTAACTAGAGCAATTCAGTCTAAGTTTTAAATTATAATTTTAGGCTAAATTATAAATTTAGCCATTGGGGTGCTGAGTGTATATGTCCCCCCCTCCCCCCAGCTCCCTCTTACTTGCCCGCTTCCTCTGTGCTCTCACAGTGTCAAATTCTACATAGAAGATGGTAGAATGCAATGACTTCTTCAGATCTCGCTGAATGAAACCCACAAACAAAACACTGATTTTCATAGAAAGCACAACTGGCCAAGAAATGAACTTGACAATTAAAACGTAATACCCAAATGAAATAGCAGAAACTGTGCTTATTACAGGGCCTGATTCAATCTTCTCAGTCCATGACCTCATCTCTTAGACTCTTGGATTGAGTATTAATCTTGGAAGGAACTGAATTTTCACATTTCTATTCAATACAATCTGCAAGGACCATGTTCTCAGGAACACTAGGCATACCACTTCAATGAGAGGAGGGGAGCCTGAAGCTTTGTCACCCCTTGCCTCCCCCTCCCCCCAAACATTTGCATGAGGTAGTGAGCATGAAAGATTCAGCAACTCTGGAGTCAATTGACCCCTCAGTCTCTTTAATGCCTTTTTTCTTACATGGTTTTTGATATCAGGGATCAAACTCTGGTCCTGGAATATGCAAGGCATACACTACACCTCTGAGCTGAGCTCCATCCCTTGCCTATTCATTTTATTTTTCACTCTGATATTCAGTAATTCCCAGCTATAGATTGGGGTGCATGGTGCTTGGCTAATAATGCAAACCACTGTTTTAAAAAACCTTGTTAACCTGCCTTACCTCTATACGTCACTGATCAATATTTTTAGAATCTGGGAATGATGACTACTAAAGCCGTAGTCTATTTAAGTAATCAAAAGAATAGTTACTGAGGGGTCTGAGAGACAACTCAATGGGCTGAAATGAATGTTTTGCCCACAGAGGGCTCTGGTTTGATGGTACTAGGTGTGAACTATGAGCACAGAGCCAGGAATAGTTTCTAATCACTGCAGGGTATGAGCCTTCTCCAAAATAAACATAAAGGATGACTGAAATTTAATTTCCTGATACTCAGCAAATATTGGGAAGGGTGAGTAGTGAAGCTCCACTGTAAAGCCTCAAAATGAAACCCAAGGAAGATGGAGGCAACACTAAAAGATAATTCTTAAATCAACCCAGCACTAATTATTTAAGCAGGATATGGTGAGTAAGACATAGAAAAACCAACCAGTACAGCACTTTGCACTTCAGGGATTATCTATCCAGATCCAATGTACAACAGCAGCTCCACGATTCTTTTTATTCAGCAAAAGAATGTAAGAATACCATGATTAATGTTTATGGGAAGTGAATATCTTAAGCCCCTTTCTTTTCATATTTTATGTAATTTAATCCTTCAGACAATTGCATGGCATAGGGACTATGAATCCATATTTTTATAGAAGTGAAAAATAAAGCACAGAGAGGTTTTGTAACCTGTCAAAGTATACATAGCTAGACTGAGGTAGAGCTGCTTTTTTTTTTTTTTGGTTTTCGTTTTTGGGCATCACTTGGAGGTACTCAGGAGTTCTCCTGGTTCTGCACTCAGGAATTATTCCTGGCAGTGCTCAGGGGACCATCTGGGATGCAGGGGATCCAACATAAGTCAGCCAAGACAAACTTCCTTCCCTCTGTACTATCGCTCTGGTCCCTGGTTTACTTTTTGGGGCCATATCCAGCAGTGCCTAGGACTTATTTCTGGATCCTTGCTCAGTGGTCACTCCTGGTGGTGCCCAGCAAACCGTGTGTAGTGCTAGGATCAAATCAGGAACAGTTGCATGCAAGGCAAGAGTCTTAACCCAATACTATCTCTCCAGCCCAGAGCTACATTTTGAACTTCAGATCTGACATCAAGGTTTTTAAAATGTTTTATACATGATGCAATACTGCCTTGTGCCGTGTACAATACCTCATACCAGAGTAGTATCTATATAAAAAGGTGAAGTTGTAAAATTGGAGGGCTCCTGATGGTGATCAGTCCTTTCCATCCTTCGCACAAAAGCCCTTGAGAAAATCAACCTGTTAGTGTTAACGAGTCCCAGGCAGGATGCCAGAGTCTAATGCTTTCTAGCACTCAATCTCATTTGTAGGTGGCCAGAGCAGAGTCGGGACTTCTGGACATGCTTGAGATGATGGCATCTGATGAAAGGCTCAAAGAGAGTGGTTTGGCCACATTAATTATGTAGGGTGGCGTAAGTTTCTTCTGCAATTAGCCAGATAACCCGCAGAGTGGGCAAAACCAAGACTTTTCAAATTCTAGTCCCTCTCTTCTCTTCTCTAGTTTCCTCATTGGTCTGCAGGTCTTGACAGACCTTATAAAGACAAGGTGCCAAGCTGAGATCCACACCACAATCTGGACTTGGACCCACAAAGCTATTAAAAACCCTTGGCAGAACCAGTATCTTGGGAACCAATAGTTCCTGCAACTGCAGTCTGGTTTCCCCCATTCAAATGTCCCTTCTTGGCTTGGAGAAATAAATTCACACATTTGTGTTCTGTTCTCATCAAGAGATTCTTTTTTTTTTTTTGCACCAAAGGCATACAAGGGGGATTTCCTGCTGACAAATCTATTTTCAACACTAAAGGAACAAGGCTGCTATGGAGGGAGGGGACCTTAGGAATTTGTCAAGATGCTCATAGCATTTCTCACCTGGGCCTCAAGATCTAATTTCTAAACCCATTGCTTTCACTGTCTCCACATTCCCTTGTGTGCAAATATGTTTAATATATTGTACATTGTTTTCTCATCCCCTTTAGAACAGAAGTCCTATGAAGGCAGAGTTCCTCCCCCCCATCCTTTCCTGGACTACAGAAATTACTCAGTAGATATGTTAAATGAATCAACATTGACAAACTATTCGAAAATTTTTTTAAATGAAAATAATACCTATCATTAATTGGACAGGCTCTGAAAGATATCATATAAGTAATATTTTAATTATTTCAATTTCTTAAAGTATAAAACTTGGGAGCCAGAGTGGTAGGAGAGAGGTTAAGGCACTTTCCCTGTATGTAGCTGACCCCAGTTCAGTCCTTGGCATGACATATGGTTCCTTGTGCATCATCAGGAATGACACTTGAGGACTTCTGGGGATGGTTCTAACTACGGCAGTTAGAACCTAGTAGGGACTCCCCAGAAAGAAGAAGAAGGAAAATGATAGTCCATAGGAAGTGATCTGATGAATTGCATTTCCCTAATTCAGGCTGTACAATCATTTATCAGCTTTTTTCAGTGTCTTTGGTGTGCTTACACACATACAACATAGTTTATGAGATTATAAATCAAAATTATTTGTTGGCAGATGTGTAGCCAGCCCTCTGCTAAATGAAAAGGAAAAGGACAAATCCACTCTCATGGAACTCTCTAGCAACAGGAAAAAGCAAATGTTAAACAATTACATGGCTTTAGATATATGAACACATGAGCTCTAACTGCACTTTTAGGTGAGAATAGCGGCTCTGGGAAACCAATCAGGGAGATGTAATTAAAAATCTTCTCCATCACGGGTACAGAGTATCCAGTGACAGCTTAAGTGATGGATCGTGAGACAAATCAAAACTGGCATTTCTCTGGACATCCTGAGCTTGGTTTTAGAAATCCTACAGACCGGCATGGTTTCCAATTAGCATCCTGAAACGAAAGAGATAGAGGGGAGAAGGAAACAGTGCAGGGTGCAGAGATGAGTGTTGATCCTTCAATGAGGAGGCAGTTTTTTTTTCTTTTTGGGTCACACCCGGCTATACTCAAGGGTTACTCCTGGCTCTGCACTCAGGAATCACTCCTGGTGGTGCTCGGGGGACGATATGGGATGCTGGGAATGAAACCCGGGTTGGCCGCGTGCAAGCCAAACGCCCTACCCACTGTGCTATCGCTCCAGCCCCAAGGAAGCAGTTTTGATCTTTTTTTTTTTTTCCTTTATTTTATTTTATTTTTTTTAAAGTTGTAGATTTACAATTTTTTGTGCTTTGGTTTCAATTATACAATGATCAGATACCCATCCCTCCACCAGTGCCCATTTTCCACCACCATGGATAATATCCCTCCCACCCCCATCCCCCCATCCCCCCTGTCTCTGTGGCAGGGCAATCCCCTGTGTTCTCTCTCTCCTTTTGGGTGTTGTGGTCTGCAAAAGAGGCATTGAGTGGCAAACATGTTCAGTCCATAGTCTACTTTCGACATGCATCTCCCCTCCTGGGAGAATCCTCCAAACATCCTTTATTTGGTGCTCCCTTCTCTATCTGAACTGCCCTTTCCTCTAGGATACCCGGCTGGCCTCTAAGTTATGGAGTAATCCTCCTGGTGCTGATCTCAGCTATTCTTGGGTATTAATCTCATACTTTGTTACTTTATATCCCCCAGATGAATGCAATCTTTCTATGTCTATCCCTCTCTTTCTGACTCATTTCGCTTAGCATGATACTTTCCATATTGTACCACTTGTATGTAAATTTCATGACTTCATCTTTTCTAAGAGCTACATAGTACTCCATTGTGTAGATGTACCAAAGTTTCTTTAACCAGTCATCTGTTCTTGGGCATTCAGGTTTCTTCCAGTTTCTGGCTATTGTAAAGAGTGCTGCAATGAACAAACAAGTGCAGATGTCACTTCGACTATACATTTTTGCCTCTCTGGGATATATTCCCAGGAGTGGTATTGCTGGGTCAAATGGGAGCTCAATTTCTAATTTTTTGAGAATCGTCCATACTGTTTTCCAGAAGGGCTGAACCAGTGGACATTCCCACCAACAGTGAAGGAGTGTCCCTTTCTCGCCACATCCACGCCAGCATCGGTTGCTTTTGTTCTTTTGAATGTGGGCCAGTCTCTGAGGTGTGAGATGGTATCTCATTGTGGTTTTGATCTGCATCTCCCTGATGATTAATGATGTAGAGCATTTTCTCATGTGCTTTTTTGCCATTCGGATTTCTTCTTTGAGAAAGTTTCTGTTCATTTCATTGCCCCATTTTTGGATGGGGTTGGATGTTTTCTTCTTGTGGAGTTTAACCAGTATTTTGTATATCCTGGATATCAACCCCTTGTCAGATGTGTATTCGGTGAATATCCTTTCCCATTCTGTAGACTGTCTTTGTATTTTGGTCACTGTTTCTTTGGAGGTGCAGAAGCTTCTTAGTTTAAGATAGTCCCATTTATCTATCTCTGTTTTCACTTGCTCGGCCAGTGGCGTGCCATCTTTGAAGATACCATTAGCTTCAATGTCATGGAGGGTTTTGCCAACTTTATCTTCAATGTACCTAATGGTTTCTGGTCTGATGTTGAGGTCTTTAATCCATTTTGATCTTACTTTTGTACATGGTGTTAGGCAGAGTTCTGAGCCTATTTTTTTGCATGTAGCCGTCCAGTGATGCCAACACAATTTATTAAAGAGGCTTTCCTTACTCCACTTCACATTACTTGCACCTTTATCAAAGATTAGATGAGCATATGATTGAGGAGAGATGTCAGTGTATTCAACCCTGTTCCATTGGTCTGCAGTTCTGCCTTTGTTCCAGTACCATGCTGTTTTAATTATTACTGCTTTGTAGTACAGTTTGAAGTTCGGGAGGTTGATTCCTCCCATTTTCTTTTTCCCAAGAATTGCTTTAGCTATTCGTGGGGGCTTATTGTTCCATATAAATTTCAAGAGTGTTTGCTCCATTTCTTTGAAGAATGTCATGGGTATCCTTATAGGGATTGCATTGAATTTATACAATGCTTTCGGTAGTATTGCCATTTTGACAATGTTAAGTCTCCCGACCCATGAGCAGGGGATATCTTTCCATTTCCTCATGTCCTCTTTTATTTCCTGAAGTAGCGTTTTGTAGTTTTCTTTGTACAGGTCCTTTACTTCCTTAGTTAAGCTGATTCCTAGGTACTTGATTTTCTGGGGCACAATTGTGAATGGGATTGTTTTTTTCATGTGGAAGCAGTTTTGATCTTAACAGTCTATAAGGCTTCACAACAGAGAGAGTGTTTCTCAGAGACCCCAATTATATCAGTAACAGCAACAATGACATCACGCTTTACATTCAATACCTCCCATCAGTTTCCCCTTACAGAAGGGCCTACAGATCCTTCCTAGCCCATAAATGACCAGTTTGATAAATTCCTCTAATTTTGTCTTTCAGTTTCCCTCTACTAATCCCCATAATGGGGTAGGAGAGGTCAGTACCTTAAAGTACCTTACAGCTCACTTAGCACACATGTCATGAATTCCAGTTCTCAGGTTAATGAATCATCTGAGGCTGCTGGATGACATGGCCAGCAGCTGGTTTTGATAACCAATGCAGAGCAGAGTGTGAAAGAGAGTGGGCCAGGAGGTGAAGGGATGGTCGGTGTTTTGAGACAGGAATAGGCAAAAAAAAAGTGTCTGGTCTAAGGCTGTTGCTCACCCCCACTCCATGGGGTATAGCTCTGCTGTTTGGGCTCCAAGCCTAAAGGGTGCTTTCAAGTTAGGAAGACTGGAGAAAAGATTTAACTCCTAAGCATCATGTTCCCTGTCAAACGGAGACAGGTGGATACCTACCTTCAAGGGGGGCTATGAGTTCTGATCTTTCAGGTCAAGCACCTGGCACAGTGTTTAGACCAGGATAGGAGGGACAGATGCAGAAATGCATAAGTGGAGGTGTGAAATGAGACCCCCAGGATAGGAGCTACCAGTCAGTAAATACCAGGAGTCAAGAAAATCCTCACATTTGGGGAAATGACAGGTCATTGACTGGGTCAGACATGTGAGAAGTTCCCAGCTTGGGAAGGTGAAGTAAACTTACTTCAATCTAGGAGTGCAGGGTTTTCAGATTTTTTGGGGGGCATTATTGTCTGGGGCAAGTGATATTTTGTTGTTGGATAGTTAGGATGTTTAGCTACATCCTTTGTTCAACCCCAAATAACTCCAGATATTGTCATTTGTGGGGCTTTAATGGCCTGGAGGAGGAGAGCACTTTCAGCTTGGACTGGATGAAAGTGCTCCCAACTCCAGTTCTGCAGTCATCATCATCATCATCATCATCATCATCATCATCATCATCATCATCATCATCATCTTCTCTTTGCAAATTGCTGCTCCATATCTGAGAGTTCTTAGAAGACATTTAGGTTACAAGGTGTAGTCAAAGGTGACTAAGATTTCCTTTTCAACCCTCTAGGCACTGAGGTGCCCTGTGCAGTGTTTTGTGTTGAATCAAGAGCTGATGTAAAAACTCTCCAAGGTTTGAGGTTAACCTTCCTTCTCTTCACTGTTGGCCTGAGAAGCAGTTAGGAGGCTAAAAATTGCATAAAGCCCCAGAAATCTGGGAAAGAGTTGAAATCACAAATGAAGAGTGACGCCGAGCAAAAAGGAAATCTGTTGGCTTCAGAGAACGTGAAACCTAAAAATGACATTTCATTTTGGAGGGCGCAGAAGCCAACAGCAGGAAGGAAGTGTGCATGAGTGAGCAGGGGAGTCCGAGCAGGCAGGAAATGACAGGAATTCCTGGGACTGGGCCCTTTCTCAGGGTCTCCTCCCGCATGGGGACTTGTACCCTTACGTAGAAGGGTCATCAGGAGAGGCCCTGAGGTTGGGAAATCTAAGGCTGCTTCTCACCCTTTCACCGTGGAGTGTAGCTCTGCAGGCAAGGGCTCCAAGCCTCATAGGGTGCTTTCAAGTCAGGAAGACTAGGGGGGAAATGTGGCTTAACTCCTTCCAAATGTCGTATTCCCTAACTATCAAATGGAGATAGGTGGAGACCTACCTTGGAGAGTAGCTTTGAGGACTGATCTTTCCGGTCAGTACTGCCAGAGTGTTTGGACCAGGGCAGGCTGGACAGCTGCAGTGATGCATAAGTGGAGGTGTGTGAAATGAGAGCCCCCCACCCCCGGCCGTGGGAGCTACCAGCTGGTACTCAGAGTGCATTTCTAGCCTCCCAGCTGGGCTGATGCAAAAACACGCGCCCCCGGGACGGCCACGTGACGCTCGCAGCCTGGGTCTGAGCGGCTCTCATTGGCCAGAAGCTGATCAATCAGAGATGTGCTGGCCAGCAGCTGGCTTTGACGCCCGCGCAGCCCAGGTGCGTGGAGGAGGGTGGGCGCTACAGCACACCGACGGGCTCTGCATGCACCGCACAGTGCTTGGGATCCTCTCTTCTGCTGACGTTTCTTCTGTGGAGGAGCACAGCTGGCATACTGTTCCGTTTGGAGACAGAGTTGACAATCTCCCCCGTAATGGGGACACAACTGGCAATTTTCCTACAGCGTGAGACAGATGGCAATTCTCCTTCAGAGAGATGCAGGCAACAGTTTTGCCCCAGGAGAGAAAAGCCTCGCCGATTGAGATGCAGTCATTTTTACCATGCAGGGGACACAGTCAATAATTTTGCCCAATGATAGAAA
The DNA here is from genome assembly GCF_029834395.1 of Sorex fumeus. NCBI lineage: Eukaryota > Metazoa > Chordata > Mammalia > Eulipotyphla > Soricidae > Sorex > Sorex fumeus. The sequence continues at coordinate 15,012,202 of NW_026606108.1, read as the reverse complement.
TGGCCAACGACGCCCCCCTCCCCTCCCCCATGGAAGGGAAAAGAGAGCACGCGGATGGAAAAGTGCTGCCTTCCATCCAGCTGAGAACAGTGAGAGAAGCTTAAGATTTAATTAGTAGCTACTGGACGGTCACGAGCTTAATCACAGAACAGCGCTTCCGCACCTGGGCTGGAGCTGAGGCACTTAGATACCCCTTACTAAGGGGCTCAGAGGATTGTGAACTGGGAAGCCCAAAGGCTCGGCCTGTGCCATGTGCTTTTCGTACAGCCCTTCATTGATTCCACAGTTGTTCAACAGAGAGCAGTGTGGTTAACACAAAGCATAACGTCGTGGAGAATGAGCAATTAATCTCTAAGAGATTGATTCCTAACCTCTGTATAACTGTTTTCAAAATATTCCCACATACGTTTCACAGGTCTTCCTTGATTTATGATGGGCTGCATCTAAAAGCCCAGCTACCTTTAATATGCCCCAAACACACCAATCAAAAGTTAGGCAAAATATAACACAAAGACTATTTTATCTTATTTTAATTTTGTTATAATTATTATTGTCTGGGCTGGAGTGATAGCACACTGGGTAGGGCGTTTGTCTTGCGCTTGGCCAAGTTGGCCTCCCAGGGTTCGATTCCTCTGCACCTCTCAACAGCCCGGCAAGGTACCGAGAGTATCACACCTGCAAGGCAAAGCCTGGCAAGCTACCCGTGAGGTATTCGATATGCCAAACACAGTAACAACAAGCCTCACAATGGAGAGGTTACTGGGCCCACTCGAGCAAATAGATAAACAATGGGAGGACAGTGCTATTATTATTTAAATTTTGGGCCACACAGTGCTCAGGGTTTACTCCTGGCTCTGTGCTCAGGGCTTGCTTCTGGCAGGGCTCTGGGAACCACATAGGGTTATAGGGATTAAGCTCCTGGTTGAGCATATGCAAGGCAAGTACCTGCCCCACTTCACTCTCCAGCTCTGAAAAGCCTATTTTATAATACAACGAGCAATACCTCAGACATAGGTATTTTGTAGACACAGTGAATTGCGGAGAACAACACAATATCCCCCAAAATAAGGCAATTCACTCCAGATCAGAGTAGTGGCTGGTTTTACGACCACAAAGGGTCAGAGTGATAGTCCAGCAGGGAGGATATTTGCCTTGCACGTGGATGACCCAGATTTGATCCCTGGCACCCCATTTGGTCTCCTGACCATCATAAGGAGTGATTCCTCAGTGCAGAGCCAGGTGGACCCTGAGCATCACTGGGTATGACCAGCGCCACTCCCCCTCAAAAAGAAAAAAAGACCACCTATGCAAGTGAGAGCTGGGACTCTTGGTGGCTTCCCAGTCTCTGGAGACAGTGTTGTACCATATATCTCTATTCCAGGGAGGGGAAAAAATTAAGAATTTTAGTACAATTTCCACTGAATAGGCACTGCGTCAAAAACTTGTAAGGTAAAAGTTATTTGGAGACTATTTGTGGTTCACAAACTCTTTTACCAAATAATAATTCAAAGAAATAAGTATGTTAATCTCTTGTTTGATGTGAGCCCAAATATAGGAAGGGCTAATACAACAACAGAGAACCAAACAATAGGAGTCCTGAAGAGACTTTTAACAGACACCTGGGGGCAGGTGGAAAAATGCTCAACATCACTTACTGTGAGGAAAATGCAAATCAAACCATAATGAGGTATCACCTTATACCCTCAAGGATGTCCTGGATCAAAAAGATAAAAGATATCAAGTGTTGATGAGATGGCAGAGAGAAAGGAAGCCAGGTCAACTACTACAGGGAGCAATCGCTATGGAAAACAGGAGGGAGGTTTCTCAAAACCTAGATATAGTTGTATGTAGGACAACTATAAGAGCGAGCAATCCCATGTCTGGGAATCTATCCAGTGAAAATGAAAACACTAATTTAGGAAGATATATACGTTCCTCTGTTCATCATAGCAATTTCACAGTAGCCAAGAAACATAGAAACAACCTAGATGCCCACTGACAGATGATTAGCTAAAGAAGATTATATTCATACACACATAGACATACACAATGGACTACAGACAACTATAAGATGATGAAATATGACACTTGTGCCAATAGGGATGGAACTTGAGGTGATATTGTGAAACAAAGTAGACCAAAAGAGAAAGACAATGGATATTTTCACTCATAAGTGGAATAAAAATAGACAAAGCAAAGGGTCAATCTAAACAAAACAAAAACAACTGTTGTTAGAAGCTGATGAGATCAGAGCGGAAGAGGTGGTGATGGCAGGGAGGAGCTGAATAGTGTCTACTGGATGTTGGTTATTAGAACTTTGGTGGTGTGGTCAACTCATTTAAAAGGTGTGAAGCTGTCTTTACTATACACATACAGTACTCCAAACCAACATTAGGTCAAGTAAAAATAAAAAAAGCAGAGGAAAAATTTTTTCAGACACAAAAACAGTGGGAGAAGTGATGATATGCTCAGATATAGGCTGGTGCTGTAGAGTTGCTCAGGTTCTGTGGTACTGGGGAGTCTCCAGGGGCCATCAGGTCCACACCTAGTAGTGTAGGGGAGCCCATGTGGTGTCAGGGATCAAACTAGGATTGGGAGCCTGCACCCTAAGCTCTATGCCAACTCCCTGCTCCAGATTCATTATCCTTAAAATACAGACACCAAGTCCCATTTCTGCATGATCATAAGATTCATCTGAGATAAAGGCAAACAGGCACTCAGTGCAATATCTGGCCCATGGGCAGAACACAGCCATGGATGGAGTGTCTGAAAGGTGTAAAGCACATGCAAGACACTGGGGTAACAAAAGTGAGCAAAGCAGAGTAGGTTTTGCTTAATTCTTCATGTCCAGCCCCAATAATGCAGTTCTGCTTGGGCTTTGTTGTGCTGGGGGCACCTCTAGGGTCACCTGGACAATGTTCAGGACCATGTGGCACTAGGGATCAAACTTGGGTCTTTGGGCATGCAAGATACATGTTTTGAGGTTGCTGATTGACTTGAGAACAGGGAGGTTCTGCGGGGTTGACTGATGTGTTCAATGTCATGTCATGGGTCCTTACAAGTGAAAAAGGAGGTAGGAGGGTTGGTGCCAGTGACAAGGTGTGGAAAACACAAGACAATCATCACTAGCTCTAAAGGCAGAAGAAGGAGCCAGGAGCCATGGTATGGGTCTGCCTCCAGGTTCTGGAGAAAGTCAGAGGAATATTTTCTGAGAGCCTCTGGAAACAACTGCCCTGCAGAAACCTTGACTTTAGTCCCATGGCACAGTTTGAACTTCTGATCTCCAGAACTGTGAGAAGAATGCTGGATTTCAAGTCTCCAAGTCTGTGGTACTTAGTAAGAAAGCAGAAGTAGAAAATGAACACCCATTTCTCCCTGTCGTCCACATAGGGAAGGGGAATATGGTGCAGGCACTTCCCGAATTTGACATGACACTTATCACTTCTTGGTCTGTGGCCTTCTCTCCAGGTAGTTCCCAGAGGAGCCTGCTCCTGGTCAGTGGAGTTTGCGTCTGGGTGTGGGTGTGGCAGGCTCCCTACTTCCAAAGGAGCCAGTGAAACACCCCAGGGACTCCACCCGCACCTCCTGCTGTGCAACCTGCCACACTGCTGCTGCTCACACACTGATGGCACAAACCAGAACTCAGCAGCTCTGAGGCACAGTGTGTCAGCTGGTCAGGGGCCACAACACAGCCCTTGTATCATCCTGCAGGCCGCTGGATGGGTCTTCCCAAAGCAATGCCACTTGCCTGCTCAGACGCCCAACAATGACCCCCCTCCCCATTGTCAATAGTCGGCAATCTTCCCCACCACTGGCCTCACCATTAGGGTCTTTCCAATTAGCACTGCCCACACCTCTCCTGCCCAAACCCACCATGGCAACCTCACAGCTCTCCTCATCAGGGATGGAGAAAGCTGACATAGATGGAGCGTGCATGGGTAGACAACAGAGAATGGGAGGGACTGTGGCAAACTTGAGTGGTCATATTCTTTGATGGTAGGCACCTCTTGAATCACATCCCTGACTCCTCTGGGAAGGCTTCTGTGACCACCTCAGTCCCCTGGATCCTTCCTTTAACTGGTCAAGCTGGCATCTATTCATTCCTTCTTTCCTATTTATTCATTTATTTTTTTTTGGGGGGGGGGCTCTGTGGTACTGGAGGCCACCAGGGTTGTAGATGGTGATGCTCTGGAGATCATGTGGTGCCAGGAACTGAATCAGGCCCTGAGCTTGTGGTCTAGCCCTTTGAGTTGTCTCCTTGGCCCTGTTAGGGAAAGTACATTTCCCCCAGACATTACAAGTGAGGTCAGAACGGAGGACTGCAGAAAGGCGACATGGGTCCACTAAGGCTATGTGGGACCTTTAGGCATCACACAGAGCAGGGACAAGGCTATTTCATAGCTGGGGAAGTGGGAGAAAGGGATGCGGGGTACCATGTGCTCCCTGTGTGGGGATGCACAGTGCAGCTCCTTAGTCTGCTCCTCAAGGGGACTCATCTTTTTCAATCTCTGCTCGGGGGTGCGGGTGGGAGGAGAAGAGAGAGAGAGAGAAAGGGAGAGAGAGAAACTAGAGTGCAGTGTGCCACCCACCCAGGCTTGGCTGAGGGCTCACTGCCAGGCTGGTGGCGGAAGGTGGCCAGCCGCCAGCAGCAGTTCTGCCCTTCATTTGTGAGAAACAATCCTTGACCAGTCCTGCAGGGCCAGTGCCATTTGAACTGTCGTTCTGGAGAGCTGCTGACTGGGGGAGGTGCCCAGTGTGTGCCTTCTTTCCAGCAGTATCAGGAAAGGGGCGGCTCCGGCGCACGCCTGACTGAGTTTGGGTGTCTCAAGAGGAGTCTAATGATGAAATCTGCTAGGAGTGAGGCCCAGCTTTGTAACTGTGCTATCATGGGCCCTTGTGGCTACTGTGGGATGACACATTCCTCCTATCAGTGTGTCCTTGTGATAGCATTGTCCCCAGGACCCAGACCCACATCCTCCATCCATCCCCGTTTACGGCTCCTTGTGCAAATTCTAGCGCTCTCTCTCTCTCTCTCTCTCTCTCTCTCTCTCTCTCTCTCTCTCTCTTTTCTCTCTCCTCTGCTCACTCTCTCATAATTTGTTCTCAGCAGGAAGCTTTGGACAGCTGCTGCAGGAGAAGCTGAGCTCCCTGGGGCGTCCCTGTCCAGGTAGAAGGGAGTGGAGCGTGTGTGGCCATTATTAACGCTGATTGCTGGGAAGCTGGCTGGTTGTCATGGTACCTCTGGGGCGTCTGGGCTCACATCATTTTCAAGGCTGGGTACATAATCACCACAAGGAGAGGCGCAAACACGGAAAACGGGGAGAGAAATAGTTCCCCACAGCCAGCGATCCCCTCAGAGAACAAGGCGAGGGCTTGCAGCTGAGGGCCCGTCTTGGCACCGACAAAGCCACATTAGGAGAGGAGTCCCTGTGCAGCCTGCCTGCTGTTCCTTCTCTGCTTGCAGTTCTGTTGCTCAGCCTCTTGTGCTCCTGGCACTGGCTTTCTACAGGGGAATGCTGTTTTTCTGTCCCACGGATAGAGCTGGGCCTCCCACACAGAGCACAGCATAGCGACCAGGCCCAGCACTGTCCTGTGTCTGTGAGGCACCGTGCTAGACTCCCTGCCATATTTCCCTCCACCGGCCCAGTGCCTGACTGACAGCTGAGGAAATGTGGCTTCCAGGATCACCAAGCCTGGAGCTCAGACCAGGAAAGAGGGAGAGATGGATGGAAATTCAGTCCCAGCTCTCTGGTCCACAATGGTCTCTTCTCCAGTCTGCATATTGGAATGACCCACTTTTCAGCCTAGTACTTGCAGTTACTACTGGGCGGGATCCCAGCAGAACTAAGCATATGGGCCTCAGGTTGAACCTTCATGGTGTGCCTTCATTGGCTACAGACTCTCATGCCCAGGAGAAAGATTATCCCGAAACTTCAGGGCGATTGGACAGTTGCTAAAGCAAAGAGTGCCTTATGCCCTGCAGGGCCCTGACATGGCACATCCACCACATCCCTCCAAGGTGCCTCCAGGAATTGGAACCTGACCCTTCTCCTCCTCCGTCTTAAGCACAGAGAGGACAGTCTGCAATTTCTGTCCCAAATAAAAGTATTCTCCTTCAGCAAGCACTTTTGCTTAATAGCTTGGTCATAGAAGGAGAGATGGTCTCTATCCCATTTCTGTTTTGTCTTTTTTTGGGGGAGGTGTTGAGAGCGCACAGTTGGCTGTGCTCAGGGCTGACTCCTGGCTCTGTGTTCAGGGGTCTTTCTTGGCAGTGCTTGGGGAGTCATGCTGCCTAGTGCTGGGGATTGAACCTGGGTCAGCTGCATGCAAGGTAAGCATCTTAACCCCTGCTTGATCTTTCCAGCCTGCGGTTATCATTGGCTGGTAAGTGAACAATTTCCTAATCTCCAGGGTTAATTTTTCATGTCCCCACAGCACAATGCAGGTAAAACCAGAGGTGGTCAGAGTCACGGAAGCTGGTGGGCACCCCACTGCTGTGCTCCTCATGGCCTCTCATGTGGCCAGCCTCCTAAGATACTGCCCCTTGGGCCTGGAGAGGCAAGGATGGCAAGTGTTTTTAGGCATTAATTTAGCAGCAACTTTAATCCAGGTTTGTACCTGAATTTTGCTTAGGGCTTGATAATTGGTTTTGTTTTGTTTTGTTGGGGCGACTAAACTTGGAGATGCTCAGCGCTTACTCCTGTCTCTGCACTCAGGGATCACTCTGGATAGTGCTCACTCAGGGTACCATATGGGATGCCGGAGACTGAACTCAGGTCAACCTTGTGCAAGGCAAATGGCTTATCTGCTGTACTATCGCTCTGGTCCCAGGGCTTGATAATTGGATTTGTGTAAGATAATTGCTTTTCTGCATGTTCTCATCTATTACTCCAAATTCCATGATTGCTGCTGTAAGAATAAAATAGTGAAAACAATGCTTACTATGGGCCAGTTTTGATCTCACTGAAGCCTCATAACAAAGCAATCATTTGGCACCACAGTGTGGATACTTCACAGAGGGAGAGACACCGAGGCTTAGAAAGCTCAGTCTGGTACCCACCTCAGGCTCATCTGATCCCTGTCTTGACAATAAAGCCCACGACAGTCAATTCCCTTTCTCCTGCCTCAGCAGAGCCAAATTTCCCAAATACTTTTAACTGGCCTTTATTTCCAGGAGTCTCCATGGAGCTGGGAAGTTTATATACCTGAAAGCTACAATGTGCATCTACAGAATGGAAAAGGATCTACAGAATGGGAAAGGATATTTACCCAATAACCATCTGATAAAAGGTTGATATCAAGGATATACAAAGCACTGGTTGAACTCTACAAGAAGAAAACATCTAACCCCATCAAAAAAATGGGGTGATAAAATGAACAGAAACTTTCCCAAAGAAGAAATCCAAATGGCTAAAAGGCACATGAGAAAATGCAGCACGTCACTAATCATCAGGGAGATGCAGATCAAAACAACAATGAGATATCATCTCACACCACAGAGACTGGCCCACATCCAAAAGAACAAAAGTCACCAGTGTTGGCGTGGATGTGGTGAGAAAGGAACCCTCCTTCACTGCTGGTGGGAATGCCGACTGGTTCAGCCCTTTTGGAAAAAAGTATGGACGATTCTCAAAAAAATAGAAATTGAGCTCCCATTTGACTCAGCGATACCACTCCTGGGAATATATCCCAGAGAGGCAAAAATGTGTAGCCGAAGTGACATCTGCACTTGTTTGTTCATTGCAGCACTCTTTACAGTAGCCAGAAACTGGAAGAAATCTGAGTGCCCAAGAACAGATGACTGGTTAAAGAAACTTTGGTACATCTACACAATGGAGTACTATGTAGCTCTTAGAAAAGATGAAGTCATGAAATTTACATACAAGTGGTACAATATGAAAAGTATCATGCTAAGCGAAATAAGTCAGAAAGAGAGGGACAGACATAGAAAGCTTGAAATCATCTGAGGAATATAAAGTAACAAATTGGGAGACTAACACTCAAGAATAGTCAAGATAAGTACCAGAAGGTTCACTCCATGGCTCAGAGGCCAGCTGCACATGCTGAGGGAGAAGGCAGCTCAGATAGAGAAGGGAGTACCAAATAAAGGGTGTTGGGAGGATCCTCCCAGGATGAGAGATGCATGCTGAAAATAGACTATAGACCAAACATGATTGCCACTGAATGCCTCTTTTGCAAACCACAGCACCCAAAAGGAGAGAGAGAAAAAAAGGGAATGCCCTGTCACAGGGGTGGGGTGGGATGGGGGGGTGGAGGGTGGGATGGATTCCAGGAGCACTGGAGGTAGGGAATGGGCACTGGTGGAGGGATGGGTACTCAGTCATTGTATGACTGAAACCCATGCACAAAAATCTGTAAGTTTACAACTGTACCTCCTAGTGTTTCACTAATAATAAAAAAAATTTAAAAAAAAGCTACAATGTGCATTTCATGAGCCACTCTCAGATGCTCTGTGGGACTGGGCAGTATTATTATTACTATTATTATTATTATTATTATTATTATTATTATGTCACACCCAGAGGTTACTCCTGGCTCATGCACTCAGGAATTACTCCTGGCGGTGCTCAGGGGACCATATGGGACGCTGGGAAACAAATCCGGGTTGGCCGCATGCAAGGCAAACACGCTACCCACTGTGCTATCACTCCAGCCCCCTGGGCAGTCTTAAAGGGTGAAATTCTCCCCATTTCCCCAGGCTCTGCTTGTTTGCTCCTTCTTCCCATTACCTCTCTCCTGGCCACCAACCCCTATGTCCTTTCTGGACAGCTGAGTAGGAAACCATCATTCACTTCTCTGAACTTATGAAGTACAATTTCACATTCTGGTCAGTATTATGGTACGGAACATCAAAAATATATAATATAATCCATAAAGTCGGTTATTCTCTAAAATCTACCAATTAAGTTGCAGATTACTGATTCTAGAGTCTGTTACCCAGACCAGTGTTTCTCAATCTTCTCCCACCCATGCCTCTCTTCTGATTTTTCACTTATGACCCTTTTGGAACTCGCAGGGGCCATATGACCTCTGACTGAGAAATGCTGACCTAGACCACGAATGTCTCAGAAAAATTTCTAGGAGAAAAGTTGAAGACGGAAAGAGTTCTACATTTCAGCTTATTTTCCTGGGCTGGGAAAATGACTTGATTCAGGAGTCACAGCACTAGGGTATTTTATCTACAATAAAAGACATCACATTTTATTATAGATATTTTATATGCGTGTCTCAAATCATTCATTTATTCATATATTTCATAAGCGTGATCTAGTCTTTGTGATATGTCAGGCATGTCACAGGAAGGCTTTTAATAACCTCCAGAGGAGCAAAGCACCAGGCGTGTGTTAATAAAAATGTGTAGTTTTGTGGCCCTGTAACACCAAGAAGAGAGTCTCAACACAGAGATTAAAACAAGCTATACAGAGCGCCCTGGGGAACCCTGAACTGAACACCTGGGCTGTAAAGCTTGGGAATGCCGGTATTTTTGTTTGTTTGTTTGTTTGTTTCTTTGTTTTGTTTTTGGGTCACACCCAGTGAGGCACAGGGGTTACTACTGGCTCATGCACTCAGGAATTACTCCTGGCAGTGCTCAGGGGACCATATGGGATTCCGGGAATCGAACCCAGGTCAGCCGCATGCAAGGCAAAAGCCCTACCTGCTCTGCTATTGCTCCAGCCCCTGTTGTTTACTTTTAGTCACAGTGCAAAGGATTTTAGCCAGCAGTTTATCTCTCTGACACTGAGAATCTGCATGCCTTGTTCAGTTGACTAAGAACCTTATATTGATGCATTCCAGAATTTCATATCTTCTTGTCTCATGTGATGAGTGTGAAGGGGCATAAAGTGCTTAAACGTGTCCTTCCATTATGTGGCACACAATACCCCATAATGCTTATTGACCAATTTCTGGCTTTGTTGGACCTAAAGCTTGATGACCCCCCCTTCCCCCCCTTTCCTTATGTAACTCTCAAGCTATTTCATGACATATAGTGATTTTCCAATGGCACTGAACTTTCCAGGCGGTAGGATCAAGGATACGCGTTGATGAGATAAATCCTATTTAAATCCTGTGTTCTGGTGAGTGACAGAAGAGAACATAAAAGCAAATTCCATCAGAAGCTTCCAGGGGCTGAGCACACCCCTGCCCTCTGCTGCCCCTGGGCTGTGCCGGAGGATGCTGGGAGGCCAGCAAGATCCTGGAGTAATTCAGCAGACAAAGGCCGCTGGCGTGGGCAGCAGATCTCCCGGCTCAGTTACTGAGGCCACCGACTGAGCTGTCAAAATAGAATTATGTGAAGTGCTCAGAGGGGCTTGGATTAGCAGATTTTCTTAAACGTGGGTCAGTTACTCCTGAGCCAGAGTCCCTCTTTCTCCTCTGTCCTTCAGTGCCAGGCAAGGTGGCCCTTTTCATTGTATGAAGAAAAAAAAATCCGTGGTAAATCCACAATCTCGGTTGCATATGAGACTTATCTTTTCTGCGCCTCAATTACTCAAGCTGCAGAAGGGAAGAAATACTCTGAACTCCTAGGGGTTAGCGAAGATCAATTAAGATAATGAATGAGAAAGTGGTAAAGTGCTAAACAGCAGAAGGGATAAAATTAATCACGTTATGCCTCTTTTTTTTTTTTCCTGTTGGCTACACCTGGTGGTGCTGGGAGGGGACTCCTGCTGAAGATCCCTGTTCAGTCCTGACTGTGCTCAGGGGACCCTGTGGTGCTGGGGATCAAACCCCAGGCTATTCTCCCTGGCCCTTGTGCTTAACAAAACAAAACAAACAAATCCCAAAACCAAACAAAAACAAAACAAAAACCCCCAAAACATGAATCTTAGATTCCACAAAATTTGCGATTTTTCTTTTTCTAGTCTTTGCCGAGACTTTCACTGCTTTTCGGGAATGCTTGCGCTTGGTTTTGGAGATGGAGAAAGGGGATATAAATCAAGGCCTGTGACAGCCTCAAGAAGCTGGAAAAGGGGCCTGGGAGATAGTACAGCAGGTGAGGTCCTCGCCTCACATGCCACCAACCCGAGTCAATGGTTGACACCACATATGGTCTCCCAAACACTGCAAAGAATGACCCCTGAACACAGGGCGAAGAGTAAGTCCTGAGCACAGCTAGGTGTGGGGGGAGGGAGGAGGAGGAGGGTGGAAATTACAAGGAAATAGGTTTTTGCCTTGGAGCCTCCAGAAGAAAACTCAGCTCTGCCCACGTGTTGATTTTAGTCAGACTTACAAACTCACATATAAGTTGTACTATTTTTTGTCACCTCTGTGGTGGTAGAGCAGTCATAGGAAACTGAGGGTGGGGTGGGGTTATCTGACACAACCGTCCTGCTGGGCAGAAGCGTCAAGGCCCTCCTTGAGGAAAGGTCCTCCCAAGACAGCCCTGTGCAGTGTTGTTGTTGTTGTTGTTGTTGTTGTTGTTGTTGTTGTTGTTGTTCTTCTTCTTCTTCTTCTTCTTCTTCTTCTTCTTCTTCTTCTTCTTCTTCTTCTTCTTCTTCCTCTTCCTCTTCCTCCTCCTCCTCCTCCTCCTCCTCCTCCTCCTCCTCCTCCTCCTCCTCCTCCTCTTCTTCTTCTTCTTCTTTTGGCATCACATCCAGCGATGTTCAGGGGTTACTCCTGGCTTTTGCACTCAGGAATTACCCCTGGCAGTGCTCAGGGGACCATATGGGATGCTGGGAATCGAACTTGGGTAAGCTGCATTCAAGGCAAACGCCCTACCTGCTGTACTATAGCTCCAGCCGCCCCCCCCCCCCTGCTTCGTGCAGTGCTCTTGAGGCTCAAATTCAAAATGCTCACTAATGCTAGTGACTACTTGTCAAGTGATGGCTTGTCACAGAGAATGACACTATTCCCAGCCCACAACAGCCTAGCTCCTCCCAGTCAAGCTTTCCCCTTCTGTATATCTGCTGGGCTCCAGCCAGGCACCTAAACCAGCTGCATCCTCTAGAGTCCCTCCAGGACCCTTCTTGGAGGAGAGGGCAGGACTCCGGAAGGTGTCAGCTACTAATAAATGACACCCACCTCCCAAATTAATAAGCCTTTCAATTCTTAGGAAAATCCACTCAACTAAGTCCCGGGGATGACTAATTGACAGAACTGGTTAAATTAATCAAAAATGGAAATAAGGATGTAGGAAGGGGGAAGGGATTCTATTTTTACTCGGTGGCTTGGGCCCTGCCTGGGTGTTAATTGCTGCTAAGCTTGAACAGTAGACGGTGGGGAGGAGGCTGGGATCAGTGATTTTGCTCGTTGTTGAATGTTCCTGGCTTCTCTCCAGGAGTGGGGGAGGGGTGTCTGTGTGTGTTTATAATCCCGTCATCAGGCAAAAGCATTTTAATAAGGGGACTGGTTGTTTTTCACCTAACCACACTCCCCTGAAATTAACTGTTGATCTTGCCCCAGTCGATAGCAAACCCCCTCTGTGAGCCGAGTCTAACGGCAGAGGTCTGAAGACTCAGAGGCTGTGTTGGCTGAGGCCTCTGGCCCCTTTCACAGAGGGCTGGGGAGAAGCTGCGGGTATCTGGAGAGAAGAAGTGGCAGGGCTTGGCCAGGAGACTAGTAGAAGAGAGTTAGGAGATGATGGTAGATTCTATCTTCTGGGAGAAGGCAGTTAGTTCTTAAATCGAATTGGGGAAATCCTACCCATGAGGGTTCCATAAAAGGGAACCCTTGGAATGATCCTTTTGGAAGTTTAAAAAAGCAAAGCAAAGCAAAGCAAAGCAAAACAAAACAAAACAAAACTGACTCGAGTTCCTGCTGCCAAATACCCAGAAGAATGTGAATCAATGCTTCCAGAGGACCAGCAAGATAGTACAGTGGTTAGGGTGCTTGCCTTGCCGATTGCTGACCTGGTTTAATGCCTGGCACCTGTATAGTCCCCTGAGCACCTCCAGGGGTAATCTTTGAGTGCAGAGTCAGGAGTAAGCCCTGACCATTATTGGGTGTGACCTAATTTAGTGCCTGCTCCCCACCCCCCACAAGTGCTCCTAAAAAAACAAAGATAGAAAATGGGCAAAAGAACTGGTAGGCACATCTTTAAAGATGATTAAACAGATGGCCCACAGACACATAAAAATATGAACAACATCTCGTATGATCAGGGAAATGCAAATCAATGCTACAGCAGGTATCACCTTCCACCTGTGAGAATGGCACATACTATAAAGTTTGGAAAAAACAAGTGTAGGTGAGGATGTGGAGAAAGAGGTATACTGGTTCACTGTTGGTGGCCACATGAAGTGGCAAAGTGCCATGGAAAGTGGTGGGGATAGGCCTTAGAAGAAAGAAAGAGAGAAGGAGGCTGAGAAGATAGCTCAAATGTTTGAGTACATGCCTAACATGTGCAAGGCCCTGAGTTTGATCCCTGGCATCTTGTGAACCTGGAACATTGCTGGGTGTGACCTTGCTGGTCCTCAGCACTGTACTCTGATTAATGACCACCAAGCCCATCAGGTCTTGTATTGAGAGAAGCCCAAGAGCCACCTTCAGCTCTACTGAGCATGGCCTTGTTAAAAAATAAATCAGTGTAAATTCCATGTGATCTAACAATATGCATTTATCTGAAGCATCTACATGCGCCGATTTGAAAGGCTGTTGGCAGCCTTAAGTCACACATGATGTCAACCTAAAGGTCATCAATGCCGAGAGGCCCAGGGATGTGGCTCAGTGGCAGAGCCCCCACTTTGCATGAATGAGGCCTTCTGGGCCACATTGCCAAGTGTGATATCCCTGGTTCTGCTGGAGCCAGCTGGCATTACAATGAAGGCACACCACCAACAAGTGTGTAAAAACTGCCACCAAGTTACCCCTAACACCCCCCAAAACAAGTGTTGTAAATATGAATTCAGCCTTTCTTTTATGCCGTTGTAACAAACTGTTTGTATTGGCCAAGGGTCTTAGACATTTGGGTGGTTTGGAGGAGAGGCAGCTATGTCCATAAAAACCTAAAGAGTCAACACAGCACAAGCATGTGATCAAAACTATAATAAGACAATTGAGAAATAACCCAAGTGCTAAGGAGGCTGGGGGAGGGGGAGGGAGGGGCCCTGACACTTGTGGTGAGTTTGGAGTTGGAACATTGAGTGCCTGTTATGTTAATAACTCTGTTATTAATAGCTTTGTAAATCACGATGAATAAAATAAAATAAACACACACTGGAGATGAAGGTGGTGTTGGAATTACTGTTTGAGAAAACATTATTAACAGTATTGTAGAGGTCAGAGCCATAGTATAACATGTAGGGTACTTGCCTTGCATGCTGCCAACCCAGGTTTGACCCCCCGTCATCCCATCTGCTCCCCTGAGTGATCCCTGAGTGCAGAGTCAGGAGGAAGCCCTGAGTACAACAGAGTGAGACCGCCAAAACAAGAAATAAACAGACAAACAAGAAGTATACCATAGAATCTCAATCTGTAAAATCATAATAAAATAAAACAATAACTTCCCTCCTCCAGGAAAAAAACAAAACCAAAACAAAACAGAAAAGGTTGTGTGGTACCCTCTCCCATCCAGGATAGCTCATGAGGAAGAAAAGGGCTGGGATCAGCTCCCATGTTAGAAGCGAGCAGCAGCATCATAAAGCACCCAGACACTGCAGGGAGCCCCCCGAATCTACACACAGGGTCGCAGGGTTCCAGTTCCCTGGTTCCCCTTGCCTGTAGGAAACGTGCAGGGTTCTGGCAATAGGTCAGGCCCCTGCCACCCCCCAGTCACTGTGCCCCTTCCCTGAGAAGGAGGTGATGGCTGCCTGTGGTCAGTGAATCTGGAGTCCATACCTGCTCCAGGCCTGTGTTCACCTGACAGTCACGTTTTCTGTTACAGCTTACTTGTGTCCCCTTCCCCATTTCAGATTCCACATCCTAGCCCCTTACTTCAGAAGGAAACTGTCTTTATAGAGGAGGGTCTAGAAAGAGGAGATTAAGCAGATAGGAGGCCACTGGGATGGACTCTCAAGCAATAGGACTGACACCTTGGAAAGAAGCACTTTGGACACTGACACCTAGATGTGGGGAGGACATGAGGGCGCAGGGACACGAGGGGCATCTGCACACAGAGTGTGGCCTGGAGCAGCCCGGAAGGAGCCGCTCACACGGAAAGCTCCATCTGAATTTGCATTTACCTGAATAGCAAGGCAGTGGTCTTGTGGGCTGAGTGCCCCTGAATGTGGGTCGCTGACAGCAGCTCTATAACCCTGTTCTCACTCTGGAAAGCCAAACTCCATGCTGTGCTCTGGGGGAAGTTTTGGTGAGTCTGGTTGGTAACTTAAGGAAAGACCCTGCCCTCATGGAGATCTCATTCTAGCTCTGGAGACAGAGGAAGGAACATCTAAGGACAACTGATAAGAAAGAAACAAGGAAACAGAGTTAGCAATGATGCGCAGGTGGAGTGGACATATTTGTCTCTGGGGACATTCCATTTCCTCAAAGACCAGAAATAAGAATCACCATTGGGGAGGTAACTACAACTGGTCTCATTCACCTGACCCTGAAGGCTTCACCGACATGGCAGCACTGAGAAGGATGAAAAAGGAGAGGCCAACAAAATCTCCAGGCTGACGTAGGCTGCCACAATGAAGGAAGACAAAAATGATCGTATGTACTTTCAATGCACGTACGCTAGCATCAGGTGCATCCATCGAGGACCTGATGGTACAAGCACGAATGATCAAGTACGACATCATTGGTCTGACCGAGACAAGAAGGCACGAATCTCACCATGCCGTTTTCGACACTGGAGAAGAATTGTTCCTCGGAACATGCGAAAAAAGAGGTGTTGGAGGCGTGGGTGTCCTTGTCAACACAAACTTGGCCAAGAGCATTGATTCATTCAAATGCCTAACAACCCGAATTGGACGTTTACATTTGAATAGATGTGGCTCACTGCCTGCAGTTTCTATCTTCGTTGTCTACGCACCAACATCTCATTATGATGAAAGAGAAATCGAGAAGTTCTACATGGAGCTAGAGAATTTCTATGAAGAAGACCACACCTTCTACAAGATCATTGTGGGTGATTTTAATGCCAAGATAGGACCAAGAAGATCAGCTGAAGAACTTCACATCGGGACCCATGGCCTAGAATGGAACGAACAGGGTGAGAGACTGTCTGAGTTCATCATGTTGACCAAGACCATTCATGGTAACTCACAGTTCCAGAAGGCAGAATCTAAACGATGGACATGGGAGTCTCCTGGTGGACGATTCCACAACGAAATAGACCACATCATATTCAATCGATGGTTTTGCCTGACTGATGTCACTGTTGTCCCAAAATTTCCAATGGGATCGGACCACTGTCTCCTTCGTGCAAAATTCTACTTCACGGAGCGGGGAGAAAGGGCTGCAAAGTTCAAAAAGAGAACTCCCAGAATGACCACCAACTGGGAACTCTTTGGTACTATTGCAGCAACATGGGAAGATGCCATTGTTGACAACATTGACAAGGA
The DNA here is from genome assembly GCF_029834395.1 of Sorex fumeus. Classification (NCBI taxonomy): domain Eukaryota; kingdom Metazoa; phylum Chordata; class Mammalia; order Eulipotyphla; family Soricidae; genus Sorex; species Sorex fumeus. The sequence continues at coordinate 14,995,736 of NW_026606108.1, read as the reverse complement.
ATACGATCAACTGGTTCAGCACCTCCATGAATGTGCGAGGAACGCCAATAGAGAGATAGCCACAAAAAATCGCCTATCTTCGAAAACTCTTGAGCTAATTCACCAGCGTGGTTTGGCGCATGCCTCAGGCAACCGCAAGCTAACGTCCGAGCTCGCAAAGCAGTGCAGAGATGCGATCAAGGAAGACCTCAAAGAGTGAAGAGCAGAAGTACTGGTAGATGTGGCAGAAACCGGGAAAAGTATTCGTAACGCCCGCCTGTCCTTCACCAACTACAAGACCAAGATGACTGCCCTCCAACGTCCTGATGGATCCATCACATCCTCCAGAACGGCAATGGAGAAGATTATCCATGACTTCTACGCAAATCTCTTCGATAGCCATGTCCACTTGCCGACATACCAAATTCCACAGGATGGATATGTCGTTTCCAACGTTCTCCCTTCCGAAATCCGACACGCCATTTCGTCAGTAAAGAAACAAACAGCACCCGGCCCAGACAAGGTCAGACCTGAACACCTGAAGAACCTGCCGTCAGTACTCATCAATACACTGGCTCGGCTCTTCACTCGCTACCTGTCTGAATGCAAGGTTCCGTCCCAATGGAAAACCAGCAGGACCGTACTACTGTTCAAGAAGGGAGACATCCATGACATTGGCAACTATCACCCGATCTGCCTATTGTCTGTCATCTACAAGTTGTTCACTTGAGTCATCCTAAATAGGATTGGCAGAACACTAGATGAAGGACAACCATATGAGCAAGCCGGGTTCCGCAAAGGATTCAGCACCATCGACCATATCCACACGATAACCAAGCTCATTGAGGTTTCTCGAGAGTTCAAGATGCCGCTCTGTTTAACCTTCATTGATTTAAAGAAGGCCTTTGATTCTGTTGAGACAGAAGCGGTCATTGAAGCCCTAGCCAATCAGGGCATTCAAGCCCAATACATCAGGATCCTCCATGAGCTGTATTGCGGATTCACTACCAGGATCTCACCATTCTACAAAGAAGTGATCGTTGATGTCAAGAGAGGGGTGCGGCAGGGTGATACCATTTCACCGAAACTCTTCAGTGCCACCCTCGAGAACATCATGCGACGACTGGAGTGGGAAGGAATGGGAGTGAAGATAGATGGTCGGCAACTACACCACCTCCGCTTTGCTGATGACATTGTTTTAATAACACCAAACATCAGTCAAGCGGCACAAATGCTGGCCGACTTTGACCGTGAGTGTGGAAAGGTAGGACTATAGCTGAATCTTACGAACACAATGTTTACGAGAAACAGCCTCGTTCCTGATGCCCCATTCACTCTCAACGGAACGACCATCTCCGAATGCAACAGCTATGTGTACCTAGGTCGAGAAGTCAACATGACAAATGACCTGGCACCCGAGCTGCGCAGGAGGAAGAGAGCGGCTTGGAACGCCTTCAAGAACGTCGAAGAAATAGCTAAGAGGACGAAGAACCTCCGGCTCCAGGCACAGCTCTTTGATTCCACTGTTCTTCCTGCATTAACATATGCCTCAGAGACCTGGGCCCTACGCAAACAAGATGATAACGCTATTCAGGTCTCCCAAAGAAGAATAGAAAGAGCTATGCTTGGAATATCACGTTTCACTCAAATGAGAGAAAGAATCCGGAGTTCTGACATCCGTCGACGATCAAGAATCAGGGACGCTGTCTCATTTGCCAAGGTGTCGAAAATCAGATGGGCTGGTCACGTAATGAGATTTAAAGACGACCGCTGGACTAGAGCTGTTACCGACTGGATTCCACGGGATGTCAAAAGACCGCGTGGCCACCCACCTACCAGATGGTCAGACTTCTTTGTCAAGATCATGAACGATCGGTTTGAGGCTCTTCATGTTCCCGGAGCGAACAGATGCCATTGGGCTACACTAGCACGCGACAGGGACAAATGAAGGTGTTACTGGCGCCTGCTCGAGCAAATCAACGACTAACGGGAAGTTAAGTGATTAAGTGATTAAGTGATTGGGGAGGGGAGGTGGATGAGTACTCCAAACACAGAAGAGTCAAACGACCTGAGTCAGGAGAGGACTAAAGGGAGGTGGAAGGACGTGCAGGATACAGTCAATGTGGCCACACTCTTGGCAGCTGAGGTTTGCGATGAGGGTGTGTGGTTGGGAGGCAGGGGTCCAGATTCAAGCAGGACATGGCAAAGGTGTTTTGAGTCAATTTCTTGTTCATTTCCTGGCATGGCATTCAGTACTCCTGGCCAGCTTTGTTGCATGACCCCCAATAGTGACACACTGAGGCACACAGGATTCAGCCTCCTGGTTGCTGCCTCAGCACCTTATTGTTTCAGACCTTCAGCTCAAACTGCAAATGCAACCCTGTCACTATCGCCAGAAGCAATGGGAAAAGAGAAAGATGAGGTAGAGAGACCCCCCCCCACTTCCACCCCTGCTGAGTATGCAGAGCGAGGGACATATGGAAATTAATATATACAGCTCTGATAACACGGATCTCCACGGCATTTTGATTAAATGCCGACAGTTATTAAATATCCTGCTTCTCGGAGCTCATCTTCGAAAGCCAATGTTGCTTTCGAGTTTGAACTCTGATGAACTGTCTCCGTTCCGTTTGCACACCAAGGCTGAGCCGTGGCCGATGGAAGGCTGGCGTTTGAGGAGGAGGGAGAAAATCAATATGAAATGTCAGGCGAGAGGTCAGATTGGACGAGTTTTCCCAGCTGCCAAGAGTGGGGGGCCGCAGCCGAGGTCCACCACCAAGGCAGCTGTGCCGGGAAGTAGGCCGGCTCTCTGGACGAGTCAGGAAAATGAAATCTCGTTCACTTCTTAATTAGATTAGGACTGGTGATTTTTGAGGCGGCTGGTGTTAGGATATGGCTCTTGCTGGCCACTAGCTAGGGCCTTCCAGAGGAACAGTCCCCAGAATCAATCGCCCCTCCTCCATCTCTGTGAGCGCTCCCCTCCCCACCCTAAACGCCTCCTGACTCTTCCCTGCTTCTCCTGGGAACTTCTCATTCTTTAGGTTTCAGCTAGTAATTTCTCATCACCCCATGCACCTCTTTCTTACCATTTGCAAAGTTCCATTTGTCTCTGATTTCCAAAAACATGCTAATTCCTCAGGGCTTATTCCTAGCTCTGTGCTCAGGGATCGCTCCCGGGGGTGGTTGGGGGACCATCTGTGGTGCTGAGGATTGAATCAGGTTGGCCGTGTGCAAACACTTAATCCCTGTACTATCTCTCTGGCCTCTCCCACAGTTATTTTAAAAAGAAATGGTTCCTTCTCACCCTTCCCTTTTCTATTTCCACAGCCATTATTGTTAGCTAGCTTAGAGATTTTCCTTTTATTGAAACTAAAGCAAAATCTCTCTTCCTACTGCCACTGTGTTAATTGTCTATCAAATAGAAATGCTGTTCTCCACCCAATGATCTCAAATTGCTCCCCATGTGCCTGCAAGCATGATTTTCAAACACACATGTGTGCAGCCTGCATGGCGGGAAGTGGAGGAACAGGGACATCAGGTGGTGTCGGAAACCCTGGGTTCAACAATGTGGCTTTGGAGAACATCAGAATTGCTTGCATTGAGGTATAGAAATGTAATTACTAAGTACAAAGTTGCAATTTTATGGGTCTGAAATGCAAACTTCATGGTTTTTGTTGTTGTTGATTAGGTTTTGGGACCACACCTGGAGATGCTCAGGGATTACTTCTGGTTCTGCACTCCGGCGGGACTTGGAGGAACAGCATATGGTACCGGGGATAGAACCCAGGTGGGCCTTGTGCAAGGCAAGCCCCCTATCTGCTGTACTCCAGCCCTGCAAACTTTATGCGATTAAGAGTTCAAAGAAAACTGCTTGGGATAGTTGTAACGTGGAATACCACAGCAAAGAAAAAAGAAGTCACAATTAAATGACTCTTAGGCTTTGTGGGAAAATACACCTATGGCCAGAGACACAGGAAAAGGGGGCGGTGGTGGAGCGGGCTGCTCTTATTGTGTAAGTGGCTCTAGAATGACGAGGGGCAGTGAAGCTTTTCTACCTACCAAATACGCGGACTACCAAAGTGAATATAGTTGTTTCAAACTGATAATAAGCCAATAAAAGATAAATCCCAAAATGAAATTATAGAAAATCTAAGGTGTAACTCTGACTCTGACCAGGCACACGCTGCTTTGTCTTTGTGGAAGGCGAACACCCAGAACATGCAGGGAAGCTGGGCTGTCTCTGGGTGCCTGTCCATGATGGCGAGGTGTTGGCCTGGCCCCAGGAGATCTGGACTTTGGGAGGAGTTTAGGAAGAATTTAGGAGTTTAAGAAGAAGCTAGAGAGACAGTATAGCATGTAGGGCTTGCACACCTTCAACTGAGGTTGGATCTCCAGTACCCCATACCCAAGTTTGATTCCCAGTCCCTGGGGAGCACTGCCAAGTGTGATTACTGAACACAGAACCAGGAGAAAGCCCTGGATATCTTCAGCTGGGTGCACCCAAATCAAAACCAAATAAAATCCAATAAAACAAACAAAACTAGAAGCCAGACTCTGGGTCTATAATAGGGCTTTACCCAATAAAGGAATGAAGGAGAAAATGAACGAATACACGAAACTTTTATCTCTGATCTTCCAGGGCTGATTTGGTATGAATCTTTATTGCGTTTGATCTCTATCCTTAATATGCCCAACATTTCTTGGTAAGGCCCTTTAAAGGTCTTATAGCACATCTGTGATTCAGGCTTTTAACGTTTCTCTCTTGGTTTCCCACCTAACCAGAGCCTCCTTGGGCTTCAACATTCTGTCTTCCTAGTGAGGTCATCCCAAATGGCACACTCTCCTGTGAAGGTCTTATCTCTAATTGTCTCTTGAAGTCATTTGTATACTAAAACATGCACAGTTGGGGCTGAGGAAAGACCTCAAAGGGTTAGAATGTGCAGAGTGTGTGCCTTCCATGCTCGAAGCCCTGAGTTCAATCCCTACCACCACAAGCACCCCCTCCCCCCACACCCTCACCCCTCCTACACAATACCCAGCACCAGTTGGCCAGAGCACTGAACCATCAGGTTCACAAAGCCTGATCAAGTATTGCTAGGAATGACTCTGGTCATTTCCAGGGAGATAATTTGCCCTACTTCATTGCACCCATAAAAATCTGCACAGATTTTTTTGTATTGTTCCTCATGCATTGTTCCTGAAATGTAACCTCGACTCATTCTAGCTCTTGGTTAAATTTGGTACTTCCTGAATGTAGAAATTAAATCTTAGCTTTCCCTTGAAGCCCTTCATGTTACTAATAATATTAGACATCACAGGTAGAAAAAATTATGTCAAGGACTGACAATGAATTTGACTCTAGATTTGCGAAGTTTCTTCCCAGAAGGTATTTCTCAATCTTAAGAGTCAATTTTTGGTTGATACCACTGGTCTGTGCTACTTGTGTCTAGTACATAATTCTTCGACACTAGTGCATCATTCTTTGACCCTTTTCACACCTGTGGACCAGCACTTGTCCTGAATACTGGTTCATGGTCTGGCTGTTATAACCAAGGCAGCAGACCAGTGGTTTTCAACCTTTCTACATGTGTGGGGCTGGAGCGATAGCACAGCGGGTCAGCGATAGCAGCTGACCCAGCTGACCCGAGTTCGATTCCTCCGCCCCTCTTGGAGAGCCCAGCAAGCTACTGAGAGTATCTCGCCCACACAACAAAGCCTGGCAAGCTACCTGTGATGTATTCGATATGCCAAGCACAGTAACAGTAGGTCTCACAATGTTACTGGGCCCGCTCCAGCATATTGACGAGCAATGGGAGAACAGTGCTACAGTGCTACATTGCTACATGTGTGACTCATACTTGTCTCTGGACCCATGGTTGGAGAACACTAATCTTGTGGGGGATGGCCAGGGGATGTTGCTAATATCCCACAATGTATAGGACATCTTCCCCAAAGGAAGAACTGTGTGCCCTATATTTAACAATACAGGGCATTAGGAAATGCTTTTCAACACTGTATTATCTTATTTCCCCATCTCTGTTCACTCAGCTGGTCCATTTATCTCCTGTCTTAGCAACTGTTCTACAAATTAATTTTGGATCTTATTAGTTGCTGGGTTGGTTTTAAGGCTGTTCAAAGTTTAAAAAATATATTCAAGTTCTATATCTTGACTATGATGACTGACTGATGAATTCCTGCTGAGAATCTATGAACTTTCTTCCTTCTCCAAGTCATTCTCTCTGCATCAACCCCATCAGTCAACTGGAAGCAACACAAGCACGCTTACCTTTCATGCCTCAGGCCCTTTGCACATGCTGATCTCTCTGCCTTTAACACTTTCCCTCTGTTAGCTGTTGTAAGCACTGCTTAAAGATCTGTCCCAGCACATATGTCAGCACGTACTTGGTAAGCACTTATCATGGTCATACACTGTTTTGGTTGCTGAGAGAATAACAATGAAAGAAGGGATATATCCATGTCCTCAAGGAGCTGAGTGAAATTTCTGCAATGATGATAAAGTTCTAAATCTGCCACATTCAACATAGCAGCTACTGTATGCCATGACTATGGGTACACCTGGTTACAGGTACTTGAAATGTAGATAATCTGAATTTAAATATGCTATGTGTAAAGTAAATACTATATTTTGAAGGCAGTATGAAAAAAAGTTAAGCAGCTTATTAAAAGTTCTTAAGAGTTACAAGTTTCCCTTGCCCTTTAAAGTATAATACTTCTAATTGGTTTGATTTGGTAGGTTATTTGGGTTTGGAAACACTATTACCATGAATTTAAATGGAAAATTATTTTCCTAGATCATCAAATTACTGAATTACAACAAACAGCAACGTCCTATTTTCAGATAGTGGGGAAAACCTGATCTCACCTAAGTACCATGAGGTGGAATTATTTGACCCATTTCACACATGAGAAAACAGAAGCTCAGAAAAGTCCAGGAAATTGGAAAGTTAGGAACTGGCCTCCTGTGTGGCTCTTGAGCCCACCAAAAACTGTAGCACTGTAGCACTGTTCTCCCATTGTTCATCGATTTGCTCAAGTGGACACCAGTAATGTCTCCATTGTGAAACTTGTTGTTACTGTTTTTGGCATATGGAATATGCCACAGGGAGCTTGCCAGTTCTGCTATGCGGGCAGGATACTCTCGGTAGCTTGCCAGGCTCTCCGAGAGGGATGGAGGAATTGAACCCGGATCGGCTGCGTGCAAGGCCAACACCCTACCTGCTGTGCTTTCGCTCCAGCCTCCACCACAAACACCCTCCACAAACCACTACATTCTGCACCCAGCTGCCTCATGGCCAAGGATCAGACAGAGGGACCCAACTGAAACCATGCCTCTCCTGGCTATGTTTCTACATGGAGAATCATAGACTCACATCCCAGAGGAAGTAAGCATGAGAGTCAGGATTGGGAGAACGGGTGGCTTCCTGTCCAGCAGTGCCTGGCAGGGAGATGGCTGGACACAGGCTCTGTCTCTGAGCATCTCGGCAGCTGCACACCCAGTAGCTCAATTCTATGCACAGACTGCCTCTGCCTTCCAGGAACCTCCACTCTGTGGAGCCTCTCTGCTGGCTCCAGGGGCCTCGTGTCCATGCAGCACTGGTTGGGGATGCCAGTCAGCCTCAACCTCCCAACATCTGTCTTGGTCTATGGCTGCAAGCATGCAGCCTCTGCTCATTTCAGAGCTGTCAATTCACCTACCCCCTAGCAGGATGCAGTGTGATCTGACAGGAGCATTTCCCTGAGGCCAGTTGGAGCCTTAGGGGCTTTGAGAGCTCAGGTCCCCACAGCTGAATCCTCTCCACGAAGCCACTTCCCCGCCTCCCCGGCTGCTTTCCTGGATCCCAGCCAGTGCAGAAAGTCCCGTTTACAACACCGCCAACATCTCAGACCTACCCTCATCACTTTCCCAGCCATTTCAATGCCTTTCTGGATGTGGCAGCAACCACACACCCACTGCCCAGCCCCCGCCAATCTGCCTTTCCTTGCCAAGCACCCTGTCCCCTAGCAGAGAAAGCTAGTCACGTGAGGTGATGGGCTGGCTCATGTCTAACTCATCCCTACAGTCCCTAGCCTTTATTTTTTATTTTTATCTTTTGCTTGTTGGGTTACACCCAGCGATGCTCAGGGGTTACTCCTGGCTTTGAACTCAGGATTTACTCCTGGCGGTGCTTGGGGGACCATATGGGATGCTGGGAATCGAACCCTGGGTCGGCCACGTGCAAGGAAAATGCCCTATCTGCTGCGCTATCGCTCCAGCCCCAGACCATAGCCTTTAAGGGAGTGTTTGGGGGAATGGAATAGGAGGTCTTCCTTTTCACAAACATCAGATATGAATGCAAGTCCTGTGGGGGGACAAGCCACAGTGTCCCTCAACCCCAGCATGTGCTGTTTCTAGAGTGGGAAAGTCAAGGAAATGTCTAGGTCCTCCTCATAGCCTCCTCGCTGTAAGGCCAGTGCACACTCCCCCTGCCCCGCCTTCCCCAGAAGTCCAGGATCACGGGCTACTTACATTTGGTGTGCCTGTCACACAGGGCGGATGCCCTCATGTCACACAGCCGGATTGTCCCTTTGCTGCTGCTATACACGAAGGTGTTGCAGTGATGGGGGTGAAACTCGGCGGCCGTAATCACCTCGGTGAGCTCCTCCATGTTGGCCGGCTTGATGTCCACGATATCTGGCGCAGGCGAGTCAAGGAAGGTGTGTGTGTATATGTGTGGGGAGAGGTGAGTAGTGACCTCCAGCTAACTATTTTTCTTCAAATCGTGTTGTGGATTTTCTCTGCTCTTTTTTTTTTTTGGGTGACACTTGGTCATGCACAGGGGTTACTCCTGGCTTTGAACTCAGGAATTACTCCTGGCGGTATTACTCGGGGGACCATAGGGGATGCTGGGAATTGAACCCAGATTGGCCGCATGCAAGGCAAATGCCCTAGCCACTGTGCTATTGCTCCAGCCCCTTTCTCCGCTCATTTTGCAGCCATGGCTGAGAAACTAGTCACCTTTCAAGGAGATAATTCAATTTACTTCACTCCTTACCAGACTCTACCTGTGCTGCTAAACATCATCGATGCGAGACTGTAAATGGTATTCCTGACCCCTCCTGAGATCTTTAATAATATGCTGATAATAATGAAAATAATAGCTGCCAACATTTTGTCACTGACTGTAAAACAAACAAAACACAACCGATTGTAGGTCAATCATGGTGCAAAGCATAGATAAAAATTTATTACTTTTCATCCATGAAACACCAGCACATTCCTTGTTTCTCAGGGTAGAAATGGGCTCCCAGGACATAAAGAAACTTGCTCCCTGTCACAAAACTGCAGGGGCAGCGTGAGGGCTTCAGCCCAGGTGCAACATTTGTTTTATTAAAGTTCTACTGCCTCAATTGCATCATAAATTGCTTTGCCTTGGAGCCTGGGAGCCTAGCATAGGAAATGAAATGTCTGGCTTGTATGGGTGGTGGTTTTAGCCTCCCATGGATCATACTTTCAGCTTTAGCACCTGCTTTTGTTTGGGCAGTGTTGGGGATGGAACCCAGAGGGTCTACAGAGGCAAGGAAGTGCTGAGTGCTGAGCTCCATCCCAGCCCAGTATTGCCCTTTCTGATCAAGAGTTACTTTATCTGTGTCCAGCAGCCACTTCTCTGTACAAGGAAATGAAACATATACAGGGCCGTATATGACGATGACTCATGGAAGTGGACACCTTCTAGAAGAGTGTTTTGTACCCATCCCTGCAAACCCCAACTGGGCACTTGGGGACCTGGTGCAGGTTGGGAGACACCTGGCTGATACCAAGCCGTTTTCTGAGGACTTGGCAACTTCCTACCAAGGAACAGCATGGCCACGTGGACGTCGCCACGTGGAGAGGCTTATCAGAAGGAACTCCATCGCTCCTCCACATCACCACTCCTTCTATTTTTTTCTGGTGGTTCTCTCTTTACTTTATTGATAGTATCCCTTGAAGCATAAGAGGCTTTTGTTCTGTTTTGTTTATTTTAAATTGAGACTGTGGTTTACAATGCGATTAATAATGCACATAATTTCAACACCAAACCCATTTCTAGTGTACCCCCACGCTCTTCCAAGGACCCTAAGACTCCTCCCTCCCAAAGCCCGTCCCAACTCAGTTGTGTAGACCAGTTCTCCTGTTGTGCTTGTTGCTACCTTACTGTGTATCTTTAAGTCCCACACAGAGACAGGTCATTCGGTATCCATCCCTGTCCTTCTGACTCAGCATGACAACCTTGAGTTCCAGCCATATTTCTGCAAACTGCATGATTTTGTTCTCTTTTCTAGCAGCAGAGTATTTTGTGTATGTACATCACAACTTCTTGCATATAGTACGAAAGCCAAGAGATGAAACAACATATTACCACTCTCAAGTCAGCTTTGTGACTTTTGTCTCACCTGTGTTTCACAAGGGAGTATTTCCTGAGTCATTTTCCCCCTTCAGATTAACTGATGCAAACTCACTCTATACTGAGCCATGGCTAGCAGTAAGGCAACATTCAAAGACTCAAGGAATTAATGAGCTAGCTACCTCTTAAATAATCGACATTACCCAGGTCCATATTTTCAGATATATATATATATATATATATATATATATATATACCAAAGCTCACATCACCCAAACTTTAACAACATGTTAGTGATATCCTATAGAATGTCTTAATGGCTCCTGCCAAAATAGAAGAATCTTCACACTGTTTCCTATATAAACACTTTTTTTGTAAGCATGTTCAGCAGTTCTTCATAACAGATGATACAAAATATATTCTTTCGGTTTGTTTTGGGACAGGGTTTGGGGCTTGGGAAGGAAACATCTCGAATTTGGTGGTGTGAAGGTGTAATGGTGGTGAGATTGGTGTTTGAATATTAAATGTAATCAAATATTGTGAACTTTAATAAAATAAAAAATTTTAAAAAAATAATCGACAGGAGGATGAAAATAAAGCCCCCCCTTTTTTTTTTTGCTGGGAGAAATTTCTGGAGCACCTTTTGGAAAACCCTGCCTGGAACCAGCCAGCAGTGAGACCTCAAATGCTACCACTAGACTGCTTTACTTGAAGCCGGTGGCACAGTCCCCACCTTCTTCAGTGTTTAGAGAGGGCACAAGTCAATGTGTGATGGCACCAGGACTCCCAGAGCTCTCTCTCTCTCCTGTTCCTCCCACAAAGGTTGTGGCATGCACTTTGTTGCACCAGGGGCTCTGCCGTTGGCCCGTCCCCTTTGCTTTTAATCACCTCTCATTAATCTTACTGGCTTCTCTCTAAAATGAACTGGAGACCCGCCGTGAATTTCACTACCATTCCCCTCACCCAATCTGGCTGGCAGAGAGTCCCCTAATTCACAAAATATCACTTTCCAACTCAAGTGCTGCCAGTGCTAGTTATCAATGTTCCTGCAGTTAGCACCACATGCTGAGGAGCAGGAGCTGGGGCTCCCCAGGGGGTGGCCTGAGGCTCAGCTCTGATGCTCTCTCAGGGGGCCCCTGACCCTGGCTTTGTGGCCACACTGTTGGGGATGAATGGGGGGGGGGAGTGGAGGGAAGTTTCTGGATGAGAGCAGCAGTGAGTAGTCAGCTATAATCAGTTCCGATTCCTCCCCTTTCAGAAGGGGCCTGCAGGCCCTGCTGTGCCTGGGAGCATGTTTTTCTTCCCCCCAAAGAGGGACAGAAAAACTGGTGTCAGCGTTTGCCACCTCGACCAGGAGAGCTCCAACCAGAAGCTGAGCTTGGAAAGGATCTTTGCTGTGTGGGAGGAGGTGATGCCACATCCACAGTTATTTTTCTCTCACCTAAAAATAAAGCCCTGGAGTCAGAATGTGTGAAAATGAAGTGCTTAAACATAGCTGTGAACGCAGGAGCACCCCCCTCACTCGGCAACTGCATCACGGCGCGGCACCCTCCGAGGCTGCTCAGGGCTGCAGCCTCTGAATTCACCCCATCTTGATCCGGAACCTTGAAACCTGCCCTTGGTTTCTCACCCCCCCAAGCTGCAGGTTCCTGGCCCCCTCTCAGGGTCTGATTCTGCATTCTGACTGGAGGGGTCTGATTCTGCATTCTGACTGGTGTGTGTTGGGTTATGCAGACAGGGTTCAGAGACAAAATGTGCCTCTTGGTCTGGGGTGAGGGCTGGAGTGATAGCACAGTGGTAGGGTGTTTGCCTTGTGTGCAGCCAGCCCAGCCGAGCTGGGTTCAATTCCTCTGCCCCTCTCGGAAAGCCCGGCAAACTACTGAGAGTATCTCACCCATATGCCAAACACGGTAACAACAAATCTCAGAATGGAGATGTTACTGGGCCCGCTAGAGCAAATCGATGAACAGCGGGAGAACAGTGTTTGTTTTGTGTTTGATCTGGGGTGGGGAGGTTGGGCCACACCTAGCACTGCTCAGGGCCTATTTATGCCTCTGTGCTCAGGAAGGCTCTTTGTTAGTGCTTGGGGCTAGAGAGGGTGTCAGGGATGGAACCAGGCTCAGCCACAGGCAAGGCAAAAGGGCCTTACCTTCTGTACCATCACCTCAGCCCTTATAGCTGTTCTTTTGTTTATTTTAATTTTGGGGTCACACTCGGCTGAGCTCGGGGCTGATCTCTGCTCTGTGCTCAGAGATCAGTCCCAGTGGCGCTCAGGATTCCATGCACTGCTGGTGATTCAACAGAACTTGGCTGCATGCAAGGAAGTACCTAACCTCATGTTATTTCTCTGGGTCACTCCTGCTTGTAATAACTGTGATGACAAGAATGAGGTGACAGTGCCCAGTGAGCAGTGTTTCTCAAGCACCAGGCTTGCCTGGAGCTAAGTGCTTCACAACTTCTGTCTCCTTGGGACTTTCTGACCTGAGGAGGTGAGTAGGATATAACAGACCCATTTTCTACCAGAGGAGATAACAAAAGAGGCCACTTACTCAAGGTAATTCAGGGGCAGAGCTGGGATGGAGACCAAGTCTATAGGACTCCAGTGGTGGGGACCCTGGCTCTCCTGCAACTGTTCCTGGTTAATCTGAAGAGGCGACTCCATCGCCTCTGGCTTGGGACTAAGGGCTCCTAAATTCCTTGTCACTTTGAGGAACTGTGTTTTTTCCAGAACCATAGTTGCACTCAGAATCTTCCCTAGGATTTTTGTGTCTTCTGATGTGATTTTTTTTTTTTAAATTAAAAGTCAGGACAGAAACATGGTAAGGGATGTCTTGATAAATCATTAACTGATGGGGATTTGTGGAGTTCTAGAAACATTCAGGTACTAGAGATACAATGGCTCATGCATGCAGGAGAGGCTATTTCATGGTGGCACCGTGGAGAAAGCCAAGACTTTGCCCCTGACTGTTCTAAGGGGAGAGAGGGGCCTTTGGCTTGTGCTGTTCTGCCCTTCATATTGGGAGGGAAGGAGAAAGCAGATGAGCAATGCATGGCTTTTTGTATTATCTTGAAAATGGAATGATGCATTTTGACAGTCAATTTTCTCTTCCCTATCCTTCAGAGCTCTGTATCCAAATTATGTCCCGGTTGTCCCAAAGAACTAAATGGTAAAAGCGAAACAGCATTGGATTCACGGCTAATATACGAGGCAGACAGCCAACAGATTGCTATTAAATTAACCCTGGGGCTTGACAGATCTGTTCTTCTGACCCCAACTGCTTACTGCATTCCTTATTAATGCAGAGCCCAGGCAAATTACCCCTGCTAACAAAAGGGGTTAATCTGCCTCTCTGCTGGGACTCTGAAGGCAGCACTGCGGCCAGGAGGGGGTCTGCCAGCCTGGCAGCTGAGCTCCATGGTTGGGTTGCAGAAGGCGGGAAGGTGAGGGCACCGCGTGGCAGGCAGTGGCCTAAGGCATCATTTAAAATAATAATTGAAGACTCTGGGAGGTCAATTCCTTAAGGGATCGACTTCAAACAAATATGAAGCTCAAGCCATAATTTCTCTCAGTGGTGGGGTGAGGGAGTGCTGAGGGTTAGGGCAGGATGCTACAGGGTAGATGGGGGCAATTCAAAAATGATTTCCCTAATCCCAAATTTGGAATAAGCTTTCTACCAAAAAAAATAATGTCTCCAGTAACATGATGAAAGAAAAAGACTGACAGCAACACAGAAATAGGGACATGATTAAGTCAATTTTGATCCATCTCCTTAAATCTTTATGCAATAAGATTCCAAGTCTGTTATAAAACAGTATTAAAAATGGCAACTATAGTGTCATCATAATGTGACTTTAAAAAGGATTCTCTGGGGCCAGGAAATAGCTCAGCAGTCAGAGGTACATGCTTTGCATGCACTGGGACCAAGTTATAATCCTAGTACCCCTAGACCCCCCAAAACTTTTAGGGTGATCCCAGATCTGTAGAGCCCAAGCAGCTCCTCCCCCTTAGGCCCTGGCATGGAATCAACAGGCCAGTTGTCAGAGTATCACTGGGAGTGGCCCTGGGGCCCCACTGCTTAGGAGATTCCCCACTAAGAAAAATCCCAAATAATCCCCAACAACCCCCCCACCCCAAATATACTCTGAAAATGATAAGCTGAAAGACAGGAAACCAAATTTTAGAGTTCTATGTGCATGGGCCTGTAGATATTTCCCCTTTTGTAGTGGAATGGCGAGAAAGAGAAAGGAAGGGAGGGAGAGGGAGGGAGAGGGCGGGGGGAGAGAGGGAGAGGAGAGAGGAAGGGAGAGAGAGAAAGGGAGGGGGGGAAGAGAGTAAGAGGGGGATAGTGAGAGAGAGAGAGGGAGAGAGTGATAGAGGAAGGGAGAGAGGGAAAGAGAGAGGGGAGAAGAGAGAGGGGGAATAAGAGAGGGGGAGAGAGGAAGAGAGAGGAAGAGAGGAAAGGAGAGAGGGGAAGAGGGGAGGAGAGAGAGAAAGATAAGTGTTGTAACTCATAGAGAAATAAGAAGACTTAGGGGCCAGTATGCATGTCACTTTCCGAAACTCAGCTTGTGCCCATCTCTTTTTCTGCTCGTTTGTAAACTCCACAAAGTTTCACAAAGAAGCTGCCAGCACTCTTCTGAATGTAGGAGGCAAAGCTGTGACCAAAGCAGACAAGTTGCCACGCCCCCCCCCCCCCCCCCCCCAACACACACACCCCGGAACCTATATTCTGATAGGGACAGGGATGGACATGGTCACGAAACAAAGTAAAGAAATATACAAGGCGGTAGCAACTGCTAAGCAGAAAAATTAAGCAGGGAAAGGAGAAAGAGGATTTTATGTGTGTGGATAGGCAGTGAGGTATGGAACAGACTTCCTGGGTAGAATAAGATTTCATTTTCTTTTTTGGCCACACCTGGGTGGTGCTTGGGGATTACTTCTGGCTCTTTGCTCAGGGATCACTCCTGGCAGACTCGGGTAACTCTATGGGGTGCCTGGGATCAACCCTGAGTTGGCGGCATGCAAAACACAGTATCTCCAAGAGCTAAATTGAAAAAATTTGCTCTTTTGCTTTTCCCCTCCCCTGATGGTGCTCAGAGCTTTTCTCTGGTTCTGAGCTCAGGTATCACTTCTGGTGGTGCTCACGGGGCCATATGTGATATGACCCAGGATCAAACCTGGGTCAGACACATGTAAGGAAGTATCCTATCCACTAGCCCCAAAAGAGTTAATTATGTCTCATGACTTATTTCCTTATTTTTCTGAAACCTTTTAATCAAATGGTCTAGTACTAGTTAAAATTGTGATGTAAACCTACATCAAAAGTAGGTGGTGAGGTTACAGGTTATTTTGTAATCTCCCTAATGAATATATATTTAAACACAGAAAACAATCATGGTCACGGTCACGGTCCTGGTCACGGTCCTCCCGTTGTTCATCGTTTTGCTCGAGCGGGCCCAGTAACATCTCCATCGTGAGACTTGTTACTGTGTTTGGAATATTGAATATGTCACGGGTAGCTTGCCAAGCTCCGCCGTGTGGGCAAGATACTCGCGGTAGCTTGCCGGGCTCTCCGAGAGGGGCGGAGGAATGGAACTCGGGTCGGCCATGTTGGCTGCGTGCAAGGCAAACGCCCTACTGCTGTGCTATCGCTCTAGCCCCACAGAAAACAAACATTTTAAATGTGAGTTTCCTTGTTTAGAAACCATTTCTGAGAGAGTTGAGAGACCAGGAGCCACAGCTCAAGAGGCAAAGTTCAAGACACTGTAGCAATGTCCTCCCATTGTTCATCGATTTGCTCAAGCGGGCCCAGTAACATCTCCAACATGAAGCCTGTTGTTACTGTGTTTGGCATATCGAATATGGGTAGCTTGCAAGGCAAGCAAAAATGTGGGCAAAAATACTCTCAGTAGCTTGCCGGGCTCTCTGAGTGGGACGGAGGAATCAAACTTGGATCGGCCACTTGGGCTGCACACTTGATAAATTTTCTGATTATAACAACACGGAGTCAGGACTTGATTCAAATTCTATTTTTTTAAAAGAGAACTTGAGGAAGTATTTTATCTCTCTGAGTTTTAATTTATTTTCTTTTGAATGGGCAAATACTATTTATTCTTTTAGTCTCTGAGAATATGAACTTACAATAAGGTAATGGAGAAAAAATTATCAAATGACATGACTAATAATATAAATGAACAACTTCCAAAGAAAGCAGATATTTTTCTAAGGATAACTTTCATCAATTTTATGAACTTTAGAAGGTTACTGTCCTGATATGCTTTTGTCTTGATCATGCTAATTTTACAGACAAGTTTTTTTGTTTGCCTAATCTATATGAGGCTAGAATCCAGCTCATGCCTCTCTGTACCCACTGCAGGAGAGTAGGGTCCAACTTAACCTAGATAAGATGCCCAGATTAAATTCAGCTGAGACTTCTCTTATCACACTTAAGTTCTACTAATGCTAATGGTGGGTAATAGCCTTCTCCTGGCTTTGACAGTGGAGCAACTCTCCCAGTTAGAGTTGGAATCCCTTTCAGGGCAGATGACTTGCTTGGTAGTCTGTTTTCCTTCCCAAAGTCTGAAATAAATCCTTGGCTATTAAGTAATGATTACAGAGCACCAGATCTTGTTAGCAGAACGGACATGAGGTTTGATGATAACACACTGGAGGTCTCCAAAGAGGACTCTCAGGGATATCCCACTCTTAAGAGCTTAAAAAAAGCCAATGTGCAAACATTCACAGAGATCTTGCCATGGCTAGATTCAATATAAGGGGTGCCATAAAGAGGCAAATGCTGCCCAATTGTTACTGCTTTCAAGTATGCCTTGAACTATGAAAGACTGGGGTGAAATGGTTTTACGATGGTGAGGAATCGGGAGGTAGTGTTACTTGAAAGTCCCATGACAAAATTTCTTTACACACAGTCTGAAATCCCGACATTAGAAAATACCTGATACTTTCTTCAAAACCCTTCAGATATTACCTTATAATTCTATTATATTTTTTTACAGAGGAGACCCCAATTCTACTGGGGAAACTGGGGGGGGGTCATTCCTGGAATTGCTCAAGTCTGATGATATGGTATTCAGGGCCGGATGGCTGTGCTTGGAGGACCATGGCAGGTCAGGGCTCAAAGTTAAGCCTTGTAAAAACCAGGCATGTGATCTAGCAATTGAGTATCTCCCCAGCCTTTCTTTATGAAGCCTTCTACCTCTCTTTCATGATCCTTCCTAACTTCTTCATGCACTGCAGCCTGAATACACCTTTAAAGGAAAATGTACACACACACACACACACACACACACACACACACACACACACACACCCCTTTACACTATGGATTTTGTCTCTCTGGCTGAACTTCAATTGTACATTTACCTTCCAGATTTTTAGAACCATAGAATCGGGGATGCAGTTTTATTTTGGCATCTCCGTGGTACACAGAAGGTGTTCAAAATGTTCATAAGTTTTACATGATTTTCATGAATAAGCAGTATCCAATGGGCATAATTTAAAATCCACTATAGGTTAGTAGGCCAAAATGACTGGTTCTGTAGTGTGAATCATTTATTTAGCCTGTGGTTTTTCTCAGGAGAGAAACGGTAACAACAAGGTAAGACCAAGAGACTAGGGTATGGGAGGGGGATTCTGCAAATCATAACACCCACTGAACCACTCTCCCTAGGGGCAGGCACTCAGCTCTGAAATTTATATGATTATCTCATTTAATCCTCACAAGCACCTTATGAGTAGATAGTTTCATTATCTCATTAACTTATGAGGAAATTGAGAGTCAGGGGGATATTAAGTAACTTATCAAGTTATGCAGATTTTTAGCAGAAGAAGCTGAATTCAAATCTAGTGAACCTCTGGAGTTTGCATTGGCAATGAGTAAGCTATACTGCTCTGTGGAAGCGTGAGAAACCCAAAATAGGTCTGCATTGGTTGCATCCTTGGCATTTCACCTGAAAACAAGCGACTGTACACACCCAGATTTATTTCAGTGCTTAGCACAAATGCCAGGATATGGAAATAAGCCAAATGCACTATGATTGGTGTATGGAGAAAAAATTTCACACACAGACACACATACATTCAACTAAAAAAAAAAGATGAAATCTTGTAGTTCATTGCACCTTGGATGAAACTGGTAGGTATCATGTTAAGTGATATAAGTCAGAGGGAGAAGGACGAATAATGATGATGCCCTCATACAGAGAAAGAAACAAAGAAGTAGACAAACCCGAGAACTGTGACTACCAAACTGAGGTTCCTAAGCAGTGTGGTCAGGAGAGGAGAAAGAGGCAGGCACAAAGTGGCACAAGGACAATACGGGGAGTCATGGGCACTTTTGGGAGTGAAGATGCAATAACATGGTATGTCAAAACTATAAATGTTAGCACTATTGTAACCATGCAACCTAAACTACAATAAAAAGAAACAAATAGAAATAAACATGAAGATAAAATAAAAATGTAAATGTAAATAAATCAAAATACATAATAAAATAAAATAATAAATAAAATTAAAAAGAACTATAAATAAAAATTATGAGATTTGGCCGATTCAAGGAGAAAACCTCAGTGTCATAATGCCTTAGGAGAGTCACAGTCCACATAAGCAAGTTCTCAACCCGGGGAAACCCACACAGGGGCACATATGGTGGCAGCCTCATTGGGAGGGATACTCCACTTGTGGACCATGTGCCAATCTGTGATTGATAAATACACTTCATCTCCTGGTAGACACAGAAACAAGAGGAAAGCTCACTAAAGGCCCCACAGTTTCCCTCCCAAAGCCAGCAGAGCACAGGCCCCGGTATCGGAAAGGAGTCTGCTCTCCATGGTCTGAAAAAGCGCAAGGTGCTGGAACGCTTAGGTATGGAAGAGCCTCAGTTCCTTTGACAAAAGAAGCTGATGTGGGGAGTTGCAGAGACAAAGGTCGAAGTTATGAAGAATGGGTTTTCCCAGGGAAATCTCACCTCCTTCCCAGAGACTGGATTGAAGGAAGACATGGCCTTGGCTAACCTTTACAGCCTCATCTCTTCTCATTTATCTTCACATTATGGTTCTGTAGCAGTGTTCTTGTTAGATCACTGTCTAGACAGGGCCTTTGCATATGCTGGACCAATCTCTACACACCTCTTTGTAAACACTTCTCACCCTCTTCCTTCTCCAGATTGCAATGCAATAAAACTTAAAAAAAAGAAAGCATACACAAAATATTGTTTCTTTTAAGATAGGAGATATTTTGGCTTGCAACTGTATAATCAATGTGATTATTTGATGTATGTCTGAAAACACTTTTCACTTTTACACCCCATGGCCTGGTATAATTCAGGTGCCCGAGACTTTCTTAAGGGATGCCTCTTTATTTTTATTCTATATGCCAATTTAATAAGTCCCATATTGGATAAGGTTAGAGGCCAGGGCAGCTGGTTTCAGTCATAAGAGGGAGTTCATAGGATCCCAGGTAAACTATAATGTTCTTAAAGAATGACATCTTTTTATAGTGTCTCTCCTTTATTTGAAATTTTTGGTTTCCCTTTGCCCTGGAAATTGCTAATATAGAAATGAGTTACTGTTATAATGTTAAGTCATTAGACCAAAGTCTGACCATTTTAAGGCAGAACATTTCACACAATAGAGAAATTGATGGGAAGGAGAGGATTGAAGATCAGATGACCAGATTCCCTGAGGTTGGGAATGCCTTTCCCTGATCCGGTCCCAAAGCAGGGCCTGGACCCTGTCAGAGATTCTGCAATTATCTGGTAATGAGGGCATGATGATCAATTGCCTCCAAAGAGCATATAACTGCTCTTCATCAAAAGGATGACCCAGATGGTGAATTCAGGAGAAAAAGTTTTAACATTCAAATACATTCAATGTGTCATGTGCTTTCAATCATAAGCAAAGTCATCATTTTGTTGGTTCTTATTTATTACTTGGTGTTGTACTACTCTAATTTAATGTATGTGTTTCTGTATACAGCTATATGTATGTGCACACATACATATATACATACACACATATATGTGTGTGTATACTTATGTGTATGTAAAGGTTCTTCATATATATAGCTTACTGTCTATGGTCTGGGGGAGATAGTTCAAAGGGCTGGAGCACATACTTTGCATGCCCAAGGCCAAGATCAATCCCCAAGACTGCATAGTGCTCTCACAGTGTTGTCAGGAGCAACTTGAATACTGAACTAGGAGTAGCCCCAAAGCACTGCTGGGTGTGGCCCCAAAAGCCAATTCCCCAATTTTTCATATACATAGTGTGTATATATATATGTAAACATTTATCCAAATGTAAATAATATCCATATACATGGTTATGTGTGAATAAATATACCTAAATGTCCACATATACTTCTGAAACACATTTATCTATCTATTGTATGATTCTGAGCCACTCAACACTGCTCAGGGCTTATTATTGGCTTTGGAGTCAGAGATAATCCCTAGTAGTGCCCAGGAGACCATATGTGATGTCAGGGATTCTAACTAGGGTTGGCTGCATACAAGGCAATTGCATTAACCCATATACTACTCTCTAGCTACCTAAAACATCTTTAAATATTTTTCACAATCCTTTTTTTCTAGAGTTCTCTGAGTACAGATTATGAAACAGAGGATTGGGTAAGAGAAGAAACATGTTAAAGCTTCTACCTCTAACAAGAGGTAGAGCTGACAACTTTCTGTTGGGTTCCAGAGCTTCTAGAAACTCCAGAGTCACACCAATTGCCAGTTACTAGAAATCACATATTCTGTGAACAATATTGCAGAAACCCAAATCACCTCACTACCTACTCAATACTTTACTTAGCTTTACTTTGTCCTTTAATTGGATTTTTCAGAATTTCCGAAGTCACCTGATTTCATTTTCTAATATTCATGATCATAAAAATACCATTACAGAAACACAAAATACTCTTGGAAGTGTGTTGCTTACCACCTCCATGGCACAGAGCTTTGGGATCCCCAGAAAGTTCTGTCCTCAGTTAGGTTTCCTTAACTCGAGTGGGTCATACAGAGGAATTATCAAACTTGAGCTCAACCATGTCTGAGCTAGTGAGTTTCTAGTGGTGACTCTGTGCCCTGTGCTCTGAACAATGGCCACTTTTCCCCCTAGAAATAAACGCACTTCAGTTGGGACAGGGAACAGGGTCCCCATTTATTGAAACTACTAAGTGCTTAGGGCAATCTGCTTGAAACGCACTATATAGATATCAGTTATCATCATTCTCATGATGACAATGATTATTTTACATACGGTTGCTTTCAGGGTGAATGGTATGGGCTCATTTGTATGCCAGCATCTGGCAGGCTGTCACACATCTGCAGAATATATCCTAAATTGTGCTATTAATATTTCCCCTTTGCATTCTCCCCAAGGCGTCTGTCTCCCAAAATGCCTAAAGAAACTTTCCTCCCTGGAGAAGGCCTAGGGGCAAAATTCTGAAAACATGTCACCTTGGCTAGGGACAGCAGAAGCTCAGAGTGACAGCAGCTGAGTTTGAGCAGATTTCTGACTCTTGGAATAGATGCAAAGGGAGAAAGGGAACCACCACCCACATGCATTCTATTAGCAGCTGTACTTCCAGGCACAAATCTGTAGGCAGGTTTTTCCCAGCTCAGACCATATGTGGAGTTGGAGCAGAGATGAACAGAAGTCAGCCAAGACCCGAGGGTCAGTTCTCAGTGCCTTCAAAAAATCACGATTTCTAGCTTAAAGTTGCCTTTCCCGCAAAGTTTTGAGGGACTATTGAGCACTCTTCTGTGATGGAGATTAGTTTTTTGTATACCTACCCACATCAGGTCTTTTTGCTTCATGCACATATATATTAGGCTACATTTCCCAGCCAGTCCTGTACTTACAGGTGGTCTTGTTAGAGTTTGAGCCAATGAAAGGCAGGCTTTTTTAGGAGTCTGGCTTCTTGGACTCACCCTTGGTTGGTCCTCTATGATCTGCTTTCTGTGGATACAGATAAGCATGGGGACGCTGGAGAACCACAACATAGAAGGAACTCATATCTCAGAATCACTGCTGGAGAAGGCTGCCTAGCCTATAGAAGGAGATCACCAAATTGTAGTTTGCAAGAAAAATATTATTTTACGTGTCTGAGCTACCGACATTTTTCTACCAGAATACCCAGAACTGTATTATAACTTATCTATTTTGAGTAGAATTTCATGATCAACTGTCTACTATACAGTCTTCATGTTGATCACTGCTAGTACTTCAGACTTGACCTATCCAACCAAAATGATACTTTGTATATGTTAGAATTTCTTTGATATTATGGTAATATAGGAATGTATCATGCCAAGTCCCTTTACACTGGATTCCAATATAAATTCAACATAAATAGAATTTATATTGGAACACAATGAAACTCAACATGCACAAAAAATTTCAAATAGTGTTAAATAGAATGGAGGTAAAAGGATGGTTATTGGGGCTACTTGGGACTGAATGGGGGAAGCAACTTGGATAAGGTGACCTGAGATTTAAGTCTGAATGATGGTATGTTAGTTCGCCAAGCAAGCTTTGGGGATAGAGTATTCTAGAAGGAGTAAAGAGCAAAGATCAGAAATAAAAATAAAAACAAGACTTGTTAGAATAGAGAAGGCTAGCTGGCTGAAACATGGTGAATGAAGAAGCAGGGAGAGATGTGATAGGATATCCCGGAGGAAGGGAGTTCCAGACTATACAAATTCAAGGTGGAACACTTGAATTTTACCTTAAATTTAATGGGAATATACTTGATAATTTTAGAAGTGGGTGGGGGGATGTTATCTAAATTACATGGTGGAAGGTTCACCCTGACCATCATGCACATAATCCCTATCACATAAGTGAGGGAACAGTGACCTATATTAGTGTGTGTTGCAGGAGTAGGGATAGAGAGAAATGAATTGATTTGAAATATTTAAGAGTACCCAAAATGCACAACCTGGAGGGTGCTGGAATGATCTGGGAGGACAGTAATAGTAGATATGTGTGCAATTAGGTAGGGAGCTTTCTAGCTGTTCATTAAAGAAAGAGGACAGTGAGTGATTTTTTTTTCTGAAAGTACCAATAAGTTTGAAAAGCTCTATTTTAGAGAAGGCCAAGTAAAGACCATGGGTTGGGGAGGTCAGTCAGTGAGTGGGAATTCAAGGATGAGTCAGGTTTGTGGTGGGGTAGATCATAGGACAGATACTGGTGAAATGACCACTTTTATCACTAGGCAGTCAAAGAAGAAGTGAGACACCCACCCACTCAGCATTTGTTTGTTTTTTTCTAAATTTAGGCTAACTAGAAAATAGTTCTTACATTATGGATTTGTTAGAGCAAATATGACCTTGGTGGGAAAGACTGGAAAAGCATAATGGGGATGTGAGGATAACAAAATAAATTTAGGTTTGTGGATCTGGATACGCAGGTGTCCTCTGTAAAAATCCATCAGGCTATACAATTATGATCTGTGCACTTTCCAAATGAGATTTTGTGTATAAAATCCCCACTATATTAGACATCTTTGTCTTCCCACAGTGTTTCCCTTCAGCTCAGTGTGTTTTCTTCTATATATCTAAAATCCGTGGTTATGTTTTAAATAATTATATAGTCCACACTATAGTTTCTGAGTAGAATGTGCCAGTGATGAGAAGGTCTATGTATGGAAATAAAATGGATGCTTATGAAGGTTGTTAAGTTTGGAAAATTATCCCCACTATAGTACTGGAACTCAATACTATTATCTTCACATCCCCATTATACTTTTCCAGTCTCTCTTCACCAAGGGCTATATTTACTCTAACAAACCCATAATGTAAGAATTATTTTCTAGTTAGCCCAAATTTAGAAAAATCCAGTTAGTTTTCACTACTAAGGCACAGTGTCAATCATTTCACACGTACCTGTGGTCCAGGCTGTCCACACAGGCCACTAAAGAACTCTAATGAGGAGAGCACTGTAGCACTGTAGCACTGTCCTCGCCTTGTTCATCGATTTGCTTGAGTTGGCACCAGTAACGTCTCACAACAAATTGTGAGACTTGCTGTTACTGTTTTTGGCATATCGAATATGCCACGGGTAGCTTGCTAGACTCTGCTGTGCGGGTGGGATACTCTCAGTAGCTTGCCGGGCTCTCTGAGAGGGGTGGAGGAATCAAACCCCGGTCTGCTGTGTGCAAGGCAAACGCCCTACCCACTGTGCTATCTCTCCAGCCCTAAGTAAATTCTGAGTTCTTTGCATCAACAAGTCCCATGTGATTCTAAGTCATGATAAAGCAATGCCTCTGAATGAAAGGGTTGATTCAAAGTTCTTATCCAGAGCCATCCTGACCCACTACTTGCCATTCATGTCTTCCCTAACTTGGTCAGTTGGCAGAGTTTCCATACTGCTCACATTACATGTACACGTCAAGACTTGTAGTCTCTGATGCCTCCCCTCTGTTCCACTTCCCCCCAAGTCTGCTCATACCTGGATTCATCTAACTCAGGTCAACAGGTTATTGGCCACAAGAAAAGGATACTAAAACTTTGATTAGTTATTTCAAAGTTCCACAGGTTAATCCTCAGGTCATCAGCCGACATGTAGGTTTCATAGTCGCTGTTGACTGATATGGAGTTGATGTGGTACGTGTGCGCGTTGGAAAATACTCTCCGTGGGGTGGCCTCCACCATCAGGTCCATGGGTCTCAGGACAGGGACCTGGATGCAAGAGAAACAGATCATTTCAGAATCAAAGCTCTTCCCTGGGAAAGAACATGAAAGTCTCTAGCTTTTACTTTCGCACAAAAAAATCATTTTTTGGAAAGGAAGCTTGAAGGTGGAGGAGACTGCTAAGCCATATTTTTCTGGTTCCCTTTGGGTCACTTTAGCTGTACTCCTTTCTTAAAAGATGTCACCTTCACATACTTCTCCCTAGGACAATTTCATTCCTTACAGATTCTTCAATTTTTCCCAGGCACTAAGAATCCACGGTGGATTTCAGCAGCTTTTGGAACCTCTGTTCCAGATTCTTTGTTTATTTAAACACTGAAATCTACTCTACAAGGGAGATTGTGAGGAAACATCAGAAACACCTCGTTCAACTTTCAGTTTATCCATCATGGCTTGGGAGGTCTTGCCCCCATCCTGACTGTGTCCTCAATCCTTTTGAGAAGAAAAGATTTGTAAATACCCAACATTTTAATAGCTAAAATTCAGACTGTATTGCACAGCGTACCCATTAACACTGTTTTCCTGGAAAAAATCTTGTTTTATATCTTTTTTTATTTTGGGGAACAAACCTGGCTTACTCCTGGATCCGCACTCAGGTATCACTCCTGGTGGGCTCAAGGGACCATTTAAGATGCCGGGATTGGACATGGACCAGCTGCATGCAAGGAAAATTCCCTACCTGCTATGTTAGCACTCTGGCCCCAGTTTTTATTGGCTTTCTGACTAAGGTGTGCTTATTTGACATCCCAAATTATTTCAATCTGTTTACTGTTTTGGGGAGCCACACCTGACAGTGCTTAGGGGTTGCACTGTGCTCAGTGTTGCACTCCTGGCATTCCATATTATCAATCCCATATGGTCCGGTGCTTGGAGGACCATATGCTGTACATAATTTGAACCAGAGTTGCAGTGGCTAATTTCTATGCTAGGCAAGTGCCTTAACCATTTCACTATCTCCCCAGCCTCAAATTGTCCCATATGGACAAATATCTGGTCACCATTACTTTGTGTGTGTGTATTGTGTGTCTATATATTTATATATCTCAGAAATATTTATTGAAGGAACAAGTACAAGTAACCATTTTCTTCCACAGTTCAGAGAACCAGGTAGTTACATAGTTTCCTAAACAGGAAGTTCTTTTTGGCAAATAGGAATACTGACCAACGGTTTTAGGACTCTGAATTCAAGGGCACTTCTGTTCACACTGAGCACCTTTCTCAGAACTCACAGGGACAGTGATAACTCTAGTACCTGAGAGGGAACTGGCTCAAAGCAAACCCAACCCTTTGCTGTGAACAGGACGGTGAAGGGACCAAAGGTTCCTGCCTTCCCAGGAAGCCCTGACTGATTTAATCCCAGAGATTTGTTTTAACTGGGGAGGCAGCATAGGGAGAGGGGAAGAAGGTGAAATTTTATCAAGTACAACACAACTTGCACAAAGCAGAATTCTCCTTACTCAGAAGGGATTGAGCTCACATTTGGAAGAGTTTTACACTACATGAACAATTCAGAGGAGCCCCAGAGTCCTGGGTAGGTGTGAGCTGGATAGTGTAAACCAGAGGCGGCTTGAGACAAGGATGCTGGATGAGCAGGGGAGGGAGCAGAGAGAAGGGTTCTGTGATTTCCACTCTTTTCCACACCAGTACTGAAGCCAGGGAGCAGCATCTTAGAGACTGGGATTCTGATTCTTCACCAGCGAGTGGGCCATGTCAGCAGGAAACTGACCTGCAGCTTCTGGGTTCTGGTGAGTTGGTCTGAAATTCAGTGATCTGCTTCTGAGGAGATCACTCGAGATGACATGCTCTCCTCCCAGCAGCATTTCCCAAACTCTCTACAAAGTCTGAGAGGGTTCAGCTAGTGATTCAAACCAGACACAGGTTCTTTCTTCGATAGCTCACTGAGGTGGAGGACATAGATACGAATGAAATCACTCTCAAACAAAAAGTAGTTAGTGCTTCAAAGGAGAGGGTAGGGTGCCTAGAGGGGTTTAATCTGATGAGGGAACTCTTCAGTGGTTGAGCTGAAGAAGGCTAAATTGGTTCAGTGCAAAGGATCAGAAAGATGGAACACCGCTAGAAGAGGGAAGAGCATTTCAGTCTGAGAAGAGCTTTTGCAAAGGCCCTGTGGTGGTGGGAGGTGAGAAGGCTAGAAGGTAAGAGAAGTCAGCGTAGCTGAGGTAGAAAGAGTGCTGTGAGCAAGGTGGAAGAAAAAGTGAAGGGATAGGTAAAAGACAGTCTCAAGACTTGCCATTACTCTAAGGGAAATGGGAAGAAACACAAAGACTTGCAATAATTGTGCTATGATTAGAATAAAACATTTTACTAGGCTATTCTGAGTGTATAGTTAGGAGACCAAGGAGGTAAAACTTTGACTATCTAGGAAGTCACCATGAATACTTTAGAAAGGTGCATCTAGCTTAAGGCTTTGGAATAAACAAAAAAGAAAGCAATTCTGTCCTTAAGAGCTTTGGTAGTAAATATTCATTTAATCTGCACCAACCATTCTGCCTACACCATTCCTAGTACTTCTTACAACAACTCTGTGAAATGGTACTGGTACAAAAAAAAAACTATCACCCTAGAAGATGCAGGCTCAGAGAGGGAAAGGCGCTCGCCCAGGATTGCCCAGCTGGGGTCCAAGCTGGATCCCAGAGTGTATCTGACTGCAAAGCCAGTGCTCCCTCCAATGTTGTACAACATACTCAAATATCACAGAGGGTTGTGAGACACATAACTTCCGGTGGGGGGTGGTGAGGGAATTTCTAGGTAGCAATAGCAGTAGTGGCAGGAGAAGGGTTCTCGATTATATTGCTTTGAGATCTCAGCTGGGCATTGGGAGAGTTGGCAGCATTTGACTGCCACATGCCATGCTTTTACAGCTGCCGTAGAAGAAGTCCCCAGCTGGAATTAGAGCCCTACCTGTTCCCTTTGCTCCTGGTTCCCCTGCAGAGCTTCAGAGATTCCTCTGCTCCCACTCTGTGTGCATTGGAAACAGAATCTGTGGAATCTGTGGGAGCTCCTGTGGTCTCCCCCTAAACTCTTACCAGGTCACCTCCATTCCTGCGCTGTCTGGGGAGGTCCATGGACCAGTCTGACAGGAAAGGGATCCAGAGGCCTGACAAAGCTGGGCACTAGCACAGGTCCCCTGCTTCAAGGAGCCTCCTGCCTTCTAATTCAGGCTGACACTCTCCACGAAGCATCCCTTACAGAAGGAGGCACCAGGCAGTACCTGGGGACACAGCTTCATTCTATCCAGAGACAGCCACGGGGCTGGATGTCCATTCCTCGTGGCCTCCAGCCCTGTGCCCAGGGTGAGACTTGCTGCCTCTCCAGTGATTCCCCTTGAGAAAGAAGAGAAGTGGTGAGTCTGCTCAGAGAACTGATCCCTCAACCCTGGCCAGGCAGGGTTCTGGCCAGCTGGTTGAGATGCTCATCACGGCTTGCATTCCATGACCTGGGCTGAGGAGGCAGGCTGCAACTCCAGCTGTTTTATTTTGCACTCTCAGTATTTGATCTCCTGGGCCTCCCCAGGAGAAGGGCTGCCGTTTCCCTGGTTTACTGGGGTCGCCTCTAGTGCTGTCGCACACACGGCAGAGACAGAAGCGTTGTTGGGTTGGCACACTGAACCTCAGCTGCAAGCGAAAACTACTCAAAACATCTAAGTGGGACTGGGGAGCCAGCACTTGGGTCAGAAGAACTTGTTTTGCATACCTGAGAGCCTGGTTTGATCACTAGCACCGCCATGGCTCCCTGAACACCAATGGGTGTAAACTGGGAGGCCCCAAGCCCCACTGGGGTGGTCTTCGCGGTCTCTGACATTGCAGGGCCCAAGCAACATTGCATCCTTCGGTCCATCCCTCAACCCCCTGCCCAGGTGGCCAACTCTCACCTGGAGTTGTTCCCAGGCCTGCTGCCCAGTGCTTGGAAGCCGCTTCCCAACAGAGGGGAAAAAATGTAAAAAAGCAAGTTTGGTTTGTTTTCGTTTTGGAGTCTCACCTGTGCTCTGGGCTGACTCTTGGCTCTGTACTCAGGGATGGGGGCCTTATGGGATGGGGGACTGAACCCCAGTTGCCATGCCTGAGGCAAGTGCACCACCAGCTGTGCTT
Organism: Sorex fumeus; assembly: GCF_029834395.1. Classification (NCBI taxonomy): domain Eukaryota; kingdom Metazoa; phylum Chordata; class Mammalia; order Eulipotyphla; family Soricidae; genus Sorex; species Sorex fumeus. The sequence continues at coordinate 14,966,552 of NW_026606108.1, read as the reverse complement.
CTGCTCCAGCTCCAGCCCTGCCTCCACTTCCCATGCCCAGGGGCTGTTTTTTAAAATAAGAGCCACACCAGGTGAGTCTGGTGCGGGCTTGGGGTACTAGGACCACTCCTGCTGGTAAGCAGTGGGTCTCCCGGTTGAGCACATGCTGGGGGATGCTAGACACAGACAGGAGGGCACCTGATGGTGCTCAGTGGCCACCTGGTGCCAAGGATGCAGCTCAGGGCCTCATGCATAAGGACACATGCTCTACTACTTGAGTTACATCCCTGGTCCAAAACTACTGTTTCCCTAAAGCCCCAGGTTTTTTTTTTCTTTTTAATTTTTTATTAGTGAATCACCGTGAAGTATAGTTACAGACTTATAAACTTTCATGCTTGTGTTTCAGTCATACGATGATCGAGTATTGATCCCTCCACCAGTGCCCAGTATCCACCACCAATGGTCCCAGCATCCCTCCCACCACCCCCAACCTGTTCCCTCCACCCCACCCGGCCTCTGTGGCAGGCCTAAGCCCCAGTTTTATCTGTAATTGTATACTTTGAAAGGCAATGGATGGACAAGCACAGAATCATGGAATGTTAAGTCTTGGAGCTTCTTTGGGAGTCACTGTGTGTGAGCCTTTGCATGTTTATGGGGTGAGGGTGGGGGGGAGTTCTCACTCCTTCATTTTTTTTGTCTTTGTTTTGTTTTGGTCTTTAAAAATCCCCATGAGATATATAGGCACAAAGTTGTTTATGAGCCAGTCTCAGCCATACAACGTTCCAAGACTTGTCCCTTCGCCAGTACACATTTCCTGCTACCAATGTCCCCAATTTCCCTTCTGCCTGACTCCCCCAGCCCTGGCGCTGCAGCCTGCATTTAAGGCAAACACCTCTCTCTCTCTCTCCCTCCCTCTCTCTCTCTTTCACCCTCTCTCCCCCTCCCTCTCTCTCCCTCTCTCTCTTTCTCTCTCTCTTCTCTCTCTCTCTCTCCCTCCCTCCCCCCTCTCACTCTCTCTCCCTCCCTCTCTCTCTTTCTCTCTGTTACCTTTCCAGCACTGTGGTGGTGTGTAATTCTGCTACTGAAAGGATATCATGCATATCATTTTACCTCCTTTCAGCACACAGTTTTTGTCCCGAGTGATCACTTCCAGCTATCATTGCCATCGTGGTTCCTTCTCTGTCCTAACTGCTCTCCCCCTCCCCCTGGGTGGCAAGCTTCCTACCATGGACCAGTTCTCCTGGCTCTTGGTTCTACTGTCTTTGGGTATTATTCATATACTATAATTTTTTTTTAAATACCCTACGAATGAGTGCAATCCTTCTATGTTTGTACTTCTCCCTCTGACTCATTTCACTCAGGATACTCTCAATGTCTATCCACGTAGAAGCAAATTTCATAACTTCATTTTTCCTAATAGCTGTGTAACGTTCCACTGTGTAGATGTACCACAGGATTTTTTCTTTCATCTACTCATCTGTTCTTCACTTGGCTTCACCCCCTTATTTGAAATAATCTGTTTGCAGTCTCTATAATGTTTTAACAGGTTCACCGGCAAAGAAAATTTCAGCCCCCAGCCCACTGGCCCTGAAATGCCTGAAATATTCTTCTGAGGGGGTTCCTCCAAGGTGGGGGGTGGAGAATGCTAGAGTCAGCTACGCCCCTCCTGCAATACCTCATCTTTCTCCCTCACCTTGACTCAGGCGAGTCTGGTTCCCAAAAAGGAACATTGCGGCCTTGCCTGCTCACTCTGCACCATGTGAGGATGTGAGTCAGGCCCACTCCATGCCCAGCACGGCGGCTCAGGGTCAGTCCACCACAAAACTCATTTGAGGGGGCTCAGCTGAGGGATGCAAAGTCCAGAGAGCCACACGATTCCTTCCCTTGCTTCATTCGGTCTCGTTTTAAGTTGAACCCTCAACCCCCTGAGGGAGGCCTTCCGACCCCACTCCATTTCCGGTAGTGCCCCACTGCCCTCCTCTTACTCAGCTGACCACTCACAATGTTTCCACGCCCTCCAGCAAGGCAGGGCAGGCAGTGCAAAGGTCCTGATGCTGGAGGTTTCAGGTAAAAGAGACAGCTGGGAGCTTGTGATGCTGGGCAGAAGTAAGAATGGAGGTGAGTGGGTAGGAGGTGGATTGGTGGATTAGGGTCTGGATCACCAAGGGTGCAGGGCATCAGGGAGAGTCAGGGGGTGGTCTCACATGATTCTCCTGTGCCCTTCCTTCTCCCCTTCCTTCTATTGGTTTCCATCCACCTCCCCCAACACACATTCTTTTTGGCTTTCTTTTTCCTCCTCTTTCCTGCCTTTCCATTTGCTTGGAAGGAGTAAGTCTTTGTTCACTTTCCAGAACCCATTGAACTGTAGCACTGTCCTCCCGTTGTTGTTATTCATCGATTTGCTCGAGTGGGCACCAGTAATGTCTCCATTGTGACACTTGTTATTACTGTTTTCGGCATATTGAATATGCCATGGGGAGCTTGCCAGGCTTTGCTGTGCAGGCATGATACTCTCGATCGCTTGCCGGGCTCTCTGAAAGGAGCGGAGGAATTGAACCTGGGTCGGCCGCATGCAAGGCAAATGCCCTACCCGCTGATTCATCCCACTACCCAACAAAATGAAGACTGCCATCATACAGCTTATTTGGTGACTAGACAATCCTCCACAACACCTAAGCAGTGGTCTAGTGGTCTGCAGGTCATAGAGCACCCCTCCCCTGCTGCGTGCGTATACACACACACACACACACACACACACACACACACACCCCACTCCTGTTCCTGAGATGCACAATGAAAGCTCAGGAATCCAGGAGCCACTGCAGCCTGACTTTTAATGTCATCTGGAGAGGCGCTGCAGGGGGGAGTTGAGGTGAGGCCACAGGGGAAAGCTCAGCAGCTCAGAAGCTGTGTTTACCAAGGCAACCCGGGCCCCAGCAAATGGGCAGATTGTATTCTAGGCAGAGAGAAGAAAGGACTGGGGAGAGAGACAGAGAGACAGAGAGAGACAGGGCAGGGAGGGAGGGGGGGGGAGGAGAGAGAGAGAGAGAAGAGAGAGAGAGAGAGAGAGAGAAGAGAGAGAAAAGAGAGAGGCATTTGGAGGAGGGAAGAGGCACAGATTTAACTCTTTGGCAACCCTGGAGCAGAAGCAATTGCATTCAGAAGCCAGGCATTTAAATACCGCTGGTTATTAGGTTATTAGGTATCATCAATGTAACCGCCATTAAGGGATCTTTGGGGGAAAATTGCTTTCAACTTAAAGCCTGGCCCGCTCCACACCTTCCGAGGTTCCCCATGGCTCTCCCCAGATAATTGAGATTACTTTATATTGAGACTGACAGGATATATTAAGGTCACTGGGTTAGGTGGGCTCCATGTCATCGATTATTAGGAAGTGCATATAGAGCGTCATGGCCACACTCTGGTCACAGAGCAAACCTCCAGTAAACATTGATTAACATTTGCTCTGAGCAGTGCTCTTCCCACAGTCTCCTTAACCTGGGCTGGGGAAGTCACGCACAGCCTCCTACCCTGTCTTCTTGCTCGCAGCCAGTTTTTGGGAATCTGAAACTGGGATGTCGAGTCTAGAAGAGAAACAGGAGAGCTGGCGGCAGAATGCTCAGTGCGAACAGAACTGACCTGGCTCAGCTGGCTCAGGGGAGAATCTGGGGTGATCACACCCTCCCATCTCTGGGAAGCATCAGGCAGTGGAGCAGGTGGAGAGCGTTGGCGGTCACAGACTCCAAGATTGCCACCTCTCTGTTCCCACCGAAAGACACCTTTCACTGACACTCTCTAGCGACACCCTCCATGCCCCTTCTGGGCTGGGCGTCTTCAATCAAAGCCCCCTGGTTCCCCGCTCCTGTGTCAGTATAATAGAAATGTCTCATAAAATCTTGCTTCTTACATTTTCTCATTATTTGTCAGAATTGTGTATTTGTGTTGTTTGGGAAAACCATGTTTATTAAGCATTGTAGAGATAATAAAATCCACAAGGGAATTTTAGATTCCTAGAGCTATACATTCAGGGATGGGTAGTGGGGATCTCTTTGCATTTGCAGAAAAGGGTTTTCACTTTTACTTGGGTAAATGCAGTGAAAACACATGCTTAAAGTGATAAAGGTTTTGACTTTTAAAGAACATGCTCGCATATTCTTTTAATGAATATTGGTGTGAATCCAGTTCTGATGGTATTTAAATTCCATTAGTTGCATCCAAAAAAGTAAAAAAAATGTTTTATTTTAAACTGTCTATGTTTAAAATATCCACCAAATCATATTCTTTGTGATTATTTAACATTATGACAGTGGAAATGCTTAGTTGTCCACTTTAAAGAATGCAGAGAGGTACAAGTATTTCCAAAATTCTTCTTGGGGGTTAGCATACATATTGACATGGCAGTGAACCTGCTGGCTAGGGTGCTTGTGTGGGTGTCTTTGTGGGGGGTTCCTGAGCAGTGCACGGGAGGTCCCAGTGATACTCCACCTGGCTGTGTGAACCAGATCATTCCATCTCAGGAACCATCACAGCAGTACAGTGGCAGCAATCAAACTGGGGGCCAAATGTAGTCTAGCATAAACTTCACCCCTTTGAGCTGTCTCCTCCATCTCAGAAATGTCACATTTATCAACACAGTCAGGAGTGACTGATCAGAGAGCGAGCACTGAATTATCAATTAAAATGTTAAGTTCTGATTTTATTATTTTTTTTAACTAAAAAGATACTTGGAAGGTAGCACTGTAGCACTGTCATCCCGTTGTTTATAGATTTGCTCAAGCGTGCACCAGTAACGTCTCCATTGTGATACTTGTTGTTACTGTTTTTGGCCATATCGAATATGCCACGGTGAGCTTGCCAGGCTCTGTCATGTGGGTGGGATACTCTCGGTAGCTTGCTGGGCTCTCCGAGAGGGGTGGAGGAATTGAACCCGGGTCGGCCGCACAAGGCAGATGCCCTACCTGCTGTGCTATCACTCCGGTCCACTTGGAAGTAAAAACAGAAAATCTTCTATCCTGAAGGCTCCTTGCCTAATGCAGTGAACAGGCTGATTACAGCCTCTCTGAGATGTCATCTGGCGTTAGCATCTTATTCAGGTTTAGGTAAAAGACCCTGGGGTGATTTTCAGAAGCAGCCTCCCCTTCCCTGCTAACTGGAGTTCTCCGCCACCAAGCATGCCAGGCTCCCAGACCATCTTAGTGGTTTACATACTTCTTCCCCATTATTGTCAACGGACCCTTAGGCTTATAATGTTATTGTGTAGATCCCTCCAAATTTTATCATCATCATGTGTGATTGTCTTGATCACAAGTGAAAATTTTCCACCCCTGTGGGGTGGGAGTTAACGTTTTTGAAATCTGAACTTTGTATTACAATGCAGTGTCAGAGAAATACAATCCTGTGGGCCTAAGATAGAATTTTAGTTGGGCCATTGACCAGTTACATGGGTTTGATGCCTGACCTATTACTCCAGTCTACAGTGTTGGGGAAAGTAATTCTTTCAGTATTGATGTTAAAAGATTTAGCAGAGCCTGATACATCGATAACATCCACGAAAAAAAACACTTATGAACAATTTTGTATGAGGATAGTATTGGGTACGTTAGGTAGAAAATGCCATTGAATCTTTACAGTGGCCTTAAGAGGAACGTACTAATATTGTTTCCTCTTTACAGATGTGGATCCTGAAGAAAAGGAGATCAAAAAAACTTGCTCAAAGTCATATGACCACTAAGCAGTAGAGATGCCCTTGAACTTTGGTGGTCTGGCTTCAGCTTCTATGGAAACTATTATATATTTTTTACCATTAACTTCCCATCACTGAAAAATGCTTCCTTCTGAGTAATTGCCTGGGGAGGATTATCTGCTTTTAGAAAAAATTCTTATTGACTATAGGGTTCAAGCTTTTCTTCCAGGGACTTCAATCATGATAAGAGAATTTAGCATAGCTCAGGAAAAAGGGCTAGTGGAATAATTGGTCACTTAGTAGCAATTAACTTGGGGGATGGGCGGGTGGGAATCTGAAGGCTTTCCTGGTTGGCTTTTCAAATAGCTTTTGTCCACATTGTCATGAAAACCTTAAACAATATGGTTGTTCATCCAATTATTAAAACAACCTAGGGGGCAATCTGGATCATGTGTACCCATTATTAAAGGGTAATTCAGTGTAACAAACCAAATCGAGTATGTACCAAGACTGTCAAATAAAATAAACCACTAACAAATTAAATTACTTTCCATTTTCAGTGGGAAGAATGCCAGTCATTTTTCATTGTAAAAAATATGCATCTTAATTTCATTTTTGAAAAATATGCAAAAAGCAGCATTTCAGGCACTGTAGTATTATCTACACTGAGGTTTATTTCTCCAAACCACAACTCACCTGTTTCTGGAGGCAGTACTCTCTGAGAATTTAAAAAGCATAAAGCCTCACTAGGTAAAAAAAAAAAAAAAAAAAAAAAAACTTGTTTCCTCCAAGGATCAATGGTGGACGGCTTTGGAAAAGCAAAAGTGGTAGATTGGCTTTGGCTTAATGACATAGCAGAGCTGTTGTTTCCAGAATGAAACTGCCACTCAAAAGCACCCTGCCAAAATCCCCAGGGGAATCCTATCCAAATAATACAACCCTTAGATTTCCCAGTGCATACCCTTCATCAGCCCTAATATGCTCCTGATTCCTGGCTTTGTCACACAGATTGATATAAGCATGAGAAGAAAATCCCCCTCGCACCAGCCAGGCTTTGTGCTCAGGTTCTTAAATGTTTCTAAATCATTTTTTTTCATTTGGCAGAAATTTATTAGTGCCAATCACTGCAAGAGGTGGTATGTGTGAAAAGTAAACGGACAGGTTAACAGTGACATCAAAAGTCTCATAGGCAAGAAAGATATGAATGTCTTAATGTGGATATGTTGTTATGGTTTTTCACTGTGGAGAGGTGTGTATGGTTTCAAGAGGGGAGGAATATTATTATTTCCTTGAAAAAAAAACTAGGAGCCCTATTTTAAATGGTGAAATTAGGCAAGTTACTTATGGTAATGTACCATCTCACCTACTGTCCCTGAAAGCATCCTTTGACTGGTTCTGTGCTGGGACAATTTTGTCATTTAATGATATTTGTAGATGGAGACATTTTAGCTGTTACACCAGGGCCAGTGCTACTGGCATCCAGCAGGTAGAGGCCTGAGATGCTGTTAAACTTTCTGTGATGTAAAGAATAGCTGCCCCAATAAAGAATTATCCTTTTCCAAATGTCAGTAGGTGTGAGGTGGAGAACCCATAACTTTAGGAAATGCCTCAGGACAGTCTAAATCTAAGGTGTATACAAGAAATCCAGTATTAACCCACAATAAGAAAGAAGTTCCAGTTTATATAGATGTTCTGTATTTAAAATGATGCATATGTACTCATAACACATGAGTGACTTGTTCCCTATTGTCAGCTACAATAATACCATATAACCCAGAAAAGCTGTCTGGAATATATATATATGTATATATATACATTCAAATATCTCACACACATATATGTGTGTATATATGTACACACATATACATCACACACATACACACATATATAAACTCAATATATCACATTTTTTATGTCAGACTAATAATTTCATGTTCTTGTCTTTGACTTCTTTTGGCCTGTTTATGGTGAAGGGGGAAAAATGTCTTTTTTCCCCCCCAGAAGATAAACTGACTAATTACTAGCTCAGGCAGCAGCCTGTAATTCTGCCAGTTTTATCTTAGTTTTTTTTTCTACGACACTTCCATTTTCTGCCAACAGCACCATTTCTCAAAGTGTGTTTCCCTGCCTTTCCTGTTATTTCCCTTGATATTTCACATGTTTAATTCCACAGGAAAGAAGGAGACAGCTTAAAATATCTCATAGAATGAAATTTCAATTAATGCTGCTTAGGAGGGAGGGGGGGATGCAATGAAAGAGGTGGTCTATTAATTTTTTGATGAGCCTGGTTAGGAATAATTACAAAAATTGGTCTAGGTTTTAATTGTTATCACTACAGTTCTCCTAAAATCTGTCAGCATCCTTTCCCCAGGATAGACCTCATACTATACCTGTCATGTATTATAATATGCAAATTATATAGCACCAAGAAGATAAACTTGGAAGATATTAACATCAAGAATCTTAGAGTTGGAAGTTATCTGAGAAGTCATTTTCACCAAAAAAAAAAAAAAAAAGATGTGGCTGTACACATAGATACATTTCTGAGAATTTTGAAAGAGGGCCATTTCTTAGCTCTGAACCAAGTGATGGTGTCAGTTCTCCCTCCCACCAACAGATGGCGGTAGTGATTACCAGTGACACATCAGAACAAACCGATTTATGAATGACCTTTCAGGATCACCTCTTCCAGTTCCCATCTGTGGCTGCACTTAAAATCCAATGAGGACTCTAATTAAAAATTGAAGCCTGAGCTCCACCAGTGGTCAATTAAATCTGGATGCACTTGAGGTGGCCAGAGAACTGGTATTTTGAAAGCCACCCAGTTAGCTAAGATGTGGCGCCTAGGCTGAGACTCAATGAATGTGAGGGGGTAAGTGAAAGGAATTCAACACAACAAACTCTCAACAGGGGTTATATTTTGGTATATGGGGTTATGTAGGTTTAAAATTAATCTTAGAATTCTGTATTGATCAGTGGTTTTTCAATGTTAACTTATTAAAATACTCTGATTCAAGGCAGTGGCTCAGTGGTAGAGCACTTACCTTGCAAGGATGAGGCTGGTGTGGCTGCTAGTTCAATGATAATGCTGCATCACACACCCAAGGGTGGTCCCAGATCTGCTGTTGGGCTCCATGGCAGCCCAGCAAGCTACCAAGAGTATCTCGCCCTCACGGCAAAGCCTGGCAAGCTACCCGTGACGTATTTGATATGCCAAACACAGTAACAAAAAAATCTCACAATGGAGACATTACTGGGCCCACTCGAGAAAATCGATGAACAATGGAAGGAAAGTGACAGTGATATTATATCCGATGTAACTGTTTAAAAAATTGAATTACTGTGAGATACACAGTTATAAAGTTGTTCATGATTGGGTTTCAGTCATACAATGTTCCAACACCCAACCCTTCAAACAATGTGATTTTTATAAAACTTCTAATGAAATTTATCACAAAAATAGAAACAACACTGAAACTTGAATGAATCGACTACAGACACCAAGTAAAGTAAGTAAAGGCCCTCCCGTTGTTCATCGATTTGCTTGAGCGGGCCCACTAACGTCTCCATTGGATATTTTGTTGTTACTGTGTTTGGCATATCGAATACGTCACGGGGAGCTTGCCAGGCTCTGCCGTGCAGGCGAGATACTCTCGGTAGCTTGCCGGGCTCTCCGAGAGGGGCGGAGGAATCGAACTCGGGTCGGCCATGTTGGCTGCGTGCAAGGCAAACGCCCTACCACTGTGCTATAGCTCCAGACACCAAATAACAAAGAAATCCTGAATATGAAACCCCAAAACAAAAATAGAGGTTGCACACTCCCTGACTTCAACTTATCCTATAAAGCTGGAGTAATAAAACCATGATGGCATTAAAATAAAAACAGACAAAAATATTAGTGAATACAATTAAAACCTATAAATAAATTCATACATATATATGAATGGTTACTTTATGACAAAGGAGTTAAGAGCATATTATGGAGAAAAAGAGAATCTTTTCAATAAGTGGTGTTAGGAAAACTGCACAGGCATAAGCAAAAGAATGAAAATAGATAATGAGCTTCACTGTCACTGTCACTGTCACTGTCTTCCCATTGTTCATCAAGTTGCTCCAGCGGGCCCAGTAACGTCTCCATTGTGACAATTGTTACTGTGTTTGGCATATCGAATATGTCACGGGTAGCTTGCTAGGCTTTGCCGTGTGGGTGAGATACTCTCGGTAGCTTGCCAGGCTCTCCGAGAGAGGCGGAGGAATTGAACTCGGGTTGGCCATGTTGGCTGCGAACATGTAAGGCAAACACCCTACCCGCTGTGCTATTGCTCCAGTCCAATGAGCTTATAAAATACATAAATACTAATTCAAAATGGACTAAAGACTTGCATGTAAGATTTTAAATAATAAAACAATGTTTTGCATGTGGGACACCTCTGGGTTTGATTCCCAGGATCATATGGTTTTCTGCATAGCACCCAGAGTAACCCCCCTAAATACAAGCCTGGCAATAGCCCTGGCACCATGGCCCAGAGACAACAACAGCAACAACAAAAGAGAAAAAACAGTAGCATAAGCAGCAAGCGCATTGACATTATCTTTAGAGACATCTCTGGGGGGAACTTAAGTCCAACAGCAAAGGGAATTGAATATAAATAAATTTATTGATGGGGGTCATATTAAATTAAAAAGATGTTGGATAGCAAAGCAAATCATCATACAAAAAAAGTGACCTATTGATTAGGAGAAAATAGTTTTCAACATCAATTTTCCAGCAAGAGGTTAGCACTCAAATTTTACAAAGAACTCATACACCTCAACAATGATGACAGAATAAATAACTCGATTTTAAAAATGATCTGAACAGAAATTCAACAGTCATGTGAAAAAAAGCTGCCTAACATCATTTATGAAATGTAATGCGAATTAACAACGAAATGTCTTATGTTTAGGAGAATGGCCTATAAAAAATGTCTAGAAATAGGGGCATCATAGATAGAATAGAAGTTAAGTCACTTGAATTGCCTGAAGTGGACCAGCTTTGACTGATCTCTCTCTGGCACCACATATGGTACCCTGAGTATTGCCAAGAGTGATTTTGGGCACAAGACCGAAGTAAGCCCTGGGCACCATTGGGGATATGATTCAACATTGCATTCTCTCCTCCCAAAGAGTAAAAAATACAAGAAGCAAGATGAGGTTATAAAGAAAAAGGAATTCTTATGCACTCTTGATGGGAATATAAGCCGGTGAAATCTCTATGAAGAACAGAAAGGAGTTTCCTTAAAAACTAAAGATAGAAACATTCCATGTTCCAATAATTCAATTCCTAGGCATTTATCCAGAGAACATGAAAACATGAATAAAAATATATATGCACCCCTATGTTCACAGAAGCATTACTTTATTTTATTTTTATTTTTTATTGAGTCACTATGATATACAAAGTTACAAAGCTGATCAAGGTCTGATTTCAGTCATACAAGTGTTCCAATACCATCCCTCCAGCAGTGTACATTTCCCTCCATTAATGTCCCCAGCTTTTTCCCCCCTCCATCATCCTTTCACCAGCATGTCTCTATGACAGTCACTTTCCCTCTCTTTCTCTCTCCCCACCCCCCCCCCTTTGGGGCATTATGCTTTGCAATACAGGTACTGAGAGGTTATCAAGTCAATACCATTATTTTAATAGCTATGTTATGGAAACAAACTAAATGCCCACTGGTGAATGACTAAATAAAAAGTTATACTCAACAAATCACTCAACAAATCACTATTCAACTATTATGAAGGTGAGACCTTATGACAACATGGATAGACCACTGGAACAGTAGTGCTAAGATAAATAAGTCAGAAAATGAAAGACAAATACCTGATGGTTTCACTTATTTGTGGAATATTAAATCATAGTAAGTCAATCAACTAATCAAATAACATAAAAATAAATACTTGACCCTAAGACAAATATGAGAGAGGAAGAGGCGGGAATGGGTAGAGAGAGTTAACTGGACAGTGCTGATTTTGAAACTTTGGTGTAGGGTTGGAGCGATAGCATAGCAGGTAGGGCATTTGCCTTGCACAAGGCCAACCTGGGTTCGATTCCTCTGCTCCTCTCGGAGAGCCTGGCAAGCTACTAAGAGCATTCTGCCCGCATGGCAAAGCCTGGCAAGCTACCCTCGATGTATTTGACATGCCAAAACTAGTAACAAGAGTCTCACAATGGAGACGTTACTGGTGCCTGCTTGAGCAAATTGATGAACAATGGGAGGACAGTGCTACAGTGGTGTGGGCATGGTGTAGTGAATATACATACCCAGGGGTGAAGCTGAACTCCTGAATTAATAAAAAATTATAATATTTAGTTAATTCAAAATTTATGTAATTTATTTATTTTTGGGTTGTCCTTGGCTGTTATCAAGACTTTCTCCTGGTCCTGCACTTAAGGTTCACTCCTACAGGGCTGGAATGAACCCAGGGGTGCCAGGAATCCACCTTAGGTCAGTTGTGTGTAAGGCAAGTGGCTTATCTGCTGCACTGTAGCTCTGACACCCACCCCACAAATTCATTTTAAAATTCTATAAGTGCTAATAGAGGGTTGAAAAATATCCACATTAAAATAAGACTTTGGATATAATAATTTTAAAAGGGGATAAAAATGAAATAAATTCCTTAATTATGTGGTTCAGTATTAAGGTTGCTCCTTGTAGGAACAGAAATACAAAACCCAGCTTGAGGAACACTATAACACTGACAGGTGATTGAGATATGTTGATTTCAAATATTTATTTCAAAGTCTGGGCTAGAGCGGTAGCACAGTGGTAGGGCATTTGCCTTGCATGCAACCAACATGGCCAACCTGAGTTTGATTCCTCCGCCCCTCTCGGAGAGCCCAGCAAGCTACTGAGAGTATCTCGCCCGCACGGCAGAGCCTGGCAAGCTACCCGTGATGTATTCGATATGCCAAACACAGTAACGACAAAGTCTCCAATGGAGACGTTACTGGGTCTGCTCGAGCAAATCGGTGAACAACGGGAGAACAGTGACAGTGACATTTCAAAGTCTATTCTGAATCAGGTAACAATATTAAATCTTACCGGGCTGGAGCGATAGCACAGCGGGTAGGGCGTTCGCCTTACAAGCGGCCAACATGGCCGACCCGAGTTCGATTCCTCCGCCCCTCTCGGAGAGCCCGGCAAGCTACCGAGAGTATTCGATATGCCAGACACAGTAACAACAAAGTCTCCAATGGAGACGTTACTGGGCCCGCTCGAGCAAATCGACGATCAACGGGAGGGCCTTTACCTTTACCTTTACCTTTACGAATAGAAAAATAAATCAGGTACTTCCTTATGTTTCCAGTACCTTAGCTGGGAATTGTTAAGAGGTTTAATGAGGAGTTAAATAGAGAGAAAGCTGAGATTCCTACCTGGCCATGGACTGTCTCTCATTCTTTTTCACAAGTGTAGTTACAGCTCCTAAACCCAACCAAGTGGTGTGGGATTGAATTTTGCATGTAGTTTAATAGCCACTCAGATTTACAGAGGGCTTGCTACATGCTACTGATTAGACACGTTCCAGAATGTTATTCACCCAATCCTCTTGATCACCTTCTGAACCAGGGGCAATAGGTGATGCTTAATCACATTTATCAGATAAGGAAACCAAGGGACAGCTGAGACAGGAAGTCCTGTCTCCCTCAGCAAGCACAAAGCCACCCCTTTGGTTTACCTGACTGGCAGAGACTTCTACTTTGGTTGCTTATCTATTGTATCACCTACTACGCTCTTTAAATACCACATCCTTATCCTGGTGTGATCAGAAAAGAAACATGTCACTCCGGTGGTAGTCTCGTTAACTCATGATTATTACAGCAGAAAACGCAGAGAATTGAGGCTGATGCAGATGGGAGTGTTGGACTTAGAAGTTAAATTATAAGCCAAACAAAGGGATAGACTAAAGAGATGATGTCACTGTAGGTTAAGAGAAAAATAATGAGCTCTTCTTGAAACACAAAAAGAAAATATAAGTGGTAAAGAAGGAAGCCAGGCTGCTGAAGCTTGGCAGGGGGTAATTTATTGATCGACAAGTAAGAATGTGCCAAAACGAAAGACAAGGGGAAGGAAAATTATTTGCTGCAGTTTTCACAATGGGAAACATCTAAGGAGGTAAGAGATGGGAAGAATGTTATGAAGCAAGATTTCTTGCCTTCAAATCCTCAAAAGGCAAAACAAGTGCTCCCCCCTCCCCCCCCCCCCCCCCCTTAAGGCATAGATTTTGATGCAGAACAAGGATCAAACCACACATTTGGCCTCAATACTGAGTCATCTCTGAAGCTGTCTGGAATATTGAAAACTGGGACTGAAGACTGAGACAGAGAAGACCTAGATTTGATGAGGGAAGCGGGTTAAGGGATGTCCAAAAGAAAGTCTACAAATAGAGATAAAGTAACTAAAACAGGCGGTGCCTCAGAAAACACAGAAAGGGAAGGAAGAGTTTGAACACTGAAGGCAGAAGCTACATTATCTGTCTCGATGGGGAAAGCACTAGTAGAAACCCACGTGAATAAAGAGAGGCAAAGAAAATAACGGAGGGGAATGCCCTGCCACAGTGGTAGCGTGGGATGGGGGGGGGGTGGGGGGTGGGAGGGATGCTGGGACTGGTGGTGGTGGAGAATGGGCACTGGTGGTGGGGTGGGTATTCGATCATTGTATAACTGAAACCCAAGCACAAAAATTTGTAAGTCTACAACTGTACCTCATGGTGTTTCACTAATAAAAATTAAAAAAAAAGAAAATGCAAATGGTTATTCTGTGATGCAGCATGTAAACAAATAAAGGCAGTAGACAAACTTTCCTTCCTCTACACAAGGCATACACGCTGCAGTCTGCAAAAAGTGCAGTCACATTTAACACTTTGTAGATTATCAAGTCTCTAAAACAGTGTGACTCAAAATCTCCCCAGGGATTTTGTTTACTTCATGAGAATTCTTTTAAATTATACTCTAGACTAGACATATTTATGGGTATGTACTTTTTGTTTTTATAGAAAATGAGTAAACATAGATCTTGAGTTATGATACCAAGGATAGGGAGGCTCTTTCATTACTTAAGCTGCAGATTTAGCAAACTAAGTTTACATATTGTAATTTCGATCTCTCAGCATTTAGCAAACTAAGTTTACATATTGTAATTTCGATCTCTCAGCACACAATACTAGCAAACGCTTCTGCTGATGCATTTTTTTCCCCTTCCCCAGAAGGAACAATGCCAATAAAACTCATCTGCCTGAGTGATGGCTTTCCCCTTTCTGATAATCAGTAAGAATTATGCAAAGGCACAATACTATTAGCAAACAGAAATAGGGAGCAATCTAATTCTACCCGGTCATTTGCCCAGTGAATTATTTTTCTAGAATCTATCTCACCATAAACACTAGTAGGATAAACTCTACAGAAAAGCAATCCAATTAAGAGGAACTTTCTGGAAAGTCAATTTTAGTGTTTAATGTTGTGTTTGAATTTACAGATATTAAAGAGCATGTGCTAGGATAAAAAAAATAGTTGCCTAGTTGTTAGATCAAAGATAAAAATATCAATGAAACATTTTTAATGTAAGAAAACTTGCAGGGAAGGTTATTATTCATTGTTGATAGAGATTAAAGACAAAATCTAATATTTAACAATAGATCCTTTGACCCAGGCAGAGACTTCTACGTTTTAAAAATTCATAGTTAACTGGCAAGTGTATATCTTTTCTCTTTAATAATTTTCCCCCAAATTTTACTTTATTAAAGCAATGATTTACAAAATAATTTGTAGTTGGGTTTTAGACATATAATATTCCATCACTGATCACCAGCGTCAACTTTCCTCCACCAGCGTTCTCAGGTTCCCTGTCCTACAACCTTCCCTCCCACTCTCCTACACCTGCCATCTCCACGGGCACCTTTTAAAGGATGGTTATTAAAGTTTATGACTCATGGTTTCAGTGTTCTTGACTCAGCTTTGATATTTAGCTCTATCATTCCTTAACACCAATGATGTACCTTGACCCTTGGGCCTATTGCTTCTCGTCTATCTTCTCTCTCCTCCCCTTCCACTTGCTGCCTTTCTTTCTCCTCCCTATACTTTTGGACCAAGGATGATCTTGGCATCCTTTCTTGAAACCACTGCATTTCCCCATCCGGTTACTCTACTACCACATATAAGTGATATCATCCTTTGTGTTTATCCTTTGGCTTTATTTAATCATTTAAAATTTTAATTTAAGTTTATTTAATTTTAATTTTTTTTTTGTGATTGATTTACGCCTTCCTGTTTTAGATGGTGCTGGTGCCCATCTAAAATGTCTTCCCCATGAATGAATAAACAAATGAATGGACAAGGGCCCAAGTCCATGAGTGCTTGCCAGTCTTTTGGGACCTCTCCTAACTTTATCTTTTTAAAGCACAATGTTTTACCAAGTTATTCATAGACAAGTTTTGGATATACAGTGTTCCAGCACCAATCCTACTACCAGTGTTAACTTCCCTCCACTGGTGTTCCCAGGTTCCCCCCCCCCCCCCCGACTCCCGTCCCTGCTCCCCTCCCCACCCCAGCTTACCTTCTTGACAGGCATAGCCTTGACTAGTTTGGTTGTTGAAGTTTAGATCTCATGTTTTCAGTGTGTTAATACTTAGCTGCGTCACTCCTTTACATCACCAAAGTACCCGAATTCCCCTGGATCCCTACTTCCTGTCTCTTCCTCTGCTCTCCATTTTTTTCCTTTTCTGCCCTTCTCTTCCCTATATTCTTTGGACAATGGTGATCTAGGCACCCCTCCTTTAAAAAATGAAAATGCTAACAGTTTTTCTGACTTAATGGCTTGAAGCTAAAATAGAGAAGTTAAATGTAGATTTGCAACCTGAGTCCTAGTAAAATTTTAACACTCTTCAGTCAACTGTTATCCAGAGGCCACTCATAGGAGACCTATTTGTAGCTTCTTAAGAAAGGATACAGGGGTCATTACTAGGCATTTGTATTTTCTTAGTACAGTGAGAATTGGAAAGTTCACTGATCTTTTAATGGTGGATTAAAGGGGGATTAAATACACATTTTAATTTGTCTGTACAGACTCAAATTAGTGGCTTATTTTACCATATTCCCTGTCACTGTCACTGTCCTCCCATTGTTCATCGATTTCCTCGAGCAGGCCCAGTAACGTCTCCATTGTGAGACTTTGTTGTTACTGTGTTTGGCATATCAAATACATCATGGGTAGCCTGCCAGGCTTTGCCGTGCGGGCGAGATACTCTCAGTAGCTTGCCGGGCTCTCCAAGAGGGGTGGAGGAATTGAACTCGGGTCGGCAATGTTGGCTGCCTGCAAGGCAAACGCCCTACCCGCTGTGCTATCGTTCTCACCATATTCCCTACAGTCTTATTATTAATAGTATTTTTTTGGATCACACCCATTGACATTCAGGGGTTACCCCTAGCTCTGCACTCAGGAATTGCTCCTGGTGGTGCTTGGGGGTCCATACGGGGTGCCAGGGTTTGAACCCAGGTCAGCTGTGTGCAACGCAAATGCCCTACCCGCTGTGCTATCACTTTGGCCCCTATTAATAGTCTTTAATAGGAATTTTCCTTAGAAAAAAGAGATAATCACCAAAATTCATTAGTACACACAACTTTATATTAGAAAATTTTAAATCAATATCTAAAATATTAGGGTTAATGTAGTTTGGGAAAGTAAACACTGGCCATATGATCAAGGGAGTTGTTTTTGTCTCTCTCACTTGTCCTCAATATTTTTGTGCCTCTCACCTGTACTGTCCTTAAGAAGTAACTGGGGCATACCAGTTTTCTCTATGTTCTGAGCATTCTTGGGTGTCAGTTTGGAATTGTCACTTTATTATTGAATGGTTAGTGCTAAAATCCAGATATTGTACTAAGTTTCCCACCTCACACTGCCGCCCCTAATAAAAAGTTGAATGAGATTTATATTATAGTGATAAGCCTTTGACTTTAAATCAGTGGATCATTGCTTTACAAGACAAGGCTGGAATTTGAATTCAGAGCAGTTACTCTATGGTCTCTATATTCGACTCTCTCCCAGAATGTATTTCACCTTCCTCTGATACTGGAGAGTAAGTGATAAAAAGTCAACCACACATTTTTTTTTTTTTTTTGCCTATTTGGGTCACACCTGGTGATGCTCAGGGGTTACTTCTGGCTCTACACTCAGAAATTACCCCTGGCGGTGCTCAGGGGACCAGATGGGATGCTGGGAACCGAACCCGGGTTGGCTGTATGCAAGGCAAACACCCTACTCGCTGTGCTATAGCTCCAGCCTGTTAACCACACATTTATCCTGATATCCTGACAGACAATTTCAAAGTGTCCAAGAGACTTCTTCCTTAAGTACCCAAATCTCTCTGGGAACTATCTTGATTTATAATTTAGCATTGTTTATGTAGCATTTATTGCATTTTCCTCAAGATCCTAGGGAATTTTAACCGGCTCCCAACACATTTTAGAGTCAGTGGTAATTTTAAAGATATTATTCTCTTTATTAGGGCTGGAGCGATAGCACAGCGGTAGGGCGTTTGCCTTGCACGCAGCCAACATGGCTGACCGGAGCTCGATTCCTCCGCCCCTCTCGGAGAGCCCGGCAAGCTACTGAGAGTATCTCGCCCGCTCGGCAGAGCCTGGCAAGCTCCCCGTGACGTATTCGATATGCCAAACACAGTAACAACAAAATCTCCAATGGAGACGTTACTGGGCCCGCTCGAGCAAATCGATGAACAACGGGTGGGCCTTTTATTCTCTTTATTAATTTTGGGGGAGGGCATAACCAATAGTATTCAGAGCTTACTCCTAGGCTCTGCACTCAGGGATCACTCCTGGTGGTGCTTGAGGGCAATACAGAACTCAGGTTGGCCACATACATACAAGACAAATGCCTTATCAGCTGTACTATCTCTAGCCCAAGGCACTCTTCTCTGTAAAATAAACAAAGGTGCAGAGGAGAGAGTCTCCTTGGTCACTGGCAGCAGGTCAGTCTGCACAAACAGAAACTTGTTTTAAGGTAGATGCCACAGACCAAAGTCCATGTCGCTTTGCACTGCACTTGTCCCTTTCAGAGAACGACAGTTCCTCTCTTCCTGTGCTGGTCAGTTTTTAGAGAAGCTCAGGAGCAGCATGTGTTTAGTGTTTTTACAGGTTTACTGCACAAGTTAGTTGTTGGGGTTTAGTCTGTGTTCGGGCTTCTCCAACTGAAATCATACAGGCTGATTACTTTCTGCCAGAAACTTGATGTTTTGTAGAAATTTAAATACTATGATAATCTTGGCAATGTCTAAAAAGCTGAAGCTCTGAAATCTTTATTGAACATTCATGGACTTATTTTGTTGGTTTTATGTTTCTTTTTTGTCACTAGAAATACCATAATATCCCGGACTGGGGGTGGGATGGGGGTGCATCTGGGACTAGCCACAGTGGCCTGTGCTTTCTCGGACGTGTACCCAATGAATGAGGGAGATGGAAATGGTAACAATCACCAGGGCACCAATAAGGAAATCAGATCATAGGAAGATGGTCCGCAATACAAGTGCTCCCCTTCGAATTCTGGGAAAGCTTTGGTGGCTGCTTTTTTAAGATCAGCGATAAAAGCTGTTCGTGAATGCCAGGGAAACAAATTGCCCCTTGCGGGAGCCAGTGGACATTTGTCTCTGTCTTTCCTCTGGTCACGGGGCTCTGTTCTCTCTGCATGGATAGCAGAGTAAATCCTGCTCTGGAGCCAAGTGAGTGCGCTTTTGATATGGTTCTGCACTGCTAACCAAGCCCACTCACTTGTTTCTCTCTCTAACCCTATTCTTGCATGGAAAATTGAGGTAATGATTTATATGTCGTAAGCATTTCTGACAGGGCCACTCTATCTTGGCTTCCTCCAGCCCCTGGACTAATCAGACGCTTATCTTTTCCTTTGTGTAATAGGGAGCTGTCAGGTTCTATGACCCTCCCAACAATTCAATCAGTCTTGGGAAGATTCACCTTGGAGGGAGGACGCCTTGATATTGGAGAAGCTCTGCAGAGGTCACACCATGACGGAGATCAAAATAGTGGCACTCAGGGGCTGGAGAGCAGCACAGTCACACTGACAAAATGTCGTTTGCTCCTACATTTAAACTCTTCACATCTTCCAGGAACTTCCCAGACAGTGCCAGCTGCTTTGCTGCCATGCTGGGCAATCTCTCTTGAGTATTGAGGCTGAGTAAAGGAACACTATTTTGAATAAAAGACCAGCACAGAACCAGTTCTTAGAAAAAAGCAAATTTCTTAGAAAGCTCTGTGCTACCTGACAGACAGGTTCCGGTTCTAATATGCCTCATCATCTGCATTTTACTGGAAGCACAGAAATTTCTGGGCATGGCATTCCTGCTGTTTCAGTCCTCCTTATGTCCCTGATACTCCAGATTACGTCCTGTCTTTTTCCATGACCCTTCCTTTGTTCTTCTTATTCCTTATTTCTCAGGCTATGAACTGAGAAAAGGGCTTTCATAGTCAGTGTAGGATAGAGTTTCTCATACTTGTACTACCTCCAAATATTCAATTGCTCAGGAAATTATTCTCTCTACAACTTTCTCATCATCTGCTTACTACGACAATGTATACCCCTTGCTTCTGCAACTCCTAGCCCCAAGGTCAGCTTTATGTTGCAGGTATTTGATCCATGTCCTTTCCAACTAAAAGAGATGGTATACACCCAGATGGTAGAAACCATGTCATTCAGACTCACTGTCCAGTGAACATTCAAGGTCACTCTGTAACTAACTGTGCCTGACTTATAGAAGGTCCTCAATTAATAATTAAGGAATGAGTAAAACAATAAATAACCAATAAAACTAGTTCCTGCCTGTGCTATTACCTGATTTGACCATCAAGCAGGGCAGAGCACATTTCATCAAGGCAAGTGTAGATGATTTTACTATATGAAAAAGTAGCTATAACCAAGGGCGGCTTCATTTTGTCCCTTCTGTCTCAATATCTAACATACAACTCCTAAACTCTATTTTTTTTGTCTGCACAATTTTGTCCCCCACAAAATGCTTTTCTCATATGCACTTTGTATTTGAAGAGCAAATGATTTCTTTAAAAAATAAGTTTTCCAAGATTCTAAATATCTGCATATTTGGTCTTGAAATAGCAGGATAATTGGATGAAGTTTTCACCTCCTGTCGGGATGTTTTGGCATTAAACAGAAAATATCCTTATTTAATTGAAAGTCGCAGAATTCACTACCCTTGGAAAAAAATTAGAGGAAGAGGGATCACAAAGTAGAGAAGAAAAAGTTGAGGAGGTGCGTAGGTGGTGCTTAATACACAATAGGATAGATATGTCAGGCATGAGTGCAAGGAGTAGGCACTGTCATTGCTTTAAAAAAAATCCCACAGTTCCTCCATGATTTGTAGCTTTTTCATGAGGGAAGGGAACCACCCATAGCTATCTGTGACTTTTATAGATAGAAATCTTCTTTATCTAGATGCAGGTCACATATACAGAGTCCTGCACAGAATTGTGATGGGTTTTGATGGGCTGATGGGAAGTTTCAGAATTTCCAGAAGCCAGTTACAGTAGCAGAAAACTTCCACTGGCTTTGAGAGTTGATAACCACTGTCTCTAGGAGCTAAGACAACTTGGTGGCTCAGGATGAGGGCGGGGGTGGTCTCCCTCAATGAGTATACCACAACCCAGTGTGAAGGCAAAGTCAGGTGAAGCTATGTGTTAATGAGAGACTTTACAACTGCTCACTGCAAATTGAGCCCCACTTTTTTTTTTTTTTAAATCTGTGACGTGGCAATGAGAGATTTTAGTTCAGAGGTTAAGGTGAAGATTAAATGAAGAAGTATATGAAATGCCTGGGACAGGGTCAGGCCCTAAGAAATTTTCAGCGAAGATTAATGAACTTGAAGGTCAAGAGGGAAGCTCCATTAAGGATGGCCATCATCCCAGGGTTCTGTACACGAAGGCAGGAAGAGCAGAATGGAAATGCTCTACCACTCAGTTCCTCTAGCCAGTATTTCCCAAAGTGAGGTCTAGGGCTAGGCTTCTCCCAAGCACAGATCCAAGAACAGTTTGTCTCTAGTTCAGGACAAGATGAGGAACTCCACTGAGAATGTCCTGCTCCAGGGAAAGAGCACCAGTGTTGGAGATGCGTTTCATGATGGGGGCTCACTGCCTCTAAAGGGGGCAGCATCGGGCCAAGGAACACAAACTGAGTAAACCTTAGAACAGTGCGTCTGTGAACTGAGAAAAGGGCTTTTGTGGTAAGACAGGTTTTGGGGTTAACACTCTCTATCTTTCTTAACATTTCTAATAACATTATATTAAAGACACTTCAGCCAATACATTTAAGTAGTTTTGTTTTCTTTTTGGGTCACACCCAGGGATGCTCAAGGGTTACACCTGGCTCTGCACTCAGGAATTACTCCTGGCAGTGCTCAGGGGACCATATGGAATGCTGGGAATCAAACCCAAGTTGGCTGTGTGCAATGCAAATGCCCTACCCGCTGTGCTATCGCTCCAGCCCCTGTTTAAGTAGTTTAAGATAGACTTCTCATACTTAGTGCAGAAGAAACATCTGTGCAATATATATGCTTGATTTTTCCATAGTTTTTAGGTTTTTTTGAACCCCCCAAACATGAACCCAACTTATTTCCTGATCACAATAACAAATTACTAGAGTGTGACTTGGTCTCTTTCATTGAAATAAAAATAAATGTAATGCTTTTCAGGCAGCAAATTTCTTTCCTCCTGGCACAATCATTCTAAGGAAAGCAGAAAATTATTTTTCCTATGGCTTCAATGCCCCTTAACATAAAACCACTCATATAGATGCTTTTCTCCAATCAGTTTCCTATGTTTATAAATCCAAGTACAGAAAGTATCTTCTTATCTACTAACCTCAAGGGAAATATTTAAAATCTTTTTCTCGGTCAGGATGGGTATTTAAAATGCTTACATCAGTGCAACACTTGAAGCCTGGTATGCAACACACAGGGATCAAAGTGACTGCATCCCTTACTGAACTTGAGTCAAAATCCTTTCGCGTTAATTATTTTCTACAAAAACCTTATGTATAATGAGCAGAGGCTGTACAAGTCCTCTTGTGATTTCAAATTAGTTCTCTGAATAACCTGTTAGCAAAGGAATCTAGGCACATATACATATATATATATTTTTGATCTCTGGTTAAGTAATTCTAATTGAAAAATATAAATGAGTTTGATGCTTGCTTATTCCTCTAAAGTTTCAGTGACACAGAAGCTTGAGCACTGTGTGTGTATCTCCACACATGCACACACATACACAGGTATTTCTTCAGGGCATACATGTGTATGTGAACATATGGCTTTAGCACATACAGATATACATGTATTGACAGGGCACACACACATGTGCATGTAGCTTTGGGGCACACATAAATCTGCCCGTGTCATACCAGGACACACATACATTTGCATATGCAGCATCAGGCACACACATGTATGAGCAATTACAGCATCAGGGATTGGAACTCTTGCCTCTCACCCCAGCAATAGTTCACTCACATTTCAGAGTCAGGACCTCAGGTGGGGGTAATGTCTTTTCCATCACACTCATAATTTCAGGCAATTCCACCTGAAAGCTTCAGATAACAGAGCTACTTTTCTACCTTGAATCACCCTATTGTGCCTGGATTTCCTACTTCTCTTTAAAAGTATACAGAGAGCAGCAGTCCTTTCAGGAAAAAGATGGAGCGAGCCATACTAATAGCTTTCCTTTTGAGAAAAACCCATTTAGGTCAGGGTGAATTACGTGACACAGTGACAATGTCAGAATAAGGCCAGAAGCCTGGCCTGGACTGGCCCCATCTTTGAAATCTAGACCATTCAAGGATACAGGTTCAGCAAAAAGATTGGATCATAGTCAGAATAATGTTCTGCCTCATGCCAGGGATTCTCAAGAGAAACTGCATGAGAGTATGTGGAAACATCCAGAATTTCTTAATTAATGTCCTTTCCCCATCCTCCCCCACCCCTACCCCCCCACCCTGAGTTGACTTTCAGTTGTCTACTGTTAGTGAATGTGCATAAGGGAATGCTAGTTACTAGTTTCAAAGCCAACCTACATTCCGGAAGCCAAGTGAACTATGCTTCCCATAGTTGGCAGCAAGAGACAATAAGAAATTGATTTTAAAACCAGGTACAAGATTCTGCTTGTATTTATATGGATGAATGACTATGTGATAAATGTAGCAAAACAAAGGTGGTTTTGAGATGAAAGGAAAATTTTTATTGTCAGTGAATACACCGTGAACCCAAGCCAGCTTAGGAGAAAGCCAGTTCAAACACACATTCAAAACAAAGCATAATGGATTCCCGTTTTCCAAGGGTAATAGTGCTTTGAACCTTTTAAATGATTCAAGCAGGCTTTTCTGAAACTCCTGATGTCCAGATTAGAGACAAAAAGAGTGAGGGGACTGGTAGTAACCAATATTGAGTCCTACTGATCACAGGGCTAGGAGAGGTCAGTGTGTCACTCTGACTTCTGTGGGAGACTGGACAGGGATTCCCTCTCTACAGAAGATGGTTCAAGTGTGAGCAGAGCTCTTGTTTTTTCCTCAAGACTTGCAACAGGGGCTAAGATTGGAGGCAGAACAAATCAGGTTAAAAGCAGGCCTCTGCTTGGGAGCTGCAATCCTGAGGCAAGTTGTTTCTGCTCTCTCAAAAAAAATGCTCTTCAAAAGGGAATGCCCTGCCACAGAGATGGGGTGGGGGGGATGAGGTGAGGGTGTGGGAGCGTTACTGGGATCATTGGTGGTGGAGAATGGGCACTGGTGAAAGGATAGGTACTCGATCATTGTATAACTGAAACCCAAGCACGAAAGTTTGTAAGTCTACAACTGTACCTCATGGTGTTTCACTAATAAAGATTAAATTAAAAAAACACTCTCACCTGCAAAATGGGAAGTAATAAGTGTTCATCTCACGGGGCTGCTGTCAGATACAGCAGATGGGACTTATGATGTGGCTGAGATGGCAGGTAATGAATGTCTGTACTCCTGGAGCAGCACACTGGCCACTGGTGTGGTCTGCTTGATATCAACCCCAAACCCCACCTGACAAGGAGTAGGAGGGGCAAAGAAGGAGTTTCCTGCTCACAGTCCATATCACATTGGCTTGCCGAAGTTTCCTCTCAATAGGAGTAATAGCCAACCACATGTTGATTCTAATGTTGCCCTCAGATACATCGCTACAAAACTTACGAAGTGAGGCAGAGGAAGAAACAGGGCAGAGGAAGAATTTATGGCAATCAAAGCAGACCACCTCCACTTTAGAGTGGACCCTTATGCTGATTGCCTTTGAACTCAGCTGAACTTGAGCCTGGCAATGATAGAGCTAAGACCTTAGGATTCATCCCTGGCTATGTCATTCTGAGGAATGTATTCTTTCAATTGAGTGTCTCTTAGTGGCCCCAGAGACCACCTGCACCCGGAAGCACTCCAGAAGGAGTGAAAATCAGACCTTTCTAAACCAGAAGTCTCAGTGACTATGTTCTGTGGAGCACCAGGTGACAGAGCAGTGCACTCGGGGTTTCAGAGTCAATATTGGAGTCAGTAAACTTCAGATTTTTGGAGTAAACTTCAGATCTTTGGAGTTAGGTGGTGATCACTAAAAAAAAGATTTCAAAGTTGAATGACCTTCCATGTTTGATAAACCAGGCACCTGAATTCTATCCCATTTTCCCCAAACTAACTGGGAAACTCACTAATGCCCAAGACACCAATAGCTTCCACGGTCTTCTGGGAAAGTTGCTCTCTAATCCCTACTTATTCGAATTTTATGGAATATTGTGGGATATTCAGGTGAACATACTAGGCTATGATATGCTATGATAATGCAAGAGATGAATAGTAGATTTTGGAATGATAAACACACAAACTCAATCTTAAGGACTATCACTTACTAGCTATCTGATCTTAGATATGTGACTTAGGTCCTATGTTTCAGAAAGGAGGACACTCTCAAAACTTACCTGATGGGTTTATTTTGAAGATAAAAAAAAACCAATATATGCCAACTATTCCTAGAACACAGCAAATGCTCAATGAATGTTTGCTGATTTTAATATAAGTCCAGTTGAATTTTTTCTCTTGCCTGAGATTGAATACAACAAACATTTTCTCACTGAACATTAGTTGAAGAACAGCACAGGGACATCCACAAACAATCCCAAACAACCCCCACCCCGAAAGACAGACATGATGAAGCAGAGGCTTATGGGTGAAGGGAGTACCCAAACTCTTGCAGAATACTTTCTCATCCCATAACTGAAGCCCCATGACACAGACAGACACAATCAGATAATGATGGCAATCAATAAAGATAACAGAAATGATTATTTATTTTCATAAACACAGAGTCTGTGCATCCTGCTGAGTTACACACATCACATGCCAGCATCCACTCTCGGGGCAGTCAATCAATGGGAGCCCTCAATATCCACCCGCCGAGGCAGGCGAGGTGGGAGGGAGCGAAGGTTGAGAAATTACCTACACCAGAGTGACACATTCACCAAGTTAATCTAATCCAGGGGCCATCCGGGGGCCATTGCAAGCCTGTGAATATGGAACAGCTTGATTGATTTTTCACCGTAGTAGCTAAACACTTTATTGTTATTTGCAACAAATATAAGGAAGGGAAGATGAAACTGTACTAGGATTGGATATTAAGCCCCCAGAGCAACAATAAATCACAAAATGAAATCTAGAAAAATTAAAAATGGGTAGGGGGAAGCTGGATCTCCGTCATAAGAGGTGTCAGTTTGTCAAAGCATGAGTCCCAGATTAAAACCAGGGGCAGTGATGGCTGATCCCGACTTAACTGGTAATTTGCCTGGAAACTGGCTTGGGGTTATTCTTCCTCCCAGAGTGAGCATCACCAGCTGGTCATTTCTGAGACAGCGGGGAAGCAGTAAAGTTGTGCAGAGAGAGAAAGAGTTGACTCCCAGGCCTATGCTCTTTGTAAAGTCTCTGCTCTGGCCATTGTCATCAGGGGAATGTTGTTTGTTTCTCTAAAAAGATGGACATAGTGTTCATGTCCTCCTTGTCTCAGGACCCTCGGGGACATCCAATGGGCCTTGTGCATGAAAGCCAAGTGGCAATACAGATGCATTTTGAAATGCCAGCCTGTTCCTGCAGCTCTTCCTTCTCCCTTGGAACCAGAAGGACAATCAGTATTCCCGGTCATTCTCAGGAATGTGTCCCCTCATCCCAAAGTGTCTCACCTGCATCAGAATGAGGAGTCTATGAGGAGTCCTGTCAGAGAGGCCATTTCTTGAGGGTATACCTCAGACCTTTCTAGGCCAAAAGTCTTCGTGATTATGTTTGAGAAATCACCCCAGGGGACCATGCAATGCACCAGGAGAACCACTACTTCATTTAATTCTGGGTTGTTTGCAAAGGGTCTTGTCCCTGCCTCTCCCAGGGGTTGGGAATATTCTTCACTCATTTCTGAAACACCCACTCTGTGGTCTGAACTTACGCACAGTGCTTGGAATCAAGCTAAGACTCAGGAAATAGGATCACAATCCAGTGAAAAGTGCCACCTGTCAGATGTTGCTATGGTTTGTCCTGCTTGAGTTTCTTGCAATAAAAAGTACCATGCAATGGTGAAGAGCAGTCTGGACTCACAAATCTCCGAGCTTCATTCTCAGTTGTGTGCCCTGTCTTTTGTGAGGCCTTTAGCCGCACGTATATTTTTCTGCATCTCTCTCCTGGTTAAGTGGGTATGATGCCAAAGTGAGAGAACTAAGACAAGGAAAGAGACTTGTACATACAGAGCCCAGCCCAGCACTTACAAGAAAGGGACCAAGTAAATGCATGTAGCTGCTGTTGTCATAAGCTTATGCTTCTGGTCTGCATAATACGCTCCCTAGAAAACAAACTGTTTCAGAAAACAGTCTGTTTAATCAAACTGCCAAATCCTATGACCTACTGGCAATGTTTGCTGCTCAATTTCCTTTAGAATTTGGAGCTGAAGTGTTTGTGCCACTCTGCCATGGCACCTTACTCTGTGACTGGACATGAGGGACCTCAGTTGCCTCCAGTCAGTTTTGAAGATATCAGAGGGATTCTAAGTGGAGAAATGTGAGTTGGGAAAAGCTAGAAGTGTGTTTTCTGAGCAGAGATGGGGGATTAGCAGACTTCAGAAGGTATGTTATGAAACAGGATGGATGAACTCTCTCTAAGGCATCCGCTGCGGTCTCCTTTTGGCAGAAAAAAATTTGCATGTCTCACCTGTCTCCTGCTCTCACATCAAGCCCATATGAGGGACACAAATAATGAAATCTCCATGCTCTGAGATGGTGACTAACATAATAGTAAGTAGAAGCAGTAGGGCATCATCATGTATCACTATGAAAGTATCAGATCTGCACTGGCATGGACCAGAAGCCCAGCTCTGGTCCACCAGAAGCCCAGCTGTGCCACTGAATGGCCATTAGATTTGGGCAAAGCCCTTGCTCAAACTTGGGACAAAGCAGAGCCATGCACTGATCTCCTGTCATGTGCCATATGTCCTTCTGTGTTGCTCTATGGGACAGAACACATGTGGTGACTATGAAGCTTCTATTTGCAACACATGTGGTGACTATGAAGTGGTGCGGGGCAGAACGGGAGAGAGGTAGGAAGAGTTGAGGATCTATCAAGGCTAGACTAATGGAACTTGCCACCGCATGGATGGTCTGGAGAGTATCAGGCTGAGTGAAGTTAGTCAGAAGGAGAAAGACAGACATGGAATGGTCTCTCTCTCCTGTGTGGGATATAAAGAAACATAATAAGGAAACAACAAAGACCCAAAGGGAACAGAAACTGAGAACTGGTGCTTAGTAGGAAACATATAACTGTAGGAGGATGAACTAGCACAGGGAGGGACACCCAGGAAAATGGTGAAGGGAAACTGGCACTCTGGTGGAGAGTGTGGTGAAAGAATGTTTTATGCAGGGAGCAGAGCAATAGTCCAAGGGTAAGGCATCTGCGGCTAACCCAGGTTCAGTCCTCATGTCCCATATGGTCCCAGAGTCTTGTCAGGAGTGATTCCTGAGTGCTGAGCCAGGAGTAACCTCTGAGCAAAAAGCAAAAAGAAAAATAAAGAAAAAGAAAAAAAATTTTTATGCATGAAACCCTGTCATTATCAATATTATAAATCACTGTCCCTAAAATAAAATTTTAAATAGAGGGAGGTGGGGCAGGGAATTAGCCCCTGAGGAAATGGGAATCTGATGTGATAATTTTTCATTCCTGGAAAGCTGCTTGAAGGAGGTGGCACTTAGCAGACTTATATGCAACAAGAAAGAAAAGTTTTGGGTGTTGCAGTGAGAGTGAGTAAACCTATTTGCAAGTGGTACTGCGAAGACTCAATAAAGAAAGGGGAGAAATATCTAGCACCTGGCACAAAGAAAGCACTCAATAAACAGCTATTATCATTAGTACCTATGACTAATGATTAGGAGTATCTGGATCAAAAGCCACTAGAATGCATGTGTGAGGGTTTTTTTTTTCAAATCTACTCTGGCATTGGGGGAGGTGATGGAAGTCCCAGTTTGGGAGCTCAAACCTTTGGTACTCTATTTTTATAACTGGATATAAGCAACTTTAATTCTATCCAAGGTGCCCAGGGTACCAGCAGTCAACCACAAGAAGGAACAATTAATAGCAGCTCCCCAGGCAGAGAGGGTGATGCTCACAGTGAGCTCAAATCCCTAGTCACCATCTCCAGGCTGACTGTGAGTTCCCTCTGCAAGCCAGAAAGTTGGGGAGGAAGAGTACAGAGAGTCTGGCCATACAAGCACCCAGTCTGCTGAGCCTGTTGCTCTTGCTTGAAGTCAGGGATCTGGGAACTCAAGGTTGGCCAATGTGGAAGAAAGAGGGTATAGGGGAAAGAAGATGGGGGGGAAGGAATATACCATTCTGGAACAGTAATGGCACAGATGAGTAACAAAACAGTTTTCAAATACCCAAAGAAGTGTGCCCAAGTTTAAGAGTTTTCTTTGATTTTCAGTTCCACTCCTGTGAGAACCAGTTACAGGTTATAGGGAAGTGGTTCTCCCTCTCTGAGTCAGCAGAGGGTGTAAACAGGGTCCAGGGTCTAGAGCCAAGAAGATGAGGGTTGGACTTCTCTGAGCCTCATGCATTCAGGGAGCATTTTAAAGGTGATCTACCCTCCCGAGAACACTCCTGCAGGGCAGATAGTGTATCAGGGTAAGATGAAAGTTCAGCACACAGGAGAAACCAGCATTCTTACCTGCTGGATACATGTCCTGCTCTCCTCATTGGCTACCCTGAAGATTATTTAGAATGTTGCACTGTAGCACTGTCCTCCCTTGTTCATTGATTTGCTCGAGCGGGCACCAGTAACATCTCCATTGTGAGATTTGTTGTTAATGTTTTTGGCATCTGGAATACACCATGGGGAGCTTGCCAGGCTCTGCTATGCGGGTGGGATACTCTTGGTAGCTTGCTGGGCTCTCCGAGAGGGACGAAGGAATCAAACCCGGGTTGGCCACATGCAAGGCAAAAGCCCTACCCACTGTGCTATCGCTCCAGCCATTTAGAGTATAAGAAAATATTTTGTAACATAGTATGATAATAATACCCAAAGACAAGAGAAGTGAGGGTCAGGAGAACTGGTCCATGGCAGGAAGCACAAAGTGGAGGGAATGCAGTTAGGACAGAGAAGGGACCACTGTGACAATAATCAGAAATGATCACTCTGGACAAGAACTGAGGTAAAACTGATATGCATAACACACTTTCAGTAATAGTACTGCAAATCACAGTGCCTAAAAGGAAAAATGAAAAATAAAAAAGAACAGAAAAAGAGAAGGAAAGTGTCTGTCATAGAAGCAGCCTTGTGAGGGCAAGGTGTGAGGGAAACTGGGAACATTGGCGGCTGGAAATGTGCCCTGGTGAAGAATGGGTGTTAGAACATCTATGACCGACACTTGATCATGAAGAACTTTGTAATTAGATCTCTTACGGTGATTCAATCTAAGAAAAGAATATATATATTTATTTTTTAAAAGAACATGTTTTTACATAAATTAAATGTACTCTAACAACTATAAGGTTACTCAATGATCATGATTATTGCTTTGAATGTTCTGATATTGAGCAGGAGATGCAGTTTGCATGGAATGCTTCTCACAGTCTTTCTAGCCAGCGAGCGATTGGATTTCAAAGGCTCTCATCCATGCAAAAGGAAGAAGATTTAAAAAAAGAAATAACCACACTCCTGCTTTCAGAAGCCCAGCGTCTCAGCACTGAAACTGAGATTCATTACTCAGTGAGGATTAATTAGCTGTCGGATATTATTAAACATTCTCACTCTCAAGACCCACATAAAACCAGAAATTAGGAAAGTGAGGGAGAGGTAGTCATAGTACGAGAGAGAGGGAGGGAGAAATGGAGAGAGGGGGAGAGAGAGAGAAAGAGGGGAGGAGGAAAGGGGGGGGAGAAGCCACAATTGCTGGCAGTGCACATTTCAAGAGCAGAACCCGTTAGTAAATGATAGCCTGATTAATATCACGCCCGCCCTTACTCTGTTTGGAGTCATTGTTCTGAATCTGCTGTCTTCTGGGTTCCTTGTCTTTTTGTTTTGTTTTGTTTTGTTTTCCTTCTTTACCACTGGCATCCAAAAAAAAAAAAAAAGCAAGCTGGCCTTTTCAATGTTTGCATTGAAAGAATGCTGGAATGTGTCTCCTGCTGCACTCTGTACTGAAGTGCAGGATATTCGAAAACCTATGAAGGTCAAGGGGGTGAAATCCGACAGAAGTATTTACAACATAACAGCAAATGTGCTCCCCAAATTGGTACAGTAACTATTGAAATGACTGAAAAGTAAGAGGCTCATGAAACAATAGCTCGTAGGAGACTGATGTGTGATGAGTCCAGTGATTGTAGCAGATCCCTCAAGCCCAGTCATGGGGCTCAGGCTGAATGCAGATAACTGGGTCCTTGCAACCTGCTGGAGAGAATCCCTGGGGGTGGTTCTGGAATCTGCATTTTTTTTTTATAAATTTGTTTATTGAATCATCGTAAGAACAGTTACCAAGCTCTCGGGTTTAAGTCTCGGTCATACAATGATGAAATACCTGTCCCTTCACCAGTGCACATCTTCCACCACCAAAAACACCAGTATCCTCCCCTATCCCATCCCTCCCCATACCTGTGAGGCAGATGATTTCCACATTACTCTCTCTCTACTATGGTTGCATTCAATATTTCAACACCAGAACCACCATTATTATTTGGGATTTCCCCCCAACACTCAGACCTGCTGAAAAGGCAACATTAGGCAATTTGTTTTCTATTACTGATTATGACTAGCATATGATGTTACATGGCCATGCAATTTTGGAATTCTGAAATTTTAATAATCTGGAGAGATTTATGCCAAAAGCTGCTGGGTTTCGAGTTTCGCTTGTGTGTCTCTGGGATCATGGCCGTTAAGCAGCTTGATCAGTAGCCAGAGGGCCCATTTGTGGGCGATGACTCAGGGTCTCCTTGTGGTGGTGGAATCTGCATTTCTAACTAGCACCCACTGCTGCAGGAACACTGGCTGGGTGTGGGAAAGATGAGATTCCTGGGTCCTGAGCCACACGACTGGTTATTAAGAAAGTGAGAACCATAACTGGGATTTTCTGATTCCTCAGCCCTCCTTCCCTATCAATTCTTACAAGCCCACGTTTTTTGTTTGCTTTAGCTGTACCCTGAGGCAATCAGGGCCTGCTCCAACAGTGGTTGGGGGACCATGCAGTGCCAGGGTACTGACCCTGGGCCTCTGGCAAGCAGTGCATGCATTCTAGCCCTTTAAAGCTAACCTATGGCCCTACAGGTCTACTTCTTATTATCATCAGTTGATCTTGGGGAGAATCTGCTCACGCCAAACCCCCCTCTCCTTTTCATCATGGGGATGGCATCTCTAAGGGGTTTTAAATATAAATACATGAAATCCTATAAGAGACCGTGGATAATAAGAATTTCTGGAAGGAACCACAGAGACATCTGATTAGTGTACACAGCAAGCAAGGATGGAAAACAGCTTAGTACTGGCAATACAGGGCCGACCACTCTGCAGATATTATCGAATAGTTTGTAGAGCAAATACAATAGTAGAGCAAATATAAAAAGAGTATGACAAGAAAACATGAATTTTCTCATATACATAAGCATAATATCAGCAGGGGGCAATAACAGGCACATAGACGATGATGATAGTAAAACTAAAACAGCAGGGAACACACATTATTGAGGGCTTCCTGGGAGAGAGCAACTACAGACAGTAAACTCCATATCACCCCCAGTACCATCCTGACTCCTTCCTGGAAGCAGTGACTATCACCTAGGTCACAAGTACCAGATTGTATTCAAATGGGTTCAAGTGATGTGTCCAAAGTCACAGCCAGAAAGTACTGTGGCCAGAATTCTAACCCGGAACAGACATGCTCAATGTTTATATTCTTCACTGCTCCACACTTCTGCCTTCTAAACTTCTGAACGCTGAGAACTATTTCCCCAAATGGGCAATAACGACCCCCAGGAGAGCATTGGTCTGACTGTGGGTGGGGTGGGGGGAGGTGGTAGTAGCTTCAGGTAAAAATGAAAGCACTTTCTTTTGGCTTGCTTAAAGAAGGTAATTTCCTGGAGCCAACTGAGTTGTTTGGTTTTGTTTCTGAGGACAGAGCAGTAAACCGCATGAACTTTGCAAGTTCTGGTTGGCAGCAGCAACACAGGCTACTGGGCTGACTTGCATAGCTCTTTCTCAGGCAGTGGAACAGCATGCTGGTTCAGAAAGGCTCAAAGAAGTTGAGGAACCCAGTAGTACTGGGTAAATGTGAGACAGCCTTGAACCACGATCAGATAAGAATTAGTGTTAGAAAACGTCCACGAATAAGCACACCAAAAAATGAGTTCATCCTCAAAGAAACAAGTGAGCTACTTGTTCCTGCAAGCCTCCAGTCCAGTCTATCTGCTTCTAACCCTAGGGTGACAATAGCTTTTCCCCACATGTGTACCCCAGTCGTCATCCTATTCTTGGGCTTCAGTAACACAGGTGGCTTTTTTTTTCCTTCTGGTTTTTGGGCCACACCTGGCGGTGGTCAGGGGTTATTCCTACCTCTGCACTCAGGCATTACTCCTGGCAGTGCTAGGGATGCCATATGGGATGCTGGCAATTGAGGCTCAGCTGTGTGCATAGCAAGTGCCCTATCTGCTGTATTACTGCTTTAGCCCTGGACATTCATTTTTAGCTCAACTTCCTTTGTGACCTTTTCTAAGCTCCCAGAACCAAATGTAACTTCTGCCTCGGATCAAACTGCAAAGGAGTTTGGCTCCTACGGCATTAATTTTACTCTACTTAGTGTCACAATTATTTGCATATTCGTCCTACAAATCCTCTTTCCCTCCCAGACCGTGCATTTCCGGAAGGCAGGCAAGACTCTGACTGATAGTGTGATCTTTATTAAGTCCCTGGCTTTATGTTCTTGCATTTTATTTTCACCAGTCCACAGACAGCATGCATTATACTGTTTTGAAGATTGAGAAAATAAAAATAACCTGCAAAGCTAAAGCTCACGCAAAGGTGAAGTGAAGATGTGAGATTGTTACTTAGTAGTACCATGATGTGAGTGACTGGTCAGTGGCAGAATTCACACTTCATCCTATATTTCATAAGTTTATGTTCTCAATCCCAGTCCTCCAAATTTATATCCTAGGAGATCTAGTCCCTAAGGACAGTTGCTGAAAGTATTTTAGATAAAGTGATTAGAGGTTAAAAATACAGTAAGGTAGGGCCAGAGAGATTGGACAGTGGTTAGGGTGTTTGCCTTGCACTCAGCTGACGTTGGTTCAATCCCTGGAACCCTATTATGGTCCTCTGAGCCCTGCCAGGAGTGATCCCCGAGTACAGCCAGCTGTGGCCCTCAAGGAAAACAATAGCAAAAACAATACAGTAAAATATGATGCAGTGACAATGTGGGTCACTACTTGGGGACACAATCTGTGTCACTACAGACTCGACAGATTCCAGTGTGAATCTCTGTCATTAGGGTAGGAGACCACTCCTTGCTCTTCCAGCAAACAGTTTCCCTGTAAATTGTTTACCAAATCTACAGATTATACATTCATTTGGTTCACTCATGGGGTTTTTGCACCGAAAACAGAAGAGTAGAATTGGAGGCCACGGACACTTGCTTTGGTTGTCTCTCAACCTGAATTCCCTCCCACTGGAGACCCCGCCTTGCTTCTCCTGGGGGGCTCAGGCAGCTGAAAGACACAAGTAGCTGTGGGGCTCACCCGCAAGCTGGTGATGGTGGCAGGATCCCGCAGCCGGCCCTCCTCATCTTTCAGATTGTAGCCTTCTGGCCTCTTGTCACGCTCACTCACTTTCCACAGCTTCACAGTTTTGTCTGCAGAGAGTGACCAGAGGAAATCAAAATCACAGTGCACAGCTAGCTGATACAGTGAGTGACTCGGTGATGGAGGGGAAGTGGGTGGGGAGTGGCAGGAGAGGCAGGAAGAGGCCTGAGGCAGGAGTTGCAGATGAGTCCAACTCAGATCTGGGGGACCAAGGGGGTGGGAAGGCAACACTCTTCTTTCCAAACAAAAGACACACATTTGTGGTGATACAGTTTCTCTGGCAAGTTGCTTACTAAATCTACAGATTATTCATTCATTTGCTCATTCATTGACCAAATGAATGAAACGATAGTAGAGTAGAAATGGAGGCATATATCCCATGCATCATTTTTATCCACAATATAAAATTACATGCCAAAATACAGAACCACACCACTGCTATCAGCCCTTGACATGGAGAAATTCTCTAACATTCACAATAACCTATAGTGAGCTTTCGGTTCTATTATCACCCATATGTTAGTGTCTCATCTTCCTCAAACACCTAAAACACTCTTTTCCCTTTGGGACCTGTGCCCTTCACTGCTTCCCCTTCTCTGAGACCACCTTACACCCCACTACCCCCAGATGATGCCACACGACTTCCTTGCAGTTCATTGCACATGGGCCTGAGTCTCCCCTGCCCCATGGCTTAGAGATGCCTTCTGTCAGGAAAGCCTTTTCTCCTATTTCAGAGGGCTGGTTCCATCATTTTGCTCTCTGTTGATCCCAAACTCATGAGGAGCAATCTCCATCACACATGTGCTCCTCATCTTTACCACAGGGAGGCAGGGAGTGTGTCTCCCTGTATATCACTATTCCCTCTGGGAATTCCCAATGCACTGGGCCAGAGTCCATTTGGAGGAACATGAGTTGTATGAATGAGTGAATATCACCTAGATGGTGTTCACTGCCAGCAATATATAAGACAAAGAAAATGGAACGAGGTGCCTCTCCACAGGATTGTCTGGTGGATCCTGTCTGGGCCCCAGCCCTGGAGGCTTTCCTTGTCAGATGCCATGGCATCACTTTGACATGCTCTCACTTATCATCTGGAAGCCAAGGTCCAGTTGCCTTCTCTGTTTTTTCCTCAAGGCATGCACAAGGTAGGTTCTGCAGCCCTATGTCTCCACTCCAGTTTCACTTGCTATACGGCCAGGGCTGCCATTATGTAGCAGCTGGCATCCCACTAGTATTTCCTGAAGGTGGATTAAGCAGCAACACTATATTCAGTGGAAGATAAAGTACTGAATTCCCAGAGAAATAAAAACTTAATAGAGAACAGATTTCAAGTTCAACCTTATGGACAAACAGTATTTTCCAAGGTGGCACTGGAGCACTTCAGAGAGGCTCCTAGGAGCAGCGCCAGGTGTAGTGGAGGGGTGCATTCTCTCTGTTTGCCTAAACAAGAGAGAATTTCAGAAACACCGAGTCATTCTTTTTTTTTTTTTCCCAAGAAGGGGATGGCAGGCCAAATAAGTTTGGGCAATTCTTTTATTTATTTATTATTATTATTTTTATTTTTTATCAGTGAATCACCTTGAGGTACAGTCACAGACTTACAAACTTTTGTGCTTGCATTTCAGTCATACAATGGTTGAGTACCCAGTACTAGTCCCTCCACCAGTGCCCATTTTCCACTGCCAATGAACCCAACATCACTCACACCACTCCCACCCCAACTCCCACCACCCCACCTCGCCTTTGTGGCCGGGCATTACATTTTGCTCTCTCTCTCTCTCTCTCTCTCTCTCTCTCTCTCTCCTTTTGGGTGTTGTGGTTTGCAATAGAGGTATTGAGCGGTCATCATGTTCGGTCTACAGTCTACTTTCGGCAAGCATCTTTCAACCCGAACGGGTCCTCAAGTTTGGGAAATTCTTTATTAAAGATACTTATCTATCTCTATGCCTCAGTTTCTTTGCTTGTACATTGGAGGTTATAGAGTATCTTCCTAATGGAACTCTCATGAGCATTAAAGGAAATATTATATGTGTGTAGAGTGTTACAACATGTGTGGGCAACCTCAAGCAGCAAATCATTAGGATCAGAGAACTAAGCATCTATTCTGCAAAAATATCAGAGCAGACAGTTAGTGGCTGGGGAGTGTGGGGAGCACTGACAATGAGTTCTGGGGAAGTAATAAAACCAAGGTGTGATTCAAAGAAGTTGCTTTGTCACGAGCCCTAAAACCAAACGTGATAGCCTCTCAATATCTATATTGCCAATTATAATGCCCAAAAGGAGGGAGGGAGAGAGAGAGAGAGAGAGAGAGAGAGAGAGAGAGAGAGAGAGAGAGAGAGAGAGAGAGAGAGAATGGAGAAAATTGTCTCCATAGAGGAAGGGAGAGGGTGTGAAAGGGCAGGGTGATACTGGGGACATCGATGGTGAAGAATGTATGCTGGTGGGGTGATGGGTGATCGATCATTGTATGACTGAAACTCAATCATGAAATCTTTATAACTGTTTCTCACAGTGATTCAATAAAAATAAATAAATAAAAATAAAGTAGCCTGAAAAAGCATTAGGGTGGACTCACTTTGTGGGCACAGAAACTGAGGCAAATCATATTAGTGTCAAAAAAGAGCTTAGAGAAGGCTGGGTCTAATCCAGAGAGAAGCTCCATCAGGAACAGAGGCTAGGATAAGGCCATGAAGGTAGGACACACAAAGTTAAAAACTTTTTGCTTTGACAAATCCTAGTAACTTCTATGTAGACTTCTATCTACAAAGAAGATGGGGGCAGTTTGGGAGAAACCTATAAAACTATAACCTCACAAAGGTAAATGATATACTTCACCATTCTGGGGGTCTCACCTGCATGCAACTCAGTTAGGGATGCTTAATTCCTTTCTTTCAGTTTACTTTATGGGGGTACCCTGAGCTTACTCCCTCTGGAGAAGCCTGCATTCTCTCTCTCTCTCTCTCTCTCTCTCTCTCTCTCTTTTTCTCTCTCTTTCCCTTCCTCTCATCATAATCTTAAAATAATCCTGTTTGATTTCACTGTTCATCTCCTGAAGTTCGTTTCTGGGAGGAAAAGCAATGGACCTGTAAAGAACTTGGGTAGATGTTAGGGCTGATTTTTCTTTACTAGCAATGAGTAATTTCTTGCTCCAGTTGAGTTACACAGCTCTGAGGAAAATTGGGTGGTAGGGATTAATTCCTATGCTGTGACCAAGTGGGGCTCAGGTGCAATCTGACTACTGGAGCTGATGGGACACGAGTGTCCACTCTGCACAGAGGCTTTTGGCAGATTTTTCTCAGTCCTGACCCTGTCGGGCACTTTCCAGATGACCCAGGTAGGTGCGGAGGAAGCCACTAGCGTCCTTTGAGGCTCCAACCTCTCGTCTCCCCTCTCCACATAACCCCCCCGCAAAAATACCTGGGTGCTCTGAGTCTTAGCATATACTGTTTCCTCTGCAAAAAGGGCTGGGAGGTAAGCCATCTCCCTTTTGCCGTGGTTGGGATTTCCTTTTTTTCCCTTTCATCTTGCTCCTCCATCACACCTCCCTCAAGCCTGTCCTAGAAGTCGAACACACACCATACTTGGGAAGTGGGCTTCCCGCCACCAGTGGGCTCCTAACTCATTTCATGTTCTCTGGGAAACAGGCTGGTGTGTGTGTGTGTGTGTGTGTGTGTGCGCACACACACACACACACACACACCCGCAGAAGCTGCCAAATGTAAGAGTTGTGCGTGTTCCACTGAGCAGCTCCGCCTGGTACAGGGACAGAAGGCGAGGAAGCCTTTCCCAGATGCGGGCTGAATTTAGAACCTTCCATCGACGCCCACAGCCTCTGCTCCCCCCTTTCTGGAGAGCCTGCTGCACAGACGGCTTTGTGGGGTGAAGAAGAAAACGTGGGCCCTATTTATATAGCCACTCGGGAAGCTACCAATCAGCTGTAGTTTATAAGACACCCAAAGCAGTGAATTTTAGCACCAATATTTTCTCTCTTTTTAAATATATGGTTTTTATTAAGTAAAATATATTTTTTACTTAAAATATATTTTTTTACTTTTTTACTTTTAAATAAATAAAATATATTTATTTTATCAAATATGGTTTTATCAATTTTTTTCCTTTCTTTTTTTTTTTTTGGGCTGCACCCAATGAGGCACTCAGAGATCACTCCTGGGGTGGTTACTTGTTATTTTTGTTATATAGAAAATGGAGATATTATAGATAAAACACAAAGAATAAAATTGCTTACATTCTTTCCAATCAGAGACAACAACCACTAAATATTTACATTGATCCTTGAAGGTTTCCCTTTTCCTCTATAAATACTGGGAGCAAGGGTGCAAACCTACAGTAATAGTAGATTTTATATTTTCTCATGTTACTTCCTTCTTATTAAACAAGCACTATGCTTATTTGTAATTAGAAAGCAAAAATAGGAAAAATTACAGTTTTCCACAACTCCCCTCAACAGATATTATGAATATCTTCCTTATATTCTTTATGTGTTATATATGTATGGCTGACCCGAGTTCGATTCCTCCGCCCCTCTCGGAGAGCCTGGCAAGCTACCGAGAGTATCTCGCCCGCACGGCAGAGCCTGGCAAGCTCCCCGTGACGTATTCGATATGCCAGACACAGTAACAACAAAATCTCCAATGGAGACGTTACTGGGCCCGCTCGAGCAAATGACTTTTAAATAAGAATAACATGTTATGCATAATTTATAACAAGCTTTCCCCCTAATCATCTACCTATACCAACATCTATTAGTCTAAATATATGCATAGCCTAATATTTAGGATATATAGTCTAATTTATAATAGTGAGGCTTTGTTGATAATCAAAAACTTAAAAGTGGGAGGGTTGGTAGTATGTGTTGGAAAAATTCAACAAGGAAATATCACATAATTATTGAAAACGTTATGCTCTTTTGAGAAAAATATTTAATAGTTAGGAAGATATTTCTGCAATTAAATGTTAAAGTCTTTAAATATCTGGTTCCAAATAGTGTATATAATATATTGTCTTACATAGCAAAGAGCTTCATACGTTCCTCTTTTTTGTTGTCTGGATGAGAACACTTTAACACCTTTGATTTGCTTTTCTGTGTTTCATTATAAAAATTTCTAATAGCAAACATATTCTTTGCACTGCATGAAAGGAAAGCTCACTTTCCCCTCTCCACCCAAGAATGAAGGAAGAAGTGGGAAGCTTGGTAGAGCAATACACTTTCATCTGGAAAATAATTTCCAGGTCTAGATTATGAATTAACTGTTGGCTTATTTTTATAAAAATATTGGATGATTGGAAATATATGCTTGCAGAAATTAAAAGTTACCCAACTATAATGAGATATGCATGATTACAAAAAGATAATTGGCAAATTTAATCAATTCTCCATGGTTAGGTTGCCTGGGGTCATTCTTGACTTTATCATCATACAATTTTTCTTGACTCTTTATCTTACAGCTTTGTGGAGGAAAATAAAGGCCAAAACATGCAGTTGTTCTGGTGAATAATGACTTTTTCTTTCTCTGGCTAGCTTTCTAAGTAGTTTATCGTTACTTGTGGCAGCTTTTAAACACAATCTTATCATCTATCTTCATTTTCTCTTTTGTACAGTAATTCCAATTGTCTTCCATTAATTTTTGCATGTTAACCTATTTGGCTTAAGGGGAATTCTCAACCTCAATATTATTATAAAAAAGAAAATCACATAAGAATATGGGATTTCTCTTATGAGGAATCATTTTGAGATACCGTTGGCATATAAAATAGCATCCCAAATGGGAAGATAATATCCCTGTTAATCAAAAAACTACTTAAAAACTCAATTAACAGAACATTATGCTATATAATTAATCTTCATTGCATTTCACTGATCTCCTTCCCTTCCCCCCCACAAAGTAGTTAATAAGACTTTACATCTTATTGTGATTATCAATAGCCTAAATTTCTAATACAAAGTAAGCTAGTTGTGAAAGATAATCAAAGACTTTCCCCCTCTGCCTGGAGCAATTAAGACAAAATCATCAGAACTGTCTTTTATTGTAAGTAGTGTTCAAAGTGGAGTCTTTGAGTGAAATTTAATGGCAAAACTAAAAGAGAAAAAATGGAAATGAACTTATATGGTTTGGATTTCAAGAAATTGACACTAAAAGAAAGAAAAGCAAACCAAAAATAGTTATGAGAATTAAATTTATTGGGATCTGGAAAGAGATAAGTGGAGACTTGGTCACGTGCATTTAAGATCTGCTTAAATAATCCTAAACAGGCTAATGCAGAATAGCTACTTATTTTAGGTCTGTTTGTTGGCTATATATTTAAGGATTTATGGCCCATATTCAAACTTGTTAGGGCTGGAGAGCCAGTACAGGAGTTAAAGCACTTGACATGCATCCTGTAGACCCAGGTTTGATCCATGGCATGGCATATGGTCTCCCGAGCACTGCCATGAGTGATCCCCGAGCATAGAGATAAGACTAAGCTGGATATAGCCTGAAACCAAAACCAAATTTTAAAAAAATCAAATTTGTAAACAATTTAGAAAATGAGAAAAAGGAACAGATATGCAAGTCAGTCATACTGCACAATAAAAATCCATCACAATAAACCTCTTGGTGTTTTCTCAGCCTTTCAAAAAACTAATATGCTCGTTCATATACAACTCCTGTATTTTTCCTCCCACTTGACCTCTGGGCATTTTTCTTTCTTTTTAAAAAGAAAGCATAAGCAAAAAAAAAAACCTTTCTTCTTGATTTATGTTTAAATGTGCACTCTTATAGACAAATACAGGATCAAATGAATCGTTCTGGTTGCCAGCTTTTTGCTTGGGAAAGGGTTTAATTTTTTTTTTTGTACAAATCCTCTTACTTGTTATGCTATTCAATTAGCACCCTTTGAGATATGATTTTATCCTGAATTGTTTCCAGCATCGATTTTTTTCTAGCAAGCGTATTAAGAACCTTTAGGGTAGGAAATTCCACTGAATAAAAGCTTATGAATTCATGTCATTTGGCTCTCTATTCACCCCCAACATTCTTTCTCCCTGAGCTATTTATATCAATGCCTCCAACAGAAGAACTTGGTGAAAAACAGAGAAAAAACCCTTTCTTGATCAGTTCTTTGGATGGCACCCCACTCTTCTTGACCTGTTCCCCTGCTTGACTGTGTCAGAGAAGCACAGACATCTGCTCTATGACCCATCTTCTGCAATATATTCAGGGATTAATAACCCCTTACATATGCCAAACTCCTAGGGATGGCATGTTGAGTTTCCTATAAAATGTGTTCCCAGAATAACATTGACTGAATCTTAAGATAGGAAGTCACATTCCAAACACCTGGAAATAATCTGCATAAACCAAAAGCTGTAGATAACAGGTCTCACATAATTCAGTCATAAATCTATTATTTTTAGAAAAAAATATAGTTACTGTTTTCTTAGGACCCACCCTGCCAGCAGTCTTTCAAATGTATCTTGCAGAAAGAGTATCTTGCACAGACTGTTCCTTTTTTTTTTCTTTCTCCACAATTCACAAGGAACAAGGAAAATAGAGGCTAAGAGAGATTGAAATACATGGTTTGGCTGACAGTTCTGAAAATACAGAGAAGGAAGCCATCACGTACCGTTAGTAGACAGCAGGAAGTAGGCGGCATTCTGCTGAGGGAGCCATCTTATTTTGTTGATTTTTTCCTCTATTTCTAAGCTCTTTAGGTAATCGAACTCGGGTTCATGGCTCTGGAATGTGCTGTAAACATTGTATTCACCCCTGCGATGAACCTGGTTTTTACTCTGGGGAAAGGGAAAAATAAAGATACTCAAGGGATTGAATCATGCAAGTTAACTGCAAATTCACTATTTATTTTTCTCTTTTTGAGAAGTTACCAGGGCAGGCTGTCAGAGTAGGACCAGCCAGGACCACAGTGGTTTCCAAAGTGTTGGATGGTTGATGCCTGTTAGTAAAATATGGCATTTCCAATTAGCATGTATTGCATTATAAGTGATATACATGAGCTTCTGCATAAATATATGTATGGCATACATCAGAATACGAACACAGAAATATATTAATTACACACACACATATATATATACACAAATATATATATATATATATATTTGGTTTGGGAGTCACATTTGGTAGTGCTCAGGGCTTACTCTTGGCTCTGTGCTCAGGGATGGTATCTAGCACTATGGTTGGATTGAACCTGGGTTGGCTACTGGCAAGGCAAGTGCCCTACCTGCTTTACTATCTCTTCAGCCCAGAACTAGAAATTTAAACCAGACATGCTTTGAAATCTGTTGTAACAGAAGTTCTGGTATTTACTTTCTGTGTCCTAATGAGTTCTTGGATACCTTAAGGAGAAAGCCAGTGCACACTAGCGTGTGTGTATGTAGACATTTCTCAGTCCCTCTAAGAGTCCCAAGTTGTAGCAGGTCTTTCATTGGCCTTAAAACTAAGTTTTAGAAGTCCAGGAGTTTTCAGAAGCTCTGTAAAGGGGACAGGGCAAAGCAATGCACCAAGGAGACCCTGCATATTAAAACCACATATGCAAGGCCTTCGGTGGCAAATTTGGACATCAGATCTCTCCCGCTCGCCTTCTTTTCCAACCTGAGTACAAATAGGAATGCTGAGACATCTGCATCATTAGGAGAATGATGAGACTTTATCCCTGCTTTCCCCTAGCTCCGATTATTCGAAGAGCAAACAGCAGGAACTAAATAAATGATGAGAAAAAGAAGCATATGGAAAAGAGTTTGCTGAAAAGTGCAGGAGAAAGAAAACAAGAGAAGCGGAAGATGAGAGTGTGCAAGAGAGAAAGAGAAGCGGGAGATGGAGATGGCAGGGGTTATTTCTGACATTCAAGGACCTTGTGAGCAGGGCTGCAAGATTTAGTGTTTGGAAAAACATGATACAGACATTCAAATCCAGA
The DNA here is from genome assembly GCF_029834395.1 of Sorex fumeus. Classification (NCBI taxonomy): domain Eukaryota; kingdom Metazoa; phylum Chordata; class Mammalia; order Eulipotyphla; family Soricidae; genus Sorex; species Sorex fumeus. The sequence goes on along the minus strand of NW_026606108.1, from coordinate 14,922,527 downwards.
TCTTACCAAATGTCTGTCATAAGAGTTCAATTCTTGACACAAAGTCTTAATGAACAATTTGTTTCTCTGAGTGCATATTGAACATCCAAACCTATATTTCAATTTACTGATGGGCAAGGATGCTAAAGCCCAGGTGTTAAATGCATTTGTGAGGACAGGTAGGTCACCAGCAGCAAACTTTCCAGCATGGTGCAGTATTTCCCCCACCCAAGAAAAAAGCCCCCTGACTGGATGTCGCCACAGCGTTGTTTCTGAGCCTTTGCGCTTGTTTCTGCCAAGGATCGCCTGGAAGTTGAGCAAGTACTTAACCGCACGTTATTATCCTCAACACTTAATTTTTATTGGGAAAAAAAAACCCAAAACACTCTCCTTTGGAAAATGTGTCCCCCCTTCATTGCGCTAATGAATCAGGCCTCCCAAATATTTCAGTAAATTAAAATAGGTGAAACCTATAAATAGCTAACAGGAAGAAAAGGTGGTGTGGAATATTGCTGGCAACATGCTGCCTTGGGTAATTTATGCTAAATAGTTCCTCCTGTTCCTCTTTATCATCACTGTGAACCTAATTGGATATGGAAGAGGAAGGTTTAAAATCAGTTTTAAAGGACTTTAAATGCTGGCATGCTGGCTACTTGTACTGCTAATGGCAAAGATTGTCAGTCCACCTTAACAATAAACATATAAAAGTGTTGATTTGTTCGCATCTAAATCAGACTGTCAATGTGCCGAGTATGTGCCAGACCAATTAGCACTCAGCAGCTCTGGAAAAGCAGGAAAAATTCCAGGTCACGAAGAGCTATTAGTTCCTACTTGCCAACCACATTTTCACGTTTCCGGGGCCAGCGGAATAGGCTGGGTTCCTGATTTAGTGCTGAACACTTGAATTTATACAGAACCCCGAGGGAGTATGATGCCCTTATAGAAATTAATTGCAAATAATGTGCAATTACCAAATATATCACCTCTAAATGAGGCTTTCCTTTTTTCTTTTCTCTCTTTTTTTTCTTCCAAGGGGAGGTGCAACACAAATGGCTTTGAGGCACAAAAAAAAAAAAAAGACTCTCAATTGCTAGGGAAGTCTCTAGTGAATCCGCCACATGGGCTCCCCCCGTGTGGTGTGGGGTGAATCTGAGAGGCAGGCAGGGAGCAGATGGGGAATTCTGAGAACACAGACTGGCCTGCTGGAAGCTGCAGGACCATGCCAGGGGAGGCCAAGGAAATCAAATTTGGCTCTATTTCTGTTCTGACAAAACAGGCAGCCCTCCCCCCACCCCAAACTCAATTTATTAGGAACAGAGAAATAATTCCTAGTGGAGCCCAATGCTCAGGCAGAGAGTTGTTGGGGTGTTAGAGCTTCTCCTCAGAATGTACAAAGCGTTCGCCTCTGGGGGCTCCTAGGTACAGCGTGTAAGCTAGGCATGGCTCAGTTGTCGTTCTGTGGGACTTCCCTCCCATGGGTCAGCTAAACTCTCATTTTCTTCTCTACTGACCCAAGTTGTCCTTTCTTTCTGTTGGGCATGCTATTTCTTTTTCCACCTACATGGTTTGGTCCGTGGGAGAGCCTGCAATCAATGGAGGCCGAATTGCAATAGCTCAGGGATAAATCCTAGTCTTTCAAAGGGCAGAGTGGACACTCGTTGGGTCGCAGGTCCGATGCGAAGGGAGGTAGTTTTGAATGCACAACAGCCAGGTTTGGAAAGATAAAGCAATAGCCAGAAAAAAAAAATTCTCTATTTTCAGGTGCTTTTTATGAGCCTGAATGTGGAACTGTTGATGTTAATGACTTTTTGGCAGTTTTTAGTTTGCTAGCAAAGCGGCAAGGTGAAGGGTGACACATGGGGATTAAAGAACAGTGGGAGGCCTCCTTTAAAAAGAGAAGAAAATGGGCATTTTACATTCAGTGCCACTTACCTCCTGCTCTCGTTGAAATATTACAACCCGACCCCCCTTGTCCCCGGTCGCTAGTAATTCTCCCGTGTGGTTGAATTCTACCGTAGAGATAATGTCAGCTGAAAAGAAGAAGACAAAGGCAATTTAAGTAACTGCACACTTACTTTCCAACGACAGATAATAGACATACTTTTCTGTGCATTTAAGGGCTTAGGGTTTTGTTTCTGCAGTGGAATTTACGAGGATTTTATGTGCTGCATTTTAAGTACCACTGACTTTGGCACTCGAGAAAGGCAAATTTCTCAAATGCCCACGCTGCCCGGTGCTCTCAGGGCACAAATAAAAGAGAACAAAGGCAAAAGCCCATGGAGAATCTTTTGTTCTGGGCACGAAAAACCGACTTTCTTGATAGCTCTGACAAATGGCAATTTTCCTTGATCACTTTTACCAACCACAGGTCCTTTGTCCCTTTCCCTCCTGGTCTTTGGCACTTGCCTTGCAGAGGTTCTCAAACTTAGTTGGCCTACTCCCGCCCCCTTTGCAGAGAAAGAAATCCCTCAGTGTCCCGCTGGAAATTTAACTTTCTCTCAGTGAACAAACAGAAGGCAATGCCCTGCTTCACATGGCATCTGAGGAGCAATATCACCCTCTTTGAGAAACACCCTGTCACCGAGGAACTCCCCTCAATACTCAGTGGCTGTTCCAAGTGGAGGCTTTGGGGCATGCCGGAAGCCGATGGTGCACAGACATGGCATGTTCAGTGAGCTGGAAATTCCAGGAAGGACCCTGCCAAAGCTCCAGCTTGACCCTCACACCCTGGCCTTTGGTTTCTTGTGAGCCCAACATACCCCCTGAAAAAGCAAGGCCTGATCTGCACCCCAGGAGGAGGGTGCTGAGAAAACAGGGTCAGGAGGTCAGAGGGAGAGGGTGGTTTGCACTCTGTGATTCTCGCCAGAGAAAATACACAGGCGCAGAGAAGTCAGATCACACATAATTGCTGAAGGAATGCCAGCCTGCCAAGCCTTTCTTCAGTGCTGGTTACCCCTGGAGGAACACGGACAGGTAAATTACCTATGATTGAATTTATTAGGGCTATTTTTAGAAAAATGTCAGAGGTTAATTCCTCTGCAATTATTCCCCTGCAGGGCTCCAACAATTGCTACCGAGAGTGCAAATGAGTTAAAAAAAAAAAGCAGAGTGAGGTAGAGAGTTTGACCATGGCCTTTGACAGAGACTGTTCTGAAGATTATGTCCATGGATAGAAAGGAAGGGAACACAGTGAGGTGGAAAACTGAGGCAATTACCCTGAATGATTCAAAGCTCAAGCCTCACTTTAATATCATCATTTCCACATTTTCTTTGTATGCCTGATTTATTTAGGTAAGTAGGGTAAAATTCTCCAATTTACATAGAATTGTCCATTTTTGCAGATGAAAATACATTGGATGATTGTCATTCTTGGTATGGAAGTAAAAAGAATAAGGGAGAAGTCCTCACCACCTTCAGATAACTCACTCCGTGAGAAGCAAATTAAGAGCTACAGGGGCACAAGGAACATAACGGAAATGAGGGGAGACCAAAAGCTACGTCCATGCTGAAGTGACAAAGAGCTACTGAGCTTAACTCAACAGTGTCATAAAATGTATGCATGCATTAAAAATCAGAAATACGTATTTTGATGCAAAACCTCTTAAGTTTTGTATGTTTTCAGCCAGTTATTTTTTTAGCTACTTGACATTAAAGAAATATTACATAGTAGATCATCATCACACTCTTATATTCACTGCAGTGCTTGTCACAATAACCGAGACATGAAAGCAAAATCTAAGCCTATCAATAGATCCATATGTATGGATGAAAGTGTAAGGTGTATACATGTATGCGTGTGTATATATGCAGTGTGTATACTTACACACTAGTATCCAATGGAATACTACTCAGCTGTAAAAAAGATAATACCTTGTCATCTACGAAAACATAGATGGACCCTGAGGTGACAAAGGACAGCACAAATTTGTGGAATATAAAGTAACATAATAGGAGACTAACACCTAAGGACAATTGAAATAAAGGTCAGGAGGACTGCCCCACAGCTTGATAGCCATTCTCATGCACTGGGGGGAAAGGTAGCTGGGATGGAGTGAGGAGCACTAAGTAAATGATGGCTGGAATGATCGCTTGGGATAGTAGATGCATGTTGAAAGTAGACTATGGACCGAACATGACAGTTGCTTGTTACCTTTATTGCAAACCATAACATCCAAAAGGACAGAGAGAGTATGAGGGATTGTGCCTGACAGAGAGGCAGGAGGTGGGAAGGGGTGGGGGTGTGGGGAGGGATACTGGGAACATTGGTAGTGGAGAATGGGCATTGGTGGAGGGATGGGTACTTGAACATTGTTTGATTGAAATGCAATCATGAAAGTCTATAAGTCTGTAAATGTATCTCATGATGATTCATTTTCAGTGGTGAAATCAAGCAGATACTACCTTAACCGAGTGGTAGCACTGTAGCACTGTCCTCCCATTGTTCATCGATTTGCTCGAGTGGGCACCAGTAATGTGAGACTTGTTGTGTGAGAGACTTACTGTGAGACTTGTTGTTACTGTTTTTGGCATATCAAATAAGTCACGGGTAGCTTGCCAGGCTTTGCCGTGTGGGCAAGATATTCTCGGTAGCTTGCCGGGCTATCCAAGAGGGGTGGAGGAATTGAACCCGCGTTGGCCACGTGCAAGGCAAACACCTTACCCACTGTGCTATCCCTCCAGCCCGATGATTCATTAAAATTTAAAAAAGCAAAAAAAAAAAAGAGAGAGAGAAAGACAGGTGCTGGATGGTGTCACATGGTTATAAAGAACATAAGCAAACGAGCAATTGCAGCACAACAACAGTAGGTTTTGACAACAAAATGGGGCTGAGTGGAGGGAATGGGGAAGGGGTGGGGGGAACAGGAAGGAGGTGGTAGGCATGAGGTGGCACTGCTGTGACTGGGTATGAGGCTATGCTGCTAGAGCTAATGGGGCAACTACACTGATCCGTAAAAGTGACCTTGACTATGAGCTCACTAGGACCAGTGGCTCACTAGTTTCTGACTTCCATCTCCTTCAGAAAAGGCCATTTCTACTTATTAAAATCAATGGGAATACAGTCCACTTGCTCAGAAACACTCATATAGATAGATGGAAGCTACCTTGAAGGAAATAGGAACTAAGTGGCTGGGTTATTCATTCCTGATGTGCCTCTAGAAGACCCATTTCTACAACAGGGGCCCTCTACTGAATGATGAAGCCCAGCAGAGCTGGAAGCAGCTGCTTCAAGTGAGTTATTTAACCACTTTCTTGTGCTTCTTAGCAGAGTACCATTTGGTAGAGAAGAGAGGAGGCTGTTCTGAGCATCCAAGTTGAAAAGGCCTTCACGGAGCAGACACATTCTTTTTTTGGGCATGGGAGGAGGGCACACCTAGAAATGCTCAGGGGTTACTTGTGACTCTGCACTCAGGAATAACTCCTGGTGGTGCTCAGGGGACCATATGGGATGCTGGGAACTGACCTGGGTCTGCCAAGTTTGAGTCAAATGCCCCTTCCACTGTACTATCACTCCAGCTCCCAAATACTCACTTTGCTTGCTAGCTTGCTTACCAAACACAGCAATATTCAAGGATTATTCCTGTCGGAGCTCAGGAGACCATATGGGATGCTGGGGATTGAACCTAGGTCCACAACTTCAAGGATAGAACCTACTGTACTATCTCTCCAGCTCTCACATGTTCTAATCAGAATTACTTCTTCTGGCTGCCAGCAAGTGATAGCACAGGGGTGATAAGTGGAGTTCCAGGCTTGGGGAGAGCCTAAAGCAGATGTGACTAGGTATTTTGACTTTATTTACTTACGTATTTATTTTCACTTACTTACTTTTTTGAATTTTAGCCATACCTGGCTGTGCTTACTCAGGGTTTATTCCTGATTCTGCCCTGGTTCTGCCACTCCTGGCAAGGTTCTGGGAACTCTATGTGGTGCCATGAATTGAACCAGGATTAGGAATATGCAAGGCAAGCACCTGATTTGCCCACATTCTGTCTCTGGCACCAGTGTCTTTTTACTTTAAGCATCAACTTGGTACTAAAAATGAAGCAAAGTGCCTCCAAACACAAACTGTGCCTCCACACACTCTTTCTGGAGAGAAAGTGGAGTGGGTCACAATGTAGGAACGGTGGGGCTAGAGGGTCTGGGGGTTGACCACACCAAGATCCTGTTTTTCAGCCAAACTTTCTGTGTCAGAGCATCTTATGACCTTCCACTAGGCAGCAACTTGAAGGCAGGACCCTGGGTGGGGCTATGGTCCATAACCTGAGAACTTAAAGTGGATACTTCCCTGTGGTGAAGCTGCTATCAGTAGAAATTGCGAAGTATTCTTTCAAGCCATCTTCTGCCTCCATTTCTCTAACTAGCACTCTGAGGAAACACCCATTTAGAGGCTTACAGGTCAAAAGAAGTGAAATTTGGAGCCCCATGATCCAGGCCAGTCTTATTAGATTCCAGCATTATGAACAATCAGACTCCATCCCAGCTAGTGGAAAGGTCTCCCTCTCCCTGGACCCTAAGTGGTATCCTTGTTTGTCATTTCCCTCAAGAACTTTTTTTTTTTTTTGCTTTTTGGGTCACACCTGGCAATGCACAGGGGTTACTCCTGGCTTTGCACTCAGGAGTTACTCCTGGCAGTGATCAGGGGACCATATGGGATGCTGGGAATCGAACCCTGGTCTGCCGCGTGCAAGGCAAACGCCTTACCCGCTGTGCTATCTCTCCAGCCGCCACAAGAACGTTTTAAGAGAAAGGGTGATCACAAGGCAAAATTCTGAAACTCCTCACTCCTATTGCCAATTTAAATAATTTAATTAACGAAGAGATTGAGTTGTAATCATCAGTGCTCAGCACTCACCCCTGGCTCTGTGTACAGGGATCACTCTTGGCGTTAGGTACTCAGGTGACCATATTTGGTGCTGGAGATCAAACAAGTGTTAACTGCATGCATAGTGAGTCCTTACCCCTTTGTGCTATCATTCAGGGCATCCTTGCCTTTATTTCAGTCCTGCCAGCCAGTGGGTCTGTATATGTGGTAGTTTCTATCTCGCAGTTGTCCACCCTCTCTCTTGGAGCATCTGCCTTTACAGTTCGAGTTAATAATACCCATTTGAACTTTGCTATTTCCTGGCTTATTTATCATTCCTAAGCCAGTGGGTGTAACCAGAGTACTTTACTGTCCCATCCATCTCTGCATATCTCCATCTATGACTGTTTAATAATTGATGCAAAACTCATGAATCATCCTGCATGCTAATTTCAAGACACTGAAAGTTCTGCTACAAAAACTCCTGTATTTGCAACCTGCAAGCCCAGAAAGGGCAATTCAAATTCTAAAACATACACTGCTTAAGATAGACAAGGGATTTTTTTTTTTTGTTAGGACAGAAAGAGGAGATGCAATAAGAATATACTTGCAACCACAGACACACCAGCTGAGTCTCAGACCCTGGTCAGCAGTTCTCAGTTTATTGCCTTCGACATGACTTTTACCTCTACATGTTCAGTTTATATGACTAGCCGTTATGTGAAATGCCCAACTGAATCAGTGGCGTTAGCAACAAAAAGTTAATGTGTACATTTTTCTCTCTCTTCTACAGAGAAATAGATGAAGTATATATATGTTTTTTGGCCACAACCCACAATGCTCAGGGGTTACTCCTACTCTACACTCAGGAATTACTCCTGGAAGTACCCTGGAGACCATATGGAATGCCAGAGATTGAACTTGGTTAGCCGTGTGCAAGGTAAGCGCCCTACCCTCTGTACTATCTCTCCGGCTCTCTGACATGGGGACTCATTTTTTATTAAAAATAGGGAAAAAAAACTCAAAAACAAGAGGCAAAAGCAGTTGTAGAGGTCAAATGTAGTTAATGTGATTTTAAAATGCAGCCCTGGGAGGTATGAAGTTGGCCTTGTGCCATATCTATTTGTGCTGATTTAATTTCCACAAGATGGTGGCCTGGTAACCCCATTTCTAGTTCAACAGGCACTGCTGAGGCTGAGCTATTTTTTTTGTTAAAATAATCTTGGCCTCATACAAATGTTCTGCACTGTTATTTCAAATATAAAGCCCCCATTTATCAAAATAACAGAAACTGACTCAGTCATTATATTCATGTAATAGTAAGACTGGAGAAATGGAGGACCTGCATGTTCATGGCCTGGTCTTTGTCAGCAAAATACAAGGCCAGAGTCTACACTATATCAGAGCAGAGCATGAGGCTAAGGCAGGCAGCTGGATCATTGGTGATGTACAATTTATCTACTGTTAGGTCATATGGTGACTGTTTAGACTTAGGACTTTGACCCAAACCCTCTGCTAGAATAGAACTCACCAATGAGAGGAATTAAAATGAGATACTAATATCAGTCTTCATAACCCATTTAATGTATTAGCACTCGAACAACAAACATTTGGAGGATAATACTATAAAGTTATTGACCCTACTTGTTTCATAATCTGCTAGCTCTGTCCATTCAAGAGAACTCAAGTTCTCTTCCTGATAAGAATTATCCACATCTTGGGACCGAAGAGATAGTATAGTGGGTAGGGTGTTTGCCTTGCATGTGGCTGACCCGGGTTTGATACCTGGCATCCCATATGGTTCCCCCCCACTCCCCGGCCCACCAGTTTTACCAGGAGTAATTCCTGAGTGCAGAGCCAGGAGTAACCTCTGAGCATTGCTGGGTGTGACCCAACAAGTAAAAAACAAAGAGAATTATCCACGTCTTCACCAAGTATAGAAAATGTCACAGAAGATGACAATGATGAAATGGTGCCACTGCCAGAAAATTTGTGTTGACAAGGATCTGGGAGGTCCCCTCTGCCACAAGTGCCAGGATATACTTAAGGGGAAGTGGCTCATTATCAGTGCTCAGGGGGTCTGTAGTCTACTCCCTGGAGGCCACCTGGTCAACCAGGCTGCATGGTTCAAAGCTAGAGCCTACCTGGCTAAAGATGTAGAGCTACCTGGACCTGTTGTGACAGGGACTTCCAGGGCTGACCCAGATTCAATCCCCCGGGCCCCACATGGTCCTCTGAGCCTGCCAGGAATGCTTCGTGAGTGAAGACCCAGGAGTAAGCCTTGAGTAGAGCCAAGAGTGGCCCCCAAAAACCAAATAAATAAAAATTTAATTGGTTACATTAACATTGGTAGGGCGTTTGCCTTGCACGCGGCTCACCCGGCAGACCTGGGTTCAATTCCTCTGTCCCTCTTAGAGAGCCCGGCAAGCTACTGAGAGTATCTCACCCGCACAGCAGAGCCTGGCAAGCTCCCCATGATGTATTCAATATGCCAAACATAGTAACAACAAGTCTCACAATGGAGACATTACTGGGCCCACGCAAGCAAATCAATGAACAACAGGAGGACAGTGTTACAGTGCTACATTAACATTAACCACTTTGCAAGCTTAATAAATAAGAGATTTCAGCATTTATCTTAGTGACTTAAAAAATTTTTTCCCCAGGAGGGTCACGCCATGATTTGGAAGCCAGCCCCACATGCTGGGGGAAATGGCAGTTGGGATGGAGAAGGAACCATTAAATAAATGATGATTGGAGGGATTGACCAGATTGGAGATGTGTGCCGAAGAAAACCAAGGACCAAACACAATGGCCCCTGAGTATCTGTATTGCAAACCATAATGCCCAATATTAGAGAGAAAGAAGGATGGTACCTGCCACAGAGGCAGGGAGTGGGGTGGAGTGGGGGTGGCAGGTGGGACACTGGGAACAATGGTGGTGGAAAATGTATGCTGGTGGAGCAGTTGGTGTTCGAGCATTGTGTGACTGAAATGTAATCATGCAAGTTTGTAACTGTGTCTCATGGTGATCCAATAAAACTTCTTAAAAAATAAATTAAAAACATTTTTTTCTTACAGACACTGTTTACAATACTATTGCTGATAGGGTATCGTGTATATCACAGTGTCACTGTCACTGTCACTGTCCTCCCGTTGTTCATCGATTTGCTCGAGCGGGCCCAGTAATGTCTCCATTGGAGACTTAGTTGTTACTGTGTTTGGTATATCGAATACATCACGGGTAGCTTGCGAGGCTCTGCCATGCGGGCGAGATACTCTTGGTAGCTTGCCGGGCTCTCCAAGAGGGGCGGAGGAATCGAACTTGGGTCGGCCATGTTGGCTGCGTGCAAGGCAAACGCCCTACCACTGCGCTATCGCTCCAGCCCATATATCACAGTGATCCAATAAAAATTAGAAAAAGAAATAAAATTTAAAATAATTTTAAACTTTGGTTTTTAGTGCTGGAGTGATATATCCAAGAACTGGAGTGTGCACTTTCTCCCAGTCTGATACCTCGCATGACTTGGCCCCTAGAGCACTGCCAGGCATGCCCTGTTGGCCCCTGCACCATGGAGCTGGAGAATTACCACCTCATGTCACCCAGCCTGAACCACCAGCGTTCAGAATCAAACCCTGCTTTACCTTGCTGGGGACCCCTGGGCATAGCATGGAGAACCATCATATGAAAGGCTGCTTTTTTTTTCTTTGAGGCCACATCCAGTGGGACTCTAGGGACTTACTCCTGGCTCTGTTCTCAGAATCACTCCTTGGGGAGGCTCCAGTGACCATAAATGGTGCTAGGGAATCAAACTAGACATTACCCTTCTGTACTATCTCTCTGGCCCCACAAGTTTAAGTTGAAATTTCCATATAGCAAGATTCAGTTTTCATGGCACACTTTATTTTTGATAAATGCAGAGAGTGTGCCTCCACCACCACTGTCAGGATAACAGAGCAGTCCATCACTCCTGAAATGCCTTTCATATTGGCCCTCTTGGTAGGTCAGAGTAACATGATCTGACAAGAATATAAGGACTGGTGAAGTTAACAGTGTACCAACACAGAGGCTGCTGTCCTCTATAGATAGGGCAACTCCGTTTGGAGTCAGTGATCATTTGCTCACTACACAGATTCACAGATCTTATTTTCTAATCTTACTATTCAGGAATGTTTTTAGAAACAGATTCTCAGACTGCCTCGCTCTCATAAATCATCCTGTAAAATTGTCCTCTTTAAGTAAACAAACACCAAGTGTGTTCCCTGATTCCCTGATACTCCAGTCATCACTCACGTCCCAACCTCCCACACTAATCTTTCCAGCATTTTCCAAGAGTGGTATTGCCCACTCTGGGAAACACTGCTTTAGAGCCTGAAAAAGCTCATCAAAATACTTTCATTAACCTGCATCCCAAACCAAAATTTTTTTCTTTAGTTTTGAGGTCACACCTGTGGTGCTGCTCCTGGTTCTGTGCTCAGGGATCACTCCTGGCAGGGCTAGGGTGGAGGTGGGATGACCAATAGGGTGTTGAAGACCAAACCTGCATCAGTTTTGTGCAAGGCAAGTTCACTACCTTCTGTACTATCATTCCAGCCCCACTAACTAAATTTTTGCACGGAATTTCTTTTCTGTCCTTTGATCTTTGTCTTCCACTTTAGATGAGATTATGTTTGAGTCCTTAATTCAGTAGCAATAACTCAGATTCTTATATTCCTTTAATTTGGGTTTAGTGACAGAAGTAGTCAATAAGAAGCTTTAAAACTTTATAAAACTTTATATTGATATAAATATGGAAGGATCTAAGCTAGCTCACAAGTATTCACCTACTGTCCAAATTTGCCTTTTGAGGAGAATTCTGTGTCACTGGTGGTGCATTGGTGGAAGAGTATCTGGGCACTACAGAAGAAGGAGACACTCCTGCCTCATGCATGGGGTCTTGGTCCTACTGAGTCAGGCACACTTTCTTTCTGCTTCAGATTTCATTCCTTAGTCACCTTATCAGTGCCTATTTAGATGTAGGAACCTTTACCTTTAGCTAAATACAATTTATTCTATCACACAAATTTATCTTTAGCTGAATACAATTTATCCTGTGACACCAATTATAACTTAATCCAAGTGCTGGTCTTCCCCTCAGAAAGAAAAAAAATCAGGTAGAAGGGTTCACTAATCATAATCCCCCAGGTCTCACTATTATTACTAGGTCCTGTTGAACCACAAGCAAAACACTAGAAAGAAAAAAAGGTGCAGTCTGCCTTTTGGGATCAAGTTGCTTAATCCTACATAGCATACTGTGGCCAGCTCTCTCAGTTGGTCACTCCAACTCCGTGTTTTCCTTCCTCACCTAAAAAACACAGACACTTGCTTACCTGTGTCAGGGATGGCCTGGAGAGCAAGATCTGGTAGTGAGGCATACAGGAAAGTCTACTGAAGGGAAAAAGGAGGTAGGGACTCTGGGAAAGTGATACCTCACTCAAAATAAAAGGGAGAAGGGAAGGCCTTCTGGTTGACCTGACATATTCCTTGCAGACTGCTGTCTTTCGACGTGGTTGCAATATGTGGAGCTTGGCAGCTAGCATAGGACCAGGAGGTGAGAAGCCTAAGGTCTTAAAAAAGCCAAGAGGCTGAGTGTGACAGATGGAAGAATAGGACAAGGCCCGTGATGACATCAGGGAACTGCAAACATCTATCCAGGGACAGTCTATGTCTGGACTTGAGATCAAACAATAGACACCCTGTGGTTTCAGTTGCTGCTAGAAAGATTTCCTATTATTTGCACCTAAATGCACACTAATGGACATATCTTCCCATCTTTGCTTTTTCATACAACCCTTGGCACACACAGGGCCAGTGTACAACAGCACAGGCAGATTTAGAGGAAAGGGTCTATAGTCTCATGATCTCAGGCCCAGAATCTTACTCTAACATTTTCATGTGACTTTACTGCCCAACATCAAGCAAGTTTTCCTTGGAGTTTGGGTGACGGCCTGGTATTGTTGAAGGTTTTGCCCCTTCCCCAATGTGGAAACGCTACATTACTTTTGGACTATTCAAATATGAAAACAGTTTACAGAGATAGAATCCCTCCACCCTCTCAATTTATCATTGTGTCCATCACAAAATTATGACTTCAAAGGGACCTAGCCATGCCCTCTGTAAGAGCCAAGTTCTTCCTGCTAATGAGCAGGAAGCCCACCATGCTTGCTGAGCTGTGAAAGTCCAGATGGCAGGAAGCAGGTGAGTAATGAACGCCATGCTGTTCCCATTAAAATGCACAAAGCTTCCCCATGCTGACCCAAATCCCCAGCACCAACTAGGTGCTGGGGGTTGATGGAGTTGGGGGTTGATGGAGATTGCTTTACTCAAACACGTTACTGCAAAAGAGAGGCAAAGGAGAGAAAATTTTTCCTGTAGTAGTTAAAGAAAAACTTGCCTGAAGGGAAAAGGGGTTGTAAAAAGGATAGGTCTTCTAAGTACAGAAAAATCCTGTGGGAAATTGGGGTCTGTACAGACTTGCCTCCAAGCCTGTATGGTTTATAATGGAATCTGTTGTCAAGGTGTCTACCATCTGTCACACACCGTTTCAGAAAACAGAGGAGTAATTAACTACTCAGACGATGCAAACTCTGTCAATCATTCAGATCTATTATCTATCCAACATGGGGCATCTATCACTAATCCCAAACTCCTTCTGGAGATCAGGTCTAAAAGGAGCCAGCCCATCACCTCTCTCGAGCAGGCAGTTGCCACCCAAGCACACTTCTCTTCTTTGGTCAGACGTTCTGCTTGGCCAACTTCTGACATCAACAAGACCTAGTACTGGCCTTATGGGAGTTACAATTTGCAATGTTTGTTTCTTGGCTCTAGTGTCATCACTCTAGGTGAGTTTTTTATGTCCTGTTTCAGACCAAGATAGTTTCTCTGCTCCCTATACTTCATCCTAAGGGTTGATGGTCAAACCATTTTCAATGATTTCCTTGTGTTATTAAGTAAACAGGTTACTTGTATTATTTTCCACTATAAATGACACAAGTAACCGCTTCATCATGGAACCCTGAGTGCCTTTTGAGTATCTTAGCAGATAATTGCTGCTTCTTATTTTTTTCTTGAACTAGTAAATCAGTGAGAGTGAAAGAAACCTAACACCAATATCAGAGAATCCTAAACAGCTGATAAATAAAAAATATGTTTGTACTGAATAAATGTAAACAACAATATTTTAAAGGGAATGGGATCAGGGTAAGTGCTTCTTTGGAACAGTAAGTATCTGTGAACCAACTAGATTGATGAGAATAGATTAAATCCAAAAAGCCTTTTTAGCATTGGCAGGGATTTAGGAGGTCCTTGGACCACAGGAAGACAAAAGAGCAAAAGGGTTGGCAAAGGGAATGAACTGGAAGAAGGGGCTCCTTGGGAGCAGGTGTGGAGCTGACAATGTGACAATCCAAAGTGGATTTTGATCAAATTGGTCTGAGATGTAAGCATTTCAGTTAATTAAATTTCTATTTATTTGGGGAAGGTTGTATATCTCTCGTACTTTCTAGGTCTGTGAGTCAACACTGGACATAGATGGCCTGCTGGTGAGGGCCTGATTGATTGGTGCTTGGGTGGGTAGTTTAGCACTTGGACTCAGCAGTGCTGAGGGATGTGAAATTGGGACCTTGTGCATGAAAAGTCCGAGTTCCCCTTCTCTGAGATGACAAACCCTTTGTGCAATATTACCTGCTTTTTTTGTTTTAATTTTTTTTGTGTGTGTGAATGTGTGTGTGTTGTTCTAGGGAGGGAACCCAGTACGTCACACACATCAAGCATGCACTTTACCAGTGAGCCACCTCCTCCGACCTATTTCTCTGTAGTTATGATGTGCATGTGATTGGGAAAAGGGTCAGAGAGATATGCTAGTAAACAATACTTGGGGTTTGCCTTAAGGAACTTGGAGGACTGGAGTAGTGATAAACTGCAAAATAATGTTGGAGAGGTCACACAAAGATCTTTTAATAACTATCTTTGAGTCAGGGAGTGAAAACCCAATTTTTGATCAAAAGGGCAATCAGAAGTCACTACCAAAACTTAACGTAACTCATATCTCGTTTATGGCCTTGCATTCAAGCAATCCCTGTATTTCTCAAAAGGACAAATTGGATACTAAATGCAACATGTCTGGCTTGCCAAACTCTGGATGGAACTAGAGAAATGAAGTAGCAGAGAAGAAAAAACAGTAGTAAAGGATTTGGATTTTTGACCCAAATCATTGATTTCTATGTCAAATAAAATAAAGGTGCTTCTCAAAGGTCATAAAGTATTATTCACTGATGATTTTATGATGATATTAACATTGAAAATGAGAATTGTTAGAGCCAAAGATATTGTTCACAATTGTATGACCTCTAGGACTCTTTGCCCCTCTTCCTTCATTTTCTTCTCCCCTCTTTCTCTTCTCCATATCCCCCTATATTCCTTCTCTCTCTGACTAGGAGTTGTGGTATTTTTATGATTATAAGAAAATATTGTTCTCTTGGATAATGTCCCTAGTTTGAAGCATAGCATGCAATATTCACACATAGTATATAAAGAGTAAAATTTAAAAAAAAAGAGTAAACTCATGCTGATTTTTTTATCATTAGTATAAATCAATCTTTGATAAACAACAGAAAAAAATACTACAGAACATCCATAATGCTATTTTCCTGTTCAGTGAAAACAGGCTATCTAGAAAATCCATCATATTTGAATTAATGTAGCAGTTTAGCTATCAATGACAAACATAAAATCAGGAAAATATCAGAAAAGACTAAATGTTGATGATTCACTCATTGTTCCATTTATTCATTCAAAAAACATTTACTTAGCATACCGTCAGGTACTATCCTAAACACTGGATGTAGAGCAGTAAATAAAAGGGATTAACATATGTCCTCATGGAATTTATACTCTCTTCATGGATATAAGCTAATAAATAACAGTATACATTTATATCATGTAATTTTATATATTATGGGAAGCAAATACAGCCAAGTCAAGGAAAGAAATGGTGTTGGAGAGGAAGGAAGAGGTGTTGACTTTCAGTATTGGCCAGAAGAGGCCTCATTGGGCAGAGCTGATGGAGGTGGGCACACTCCAAAGGAGGATATCTACAGAAGAATGGTTGGAGACTCAGGGAACAGAGCAGATGTCAAACCAGTGCAAACAAGGGGACAAGCAGCAAAGTGAAATGATAAGACAGAGAACTTGGCGTGTCTAAGAGCCCATGGAGAGTCCTTTGATTTTTCCTAAAAGTGAAATGGGCACAATGCCAAGCGTATAGTAACATATCACTACAATGGCAAGTGGGTGTTATGACATGGACATTGTGCAATAAAGTTAGGAAAAATAGAAGTCTGTTGGAGGGTGCTTGACTTGAGGAGAGAGAGAATCTGACATGCAACAAGTATCAATCTACAGTGGCGTGACAGGACTATCCTGTTGGGGGCTGCAGTGGAAGCAGGGGTACCAGGCGATCCCTCATCACAGAGCCTCAGAAATGCACAGGGCTGATGAAGAGAACTGCTCAGACACTGGACAGCTGGAGAGCTGACCTGACAGGACCTGCTGTTGGAAGGGTGACAGGGTTTGAAAGAGAGGAATCAAGGATCACTCCACAGGTGCTGAAACAAAAGTACAGTGCGTAAGGCATCTGCCTTGCATGCAGCCAAACCAGTTGAATTCCCAGCATCCTATATGATCCTCTGAGTCCACCAGGAGTTATTCCTGAGTGCAGAGCCAGGAGTAAGCCCTGAATACCACTGGGTGTGGCCCAAAAAACAAAACCAAAAGGATGACTCCAAGGGACTTGGACTCGCTCAGGGACTTGCCTGATAATGCTGCCTACGAGAAATCTGTGGTGAAACACTCTTTTGGGGAGAGAGGCGGGGAACGAGACTATCCAATTTGAAGCATGAGAAGGTTGGATGGAAACATGTGGAGTTGATAACACTTGAATGGAAAGATGTGGAGTTGATGATGGGAAATGAGGGTTAGAGGTTCAGGAGAGGGGTCTGAGTAGGTGATAGAAGTTTGGAAGTTAGTAGCCTTTCAGGTAGTTTTCAAAATCAGGAGATAGCCTGTGATCTCAGGAACTGAGAGACCTGGATGAAGAGAGGTGGACCAAGAGCAGAATCTTCAGGGTACTCCAATATCTAGGGAATGAAGGAAGAAACATCAGAAAAGAAGCAATGAAGGAGGGACCAGTGATCTGGGTGAGACAGCTGGAAAGTTTTGTGTTCCGTATGCTCAGAAAGGTGCAGAGAAGTGCTCATTAAATTTGGCTTCCCACTGCTGAGAGGCAAGATGTGAAGTTTGATGGACCATGGGCTGAAATTTTGGAAGGCCACTTTGCACTTTGATAAGCACAGTTTCTGGGGCATGATGGAGCAGAAGGGACTGGAGGACGTTTCAAAGAGCTTCCTCCTGCAGAAGAGCGGGAGTTACCAACACTGATCACAAGTCTTTCCAAGAGCCTTGCAGCTAAGAGTAGCAAAGAAATGACGTGGCAGAGAGAAGGGAAGATGGGTAAGAGGGTGTGTTCATCTCACTTTAGTCCCAGTGGCATTGTGTACATCACAGGAAAGTTTCCACAGCCAGGGTAAAATGAGTGGTGGAGAAAAGATAGGAAAGAAGGTAAAATTTTGCATAACTAGGAAAACAAATTCACAAATAGCCATTCCAGTAACCAGGCCACCTCTACAGACAGAAAAAGTAAAAAAAACTGCAATTAATAACTCAACAGAGTCAAGCAGTGGATAGGAAGAAACCAAAGCTGAAACCCTATCATCAGAAAACTTAACAGGATTCTCAAAATATTTAATTTCACAAGAGTTGCACCCATAAACCAGCAATTAGGAGATTTGTGTGATAACTATAAATGAAAAACAACCTCTTGGTTTTCTTTTTGCTTATTCTTCACTCCCCTTCCTTCATATTCTATCCTTCTTTCCATTTTCCTTCATTACTTTCATCTCTTTTCATCAATCACCCCTTTTTCTTTTGAAACAGAGAGCAGAAAGGACTCCAAGTTCCTTCTGCTATGAAGTTCAAGTCCATGACCTCCTATCTGCCTGCCAACAAAAAGTCTGTCCACCTTTATACACGGTAGTATCTTATTTTACTTTGGGGGGATTTGGGTCAGACCCAAAGGAGTTAGGGCTTATACTCAGGGTTTCCTTCCAGTGGTGCTCAGGGGACTATGTGCTGAGGAGACTGAACTAGGGTCAGCTGCAGCAAGGCAAGCACCTTACCTCCTGTACTATCTCCAGCCATCATGTATGCTTTAAAACAATGAGAATGTTCCGAGAAAATCACTGCCACATGGGCAGCCCTGACCTTCTCATGGCCTTTCTTGAGTAACATTCACCATTATTTTTAACATCTCATAGAAAGAAACAAGTCTGCCAGAGGAAAAAAGCCATACTTTTTATCTTGCCCTGCTGAAGATTTATAGACACTTTGCAAATGGCCAGACCCAGGTGATGGAGCCAGGAATTTTCCAAGTGATTTGTAGCTCTCCCTTTCCAGGAAGCCAGTTTTTAATGGAAAACTCTCTTTTTTTCACACATTCTTTTATTATAGCATGTCTACCAGGAAGGAGAAACTATTGTGCAGAAGACTCACTGAAATTAACTAGCTATTAATCTGCCTCAAGATAATCCAATCTCGGAAAAACACCGGTCTTCACAATTTAGAAAGGCACAGCAGTTTTTCTTTCAAACTACCTTTATGGAGCTGACCACAGCATGTGGGTCATAGTTCATAACCCTTTACGTACATAGACACTCTTTCAGAACCTCTGCTATCTTCCTCATTGTTGCTTTATCTAGGTCTTGAGATTTGTGCTTATGTCTTTTAATTATCACACAAACTCTATGATTTCAGTACTTTTTTCAGATGGGGAAGCGTTGGCTCAGAGAAGTTCAACAACTTGCTCTGGCTTTGAAGGGAGCTGGTTGGTGAAGCTGAGAATGGAGGTGAATCCAGTTCTAAAGCCTGTCCTTAAACTGCCTCTTTTCTTGTGTTTTTCCCCTCCCGTCTTCTATTTTCTATTATTTTCTTGTCTTCTGCTTCCTATTATTTCTAATTCCTACTCAAATTTGCCTCTCATTATAATTTTTCCCTATTTTTTGTCATTATTTTTGTTGTTGGGGGAATCTCCTGCCCCCGCACCAGGCCGTCTTCACCAGGGCCCTTCAGAGGGGGGCGGGTTGAGAGTTTCCCTCCTTGCCCCAAGCAGAGCCCCAGCAGCCGAAAACCTCCAGAACCCAGCCACAACAATTCTGAAGGCTGCTCTCCACACACTTGGATGAGCCTCATGCATGAAGGAACCAGCAGACCTGTCGCTGAGAGCTCCAAGCCTGCTCGGATCGGGGCTGGGCCTCCTCCACCCAGACTCCCAGTTTTCCAGTAGCTTGGCAGTCACACCTATAAACTGCCCCCAGTGCCATGTAATCTCATCAAAGGCCAAGATCCAGAGACTATAATACAAAGCTCCTGGATGAGAGCAATATAGTTTCTCCCTCTCGGAGAGCCCGGCAAGCTACCAGGAGTACCTTGCCCGCATGGCAGAGTCTGGCAAGCTACCTGTGGTGTATTCTATATGCCAAAAACAGTAACAATAACGGGTCTCATTCCCCTGACCCTGAAAGAGCCTCCAATATGGCAGAGTTGGGAAGGATGAGAGGAGAGACTGCTAAAATCTTGGAACTGGGATGAATGGAGACATTATTGGCGCCTGCTCGAGCAAGTTGATGAACAGGACGACAGTACTACAGTGCTAAAGTGCTATTGTTTTTGCTTTTTTGGGGGGTGGGGTTCACACTTAGCAGTGCTCAGGAACTACTCCAGCTTGTATCACATACCAGTTCGGTGTTCAGGGGTCATTCTCAGTATTGCTGGGGATTGAACCTGGGGTTTCATCATGCAAAGAATATGCTCCAGTCCTTTGATCTTTCTTCCAGGCCTCTAATCACTGCATAATGTTTCACTTGTAATTATGGGTAGCACTGTAGCACTGTTTTTCCATTGTTCATCGATTTTCTTGAGCAGGCACTAGTAACATCTCCATTGTGAGACTTGTTGTTACTGTTTTTGGCATATCGAATACGACACAGGTAGCTTGCCAGGCTTTGCCATGAGGGTGGAATACTCTCACTAGCTTGCCAGGTTCTCCGAGAGGGACAGAGAAATTGAACCCAGGTCAGCCACATGCAAGGCAAATGCCCTACCCACTATGCTATCGCTCTGGCCCATAATCATGGGTATTTCCTTTTATTTTTTATTCAGATGAAAAAGAGTTCCAATTTAGACCCAGTGCCTTCTTTTCATAAGTACTGTGGGTTTTATATCTTAGCACAGCATGGTGTATCTTCTGGGATCAATTTTAACTTCTTCCTATTTTCTGTATTCCTCTTCATTCACTTGACACTTAGCCAGCTTTAACTTTTCAGATTTTCCACACAAACATGATCTTCGCTGACCAATTTTTTAGGCCATTTCCATTAGCCATTCTTTCCACTACCTTTGTCTGTTGACATCTTATCCTTGAGAGTATGGTGAGGGAAGATTTTATTTGCTAGTTGATACTGGGAACTTAGTCAAGAGTTAGGGGCTGAGAAAATTTGCACAAAATATCTTTTTTATTTTTTTGCACAAAATATATGATGAGTGGCTGAAGTGAAAAAAAAAATGAATCCTTAAAGGCCAGTTTAAAATCCTACCTACTTGATTGATGTTTTCTGTGAATTCCTCTGATTGGAAAAATTCATTTTGCCTTCCAAGAAACCTGCAATTCTTTGACCTTCACATGATACTTATGTGTTACTTTCCTACACATTTCTTTCATTTTCCTTACTGTAAAACATTTATGTTTACTCATCTTGACTCAACCAATAAATCTCTTCACTTGAAAATTTCTCTTAGACATCATTGTCTTCAGGAACTCAGTTTAAAATTAGTCTCTTTTACTGAAAAAAGGTAGTTTTTATTTAAAAATGCACTTTCTTATAGGAATGCCATATTTATATAGGATTCCATTAAAAATAGGGAGACACTGCTTGAATATATGTTGTGAATATGTTCATGCTGTCTTTTTTTAAAAATATTTTTGCTTTTTTGGTCACAGCCAGCAATGCACGGGGTTACACCTGGTTTTGCACTCAGGAATTACTCCTGGCAGTGCTCAGGGGTACCATATAGGTAGCTGAGAAATGAATTCAGGTTGGCTGCATGCAAAGCAAATGCCCTACCTGCTGTACTATCGCTCCAGCCCCACATCATTTTGTCTTTTTAAGTCTATAAATACACTAAAGATGGATATTTATCTCTATAGCAGACAGTACCTTCATTAATGTTCAGACTTTGTGGGCATAGCAAACAATGACATAAATGGTCTACATTTGGAGATTGGGAATTCTCTTTTAGACAAATGATCATTTCAAGTTTTGCAGGGGAAAGTGCACCCCTAATTTTAGAGTCACACATGCTCCATTCTTACTCTTGACTTACAGCCTGAAAACATCTTTGAAATAAAACCTGCATCTGACAAATCAAGTACCCATGCCACTTTCAGAAGCACTTCTTACAGGCACAGCAGATGGGAGAGGAGTTGAGATGGATCATATTTCCATAGTTCTAAGAAAATTTTCAATAAATTTTGAGGACATTTATACTGCTGATTCCAACAGTTATTACCTTTTGGGAGTACGAAAAACCTCAGGCATTAAAAAACCAAAATTATTAGCTACAGTTAGGAACGTTTCTTCCTATCCAGCTTACTACTATAATTGTTCTTAGCATGAATTGTGACTCGTTGATTATTTTGTACAAAATATGAGGGAAGAAACTGAATGACAATAAAACCACTAAATACTGAAGATTTTGTCTTTTGGACACAATCTTAAATAATCTCTAAGCTTCAACCAAAATTAAACCAAAGTAGTTACTTTATTTTTTTTCAAAGTAGTTACTTTAAAGAAGACAGAATACTATACTTTTTGGCAACTTTTCACTAGTTGAACTAACACATTCCTGCCTCTCAAACCTTTTTATCTTCATTCATCTCCCTGACCCTCCTAATTCAGCACATTGTCGTCCTACAGGTTTAGGTGAGGTTCACTCCCTCCCCCAATCTGGGGTCTGCAAAACAACTCCTTGTTGCCTAAAAACTATGCTCCATTTTCCCTCTTTCCTTGGCGGTAGGGCGTTTGCCTTGTGCGCAGCCAGCCCGGCCAAGCTGGCTTCGATTCCTCTGCCTTTCTTGGAGAGCCCGGCAAGCTACGGTAGAGAGTATCTCGCCTGCATGGCATAGCCATATGCCAAACACAGTAACAATATGTCTCAAAATGGAGATGTTACTGGGCCCTCTCCAGCAAATGGATGAACACCCGGAGGACAGTGTTTGTTTTGTTTGAAACATTTCAACCTATTTTTTAGAGAGGGGGATTAGTAATATGATTTTTTAAAATAGCAAAATATAAACAGTTGATTGAAGTTTTGTGATTTAAATACTGTTAATGATGGTTTTCATGCACATAATTCCAGCACCACCCTCATCATCACCCATTTCCCTTAAACATTTTATCTTAAATAGTACTTCCTGAGAGAGGCCTTTCCTGGCAGTCAGTTCTAAAAACCCATCCACATTAGAATTCATTCTTATGTATTTGCTTAGGTGTTTCTTGTTAGTGTCTGTTCCCCCTATATGATTATATGATTTGCTTAGGTGTTTTTTGTTATTGTCTATTCCCTCTGTATGATTATAAGATTATAAAGTTGGGGGTCCTGCCAGGAGTGATCCTTGACTTACTCTGCAGAGCCAGCGTAAGCCCTGAACACAACCAGGGATGTCCCCAAACAAAAAAAAATTATATAGTTTTTCCAGGTAGGGATCATAATTGATTTACCTCCAAATTTCTCCTCATAGTGAAATCACTGATCCATAAGTAGACATACAATTAATGTCCAGTAAAAATAAAGTTTTCTAGAGTATAAATGGTGATTGCTTGATAACTAGGGGTTTAATCCTCTTTCTAATATTGTTCTCTTACACACACAAAAATACACTTGGTTTTCAGTTGACTAGGTTGCAGCAGACTTATAAAACTAAGATAAATTACAAACCAATAAAATCTACCTCATACTTCTTAAAATCTAAATTCACCTCATTCTTGTTAACTAATCATATACATGAACATTCATGCATTATAATATGTAGACACATCCTTCTGATTCTTAAAGTTTTATCTCCTGTCTAAACTGGTCTAAAATCTTTTCAATTCTAAGGGCAAAAGTCACAATAACACCAGAGACAGGGTGGGAAGATCTTTATATGCCAAGATGTCTGGCCCAGTGAACTATTGCAGTCAGACACATAGTTTGGAATTGGATTTCTCCATCACTTAGAAGGGATTTCTGGATTAGACACTTCATTAGTGGCTGAGCCTTCTTCTAGGGCTTGTCTGTTTTTGCTCTGTGTGTCTAGAGTGAGCAAAGTGGCACAGTGAAAGCTGCAAGAGTGACAGGTGCCAGTAAGTCAGATGGAATAAATCCTAAAATAGCTACTACCCAGAAGCATAAACCTCAATGTCCCTAAAGATTTTGTTTGTTGAGTTAAAAAAAAATTGAACCCTTGAAAAAAATTTATCCATTTTCTCCATCTCAGGGACCTATCTGAGCAAATGAAAGACTTGGAAATCCTATAAAATGTAATTCATCCACACGTCACTGAATTGAGCAGCTACGACAGGCCAGACTTTGGGGTTTTGGAGATTCAACTTTGATAAGCAAGAAGATGGGACTTAGGTAACTTATTTGAGTGTGGCGTAAAAGAGGATGCATTCATTTCCAATTTACCAAACTCCATCCAGTTACCAGCTCATGCTGCTTTTATGCATTGTACAAAGCTCACAGACCTCTCTCCAGAGGCTCTTCATGACAAGGCATCCATTGATTGTTCATCTCATTAATGCTTAGCAAAGTCTGACCACTTCAGAATTCTTTTTAGCAAAGCAGCACACTATTAAAAAGTCCACAAGTATCATAGGCAGCCTTACTGGGCAAGAAGCACAGCCTCACCTGGCCTCAGAGTTCACAAAGGCTTCCCAGAATGCCCAGAAAAGGGTTAACCCAACTTTCGCCTCCAAAGCAGAATGTTTTTCTCAGCATCTAACATGACCCAGTTGGAAATGTATTTGTTTTTCACTGTTTAATCTTCTGCATCACCCACTGTTGATTAGATTTAATTAATTTATGTTTCTAATGAATTTAGAAACTCACAGTGCTATAGCAGGAGAAATTTCAGACAGCATCTGGCCACCAAATGGATTGATTACTTTGTCTGCAAAAATCTTCCAAACATCTGGGGCCTGATTCAGTGACACATGCAGTTGCTCTTCCCTAGGTAAGAAGTGCCCATGCAGGGATGAGAGGGGATGTGAGAAATTGGTAAGGTGTGCTGAAATTTGTGAATCTGGAGCCTGGCACTCCCCCAACAGAAAAGCACATTTCACTGCATGTTGGCATAGTTTCAATGGAACTGAACAGACTGATCTGAATCTTCTGTTCAACATTATCAGAATTCACCCCGCCTAAGCCCAGGCTGCCACCCAGTGAACTTCTTTGGCACTTGTCTTCGTGTGGTTGCCCCTCTCATCATTAGGATAAAACATTTATAGAAACCATTAAAGAGAAGCGCCACGAGCAGACAATCAACAAACAATCTCAGAGCCCACTGTGTGCCTGGCCGTGGGCCATACCCACCTCTTCAGTAGCTGCTCTTGGCTACAACCCCAAAAGGGAGGGCCACATTGCTCTTCCCTTTTCACAGATGCAACCAAGGACTATAATAACAATAGTAATTATTATTAATCTAAACACAACTGAGAAAGGATTGAGATACACACAACCAAACTACATTAAACTCAGATCATACATTACCTAATTTAACTCTCATAATAAAACCAGGTGGTAGATATTAATAACACTCCCATTTGACAGATAAAAACATAGAGGTTCACCCATAGGAATCCTGTTAGGCAGAGCCTTCTTACATCATCTAATCTGAGAGCATTTGTTCCTAATCACTTTGCACCGGCAAATGTTACTAGGGGTAACACTCCTAAGCCCTACTATGTGTTGGGCTCTATTCTAGGGAATTTATTGCATTATATTTTAATTACTCATGCCTAATATAGTGGCCATTACTATTATTCACAGACAGGGAAACCAAAGACAAAAATATTAACTTATTCATGAGGCCACAGAGAGAGGTAATTAGTAACAAGGCTGGAGCTTAACTTGGATCTGCAGGGCTACAAAGACCAGGCTCTTTACTGAGTTACCTGCTGATGGATGATAGAAAGGAAAATGTTGCAAACTCAATAACTTGCCCAAAGTTACACCAGCAAACCTGTTAGGCAAGTCAGAAAAAATGCATGACCTGGCTGAATTGCCCAGCCCTGACGGCTCCAGAAGAAGAGATAAAGCATGTACAAAGAAAGTCACTTCAGCTGAAGGAGGTAAGGGAAAGATGCTGGAGATCTCTTTGCCTGACTGGTTTTTCTGGCTCAAGTTCAAAGAGAAATGACTGACAACCAGGTGGGCTGCCTACAATGAAAACAATGAAAAAGCCTGTCCTGCTGAATATCTGAAATGCTCTGAACAATGGATGCAGGCTGTTGCACAATCGGGTCACCATAATTAGACACTGGTGTCGAAAGCACCTAAGTTGACATGGGTCCTGGTAGATCATGCCACTGGTTAAGTCTGATCACTGTTCTTGTATGAAAAAAATCTCATGTATCCTTCCACTCTTGTCCACAACTGCTACCTCCATGTAGCCATGCCCTCTGTCTTCTTGGGACCGGTGTTGGCTTAGAACCACACTATCTCAATCTTCCCCGTGAAAGTTCCAATCACCCCTTGAGCCTCAGATGGGATGTTTCTTTTTCCAGGAAGATTACTTTGACTTATTTATTCTTGGTTAGGACCCATTTTAAGTACAATCTGGGATTCCTCCAGTTTAGCACTTGGCACACACAAAGGAATTTTATTTGTTGGTTTCTGCATTAAGAGAGCACCTGCAGGTTACTATCATGTTGTCAGTATGTGGGTCTGGTATCCAATACACATTTAACTGAATGAATGGAAACACAGATTATAAACTTTGTGCCATCCTTGGCCGACCTGTTTGAAATCTCACCTTCACGCTTTATATTACATACTTGTCATTAAGAGTCCCTTTAAACTTTCACACATCATTTTCCTTTATATCACTTCCCCTTGAACACTCCTCTGGGAGTCAGAATAGTGGTAGATCCTGATGAGTAAGGGAGGGCATGAAAAAAATCTCTTACAAATATTTTTCTGAAAGTGACCTATATCTTCATCAGTGTTTGGGGACATAGGAATGTATATTCCCAAACTGTCCTGCTTGTCAATCTACTTGTTTTGCTTCACTTCTCTAAACTAAACTTCTTTCTTATAGATCCTAAAACTCCTTTCACTCTTTATATTTCTAGGATAAAAAACATCTCTTGAACAAACATTGCTATACATGTACCT
This sequence comes from Sorex fumeus, assembly GCF_029834395.1. Taxonomy (NCBI): domain Eukaryota; kingdom Metazoa; phylum Chordata; class Mammalia; order Eulipotyphla; family Soricidae; genus Sorex; species Sorex fumeus. The sequence continues at coordinate 14,896,162 of NW_026606108.1, read as the reverse complement.
TGTGCATCTATGTAAAAATTCTGCTAGAGCAATATTTAAAGTGTAGTCCCTGAACCAGTAATATCAGCATCACCTGGAAACTAGGTAGCAATGTAAAACTCTCAGGCTTTCAATGTTCAAATTTTTAGAATAAAAAACTTTTGGTATCAGCAATTGCATTTAAAAAAATCATGCTCTATTCTATCTTTTCATTCTATGTTTCTGAGACTTTCCATTCTTGATCTACCAGGAAGAATCCATCTTCCATTGACTTAGTTAACCTCCCTTATCTCTGAGTCTTTAACTAGCTTGTGTGGTTCAGTAATTCATTCCAATACTTCCTGAAAACTACAACTTCCTTGAAGGCAGATATTTCATCTTATTTCCAGGTCGTGTGTGTGTGTGTGTGCGTGTGTGTGTTGTGTGTATGTGTATTTAGTACATTTTTTGTTACAATGCAATGGTAGTTTCTAAATGGACATTTGTTACAAATATGCTGAGGAATATTTATGTGTCTAAACCCTTACAGAGGAAATGCAAGGGTTTGTGTAAAAGTGAAAAGGGCAAGTAGTCTATGTCTTCTAGGATAAAAAATGAGTCACTGTAGAGATCGTGGAGTGAGGATACATGTGCAGTTGCAAATGCAGGTTTTACAACTCACTAGCTCTATGATCAGATGCGATCAATTGATAATGCCAAAGCTCAATTTCTTTATCTATAAAATGAACATTTTCTTGTAGAATGGTTGGGTTGTAAAAATTACATAATAACAAGTAACACTTAATTTTATTAATAAATATCTATCAAAATATTTATTTTGCTAAATAAAACATCATTCTATTCAAGGTTCTTTGTCTTAAGAGTTCAAACTTTTAAATATGATAGTGCAAAAGATTTGGCACAGAGATTCACTCTCAGGAAATGCTTCACACATGGCTGGCATTATAATCATAGTTATTAAATACAAATGTATGATTTCAATAAGAAAAACCTTTGAATTGTTAAAAATATAGAAAGCAAAAAGAAAAAGCAGATTGTGAGCTATGTGTGTGTGTGTGTGTGTGTGTGTGTGTGCTCAGAGAGTATTTAATCCATAAGAAGTTCCTTAGGGAAATTCCATCACATCCTATTAACAGAGTCCCAAAGGCAAGAGTTGGCCTCTGATCTTTACAGATTTAATATCATTTAAAAAATTCTGAAATCATAACCATACCAAAATAGTATACAATATCAAGTGGATCTGGGAGTTATATTCAAACACATACTATTTTGGTTCTAGCTCACAGAATTCTTTAATAATCATAATTCCTGGTGCTTTTTCTGCAAACTTTTGACCTTAGGATTATTCTTTGATTGCTCAATAGAATTTTGACAGCAAGGAGAAGAGAGCAGTAAGGAACAAGTTTGCAGCATGTTCTTACATACTTATTTAAAAGACAGCAGTTTAATGATTCTAATTCATATATACTTCTATTCATGCAATCAATAATTCATGGCAATTCCTCTGCAGCATTTTAGTGACAACAGAAAGGGCAGGGTATTTCTTCTTTTCCCTTTGCCTTCCTTTCTTCACTTAGTCATGCCTCAAGCCTGCACAGTAGAGAATCTCAAGAAAACAGTTTCCATGGTGATTCTTCCTTTGAGTACCCAACTGTATTTCGCTCTTTCTGGAGTGAATTAATGCTTTTTATTGCTTTCATGCTAAATATATTGAAGATTAGATTTGATTTCCTCTGCAGCGATACAGTTTTATCAGGGAAATGGAAAGTAAAAAACACAGCATGAAGAAACTATATCTTTCTGCCACTACACTATCAGAATAAAAGAAAAAAAAACATTTCAGAGGAATAAATAACCAGCCGCAGGGAAATGGATGCAGGTGTCTGAAACTAGGCTATGCTCCCATGCATCTAAATGTTAGAAAGCCTGCCTTGGGAGGAAGTGATCTTAATTCTTCCCTATGTTAAAGGTGGAAGAAAATGACCCACCTGAAGCCACTGGGTTACAAGAAATTACCTGACTTTTAATGTGCTGTCCTTTTAGCACAAAAAATGTAAGCACACACAAAGACAGAAATCTTTAAACCCACAATAACATCCCAGCATTTTATTTTTATTAAGAAGAATTTGTCTTCTATTAAAGCTACTTAAATTGCCCTTTCTTACTTTTAAAAATAGGTAGGTGGCTTTCTGAAGACTCTGGATTTCCTGTCATAGAACTTACCACCCATTCCTTCTTCCCTCACAAACACGGACAAGAGAGTCTGTCTTTCCCATTCACTTTCTAAAGTCTTGCTCACTTTCTCTTACCAGCACACTGAAGACAAAGAAAAGCTAGAAAGATCTTAAAAAACAACTTTGAGACACCCTGATCTCTTCTGTATGTGGCTGAGCTGAAATACTGGATGGAGAGGTCTTTCTGTTCTCCCACATTTCAAATCCTTCTTCTTTCTTAGCCTAAAACAAAAAGGAAGAATAGGTGTAGTAGTGGGAGGGCAGAGAGCAGAACCTTTGGGTGCTGAATCTCCTCCATCCACCCTGCATAGCCTATGGTCAAGCAACCACTACACGTCAAATATTTTAGGTTTTAGTCAACTTGAGCCAACAAGTGAAGTGTATTACTATCAAACCAGATACTGTCGCAGGTGCCTTGGGAGTGAAAGATGAGTACCACTAGTTCATGGACTCTCTTGCTTCTCATAACCAAACTATAGGTGGGGATTGTTAGCTTCATTTAACCTGAAACGAAACAGGCTTAGAAAGGGGAGCTAACTTGCTAAAGATTCTAAAGTTAATAGTGGAGCAAGATTCATATTATGAAGAGTCTATATCCTAAAAACACTATAGTCCCAAATCTCAGGCTTATAGGGTCTTATTTGAGAGAATACCACAAAGTATTTCCTAGAGTTTTCTTTGCTAGGAAAATCACTGTAAATCCACTATGTTCATCAACACCTTGTAAAAATCTTCACTATGCACAAAGGGCAATATTTACTTGTCATTCTGATTATGAAAGACATTCTGCACACTGAGTCCATCGTATAAAGAGGTATCTCTAAGGTTGTCACCTCACAATGCTATTATTCATTATAGTATTAGAAATTCTTGCCATAGCAATCAAGCAAGAAAGATATATCAAAGGCAAGAAAATTGGAGAATAAGAATTCAAACTATCACTATTTTCGGATGACATGATACTAAGAAAATTCTAAAGGTTAAAAAAAACTCCTAGAAACAGTAAACTTGTACATTAATGAACTGGCTACAAAAGCAACATTTAGAAATCCATGATATTCCTATATACAAACAATGAGATAGAGGAAAAGGGTATAAAAAATATAACCTCATTCATAATTATGCCACATACACACATACACTCACACAAATCAAGCAAGTGCCTAGGAGTCAGTTTAACAGCAGGTAGTACTTATATAAAAACCCTATAAGTCTCTGCTTAAAAGAAATGAAAAAAGAAGAAAATTTAAATACATTTATTGTTTATGGGCTGGAGCGATAGCACAGTGGGTAGCGCGTTCGCCTTACAAGCGGCCAACATGGCCGACCCGAGTTCGATTCCTCCGCCCCTCTTGGAGAGCCCAGCAAGCTACCGAGAGTATTCGATATGCCAGACACAGTAACAACAAAGTCTCCAATGGAGACGTTACTGGGCCCGCTCGAGCAAATCGACGATCAACGGGAGGGCCTTTACCTTTACCTTTTACCTTTTATTGTTTATGAATTGGAAGGATTGATTTTGTCAAAAATAACAATCCTACCCAAAGCACTGTTCAGAGTTAAATGCGATTCTATGGACAGAAATGTCCATAGCATTTTTAAAAAACACAGACCAAATGCTGTTGAAATTTATACTAGCAATAAAACCCCCTGAATAGCCAAAACAATCCTGGAAAAAAGATGACAAAAGGCTTTTCTTTTCCCAACTTTAATTATACTATAAAGCTATAATAATCAAGACGTGCGTTATACTGGAATAGAGACAGACTCTCAGACCAATGGAAAAGAAGAATAGAGAACTCAGAGACAGATCCCCAGATCCCCAAATATATGAACTGCCAATCTTCAACAAAAATGCTAAGAGTAAAAGGAGAGTAAGGAATGTTTCTAGGCCTCTTCAACAAATGTTGTTGGGGGAAACTAGTCAGTCCAAAGAATATAATTCTACTAATAGAAACATCTACCTAAAAAACCTGGGCAGTCTGATAAAAAAAAAGAAAAAGTAGACAGTATTCTCTAAATTCCCAGAAGAAACTGGTGAACTCTTTGAGGCTCTTGTGGAGTGGGTACGGAGCTCGAGGTGTGAGTTTGCAGAGGAAAATGTAGATATGTCTTCCTGCTGGAGTTACATGTGGCATGCCAGCTGGCTGCTTTGCCAATCTCCTCTTTATTAGTCAATCCAGCAATCATATTTTGCTAATCTTATAAATAAAATATTATATACATTATAAAGAGATTCCTAATGAAAAACTGCTCCAAATAAAATAGAATAAAGTGTGAGAAAAAATAGGGGTATTTTCAGGTACATTGCAATTACTGGCATTTAAAATGTGCAAAATTTGTAGCCCTGCCAATATTCAAATATTGGGTGCATCCTCAGGAAAAGAATCTATTGCTGCAACTTTTTTAGGAGTTTAAGATTCTGTTTAGGGATTCTATTTTTATAGCAGTAGGCAGAAAATTTAAATTCTTCTATCAGAGACTATAACCACATCATACTATATCTCTTAAATAATTAGCATTATATGTAGCACAGCAGCCAATTTGCATTTCTCTATATCCCCATCTTTCTCTTCATTCTCCCTGGCTTTCCACAGAGGATGGCTGAGTAATTAAGGGCCTGGTTTTCAAAGGCCGATGGATTTGGGGGTCAATGCACAGTTTTTCTACCTATTAGCAGTGAGATTTGGGGAGCATCAGTTTCATACATCCTATTTTTCAAGAAAGGAATTTTTTCTTCTTTCCTAGGCTAATTTTGTGTTAGATAGTAAGATTGCTTATATAAGGAATCAACAACAGGGTAGGTAGAAAAACAAGGTAAAATGTAACAAGACTGGCAAGAACTTGGGGAAAGAGTGGTTATGTTCATTTTTGTCTTTGGCATTTTTGTCTTCTATAAGAAGAACAGGTTCAAAATACTTCAAACTATTTACTTTTATCTATGTTGTTGGCCACTATTAGCATCAAAAATGCTTCCAACTTGATTTTCATTTTCTCACTTACTGATGAAAGACCACTTTTTGTGGAGATTTGTGATGGATTGCAGGAATATTTATGACTCAGGCCTCCTGGCAATGTTTCTGATGCTGACTCATTCTTTACTGAGGGAAGAGGGAGTGGCAACTGAAATCCTCATTCATTTATTTATCCTCTCAGTTATAGTAAAAGGTCAGAGGTAAACCACCATGCTGCCAAGGGTTGAATATGAGAAGCAGAACTGCAATCATGTTTTGACCACAAAAGAAAAAGATTTTCTAAGAAAATTATACTCATAAATGATGTTTGCAAAATCATCCTTAATAGCAATGCTTCAGGACTGCCAAAAGATCATATTCTGTTTAATGCCTCAGGCTCTTTAGTTCCAAACTCACAGAAACTCCGATTTCGATGAAGAGCAAGTGCAAACTAAGTGACAGTTGATGGAAAAGGACGCTGGACAGAAATAGAAAGGAGTGTGATTTGGAATCCCACCGTGAATGATGGCCTTGAAATGAGGGCTAAAGGGCAACCTTGCAGAAGTGGTAGAGGAAATACAAAGGTTTCATAAAACAATAAAGGTAGTGTTTATGTTTATTGCCATAAATAATAAAATCATATTAATCACTATTATGCTATAATAACTGACAAATAGAATGCCAATAAAATGCATGGAATGTCTAGGAATGTGCAAACCAGTAAAAGAAAAATACTGACAGCAAACCCTTTCTGAGTTCTTTGACAGAGAGAGGGCTAGACAGTTGAAACACCTCTTTCATTTAATCCTCAATCTCAGTGCACTGAGATTATTTCTACTTCAATACATACAGTTGTGAAACTTGAGGCTTAGAGAGGTAAATAACTTGTTCAAGATCACACAGTTAGCTAAGATTACTTCTCAAATTCATTTACTGCTATTGCTGCTTCAGCAGTTATGTTGAAAAAAAAGTCCATTGCCTAATAATTACTGATGTAGGTATACATGCAAAAATTATTTGCAGCACTCAGTGTTCTTCTTGCCTCTAGATGTAAGATATAGGTGAATATCTGGGCTACATTTGAACCTTTAGGCACTTCCTTCATAAGAGTAGATCTGGGTAGTGTGGTTTGGCAATCTAGAGACTTAACTTACCCTCAACAGTTGATGAGCAGTTTCAGTGCAAGTTAAGTGGGGACATGGGACAAAATGCATTTCACTTCCAAACCATAGATGTGGGTGGTTTAAAGCTACATGTGTGGGTTTGCTATGGTCATTTGAGGTCAACCTCAAAAGAAATATTTCTATACATATGAAATTATACATCATCAAGGTCCTTCACTGAGCTTGTGCTCCATCAATCTCCCTTAGCCACCTGTTTTAAATCAACATTCCTCAATCTTTTATACCTACAGACTGGCCACCATCTGCATACCAGTCTATGAACCAACAGTTATAACCAAGGCAAGCAGACTGCAGTTTTCAAGCATTCATTCTGCACCTGTGGATAGGATAAAATCTGAAGTACACTGTTTTAAATAAAAAAAGATCTTCAGCATCTAACTGTTAGTTTTGCTTTCTAGTAAGAAACCATAATCAGGTGTAGAAATTTATACATCAAAAGCAGGGGCTGGAATGATAGCACTGCGGGTAGGACATTTGCCTTGCATGCGACCAACCCAGATTCAATTCCCAGTATCCCTCATGGTCCCTTAAGCACCACCAGGAGTAATTCCTGAGTGCCTGAGCCAGGAGTAACACCTGTGCAATGCCAGGTGTGACTCAAAAAGAAAAACAAACAAACAAACAAAAACCAAATACATAAAAATTGGCTAGAGAGATAGTACAGGCATAATGTGCTTGACTTGCACATGGCTGACCTGACTTTGATCCTCAGCACTACCTTTGATCCCCTGAGCATCACCAGGAGTGATTCCTGAGCACAGTGTCAGAAGTGAGTCCTGACCACTGCTACTTATGGCCTCCCACCAAAAAATAAATAAATAAAAACAATCCCCCAAACAACAACAAAAAACCAAAAATACATCCCAGAAATATAACACTATTATAACCATGTTACATAAAAAATAAAAATTAAAAAATTGAAATATGATATATAAAGAGTTAACCCTTCAACTGAGATTAGAGAAATAAGAAAACATGATACTGAGCATCTGAATGAAGAATGTTCTTTCTAAGGTTGGTCAAAAGCTGCAGATCAAACCTCTCTCATGCAAACCTAGAGCTGGCATCTTGTCTGAGGGCCAGGGATATTTGGGTCAGAGAATGCACACAAATACACATCACAAATGCAGCCTTTCCTCACAGGAGTACAAGCATTAATTATCATCATACGGTATCCTGCTTACCCTAACCTCAAAGCTTTTGCAGTGTACTGGTTGGTTGGCTAGTACCAATATTTTCTGCTGAATTTTCTTTAAATCACGACATCAACAATAATGTTAGCAATAATGTAGTGGTAGCCATGACAACACACAATAGTAGCAAGAGCTAGTACTTTCAAGCATTTCCAGTCACTGTTTATACATCTGAGAGTCTAAAAGCAAAATGACAGATGTTTAATACCCCTCTACTTTTTTACACTTAATTTTTTTATCAGTGTTGAGACTCATTAAATGTCTTATCTGTGTTATCTAGTTCTCACAATCAATTATTCTTTTGTAAATGAAAAATAATGGTTATTTGCTCACAGTCCTATAGCTAATAGGTGAAAGCTGAATTTTACCAACAAATTTGTGGAATTTCAAAGCTCATGTTCCTAACTGATACTTTATTCTTTGGATACTAGTGTCCCTTTGGTAGCCCTACCCCTATTCCTAGGCTCCCAGTTTTTCTTTCTCCCACTCTGCCTGTCATAGTGAGACTGAGCTGCTATGTGTATCAGTTTTCTATTGTTCTCGTCAAATTTCTTGCCCCCCTTCATAGGCTGGTACCCTAACTGAAATCTTATAATGCAGGGAAGTGTTTGCATGGTGCCTCCTATATGCCTGCTAATCATTATTGGAACTAAATCACTGCTCTCATTACCCACCAGTCTCCTGACCAAGGCAAGTTCTTCTAGGACCCAGGAAAACGCTGAGGATAAATTTTCTAAAAGAAGGTGGAGGTGGAGGAGGGCCAAGGGTTAATGCCAGGGAGATGAACTGCACCCAATGCGAGGAAAGGAGAAGGGAAATTGCTTTGGATCTCATTGCTGGGAACCCCCAATTTTATTATTTGTATAAATCACTTGACTGTGAAGGCACCATAGGCCAAGCCTCCATGTGCGCCTATGACAATAAATTGGGCAACACAATAAATAACAGGGGAAACCAGGCTGCCAAATGAAGAAGGATTTAGATCATTTAAATTCTAGGCTATGAGTTGTCAAATCCAGTTTAATACTGATAAGTGTGGGATAATAACTCATAGCAAACACTCCCCTCTAGCCCTGCCCCCAACTCACTGTCCTTCTAACCCCTTCTCTCACCCGTTGCAAACGGAGTGAGAACCCTGAGGGGATTTGCAGAATGAAAAGGATGGTATAGACTGAGCAGAAATTAGCCCAAGTTATTACATAAGAATCCCAGATGCCTCAGTTTGGGTGTAGAGCAAATATGGAGAGCGAATAGAATGCTGCAAGGTTCGATTAGTTGCTAAAGAGATTCTAAATCTGAGCAGATTTTATACTGTTCAGTTTGATGGTGGGAGGTGGGTGGGTTTGGGGAGGAATCTCCAGGTTGGACATAAAGAAAAATAGAAAGGATTAGAGAAACAGAAAACACTGAGAATTCCTGGGTGGTTGAAGAGAAAAATGACTCTGAGGGACTCTGAAGTCACAGCAAGAGACAATTTAGTCTTCAGAATAGTCCAAGCGAACTGGCCTCACACTGAAACATTACTTAGAGGGTGACAGAAGCCAGGATCTCTCCGGAAACATTGGGATTTCAGAATTGCAATAATCAGTCATAGCTTGATTTTAAGATGATGACTCATTGCATCCATTTAAAAATATTTGTGGAATACCCAAATAGTACCAGGCATTGTTCTAAAGATGAGCCAATGCCACCCCACAAAACAGACAAAATGATGAGAATGCTAACCATCAAGCATTTATACTATGTCATGTTATTTGCATGCATTCATGGCCTAATCCTCTGAGCAACTAATGAGTTAGTTACTGTTATGGACCAAATGTCCATTCCCACTGTTGAATTTAACATTCAACAATTCAACAATGTTGATACAACATTCCCACTGTTGAATCTGAACCCAATCAAATGACTGCGTATGGTGGTGGGGCATTTGGCAAGTAAGATGGTTTAGATGAAGTCATGAGAGTGAGACTTTTTAGACAAGAAGAAGAACTATCACAGAACTGTGTTCATGGGGCTGGAGAGACAGCATAGCAGATAAGGTGCCTGCCAGCCACGCAGCCAACATGAGGTTCAATCCCCAACACCCATATGGTGCTGCAAGCATCCCTGAGTGCAGAGTAAGCCCTGAGAACCATTGGTCACACCATACATTAAATAAATATCCAAGACAGATAAAGCAATCACAAAATCCAACAACAACAAATCAATAACCCCCTTGACAACTGTGGGGCCAGGGAGACAATAACACAGGCAGGGTTCTTGCCTTACATGCTGCCAACCTGGGTGTGATCCCCGGTCCCCCATATGGCCCCTCAAGTTCTGTTGAATAACATTGGCTTGTCCTTGCTCCTTGCGCAGTGAGCTTAGGTTTATTGAGTTAATCCCATCTCCGTGCTCCTGAGGCACACCCAATTGATCAGGCACTTCTAATCTTATGTTGCTTTTCTCTCTCTCCTGTATGTCCTTTGCAGGGTTTGGCAATGTCCTTTTTGTATAGAAACAGGAAGACAAGACAGATGATGCTATGCTTTTGATAACATGGAAGTTAATTGACTCCTAATGCTATTTACTCCTGGACATCTATCATATTTACTTGACTTAAGTTTCAATTGCCCTTTCTTTCTAACACTCCCAAAAGGAGGGTGGTCCCAGTGAGACACTTGGATGGACCCAGGGCAAGTTGTAAGCTGCACTGGCATTGAAAAGGGACGGGCTAAGTGCCACAAAAAGTATAATAACTTAAAATGCATGATCATGGAACAAACTCTGTCATGGCCCAAACAGAAGTAACTGAATAAGGATCCTGCTGGGTTAGGAAAGACTAATTTGGCCTGAGGACTGTGGTCTGGGATATATAGCAAGATGTCCCCAGGAAGAGCCTCACTTTAAGCTTACTATATCTCTTACTGTGTTCATACAAAATGACTAGAAATATTAGCAAGAAGTAAATTCAGTCTGATTGTTTAAATGGATTACTAGCTAAGCAAAGGCAAAAGCAATACGCCCTTAGATGGAGAATTCTGGGGGTATGGTGCCGCCAACAGGCCAACCTGTACCTGTGGGAGTGTATCAGCAGCCTGATGGTGCCTTCAGGCTTCCTGATACCCCAAAATTGCTGCTGTGCCTTTGGCCAGACCCCAACAACTTGGGTCCAAGTTTACCAAGAAATTAAATGGCCAAAAGCTAGGTATGTGGGAGCCACACCCACAAACCACCTCTGGCTCAACTATATAAGCTCATTTATTGGCCTTATTTCAGAGATCCATAGATAAATCTCAAAAGAGATCAAAAGCTGTAGTTAAGCTCGGACCAGTGCATGGCTGAACAGACTGGGGTAAATAGGAGGGGGAAGGGTTGGCCTGCCCAAGCAGAGCCCCCAGCAGCTACTTGCTTCCACAATCCAAAATCGTCGTCATATCCCCAGCCTGACTCCACCATCTCAGGATGAACCTCACCAAGATATAATCTGCTGAAAATTCTGGTATGCGGGTTTTGTGACTGAAATCTCCAGGCTTTCTCAGAGTTGGGGTGGGCTACTTTCCCCACATATGACCAATGGTTCTCAGGGCTTACTCTGCACTCAGGGATGCTTGCAGCACCATATGGGTGTTGGGGATTGAACCCTATGGTATTCCCCTTACCCTCATAAAAATAACTTGTGTTTCTCTATGACATATGATGTTATAGTTAGATAGTCCTTTGCAAAACAGGAAGAGGTTCCTCACTAGATAACTGAGTCAGCTGGTTTCTCATCTTAGATTTCTAACTTCCAGAACTTTGAGGAATAAATTCTGCTTGTTTGAACCAGCCAGTCAGAGGTATTTCATTAAGGCGGCAGTGTGAGCTCACTAATGTAGTTATTATAATCATGTTATTTTGTGAATAAGTAAACTGAGACTAAGGGAGCGCAAGTAATTTTCCCAAGAGTATTCTGGAAGAAATGGGGCTGACATCTGAACACCATAGGTGTAAATCTCAGTAGCTCTCCCACTTCTTCTGAATGAGAGAGGAGTCATTGCAGCTTGGTGAGAAGGAAAGACACCCTTTCCTTTTCTAATTGTATGCTTCTCTCAAGTAATATATAAATAAAAATGTATAATTTATGCTTCTATTGCAATCTCTCAACTACTTAGCAATACCATCACTAGAGTATAAAATTAGGATTGTGACTCTGAGTTCTCATCTTTGCCCAATCATTACATTGTGGGAAATATCACTGGGTGATTTCTGGCAACTCTATTGATTCTATTTTAGAACCAATAGCTTACTTTTAGTCTCTAGCAAAATACTGTGCAATAGAAGAATGGGGAGTTACATGCACAATCTAAAATTTTCTGGTAGCAATACTGAAAAACAAAGAAATATGTAGAATTTGACACCAATTTGTTGAGAATATTCTGACAGTGAGAGTATACATGATACAAATGCATATGCTAATATACTTCAATACCTAAAAAGACAACAAAAATAATTATGTTTATATTTGTGTGTGAGAGGTGGGGGATTCTCTCAAGAAATAATCAGGAGGTCTGGGACATCTCCCAGCCATTCTCAGTCAGCTGGCTAGTGGTCAATGCAAAGCCCTAGGATGTCGTACTGTTCAGGCTGCAGAGTCTGAGGACTTCCAGGACTACAACTGAAAATACCTGGGCAAACATGGTGCTAAGAATAGAATAGGTATTTTGAGGTGTATCAGGAAAGACCCTTAACTACTCTGTGCCACCTCTATGACTCCTAGTGAATTGATTTTGTTTCCTTTTCCATACCAGTTTCTACTACCTGGTGTGTATTTTACAAATATGATGTACCTCAATTTGGACTAGTCACAGTTCAAGTGCTCAGTTCAATTCAATTATATTGTATAGTGAATTCTAGCTGAATCATACATATTCAATGACTTATCTTGAATAGAAGGTAGAAATAACTCATTAGCAGCACTTATCGAGTATCTAGTATCTAGTATTTTCATGCTCAACCCTACCAACAGCCCTCCCAGTAGCTCTCTAAGAAAAAAATTATAGACACAACAACTGAGAGAAATAATTGAATGCTCCAAACCATAGAGGATAACCATCTAGCATGTGACTTATTTAGAAAATGATTGAAGAAATGTCTATGGGATGAATGGAAGAAAGTTACTTGGAAAGTCTGTAAAATAGTTGGGATTTGGATCAGGTATGCCTGACTTTGATGAGAGAATTCTTTCACCCTTGTTCTTGCGGATCTATCACAGTTGGTAATGCAATGCACAGTGGTTCCCCAATGTTTGGTAAATACACAGGTTAACACCACAGTCAAATAATTCATGGAGGGAAAACTTGTCCAACTGTGGTATTGATTGGCATCTCTTTGATGGTACTGAGTGTAACAAATAGTTGTTATGTTCCTATTCAGACTTGAGTTAGAGCTACATGGACTCAGGCCAAATCTAAGAAATTAGACTTGATCTTAGAGATGGCAAAAGTCAGCAAGATATGGTCCCTAACTTTCCTCAATATAGTTAAAGCCATACACCACAAGCCTACAGCAAGCATCATCCTCAATGGGGAAAAACTGAGAGCCTTCCCCCTAAGATCAGGGCCGAGACAAGGATGTCCACTCTCTCCACTACTGTTCAATATAGTACTGGAAGTAGTTGCAATAGCAATTAGGCAAGAAAAAGATATTAAGAGCATCCAGGTAGGAAAGGAAGAAATCAAGCTCTCACTATTCACAGATGATATGATACAATACTTAGAGAACCTTAAAATCTCTAACAAGAAACTGCTAGAAACAATAGACTTGTATAGTAAAGTTGCAGGCTATTAAATTAATACCCAAAAGTCCATGGCTGTCCTATATGCAAACAGTGAGAGAGAAGAAAGTGACATGAAGAAAACGATCCGGTTCACAATAGTGCCCCAGAAAATCAACTACCTAGGAATTAGCTTACTAAGGAAGTAAAAGACCTGTACAAAGAAAACTACAAAACGCTACTTCAGGAAATAAAAGAGGACACGAGGAAATGGAAAACTATCCCCTGCTCATGGATCGGGAGAATTAACATTGTCAAAATGGCAATACTTCCCAGCACTGTACAAATTCAATGCGATCCCTATTACGATACCCATGATATTCTTTAAAGAAATGGAGCAAATACTCCTGAAATTCATATGGAACAATAAACCTCCACGAATTCTTGGGAAAAAGAAAATGGGTGGAGTAAACCTCCCTAACTTCAAACTCTAATACAAAGCAGTAATAATTAAAACAGCATGGTACTGGAACAAAGGCAGAGCTGCAGACCAACGGAACAGGGTTGACTATACTGACATTTCCCCCCAAGCATATGATCATCTACTCTTTGATAAGGGAGCAAGAAATGTGAAGTGGAGCAAGGAAAGCCACTTTAACAAATTGTGCTGGCAAAACTGGACGGCTACATGCAAAAAAGTGGGTTCAGATCTCTGCCTAACACCATGTACAAAAGTAAGATCAAAATGAATTAAAGACTTCAACATCAGACCAGAATCCATAAGGTACATTGAAGACAAATTTGGCAAAACCCTCCATGACATTGAAGCTAATGGTATCTTCAAAGATGTCACACCACTGACCAAGCAAGTGAACACAGAGATAGACAAATGGGACTATCTTAAACTAAGAAGCTTCTGCACCTCAAAAGAAACAGTGACCAAAATACAAAGAGTCTACAGATTGGGAAAGGATATTTGCCTAATACACATCCGACAAGGGATTTATATCAAGGATATACAAAGTACTAGTTGAACTCCATATGAAGAAAATATGCAACCCCATCAAAAAATGGGGCAACGACAGCCACACGTGCTAGGCGAAAAGGAAGCTCAGATAGAGAAGAGAGCACCAAATAAAGGGTGTTGTGAGGACCCTCCCAGGGTGGGAGTGGCATGCTGAAAGTGGTCTATAGACCAAACATGATTGCCACTCAATGCCTCTCTTGCAAAACACAGTACCCAAAAGAAGAGAGAGAGAACAAGGGGGAATACCCTGCCACAGAGGCAGAATGGGACGGGGGAGTGGGGGGTGGGGGGGATGCTGGGACCCGTGGTGGTGGAGGATGGGCACTGGTGGAGGGATGGTTACTTGATCATTGTATAACTGAAACCCAAGCACAAAAATTTGTAAGTCTATAACTGTACCTCATGATGTTTCACTAATAAAAAAACTTAAAAAAATGGGGCAACGAATTGAAAAGAAACTTTCTCAAAGAAGAAATCTGAATGGCTAAAAGGCACATAAGAAAATGCTCTACATCATTAATCATCAGGGAGATGCAGATCAAAACAACAATGAGATATCATTTTACACCACAGAGACTGGCCCACAACCAAAAGAATGAAAGCAACTGGTATTGGCATGGATGTGGCGAGAAAGGGACCCTCCTTCACTGCTGGTGGGAATGACAGCTGGTTCAGCCCTTCTGGAAAACAGTTTGGTCGATTCTCAAAAAATTAGAAATTGAGCTCCCATTTGACCCAGCAATACCACTCCTGGGAATATATTCTAGAGAGGCAAAAAAGTATAGTAGAAGTGGCATCTGCACTTGTTTGTTCATTGCAGCACTGCTTACAATAGCCAGAATCTGGGAAAAACCTGAGTGCCCAAGAACAGATGACTGGTTAAAGAAACTTAGGTACATCTATCTACAAAATGGAGTACTATGTAGCTGTTAGAAAGGATGAAGTCATGAAATTTACATACAAGTGGTACTACATGGAAAGTATCATGCTAAGTGAAATGAGTCAGAAAGAGAGGGACAGACATAGAAATATTGCATTCATCTGGGCAACATAAAGTAACAAAATAGGTGACTAACACCCAAGAATAGCTGAGATAAGTATCAGGAGGTTTAGTCCATGGCTTGGAGGCCAGCCGCACACTGTAGGGGTAAATGCAGCTCAGATAGAGAAGGGAGCACCAAATAAAGGGTGTTGGGAGGATCCTCCCAGGATGGGAGATGCATGCTGAGAGTAATCTATAGACCAAACATGATTGCCACTCAATGCCTATTTTTCAAACCACAGCACCCAAAAGGAGAGAGAGAACAAAAGGGAATGCCCTGCCACAGAGGCAGGGTGGGATGGGGGAATGGGGGTCGGAGGGATACTGGGATTAGTGCTGGTGGAAAATGGGCATTGGTGGAGGGATGGCTACTCGATCATTTTATAACTGAAACCCAAGCACAAAAATTTGTAAGTCTACAACTGTACCTCATGGTGTTTCACTAATAAAATTTAAAAAAGATATGGTCCCTATTCTCAAAGATTTAGAAATCATGCTACTAGAATATATAAATCAGAGACAAGTTCTTAAAAACCTCAGACACTCCAAAAGATCAACTTGAAAGTGGCTATCAATGTCTTTTTGTAGTCAGTCCTACATACTTGGCAGTAAGTTATGTATTTTTCAGATTTCTTATGGGAACTCTGTGCTCTCAACAAGAGGTTTATAAGGAGGAAACTCATATATTGGTACTTCCCCAAATATTTTATGGAATGTTAAGCAAATGACAGGTGTACCTCTCTTAATTAACTGGCCTTGGCTCTGTCCTTGCTTCTGTGCATATCAAGTAACAGAGAGTCAGATGCCTTAAGGACAAAGAGCATCTCGGTCAGACACTGTTCAAATTCTAATTAGAGACCCTGCTTCTCACAGTAGAAAATCTGAAAACTAATTCTGTTGAGGGTTTTCTAAAATTAAATGGATCACTAAATTAAGTATGTATTAACAATGCTGTGCTAGCTAGTATGACTGGAATTGTGAGCAGCCTAGCCCTGCCCTTGAGTACAGAGCTGTTTGGTGAAGGACACATACATAGGAAGATGCCATTTTAATATGGTGTGGTAGAAATTAAGCTCAGCGTAAGAACAAAGAGCTACAGTAACATTTAAGATGGGCATCTAAGTTAAATCTGGAGAAATCAGGGCAAGGTCCCTGGAGGAGGCACCCTAAATCTCGTCATAAAGGACAAACAAAAGCCACTGGGCTGAAGGACTGAGGAGAAGAAAGAGAAGAGAAATGCACCAGGAGAGGAGATAGCTCAGAGGAACGGACACAAAGTGACACCTGTGGATCCTGGAAATACTCATGTGGTAGGATTCAGGAGGTGCAAAAGATAGAAGCAGGTCTAGATGGTACTGGAATAATAAATGCAGTTTATGATAAAAGTTAATCATGGGTGAAGGAGAGGCGGGGGCAAGGAGGGTTCCAGAGAGACGTGAGAAGCAGGCTAATGACAGCATGCTGGGACAACCTCTATAGTGACTGACGATGGTGCTTCTCACATGCTCTGCTCAGCATCCTGTCTGCCACCTCAACTTTTTAGAGACTCCTCAGACCTGGATCTTGTCAATTTCTCTTGGGTATCACCAGCACCCCAATGCAGTACCAGCCGAAGAGATGAGGGTCAATAGTTATTTAAACAAATAGGGTCTTGAATAGAATAGAGACCCAATCCACTGAGGATGCTAGGCCTGAGGGATCTTTAAATTAGATTCCTTAGATCTTTTGAAATTAGATGCAAGAATTGAGCTGTTCATTTATTTTTCAAGGGTCTTTAATACCCTTCTGATCAGAGGTTAATATCAAAGATATACAAGGTAGTGGCTGAACTCTACAAAAATAAATGCAATCCCATCAGAAAATGGGGCAATAAAATGAACAGAAACTTTCTCACAGGAGAAATTCAAATGGCCAAGAGGCACATGAAAAAATGATTTTCTTCACTAATCATCAGGAGATAAAGATCGAAACAACAATGAGATATCATCTCATACCACAGAAATTGGCACACATCTAAAAGAACAAGAGCAACCAGTGCTGGCATGGATGTGGGGCGAAAGGAACTCTCCTTCATTTTTGGTGGGAATGTTGACTGGTACAGCCTTTTTGGAAAACAATATTGTCATTTCTGAAAAAAACCAGAAATTGAGATCCCAATTATTTTATTGAATCACCATGAGATATAGTTACAAGCTTTCATGTTTGAGTTACAATCACACAACTATCAAACACCCATCCCTCCACCAGTGCACATTCCCTACCACCAATCTCCCCAGTATACTCCCCCCTTTCCCACCCCCCCCACTAACACCATGGCAGACAAAATTCCCCATACTCTCTCTCTCTACTATTGGGCATTAAGGTTTGCAATATAGATACTGAGAGTTTAGCATGTTTGGTCCTTTATCTACTTTCAGCACACATGAGATTCCATTTGACCCAGCATACTACTCCTGGGAATATACACTGGGGGCCCAAAAAACACACAGCAGAAACACCATCAGCACTGCTATATTCATTACAGCACTATTCACCATAGCCAGAGTCTGCAAAGAACCTGAGTGGCTGAGAACAGACAAATGGATAAAGAAACTATGTGACATCTACACAATGGAATACTATGCAGCTGTTAGGAAAAATGAAGTCATGACATTTTCCTATAAATGATTGACAGAGAGAGTATTGTGCTGAGTGAAATGAGTCAGAAGTAGAGGGACAGATGTAGAATTACTGCATTCATTTATGGTATATTAAGATGATATATGTTCCCTATAGCTAGGGAAAATGGGCTAGGAGAGCTGGTCAATGGTTGGAACTAAGCACAAGTGTTGGGGGGCTGAGGGTAGATAAGAAAGATAAGAGACCAGTATGACAATAATAGCAGGGAATGATCATGTTGGACAAGATCTGAGTGTTAAAAGTAGGTAAAGGGATATTCTTGATAGCCTTTCAGTATCAATATCGCAAATAACAATGCAGAGAGAGACAGAGACAGACTGAGAGAGAAAGAGGGATAGAGAGAGAGAAGTGCTTTCCATAGAGGCAGATAGGGGATGGGGTGATGGGAGGAAGCCTGGGGACTATGGTGCTGCAAAATTCACACTGGTGGAGGGATGTGTTGAAATACTGTATGACTGAAATCTAATCATGAACAGCTTTTTAAGGATCTATCTCACAGTGATTCAATAAAAAATAAATAAAATAAGGGTATTTATTATTTGTTTATTTTTTATTGAATCACTGTGAAACAGACCTTTACAAAGCTGTTCATGATTAAGTTTCAGTCTTTCAGTGTTCCAACACCCATCCGTCCACCAGTGTACATTTCCCAGAACCCAGTATCCCCAGGTTGTCTCCCATCAACCCCCACCCCTCCAAAAGTAAGGGCCTTTCACTTTTATCAAAGTAAGTGTAAAGCACTTCATAAGGCTTACAAATCCTGAATAAATTGGGATCCCTGGAGGATGTAGTTTTGAGAACTCTGTAAAGAAGATACAGTGTAGCTACTAATAGTATACAACTAACTACTAATAGTTTGCATCAAATGTAACAAGTAAATGGGCAGATATAATTGTGAGCTGATGTCTCTTTCTAAAAGTAGGAGGAGAAAGTACAGTGCACAGTGGGAAAGTAAAATTGCAAAAAATGGTGGTGGGGGGACAAGAACCTCAGAGAAGAGCAGCAACTTCTCTGATGTCTCCTGAGCTCACAATTAATACTACCTCATCCTTAAATGTTCTAAAGTGTGAGAGAGATAGTACAGGGTAAGGTGCATGTAGCTGACCCACGTTGAGCCCCAGCACTGCATATCCCTCTGAATGATCCCTGAGCAAAACTGCGTGTAATACTAAAACCAACAAACCAACCAAACAAGAAAACGTTCTTAAGTAGAGTTGTGAGTTTTGAAACCATCGTTGGAAGAGGACTCGGTCATTGCAGAGCCCTCAGACTCATAGAAATGGAAGAACAGGTTATTCGTTTTCTCTAGAAGGAAAAGATCTTGTGGAAGCCTCCTTTCTCCCTTTCTTTTTCATCAATGTAGGTCTGGAAAACTTAATATGGTCTTTCTAATTGTAGAGATTACATATATATTAACACACACATATACTGATATTCCCAACTAATAGCCACTACAATTTTTTAAGAGTTCTGTTCATGGTCACGATCCTCCCATTGTTCATCAATTTGCTCGAGCGGGCCCAGTAACATCTCCATCGTGAGACTTCTTGTTACTGTGTTTGGTATATCAAATACGTCATGGGGAGCTTTCCAGGCTTTGCTGTGCGGGCAAGATACTCTCGGTAGCTTGCCAGGCTCTCCAAGAGGGGTGGAGGAATCGAACTTGGGTTGGCCATGTTGGCTGCATGCAAGGCAAACGCCCTACCGCTGTGCTATCGCTCCAAGAGTTCTGTTAATAGTGAAAAGTTGATAATTTTTATATTATCATTAGATAAATGGGGGTCTTATTATCTAGTTTTTACTCTGGAGAACCTGGCAGGCTACCAAAAGTATCCTGCCCACATGGTAGAGTCTGGCAAACTCCCCGTGGTGTATTCAATATGCCAAAAACCAGTAACAATGATGGGTCTCATTCTTCTGACCCTGAAAGAGCTTCGAATGTGGCACTTTCTAAAATCTCAGGGCTAGGATGGAGGAGACATTACTGGTGCCTGCTCGAGGAAGTCGATGAACAACAGGATGACAGTGATACAGTGAAATGGGGGTTTTAGGCCATATGGATCTCTGGCTCTGTGCTTAGGAGTGATCCCTTGCAGTGCTCAAGGGACTATCTGTGATGCCAGGGATTGAACTGGGTCAACAGCATGCAAGGCAAGGCAAGGCAAGCACCTTACCCCCTGTGTTATTTTTTCCAGCCTAATATGATCTAAATTGATTTTTCAAGGTTTGTAGTCACTACACATGGAAATGTCAGTTTGAATAAGTAGTGTTAGACTACTAGTATCTTAAAAGAAGACTCCAGGAGAGCACAGAACTCAAATTATGTTTTTTAGATCACGGAATTCATAACTACCCAGGGGTCATAAAAATGCATATTACTAAGCACAGCTCCAGTTATACCCAATCAGATGCCTTGAGAATGGGGCCTGGGAATCAGCAAAATGAAAATCCCCCAGATAACTCATAATGTGCAATTGGAGATGGCAGGAACAGTAGCAGGTGGTAACTTAGAATTGGGCAGGGTGCCTATCATACAACCCCCCAGCTCTCTGGAAGCAAAACACATGCATGCAGCACATAAGCTGCCTTTGCACTACTGAGTATTTTTCAGCTATGACAACCCCACAAAGATTGACTCTTAGGAGGAGAACAGTCCCAGGGTGCCTGTCTGGCCAAAGACCACAGACTTCACAAGCCAGAGAGTGGGCTTTCCCTTGGAGAACCCACAGTATTTAAGTCATCTAAAGTTTACTTCAAGACACACATAATATACCTTTCTAATGCCATCCTAACTTATTTCCAAAAAGTAGAATAGAGACAAGGAAGACAGTAGAGCACATAGGGTGCTTACTTAGCACATGGCTGACCTGGGTTCAATCCTCAGCACCATAAATGGTCTTTCAAGCTGTGTCAGGAGTAATCTCTGAGCACTGTCAAAGTAAGCCACGAGCACCACAGGTGTAGCCCCAAAGCTTCTCCTTCCCCCCCTGCCATTATAAAAAGGCTGAGTTAAAAATTCTAATTCAACAATCCTTTTTTGATAGATTAATATTAGTCTCATTTCCAAATGTGGACTAAACGCAGGTGGACTAAACGCTGTTTCTATGATTCTAAGAAATTGTCCTTTTTGTTGAGGGGGAGGCTTGTCTGGTTTGTAACCTCACTGGTGATTCTTCACACAGGTAATGGGATTTCCGTAATCGAGCCCATTAGACTATCTTCTTGTAATTATCTCAGGGGCCAATCTGTCTATGTAATGGGCTCTGGAGGAATCAAGCCTTCAGTTCTTACAAAGGAAAATATTGTGTACGTGTCAGAAGAGAACTGTTTTGAAGAATTACTTGCTAACCATCACAACAGCCGGGGGCATTTTACGGTGATACTGCAGGAAATTGCTGGATTTGGGACTTTATTACTCCAAAGGGTATTTCTTTTTTTTTTTTTTCATGGGCGTTTTAATAAATCTAAAATGCACATGACGCCAATGACACAGGGGATTCCACACCATCTGGTGAGTTTGGGCAGGCTGCTGCCTGCCTGCTCACTGAGGGAGGACACGGAACCCTAAGGCTGGCAGCATTGCCAAGCTTGGCCTGGCTTTGGCTGTAAGTAATGACTAGCTCAGCTGCACCGGGCTGGCCGACTGTCCTCATCGCCCTGCCCATGAGCACCCTGGTGCTGTGAACAAGTGCTACAACATTTCATACAGGGCCAAATGAAGATGTGCACCCTGTGCTCTGATTTCATGCCCCACACCACCTTTTCTCCACTTCCCTAACTGGCCTCCCATAGTTTTTTCTGTTTTATAAAGTTTTCTCCTTCCCTTCCCTTTGTCATTTTGTTGTGATATTGAAATGTGCAGACCTTTGACTCAGCGTGCTGAAAGCATTGCTTGTTTTGAGGCTGGGGGGGTCACATTTGACAATGAGGGGTGGGGGTCCCAGAGATTGATCTGGTGACCTCTACCAGTGAGCTATGCTGTGTAGTCCTTCCTTCCTTCCTTCCTTCTTTCCTTCTTTCCTTCCTTCCTTCCATCCTTCCTTCCTTCCTTCCTTCCTTCCTTCCTTCCTTCCTTCCTCCCTCCCTCCCTCCCTCCCTTTCTTCTTTCTTTCTTTCTTTCTTTCTTTCTTTCTTTCTTTCTTTCTTTCTTCTTTCTCTTTCTTTATTTTTCCTTTCCTCAAATTTTAATGTGCAGGGACTGGAGGGATAGTACAGTGGACAGGGCCTTGTCTTGCATGCAGCCAACGCAGGTTCAATCCCCAGCATCCCATATGATCCCCCAAGCACTGCTTGGAGTAATTCCTGAGTGCATAAACTGGAGTAACCCCTGAGCACTGCTGGGTGTGACCCCAAAAGAAAGAAAATTTAACGTGCAGCAGAAAGATGGCAGATCTATCAAGAGGAAGGAAATTATGAGACACTAAGAATTAACAAACATTTAGAACATGATAATTAATGATAATAATTGTTACGGGGTGAATTATGTCTTCCTGAAATTCATATGCTGAAGTATTTAGCCCCAACATATGAAATGTGGTCTTATATGGAGCAGGGTTATGCATATGTAGTTAATTAAGGTGAGGTCATTGGGGTGGAACCTAATCCAATTGGATCAGTGTCCTTAGCAAAATGACAAGAAGGACACACACACACACACACACACACACACACACACACAGAACACAGCATGTGAGGCAGAGAAGGGGTGATACAAGTCCAAGTCCAAGAAGGCCTGAGATTGCTAGCAAGGCATTGGAGGCTGAGATTCAAGAGCAGAACATGCACCATCATTAGCACTAAAACATCTTGAGTGCTCCCTGCCTTGATGCATTTGTATAGGTTAAGACCCACAATGGATACTGTTTTGTTACAACAGCCTCGAGTAAGAATACCAGAATACTGGAATGAGGTAACAGAGCCTACACTATGCATCATATTAATACATTAAAATTAATACATCATATTAATACATTAATACATTAAAAATTAATACATCATATTAATACATTAATACATCATATTAATACATTAAAAATTATCTTTCAATACTTATAAACTCTTGTTATGTTTTATGGTGTGAAGATTGATGTGATTAGTTATATTAAATGCACTGGGTGGGCAGGAAAAGAATTTACCAACAGTACATTCTGACAGGAGTTTTAATGATGGGAGGAAGAAAAGGAGATGGGAAATGTAGGAATCATAGATTGCTTTTATTTGTGACATTACCACACATTAATAAAATTACCATATGGGGAAACTTCAAGGCATCCTGTTTATAATTCACCCGTATTAGAACACATGTAAGGTATCCTTTTCAAGAGAATCCAAAGGTGGGAAGTTTCTGGATGACTACATGGGACAGGGTTGGGTGAGAATGGGAAGGGGTATGCATTTGATCTCAGCACCTCTGTAGCACTATAGCACTGTTCTCCTGTTGTTCATCGATTTGCTCGAGCGGGCACCAGTAACATCTCACAACAAATTGTGAGACTTATTCTGCACTTCTGATGGCATTTTTTTGGTTTGTTTTACTTTTGGGGTCATACCCAGCAATGCTCAGGGTTAACTCCTTGCTCTGTACTAAGGAATCACTCCTAGTGCTGGGGGGGGGGGGGTGAGGGTCGGGGGAATATAGGATACCCAGGAACCAACCTGGATTGGCTGCTTGCGAGGCAAGTGCCTTTACTACTGCTCTGGCCCTGATGGCATTTAGTGGTTCCTCCTTCAATTCTGACCCATTTCAAATGTCTCGAGCACTATGGTTCCACTGTGCCTTATTATTTCTTTTTTAAATCTACATTTCGTGGAGTTCATGCCCAATTCAATCAGCTTAATTAGTGGCTGAATAAATAGCAGTGCTCCTACATAATAAAAAACTACATTTCACATTTCATATTCTGTTTAAAACTTCTTTCAATTCTCCCTATCAAATTGATGCCCCCTCCCTGACACAGCTTCTTTCCAGTGGGCCCTTTGTAATGGTAGGAAGAAAGCAGGTGCTTCCAAGCCACTAAACTCAAGGAGAAGTCCACCAGGTCACAATCCAAAATAAGTCCCACATGGGGTCACCAAAGCAGTGAGCAAACATCACTGCCAATCACTTTGCCTTCAACTGAGTGGTCTGTAGCCAGGATTACCAAGATTAAAATCAGGCCCTGTGACATGCAAAAGTGGGCCTGCCTGATCCTATTGATTTTTCCCCACCGAGAAGGAACCACTGGTTAGCAGGCAGAATCAATTCAGCTGCATTAAGCTGCAGAATTTATTCACACCAAGCTTAGAAAAGTGTTCATGAAATAGAGGGGGGCATCTATAAAGATCTACATAATTGTTTATAAATAAATATGTATCCACATAAATAGATATCTCTCCTTTTTATGATATTTAAAAATTTGAAAGAGTGGGAAATTTAAGGCATGTCCTTTCCTTCATGTTTTCCCATATCCAATTTAAATCATCTAAAAAATAGGAACTTATTTGTATTGAACTATAACCCTCTTGGCTACGTTAGTCACATCCCAGATTTCAGGATGGAATGGTGAGCATGCAGATATACACCACAGTCAAAGATGGATACTGAAGCCATTTGCTCTTGAGGAAATCATCGTTCCTGGTTCTGTAGATGAAAGGAGCTTGGCCCTTAGGCTTCAATGCACCAAAGGGAACACAGATTTCATTCTTTTACCTCCTCCAGTGAGAGCACACAGGCCGAGACTGAGGAGAGCTTTCAGAATGAACAATAGGAGGAAACACTGCTCCAGTGGCAGTGAGGCATGTGAATCTCCATTCCTCTCCTCCCTAATGCCACAGGGAACCCTCGATACCGGGACAAGAGCCAGGCAATCATTTGTATACTCAAGGGCTCAGCCCTCACCTAAAAGTGATCAAGAGAGTCAGAGGAGAGTTCCTACTCATTCCTCATCTCAAGAAACAAAGAAACACCTGCAGAAAATTGTGATTCTGACCAAGAAAAGCTGCAGAGCTTGTTGTTTCCTTTTTCTTGGAGGGGTGATGTTTATATAACTGGAAGTGCAACCTGCCTACTGAGACATTTATCCTCTACCCTGTTGGCTGGTCACGGTCTCTTAGCATTGCTGAGTCTGCAAACCCAAAGAAACTCCATGGAACATATATGGTCAAGTACCAAAGAGATCGATGATTCAGAGACAAAGGGTCAGGTTTTGTACTCAGTTTAGGATATTGACTCTCATTCCTGAGTACTGGAAAAAAATCCATCAACCAAAGCCCTTCTGTTGTTCAAAGCTGGTCTTTGTGGCCACTGAGGACAACTGTGTTTGAAGCAGTACATCCCCTGGTACTATCGTACTTGCCCCCAACTCTATAAAATGCACCTGGCACAGGTGCAAAGAACAAGGGACAGTGAGCACAACCCAGAGTCAGCAGGCCTGAATTCTTAGTAGAGCTCTACCACCTTGACCTGAGGTTCTTGAACAAACTGACACAAACCACAGTTGCCTCAACTCTAACATGAGATGTGGGATTTCAACTAATATCCAAGCTTTTGGGCTTCTGTTGGTGCTTAAAAGGGAGATAATCACCTTATTCCACAGGGCAGCTACGTAAGACCCAATCAGAAAACATAGAGTAGCACTGTCTAAGTTAAGTGATATATAAATGGTAGTTATTGCAATATGGACAGGAGGAAATTGATTAGAGATTTTATCATGAGAAATTTGACACAATTACAGGAATCATACCATTTGGTAAGCCATTGGCTGCTCTGGAACTTTAGTTTCCCTGCTCAAACCTCTTCCCTTTCACAGAAGAGAAGGAGGTTAAAGGAATTGTAAACTATGCTTTAAAGTCACAAATTGTCCTAGAAATGCAAGCAATGATTATTTAGAGAACGCGTTTTGACTTTTGGCATTATGATGCACACGCTAAGTTAGTTCTTGGCTCAATGACAAATTTTAATTGGTCTGGCTAGGAAAATTGTATAGAGCTATTATGAGCTACACCTGTGATGGCCATGCACCATGTTAATCAAGACAATTAGACTGGGGAGCTAGAGAACTACTTTCCACCACTGAGTATAATCCTCCTCACTTTGATGGGGAAATTAACAGCTGCTTTATGGTTGCATGTTATCTCACTTTTTTGGAGAGCAATTGTAATCAGAGCCACCTTGACTGAGACATGTCTATCACTGCTCTCTGAAACACACACACAGACACACACACAAGCATACACCTAAGAGGAAATATTAATTTGGGCTCTGTAACTGATTTTGGTCTGGGAGAAAAAAAATAAGTTCCATGAAGTACTTGTTGGATAAAAATAGCCCGTAGGATGACAATCAGAATCAGGGGGAGAAAGTTGATCTTATTGAAGTGATTTAATTAATGGTGGGAAAAGGAACAGAAAGATGAGTGGGTGCTGTTAGCTCTCAAAGCATTTCCTCTCCAGTGTGTAAAAGGAAATGGAGGATGGTCTTCAGGGACAGAGCAACTCTTCTCCCCAGCTTCTCACTGAAATTACAAAATATTTAGGAATTTTTTCTTTCCTCTACTTCCTGATGTGCTTCTCTATACTGTGAATCATGGGGTATACATTTTGTTGTCTGGACTTCTTTTTATCCTTGGGCAAAGAAGCCTAAGTTACGAATTAGTTATCATAAAGATGGCACACACAAACACTTGCTATATGTTGATCATATAATTCTAACCATGATTGCCTAAAGATTTGTGAGATCATTCTGGGACCCAGCTATGGCCAGCAGGAAGAATGATCCCAGTGAGGTAGCATAATCTTATCTGTTGTGTTGTGGAAGAGCCCAAAAGGAACTTTCCTACTCCAGTTTTCTATGCTCTAAGGTTCCCACAATATCATAATAAACTAGCATGGGAGCTGAAGTATACTTGACATTCTGAGGGAAAAACAGCAATAATATCGAACATCTGTTAGCTCCTGGGAGAGCAAGCAAAAGGGACTCATTGTTTCAATATTAGTGGTGGTGGTGGTTTATTCCCTCTATTAACTGTATATTGTTGCAAAATTGGATCTTAGCACTTAATGGGATTAAAATAAAATTTTGGAATCAAAATCAAGGTAGAAGAGGCAATAAGTGGTAGTACCTGATTCTGCTCCTCATATTTGGCAAATTACATGGAGTACATAATCCACTGTAAGTGAATGTAATAAAAAAGAATTATTTCAATTGATGTGTACTACTATTTTTTTTTGTTGTTGTTACTAAACTGCTAAGGCCTATAGTCCTTTAGGCTTTATTTTTAAAAATAGACCTGTTGGGCCAGAGAAATGATACAGAGCTAAAGTTCTCGCCTCACATGTGCCAACCATAGTTTGATCTCTAGCACTACATATGATCCCTAAGCACCACTAGGAATGATCCCTGAGCACAGAACCAGGAGGAAGTCCTGAACAATATTGAATGTGGCTGTAAAATAAAAGAAAAATACCCTAAACCAAACATACCTGTTATGTATTTAATCTGGCATAGGGGCAATATGATAAAACATTGCTGCTTGATATCAGTCTTGGCTTATCCGGAAATGTCCTTTGCTTGACCCTGCTTTTGGCTTCCCCTCTTGCAATCATGACCGAACATAGGCAGCTCGTTTACTGGGTGATTAAACACAGTCAGACATTAGCTAGTCCTTGACTACTGCTACTATTTGAACTCACTTCCTCCCCCAAACAATGTGATCATGTTAAGTTGAGGCTTAGGGAGACACATGAATGGTCCAGTAAGTGACAGAGCAGGGATGGAACAACAAGGCCTATATTAAAAAACATTAATTATTAAATTTATGAATAATTATAAGTTCAAACTCAGTTTTAAGAAACAATACAGAGAATTCCTATGCACCTTTCACCTGGACCTCCCAATGATAACATCTTGCAAAACTATAGTACAATCTTATAACCAGGATGCTGACATTGATGCAGCCATTTTCATCATTAGAAGGAATCTTTGTATCACTTTTTCATAGCTATGGACTCATTTCCTGCCAGCTCCCACAATCTTAAACCTGTTAACTTTGTTGTCAATTTATATCAAATCCTTGAAAAAATAAAATTATGGAAATGAAGATGAAACTAGTGGTTATCAGGGTTTAAGCAAAGGTGCATCAGAAAGAACTGAGCTTCATAAACTCTGGGATATGATCTATATGGGGTGATGAAATACAGCAGTAAATGAAACTGACTTAGCTCCTTTCCTCATGCACCAATGGAGAGATGGCCATGGATAATATGGCCCCCAACAGCAGCTAAGCAGCTCTGTGAAGTAAAGTTAGACAGGATTAATGGAGTAATAGTGATCATTTTCCACAAAGGGTTGGTGAAGGCTCCTGGTTAATATTGTAAGAGAACTTGGATGAAGTGATGGAATAAATACTGCACATAAAATGACAGGAAAAATTACAGCAAGAGGGAACTGGATGCAGCAAGAGTCTGAGGCAGAAACCTTTGGTCTCTTAGTAGAACAGCAGGAAGACCGCGTGCCTGGAGCAGATGGTGGTAGAAACATGATTGGAGTGGAGGCTAGCCAATGTGTGCTGTTGGATTATTTAGTTCTGGTACTTTCCCTCCAAGTAAGGAAAAGTTACAGAAGGATTTGATCAAGTTCATGCCAAGACCTGCTTCAGAGAGGCAGTGGGGCCAGCAGTGGATGCTGGGAAACCTGCTGTGGGGTAATTCAATGGTCTGAGCGAGAGGAGGAACATCTCAGATTAGTGTGGTATCAGTGAGGCAGGGATAAACCAACTGATGTGAAACAATGGGACTAAGGAGTCAGGGATGGCTCCATGGGTTCTGCCCTAAGCAACGAATGAACACATGAACTGAGATCAGGAAAATTCAGGGTCTTCAATTTCTCAAGGCTTATCATGACTCCAGTCTCTGTTCAGTGTTCCCTCGTTGGAGAAACCTTCCCTGCTCACATCTCATCCTTCAAGCAGCATTCAGTTGAATATGATTGCTCGGTGTGTAAAATTATCTGAAATTATGTCATTTAAACTTGCCCCACTTACCATCTGGATCCCTCATTGGAATATAAGATCCAATGGAATAAAACCACAGTGGTTTCATTATTGCTACATCCTCCACCCCTAATTCAGTACCTGAATCATTGGTGGGACCTCAGTAAAAAGGTAATGAATGAGGTTTGGAAAATTGCAAGACAATATTTTGGTTTGGGGACATGCCAAGGTTCTTGAGAACTACTCCCAGTATAGTGTTCAGGGGACCACAGGGTGACAGGGATCAATCCCCCTAAGTATCCCACATCCATATCGTGGTCTCTAATTTTTAAACTCATCCTCCTTAACCTCTTTTTTGGGACTTTAAATAAAGCAATTAGTAAATGTAATAAAAGTATTGATGATCTAGTTCCAGTTCTGTGCCAGAGTCTGTAGAAATAATTGAGAGGAAATAAATGACATCTCTATCTACACCTCATGGTGTGTGTGTATGTGTCCCCTAGATGGGGACACAGTGAACACTGTTGGCCTTTACAAAAAGGGGAGTATAGGGGTGACCACATTGTTGGTGGTAGTCTGCACATTACTTTTAAAAAAAATTTATTAGTGAAACACCATGAGGTACAGTTGTAGAGTTACAGATTTTTGTGCTTGTGTTTCAGTTATATAATGATTGAGTACCCATCCCTCCACCAGTGCCCATTCCTCACCTTCAATGCTCCCGGAATCCCTCCCACCCTTCCAGCCCCCCCCCCCCATACCACCCCACCCCTGTGGCAGGGCATTCCCTTTTGTTCTCTCTCTCCTTTTGGGTGCTGTGGGTCGCAAAAGAGGTATTGAGTGGCAATCATGCTTGGTCTTATAGTCTGCTTTTAGCATGTATCTCCCATCCTGGTGTTCCCTTCTATATCTGAGCTGCCTTTCTCCCCCTGCATGTGTGGCTGGCCTCCAAGCCATGGAGCGAAACTCCTGGTACTTATCTCAACTATTCTTGGGTGTTAGTCTCCTATTTTGTTACTTTATATTCCCCAGATGAATGTAATATTTCTATGTCTGTCCATCTCTTTCTGACTCATTTCACTTAGCATGATACTTTCCATGTAGAATCACTTGTATGTAAATTTCATGACTTCACCTTTTCTAACAGCTGCATGGTATTCCATTGTGTAGACGTACCAAAGTTTCTTTAACTGGTCATCTGTTCTCAGTCACTCGAGTTTTTCCCAGATTTTGGCTATTGTGAACAGTCTGCACATTACTTTTGATTCCTCTTAAACTAAACTTAATTATTCCTTGGGGGATTGGTTTCTGGATACCCAGGCAAATCCAAATCCACAGATACTCAAATCCTTTACAACCAGTTCTTCACCTTGTAACTTCTGCATCTGGGATTGGTTGAATCTACAAATATGAATCTATGCATTTTTAAAATACACAATACTTGGTATAAGTGGACCCCTGCTGTTCAAACCCAAGTTGTTCAAGGACGAATTGTAAGCTCATAACCATGGTCATCTACTGTGCTAAGAATTCAGAACTATGAGCATGTGAGCTATGGGTCTCCAGCCTTGAAAGGGACTGTTCTCTGAGTCATCTCATATAGCAGATGTCATTGCGTGTCTCAGGAGTCTCTGAGCAGAGTGCATGCTGTGATTACATATCCCAATTTTCATGGAGCTTGTTGCAAGAAAAGAAGTTTAGCAATCATTGAACTATCTCAGCCATTTTATGTTCTGAGGCTCAGGTGGTTTAGGAACTTGGAAGAAGATAAGCAGGTGGTCCATGACAGAACTAGAGTTTGCGTTTATCATGACACATCTGCAAAGTGGCAATGCTACCTGCTTAAATAGGACTGCTGTGAAAATGAAAGGTGTTAATGTCTATAAAGAGCTTAGCACACTGCCTGGTAAGCAAGAAGTGCTAAACACCTGATCATAATTATCATTAGACTTCAAACTTCTGAGGATATTAATCATGTTTCTACCCTGCTCCCATCCCTATACCAAATTTCACAGTACCTTACACTGAGTATGGATCTGATTAATACAACCCCAGAGATGCCTCTGTGACATACTATTTTGGACGTAGCCAGTTATTTGCAAAGGTCATGGGCATCGTCATTAAATAAAAATCAGGCCAAATCTTCTAGTGCTGATGCAACTGTTCTAGCGTTGGTAGATTTGGTTAATTATAGATATTATTAATTATTGATCAAGGTTGTTAGTTGCTATTAATGATTTTTGCCAGCCAATGAACATGTGGCACCTTAAATGGAAGGAAATCAGTCTGGTCTTTGGCTTTAAAACAAAGAGAACTTGTATGGTGGAAGGACCCTGAGGAGTCAGTGATTTTATGCATCAGCATCACTCGCAATAGGAAGCTACAGCCAAATTCCAGAAATAGTTGTTACTAAAATGACATTTTTCTTGGCACTGAAACCCACGTGCTGGATTTGTGTGTGTGTGATTTCTTAGTCGCCACTGTAATAAAGGAAGCAGTTTTGGATGAACACTAATCAACCAGTCTCTCTAGGGGCACCTTGTACCTGAGAACCTCCAAGTCCTCTGTAAACAATAGTTAAGCCTCCCTATTTCCAGAGGGATGAGCTCCTGGATTTTTGCTTAAATAAGTTGAATCAAAGGAGAGAGAGGCTTCAATCATGAACAAAGTTGGTGTCAAAAGGAATAATGCTTCGGCATCCTAAAAACTCATAGCTGAAGAGGACCAAAATGATCTCTTAAGTCCCTTAAGAAGGGGTTTTCAACCACTCTCCAACTGTGGCTGCCTTCTTGCCTCACTCATTCCTGTGACCCCCTTCCTGCTAGGTTTGTAGCCTTCTATTTTTGTGGCCCCTCCATTTATGCAATTTATACCCATGGCCCCCTTGGAATATCCTTGGGGTCCAGGAGTGGTTGAGAAACACTGCCATGAGATATTTTATCTAGTAAGTTTATTGTACCACAAAGTCTCTCTAAGTACTAGGTGAGAGATAAAAGAATGGTGGGAAATTAAAACAGCTATTTTGGAGGGTAATTTGGCAGTAATTGTTAGAAGAAGCAGCTCCTTCAACTCAGCAATTTCATTTCAATGCATTTTAACAGGAATAATGGTACTTGAGCTAAAAAAGAATGAACAAGTTCCCAATTACCATGTTAGTACCAGTTCAAACCAGGAGGACACTATTAAAGACAATATGTAGCTGTTATATATGGATTTGACCTATTTGTATTGATATGAAAAGTTAACACATATTTGTAAGCCTAAAATATGAACTGTAGAATCGTATGTATGCTCTGCTCTTTGTAGTGTTTTTAAAGTACTGATCCATATGTTTCTGGTGGCTCAGAAATTTTTGATGTTCCTTCCTGCAGCAGATGGACTTTGATTTAGCTATCTCCCCTTGAATGTGGGTCAGCCTTGGTAACTAATTTCTCATGAAATGAATATGGCAGAAGTGACAACAGGCCGCTTCCAAGACTATCTCAAGAAAAGCATAATGGCTTTCTCTCTGCTCTAGTTCTCTCGCTTTCATTATTTATCTTGCTTCTGAGAAATCAGTGACCATGACATAAAAACAGTCAAAGAGCCAGTGGAAAGGTCTACAAGGCAGTTCCTGGCACCAACCAGCTGAGGGACTATTCCTTCAGCCGATCACCACAGGTTAGAGCTATCAAGGAAACATCCCCAACCCCAGTTCAGTCTTAAGGTGAACATAGTCCAGGAACATGGTACAGGCTTATATTATGATTATAACCTCGTGATTAGAAGCCAGAACCCTTTGGTGCTACATTCCATGGTTCCTTACTCTCAAAACTATCAGGGGACTGGAGCAATAGTACAGCGGGTATGTGGTGTCTGCCTTATAGGCAGCCTACCACAGTTCAATCCCCACCATCCCATAGGGTCCCCTGAGCCTAGCCAGAAGTGATCCTGGAGTGCAGAGCCAGGAGTAAGCCCTGAACACTGATGGATGTGGCCTCAAAACATAAAAACAACCGCTCCCCCAACTGTATCAAATGACAAACATTTGTTTTGTTTTTTGAGCCACTAAATTTTGTGTTAGTGATTATTAACTAGTGTAGCATTTACATGAACATAAAGTTATGTAAATTTCATAGAAGCACATAAATTTCATAGGAGCACATAAAGGCAAATGTGTAAGAGAAAGGCTAAGGAAGATGTATTTGAATCCTGGCTATCTCTGAGGGGTAAGATTGGGAGAATGACTATGAAATCAGTTTTTCCTGTATTATTTCTGTTGTTTAAGATTTTACAAATGCATACTGACATAACTTTAAAAAATTAAAGGAAGAAAAGTATTTAAAATTCCACTCCTTTGAAATTTCCTATTACATCAGATAAGGTTGACTTACCTTTGATCATCTTGAAGAATAAAATGTTTCTGGGCAAAATTGTTTAAATAATAAACAAGATTCTTAGTGGAGCTCCCCAATAAACTTAAGAAAGTCAACAATTGTTAGTGATTCTTCAAAATCACCTGCACATATAGCATCTATAATAAATGATTATTTTACCCTTATTTCTTATCTACCTATAAAGTCAAAGAGACTTTTATTTGGCCAACAGCAATTGGTGATATTCTTATTCCCAAGAAGAAGTCAAACTCTTCTAAAGTGCCAAAGGCCCCTTTGATGAAAGACTCAAGTTATATATTAATGCACTCTGGTCTTATCAAGCAGTTAAAAATCAAGGAGGTCTTGTTGTCAGGCTAAGGTTATGGAAAAGATATTTTTAAAGTAACTTTGTATTGAATTTCTTTTAGTTTTGTGCTAATTTGTTTTCCAACTTTGGGCCTGGGGGTCTGCATCAGTTAATGGCAGTTTTGTGGCAAACACCCTCAGCTCTATCTCTGGCTAGACTGGCTGCAGGCACCAAAGATTCATGCATTTTCAGTGGAATTGGGTCCAGAGCTTAGCGCAAAATGCCTTCTGGGTGACTGACCAGAAATTCAATCACAGCACATTCATTTCAAAAATCCCTTTCATGTATCATTTAGAAGCAGCCTGCATATTTAAATTTGCATATCTCTGACCCTGGATTTTGGAAACTGCAGCAGAAGAATGAATTTGTTTAGTTTTTAGGCTGATGGGAAGGAATAAAGCAGAGGCATTTCCTTTCCGGACTGCTGTGTAGATTTGATACTTGTAAAATATTCTGAGCCAGCGATTCTGTAGCATCAGCCACTGTCCCCTGCAACTTTGGAATAAGAGTAAGTAACATTTATAGAGTGTTTTACACTCTACAAAGTGCTAGCATTCATTGCCTCACTTAATGGGCAGAGAGGCTCTTAATTATGCTTTCTGATGAGGGGACAATGATTCTTTCAATCCCAGCATCTGCAGATTACTCCCGTTTTCTTTTCATGGGGACACATAAGAAAGAAAAAGAAATAATGACGCTGCTCCAGGCTGGGCTGGGAAAGAGTCCACTGCAGCAGCTGTGAGATTGATTAATTTCCCCACACTGCAGCCTGTTCCAAGTTTCTTTCTATGAACTCAACTGTGTATGTGACTCTTTGCCACAGGAAGACAGGAAGTTTAGAAAGTAACTGGCCCCATCCCGAGTGTGAAGGTCTGGCCCTGAATTCTCATTCGAAGATTCTAGCTGCTGAGGCTTACATCTATTTTTCATCTCCTTCTTAATTTCAAATCATTTAAGAAGGCAGTTTTCTCACCTGAAAAGTGCGGGCTGGTAATAGTTACGAACCTCATAGGGTTTTCATGAGAATCGAGTGGGTGAATTTATGGAGCGTCTGGAACACAGTCAACACTGCTACTCTTACTTCTTTGAACAATGAACTTTGTGGGGAGGTCCCCTGGGTAACAGGACACACTATTGTTCATTCATTCAGCTATTATGAGCAACTCTCTACTGAGCACAGTGGCAAGCTCTGAGGATAAATCAGATGCACTGTTCCTCTCCTCACAAGGCTTATGCTCTAGTGGAGGGAGCAGACAAAAAGAAAATTAGAGGCTAATAAAGAAGTAGGGGTGGAAAGGGGGGACCTTGAGCTAAAGAGTGAAGAGTAGAGTGGGTCAGGGTATTTATTAATTTAGGAGGCAAAAATTCCACCTTTCTTTTTTTTTCGTTTCAGTAGGAATACTGATATTTATTCAGCCATTGATTAAGCTGATTGAATTGGGCATGAACTCCACATTACTTTTTTAAAAACATATTTTTAATTGGATATCCGTGAGGTAGACCATTACAAAGCTGTTCATAATTGGGTTTCCGTCATACAAAGATCCAGCACCCATCTCTCCACCAGTATACACATCCCACCACCAATGTTCCCCATTTCCCTACCACCATCCCCCAATCCCCTGCCTAACACTGCCCCCCCCACACACACCAGCCTCCCTCCATGAGAGGCAAAAAGTTCACCTTTCAAAACCTGTAGGGAAAAACTGAAGAGTTAGGGAGAGAATTAGAGGTAATGGAGAGAATAGATTAGTTAGAGCCATGAGGAAAGAGTTGAGGAAGGAGGAATTTTGGGACAATGCGGGGGAGAGAAAGGTGGGGCACACAGGCTAAATGTTATGGCTTTGACCAGTGTGTTTAACTGGAAACCACAGATGTGTCTGAGGAAGGAGGTAATTTGATTTTATATAGATTACATAGAGTTATGACATTAGTACAAATTTGATAATATATCATATATATAGCACAGCGGGTAGGGCGTTCGCCTTACAAGCGGCCAACATGGCCGACCCGAGTTCGATTCCTCCGCCCCTCTCGGAGAGCCCGGCAAGCTACCGAGAGTATTCAATATGCCAGACACAGTAACAACAAAGTCTCCAGTGGAGACGTTACTGGGCCCGCTCGAGCAAATCGACGATCAACGGGAGGGCCTTTACCTTTTACCTTTTAATGTCTATTATAAATAAACCTATATTTACTGCATTGATGCTGCCATGTACCACCAGTGACTCATACTTAAATTTGGTTTAATGATTTGCATCCCAGTAGAACCCTCTGCTCTAACTTCATACTTTGACTTCTGAAGATCAAAGATACCAACAGAGTCTAACTGCCACTTTTTCCAAGGCATGAGTTACAATGGAACCTTTACATGCATTGAACAGAGGCTGAGCAGGCATATGCAGACCAAAGAAAATGACCAAAGAAGGGTATGGGACTCCCAGTGAACAAGCCTGTCCAAAGAACTTGACACTGAGAGCCTATTTCAGCCTATTTCTTGTTCATTTTGTCCACATAATTATTTAGTTTATACCACTGCTCAATATTATCATGGTGATGTTGCTCATCTGAGCATTGATTTTGGGGGAATCACATTGGTCACATGACCTAAATTCCAAATGACCGTCCTAGGCAGCAGCCAACAAACATAAAAACTGGCTCGGAGAAACAGGGGTCAAGGCCTGATTTCACCACCAATTGGCTCTAGACTTTGGGGCTAGAATGCTTCTTGTTTGAATTTAAGTTTTTCTTTAGTTAGAAGGTACTCAAACATCTGTGATGAGGATGAACTATACCATATATAAAAGTATTTTAGCCAATTAACAAAATGTAAGCATGGCATTATCATCATTATTAAATAGCATATCTATACAGCAAATATTTTTATTTCATGTGCTTAATTAGTCAATTAACTGATTAATGGGTTTTTGTAAGAAGATGGTTCCACGAGAGGAAAAATGACCTTGTCTAGTTTTGCTTACTTTGGTTTCAAGGCACCCAGTCCTCACAGTGCTCAAAACACATTCAATGGATGAAAGAAAGGGGAACAGAGTCACTCAAGGGAACTAATGAACATCCTTTTGCGAGAGAAAACCATTTCATAGTATTCTAAGAAACAGAAAGAGCTGTGCCACAAACTAAAATTTCACAGTGAAATTTTGAAGGAATAGGGCCTAATTTTGCCTCTCGAGCTTCCTAAGTGTGTCTGCTTCCGTCCCTGCTTTCTCCTGCTTTTTCACTTTTCGAGTGAAATTAAAGCCCATTGCTTTTCTAATGCAGTCTTTCAGTTCTCTTCCTTAAGCCATCTGCTCTTTTATCTGTCAAAACTTATTGATTTTATTTGAAAACTTTTAATTAGAAGCTTCCAGGGAGTGGCAGAGTTAAGTTTAGAAGCTTCCAACGAGACTCGTCCTCAGCAGCTGCAGTAAGGCAATAAAGCTTATGATTTAAATTCATTATTATCTCCATGTTGATGTCATTTTCTTTTCCCTTGCTACTGCATTGTACCAGAAAGTTACATAAGGCTTAAGCACCACCGGGATAATATTGCTGCTTAGACGTGACCTTTCAGAGCTTTTCCCTGTGTGATCAGATGCTGGTAAAGCCATGACCTCACCTTTTACCTAAAGATTACGGTAATCCTTACAAACATTAATTAAGCCAATTTCAGGACACTCCAGAAAAGAGGAATTATCCACTTCAGAAGACTAAAACTGACTCTCAAGACGTTTAAGTTACATTTCTCGTCAGCAAATAAACTGCAGAATTATATCTATTTTATAAAAAGAACTGTTCCTATTTTTTAATGACCTTCCGCTTCCCTGTGGACCTGGAAAACACCTTCTCCAAGACCCAGCTTAGGTGTCATTCCACCTAAAGATCCTCCCCTACTCTACCTGCCAGGCCCAGGGCAGTTTGTCAGCTCCTTTCTACTCCCAGCATGCTTTGCATATCTCTTCCTACAACTCTTACTAAATGTTCTGCAATTTGTGCTTTGCCTTACATTATCGCTTTCTAAATATTAGTTCATTAGGATGTATTCATTATTTTCACCAAGGACATGCACTAATTATTTTGGTGTCCCCTAAACCTACCCCATAGACTGACATGGAGCAGATGCTCAATAAATGTTTATTAATTAGAGAGGATTCCTGTCGTTTTTCATAAACTTTTAAAAGATAAGTTTTAGATAGAAAAGTTAAAGGTGCAAGAACTTCCTCTCTGTCACTCACACCCAGACATGAGACTTCCTTCCCCTTATAAAGAGCCTCCCCCCGCCAGAATGGTGCATTTATTATAACAGAGAAACCTACACTGATACATCACTATCATCCAAAGTTTATAGTTGATATTAGTATTCACTATATTAAATAGTATACATTCTGTGGATCTGGACAAGTTGACTTGTAGCCACCATTGCAACAGTGTATAGGGTTGTTTTAATTGTTCTAGGTGTATTCTGTAGAGTCCCATTATAACCCATTCAAAGCCCATTTTCTATAGATAGCCAAAAACTCTTAGCTTATAATTTGCACCAAATTGACAGACACCATGCACATCCAATGTGAACATGTTTTATGAGATAAGATTTTCTTGCTCTTATTTTTTTGGGGGAGAGGGTCACACCCAGAGATGCTCAGGGGTTACTTCTAACAGTGCTTGGGGACCATATGGGATGCTGGTGGTTGAACCCGATAAGGTAAGCCCTTCAACTGCTTTAATATCTCTCCAGCTGCTCTTGCTCTAATTTCTCTATAGAATATGTAATGTAAATATTCATAAGAAGAACCTATGGTTAATATTGGCCCAGATCACACTGACTAAAACAGCTTTTACTCTGCTGGCCTTGTAAGCATGTGGGATCTTATAATTTTTTTTTTTTTTTGCTTTTTGGGTCACACCCAGCGATGCTCAGGGGTTACTTCTGGTTCATGCACTCAGGAACTACTACTGGCCATGCTCAGGGGACCATATGGGATGCTGGGGATCGAACCTGGGTCGGGCCGTGTGCAAGGCAAGCACCCTACCCGCTGTGCTATCACTCCAGTCCAGGTCTTATAATTTTTAACGTTACACACATTGCTTGGACAACACTAGTGATGTGCTGAGGTAGGATGATTTGTGTGGTAACCTATTTCTCTTGACTTTATTTATTCTCTCACTTGAGAGGGGGAAAATGACCACAATTGAGTGGGAGTAATGGTGTCATGATTATCTAGTTTATGTTCAGTAGCCAAATATTTGTCAGGTCTAGGGATTTTGCATGTTTGTAATTATTCTTCTGCCTAAATTGTTATGAAATAACAATCAGTATGCTACACTATCCTATCCGTGTCTGACTGGCCAAGGCCATGACTCTGAAGACAGTGAGTGCAGCCTGTGTTCTTTAAAAAAAACTCAGGGAACAAAGAAGATAGATTTTTGAAGGTGACAGCACTTTTCTGTATTACAGAAAATTAAATAAGATAATTGCATACAAAGCTTTGAGCACAGCATGCAACGCACAGCAAACATGCAATGAATGTAGCACTTCTGCAACAACATTAATAATTACTATTTATTGAGTGCTTATTATGTGCTAGGAACTATGCCAAGTATTTTCTCCGTAGTCTCAAAATAGTCCCCAAAACCCTATAAGGTATTGTTTTCATTCCTATTTTGTAGATGAGGTATGTAAAATTGATATAATTTTTACTGGGTCTCAGAGCTAGGAACAGGAAAACTGGGTCTCTCCACTTCCAGAGGCCAATCTGAGCTCTTGCCTCACATTAGGCAAACAAGCAGTGTTTATTAAGAGCCTGTGTTGCCCCCAAGGAGTAGTAGCTACTAAATAGAATGAAATGAACTCTCAGCCCTCCAGCAACTTACAGTCTAGATGGAAAAGACAGCAAGAGAAGAGACAATTAGTAGACAGTGAATACCCAGAAATTCATATTAAGTATGCTCTAGGTTTAAAAGAAGCAGAGATCTAGGATCTGGAGAGACTGCAGAACTTGAGCATGACTTGACACCATCTGCAAGGCTACTGTGATTCTGTGGGTTACCCATGTACCAGGGTAGGGTAGGTCATCTGAACTTCACTTCCCCCTTTAGCATGCCCTGCTGGAATCTGCCATGGGGATGAGAGCAATATTTAAGGAGACCGTAACTGTGAGTCTGGATGCTGCAGTCAATCTGATTGCCAGGGTTCAAATTCTGCCCACATTCCATTTTCCTATGCATCTCAGTTTTCCCCTCCATAAATTGGGAAATAATCATCACAGCAATGAGAACATGTCCATAAAGCCTTGTGAGGGATGCCAGGTGTGGAGTGAATATAAGATGCATATTGTTAATGCTTGCAGTATTTTCTGTTTTGATGAGGGATAAGAAAGTTTAGTTTTACTAAGCTAAGATTAAGGGACCAGAGAAATAGTACAGAAGGTAAGAGCACTTGTCTTGCATGTGACTACCACTGGTTCAATTCCTGGTCCCCAAGCCTACTAGGAATGATCCCTGAGCATCAAGCCAGAAGTAAACCTTGAGCACAGTTGGGTATGTCGCAAAACAAAACAAAACAAAACAAAAACGGCAAACCAAAAAAAAGCAACCAATGACAAAAACAAAAGGAATCTGTCAGCCAGTACCATGAAACTGCACAATGGTCCCTGCAAGGAGCTAAGGCAAGACTGTGGCAAAGAAAAGTGTGGTGAGGAGCTTGCCAGGACTGCATATCCAATGTATCTGGGAACCTAAGCCTTGCAAGCTGAAGACCTAACCCAGATCTCCCTGATCCCCCATCTGACGACAGCCGATGGCTCTTTCTTAATCAGATCTAACTCCAAATGACCACCTAACCATAATGGAAAGGTATGTTTTCATACAGCAAGCCCTTGGGACTGGGAGAATTTCTTGAATGGATAAAATATTAAAAACTGCTAACGATGTTGGCTAAAACACAAGCATTTACTACACCGTACTGACTGCTTTTACCACATGAGATTTTAATAAGACTTTTAAAATTTCATTTAAAAGAGATTATAAGCAGTTCTGATCCATGAGGTTCCAATGACATGATGAATTCTGAATTCACACATTTCCTACAGCAGTTCACTCTTCACCTATTAAATGGGAATCAGGGGAGTACTGATAATTCTGCACATAGTGGTTGTGAAGTTTAACCAAGACAATGAATACTAAGAACTCAGTCCAGCACCAGGCTCATGAGCACTCGGCAAACACACAGAATTTATTATTCTTGGTGCTTTTCTATGATCTTTGGGTTACAGAGGTGAGTAAAATAAATAGCTCAGTATTCTAAAGTCTGTTAAAAAATGTAAAGCATCATGATTGATAACACTGTTAATGATAGGGTGTCATGCATACAAGGTTACGACACCACACCCTCCACTAGTGTCTGGGGTTCCCTTCACCCTTATGGCAGGGTCTCTGCTCAAACCCCCCCCCCCAAAAGAGGTGAGCGCAGTTCTGTAAACCAGTCCTTTAAGTTCTATTGTCTCCAACCAATTGTTATCAGGTTTTCAATACTTCTTATTGATGATGTTCTTAGCATAGAGATCTGGCGGAATTCATCTTATTCATCTCTATCAATCTAGAGTTAGAGAACTTGGAACATTGCATTTGCTTAATATCTGTGATTAATGAGTGGACACAGGAGGCCCAATTCTTGTGTTAAAGACACTTGTCAGAGGGAACGCAAGCACCAATGCAGGAACTACACTGTCATTGCCAGGGTTCAGGGGCTGAGGGTTCAGAGGAGGCCAATATGGTTGTCGTGGAGGTAAACCAGACCAGGTTCGGGGCTGGATACAAGTCACATGTGCAGAAGAGCACCAACATCTGACTGTAGTCACTTAGAGTTCCCTTGGTTGAGCCTCTGTCATTTGGCTAATGCTCCCCACACATAAGAGCAGTGACCTGTGACCCTCCAGGCCCCAGGAGCAGCTCTGTGAGTCTGTTCTGTTAGATTTCTGCCTGGAGCACTTGGCCAGAACAAAGCGGAGGGGGTAGAAATCAATACAACCTGAACCAAACGCACACTTAAAACATCAGCCGTCAACTCTGGAGTCACGCCCCTGTCACCAACATTCAAAGTGCTTTCGCTGCTGAGCTGCTCAGAATCATTAGCAAATAAGAAGGCAGGAGAGGAAATGGCTCCAGAGAACAAAATCTGCTACAAGGCATCTGGGAACACATAGTAAGATCTTCCAGAGTTGGGGGGCGGGGAGGGGGTTATAGAAAGAGAAAAGACTGTTTAAGCTGAAATCCCTCCACCCACTCTGGCTCTCACTTTTATTATTTACAAGGAGGATGATTAAGAGGAGCAAGTATGTTTTGACAATGCAGTGACCAGGAGTGCTTGTAAATACCCAGTGCATGATGCTATTATGAGACCAAGTACAGTGAAGACTCACCTACTAATCCTACACACAGATGCTACAATGGTTATGCTTCCAAACTATTTTTTAAGTAGTTAATAATTCTTTGAAAAACAGTGATTATGTGGCACAAACCCCGTTAAAGCTACAGATACAGAAGTAAGACAAAGCCCTCCTTCCTTCTAAGAATGACTTAAAATCATTTTAATGATTCTTAGAGGATTTTCAGAGAACAATGACTAGCTCCATGAAAGTGGACGCTGATGGGGTTTGAGGAACAAGCAAATCAATCTCATAAGAAAAGGTATGGAAGGCCTTACAGGCTAAAAGAATATAGCGAAGACAAGCAAATAACCTCCTATTTGGGGACACGGACTGAGGCTGTGCTAGGGGTAGATGCCAGGTGATAAAAGAATGTATCCTGATAAAAATTAAAAAAAAGAGTAACAAAAAATTGCTGTCATAACCCTCTCAAAAAAAAAAAAGAATGTATCGTGAGATGCTAGAGTCTGTAAGTAGAGTGACTTGCATTTAGATACATCATTTTGGCTTCAGAAGGAATGGAAGAGGGGAGGTTACAATCCCATGATTTTGATGTTATTTCTTCATGCTTGTTAACTCAAGCAAATTCTTATGTCCATTCTTCTTCTGAGTAGACTAAATTGCAACAAGGTCTGACTCTGGACACTTAATTATTCCCTAAGGGACAGTTTTAAGCAGAAGGTTTTCAGCCCTCTCACTCCCTTCGCCTCTCCCCCCAGAGTCCCCACTTCTGCTATGTTTGCAAAATTGAGCTCATTATTCTTCATTAGGTCACTCCACTTAGTTATAAGTAAGCTCATTGCAGAGGTCACAGGTTGTAGGCCCTCAGGTGTCTGCTAAGATTAAGATAACTGAAGATCTTAAATCTCCAGAGTTGATCAACTTGGCTTGCCAAAGATGTCTGTCTGAGTGGATCAGCTACTTTCCTCTAAGAAATATACTCTCAGATCCATTCCAAATTCACATATTTATACATATATCACATATATATTATATTCTGGGTGCCCTGGTCTTTTTAAATCATCCTATCCTGAGAGACTATGATAGTTACTAATACAGTGTTAACTATTTTATTTATTTTATTTAATCACATATTTTACTGCAACAAAATTAAGAATTTAATTCTTATCAGATATTATAAGAAGCAATGAGACCAAGGATTAAGCTCTTGGTAGAAAGCACACAAAATGTAAATAGGAGTCTCAGAGGGACTAAGTAGATTCTGTCGAAGTGTGTCATACACAGTATTTTATAATGAAATTATCATCTTTTTTAAATTCCACATGATGAGGGGTATTTTCTAATGTTTTAGTTACTCAGACATACAGCTCTAAATAATGACTGTATTCCACTTATCAATGCCTACATTTATCAATTAAGAGGTAGAGTTTTCTTTTGATAACCAAATGTTTTCCCTTTCTGTAGCTAGAGTGAGTTGAGGAGACCCTAAGCATTGTGTGTGTTTTCTCACAGAACCAGGAAAATTTTCAGAATTACTAACATTTTGCTAAGCAAAATTCCATAAGGAGAGCTAACCACATTTGAGGAATGAGGTAAGGTACTCTATTTTCTTTATTCTTCTGAGCCTTATGGTCTGCATTCAAAGAGTAGTCAGACCAGGGAAGGTGCATAAACTTGACATGATCAGAAATGACCACAAATCCTTGATATACGTTGAATATACCCTATCATTGATAACAGCTGTACTCCTCCAAATCACAAAAAGGAGTTAAATGGTGTCCAAGTTGAAATATGAAGACAATCATTCTTCACATTCAGTGTGGTGGCCATTCTCCTTTCCTCTAGATTCTTCTAGCACTCCATGAACTATTTTTGAAACCTGGCTCCTTCAGCAGATTTACAGAGAAAACAGTTAACCTA
Source organism: Sorex fumeus (assembly GCF_029834395.1). Classification (NCBI taxonomy): domain Eukaryota; kingdom Metazoa; phylum Chordata; class Mammalia; order Eulipotyphla; family Soricidae; genus Sorex; species Sorex fumeus. The sequence goes on along the minus strand of NW_026606108.1, from coordinate 14,852,146 downwards.
GACTTTTCATTGCAGGAAATATTAGGAATAAACTTAATTAAAAAATCTTACTAGTTCTCCCAAATAGCCATCAGAAAGAACACGAGTCAACCTCCCGAAAATTTCTCATGTCAAGGATCGGGTCACCTTCAAAAGTGTCTAGACCAGCATTGGGAAGATATTTTTTGCCTTTCCAAATATTATAATCTGGTCGTTAAAGAATTTATTTAAGATGGTGGGACTTTATGGGGCAGGAGAGATAGTACAATGGGTAGGGCCTTGCATGTGGGTTCAATCCCTGGCATCCCTATGGTCCCCTGATACAGCCAGGAATAATTCCTGAGAGAAGAGCCAGAAGTAAACCCTGTACATTGTTAATTGTGGACCCTTCGGTTCACATTCTCCAAAATGGTGGAATCTTAGATGGCTTTTTAAAAGACAGTGAGTAAGGTGACATCGCCGTTAATGAAATGAGACAAACAGAGAGCCAGGCTAACAGGACTCTCCTGAAAAGCCCGCATTCTGTTTCTGAGCTGTGTGCCTATCAGTGCAGAAGAATGTCTTTGCCAATCATCGACGCAAGAAAAGTTGTGCTACCACTTATTTAGACATTGGTGTATTTTGCTACTGATGAAGAAACAATCAAATTTCACCCCAAAAAGAAAACCCATTACATTCTTGTAAGGTTTAAAAAACATATCTGTAAGAATAGGAGAACAATTTCTTCTAAATTAACATGTGACTAGAGAAAGAACCAGTTTCAGAAGATCTTTATACCAATCCATCCCAAGAAAGAAGAGCTACAGATAAACCCCTCACCTGGCAGCAGAGAGGGGGGTGTAGGGCCGCTCAGAGAAGCCAAGTTAACATCTGACCAAAATCTAGGTGGAAAACACAATTCCTTTTAATAAAAATTCTAACTACTCCTGGGGAGGTGAGGTTTTGGGCCGCATCTGGGTGTCCTCAGGGACTATTTCCAGTACAGTATTGCTTCTGATGGTATTCAGGGAACATGTGGTGCCAGGGTTCAAACATAGGCCTCACACATGTGAAGTACAGACTCCAACCCTCAGTGCTATTTCTCAGGCCATCAAGAGTATCTATTATAGCAACAGCCATGCCATGTTCTTTATCTGAATGCTTTCATTAACCCTCTTAAGCACATAGGAGGTGAGTTCTATTATTTTCATTTTGAGGATAATGGGAGTTTGAAGAAATTAAACCAATAAAGGTCACACAACATAAGCTGAAGAAGAAACACAAAAGAGAAATAATTTCTACTTTACACCAAGGCTCCCCATGGAAAACTTAGTGATAGTAACAGCAGCACAAACTATCTTAGGGAACTTCTTGAATTCCTACTTGCCTAGGACAATGTCACTAAATTTCGGTTGGTGGGGAGACCACAAATCACCGATTTGAGAGTCAATAAATACCACAATATCATCAAAGTTTGATCTCTGATGTAATTTCTAGTATTACCTATTTAAGGAATACAGATAACTCAGACTCTTCATTAGATAGTCTATCAGCACATTTCACTTTGTATTTTGCCTGCATTGACTGATGATGTCAGAAACCTTCCCGCATCGGGCTCCTAAGGCCAACTCTAACTTTAGCTGGAGACTTTGCCTCTTATTATGCAGCACAGAGGAACTTTCCTGAAAGAAGCTGTTGCCGAGCCCAGTGATGAGGGCCTTTGAAACGGGCTGATCAATGATAAATTGTCATGTACACACTGATTCTCTATGGTGCTACATGGAGAAATAGCTGTGCACAATGAGCATTTCTATTTGAAATACTTGAGGAGTCTAGCAGTTTGTTTTTAGAAATATAACATTTTTTTTAGGACTGGAGACTGTTGGTTGAGTCTTATCTTGCATGCAATTGATATGGGTGCAATCACTGGAACCATACATAGTCCCCCAAGCACTGCCAAGAGTGATCCCTGATCACAAAGTTGAAAGCAAGCTCTGACTTCAAAATCAAAATACAAAAAAAAAAACCCAAAAACAAAAAACCAAAAAATGGATTCTAAATTTGATTGGAACTGTTGGAATCATTGGCTGCCAATGATGCCAACAATTTTTGAGAGCTTCATCCCATCCTTCTTACCCTGTCTATTGTTTCTGCCATGTGTCACTTCACACCAAGCTCCTGGTCATAATTTTCCAATCTGGTCTTTCTGCCCCATCCTGCTAATTTCCATCTTTTCCTCCTCTCAATAGACAGTAATTTTCTTAAACCACAAACTGCACCTCACTTCTATGTTCACAAGGCTTTCCAATGTATTAAGGTAAAATGCAAAGTCTTCCCTCTGGCCTCTATGGCTGAACTGTTTGATGCTGAATCTACCTCTTTATTTTGGACCTTTACTACTCTGCCTCAGTACCTTGCAGCCTCACTGGTAGCTAAATTACTAAATGAGTGGAGCCTTTCCTCTTTCTATGCATCTACTCCTGCCTCAGCCTGGAACATTGCTGAGACATTTTGTGGCTTGTCAATCTTCATGCCTCGGTCTGGCTACCTTAGCATAAAAAGCCATTTTAACCACCTAAGCAAATGCTCTCTTTCTCGCCCGTTTTAATCTGTCACTTTCTATCATAATGAGTCATGAAGTTTGGTTCCTGGACCAACATTAGCAACACCTGGGAACTTGTGAGAAGTGCAAGTTGTGAAGCCTCACCCTACTCCCTTGCTGAATCAGAATGTGTGGGGTGGGGGCTGGAGGTGGTGGGTGCAATCATCTATATTAATAACTAAGTATATAATTATTTTATTTTCTCATAATAAACCTAGCAAGACCCATCAAATATATTAGAAATGTATACATGTACTTGTTTTTTTGACCTAGTTATTCTGGTTCTAAAAGTTAATGGTAAGAAAATCATCAGGGAGGTTTTATCAAAAGAATACTTATAATTTTTTCAATATATGATGTAGGGATAACTGGTCAATCTCATGCAAAAAAAGTGAATTAGGACATCTATACTAAACCATGCACAAAACTCAATTCAAAATGAAATAAAGACCTTGATATGAGACTTTAAACCATAAATTTTATCAAGAAAAATATAAGTAGAGTCCTTTATGATATGATACCCAAAAGTATCTGCAATTATTCAATGCCATTGGTCAAACAAACCAAAGATTTATTAAAAAGGATTTACACAAACTGAGCATTGCAAAAGAAATATTGTTCAGAATGAAAAAGACATCCCACAGGCTGGGAAAAATGTTTGATCACCACTTATCTGGCAGAAGATTAATTTTAAAAAAAATTGAGCATTTGTAAATCTTTTTTTTTTTTTTGCATCATGCCCAGCAATGCACAGGGGTTATTCCTGACTCTGCACTCAGGAATTACTCCTGGTAGTGCTCAGGGGACCATACGGGATGCTGAGATTCAAACCCGGGTTGATCGCGTGCAAGGCAAATGCCCTACCCACTGTGCTATCACTCCAGTCCCGCATTTGTAAATCTTAAGAAGAAAAATACTCCAATCCTATAAAAATGTGAGGAGAAGAAATGAGCTAAAACTTACTCAAAGGAGATAAACAGATTGCCATAAGTATATGGAAAAGATGTTCTTCATCACTGATCATCAGGGAAATGCAAATCAAAGTAGCAATGAAATATCATCTCACACCAGTGAGAATGGCGCACACCACAGAACAAAAACTAGTGTTGGTATGGCTGTGGTGAAAAGGAACTCTCATCACTGCTGTGGGAATGCTGGTTGGTTCAATCTTTTTAGAAAACAATATGGACACATCTCAAAAAATTAAGAACTGATCAGCAACCCTATTTCTGGGCATCTACCTAAGGTCCCAAACAACTCAACTTTGAAATGACATTTGCACTGTTCACAATAGCCAAAATTCTGGTAACAACCCAAGTGTCCAAGAACATATGGATAAAGAATAGATAAAGAAACTGTGGTACATATACACAATGGAATGTTACTCAGCTATAAGAAAAGATGCCATCATGCAATTTCCCACTTCATGGATAAATGTGGAAAAGCATCATGTTGAGCAAAGCTAGCCAGAAGGAGAGAGACAAAAAAAGAATGCTCTCGCTCATATCTGGAATATAAAAATCCATAGTAAGGAAACAACAAATGATCAAAAGCAACAGAATCTAAGAACTGGTCTATAGAATGCAGCTTACCAGGACAGTGAGACATGGAGCTTAAAGGTAGAGATGGTGAGGTAGGATAGGGGGAGAGGGAGAGAGGAAGGACTCTTGACAATGATGGCAGGAAACTCTGGTGAGGGATCTGGTATTGGAATATTGTGGAGTAAAACCTCATGATTGACAGTATGTTTAAATTATAAACCACAGTGGTTAAAATAAAATAAAAATAATTATCACAGATTTTTAATGCTAATACAATAATCAAAAGATACTACCTGAATTACTTAAACATTTCCCAACTAAAAAAGATATAAATATATATCAGATATCAAAATCACAATTGAGAAAAATTACGAATTAGGCAAAATTAATAGCACAGCGATAGGGCGTTCGCCTTACAAGCGGCCAACATGGCCGACCCGAGTTCGATTCCTCCGCCCCTCTCGGAGAGCCCGGCAAGCTACCGAGAGTATTCGATATGCCAGACACAGTAACAACAAAGTCTCCAATGGAGACGTTACTGGGCCCGCTCGAGCAAATCGACGATCAACGGGAGGGCCTTTACCTTTACCTTTACCTTATTCACAATATGCTGTTAAGTAAAAAACTATCTAACACTATAGTATATGGACTATATGTATGTATGTGTATATATATTTATACTGAACACATAAACGTACCTAAATACATTGGAAAGTTATATGCCAAACTATTAACAAGATTTATTAGTTGGTGTGCAAATAGGTAATTTACTTCTTTCTTTTTCTGCTTCTCTGCATTTTGGCAATAAACTCTCAGAGTGAGAGAGAAATGTCAAGGGCAGTGAGTCAGAGAAGAGGGAGCAAGTAAACAGCTGAGTGGAGCATCTCAGCACAGAGAAGGTGTTATTTGAGCTGGGTCCTGAGAACTGGTGTCAGGAAGAGGCATCGGCCAAAGCTGCAGTCACATGCATCTGCTGCATCTGGGGGATGAGGAGTAGCTGTGCAGAATGTGTGGGGTGGGGGTGCAACAAAGCCCCATAGGCATAGTAGCATTCTTCATAAAGCAAAATCAAAGTTTCCTTCTGCACAATGAGCCATCCAGGCTCCACAGAACTTTCTTAGAACTTTCTTCTCAGCATTTTAAAAAGTTGCAGCTGACTTGCTGTTGTGCAAGGTATAATTCAAGTTAACAGAAACCATACCAAGGTGTCGCTCTGACTGGATTATTATGAAAAACATCAGATGGAAGACGAGGATGCAGAACATTCAAAGATATCCTTATATCTTGGGTTTAAAGCTCTCAGAGCCAGTATTCTAGAGGCAGGTATAATCCAATGGTCTGGCCATCATCAACAGTCAAGATTACAGAATGAGCAATAAAATGTCTCTTTGATGCTCATTCATCGCTCAGCACTGGTACAGAAATTTCAAAGGTTATGCTAAGTGGCTTGACAACCTGGAGACAGATGATAAGGTCTCAGCTTCTGATCACTAAACATAATAAATCCCTTGTGAACAGGTGCTACTAATTTTTTGGAGACCCATCTTGGACTGTCAATCATTTTCATGTCAATTACACAAGAACCTGTTAACTAGAAGCATATTCAGATTTCACTGAAATTCTGTGAAATATAAATTTTGGGAAAGGACTATGTGATTTATAGAGGGGATTTTTTTCTGGAGATAATTTATATCAGATGTTACAGTTTCAATATCAACAGAGCAGTGAAAGATGATGAGTTGTTGACTTAAATCAATTTTCCCTTTTTAGACAAGAAGCCAGGTTTTTTTGGGGGGTGGCACATGACTAGGAGAAACAACTTTCCCCAGACTTCCATGCTCTTGAAGACATGGTAGCAGCTTACTAAACTGTCAATTCATTTGTCCTGGGCTCACAGCTAATCAATATTCCCCAATCTCCCTTGCTACTAAGAAAGAATTGTGATTGTGTTCTAGCGAATGAAATGTAGAAGCACATTACACATGCATATTTTATATCATATCCTGAACTATAAAAATTTCTCCAGAATAGGGGCAAGAGCTATAATATTACAGTGGGTAGATTACTTGCCATGCAAGTTTGATCCCTGGCACTACATATGGTTCCTAAAGCCACCATGAGTGGTCTCTGAGTGCAGAGCCAGGAGTAATCTCTGAGAATTTTTAGGTGTGTATCCCAGACGAAACAAACAAATAAAAATTCTCTATGTAAGCTATCTGCCTGCATTTGCTCAGGAGAAGGGATCTATCCAGGAAACCAGGACATGGAATGTGGATACCCTCTGAGTCATAAATATACTTCAGGAAAGCCTCTTATATAGACGCTTGTCTGCATACACAAAGAAACAACTAAGATAATGTATTAAACGAACTAAATAAATTTTGGAATACTCACACTCTAAAGTGCAATGCAGTCCTTTAAAAGGACAAATCAGAGCTGGAGATATAGTACAGGGGAAAGGCTCTTGCCTTGCATGTGGCAGACTCTGGTTTGACACTCTGGCACAGCATATGGTACCTCAGACTCTGTCAGGAGTGTCAGAAATAAGCCCTACTTGAGAAATCTGGTGTGCCTCCAACCCTAAAAAATAAAAAGAAAGAAAAGAAAGAGTGATCGATGAGATGGTTATCTCTATGTATTATCATGGAAAGATCTCTAGTATGTTGCTGAACATGACAAGCAAGTTGAAGGATCATTCTCTAATCCAGTAAACATTTGAGATGTTTTTATTGTCAGGTACTTCTTGCCACCAAGGAGGAAAAAAGCAAACCACAGGGACAAAAACTTTTCTTGTCTCTGTAAAGCTAAAATGCACTTTGAATGTTTATTTTGAAATCCTAAAACTGGGTTGAAGAGATGGAACAGGGGTTGAAACGCACGTCTAGCATGTGCCTGACCTGGGTTTGATTCCTGGCACCATGTAACCTCCTGATCATCACCAGGTATGATCTTGGAGACCACTAAGCATTGCTGCATGGTATTGATGGTCCCCAGGATTCCATAACCTGAGCAGCACCACATCCTTGGACCCTAGCACTGAATGACTTGCTGGATAATCAAGTACAGCGAAGACTGGACCTCAGGAGAACCACTTGGGAAAAAATAAATAAGAATTAATTAATTAAAGGGCAGAGAGAGAGAGATGGTACAGTGGTTAATGCACATGTCTTGAATGTGGTCAACTTTGGTTTCATCCCCAGAATCATGTGGTTCATCAGGAATCACCAGGTAAAACCCTGGATGACCCTGAGCACTGTCAATGTGGCCTGGGCCATCCTTGGCACCAAGAATCCCAAGAAGTACTGCATCCTGGACATTCACACTACACTGCTGACTCAGCTGGAGTAGTTCCCCACAACATTTTTTTTAAATTAAGAATGAAGAGATAGTATAAAGGTTAAGATGCTTGCTTTGAATGCAACTTTTATCAGTTTGATTCCTGGCACTGCAGATAGTCAGTCCCCCAGGCCCTTCCAGGAGAGAGAGATCCCTGAGTATAGAGCTAAGAGTAAGCTCTGAGCACTACCTGGTGTGGTCTAAAAACAAACAAAAATTAAAAATCCTAAAGTTACATATTATTGCTATACATATATTTACTTCTAAAAGACCTGTAATGATACCCACCCAAATTGCTGTGGCAGCAACTTCTGGATATGAGAGCCAAAGTAGATATACTTGCTTCTGGGTCTCTGTCCTTCTGTGTTGTTTGAATATTTTTTATTTTAGAAGGGGTTGGTGGACATACCCAGTGGTTCTCAGGGCTAACTCCTAGCACTCCTGGCTCTGCACTTAGGGATCACTCCTCGAAAGGTTCAGGAATGAGGGATCATACTCAGGTGGTGGTGTGCAAGGAAAGCACCTTACCCACTATACAATAACCACAGTGTCCCTTATTTGAATAATTTTTATGGGAATGCTTCTATGCATTTGAATTATTTTTAGTTTTCTGAATTCCAGTAATGAATAGAAATCTTCTCTGTGGTGACCTCTCCTAGGAATCCTCAAATGTGACAACTTAGATGTTTCATTTATTTAATCCCAAAAGTGAGGGTCCTTTTGATATATGGTTTCTGTGGCGGAAAAAGTTTAAGAATCTTCATGATCAGAAGATGAAAATATACAGGAATAAGGATGAGAACCTCATCTAGAGACAGTGCTAGTCCGATCCCAGATTACTTAAGAGCTTTCTTTGTCCAGTGCTTGTTTTGCAAAGACTCCACAGCCAATAAGGACCAAATACACTTTTTAAAATGTCAGGTAGCACTCCGTGAGCATTGCAAATGAGTTCTGACATGAAAATTATACTTTCATATTACAGAGTTTTGTTTTATTTTAAAACTGTGTTAGCATCTAAAGGACCCCTGTAATAGTGAAGATAAAGTGAATCCAGTAACACATTTACTATTGAAAACCTTCAGCACAGAAATGCATTGCTTCTTTCTGATGGAATTTTAAATCAGCATTAGGGATTAAGGAGTATTCTCCAGCCAGTGAAGAGGGTCTTGGAAGCAGAATGGATTATGGGAAAAGACCACGATGTGTACCCCCTTTTGTGTTCCATGAACGCCTTTGGGCCTCCATGATGAATATGTTTGATATAATTCTGGGAGACCTTTTCTTCTTTAACTACCCATTTTATCTTTCCAAAGGTCTGCACAAAGCAGAGCCAGGCTTCACGCTCTTCTTTCACACTGGTTTACATGATCTGGATTTGAGTGAAAGCAATGGGAACTGACTTACACTTCATGACTCCTCTTTCAGTATTTGATTGACTGGGGGAGACAGCATGTCTTCCCTTGGATGAGCACATCCACCAAAACCATGAATTAGGGCCTACTTAAAAGAATAGATGTCTGGAAGAATAGAGAGTAAGTGGATGAAATGACACGTGAGCCAAAAGGAATCAAGGTTTATTCTTGTCATGGGGGCTGACTCCCCCAGCAGGGTTCTACAAGCCACACCCCCCTAATACTTGGTCTGGAGTTCAGAGCCCGGGGCCCGGGCAGGCAGTGCTACCCAAATCTGGTTTTGCTGGGGTAAGTAGGACCACACTAGGTGGGCAAAGGGAACATGCAACACTAGGTGTGCACCTCAGCCCCTTTGAGCTATCTTCATGGCTGAATGTTTTTCTCTTTTTCCCCTTTATCTTCTGTTTACTTTGTACCTCACAGTCTCTTTTAGATTTAGGTGAGAGCAAAGTTAACAGCTATTTTAAGGAAGAATGCCTCTCTGTACACCCAGCTTTCTTGAACATGACTTAACTACAGAGTTCAATTTTAATTATTGTGCATTTTTGAAAATGCGGATCTTCCAGGTAATCCATCCTGTGCCACCTGTGGCAACCCACACCTGCACATCTTCGCTTCCTCCAAAGACCCTTCCACGTTCCCCTTACCTCAAGGCACAGTAGCCTTGCGGTGGCCAGTGTGATGCTTGGTGTCAGTTACAAAAGAAAATAAAATATCTTAGCACTTCCAGGAGAAACATGAGAGCAAATGATATTTTGGAGGGCCACTGAATCCCGTGGACCCACAGCACCAAGCAAGCAAGATCCCTATCTTGATTTTCTGTGATCTTTGATACTCTGACTTGGTGAGTGACTTATGTGCTTTTTGCTTCAGTCTTTATGACGATTGGTAGGATAGTATTACCTATTCCATGGGGTAAGTATAAGACTTCAGTTTTATAAAAGTTATCGATTGCTTCAGATATGGTGTCTGGCACAAGGGAAACATTAAATATGAGCTATTCTGGCTGTTAATATCATAAGCAGCAGTACATCTAAATTTTTCTTTTAAAAATTATTTCATTTTTAAATTTAAAAACTTGGGCCACAACCAGCAATGCATGAGGTAACTCTTAGTTCAGGGGTCACCTCCAGAGGTGTTTGGGGAACCAGGTGGTGTCAGGAATTTAGAGACCTCCTGCATGCAAAGCCTGAACTCAGTCCATTCAGTTGACCCCAATAATACATTTTTATTTTAAACTAAGTTTAGTTTTATAACCACAGTCAAATTGTGAAAAGTTTCTTGGATATAGATTTTAGGGAAGATCAAATAAAAACTCCCTAATGATAGATGATACAAGAAATGAATGCATTAATATTACTACTGACTTTACAACAATAAAATGGATTATAAGAGAAAATTATGAGCAACTGTATATCAACTAACTGGATATTCAGATGAACTGAAAACAAATTCCTAGAAATGCAGATTTCAAAAAAAGAAATAAAAATTCAGAATAGATCACTAACAAAGAAACTGAGTTAGTAGTGAAATCCAAAGATAATTTTCAAAGTAAAAAAATTTCAAGTAAAAGTCCAGCATCAGAGATCCTGATAATGAATTTTACCAGAACTTTATAGGAGAATTAATATTAATCCTTCTCTGAGGTTTAAAAAAAATTAAAAACCACAACATAAGAGTCAATACTTTATTAAACACTCTATGAAGCATAATACTTTATTAAACACTCTGTGAAGCCACACATCATATGAAGTGTGATATTCAAGTCAATAAATTAGAAGAAAATAAAAATACAGACTAATATCCATCATGAATTTTGACAAAAATAGTCACAATGAAATATTAGCAAACAAAATTCAACAACATATTACAAAGTTATACACCCTGACCAAGCAAAATATATTTCAGAATTATAAAGATGGTATATCTGAAAATATAGGGCACAATCAATATGCTCCTTGATCTTAACAAAATAAAGGTAAAATACATTATCATCTCAACTTATACAAAATAAAAACCATTTGACAAAAAAATCTAACACAGTTTCATAATAAAATGCTCATTAAATTAGAAATAAAAGAAAAAACTTCCTTTAATGTGGTAAATACCATATATTTAAAAATATTTATGGGCTAGAGAGATAGTACAGAGAGTAAGGCACTTGTCTTGAATGAGGTTAACCCAGGTTTGATCCTTGGCATACCATATGGTCCCCAGAACACCAGGAGTAATTCCTGTGTGCAGAGCCAGAAATAGCCTTTAAGCATCAGTGGGTGCACTACCCTCCCTCCCCCAAATGTTTAGCATTATACTCAATGGCAAAGATGTAAAGTTTTCCCCCTTAAATTAGGAATAAGAAAAAGTATCTTTTCCATCACTCTGACATAGTATTGAAAATTCTAATCAGAGTAATTAGTAAAGGAAAAGAACATGCAAATTGTAAAATAAAAATAAACTGTCTTTATCCATAGGTTCTGGCTTATAAAAATTAAAATGAACAGCAGCTAATATGTAGACAGCATACTTCCTAATTTCACAATAGATTACAAACTATGGTAATTGAACCACATAGTACTACCATAAAACCAGACATATAGACCAATGGAATGAACAAATCAGGGTAAAACTTGTGCATAAATAAGGGCACCAACAATGGGGAGAAATAGTCTTTTTAGAAAACAGTCCATGGAATCATGTATATCCGTATACACTAATGACAAACCAAGAATTCCATTATATATTTGTACCCCTAAAGAACTGAAAGTAGGCACTGAGATATATCTACACCAATGTTAATGGAGCATTATTCCCAATAGCCACAAGGTAGAAAACACTCAAGTGATCATCAACAGATTAATGAAAAAACAAGATATATATATATACATATATACATATATATAAACAAGTGCTATATATATGCTGTTACTGTGTTTGGCATATCGAATACATCACGGGGAGCTTGCAAGGCTCTGCCGTGCGGGCGAGATACTCTCGGTAGCTTGCCAGGCTCTGTGAGAGGGGTGTAGGAATTGAACTCGGGTCGGCCATGTTAGCTGCGTGCAAGGCAAACGCCCTACCTCTGTACAACAAAGTCTCCAATGGAGATGTTACTGGGCCCACTCGAGCAAATTGATGAACAATGGGAGGACAGTGACAGTGACAGTGACATATATATGCAGTGGGAATATTATTCAATCATTAAAAAAGGAATGCATTTCTGATACATGTTAGAAAATGGATGCACCTCAAAAACATGATGTTAACTGAAGGAAGTCACACAAAAAGAGACAATTATATTTCTTCACTCATATGAAGAGTCTGGAATAGGAATATTCAAAGATTTAAAAAGATCATTGAATAGATTAAATAGATGAGATAGGGACTAGAGGGAGGGGGAAATGGAAAATTACTCAATGAGAACAGAGTTTGGGATGGTAAAAATTTTTGTGAATGGTGAAGACAGTTGTATAACATTGTGAATGTAACTAATACTACTGAATTGTACACTTTAAATAGCTTAAAATGGAAACTTTAAAGTGTACATTTTAATGGGAGGAATCAACCTCCCGAACTTCAAACTGTACTACAAAGCAGTAATAATTAAAACAGCATGGTACTGGAACAAAGGCAGAACTGCAGACCAATGGAACAGGGTTGAATACACTGACATCTCTCCTCAATCATATGCTCATCTAATCTTTGATAAAGGTGCAAGTAATGTGAAGCGGAGTAAGGAAAGCCTCTTTAATAAATTGTGTTGGCATCACTGGACGGCTACATGCAAAAAAATAGGCTCAGAACTCTGCCTAACACCATGTACAAAAGTAAGATCAAAATGGATTAAAGACCTCAACATCAGACCAGAAACCATAAGGTACATTGAAGATAAAGTTGGCAAAACCCTCCATGACATTGAAGCTAATGGTATCTTCAAAGATGCCACGCCACTGGCCGAGCAAGTGAAAACAGAGTTAGATAAATGGGACTATCTTAAACTAAGAAGCTTCTGCACCTCCAAAGAAACAGTGACCAAAATACAAAGACAGTCTACAGAATGGGAAAGGGTATTCACCGAATACACATCTGACAAGGGGTTGATATCCAGGATATACAAAATACTGGTTAAACTCCACAAGAAGAAAACATCCAACCCCATCCAAAAATGGGGCAATGAAATGAACAGAAACTTTCTCAAAGAAGAAATCCGAATGGCAAAAAAGCACATGAGAAAATGCTCTACATCATTAATCATCAGGGAGATGCAGATCAAAACCACAATGAGATACCATCTCACACCTCAGAGACTGGCCCACATTCAAAAGAACAAAAGCAACCGATGCTGGCGTGGATGTGGCGAGAAAGGGACACTCCTTCACTGTTGGTGGGAATGTCCACTGGTTCAGCCCTTCTGGAAAACAGTATGGACGATTCTCAAAAAATTAGAAATTGAGCTCCCATTTGACCCAGCAATACCACTCCTAGGAATATATCCCAGAGAGGCAAAAATGTATAGTCGAAGTGACATCTGCACTTGTTTGTTCATTGCAGCACTCTTTACAATAGCCAGAAACTGGAAGAAACCTGAATGCCCAAGAACAGATGACTGGTTAAAGAAACTTTGGTACATCTACACAATGGAGTACTATGTAGCTCTTAGAAAAGATGAAGTCATGAAATTTACATACAAGTGGTACAATATGGAAAGTATCATTCTAAGCGAAATGAGTCAGAAAGAGAGGGATAGACATAGAAAGATTGCATTCATCTGGGGGATATAAAGTAACAAAGTATGAGATTAATACCCAAGAATAGCTGAGATCAGCACCAGGAGGATTACTCCATAACTTAGAGGCCAGCCGGGTATCCTAGAGGAAAGGGCTGTTCAGATAGAGAAGGGAGCACCAAATAAAGGATGTTTGGAGGATCCTCCCAGGAGGGGAGATGCATGTCGAAAGTAGACTATGGACTGAACATGTTTGCCACTCAATGCCTCTTTTGCAGACCACAACACCCAAAAGGAGAGAGAGAACACAGGGGATTGCCCTGCCACAGAGACAGGGGGGATGGGGGGATGGGGGTGGGAGGGATATTATCCATGGTGGTGGAAAATGGGCACTGGTGGAGGGATGGGTATCTGATCATTGTATAATTGAAACCAAAGCACAAAAAATTGTAAATCTACAACTTTAAAAAAAAATAAAATAAAATAAAGGGGGAAAAAAAGTGTACATTTTAGTGGTATTATATACATGGTTATATAAATCTACAAATATTATTAAAATAACTAGAGTATCATGTTCTTATCTGTACAATCCACTAACAAAATTCCTGTACTTAATAGAGAAACCTAAAAGTGCCCTTGACATGTTAGAATTTATATACATAGTTTTAATCAATACAGTCATGTGCCACTTGAGGCCAGGGGATAAGTTCTGAGAAATATACTGACAACTGATTTCATTGTGCCAACATCATTCAGTGTAACAGCACAAGCTATATGTGGCAGCTTATTCCACACCTAGGCTATAGAAATAGCCTGTTGGGACATCATTGTATATGGTCCATCACTGAAAGCATTGTGAGCATGATCAAAAGTAAGAACAGGTAAAATTTAATTGACTAAATCCCTTAATAAAATTCTATCATTGTTAAAAGTGAATGCACTGCTCTCAGAGATTATACTTTCTAGCACTGAGGACATTCATGAAAAATTGCACGATTAATCACAGGGAGATTCTAAAAGAACTTTATACACATACAGGATGATGGGCACAAGGACCATCTAAACGCTTTCCATTTTTAAGAATTGGAGCACCTATGAGAGCGGCACACAACCAGAAACACTCCCCGGGCTAAACCATTTCTTTTTTTGCTCTCAGGTTGTGGGTTTGAACACTCCTGAGAATGTTACTCTCCTGGGCTTTGTTTTGTCTCCACTTACGATATTCTTTGTTATCAATCTCCTGCCCCCCAAATCTACCTAACTCATCTATTTCCTAAAGTTATATCATTTATAAATGTTTCTGTGAAATAAATTTCTCCTAACTTGAGGGTCATACCAGTAAACTGTATCCAAGAATAACATGCAGCATATAATCAGACTAAAGATGCAAATGTGATTTTCATGCAAGCTGCTGACCTCAAATATGCGGTCTGTTCAAAGACTGTTTGCTAAAAAGTAGTCATGGCTATCTCTAGTGCTTTATTTCTGCCTCCAAGAGATTGTGTCTTATTCATTCTTGGGCTTTCTAATGGAACACAGCACCATCTTTCCCTTTTAGGCAGTCAATCAAGGTGTCTAGAATTGTATTTGCATTCCGAGACTTCCTGTATCGTAAGTTTCTAAGAGTGAAGAGAAGAGGTGGGTCTGAAGTTCAAATTTATAAAACTGGGGTAAATGGCTCAGTCATCAAAACACAGACCTGCGCCACAGAAGGCATGTTTGAGTAATGATTTGGAAAACTACATAGAATCAAACACATCTGTGCCTTCTACTCTACCTGCTGTCTTACCAGAAATGAAGATGCTTAAATCTCCATTACAGAGGCAGAGATGCCCATCTACAGAAAAATAGAACTGGACTCCAGTCTGCTCTGTGGGTCTTCAGGATAGCTGCCAGCTGATCAGAAAACATGGAAGGTGGGGGACCCAGGGTGGGCAGGATGAGCACAGCTGGCTAACACAGCGACAAACAGCCACAACAGCAAAACGTGCCATTTTTGATTTGTGGGGCTGAGCCAATTCATCTGGGAAATCTCTCAGAGAAAGTAGTTGGAAATGACATTTCAGCTCTGATTTTCCTAGTCAAGTCTGCAGCGACTCAAAAATAGCATTTATGTGGATGGTACTAACACAATGACACTTGAGTCTCCTTTCCTCTTAGGAGAGTGATTTTAGGAATTTGGAAGACTTCATAGGAAACGAAGGGACTGGGTGCTGGTAACAGAACCATGCCCACATTTCATTTCTAGAAAATGGATTATGTTGCCCAAAGTTGACTCTTGGATTTCCTATCATTCGATCTGAACTCTGGTCCTGATGTACAGTGAGGCGTGCTATTGGCATTTGCAGAAACCTTGACATTCCACACTGCCGTTCATGATTGGTGTCAGACAAAGGAGCGTATTCAATGACTGCCAGCTCGATGATAAGGCCAGTTATTAACTGAGGAGTAGTATCCACGAGTCTAAAGGCTCATAGTGGTGGCACTGAAGCATGCCGGGGAGAAGATAAAATTTAATTAATAATTTCCTTAGAGGCCAACAGTCTATTACAACTATGTTCCTTGCTGTTTTCTGCAATGACCTTATAGCTCATAAACATTACAGATACATGCTCGGTCATAGTCTCATCCCTGAGTTCAATTTATAGCTCAGGTTACACTGCATATAATTAGCTAGATTGAAGATTTTCAGATGCTGCTGCTGTTGGAAAAGTCAGCAGCTCTGCATTAAGGCAATTGTGTGTCTCTTTCCCTCTGTTTGATCCAATGTCTAGGATAGATGATATAATGTCCTGGATCAAAAACATACATTATGAGATTGGGGGTATGCTTTAACAGCAAAGTGCATTCCTTGCAGAGATGAGACCCTGGTTCAATCACTGACACAGCAAAAAGAAAAAGAAAACACACCCAAACATGCATTTTGTACAAAGCTGAAGAGGAAGGCAATGTCTACTAAGTTACAGGGGATACTTTGGAGGTAAGATACTTGTGAGATCATGCTTGCTTTCTTCATGTTCTTCTTTATTTGTATTTGAATAGCTAAATCAAAGTGTTATTAGAATCACAGAATTCAAAGAATGACATACTGTGGGATATATTTTCTCTCTTAAAGCAAAACAGTTGTTCCTTTAATAAATAACTACAATTCACTTTGGTCCTCTTATGCGCTGAGCACTTTGCAGAGCTGTGGGGAAACACATGCACACAATTTAATTATCTCTAGAATAAGATGCCTGGCTCAAAGTTTGAAAAACAGTACATGTTTAGTAAATGAAAGAGCTGTTTGTGGGATATTTTTATATTCTGAATTTTAAAACACTGTACTTACATAGTCAGAATAATTTTTAAAAATCAATTAAAAATGTTACTCTTTACCAGTGTTTATCAAAGTGGGTGTTACTGCCTATAGAAAGTACTGGAAAGCCTCAGAGTCTATAAGAGCCTTATGTAGAGCTGCAGGGGGGTAGGGGGAGGCACTTTATTTGGTTTACTTTAAAAAGATAGTTATTTGGGGGAGCACTAGGGGTTTTTTTTCTAAAAGGGGGGCATAGGCCTAATACTTTGGGGATCTCTGGTCCAGACTTCCTAAAATTGAGAACCAATGTTTGTTGACTGCTTGGCATGCTGGTTCAGCTTTAAAGTTTGATTATCCAAAAGCAAAAGTACTCCTCCATTAGCCTAACAGAATGAAACCCAAATAATAAATATGGGATTTTTTCAACTCTCATCTTTGTTTTTTTACTTTTTCCCCCATTCTGTGCCAGCACTTCTCAGTTTTCTCCAAATACTTCAAGCTTTGTTTTAGTGCCCGATCAGAGTAGAACCTTGAGTATATGAGATAAAAAAGAAAATTTGTCAATTAGCCATTTTCTATTGTCATTCTCTCCATATTCTCTCCCAATTTGCTAGTTCATTGACTCTCTCCTCTCTCCTCTCCCCCCTCCCTCTCTCTCTTTCTCTTCAATTCTTCAAAGCAGTGATCACCAACTGATGCTCACTGGAAATATAAGGCACCCATTCTTAGAACTGTCATACATGTAGTAATTAAGACTTGAAACCTTCTACCACATAGTCATCAACAGTTCAGAAAAAATGAAATTTTTAACATATAAATGGATCTGAAGTTGATGCATTGTGGCAGAACAGTGAGGGAAACACACAATATATGAGAAGTGCTGAAGAAGGCACATCATATCACAAAATCAGTGATAGCAGCATGAAATCTTTGCACAGACTATTTTATTTTTTGTACTGTAATAAGGCTGTAATTTAAACACCATGGTAAATTTTCCTTAAGTGTCATAGTGAAACTACAATAAACAAATCAATAACAACTAATATGTTAACTTGAGTTTTTCAGACTAGAAAAATGTTTGCTAAACTGTCATAAAGAAATAATGTGCATCATTTGGACTGCTCAGTTTTAATTTATATGCACGAGTATTCCACACATCCCAATCTTGCACCAAAGGCAGTATAATTACTTTAATTCTAAGTTATTTTAAATAATACTGGAACAATAAGAATATAAAAGCTTCATGTAATAGTTACACCTCTACCTTTTCTTTCCAAAAAAATGGCATGTGGGCAAGAGAAATACTGAAGAGCTAAGGCATTTTCTTTGCATGTAACTGAAGTAGTTTACAAATCTGGTTCAAATCCCTAGTACCACATATGGTCCCCTGAGCACTGCCATGGGTCACTCCTGAGCACTGCCAGGTGTGGTTGCAAACCCAAACATAAATAAAGATATTTTTAAACATTGGGATAATATGTGATAATTATGCGGTAAAATACAGCACATGCTCATGTTATTTTTCAGGGATGAAATGAAAACAGTAATACACTACATAATGTAATACACTACATAAGCTTGTTCCCCAATAGCACAACTAATAATAGTATTGTCAGCAGCTCTTAGTCACCACCTTATTCTGTTCTTCTTAGTTCTCTACTCATCAGAAATAGATATGAAAGTATATCTACTCAGGCTGCATGCTTAAAGAATGTCTGATGCCAATTTTCAAAGTGTGTACTCACTCGACCACCTGGATGTTTAGTCTACAGGAACAAAACATCTGGAGAATGGATGCTCAAACAAGCATTTCAGATTTTATCTCCATGTCTGGCACCTATCATACTAAGGTAAAGCTATTTGTCTTGTAAACAGAACACAGAGATCTAAACTGAAAAAAAAAAGAAATTTTTACCCAAAAAGCATATATTGCTTTATCATCATGAATGGGAAAATAAATTTTCCTTTTTCTCTATCTTAAGCATCAGAGTCTCCCTGATGTAATATTTTAGGAAAACAGGTCATGAGGACTAGTCAATCCAACTTCAGGGCAAGTAAAAGGAGATGGAAGAAGCTGTGAATGAAATGGACTTAGATTAATTCAGATACTTTACCTCCCACCACTACAACAGAACCAAGATTCTCTCATAGCTATTGAGGGTCTAATACCAATGCCATAAACCAAAGATACCATTATCAATCTCTTTTACATCTAGGCTGGAGCGATAGCACAGCAGGTAGGGCGTTTGCCTTGCACGCAGTCAACCTGGCCGACCCAAGTTCGATTCCTCCGCCCCTCTCCGAGAGCCGGGCAAACTACTGAGAGTATCTCGCCCACACGGCAGAGCCTGGCAAGCCACCTGTGATGTATTCGATATGCCAAACACAGTAACAACAAAGTCTCCAATGGAGACGTTACTGGGCCCGCTCGAGCAAATCGATGATCAACGAGAGGGCCTTTACTTACTTACTTACTTTACATCTAGGATGTTTCAGTCTCAGTATTAAATCAGAAGTTCAAGGTTCAAAAGTTTTCCTCAAGATATAGAAGTTTACCTCTGTGGCATAGCCATGATCTCTCACACCTTCAAAAATCACAAAGTCCAAACAGAGGGCTCATAATAATGCTCAGGTCTGACTAATCAACACAAACTTACTCTTGGTAGATTTTGCTTGCTCTTGTTTCCATTTAATTTTCACTCATTGCTCCCCGTGATGTATTCAATATACCAAACACAGTAACAACAAGTCTCACGAAGGAGATGTTACTGGGCCCGCTCGAACAAATCAATGAACAACAGACAGTGCATAAATAATGTTTCTCTCTCTCATCTTTCTCTCCCCCATTTTTGTCTAATCTTGGTGGTGCTCAAGGATATTCCTACCATATGTAGTGCCCAAGATATGGGAAACTGGAGACTGCCCATGTCATAGAAGCTCTGTGTGCTGAGTGAAGGGGTGTGTGTATGTAGTTGACCGAATAGGCCCTGGGGGTCAGGCAGCAGAGAACGTGTGATGACTTGTTGTGTTGTGGATGTTACAGAGGCATACAGGGCCAGAGCGGCATTCCCAGGTTTCATGAAAAGCTTGGGTTGCACTGCAAGACTAGCTAGATTGGAACAGATTTTCATATGCTACGGTTAGTAATATGACAGGCACTATGTAAGATATATTTATAGTCAAGGCCTGGTTTTGTTAAAAATATATATGCATAGAATAAAGAGACCAGACTTCCCATTCAAATGTTCACAGAACATATTTTTAGTGTTTGATGGTTCCCTTGTTTTTGGTCTAGGATTTTTCTCGTCAGTTGTTGGTTAACTAAGATAAGTTTAAAAAAAACCTTATTTCTCAGGGCTGGAGCCATTGTAGAGTGGGTAGGGCATTTGCCTTGAACCTGGCTGACCTGGGTTCAATCCCTGGCAAGCCTTATTGTGCCCCAAGTCAGCCAGGAGTGATCTTTGAGCACAGAGAGAGGAGTAATCCCTGGGCACTATTAATTTTGACCCAACAGCCCAATTTTCATTTCTATATACATA
This sequence comes from Sorex fumeus, assembly GCF_029834395.1. Lineage (NCBI taxonomy): Eukaryota > Metazoa > Chordata > Mammalia > Eulipotyphla > Soricidae > Sorex > Sorex fumeus. The sequence goes on along the minus strand of NW_026606108.1, from coordinate 14,831,737 downwards.
TTTCCTCCATTTTTATGATCTACAATTTTTGTAGGGCTGGAGCGATAGCACATCGGGGAGGGCGTTTGCCTTGCACATGGCTAACCCGGGTTTGATTCCTCTGTCCCTCTTGGAGAGCCCGGCAAGTTACCGAGAGCCTGACAAGCTCCCTGTGGCATATTTGATATGCCAAAAACAGTAACAAGTCTCACAACAGAGACGTTACTCGTGCCCTCTGGAGCAAATCGATAAATAACTTAGGACAGTGCTACAGTGCAATGCTACAACTTTTATAATTAAAAACCATGCAGTTAATATAATTATTTTGGTTTGGGGGGGTCATACTTGACTTGTTCAAGGCTTTTTCCTGATTCTGCACTTAGAGATCATTCCTGGTGGTACTCAAGGGCCCACAAGTGGTGTTTGGAATAAAACCCTTTCACCACAAGCAAAGCAAGCATCTCACCCATGTACTACCTCTCTAGCTCAAAGCCAAGCTATTTTAAAATCGTTAATATCAGAGGATTTAAATGGTTAAAAATAAAAAAGCATTGGTAACACAAAAGGAACTTCCTGGGGGTGGACCTTCTTCACAACTGTCAGCAGAACCAGGATTGCAGTTAACATATGTAAAGGCCCTCAATGGTAGGTGTGATGATTTTCCATGAACAGGAAATGAAGCCTCTCAGGACCAAGGAGTTTAATCACTCCACATCAATTTCATTCCAGGGCATTTTTTTTCCTCCATCATTATATTGGGGAATAGGAGCAAGAAGCTGTTTCTGCTTTACTGAACCACATTAGTAACAACATCAGGAAAATATCATCAGAGGGAAATAAGATGGGAGTGTTTGATACATCTCTCTGCATGCAGTGTATGTGGTTAGCAGATAAATCCTGGACCCAAACTTGCTCACAAAGGAAGATATTCTGCTATGATGAAGGACAGTTAGATTAATCCAAAACCTCATGTACTGTGAATTGGTGAAAATTGGAAACAGCATGGATTGTCCTTGAGGTGACTAAGCTAATTATAATAAGACAGAAATGAAAGGTAAATGTATGATTTTTCTCATATCAGGAAAATAAAGGAAGCGAGCAAATGACAATGCATCAATTATAATGCATTAATGATAATTCATTAATGACAATGCATTAGTAAGAATACTGCCAAATAATTATTAAAACATTTTCTACTTAAACTTTTTTTCCCTGACGAAAAAACATTCCTTTACCTGAAATACTATGCCAACTTCTTGAAATTAGTCTTAAACACACTGACATGTATGAGTCATGGCATTTTTGGATTGGTCACATAAAAGTTAGAAAGAAATTTAGAAATGAATAAAAGGGGAGGAAAATCAATTTGTGCAGTCTATAATTGCAGAGAGAGAGAGTAAGTAGAAAATAGAAAATCTGTTCATGAGTTTGCAGAACACTTGAATCCCTACCAAGACATTTCTGAGTTTTATAGCAACTCTAAGCACTGCCCATTGTCCCCGTCTCTACTTTTTTGTGGCATATACTTATCAGTACTACTTTAGATACATTGATACGGTTCCCTGAAGTTGCTAAGTGCTCCATAAGACAGTCAACTAGCTGGGGGCTGGAGCAATAGAACAGCAGGTAGGGCATTTGGCCTTGTATGCACCCTACCTGAGTTTTATCCTCAGCATCTTATATGGTCCCCTGAGTACTGCTAAGAGTAATTCCTGAGTGCAGAGCCAGGAGTAACTGCATCATCATCAGGTATGGCTAAAAATAAAACGACAGCCAGCTGGGTCTCATTATAAAGTTGGTCCTATCTGTTCGCCCCCACATTCTTCCAAGGAAGAGTTAAGAAACTCCTGGTTATACAAGACACCATTCTCCAGGACCATAATTGAGAACCATTGCCCCCAGATCACACAGGTCTCTGGAGACATTTCCATTGCTCTATAATTTCTTTGTGCTCTTATTTGATCACTGTTTTCTTTGTGGAGGTGTGTGAGGTTACACTCAGTGGTACTCAGGGGTTACTTCTGGCTCTGTGCTTAAGGTCACTTAGCCAATTAAGCTTTCTCTATGATCCCTCTGTTTACTATTCTCTCTGTCTCTGTCTGTCTGTCTGTCTGTCTGTCTCTCTCTCTCTCTCTCTCACTCTCTCTTTCCCTAAGCTTCACTCATGTTACTACTTCTTAGTTACATTTGGAGAGGGTTGATTTGGTCTCCTTCTGGCTGCCTGTCTCTACTAGTCTCCAAACTGAATGATAAAAAAGAATAAATTCTAATTTGAGAATAATAAAACCTAACAAGTTCTTTCTTATTAAAGACCAGTCTTCATAGAAAGAGTGAAGTCTCTTGAAAGCAATATAATGATGGATAGGGTCACTATAACTTCCTTTAATCCAACCATCTCTGAAAACTTTTCTTTCATATAAAATTAACAATAATGGCACCTAGTATTTACTTTATGCTCATTATGATCCTAGTCAAATGCATAAAGTGTTTATACTTTTCTCTTGTTCTAGGAATATTTCCTATATCAAAGCCACGTTTTCAGATGAAGAAACTGGAAAGTGAAGGATTTTTACAGGTCATTCAACTCCAGTAGTAGGTCAAGAATTTGAACTTTAGGTCTGTCAAAAAGCAATACTTCTTAACTACTCACTTAATTTCCTTCCCATGGCTTGGCTAGTGGCAGCAAACTCAGATGCCAGCTAATCTTCAGGAATAGTACAGGCTAGGAGGGGACCAAGCTTCCTGGAATTCTCAAACATGTGTAACAAAGATAAGGTAAACTGCCACCGCTCCATTCAGGACTGTGTGCACTATGGTCAAAGGATCCAATTTGTCATGAGAAGATGCACATATGACTAGTTTTAATATTGAAAAATCATAAGTTTTAAGGACTTAACTCATGAAATATTGAAATATTAGACCAATGCTATACTGGCCAATCAAAAGAGGTCAGCTCATGGGCTACCAATTGGCACTCCCTGATTTTTCTTTCTTTAAATCCAAATTTTGATAGTTCTCATAATAATATTGGAAGACAACAACTCACATTATCCCTGACTCAACCATTAAATCTCTTTTTACTCTGAGACTAGCTCTTCCTTTTCTCTTCTCTCTTCTCTCCCACTTTCTCTTTTTCTCCTACTTTCCTTTACACCCCACTTTGTTCCTCTCCCTCACCTCCCCTTTCACAACAGCATGGTTAAGAACTGAGAAGCAAACAATTCCCCCCATTGCCCCATATCTGTTCTAGGTGGTAGTGTCACATCTGTGCAAGCTCAGTAGAAGCCTACTTTCCCAGCTGCTGACAAGAATCTGTCCCTCTCCCTGCTCCAGGCTGTTGTGCTAGAATCCTTGGATTTGCCTCAGGCTTTCTCACTACCTTCAGCTACATACTGGCTTCTACTAAGACTAGCTATTTTTTTGGTCTTGAAGAAAACAATTTCTTCAAAGTTCTGAAAAAGTGAATTCAGGTCTAACTTTCTGTGTTCAGATTTTAGAGATGATGGCACATGCCACATTCCACAAATTCCACACGCACCGATCAATGGTTTTCTCTTTAGCACACCCTTGCTTAATATTTTTTTTTTTTGGTAAGAGTTATTGTATACCAAAGTAGGGAAGTTTAGATTTCCAGAGGAACACTGTAATCTTGGCATTAGGTAATTTGGGAAAACACTTTCAAATCTATCGTGAAAGAGACTCCTTAAACGCAGTTCTTTAAGTTTATATGTGGCAAAAAAAAAAAAAGCAAACATCTCTACTTTGGGAGTTAGCCTTACACAGAAATTTATGTTTATTCATTCTCTTGATTTCTTCCAGAGACCTTAGGTTCATGCTAAGGTCTAAATCAATCTTGCTCACTGGTATATCTCCAGCACCTGGTACAAACATTAATAAGTATTTGTTGAGTAAATGAATAAAATGAAAGAAAGGCTCAGATCTGTTGGGAGCAAGATAACATCTATGCTGTGATTTATTCATTCATTCAAATATGTTGGAATGAACTCAGCTCCCTCAGGAGGGTGTTTGAGTAACAAAAAGTGGTTGGTGTTGAGATCATTGTGAGACCTGCTGTGTAGGATGAAATTTGAGGGCAACAGCTAATTTTTCTGGGGACAAAGGAAGGAGAAAAAGGATTTTGAATATGTGTGTGAATGAATATGAACAAGAAAATATGTCAACATGGGGCAAATGGTCAAGGTATGAATGAGAAAAGAGAAAATGGATGTGATATAACCTAATATCACCATAAAACTTTCAGTAAATAGTCACTGTGATTAATAATTTATTTAAACAATCAATATGTAATAACTTACTGCATGTATGCTCAACATGAAAGATATGTGACTGTGACCACAACATAATCATTTCTCGGTGAAGCACGATTTAGAGTAAAACCACAAGAGAAACAAACCCTTATACTCCAACATCAGACAAGGCTCAGTGAAAACCACCACTGATTGATGACATTTGTCATGTGTTTACTGTCTGTCAGATATGGCTCTGATGATGTGGTGGCAAAGAAGTTGGCAAAGACTCTGTATCTAGAAGCTAGGGGATACAGTCTTAGCAGTGGTGGAACACCGGTGATATGGAGGTTTGAAGGGGAGTAGCGAAGAGGTGATCAATGATGATGCAGAATGGAGCTGAAGTGGTCAGTACTGGCCTCTTGAGGTCTGGAAGTTGAGCTGAGACCTCAAGAATGAGTAGAGTCAAAGAGATGAGGATCTGAAACAAAATTCTAAAAGAGTGAAGAACTACATGCAAGAGCCCTGAGGAAGTAAAAGCCAAGTGATAGGGGAGAATGTAGAAGAAGGTGATAGGCAGGCAGATCAGAGAGAAAAAAACACCAGTAGATCTGTGAGAATAACAGGAGCTTTCTAAAAGACTGGAAGAAGATGACTGAAATGCAAAGGTAAAATGTAATCACAACACAATGGCCATGGCAAGCACCATCTCTGGGGGACATTCTCAAACACTGGCCCTCCAGGGGGCAGGAAATAATGTAGTCTAGTTAATTGCCCTTTGGGACTGCTCTGTGTATGAATGTAAAACTAGGGATTATCCAGCCTCTGATGCAAAGGAAAAGGGCATAGTGGGTCACTAGTTTTCCAGAAGACTCTTCTCACTTGAGGGAGAAGTGAGAATGCCAATTACCCTCAATTTTGAAGAAGGAAACCAGGAGAGGAGAAACACCCAGAGAATTGTGCTTCCGATTGGCTTGTAAATCATAACACACACCCCAAAATTAAGAGAACAGAAAAAAATTCTCCTTGGCTCTTGGGACCTTAAGTGATTAGAAAGAGTTGTTATTTGGCTGATTTTCACACTTCATTAGCATATGCATAATTTAACAAGGGAACATGCTGGGGGCTGGCACGGTGAGGGCAGTGCTCCGTACCCACGGTCTTGAAACTGGGGCAGTAGCATTGGGAGAGCTTAATTATGCCAGCAAGGCAAACGAAATGGGCCTGCAAGGGAGGGGGAGCATATGATAAATCTTGGAACAAGCATGGAAAGACACCCTATGTCTACTTTCATCCACAAGCACACCTCACAGGCAGCATGATGCAGCCCTCCCTGAATATTATCCTCAAGTACAAGTCGCTGATGTCATCATTAGGCGCATCACTTTCCTCACCAACCCCATAGCTCAGTCATATTTTCTTCTTCTCTAGTATGCCAAGAAGAGCAAAGTGTTGTATTATTACCCACACATTCCCCTTGGCGTGGAAGAGAAGTTCTATTTAGAGACTTGATAAAAATAAACCTTAAAAAGGTGAGGTCTTCAAATTTCAATTTCATATTCTCTAATTTGATCCCTGAGCCAAATAAACAGCTAGGACAGAATTTACAACCATGATATTAAAATTAGCTCACTTTCCCCTCCAGTCAAGAAGTATATGCTCTAAATTACAAAGGAAGATTGAAAAAAGAGAAAAGGCAAAAATAGGGATATTTCACTATGCCTCGTAACCCATAACCTGTCTTTCTGGACTTGTTACTCTGCCTTTGAGGTACATGTATAACTCTGCAATTGATGAGTATAATGGGTAGACTCTCTGAAAAGTAACAGCAGGAAATTGTACTATTTTTGTATCATATCTCTTCTCATCGCTGTGTTAAACATCATAGACTTTAACATTTTCAGGCTGGAGGAATAGTACAGGGGGTAGGGTGCTTATCTTACAACCGATTTTGATCCCTGGCACCTAATACGATCTCCTGAGCCCAAACATGAGTGTCCCCTGAGCATAGGGTCAGGAGTAAGCTCTGAGCCCAGCCAGGTGTGGCTCCCAAAACAATAAATAAATAAGCAGCAAAATTATATAAATATCAGGTTGATCTTTGTCCATCCATTCTTTGTCATTCTGATAATTTTTCTGCTTCTGATAGCTCTTAAGCATCACTTTGCCTTTCTTCTTATAAGAAAAATCCAAATTCTCTTTTATTTCAGTCCAGTTTGCTCTCTCTCTCTCTCTCTGTGTAAGATGGAGCTACTTGCATATTTCATGTATCTGGCAACAGTGATTGGTTCAAGCATAAAAAGTAATCCAACATGAACCATGAGTGCAGACTTCTGTAGCTATACCAAGAATATTCTTATTACTTTCATTCTTCACACCAATGCCTCACAGCTCTCCAAACATGTCAAACATTTTCATACCTCTGTACTTTTGCAGATGCTAATCCACTTTTTAAATGAATGAAGAAATCCATTAGCTTTCCCATATGTCATTTTGGCTTGAATCCCTAAA